>NC_136062.1:272590941-273790941 GCF_964261635.1 Lissotriton helveticus
ACTATTTTTACAGGCTTTGCACCTTCCACATGGATAAAATCCATGGGGTGCTTCACCAAACGGTCTCGGAACGGCTCGTACAAAGTGGCTATTCATGAGCGTATCCCTTAGAGCTCTTGCTCTTCTAAAAGTCAACATAGGACGTGTTGGTATATCCATCCCAATAATGGGATCCGTCCTTAATAGGTTCCAATTTTTTCTCAGGACTGTTCTTAACATCCCTGCCAAACTCAAAAAGGTAGTTATCATCCTAAAGTGGTCTTTCTTCTCTGTGCCTGGCTTTTGTTTCAAAAGTTCTGGTCTAGGCTTTCCCTGTACTCTTGAGAGGGAGTCCCTTAGAGACTGTTCCCCGTACCCCGTGCTCTAAACCTCTTTATGCTGGCCTCTGCATATACATTGAAATCCTCTTGGGTGGTACAATTTCTCTTGATTCTGAGTAATTCCCCATAGGGGATACTCTGAATCAATTTAGGAGGGTGACTACTGGAAAAGTGTAAAAATTCCCGGCTGTTGGCTTTCGATACAACCATGTATTAATTTTGCCATCCAAAATGAAAACCTCTAAATCAAGGAAATTCACACTTCTTGTACTTATCTCTGCTGTGAATCTCAGGTTATATTCATCAGCATTCAAGACATTAGTGTATATAGCTGCTGACTTCTCCGATCCCCTCCATAACTGGAATAGATAGTCTATATATATGTACCAGGCCACTATTCTCTGCGTCCACTCCCCATTGGCCGCGACCCAGGCCACCTGCTCCTCCCACGAAAAGGTTCGCGTAGCTGGGGGCGAAGCAGGTGCCCATGGCCATGCCAATCAGTTGTTTATAATGTTGGTCCTGGTACAGAAAGATATTGTTTTCCAAACAGAATGTCAAAAATACCAACAACATGGAGTTGTGCTCCGTGAATTTCACTGAACAGGTGTCTAAAAAGTTCTTAACTGCTTTTATGCCATAGGTGTGCCCTATGTTGGTATATAAGCTGGCTATATCCATAACCAGCATGCAATCACCTTCCCGCCACACAATTTTCTCAACATGTTCCAAAAAGTCCTTAGTGTCTCTGATGTAACTACGTAAAGTTTTTACAAAATCAGTCAAAAAATAATCAATATATACAGACAAATGTTCTAGTAGACTCCCTTGTGAACTCACAATTGGTCTTCCGGGAGGCTTAGTACGGTCTTTATGCACTTTCGGCAGGTGGTAAAAACTGCGGGTTATTGGATTCAGGCACCTCAAGTACAAATACTACTCCGAGTCCATCAAACCTTTGTCATACCATTTTCTCAACAGTTGCTGGCACTCCATGATACTTTCAAGATAGACTTTCTTTTCGATTTTCTCATAACAATTAGAGTCCATTAATTGCCGCAGTGCTTCCTCATTGTAGGCTTCATAGGTTTGGAGCACCACATTTCCCCCCTTATCCAAAGGTTTCAGTATAATGTTGGTTTCTCTTTTGATATTATCTGGCCTTTAGATGTTCCTGTGACAAATTGGATTTCTTATTACTGGGTCTCGTTCTCAATTTCAACAATTCTTTCGACACTGTATCTACAAATACATCAATATTGTCATTAGGCATCTGCGGTATAAAAGTGGAAGCAGGCCTAAAGAGACTGTTTCCACCAACTTGCTCAATTCCAGAAATGGCCGTGACTCCGCTTCCCCTCAAGTTCTCACTCTCCATCCTTAGTTTTTTCAGGGTTTGTAATGCTGGCAAATCACTTCCTACCAGAATAGGGACACTTCCGTCGGGGGTAGCCGTGCACTCTATAAGATGCATAATAATAATATCAGTGTCAACTTCTGATTTGTTTTTCTTTGTATCTTTCTCTGGTCGTAGCTTGTAGAATTTATGTAATTTAAATTTTTGTGAACATTTAAATAAGTCTATTTTTGTCTGTGTATATTCCAGATGTTTCTGGGGACAAAATGAAAGTCCCAATTTCAGCACATGTTCTTCATTTTTCGTTAGTGTTCTAGGGGTCAAATTTATAATGGTCAGCTTGTTCTCAGGATCCATTGCCGTGTTTATCTCCGTTTGTTGTAGCGTTTTCTCCTAGTTACGGGTGACGAGAAGTTGCTTTTTGCGCCACTCCCCTCCGCGTTGGTCGCCTCTTTGCTGCTCGGGTGGCTTTCCCCTTCCTCCCTTTTGCCATGTCGTCCTTATTATCTGAAATTCATCGTGAAAAGGGAGTTTCCTTGATAATGCCTGAGACGCCTTCTTTTCCACAGGGCAATTGTTCTGTTTCTGACAGTTCTGATTCCGTTGTGTCTCCTTGATCACTCACACACGGTAGACCCTTCTTGTTCTCCAATGCTTGCCTTGATGCTTCATATCTCTTGGCAAAAGTAAGAACCCTTCCCATCTCATAGTCACGCTCCTCGCGTCCAAACTTTTCTTGTTTTCGCTGTCTGATTTTGCCTTCATATGTTTAAGTTTCTTTCCCATCGCTGCACATAGTTCCTCTCGTTTTTGTTTGTCGCCATCTTTATCAATTTCATTCTCAAGTTCTACAATCGCCTTGCGTGCCTCTTCATGGTCGCTCCACGCGAACTTGATCAAGATCTTAAGCATTCCTTGGCACGAGCCAGCCGTATATTCCGCCTATTCCTCCAGGAGCTGGAGGTCGGGATTCTCGTATGCGGGAACCGTATATATACACGAAGTCCCCTCGGAACCATACCGACTTCCACGTAGTTCTGTAAGGAAGAGGCTTCCCACCACTTCCTTACTTCCCGCTCGTGTAGTCTTTCCAGGCTTGCAAACTGGGCATTCAATGATGTTACCCTTTCTGATCACCCGTTTTGCTGCTAGCTCCACTTTGCGGTCGTTTCTTGAAAACATCTAGAGCAGCCACCTGGCGGTCAGTGTCACTAAACATCGTACAGCGTTGACCTAATTTGCGACCCCCAGCGTCTCAATAGCACTCCCGGGTGCCCCCTCGTTCTACCGCCAGACTCTGATAACTCTCTGCAGTCCCCTACCTGTAGGGTATCCGATGCGTTCCACTACTGCGGTTAATCCTGTCTGTCTGGCAGCAGTGCGTGGCGAATAAATCCTCGCATTACTTGCACCAAACTCATGCACTCGTGAACGGGTGCTGTTAGGCGGGAGGTGCTCGCCTCCTCTCCTCTCAGAAAAGAAACAGCACTCACGGGGGAGAGTGCATAGATTTACTTTGACCCTCAACGCATTTCGGCAGTCGCCTTCCTCGATGGTATGAGGGCACGCCAGAAACGGCCATTTTTTATGTTTGCTCATGACCACGTTTCCTGTTTGCTATCAGTATCAGCATCAACATAAACAAGGGACCAATTCATACATTCTAATGGTTGCGTCATATTGGAATATCGAAATCGGAACCATTAAATACCAAAATATGCAAAATATTTCTGCGAAAGTAAAAAAAAACTCAGAAGTACATTGTCACAAAATCAATGTATATACATTTAAACTGTGACCCTCGGTAAACAAAAAAATTATATATAATAATCTCTTTCACATCGGTGAGGAGGTGCAGTAATTAACGGCAGAGCGTCTAGGAGGGTGACAGACTCGGCGAGGCTCGACCAATTTGGTCACGAGCGCAGCACATATACATAAATAGTGATATCGACCATCTTGTATACCTAAGATGAACATGTTTGGCGAGGAAGAACGACGTGCTTTCGCACAAGACATGTTTAAAAAACGTGATAAATCATCAAGTGTGATGGCCTCGGCTGTGGGGACAGGTAATGACAAACTGAATGAAACCATGCACAAACTTGAAAAGTTGCATGAACGAGAAATTCGTAAGTGGTGGGAGGCCACCAGCCTCAGCAGTTACATCGATGAGAAAATGGTGCTGAGGGGGTTGAGGGTGTACACCGTACCATCTTACGAGCACCCAGACCCCAGCTGCTAACGGATTGGCATGAACAGACTCAGGCGTACTGCGAGGGCATCTTAAAGCTCCTGGTAAAATATGCTTGGAGCGATAGGGATAAGGCACTGGCTGATATTAAATCTTTGGAGGATGTAATTGACAAGGAAGAGGATACAGCCAAGGTACACGAACTAAAGGAGGCCATGAAGAAACGCCTGGTTAGATACCAACAGAAGATAATGGCGCGCAAACAGGGGAAGTTTGAACGCGATGAGAACGATTATCGCCAGGGACGTGTCCTAACATTTGCCAAAAAGTATGATGCCCCAAGAAAAGCTATGAACCAAGGGATTACAGCTGCAACAGGTTCAACTGCACCAACTTCAGAATCAGAAGTAACCGCTGATGAATCGGGTGATGAACAGCGAGACCAAGCGAACGAACGCAGAAGAGTCACTGTTCCTTTTCACACCGAGTTTCAATTAATACGGCAGAATTGGCTGAGAGGTGGAAAGAACAAGCCCCCGGAGCGACAAGACGAAGGAGAACCAGGAGATCAGGGGGAGGCGGCAAATGAAGCGGAAGGGGCAAAGGGAAATCATGGACCCGGACCTACCGCAACAAAAAGAAGTAAGGAATATTGATCAAGTAAAGGCGACAAACCTAACAGTTGTCAACCTTACGAACAAAGTACTTAGTAATGAACAGCACGAACTCCTGAGCCTGGGACTTACCTTCTGTCCGAACACCGACCTCGAATTTACTCAAACCAAAATCGACCTTTTCAGGTTCACTAGAAAACTGAAGTTACACAAGCATTTCAAAGTGAGACCACACACCAAGGGACCACTGAAACCTGGGATCAGGTGGACGGCCACGGATACTTTGGTAGGGAGAGACATGCCCTGCATGGAAGCTATGGAAGCTTTAAGAACTGAGACGGACTATGTCGATACTGCCGGTATGAATATGGCAGCAATACAGGGGATTGAACAAGAAAGAGACGGCAGTCATTTTAAACCTCTTTCGACATTCATCCCACAGTCACCGTGGGACGCCATTGACGCTTTCTCAGAGGCCATGACGATGGAACTGGTAAAGCAAAGAAAGGTTACCCATACGAACATCCAAAATATAACTGAGTCTCATAAGAAAGCCCTACAAGAACTATTAAATGACAAGAAAATCATCATAAAACCCTCGGACAAGGGGGGTAATGTCGTTATAATGACAAGGGAATACTACCTTCAAGAAGCTATGAGGCAACTCTCTGACACAAAATACTATGCCATCACTACCAAGGAGGTGTATGAATCTAGTATCAGAGAGTATGATGACTTGATTTTAAAATGGTATCACCTTTCTATGCTAGGAAAGGATGAACATATTTTCCTACGCAGTAACAACCCAATGACGCCGACATTTTATCATTTGCCCAAGTTGCATAAAAATAACGTCTCACCTCCAGGTCGTCCCATTGTGGCATCTATCGGTGGATTGACCGAAAATATGTCAAAATTCGTGGACAACTACATCTTTCCCCTTGTGATTAATTTGGAATCTTATGTCCAAGATACTATATTAAGACTTCTTAAACAAAGTGGCTGTAATGGATTGGCAATCAGACTATCTACTTCTGGTGATGGATATCACCAGTCTTTATATAATCATCGACCATACCCACGGATTGACTGCCGTTGAACACTATTTAGGCAAACGTCCAATCCGTTTTGCACAACATAATATTATGCTGATGGAATTTGTGCAATTTTGCTTAACTCATAACATTTTTTTGTTTGAGGATAGGCTTTACAGGCAGACCTCTGGTACAGCTATGGGCACCTGCTTCGCCCCTAGCTATGTGAACCTGTTCGTGGGCTGGTGGGAGGAGCGGGTGCCCAGAAGCTACCAGGAAGGTCATCAAAGCGGGAAGGTGGAACATTGGTACCGCTACATTGATGATTTGTTCATCGTGTGGCAGGGTATGAAGGACATGGCAGAGAAATACATTGACTCTTTAAATAATAACATCTATAAAGTGCACCTGTCAGGGACAATTAGCGGGGTGGCAGCCAACTACTTGGACCTGCGGGTGTACATCGAGGGTGGCCATGTCCATTCCGCGCTGTACCGCAAGGAGACAGCCGGGAACTCTATTCTTTTTGCTATAAGTGCCCACCCACCAAAACTAATCAGGAGTATCCCCTACGGGGAGCTCTTGAGAATCAAAAGGAATAGTACCCAAAACACGGAATTCGAGGCGGCTGCCTCGGATTGCATAGAACGCTTTCGCCTTAGAGGGTATGATGAGCCACTCTTACAGAACACTTTGAGGAAAGTTAAAAAGATACCCAGGAAAGACCTTCTCAAAAAGAAATCGGGTGGGACTAACATCAATGAGAAAAATATTTTTAGGATGATCACACCATATTCCTCGGGTGCTGATAGATCAAGAGCTATGATGCGAAAAAATTGGCACTTCTTGTTGACAGATGATGTGGTAAAAGAAGACCACCATTTCCATTAGTGACCTTTAGCAAAGCCAGGTCCTTGGGGGACACTTTGGTACACAGTCATCTTGAAGCCCTAACCACCCAGCAGAACACATTAAGAGAAATGAGTGGGTTCTTTCCCTGTGGGAAATGCAAAGCGTGCGCCAATAGCCGGAGGGTTCTCCATTATGATATCCCCAATGCAGGTAGAACTAATAAGATTCATAAATTTCATTACAAGACCGGAGGCTACATTATGCATTATCCTTTAATAGCAACTCACACAGCCGCACTACATCATAAAGGATAAAGTTCTAGAGTTAACAACACTGAACAAAGGATGTATCCAGGAGATGATCTGCCTCTTTTAAAAGCGGCTCGCCAGCAGATAAGTCACTACTACTTGTTTCTCTCAACTTTTGACTTATATTTCGTATATTATGATATTTTTCAATACCTTTAAATGCCAATTTGATGCTTTGCCATGCTTCTTCGTGTCGTGACACTTTAACGCTGTCTTTTGACTGTTTAAATGCCAATTTGATACTTTGCCATGCTTCTTCATGTAACGCTTTAACGCCGTCCTTTGACTGTTTTATCTACTACCTTACACACTTTCACGCTCTGACCTGTGCCCTTCACATTGGCTCGATTCACTCGGGTGGCGCTGGTTTCCCCATTCCACCCCACCCCACCCCACCCCCCGGACCTCCAATTTATGGTTGTCCCTCGCCATGATTATGGCTTTCCTCTTCTCCGGCGGCTGGGCTCGAGCGCTCTTCAATATTTTTCAGTTGCTCTGCCTCAGCCGCCGGAGATACCCGATCCTTCGGGTTTTTTGCCACCATCCTCGCAATTACCTTGGAAAAGCATTTATTACTATCAATTTGATTATTACCCGATAGTTTTAACTAATTTACTCAAATAAGGATATTAATTCCCCATACAATTAATTTTCTCACTTTTAAGTCCCTTACCTTAAAAAAAAATACAAAATAAAAAAAGTAGTTTATTACATTCTGAGCATAATTTAAAAAAAAAAAAAAAAAAGAGGAGGTTTAAGAAAGGAGAAGCTTTATTACCTTAACTTTATTAATATCATCCCCCTTTTCAAATCTACTAATATTACTACACCATGTCTGACATGGATTCAGATGACGCCACTGCAAGCTCACCTGCACCTATCGGCAATTCACTGAAGAAATTCCTTCAACAGGAAATAAATCCTGTATGATGTCCTCTCTCAAAGAAGTCATGCTCTCTAAAACACTGTGTGATTCCCAAGACCCCCCCTATACACGGTAAGAGATCCCAAAAAGACCAAACATTGCGAAAGCACTACAGGCCCTAGCGCCTTTCATAGTACAGGAGGTCCTAGCACCTCACTTTGGATGGGAGGCCACCGCGCCCCACTTGAACCTGATGTCCCTCGGGACACTCCCTTGACCGGTGCCCATGGCGGCACAAATATGTACGGTGTCCCTCGCGACACACTTTGGAATAGTGCTAATCAAAATAATAAGAATATTGGTCTTGACTCCTCTTCCTCCTCCTTTGATGACAACTCCTCCAAAGACCCCTCAGAAGAATTCGTCTTTGACCTGGATGAGGTCCAACATGATCTTAACTCCCAATCTGATCCGGAACCTACCTCAAAAAATATTATTTTGAACCCTATTGGAGAAGAGATGTTTTCTCCCCTAAACATCTCTCACCCTAACAGTTCAAAGTGGTTCCCACAGGATCATGTTTCCAAATTTGTCACACGCTGGTTGAGAAACCTTTTGGATAGGAACACTAGAAACACAATGAGATCTGAGTCTCCCAGACCTACCATTGATGAGAGGGTCTGTCAAACTCCATACCTGGATCCAAACCTTATCAAATTCCTATTTAAATTAGGGCGAGACCCTAGAAAAGAATTGGAGAGAGCCCTTAAAGGCTGCCAAGACCGCCTTTTAGACGTCTTAGGACCCCTTGTTAGAATCCTGGATATGGCCGAACAATCCCACCTCTCCTCTACCCCCTTGAATGTTGCCCTCATTCGAGGATCGAGAAAGGGCCATCGTTCTCCTTGGCAACGCTAACTCAAGTTTGAACGTTGAAAGGAGGAGGTCCATTCTAAACAAAATCAACCCCAAATTAGGTGACATGGCGGAGAAGGAACCCTCCCAGAACCCCAAAGGCCTTCTTTTCGGAGAGGATATAATCAAGGAGATTGGTAAATATGTATCCACCTTCACAGCTCTTGATAGAGCTCAAAATAACCTGAGACGGGTATTCAACACCAACCTTTTTGGTCAGGCCGGTAGAAGGGGTCGCTCTTCCGGCCGAGGCAACCAACGACCCTATTCGTCCTTCAGAGGAACAGGAAGGGGCTTCTACCCCCTAGACAATCCTTCTTCCCACAAAGAGGAAGAGGTCCAAGAAACCGTGGTTCCAGAGGTCGGGGTACTCCCAACACCTCCAACTCTACAAGTAAGTACTACTCCTTCTTCTTCTTTCCCTCCCATAGTAGGGGGCAGACTAAAACAGTTTTATCACGTTTGGGATTCAATTACCCAAGATCCATGGGTTTTAGAAACCGTCATGGGCTTCAAGATAGACTTCTTACAGATTCCCCTCCAATCACGCTTACCCCAACCCTTCGTCGTTTCAGAAGATCAAGAAAAGATCGTGGATGAAGAAATTATTTCTATGCTCAAAAAAGACGCAATAGTGGAGGTTCCCTGGTCCGATGCAAGATTCATAAGCACACTGTTTCTTGTTCAGAAAAAGGACAAAGGTTGGAGACCTGTAATAAACCTTCGAGAAGTCAACAAATTTCTGGTTTATCGCCACTTCAAAATGGAGGGTATCCACCTCCTGAGGGATCTCCTTCTCGAAGGAGATTGGATGGTCAAGTTAGACCTGAAGGACGCCTACTTCACCATCCCTATGTACAAGGAACATCAACCTTTCCTTCAATTTGCTTGGAAAGAACGGCTTTACCAGTTCCAAGCTCTTCCCTTCGGCCTCTCTTCTGCCCCTTGGTGTTTTACCAAGATCATGAAGTGTGTCGTTACAATCCTAAGAGAGAGAGGTATCCGCCTCATCATTTACCTGGACGATATTCTTATCATGTCCCAATCCCATTCAGACCTCCTAAGAGATCTAGAAACTTCCATGAACTTAATAGAGAGCCTAGGATTCATCATCAACAGAGAGAAATCCATTCTCTCTCCCTGCAGAACTATAGAATTCCTCGGTTTCACCCTAGACACCTTGAAATGCCTTCTTCCTGCCAAGAAGATTGCCAAGATCCGGAAGGAGATCAGGTCCGTCTTGAAACAAGAGTCTTTAACTCTCCGCCAACTAGCTAGACTTCTTGGACTCCTTTCTTCTTCCATCCAGGCTATTTTTCCCGGCCCTCTGAACTACCGCGCACTTCAGAGAAAGAAAAAAGCCCTCAATTCAGGTCTGTGGTATGGGGATCTTGTGTCTCTGGATCCAGACGCAAGAGCAGAGCTCTTTTGGTGGCTGGAGAACTTAGACGCCTGGAACGGCAAAGCTATCTTCGGCTCATCCCCGGATTTTGTCCTAGAATCAGATGCCAGTCTTCGTGGCTGGGGTGCTCGTTTGGAAGACCAGAACACCGGTGGGGTCTGGACCCTGTCGGAATCTTCTCAACACATACATTTTCTGGAACTGACGGCTGGTTTATACGCTCTTATGAGCTTCAAACACTCCATCCAAGGGAGGTCCGTTGTTCTGAAGATGGACAACATTTCCGCTGTGGCCTATATCAATCGCCTTGGAGGGACGAGATCTGCAGATCTCTCCAATCTTGCCAGGAAACTTTGGATGTTCTGTCTGGAACACAAAATTTCCCTCAGGGCGGAATATCTTCCCGGGAAATCGAACATTTCTGCAGACTGGAATTCAAGATTCCTTATAGACTTCTCGGACTGGAAACTCGATGTGAACGTCTTCAATTCCCTCTTCCACTTTTGGGGTCCCATAGACGTGGATCTGTTTGCCAGCAGACTTACCTTCCAACTTCCCAACTACTTCAGCTGGATGCCAGACCCGGGCGCTCTTGCTGTGAACGCATTTCTCCAACCTTGGTCTCACTTCCTGGGTTATGCCTTCCCTCCTTTCGCCATGATTCAGAGGGTCCTTCAGAAAATCAGATCGGAACAATGCCTTCTGATCCTAATAACTCCTTTTTGGCCGTCCCAAGCTTGGTTCCCGACAGCCCTGGAACTAGCATGCGACATTCCCTTTCTGATCCCAACCTCCCCAGGCCTGGTCTCAAACGCAGACGGGGAAGATCATCATCTTATTCTCGAGGGGAATTTGAACCTTCTTGCCTGGAAAGTGTCAGGCAATCTAACAAACTGTCTGGACTTTCGTCGACAGCTCTCTCTCTTCTCGGAGAATCTTGGGCACCTGGAACACACCTTAGATATAACAACATTTGGAAGAAATGGTTTCATTGGTGCCTGGAAAGGAATCTGGAACCCGTGGAGACTCCTGTCGTGAATATCGTAAATTTTCTGGTCGAACAATTTGACAGAGGCCTTTCCTATCGCTCTATTAATTGCTTTAGATCCGCAATCTCTGCGGGTCATTCTCCTATCAACGGTAAATCGGTAGGTAAAAATCCTATCATTTGTAGAGTCCTCAAGAGTATAAGACTAAGAAGACCCCCTAGACCTAAATACCAGACCCTTTGGGATGTCAAGTGTATTTTAGACCTTTTTTGTTCTTGGCCAGATAATTCTTCCCATAATAGAAAGTTTCTCTCCTTTAAACTCGCCACACTCTTATGTTTAGTCTCCTGTAGGAGAGTATCTGACATCAGAAGCTTAGACATTTCTAATAGATGTTATGATATTTTTGGTGTCAAGTTTGAATTACTAAGAAGAACTAAAACCATGTCAGATTTTATCTTTTATCCTCGTTTTGACAGTTTACCTAAACTTTGTGTGGTTGCTTGTATGAAAGAATAGGACGCTACGCCCTAATGATGCAAATTAACTTTTAGTTTCTTTTGTGAAACCTTTTAAACCTGTTTCTTCCACCTCCATAGCTAGATGGGTTAAATCTACCATGAGTCTTGCTGGTATCGACCTCTCTAAGTTTCAAGCACATTCTATTAGAGGAGCTATGGCCAGTAAATACTTCTGGTCAGGTGGTAAGTTGGATGATATCCTGAAAGCTGCTGACTGGTCAAATGCTAATACCTTTGCTCGTCATTATTGCAAGCCTATCGAGCATATGTCTGATGTTGTCCTTCGGGGCTACGAACATGCATAATGTAGCCTCCGGTCTTGTAATGAAATTGCGATTCTCCTATTAACATGACCAGAGAATCTGGATTTCATTAAAGACACGGAGGCTGACATTATCCCTCCCTCCTCCCTCCTCCCTTTTACAACTTTAGGGATGTCTTTTATGAACTTATTACATCTTTTGATATATTGTATTTGTTCATGATCTTATTGATTGCTTCAATTGGTTTTAATCTATTATTATGCCTATGTGATGAGATAGCTCTTTTAGGCTCTTGGTTCTTAATCATTTCTTTCTTTCAGGCAATTCCGTTTAACCGGCTGGCCTTTGACATGCTGAAGTTTCATCCATGATGTTTTTCAAGCTCTACCTGGATCTCTCAGCCTATGAAGTTCTTTCCTGTTACCCAGATCTCTCAGTTTTCGAAGTACTTTCCTGCTGCGATTCTTTTAAAAGAGGCAGATCATCTCCTGGATACATCCTTTGTTCAGTGTTGTTAACTCTAGAACTTTATCCTTTATGATGTAGTGCGGCTGTGTGAGTTGCTGTTAAAGGATAATGCATAATGTCAGCCTCCGTGTCTTTAATGAAATCCAGATTCTCTGGTCATGTTAATAGGAGAATCGCAATTCATTACCTGCAGCACCACATGTCGTATATTGTTTATTTTGTCCATGGGGCATGAGATACATTGGGAGTACCATCAACCAACTCAAGCTAAGGATACTGGAGCACCTCAGGGCTATAGATAAAGTAGATCCCTCATACCCAGTAGCACGGCACTTTGCGGAACATCACAACAAAGACAGGAATAAATTACGCTTTTTTGGGCTAGATCATGTCCCATATAATCCACGGGGAGGTGACAGATTAAGAAAACTGAGTCGCCTTGAATAAAGGTATATTATTGATCTGTCTACAAAACACCCGAGGGGCATGAATAGCGGGGAGGACATGGTAGTTCACCTCGGAAAGTGATTTTGTAATATCTAGTCTTTCTGAACTGTGCTTGGAAGACTATTTATAATCTGATATAGTTCCTGTGGCCATAGCTACCTGTATAATACTAAAAATCATGAGTATGAGAAAGTGTTTATATCTATATCTATATACTGAACTGCACCTTTACTTGAAACTTTCCTGATTATCAACTGTGAATATCTTGATTTCATTCTTTATTTTAAACTGAGTCTTTGATGTCTAAAACTGTGGTTCTCTATTTGAACTTAATGATCTAATCACTGATTTTGTGCTACGGACTTATATGAGCTGTCCATGAAATTTCTTTATGAGGGTTATTCCTCATTTTGGTATCTGTATTATTTGGTCGTTTCCTGTGTAACACCTGTTGGACGTTAGGTCGTCCTTTTTGCTATGATGGTTATCCTATTATTTTTTCTAAATGAGAATTTGTCTTATATGCAATGCCGCCAAATGAAATTCGCCTTATAGGTTTACATAGTTCCAAGTATTATAATGTTGATATTTGTATTTAAAGTATATGGTGGTTGCTTGATGTGCACTTTTTTCTAAGGGGCAATTGCCGATCCACGGCTTTATTATGTTGACATGCATATTTGATTGTTTTGCGCCCATTGTGCAAGTATATGACCGATTCACTGTATGATTTTGCACTAGTTCCTATATTAGGAACCCATTCCAAGATGGCGCCCATCTTGGCATGAGTCGGGCTAGCCCCTTGTCTATGTCCACTCTCGCACACAAATCTTTATTTAAACTGGAATTATGCTCTGTTGGTCGTAACACTGACGAAGGTTTTTGCCGAAACGTTTGTTGGCTGTGAGAAATAAAACTCGCTGATATATATATATATATATATATCCAGGAAATCTGATAATACAAGCTATGGTTGCAATTATGTTAAAATAAACAAGCTACAATGATGCCACGATGCTTTTAACTCTGGCTAAAGATCCACCTACCTGCGTTTATACTGTGATAACCAGAGTTGATCTTTGCTCAGAGAACGCCCTGGGTGAAACCAAATTTGGCACTCCCTCACATGTGCCCTATTTAACTGTCTGTGCATTGAAAAAAGTGGCAAAGGTAGTGCAGGGACGAGGGAGCAAGAGGAAGAAGAGCCATTAGAAGAAAAGCAGTCAAAATGTAGACACGGATACCTCCTCCCTCCACTAATACTGTTTTTTGGGTTTTTTTCCGGAGTTTTATATAGCGCGAACTAGAACCGAACCGAACCAGTTATCAGAGCGCTTTACATAGCACCAGTTACGTTACATGAGGACACACTTTCATTTTTTAGGCACGGGGAGATTAAGTGATTTGCCCAGAATCAAAGGAGGTTTTTGGCGTCGTTACCGAGACTCGAACCCAGATCCCCAGGTCCGAGGTCGAGCGCCTTAGCCGTTAGGCCAACCCCTCTCTTTTTTTGGAGCAATGTCTGTAGAACACTGCTGCTGGAAGGGCTGCTCCCTGGGCATGGGCACAGCTGCAAATGCTAAAAGGTTGGTCATGGTTATAGCCAATATAAGTTGTTAGGAACAGACATGAGAAACATGGGGCAACCGGATACTTGTGAATTGGGGTGGTGGGTACTTAAAAACAGACAATGCAGGGGGCGTTGGGCAAATGGAAGTAATTGTCGTTTCAGACGTAATCACTGATTGACACTCAGCCATGGGCATTTCAGAGCTTAAAACTGAAGTGCCTAGGACTAAGGTAATCAGTGATGCAACCCCTCGTCACGAGTGGGAGGGCCTTGAGACACTTTTGACAGGCTGAGTAGGTTACGCCCACAGGGCTGAGAAATCATGAGCCTAGCAAATTTCAGCTCAGGCAGCCAGGAGTTTAGAGCATGTCTATCTCCTGGCTGCCTGAACTGACCAAGAAGAGTGTCTGTCAGTTGTTCAGCCTGACAGACCCTCTTCTTACTGGGAAAAATGTAGGCGGGCGTGGCCCCTCACCCCACATGGATAGGCGGACATGGACAGCAGCAGCGCAACCTCCCCTAATGCAAATAAGATTAGGACAGGTGGCAGTAGCAGAAGGAACATCACACAATTCTCACACATACAAAACAGGCACAACACAGGTAACTAACACACTAAAGAGTGAGCGAGAAGTGTTTACGGACTGTGATTTCCTTTAAAATACAAACATACAAGAAGTACAAAAATCCTAAATAAATAGCCAAACCACTAATGGACTTACCATACACTCATGCACTCTGATAGGATAATGAATGCTCAGATGCCTTCTGCTATATGCTTCATTAGTGGGTTCCATACTTAAAACTGTTAATACATATATGTTTGTTTGTTTGTTTGTATAAGCTTTATTCGAGACAAATCTCATAAAAGCACATAAAATCAGAATATTTACAACATACATAAATACAGAATAAGAAATTCATTAAACACAATAAGCTCATACAAAATCACAGAATAAGACAATAAAATGCCAAGTACAGAGAAATATGAAATAAAAGAATACCTAATTACATACGATCCCCCAGCAGCCGTCGTCTTATAGCCCACGCCCAACCCATGTATTTGGCGACACCCATTACTATCGAGTCCTCCTGTGTTGTACATAGGATTCTCAGAGCCACTGAACTATCACGTGTCCCCAAATTCTTACAAACAGGCGAGAGCCATTTCCTCCTAGGATTCCCATAGGCTTCACATGAAAAGAGAAAGTGGCCAAGGCTCTCCTCAGCGTGTTCACAGGCAGGACATAGACTGTTAGTGGGTCTGTGCCAACCAGATGTCAATTTCTTAAGTGGGATAGATCCTGACCTCAACTGAAAGACAAGTTTCCTGTCAAATGGTACCATAACGTTATCCCAATAGTTTTCCAAGACAGGTAAAATTTTGGTCTCCAGGAAACGGCCAGACATAGAGTCTGCCCTAGTCTCATTCAGCATCTTGCCACTCACCCAATCCCAATATTGATTTTTAAGAGCTTCTTTACTTGGGAAGGTTTCTCCCACGGGGTTATTCCAAAGATTTGAAAACCCTAGATTTTCCAACATGGTCTTCAGATGTTTTAACCATTTTATTTTGTGGAAGATGTCTTCCCTGATTATCCACAGAAAGCTCTCAGCGTACTGCCTTATTTCCGGAGTCGTCCAAAGACGCCTCCAGTAAAGGACTGGCCGCAGTCGAGCTCTGTCGATAATAGTGCGTGTACCAAGCTCCAGAAACAATGGGATTAGGGGAGTACTCTGGGGAAGTCCTGTAATACCTCGCATGAATTTGTTCTCAGAAGTCTGAAGAGCAGTCAGACCATTCCAAGCCCATAATTCTGCGCCGTATAAAGTGGCACCCAAGACCTTCGCATCATACACCGCCAGAGCGGGTTTTATAGGTTTAGTTTTGGATTTACGATGTTCCCCCCTTAGGGCCCCCGATAACTGCTGGTGCTTTAAGACTACTTTATTGACGTGATGCGTCCAGCCTTTCCCCCCCGCAATCTGCACTCCCAAATATGTAAATTCCTTGACTATATCGAGCCGGATGTTATTTAGGGTAATTTTAGGATCGCTTCCGCGACCTGCAGAGAAGGCCATTAGTTTAGTTTTTCCTACGTTTACCTCTAGCCCGTGCTCCAAGCAAAAAGCATCAAAGATGCCTAATGCACGTTGTAGCCCCATAGGAGTCTTTGACAAAATAAGAGTGTCGTCAGCGAACATCAGGATCGGGACCCTGGTGTTCGCTAACGATGGGGCATCAACACTGGCCCTCAACATTCTCTCGACTATCCCGTTAATGAATAACGAGAAAAGTAAAGGGGCCATGGAGCATCCCTGCCTAACACCCCTTTCGACACGAAAGTCCACCGTTGTCTCACTGCTTCCACCCCATTGGACTCTAGCATAGTTGGATTCGTGCAGTTGCATGATTAAAGTTAGAAGTTCTGCAGGAATCCCTAGCTTTTTAAGCACCGACCATAGTTTGTGCCTGGGTACTAGGTCAAACGCAGCCCGTAGATCAACGAACGCGACATACAGGCTGCCCCTCCCCAGCTCCACGGTCTTCCACCTCAATATTATGAAGCGAAAGACCTGGTCGATGGTACTGGTAGCACGCCTAAATCCCGCCTGGTATGGCGAGAGGGCGCTGTTGTCATCTACCCAATCCATCAGCTGGTTGGTTACCATTCTCCCGACTATCTTCTGCACGGTGGCTATTAAACTTATAGGCCTGTAGTTAGCAGGCAATGAGCGGTCACCCTTCTTGTGGACGGGGATAATGGTTGCACATTTCCAGATATCTGGAACCACTGCCCCCTTTGCTAATGCGTTTGCTACAAGGAGGATGTATTTCGCCCATCTGGCCACGTCGTGTTTAAAAATATCAGGGGGGATACCATCAGGGCCTGGCGCCCTCCCGCTTTTCACAGAACTAATGGCAGTTACCACTTCGCTAAGGGAAAACAGATCTTCGGTTGCGTGGACCGGTATTACATCATCAGCAGTCACAAACTTATTACTTTCCGCGTACTGAGGCCCAAAATAGTCAACCCAGGCTTCCACTGGTACATTATTGTCGGGTTTTGCAGGGCCCGCACCACTACCCCACTTAATAATTTTCCAAAATAACATTGGGTCTCTATTATCTGAGGCTTCTTTTAGTTGGGCCCAGTGATCTTCATCCCAGTTCTTTTTAGCACGATATATAGCTGCTTTATACAGTTTCCTGTTCAATCTTACTGCTGGAAAATCCCTATTCTTTATCGCATGCCCCAAGTCTAGACGTGCTGCTCTACACTGGTTATCAAACCACCTACCCACTTTTTTAGTGTTCATCCCTTTACTTTTCTTTATAAAAAAACATGGTCTTAAGGCGGAGAATAACTTATTGTGGATGTCTGCGATAACATTATCCCCAGGAGCTACTAAGGCCACTGCTTCAATTGCAGAAATAGCACAATCAACCATGTTAGTTATATATATCATAGTGGCTTCATTTGCTATCACCTTGGGCCATTTTAATCTTCGCTCGTCATTGCTTAACAGGGGAGTTGCGTTATGTGTCTCATTCGGATTTTTTGGACCTACATTCCACCACCTATGCGACACGCAAAGGGGGTTGTGATCACTTTCAACCCGGGGCCTGATTATCATGTCAACAACCCCGTTCCACAGCTGGAGACTACACAATATATAGTCAATTCGGCTCCTGTTAATACCATTATCAAAGGTAAAACTGCCCTTCTTATCCCCGGGCGTCCTACCATTGAGGGCTCTTAGACCATGTTCCAAACATATTCCGTTTAATAGGAGAATCTCCTTAGTCCATCGCTTCACAGGTTGTAAGTCTAAAGTAGGCACTCCCCATAAATTATCCTCTTCACACTCAATAAGGGCGTTTGTACAGGACAATGGTTCAAAGGTCCTATTTAGGTCCCCGACCAATATCTTTAAGTTACCCTGGGAATTAACCTCCATATCATCGGACAACAACTCAATTGTAGATAGATTGACTTCTTTACCACCCCTCACATAAACATTATATAAATCTATTGGTTCACCATTTACAACAAAGAGTCTAAGGGCTTGTAAATCACAATTTCCCTTATCTATGATTTTTATGTCAGTAAACAAACCCTGTCTAACCCACACAGTTAGGCCACCTTTTGGTCTCCCTCTTCCCCCTTTAGTGGCAGGTATATAGTAATTCAAGTAACCTAAGCAAAATAATGGATCACATGCCCAGGTTTCTTGAAAACAACAAATGTCAAAACCACTTATAAAATCCACCCAAATTTGGGAGTCCAACTTGCTAGCCAGTCCGGCGATATTCCAGGACAACAAGGTACCAATATCTACATTTGCCCCGTCCCAAGATTTAACAAGTGGAGATTCATGGGACGACATCAATATCCCCGTTAGGTTTGCCAACCCTTCTGGGTTATCTACTTGGACCACAGCTAGATCATCTATTACAGGGTGTATGACATTCGGTTTTGCCGTTAATACTCTAAGACCACAATCCTTGACCACACACCCGGCCTCGTTGCTATTTTCTTTGATGTCTGTGGCAATAATATCACCACAGACATCACCTAGCTCCTCTACTCCCTTTACAAGTCCACCTATATTGTCGGTACCAGTATGTCAGTAACCCCACCCTGGGTCCTGCCATCCTACATGGGGATTATTGTATGCATGTGGGGTACAATTGGAATTGACATAAGGAGGCGGTAAAGTAGTCACTGGCCATTGGGCCTTTACGGGTGCTATTGGCTCGTTGAATAAGCTTGTGGTTACACTTGTTGATCTGGGGTAAAAAAAGGTGAGGTCCACAATACCAATACCGCCCTTATTCGTTCCCCATCCTTGCCTTGTTATCCATCCCACCACCCTAGGATCTTGAAAATTGACCACTATACAGTCTCCCCCCAGGGTTTTAGGTGTATAACCCATCCAGTCTATTCTCCTTGCCCCTATTATTAACCCATCAATGTCACCCGGCAAAGGACGATTTTCTTTCAACCAGTGCATGGTCTTATTTTTAAGCATCTGGAAATTTTCCCTTTGCCCCGCGGGTAAAGATGGTACGTTGATGAGAACTGCCACGTAGGGGAAGGAGTCTGGAGTAAGATTAATCGGGGGTTTTCTATGAGGTGGCTTTTGCAAGGGCGTTGGGATAGGTTTAGGAGCAAGGGGAGGAAGTTGGGGGACTGGTTTCTGCACCAGGTTATTATTAACAAAGGGTGCTGTGGTGGCTTTAGCAGCCAACTGATTGACACTGTCCCTATTTCCTACCCCCGTGATGTTAGGAGGTTTGCATGTATTGGTAATTGTGCTCACAAGAGCTGAAGCTTTACCCACTTGTTGGCATGAAGTAGCCACAACATTAACAACGGCTGGTTGATTTTGGGGCCGGGGTAATGGAGGCTGTGCAGAATGTGTTGAGTTGGACTGTGATGATTCAGGACCTGAAATAACTTTCTCGATCCTAACTGGTGGATTTGTGATGACTTTAGCTGGATGTTTATTTTGTTTGGAGGGTAAAGGTGAGCCATTTCTTGTATTTTTGCCCTTATCCTGTGTATGGGGAATATTTGAAACCTGGGAATTTGAACCTAACTCCAACCTACTCTTTTTGATCAGGGATTTAGTAGAATAGAAATTATCTAGAGTTGATTGCTCAAAGTGGTTTAACCTATCTATGAGTTTTGTAATTCTATCCTCAATGGGAGTAAGTACCAGTCTAAACATTTTTTCCAATTCTGGAAGCACATTTGCCAATAGAACAACATTATCATTACTTGATTCTTTTGGAACAGAACAGGAATTGTCCACATTATATTGGATATCCTGGGAAGTAGGAATAGTTGGTGTATCACATCCTGTTCTTTGCGCTGGTTCTTTGACTGGATTCCCACTGCTCACAAGTTTGTGTAGCTTCCTGATTTTTGGTAGTGGTTGGACCGTTTTTTTACATCTTTTTACAGTAACTGGACATTTCCTTTTAGCCCCAGTCTTAGAATTAAACGATACCACGTGAGATCCCGCATCAGTATGCAAAGGTATATCAGATATACTACCGCTGGTATTGTTTAAGACTGCTATGGCAGTCTCGGAAGATTTATCCCCTGAGGCCTCAGAGAGTTTATTAGTAATCGGAATGCTCACTGATGATAGAGGGGTTACCAAAGTGGGATAGACTACAGTTGGAAACTTGTCCGTAGAGTTCTTAAGTATTTCAATAGAAAGCCTGCGCTCGGCACGCTTCTCTGCCAAAGTAAGTTCCTTGTCTATTACGAGTGAGCGATTAAAAAAGAATTTATCTAAAGGACCGATGGCCAAGGGGCCAGACTCCGTGGGAAGAGACGATAAATGGCTGGCAACGGGACTTGTGTTTACAGCGGTTGCCATTATGACAGCGAAACAGTACAAGAAAAGCTTCGTCACTTACTATGGTAAATGGAGTTTCACACTGACCAGGGGTGGTGGCCCAGCCCGGCCTCCTGCGGCCCCGGACGGCCACAGACGGTCCCGCCCTTGTCCCGGGCTTCTCCCGGCGCGCTCCCGCACGCTCCCGCGTAGCGGGGGTGGCTCCGTCCTTAAGTAACAGCACTATCAGTACGTGATAGGCGGTGGGGCGTGGCCAGCGGGGAGAGCAGCCCAGGTGTTGCAGGTTGGGCGCGCAGGGGCTCCTGGATACTGGAGTCCCTGCCTGTGCTCGCAGCCCCGCTGGTCAGCTTGCCTTTCCCCGCGCTCCTCCTCGGCAAACAGCAAGCAAACAGCAGACAAACAGCAGTCACCAGCAGCTGATGGCGCGCTGCGGGACCCGCGAAGCGGGTCCGGCGAGGTGCTGGTCGGCTCGTGGAGAAGGTCCGTTTCCCACAAAGGGCAGGCAAGAGACCACGCCCCTTCACAATCCGCAGAGGGCAGGTATCAGCAAAAGCAGCTTCCAAGGGTATTAAAGTTGAATGTGGGTGAGCTCATTGTTTTTTTACTGGTGTCTCCATACCTCAAGATTAAAAACGACAGAGCTGAGCAGCGGACCCTACTTCTCTTGTCCACTGACATGTTTTGGCGCTCAAATATTCCCCCTGTGGGGTTGGGAGCCTTCCTTAGGAATATACGGTAAAAAAGGGGGTGGTGATGGACGGAGCATCTGAATCAATCAAACACTCACACCCAGTCAAAAGATCTGGGTTTAATCCATCACCGTTTTTTAGCCCACTCTGCTACCCCAGTTCAGACATGGCTATATGCAAATCAGTCTGACCCTGTGCCTCATGGGAACAGTCCAGCCCGAACTGCCAAGCCATGTCTTCCCTGGACCGGAACCAAGCTTCCGAGGACCGGTTTCTGGCATTCCAGCCGTCTTCAGCCCGGCTTGCTTGAATCCAGTGGCAAAGTGAGCAAGGGACTCACGTCTGAGCATACCCTGCCACACTTATGGCGGCCAAAAGCGGTACAAAAGAGGGTGGTGATGGACGGAGCATCTGAATCAATCAAACACTCACACCCAGTCAAAAGATCTGGGTTGAATCCATCACCGTTTTTTAGCCCACTCTGCCACCCCAGTTCAGACATGGCTATATGCAAATCAGTCTGACCCTGTGCCTCATGGGAACATCATCGTCGAGACGCGGTCTTGAGGGCTGGCCAGGTTTACAGACGGGTGCCTGGCGTCGTGGGCGATGTGCCAAATACGCCGTCACCCCCCTCCCGCAGTCTATGGGGTGATATTTTCTCTCCTTCCAAGTGCATCTAATTTTTGAGTCTCTGATTCTGAGACCAGAAGGGTTGTGCCTCCCGTTTTTTGATCGGTGAAGCCACCTTTTCAGTGCACTCCGACAGATATTTTTACTTTCACTTCCCTTGGTAGGGTGGGCCTTAGCGTGCCCATACCGCCGGGGTATAATCACTCTAGGTCCTGACGAATGCCAGGTTAACTACACCAACATTGGCAGAAACATGTTGACCGCTCACGTAATGTTATTGGAAACAGGCCATCCAATTTAGTTGACCTTGTTTACCAACACATTTTTTAATATGCCCTTGGTGATCAACCATTAAATCAATTTTTGATACACACAAGCCATTTTTAAGTCACCACATCACTCTATCCACGTAAATCTATCACCTAGCCTTCACATCTTCACATTACCCGCTCCGCAGTAAATCTGGCATTGAAGCACACTGGGGTGACATTCGGTCACACCCAGTGGGGCCCGATGATGAAGCATGTCACCGACTAGGTCGGTGAGTGAGGGCTTTCTAAACACACCTAATTGGTGTTGTTGATTTCTTGTGCTCAGCTACCTTTTAGTTTTTGATCAAGTAGCACTCTTTTGTTGTTATTTTTTTTTCCTCATGGGAACAGTCCAGCCCGAACTGCCAAGCCATGTCTTCCCTGGACCGGAAATAAGCTTCCGAGGGCCGGTTTCTGGCATTCCAGCCGTCTTCAGCCCGGCTTGCTTGAATCCAGTGGCAAAGTGAGCAAGGGACTCACGTCTGAGCATACCCTGCCACACTTATTAGGAATATAGGTATCTCACAAACATTGTGAAATAATCACTGCTTCAAAGGGCATGTTCACCAGCCTGAGAATGGTGGCTTGTGGGGCTACTGGGCAAATTTGTGTAAGGCCACTCCTTGAATCTACCTTGCAAAGTAGTATTGGCGAAGCGATTAGGACTTATGCCATGTTTCACAGGCCAAATCACAGTGATCGTACCCTGCACTATGACATAGGCTATGCCCACGCTGCAAAGCCACACTCACAGATGTCTGGGTGTAGCTGGCAGTAGTGCATAGATCACGAACCACTCATCCAACAGGAAAGCATCTCCTTCCTTGCTACCCGCACCAATATGGCCGTGAAAGTGAGGCAGTGATGATAAGGTCCCATAGTTCTCTGTGGCCCCATCTTTGTTGCATCCTGTCGGGAAAAGCCATGCTGTTGAGGCTCAGCCTGGATCTTCTGTGCTGCTGCAAGTGTCTCCGACAACCACTCTATTTATTTCTGAAGTACGAACGCTTATATAAAAAACTGTATTTTGGATCGTTTTACTTTGGCGCCTTTATTCTATATTATTAGCGCTTAAGGTACAGTTACCTGCATGCTTTTTGACATCTTTCATGTCAGGGCTTACTTCTTTACACCAGTCTATGAGCTGTACCTAGCAGAACCACTGTACTTTATCCGGAGCCCCACCTACATGCCGAGCGCCGATTACTCACATTTATATTACATTTCAATCCTTGTAATCCCATGAATACTAGGCTACAGTTATAAACCTCACCTTTACCGACCCCCATTCACATCCCAAGCCCGATTCACTCGCGCTAATGTGACATTTTAATGCAGTCAGTCTCACTGTACAGGAGCCTCTGTTATGGAGCCCCCTCTATTAAAACTCTATTGCCCCAAATACCCTGCAACTAAGCACATTATTATGACCACTCCTCCCCCAGAAGTGGCTACCTCAAGTCAACATTTTGAGAGCGTCTCCTGACCTTTCGCTCTCTCACTTTTCCCAAATTGCCGAACACCGATCAGAACAGACTGCTTTACATCTTTTCAATCATATTTTCCTTAATAAGAGTAATATTTCACTACTTACAACATGGTTCAAACTGGCCACAAGGGTGTAACATCCAAACAATAGCACCCTCATTGAAAGAGAAAACATCTAAACTGTTTGCTTATCCAGTTTCAGTGAAAGGTGATGTTCTGGGCTTTTTACAACTAGAGGGGTTCAAGCTGTTTTTCTAATGGAAGGGCAATATTGTACCTCTTGTGCTGCAGCAGGACCACCGCAACTGAGAATGGTGATGTCTGGGGACATGCCCAGGTTACTAAATTCCCGTAAGTACATCATAAATTGTGCATTGTTATCCAAAAAAAACAAGGTTATCCGTCATATTTTCATAATTTTTCATGTTTTATGAATGTCTACCATTAGGACAGGGTCACAATCCGAATCAAAAAGATAATCCATTCGCTCGATTGTAACTTTACTACTAATGTTAATAGAGAAACAATCCCTTGGCAACCATATCACTTACTTGTGGGTTCATCCATCCAGTCTTATTCTCATATCAATACATATGTGGCCCAACACCAAGAATGATTTTTTTTTTTTAAATATTGTAATGTTTTGTATACAAATGTAATTGTATTCTTTCTGATATTAGCATGATTAACCTTTAATTAATTACACATACAATCACAAAAAGACTTGTTTTTAAACGAACATCATTTGCATAATAGTGTATAGATGCATATTATATATCAGACACCCTTCCCCATAGGACTGTAATGAGAAGAGACACTTTATATATTTCCTTAAAACAAAACTTCCAATAACACAATCCATACTGTTTCAACAAACATACTTCATTCAGCCATCATACAATCACCTGTATGTATGTATGTATGCCCCCTGGAGCACCCCTCCTTGCCCCCTGTCATGGCTGGCTCTAGGCTGGTGTGACCAACTTAATTATGATTTAAAAGCACCTGCTGCACCTGTATTCACCATTTAAAAAAAAATGCTATCTCTATCCTCTTAATACAAATTGCAGCACTGAGTATATGTGTTTTTGATACCAACAATCTGTTTCTTTTATCATACTTTGTTCACTATTTACAGGACACATATGATGCTATAACGATATAGTGCTCCAGCTTATAATACATTTAGTTCCAGTGTCACTATATCGCTTGAATAGCAGTTCTTAAAATTCTCTCTCCAATCTGCGTGCGTTTCAGCGATACAGCCATGGGCGTCCGCAGGGGGGGGGGGGGGCAAGGAGGGGCGCTAGCCCCCCCCTGGAGCACCCCTCCTTGCCCCCTGTCATGGCTGGCTCTAGGCTGGTGTGACCAACTTAATTATGATTTAAAAGCACCTGCTGCACGTTCCTTTCCTCCTGCAATTACGGGGCCTCACAAAAATGTCAAGATAACTCCTGTGATTAATGTTCTTCCTAGCCAGAGATCAGAGCTTTGTGTAGTTGAGTTTTTGAAGTATGTGAAGGTAGTACAGAGGGTTAATATGCCTGCTGCAAAGAACGTGTACCAAGTAGATTAAAGAGTGCATTTAATGTAAATAAATCAGCAGGTTACTGCTTTTAAAAGAGCCATCCTTTTCTTACTTGCAATTTATAACTTAAAGTCCTAATATAAAATAGTGAGGTAATAACTTTCATCATAGAAGTGCATACACTCTGCGAAGTATAGAACATTGATTAATGTTGCAAAAAGGGTTAATTTGGGTAGAAATGGAGTCTTATTATTAAAGAAAACTCCCAACTATGCTGTTTCTTTTTCAACTCTGAGTTTTTGCTTCTCCACACCAAGCACTCCTAAACTATACTGCCTACCAGTATGGATGACATGTGACTCCTACACTTTTAGGGGCACATCATCCATGGCCACTGATAATTATCACTGGCTGTGTGTAGCGTTAAAAAAACTAACGCCACATATCACCGGATTCTATCGCCCGGTGAGCGCACTATCAGCAAGGCGCATCGCGCAGGCGATAGAAATCCAAGCAAACGCGGTGGAAAGAGTCAAAATCGCCAGAATTCCAGCGATAGAAAACCGCGGTAGGAAAAATCGAATCTATAATGGGAGACGTGGACTCAGCATTACAATCCATCTCCCATTATAGATATGGCTTAGTAAGGAAAATAGCAGGCGTTACAAAGCGGCGAAAAACCCGGTTTGCGCTGATTATAATATTGCTATGTGTGTTAGCGATACACTTGAAAATAGAGAGAATCAGGGTTAGTGATGATATCCCATGTTGTTTCACTGGGCACACCTCCCTTGCATCTCATTAGCGATGCAATGTTGAAAACAGCGCTAATCCCATTGAACACGCGTTAGTGTGCTCTTGTAAATAAAGCAATATTTTTATCGTCGCATTTCATCCGAAAACGGACGCAAACGTGGCGATAAAAATATCGCTAGGCTTTGATAATATGCCCCTTTGTCCTTTGACTTATGTAACATTTCCTATACACTGATTTACACAAGTATGATTGATTGTCTGCGTAATGTGTGTGTGTGATGCAAAGTGCTCTGACATACTTTAATGGTATGAGTAGCGCTATATAACGAATTTAATGCATCTGATAGAGAGTGGTTATGGACTCTTGGTCACTGTTAAAGGGTGCTAGTGAGAGAATCCGTGGTGGAAGTGGTCATTGGGGGCGCCAACTATCATTTTCGCACTGGGTGCCACCAGCGCTAAAGCTGGCACTGCCCCCTGGGGACGCCCATGCCACTATGCATTACACATGGTGCTCCAGCCACGGTTCCTCTCCAGCTCGCCCTGTCTGTTCTATTCTGAAGCTCCTCTGCATTTCAGGGCTCAGTAGGACAAGACGCGGGCTTCATTCTCCTGCACCGTCCCTTTGGCACTCTCTTCTAGGTGAACTCCTGTGTATCTCATCGCACGTCACATCTAGGCAACACCTGGAGACTCTACTCTTTTCTAGATCCTTCTGAGTACCCTCTGCCCCCTCCCCTTCTATCTTATAATTTAGTCAGAAGCGCCAGGAGACCTCGGACTTTATAGCACGCTCTGACACATACCAAGATTGAGGCAAAGTCTTTTCAAATAATTATTGGATTATAGTGATGGACTGCCTAGAACAGTTGCTGTTAAGTAAATTACTAAGCAGAAAGAATAGTCACATTTGAATAAAAGAGTAGCATCTGCCTCTTGCTCTGGTGTTGTTTTTGTCCTCGGGCTGCTCCCCGCCCAGTCTCACCTCTCTGAGAGCCAGTGCCCCCTTTGACTCTCTACGTGTTGCCCACCCCTTCCCTGCCTCTTTTCCAGGTTCACACCTTGGTGCTTTCACACTTAACGTCACCTCCAGCTCGCATTTTCAGAGAGGGCCCAGGGCTCCCTATCATCGACATGAGGAGGAGGAAGAGAGAGGGGGGACAGAGGAAAACTTGGTGGGGTCGGGGACACGGATACGGTGGGGGTGAGAGTGAAAGAGGAGGGGGTAGAGAAAGAGAGAGAGAAGCAGTGGGAAAAGAGCGACTGAGAAGTAGGGAGGAAGGAAGATGAGAGAGCAAGTGGAGGGGTAGTGGGGGGTCTGGGTGGGGGAGAGCAGCTTCAGAGTAGTGAGACCTGTGTTCTAACTCTGCCAGTAAAGACAGCGGGTTCAAAGAAGAAAGAACCAGGCCAGACAGAGTAGGTCCAGGCAGTGTGCACGGAGGCAGGCTCGGTGGGTCCGGAAGAGGGACAGGGCAAGCAGAACAGCTCCAGAGAAGGGTGAGCAGAACCGGACCAGGGCGAGCCGATCGGACCAGCAGATCCTCCCTGAACAGGGAGAAGGCGCGATACACAATCAGAATGTAGTGTTCAGCTTTTGTGGTGCCAGGGGGTAACTTGAGAGTTCAGGGTGGGTGTGGGTTTTAAGGTGTCAGGGAGTCATTTTAAGGTTCACAGTGGGTTAGGGATTGGGGTGCCAGGTGGATAATTTTAGGGTGGGTATGGGTTTTGGGGTACCAGGGGAGTCATTTTAGGGTTCAGGGCGGGTACGGGGTTTGGGGTGCAAGGGGGACAATTTTAGGGGTCAGGGCGATATGGGTTATGGGGTGCCAGGGGGGTAATTTTAGGGTTCAGTGGGTATGAGTTTTGGGGTGCCAGGGGGACAATGGGGTCAGGGTGGGTATGGGTTATGCCAAGGGGTCATTTTAGGGTTCAGGGCAGGTATGAGTTTTGGGGGTAGGGGTAATTTTAAGGTTCAGGGTGGGTATGGGTTTTGGGGTGTTAATGGGTAATTTTAGGGTTCAGGGTGGGTATGGGTTTTGGGGTGCCAGGGGCGTAATTTTAGGATTCAGGGAGGGTATGAGGTTTGGTGGGGTGGGGTAATTTTAGGGTTTTAGGGTTCAGGGTGGGTATGAGTTTTGGGGTGCTAGGGGGTAAGAGATGGATGTGGCAAAGCAACCCTATGGTGTATGAGATCATATGCAGCCTGCTTCCTGCCCCCCATGGCTCCTCCTGCGCCCTAGTGTTTCTTGTGCCTCACCTGGCACACATCATGTTGGAGGATGGTGATGACGTTAACATTTTGCCCCCCCCTGGAAAAATTTCTGCGGACGCCCATGGATACAGCTTTGTCTTCTTCAGGGCAGCCACAACAAACACAAATAAAGCAAACACTTCACACAGCCACGTTCACAAATCAGCGAGGAGTACTGGAAAAACTGATGGACAGAAA
Organism: Lissotriton helveticus; assembly: GCF_964261635.1. NCBI lineage: Eukaryota > Metazoa > Chordata > Amphibia > Caudata > Salamandridae > Lissotriton > Lissotriton helveticus. The sequence continues at coordinate 272,619,293 of NC_136062.1, forward strand.
ACATCCAGGGGTCGGTATCTGATATTAAAATGCTGTTGAAATCCAATTAAAGTGGAAAATGGGGGCTCTCGTCCAAAGTCTGTTTAATCTTTGAATTTACTCAGGCTAACACCCCCAGGTCGGGAGGGGAGGGGGGTGATGCTACAGTTTATGTGATGTCTCTGCTACGGGCTTTTTGTTTAATGTCACCTCAATCCGACAGCAGCCTCGCGTATCTCCTCTTGTCTCCTTCCCAGCACGCCATGTTTACTAGAAATGGACTTGAGGAATCTCTGCTGTATGCAAGATAGTGTCTTAGCTCTAGCTATATCTGCAGGTCTGCTAAGCTACGTAAGTAGAAATCGAATGTACAGGTGCGACATCCAAAGCAGAACTGAAACCAGAAGCAGCAGCGTCAGAGCATGCATTTGAAGGGGCGTAGTAGTAAGATAAAGGAGCCAGCCAGGGAGGGCGCATCAGTGTAGCACTGGTTTCGATCAGTGTCCAGGTTATTGGGGTTGAAGCAGCCATAGTTGTTGTGAAGTCAGGCAACATAGCCTCTTTCACAGATTGAACCTATTTAAAGGAAGAATCTACTCAGGGGTACTTATTCATTTGCAGCTCCGGAGTGGGTTCGAAAGAGGTGGACCGTTAAGAACTTTTTCTCTTCTTACCTTGGCTCGATGGCTATCACCTATGCTCATTATGGTCTCTTTTATCCTGTGTGTGTTGTTAAGATGGCGAATGCATCTGAGAACGAGTAGGAGTTCTTATTTGAGTTCTTCTAGAGGGCAAATGGGAATGACTTGCGTGAAGCCCCCGTTAGTTTGGTTTCCCTCCCCTCAATGGCACTGGGATTTATCACAGCCCAAAGATCGCACGACCATGCATCATGTGATGTTCCCTGGCCACATAAATGGTCAATAACAGGGAGCATAAAGCTTAAATCCAGATAATCTTAGTAGTGCACATTGTCCAAAATATTGAAAAGTACTGGCAAAAACATTGAAGAAAAATATGAATGTGCAACAACAAAAACTACCTGGATTGTCCATCTGTGGAGAAAAGAAGCTGGTGTCACAGGTGTGTGTGTGTGTGGCAATTATGTAGTGTACAGACAAAAAAATGAAAAAAAAAATGAAAAAAAAAATGAAAAGGGAGATCTCCTCACAATCCGTTAGGGGACGAGGAGAGAAACAATTGTTACAACTGACAAGTAGTCCCTAGTTGGCCTAAAGATAAGGCAGAGAGGGAGGTTCCTCAGTTAGATTGACAATGGGGTAAGGGGGAGGGAGGGGGAAGCCAATCAGCCAACAGATGCCATAACCACATGAAAAATAAATCACAAATAATGAGGGAAAATTATAGAGACACAATTCAAAACACAAGGTGTATATACTTGCACAAAATTTTTATTCACAATATACAAAAATTAATATATAATGCCAGTTTAAAAAACATAAAAATGTACTTAGAAATGTACATGGGTACAAAGGAATAATTTAAAAACACAAGAACACAAGTTGTCGACGCAGCGTTTCGGTATCTAGGATTTTGACCTTCATCAGGACAGGGTTTCTTTGAAAGGAGAAGACAAGATCCTCTCTATTCGGTTCTATATAAGTGTTGTGACATCCAACCTTGTGGAGGCACGTTCCCTTGGATGATGTGGTAATTCTTAACAGTTAATCTTCTTGGTGTATCTTTTAGTTCTGATCACCAATGAGATGGTTCAGATGCGAACTCTGTGGAGGCTACCTTCATCAATTGGTAAGTCTCTGTGAGAGCCCTCAAAAGAATTTGGTATTCCTGGTGTACGTGTAGATATTAAACACCGCTGAGGTTGATCAGATGGATCTCTTTGGAGGTTACTTTCATCAATTGGTAATACTCTGTGGGAGTCCTCAGGCGTCCTTATGCCTTTAGGAAGCGAAGTGGGAGAGTGCAGGTAGCCACCGATTGTTCATTGATCACTGGTCATTTCAAGGTATATATCATTTTGAATGTATTTCTTAAAATAGTAGTCCAGAGTCTGGTGTCACGTCGCAGGAAATAACTTGCTGCGGGGGAATGATATATCTCCGCGCTGGGTACGTAGTATCACCAGGCTTAAGAGTGTACTTCGGCCTCCCTGCTACCTCGCGTCTCTCCGTCCACGAATCATGGACGGAGAGACGCGAGGTAGCAGGGAGGCCGAAGTACACTCTTAAGCCTGGTGATACTACGTACCCAGCGCGGAGATATATCATTCCCCCGCAGCAAGTTATTTCCTGCGACGTGACACCAGACTCTGGACTACTATTTTAAGAAATACATTCAAAATGATATATACCTTGAAATGACCAGTGATCAATGAACAATCGGTGGCTACCTGCACTCTCCCACTTCGCTTCCTAAAGGCATAAGGACGCCTGAGGACTCCCACAGAGTATTACTAATTGATGAAAGTAACCTCCAAAGAGATCCATCTGATCAACCTCAGCGGTGTTTAATATCTACACGTACACCAGGAATACCAAATTCTTTTAAGGGCTCTCACAGAGACTTACCAATTGATGAAGGTAGCCTCCACAGAGTTCGCATCTGAACCATCTCATTGGTGATCAGAACTAAAAGATACACCAAGAAGATTAACTGTTAAGAATTACCACATCATCCAAGGGAACGTGCCTCCACAAGGTTGGATGTCACAACACTTATATAGAACCGAATAGAGAGGATCTTGTCTTCTCCTTTCAAAGAAACCCTGTCCTGATGAAGGTCAAAATCCTAGATACCGAAACGCTGCGTCGACAACTTGTGTTCTTGTGTTTTTAAATTATTCCTTTGTACCCATGTACATTTCTAAGTACATTTTTATGTTTTTTAAACTGGCATTATATATTAATTTTTGTATATTGTGAATTAAAATTTTGTGCAAGTATATACACCTTGTGTTTTGAATTGTGTCTCTGTAATTTTCCCTCATTATTTGTGATTTATTTTTCATGTGGTTATGGCATCTGTTGGCTGATTGGCTTCCCTCTCCCTCCCCCTTACCCCATTGTCAATCTAACTGAGGAACCTCCCTCTCTGCCTTATCTTTAGGCCAACTAGGGACTACTTGTCAGTTGTAACAATTATGTAGTGTATACAGCACTTGTGGCACCATCGCACAACACTGGACAAGACTCCAAAAGGTGCCACCTAACACCGGTGACAAGGAATGGCTCAAAATATTTCTGATTCAAGCCGACGCCTGGGACCAAGGTTTAATAAATGTATCTGCAACAGTAAATGACATCCATTCGAAATGAAGTTTCTTTGGCCTGGCACATCAGCTGGTGCCTTCCATTTTAGATTGCCTCTAGAATTATGTAGTGCTAATAATGTTTAACTCCCAATCCCGCAACAAGGTAGAAAAGGTTCTTAACATTGTAGGAAGGCTGGGGGGTAGATCGTCTCCATTCTGTGCCCATGTTAACTTACTCATTAGCACAGAAGAGATATTGCGAATGTACTGAGATAAAATAACTGAGCAATGCACACTGTTTCATCGCTGGAATGAAAATTAGTAAATATTTGACACATATAGGTTAAAGTACACTAACCTTAACTTTCAACGTGGTTTCATATTCCTTAAGCAGGGTTTACAGCAATAATAAGAATTTTTTTTTTTAAGTATCGGGATTAAGCTATTGTCACTTAAACGTAGCTCCTCTCTAGTTAATGTGCTTAAACTTGCGACTAATGGCACACTCCATAAACAAACTTTGAAGTTACCACATTTGCACATAACTGACCTCTGCTCGTTGTTGCTGCTGCTCCATTGCAATGCTGCAGGCCTGTGGGTTAGTCGACATACTCTCCTCTAGCTCCTTGAATCCAGGCGTGTTGGCGATATCTCCGCTTACGAAGCCGACAATATTTTCAATCAATGTATGAAGTCCAAGGGTTTTACTAAGCTCGTAATCGGACTCTTCCAATGAATGAGAGCTGTACAGCACATGTTTGTGTTTTAGCCGAGCCCAGGAGTCGTTGTGATGTTCAGCTTGACCAAGTAAGGGTCCTGAATTTAAAACAAAAACAAGTATAAAATAGCATAATCCTATTATATTAGTCAATTAAATCAAAGTAACAGAAACGCTGTGTTGTAAACTAAAACCATGCACTAAGCAAATCAGACGATTAGGCAAACGCAAGAAGGTATTTTGACCTTGGTGATAATAATCTATCAGAAGAAAATGAACAAAAAAAATCCGGCAGAAGGCACGCATACTTGGAAACCAAAGAGAGCAATGCATGGAAAACATGTAAAGTAAAATCCTCAAACCTGTTTAACCAATGAGTGTGGGCCTATCCTATGCACTATGGTGAAATACCGTTTGCATTAAAAAAATACCATATTTGATGCAGGAAAATAAAAAGATGAAATTGAAAAAATGATTAACTGTCACAATGGATTTCAAACATGGGAGTCATCCTCATGTTCTGATGGTAATCAAAATCCGATGGGTAGAGAAATGAAAGAACCCAGACAAAAAAGGCGAACACACTTTGGTTCATTGGGGTCTCAGCTTGTAAAAGAACACCTCAGAAACAATAGAAAGCTCGTCATAAGTAAGACATTGACCGTGAAACAGAGGAAAGAATTGTGTAAATCCACAACTTCTGAAACATGCCTACTAAACCGGTCAGCATGGGAGTCCTGCAGGACTGATACCTAATCTGCTAAAATTTACATATTACAATAACCAGGCCTCTCTTGGAAGTCTACAAGTCCTTATTCTTCCCAGATTTTGGAAGTACGGTTGTGGGGTCTAAGTGCCAGAGTAAACAACCGAGCGAAAACATCACATCATAGTTTCCAGGGCACTTACAGGAAGGGCAGATTGCCTCTGAGGACACAGTTGCACAGCATTTCCAATAAAAATACTCCTACACACGAAATGAAATGGCATCTATCAGCGTACGTGCTTGCAACAACATAATGCAGGGAAATGCACCGGCAATAGGCCTTGCAGAACACAGTCTTAACCTTTTCAGTGGCAAGATCATGAGGCATTCTGGACAGCAGTAGCCATCTTGGAATTGGAACTCTGTTGCTTGAAAGGGACTATCTACACTTCCGTGCATTGATGTCTTGGTTTCTCATGACAATTTGCTAACTGACTGACCATAGATCTTGAACAATAGTGCAATAGTTAAAACTGCCTCTTTAAACATGCATTCGTGATCATGAGCCAATTTTTGTGCAATTACGACATGCTCAAATTATTATGCCCTCTGATTACTTTTTCATTGTATGTAGAAGGTAAAGATGCAGCTGACAAAGATACAAATATTAAGGATTGTTAACATGAAATTAACTATATGTCTGGGTGTTCCAATACCAGGCAGTCTTGTTGTTGTTGGTCCTGGATCGTCTGATTTTTTAGTTTTTTTACATACATAGACACTATATCACTCTTCCTCAATTCTCCCTGTATGGTACTTCTTTAGCACACACTGGAGCTACATATAACTGATGATAAAGTTAAAACTTTCGCAAAACAGCAGAGGCCTATTTGGTTCAATTTTACATACTCATTGAATGAAAGGTTGGCAATGGTACACATACTAATTGTGAAATAAAGTTTGAGTGAGCCCCTGTTGCACCACAGTGCGGATTTATACCATCCTGGTATTCTATGCAATCCTTGTGTTCTCACATTCCAATAGAGGCATTGGTTTCAGATTTGGAAAAGGTGCTGAGACTCGTTTGGAATCTAATTTGATGTGGAGAAGCACTTGGTGGTTCAAGCCTACAGCTTCTCATGAAGCTCCTTGAGGAACAACAGGCTCATCATGTAGAACAGTAGTGTTAGTTTTGCACTCACCTATGGGAGGGAAAATAAAGTGCAGTGGGTGAACCTTGCAAGAACGAGAAAGTTGGGTGAAGATCAACTTCTTTTCTTCCGGATTTATATCTAGATACTTTTGTGTAGTTCCTATAAACCTATATAGGATCTGCATGTTTAGACAACATACACTGTAGGATTGGTGTCCGAACTGATTTTAGACACCACCACCGGGTGTGTTAGCCTGTATACCAGCTAGCTCACAGTGCCACTAGAAACACCTCTTTTCCAAGGAGAGAATAGATATAGCCTCTTTGACTTTGCCAGGGCTCATACCATAGTAGCGTTTGAATATGTGCAATCCCCTTATGTTCCCACGTTTCCGCAGATCTACATACTGGGGCTGAAGGTAGTGGTAAGCAATAGTTCCAGGGTTAGAATGCACTTTGAGTCTGTGCAAACCTATTAACTTGCATGTTTTAAGGGTTTTCAACAAATCTTTTCCCATACTGAGATGTTGGAAATTTACTCCTGACAATAGCAATCAAAAACCTTCTTCCAGGGTTGGGGAAAACAGTGGTTGGAGGGAAATTGAACTTGCAAACACTCAGATTTTTGCATGAGCAAATCTACATATGCATGTTTGCTCATGCTAAAATGCAGTTCACAAATATTTTCTAGGAGTACTATTTCTTGTCCAACTTCTGTAAATCTATGGGAATTCACGAAAGCCATATAGCTGCACTTAAATGCAAGGACATATACCATGGGTGCACTTTTGAGACTTTCTTTAATAATTGGGCCCCTAGTTTGATCTGGTGATGACCATGACTTTTTGCGTTTAATAAAATTGTGTCTCTCCATTGGCTGGCTTCATTGTGACTAGACAGCATTCTGCTCGTTCACAAGGAGCATATTGGCACAGAAAGTAGTTTTGTTCAGTTCCAGTAACTACTGTGGCAGTGTATGTTGTTTGGAGACTAAAAACAATTTTAGCTTTTGCCAATGTTTGTTATAATGGTTAGGGCCCTGCAGCTCCCTCACCTGTAAGGTTTTACAAAAACCATGCCAAAACAAGTCACACATTGACAAAACTAAAAGGCTGACCACCAATTTCAGACCTACTGACTTTGCCAGTGCTTGTTTATTTTTGTTTCCCATAATCTTATTGAAACTGGTTACACTGATTGTCTATTATGAATATGTTTGGGAAATACTAGCATGCATCAACACATGTTACTAAATGATGCTGCAAAGAAATGGTACCTGCAATTTTACAGTAGTTTAGCGAAATGTTTTATTTCATGCTTTCCTTTTTTTTATCAACATTTTATTTTGAAAGCAAAGAATCATCAATCTTGCTTTCAAGCTGCTGCTAATATTTGCATCAAATCAGAGAGCATTCTGGGAGCATTATACATAGCCTCATATTGCTAAACTTTGAAAACGTGCATATACATTTTTATACTGAGCCCACTGCCAGTAGTGCAGTCAGAACTTACAACATTTACTAAGAGCGTGCACCCTAATAATAAAGGCTTTCAATTAATGAACCATAAGTACAAGTTTGAACAGCATTAACATATGGACAAAAATATTACCTTAACTGCTGACAGTGCCCTTCCCTGATCAATAAAGTGGTGCAGCAAACTGGCAGCCAAAGGGTTTGGGCTGCAGGGGGTTGGGCCTACTTGTCCCGAAGACAAAATGCACATGAAAACTTGTTGCCCTTGACCCCAAACAATATGTCCTGGGCGTCGGGCTATAGGAATTCCACATCCCGGCTTTCTGCCTGCAAAAGCTCAATTTTTTTTCTCAACACCTTTTGGAAAACACAGCTGTTCTGCAAGAGTACCCCGTTTTCATGGAAAGCCTATCTGCCAAAAACCCACTCATCACATCAAGGGACAGTAGTACAGAGACCATGCTAATCAAGTGCCGCTTTGCTGGAATATTAGTTTTTCTTCAGGAGTAGAGGGCTAGGAGGGATCAAGCCTTAGTTCTAGAAGATCAATGAGGCAGAGACATATTAGAGTAACCGGATCTAGTTCAATACAGGATTGAACTAAATTTATACACTAGCTTATCATTTTCAACCTTTTCTTAATGCACAACATTTCTGGTGGGTACTACTACCCATCGAACACTGCTCACATGAATTACTTCCCATACTTGGCTCTTCCAATAACACTGCAGGGACCAATTGCCAACACACCTACTCAAGCGCCGGGGTACCATCGCGGGTGAAGACTCTGCTATTCAAATTAACACTATATAACTCATTCAGGAAAGCATCATTTCACAAGCATGTTTTTGCTGCTTTTTCGCTGCGATCCAGGTGGACCAATATTGTTTTTGACTTTTAACATGACAGAGCATTCCTACGCTAGTAAGGAACAATTTCTTTAGCAAAGTATTTCCAAGAATAGGATTTCTCATTTCAATATATTCTATGCACAGTATTCTATGTGCAAGCAAAGCATTATGTGAGTAATATTTATTGCCTATAGTATTGCATATTATTTTGGGAGAAAGTACTTCTGTCACCATAATTACAATCCATGGTATCTGAACTGATAAAACATTTATGTAGGTTATTTCTTGAGGAAAATAATTGTGTGCAGTATTTTTTTTCTGTCTGGGAATATTCCACCTGTTTACAGCACTGGTAGTTGTAATGTAATTGCATTTATATAGGGCTAACTAACCCTGACGAGGCGTCATAACGCTTTTTCAGCAAGTAGCACACTACTCTGGAGTCCAAAAGGATTAGTGGTAAATAAGTAGATGAAATATGAACTTAATTGGAGCGGTGGATATGTTAGCCGGTTGTTTGGATTGAGAAGAACAAGTTACTTGCCTTCGGTAACGCTTTTTCTGGTAGATACAGTATCTGCCTGTGGATTCCTCACCTTGTGAATATCCCCCTGCGTCAGCAACGTTCGGAAAATTCTTTTGTAGCACGCCGACGTGGACGACGTCACAGGAGCACGGCATCGCGGGCGACTCCAACTGACGTCACTGACTCTTTATTAGGCCTACGTCGGCGTGATGACATCAGTTCTGCCCTTTTTTCCGTGCCTTCGAGGCACCCGGAAGGACCAATGATAGTAGACATATACATATACAATGTACCCAGTACATAATTTCCAAAAATACACACATAGTGTGAAGATAATGCATGAAAAACACCATATATAACATTTATATATATATATATATATATATATATATATATATATATATAAGGTGGCGCTAGGAACGATTTCCTCGGCACCTAAGGCCCTCAGCTGTGGAGTCCCGCAGGGGTCGGCCCTCAGCCCCCTTTTGTTCAACATCTATCTGGCTCCTCTGTTTGCGTTGATTGCCAACTGGGGTGTCAAGGCAATTTCTTATGCCGATGACACCCAGTTGGTATTCCCGTACTCAGAGGTGACACAGGAGTCTTTCTCAAATTTCAAAGGCTGTCTTCAAGACATAGCCCATTGGATGAACACGAACAAATTAAAATTGAACGCCAATAAGACCGAAGTAATCTTCTTTGGCAGAGGTCCCCCTCCCTCCTCTGAACTTTGGTGGCCGATGGAGATGGGCCCAGCCCCCTCACCCAGCCGCACGGCAAAAAATCTCGGAGTGAGGTGGGACGATAGCATGCCTTTTACCTCCCATATCCAACAAGTCGCCGGCTGCTGCCTGAGCAAACTGAGAAATCTCCGAAAAATCCTGAGACTCCTCCCGGAGAGCTGCCGGAAAACGGTTATCCACGCCACTGTCACTTCCCGGCTGGACTACGCCAACGGACTCTACCTAGGCCTACCAAAACACCCGACGCAAAAACTTCAAGTAGCTCAAAATGCGGCTGCGAGACTGTTACTGCGAATCCCCCTCAGGCAATCAGTCTCTCCGCATCTTCGATCGCTACACTGGCTGCCAGTTACCAGCAGAATAAAATTCAAAGCACTTACACTGGCGTACAGATCTCTGTATGGCTCCTGCCCAGTTTACCTGAAAAACCGCCTCCCGAGATATTCCCAAACCCGCACCTTGCGGTCTAACTGCTGTGTTCAACTGACCGTGCCGCGTACGAAAAAGGCTCGACTAGGCGGTCGGACTTTCTCGGCAAACGTCACCTCCTTATGGAATACTTTACCACAAGAAATCCAGCAGGCCCCCTCTGAACCTTGCTTTAAGAAATTCCTAAAAACGTGGCTCTTCACCCAACCCCGCTAGTTCTCTCCTTCCTGTTAGCTCTTTTAGGTCAACTGTGTTCTCTTAGCGCCGGGACACCTCCTAGCGAGGTAGCTGTTCGCGCTGTATAAAATGCAGTATTATATATATATATATATATATATATATATATATATATATATATATATAAACACATCAATGCATTTAAACATTGTCATAAACTAAGATATAGAAGAGTGGACAACGGGGAGGCGGGTGGGCATGTGAGGAATCCGCAGGCAGATACTGTATCCACCAGAAAAATCGTTACCAAAGGTAAGTAACTTGTTATTCTGATGGATACATCTGCCAGTGGATTCCTCACCTTGTGAATAGATTCCCACAGCAGTTCCCACTGCCGGAGGAGGGTGTCCACTCTTCTATACCAGAAAATGTTGAAGGACAGAGCGTGCAAAATGGCCATCCCTCCTCACCTCGCTATCCAAGCAGTAATGCTTTGCAAAAGTGTGGAGGGAGGCCCATGTCGCTGCTCTACAAATGTCCTCTACAGGTACACTTCTAGACAAAGCAGATGTTGAAGACTTTGCTCTAGTAGAATGAGCCCTTATACCCTCTGGAGGTTCCTTACCAGCCACGCTACGCCCTGTAGCAGATTTTGATGCATAGTATGATCCATTTTGAGAGTGTGCGCTTGTGCACAGCTCTTCCTTTTTTGCAGCCAGCAAATCCAACAAAGAGCTGGTCTTCCACTCGATAGTCTTTGGTCCTATCAAGATAAAAGCTCACCACCCTTTTGGGGTCCAGACGGTGAAGACGCTCCTCCTCCTTGGAAGGGTGAGGGGGAGGATAGAAGGTAGGAAGGGTAATGGGCTGTCCTAGATGGAAGGGAGTTACCACCTTAGGCAGAAAAGCAGCCTTGGTCCTAAGAACCATTCGTTCAGCATGAATGGTCAAGAACGGGAGCTTCGTACTAAGAGCTTGAAGCTCACTTACCCTCCTTGCCGAGGTAATTGCGACAAGAAAAACAGTCTTAAAAGACAAAAGTCTCAAAGGACACCTGTGAAGAGGTTCAAACGGAGAACCCATCAAATATGAAAGAACCAAATTCAAATCCCATTGAGGTACAATAAAAGGAGTAGGAGGAAACTTATTTGTTAAACCCTTTAAAAATCTCAATACAACAGGAGATTTAAACAAAGATGGTTGATCTGGTAAACAGATAAAAGCCGATAAAGCTGATAGATATCCCTTTACCGTAGCCACAGCAAAACCTTGCTGCACCAATGAAAGAGCAAATTGAAGTATTTCTGACAAACGAGCTCTCAAAGGATCAACAGAATTCTCCCCACACCAGGATACAAATTTAGACCACCTATAAGAATAGATGGACTTGGTGGTCACGCCTAGCCGATAGAATGACATCCACCACATCAGGTGGGAGAGAAAAGGAAATCAGGTAGCCCCGTTCAATCTCCAGGCATGAAGGTGTAAGGTCTGGAGGTGGGGGTGTAGAATCTGCCCCTGCGACTGCGAGAGGAGGTCTGCCCTGAGAGGGAGACGGAGCGGAGGGCACGAGGATAGCTGGAGAAGATATGTGTACCACACCCTTCTTGGCCAATCCGGGACGACCAATATAACTTAGGCCCGGTCTTGGCGAATCTTCCTCAGAACCCGAGGAATCAAGGGTATGGGAGGAAACGCGTAAAGGAGTTGTGAGTCCCAACTCAACTGAAACGCATCCCCCAAGGCTCCCTGCATCGGAAACTGGAGGCTGCAGAATGACGGGCAGTGAACATTCTCGCGAGTGGCGAACAGGTTCACTTGAGGAGTCCCCCACGTCCGAAAGACATGACGAACTACCTCTGGATGAAGCCTCCACTCGTGGTCGGCTAAGAACTGCCGACTGAGATTGTCTGCATGCACGTTCAGTACACCGGCCAGATGATTTGCCACCAGACAAATCTGATGATCCTGAACCCAGGCCCAGAGACGCAGAGCCTCTCTGCAGAGACACTGCGACCCCACCCCTCCCTGTTTGTTCATATACCACATCGCGGTGGTGTTGTCCGTCAGGACCTGAACGGACCGACCGCGAAGGGAAGGGAGGAAGGCCTTGAGTGCCAGACGTATCGCCCGCAATTCCAGAAGGTTGATGTGAAGCAACCTTTCCTCTGATGACCAAAGACCCTTGATCTCCAGATCCCCCAGATGAGCACCCCACCCTAGAGTGGATGCATCCTTTATCACTGTTGCCACCGAGGGAGGAGTTTAAAAATGCTTGCCTTCCACTCCCCACCAAGACAGATCCGCCGCAGCTTCTATGGAGATCCTCACTGACTCCCCGAGATCCCCTTGGTGTTGATACCACTGCCTGCGAAGGCACCACTGGAGTGCCTTAATGTGCCAGCGTGCATGGTTGACCAACAGAATACAAGAAGCCATCAGGCCGAGCAGACAAAGGACCTTCAGGACTGGAACAACCGCTCCATTGTAAAATAAAGGAATCATTTCCTGTATGTCGTGAATCCTTTGAGGAGGAGGGAATGCGCGACATACAGTTGTGTCCAGTACAGCACCTATGAACAGGTTGCGCTGGGAGGGCACCAGGTGAGATTTGGGTACATTTATCGAAAAACCCAAACTGTGCAACAACTGAGTTGTCTCTTGCAGATGATGGAGCACTATCTCTGGAGATTCTGCTTTGATCAGCCAATCGTCCAGATAAGGGAATACTGGAATCCCTGACCTTCTGAGATGTGCAGCCACCACAGCCATCACCTTGGTGAAGACTCGAGGAGCAGTAGTAAGACCAAACGGTAGAACCGCAAACTGGTAGTGTTGCGATCCCACCGTGAAGAGGAGATACTTTCTGTGCGACTTCAGAATGGGTATATGGAAATAAGCATCCTGCAAGTCGATCGACACCATCCAGTCTTCTTCCAGCAGCGCTTGAAGAACCTGCGCAAGGGTGAGCATCTTGAACTTCTCCTTCTTCAGGTAAAGGTTCAAGATCCTGAGATCAAGGATTGGGCGAAGTCTGCCATCCCTTTTGGGGATCAGGAAATACCGGGAGTAGCATCCCTGACCCCTTTCCTGCTCCGAAACCACCTCTATCGCACCCTTTTTGAACAATGTCTGTACCTCTTCCTGTAGGAGCAACAGGTGGTCCTCCGAGCAAAAACCTTGGCAAGGAGGGTAATTTGGGGGAAACTCCCGAAAGGGAAGAGCATACCCATTCTCTACGAGATTGAGAACCCAGAGATCTGATGTAACCGATTCCCAATCCCGTAGAAAATAAGTAAGCCGACCCCCACAGGACCCGCATGTTCCGGAATGGTGGATCTAGGGCTGCTTTGCTGTTGTAGGTGGGGGTGGGTAGAAGAGGAGGAAGTGGAGGATGAGGTGGCTTGACGTCCACGAGAACGACCCCTTTGTCTGCCTCTGTAGGACCTGTATAAAGGATTTTGCTGCTGCTGTTGTTGCTGGGTCTGCTAATAGGTACGAAAATTAGACCTTCCAGAACCCTTGTATCTTTTGGCAACAGAGCCTCTAGTTTGCAAACCCAAATATCTTGCCGTTGCTCTGCTATCCTTAAACCTTTCCAAGGCAACATCAGCTTTCTTTCTGAAAAGACCTGTGCCATCAAAAGGCAAATCTATCAGAGCAGCCTGAACATCCGCAGATAACTCAGAAGTCTTTAGCCAAGCAGCCCTTCTGGTGGCGATCGAAGACCCCATGATCCTACCCACTGAATCTGCTGTGTCCATACCACTTTGTATGACCTTCCGAGCTGCGGACTGCGTGTCAGATACCACTTCATTAAAGTTCTTTCTATCCTCCTCGGGAAGCTTAGGAGATAGCTCTTTCACCGTATCCATCAAAGCATGGATATATCTGCCCAGCAAACAAGTAGCATTTGTCGATTTTAGGCCCATACTGCCTGACGAAAACACTTTTTTTGCATTCTGATCCTGCTTCTTAGAGTCTTTATCTCCAGGAACCTGGGGAAAAGCACCTGCAGATCTTTTCGAGCAAGCAGCTTGAACCACCAAACTCTCTCGCAAAGGATGAGAGGCTAAGAACTCAGGATCTCCAGGCGCAACTCTGTAGTGCCTTGCCACTGACTTTGAAACTGCAGGAGCAGTAAGAGGTTTACTCCATACCTCCAATATAGGATGAGTAAGAGCCTCAGTAAACGGAAGAAGTGGCTCAACCACAGAAGATGGTGAATGGAGAACTTCAGTAAGAATGTTCGATTTGTACTCCACAGATGGCAAAGTCAAATTTAAATTTAAGAGTTCTGCAGCCTTCTTAATTACCACATGGTAAGGCGCCACATCCTTAGAAGGAGCATCAGATACTGTGGCCAAGCCCCATTCTGGTGAAAATTCTAGACCACTTGCATCATGCAACTCTTCAAAATAATCCTCCTGAAGCTCGCCCTCTTCAATTTCAGCTTCTCCATAATTTTTCTCCTCCAAAAGGCGCTGCGCTCTATGCCTCAACCACTCCATTCGAACCAACGTCGTCGGATCCGGTAACGACTTCGATGGAGCAGGAGCTGGCGTCGAATGAGGAGCTGGAGACGGAGCCGCCTTCGAATGTGAAGCTGCACCCGGCGTCGAACCTCGATTTGAATCTCGAGGTCGCTCCGGAGCCAGTGAAGCCGTGCACGGAGTCGATGACCTCAAAGGCACTGATAGAAGCCATGGCGGAGTCGGCATAGGCATAAACGGCAGGAAAGGAGCCGGAGCATAAGCCTGCGGCACACCCAGATTATAAGCTAATGGACCCATGGGACCAGCCGGCGCACCAGTAGGGTACATTGCTCTCGCATATACGCCATACATGGCGTTTGGAAAATGCGAAGGGTCCTGACCAGGACCAGGAAATTGAGGGTACGAACACACCGGCTGCTCCTAAAGAGGCTGCACCGGATTGGACTCCTCCTGTACCTCTTGTTCTTCGGGATGATGTAACGGAGTCCTCGAACCGTGAGGAACTTCTTCTCCTTCATGCTCCGAAGACTGATATGGATCTGGAGACGGATTCGATGCCAGAGTAGGCTCACGAGATTCTAAAGGCATGGCCTCACCTTCATGACTAAGAACTGGAGAGGGAGATATCATGCCCTTACGATGTTTTCGTGAAGTTGACTTCTTTTTTGAGTCCGACTCCCTGCTGGAATGATGTCTCGAACTGTGCTTCTTTCTCCTATGCTTCTTTTTCGATGAACCAGAAGCATGACCCGAAGCAGACTTCGAAGCCGACCTCTACCGGGACCTCGACTTTGACTTCGACCTCGAGCGTCTCGATCTTGACCTTGAAGCTCTCTCGGTATCCTTTCCCTTCAATTTGGCAACAAGCAGTCTTGCCTCTCGTTCCCGAAGAGCCTTTGGGTTCATTTTAAAACAGGATCGACAACCTTTGACGTCGTGATCCAAACCCAGACACCATAAACAGTCACCATGAGGATCGGTAATGGACATCATCCTTCCACACGTATCGCATGGTTTAAATCCCGTCTTCCTCGATGACATCTCGACAGAAGACAGCAACACCAAACAGATACAGAAACCAGAAATCCATAAACGTAACAAAGTTACTATCCGTACAACAGAAGATCCCAAGAAGCCGTTAGCGTCGACGACGCGGAAAAAAGGGAACTGA
Organism: Lissotriton helveticus; assembly: GCF_964261635.1. Classification (NCBI taxonomy): domain Eukaryota; kingdom Metazoa; phylum Chordata; class Amphibia; order Caudata; family Salamandridae; genus Lissotriton; species Lissotriton helveticus. The sequence goes on from NC_136062.1 coordinate 272,634,949, forward strand.
TGTCATCACGCTGACGTAGACCTAATAAGGAGTCAATGACGTCAGTCGGAGTTGCGCGCGATGCCGTGCTCCTGTGACGTCGTCCACGCCGGCGTGCTACAAAAGAATTTTCCGAACGTTGCTGACGCAGGGGGATATTCACAAGGTGAGGAATCCACTGGCAGATGTATCCATCAGAAGGATAGAGTAGGGATAGAAGAGGGAAAGGTTTGTATTTACATGGTGCTAGCTACCCCTAATGAGGTGTTGAAGCACTTTTTGGCAGGTAGCACGCTACTCCGGAACCCAAACAGGATTAATGGTGAATTAGTCTAGGGAAAAATTAAATTAAATTGAGCGGTGGACATGTTAGTCTGTTATTTGGATTGAAAGGATGGTGGAGAGATATGAGGGATGGGTTTGAATTTATATAGCGTTTCCTACCCCCTAATGAGGTGTTTAAGCGTTTTTTGGTGGGTGGCACGCTACTCCGGAACCCAAATTATAATGCATAGACAAGCTCAGAAGGGTCCCATATATTTAATACGGGCTATGTACAGCAGCATACATGCAATGCATTTTTTTATATAACAATTTACGCCATTTTCTCTTGTAAACATTCACTGTAAAAAATCATACATTTTGACACAAAGCTAAGACTGGCCAGGGTACTAGGTCAAAGGGTAGGCAATGGCAGCAGCTACTATCACTGGCCACTCCTAAATGACATCCATGTCTCCATTGTTTCATGCACTTTTTGATAGGATCTGTGGTAGAGTGACCAGATTTTGAGAAGCAAAAACCAGGTACCTCACATACACATGCCTTACATCTGCACACGCAGTCAGTAGCAAAATGAATGACAAAGAAAGGATAGCGCAGTACTTGTACCCGCCTCTCCCGTCCTTTGGCTGGGCTTCTCGAGGGTTAAACACCCAGGCCTGGTCCATGCAGCTGGTCGCTTTGGCACACTTATTAAACAGGCTAGTGGTCCATCGCTTATAAAACGCTGACCTTGGGTAACGTTGCCGTGGAGAGCTTCAAAATCTGTAGAACAACTACGGTTGAGAGTAATACTTCAAAACTTTCTATTCAGCCGGGTATGGTGGCTCAGTGGACAAAAGCAGCCACTGCAGGGGCCTGTGTTCGACCTCATGGTCACAGGTTCAAATCCCGGCGGGTCCACTCACCCTTTTATCCATTTAAGGTCGATAAAATGAGTACCATTGAGTTGGGTAACAATAAACATTAGTTATTCAGTGCCAGGACACCTTCGGGTAATCGTGTGCTTTACAAATACACCTGTTATGTTATGTTATTCAGTGAAGGAATGGCCTTAATCTACGGATCTACTCGGTATAATAATCAAAGAGATTAAGGAGAGATTTTAAAAGTAATTATGAAAGTGATTTCCTGTGCTCTGGACCACTACAGGCTTGTCTTTGTTAGAGAATGAAATTAAGGGAAACTAACCTAACCTAACCCAACATATATAAGTAAGGGGCTAACTCACCCGCCAGGGGCAAATTAGTGTTGAATAAAAGATGTGCATTGTTACCCAATTTGGGGTACTCAATTTTATTGTACTCAGAAGGAAGAACAGCTGACTGGAATGGATGCATTAGTCCAATGAACCATCGAATCTTTTTAATTCAATGTATGCTTACATTATTATTGGGCAACAACAACGTAAGAGTGACTAATTAGATAAATACCTAAATTCCAAAATAAAGAGAGATGAAAACAATGGGTGAGAAAAAAGCAGAAAAAGAAAAAGAAAAAAGACTTTTTTCATTAAAAGAACCCTCAATCACCACTAGTTGGTGACATGCTTCATCATTGGGTTCCCCATTGGGTTCCCACTGGGGAGACCGAATGTCTCCCCAGTGTGCTACAATGCCTGATTTACAGCGGAGCTGGGTTTTTTGGGGGGTTTTCGTGTAAATGTAGTGCAAAAGTGCTTAAAGTGCAGTGTCAGTGATTAATAATATAGTTAAAAGATAACTTACAAATCCCTGTACTGTCTTTAATAAAGGGTTTGGCGGTATCAATAAAAGTAGTGTAGCGGGCAAATAAAGGTTCTCAAATTTGAAACCTAGTGCCCTTAAAGGTAGGTCGACATGTTTCAGCTGTTGAGTGCTAATTCAGATCAGCATTCCTCAGGACCAAAATCCTATCCTCCGGTGGTGTACGCACGCTACGGCGCACCCAATCCGTGGGGATATATAGTGTTAAAAATGAAAAGTTCACGGTTTTACCCGTATAGGCTCACCCAGACTTCACCAGGGCCATAATCTGTAAGACATAAAGTTAACATAGAGACATTTAATTTAAGAAAAAATGCAACAACCGAGTTTAACATTAATTCTATTGATCTGCAGCATAGTTCTTAAGTGTGGTAAAATATACTGAGGGATTGCGTTCTTTTTATAGTAGAGACCACTGGAGAACCTCAAAACACCATAGGTTACCCTTATGCCAGGCTGTCAACGCCTTATTACTGTTCCCCAAGGAATGTCATAATTGAGCCCTGCCTGGTGACTGCAAACTTTTCCTACTGTTATTAGTGAGTGGAATTTGGCCATATCTTTCATCTTTTAATGTAAACCACGTTTCCCACTAACTAGGAACGGGGGTTGTTTTACGGGGGCATGCACTTTTTCTTTCTTAAATGAGTTATTAAATGTGAATGACCGAGAGACACGATGACATTCATTAGCATTAAAGCTAGATGCATGAGATGCACACTACCTGGGGCTTAAAAAGTAGCTCTCAACTGACTACATACCCTGAATAGAATTAGGGGTCAGAATCACTTCCTAAGAATGGAACTTTTTCGACACTACTTTGGTCCACTTGGTTTGGTGAATATTTCTGGGTGATATAAGGTCCGAAAAAGTTTTGTACACGAAATGGACAATTGTAGCATTGGATATTCACTCTTGCTTCATGATGTAACAAATTGTTATTTACTTGTTGTTTGTCTCTATGTTAACTTTATGTCTTACAGAATATGGCCCTGGTGAAGTCTGGGTGAGCCTATACGGGTAAAACCGTGAACTTTTCATTTTTAACACTATATATCCCCACCGATTGGGTGCGATTTAGCGTGCGTACACCACCGGAGGATAGGATTTTGGTCCGGAGGAATGCCGAGCTGAATTAGCACTCAACAGCTGAAACATGTCGACCTACCTTTAAGGGCACTAGGTTTCAAATTTACGAACCTTTATTTGCCTGCTACACTACTTTTATTGATACCGCCAAACCCTTTTTTAAAGACAGTACAGGGATTTGTCGGTTATCTTTTAACTACATTTTTAATCACTGACACTGCACTTTAAGCACTTTTGCACTACATTAACACAAAAACACAAAAAAAAAACAGCTCCGCTGTAAATCAGGCGTTGTAGCACACTGGGGGGACATTCGGTCTCCCCAGTGGGAACCCAATGATGAAGCATGTCACCAACTAGTGGTGAGTGAGGGTTCTTTTAAAGAAAAAAGTATTTTTTCTTTTTCCTTTTCTGCCTTTTTCTCACCAATTGTTTTCATCTCTATTTATTTGGTAATTTAGGTATTTATCTAATTAGTCACTCTTACGTTGTTGTTGCTTAGTATCTTTGAGGGGTAGAGGAGTGACTAACCCACCCTAACTCTCTTGTTGTTTTTGTACATTATTATTGGAACAACTGCTTAAACATTGTAAATCTGATTTTTTCATTAGAAGCTCTAATTGCTGCTGCATACGCATGTTGGGCAGCAGGTTTGTTCTGTAGCTGAAAACAATGCTCACAATGCTCACAGCTTGGGTAATGCTTGTATTCTAAACTGCTGGAGGTAGAGCAAGGTAACTTGGCAAAGTTCACTCAAAAATCAAGCAATCACGAACAACATTTGTTCCGAACTCATGGCAAGCACTAAAACAGTTAATTTTATTGCATGAAGTAAAAATATGTAGATGGAGTTTAATACAAAGAATGACAATTCACAAGATATAGAACAGAAGAAATGGGCATATTTAAGTGAACTTTATAAGATATGGTTTGACTGAGCAAAGAAATAAGCTGCTTCTGGGTGAACATGCAAGCTCCGCTCGAAATTGTAGTCAAACTACTTGTGTAGGCCAATGGCAAACTCCCAAAAGGGAAAACAAAATGATTATCAAAAGAAAAACTCTCCAGATGATGACTGCTTTCTGTCTGTCACATATGTTATATGTTATAGAGGTTTATAGCGCGCAGAGCTACTCAAAGAGTGTCCCGGTGCGAGCCCAAACGTGGAATTAGCGAAAGGAAGGAGAAACAGCTTATAAAAGGAAAAAGGCTTAATTAAAAAGAAAAGTTTTAAGTCTCTTTATTAAATGTTTGGGATCCTGATGACTGCGTAAATCATGTGGGAGTTGGTTCCAGGCCGTCGCCTGGCAGGGCAGGGAGCTGACACCTGTCCTTTTAAGGCGGAATCTTGGGATGAACGCCCTCAGCTTTGTGGAAGAGCGCAGTTGCCTGATCGGGGTATAGAACTGAAAGCGTTTCCTTAACCGCATGCGCGCTAGCGGTTTTCCCGCTGCGAGCTGCGATTTCAAAAATCCGGCGTTACGTGACAAGGTCACCTCGTCATCCGCGTAGCGCAGGTTACGCCCATGACGAGCTGACCTTGTCATGAGCGCCGAAGGGGTTAAGTACACCGGACCGAGCCCATAAAGTGCAGCATGTGCCATTATCAGGGACTTGAATTTAACCCGTACTTTCACAGGTAGTCAGTGCATGTTACGAAGGTGCTGCCTAACGTTGATCCTCTTAGGGAGGTTGAGAAGGGTTCTGGTCCCGGTGTTTTGAACAACTTGTAGTTTATCTAGTAGATAGCCGGGCAGACCAGCATACAAAGCATTGGCCTAGTCAACACGAGAGGTAATGAGTGATCGAGTGACCGTTTCCTTTGCAGCTAGAGGGAGTAAAGGCAGGAACTTTTTTAGTGATTTCAGTATGCCATAGCACAATCCTGACAGTTTGTTTATCGGAGTACCGAAACTCAACTTTCCATCAAACTAGATCCCTAAGTTCTTAACAAGTTGGCCCCGTGGTGTAGGCCAGGGAGACTCATCTGGCCAGAAAGCATGCCAATACTGTGGAGGGAAGTTACCGAAGAATAAAATCTCGGGTTTGTCCTCAATGCATTTAAGCTGGGCAGCAGTGAGCCAATCAAACAATGCTGTAAGACAGGTTTTGACATGAAAAGAGGATGTCTCATGTTTTTCCAGGTGAAAAGGAGTTGAGAGTCATCAGCATATGCAATGACTTTGGCGCCCAAGTCTTCTGACATCCAGATGAGGGGTGACAGATAGATGTTGAACAGTAGGGGTCTCAAGACTGACCCCTGGGGAATCCGGGTCAGTAAATTTGGTGTGTTAGATGCAAAGGGGGGATCCAGACTTGCTGAGTTTTACCCTCAAGGAAGGATTTCAAACAATTCCATGCAGAACCTGTTATGCCAAGCTCCTGAAGATGAGCCAGGAGCAGGGCGTGAGGCACTGTGTCAAACGCTGCCGACAGGTCCAAGAGGACCACTGACGCCCTGCCCCCAGCATCTAATGTTTCACATATGGACTCCGAAATTTCTACCAATGCAGATTCCGTACTGTAAGAGGCTTGAAAACGAGATTGAGCCGGGTGCAGAAGATCATGTTGTTCCACAAAAGCAGACAACTGTTTGTTGACCAATTTCCCACACACCTTAGCCACAGAAGGTAGCAGAGAAATAGGGCAATAACTGGCAGGAAGATTGTGATCCAGTGATTTTTTTTTTAGTAGGGGGATAATCATCGCTTGCTTCCAAGGAGAGGGGAATGTAGTGCGTTAATCGCAACCGATGCACCAGTCAGCAGTTTGGCAGGACAAGGGTCATTGGGAGAACCGGATTTAAGGGTGGTAAAGGCAGCAAGCGAATTCGCCACGAGATGGGTACAAAGGTGGTAAGTTTGACATGGGTGGAAGGGAGTGCCAGTCGGGGGATGCCGCAGCTGCAGGCCGGCTCTCCCAGTCAAATGGAGAGCTCCTCGCACCGTGAGAGAGACGGGGTATGGCTGTTAGTCTCTGCTTTAGGCTTTACAAAGCTTTGTACGATATTAAAAATGTCTTTGCCGTTATTGCTAGATAGGGCAATGCGCTCAGCATAGTAGGCTCTTTTAGCTTTTACAATGTTGGCATAGGACTTTTGTGGCATTTTGAGGGAGGCTTCGGCCAAAGGACAATAATCCTGTCTCCATTTCCGTTCCAGCCGATTACATTGTTGTTTCTGCATTTTCAAGGAGCTAGAGAACCAAGCCTTGGAAATTGAATTTTTGGAGCGCCTTGGCCGGGACTTAGGGGTGAGGCGAGCCACCGCCTTCTCAATCCAATTATTAGAGTTCCCTAGTTCGGTATTCAGAACATCAGCTACCTTAAGCTGAGATTTGGCTAGACCAAGATTGAGGGCCACTGGATCAATTCTATGGACGGCATTACCCTGGGGTTCTCTGAGTGGCCATGACGGGCAAGATTTATTTTGGGTTTGCCATGTGAAGAGAATCAGAAAGGGATCTGACCATGTTGCAGGCAAAGGGGCAGCCACCAAGAGTAGGAAGCTAGAGAAAATGACGTCCAGCATGTGGCCCTTGCGATGCGTAGGTGAGGTTAAAGTTGGGCAGACTGTAGAGAATTAAACAAATCACGAGAGTCCCCCAACTCAGCATTATCAACATGGATGTTAAAGTATCCAAGGAGCACAAAGTGAGAGTAGCGGAGTGCCATAGGAGTGATCACCTCGTCTATTGATTTCAGGAAAAGGCCTTGGGGGCAAGGGGTCTATACAGCAGACTACCCCCAAAGAGTATTGAGGGAGACTCTGATGCATAAATCAAGGGCTTCAACTTCCAGCAGTTCCTCAAGTTCACTCCCAAGACACTCCCATTCTTCCCTCACCACCACAGCTACACCACCCCCCCACCCAGATTTTCGATCTACTCTATAAATGTTAAAGCCATCAGGGATGACCTTCTCAATCACAGGGTTCGAATGCTCTGTTAGCCAGGTTTCAGTGAGGAAGAGCAGATCTAAAGACTCGTTGGTCAGTATGTCAGTATGTCAAAAAAGAATTGAACGTTTTTAACGACCGAGTGCGCATTGATAAGGGCCGCCTTAATCGTATCCGCCACGCACCTGCCTCTGGACAGATTAAAACATGGGAAGGGCTGTGGAGGTAGACAGAACTTGCATTTGTCACAGATGTGAGCTGTGTTTGCAGCCACGTCCCATCTAGGAGTACCACCACACTTCAGGGTGTTTAAGGATAGGAGCTCCTCCCTGCTATAAAGAATAGGTAAGGACTTACAAGATGAAGAGCTACAGACAGCTGGCCCTTGCTGCTTCCGGGACGCTGTAGAGCGCAGACGGGCTTGTGTTTGGCACGCCTTTGGCGCCCCAGCGGCACGTCCACGCATTTTGAAGTAAAGCCCCCTTGGACGACTACAGCACGCACCCACCAAAAATGGCGTCTCTAATCGTCCCAGCAGGAAGTGGAGCTGGAAGGGAGACTGTAGAGAAACGGCCTCACACTCTTCCCTGCAAGTTAGATGCAGCAATTCAGGCACAGGTATGAACAATAAACTAACAGAACTTCGGGCTAAAACAGACTACAAAATTAAAACTTATTTGAAATCAAAAGTTATATAAAAGAAGCAGCGTCTGGAAAGTGCAAAGTTTCAAAGCAAAAACCACTCATAGGAGAGAGACTGCTAAGACTACCCAAACACAATATTTCAAGTAAGCATTCACATAAATAAGCGACGCAGATCCTGGACCCAAGATGATATGACAAATAAAAAAAATGTGGCCTCATTCTTTGAGGCGAGTTATAATAAAGTATGAAAAACAACGAATGGCACATAACAGTACTGAATGAGCATGTAGTTGGACAGAAAGTTGACTAGCTAATTAATGAGGGGTACATGCGAAGCAATCCGATAAAATGTTTTGAAATACATTTCACAGCAGTACACATCCCACGGATATTTTGAAAATCAAATTTCATCAAAAACATGATAAACATGGCAATGCCATTAAACAACCTATTTGGAACCCGTATGAAGCAATAACAGAATGCTCAAAATATCTACTAGTTGTCCAACAGGTAATGAAGAAGAATTAATATTCTTCAAATGTCAATGGAAATGATATATCTTGCGAAAAGCACAGTCTTCAAAATTGAGCTGTCAAGCAGTGGATGAGAATCGTCTGGAATATATGCTATGGCATATGTAGGCAAGCTATAATAAAAAAACGAACATGCCATCATGTACTTGCTTGAAGCTCTTCATTTTTCTTGGGCTTAAATGGCCCCGAAGGAGCAAATGCACTACCATATGATTTAGAAGAAAAAAGGAGAGACATTTCACATAGACCCTCGTAACATACAGTTAAATAAAAAATATTGGCATTTCAATAAACACAAATTAAACAATCGCAATAAAGAGGCAATACTTTAAACATGTTAAGAAAAATTATATTTTATGGACATAAAAAACAGTCATACTAGTTTCTACATTGTATAACCATGCTCAGAAATACAATTGAACTATTTATCCCACTTATATTAAATATATAGCACAATTTGTATGCACCTCTAATGGTCCTGATAATATGGTGGTTGGTGTTACTGTTACATCTCCGAGTACAACTTTTCTACTCAAAACGCAAAAGTTTGCAACCAAGGAGGGTGGGTTATTGTTCCGAGAAACCAAATTGTGGAGTTAACAAACCTTACACATGTTTTCACCAGTGCTTACTGTCCTCATACGCCTAGCATGGAATTGAGAGGCTGGATTAAGCATCAACACACACCCGAGTTTTACGAACTACAAAGCAGGTTTGAATAACTACGAATCAGATGTACAAAGCATTTTTACAGTTGCAAACACTCCGATTGAGAGTTTGCTACCACCCAACATTTTTTTACAACGTATAAATCCCATTTTATTAAGGTTGCTAAACTTTTAAAAAATCTTTAAAATGGTAGTGTGACCAACAACAATTAGGTATCTGGAAGGGGAGTTTTGTGGGCACCCATGTCTAAATATTGATTGGTTATATGAAATATCAATATATTGCAAATATAATCCTGTCTCAAACAACTGAAAAGTTACCAACTCCCTAATTGGGGTGGTACCGTATTTGCAACAAGGAAAGGGACCCCCTTGCTCTTTGAGAATGTTCTAAAAAACAAAAACAAAAAATGGTTGGAGAGTTGACTGTGGCCCAGGGCACTAACAGCCTACTCGCCTACTCGAACTTATTTTGTTTCTTTTTTTAAACATATTACCGTTTCCTTTAAGGAAAATTGGCATGTAAAAAGAACGCTTACTTATAGCGCTATCACAGGTATGGTGGTCTGCCCAAGGTTAGGCTACGACCCACATCAAATTTGAATTTTATGAACTGATCTAACTGCACATAGGTCGACTTGAAAAATTCTATACTGGTAGCAAAAATAATTCTTGCAAATTGAGTACATAGTTTTTGCAACTCATAATTAGAACAACTGGCCCAACATTTTCTACCAAATGAATCAGCGATACACGAGGAGTATCAACCGATTGTTCAGCTCTTATACTCAGATAGGTAACAAATTAAAGCATATTAACCGCATGCGCGCTGCGGCGATTTTCGTGCTACGCGGCTTTTTTCAAAAAGCCGCGTTAGATGACGAGCTCAGCTCGTCATCAGAGTGCGAGCGGCGCAACTGATGACGAGCTCAGCTCGTCATCAGCGCCAAAGGGGTTATTAACTGCAGCCTTGCACAAATCGAGTCTCTAAGAAAGTAACCAATTTTCAAACAAATGCATTTTAAAAGGCAGAGAACCGTGGAAGAAGACAATATCTGTGGTACAAAAATGCTTACAGGTAAAGAAGAACTTTTAGACTATCTATGCTAGCTTTCAGGGGAAGTTTAGGCCCCCACAATCCGCTGCGGCCACTGCCAGGGGGAGGAGGAACAGGAAGGAGAGCCTTACCCTGCACTAGCGCTAAATAGCGCAGCAACACTCCCGCAAAGTGGGACGTCAGTAGCCTTTCAGGGGGATTTCAGGCCCCACCATCCTGTGCAGCCACTACCAAGGGAGGGTGGGAGAGGGGAGGAAAAGCAGGAAGGAAAGCCATCTCCCTGCACCAGAGTTATATAACGCAGCAACACTCCAGCAGCGTAGGACACACAGCCCGCGCCAGCGCGAAGCCAAGGGTGGGTGCATCCATTCTCGTCGTAGCCCAGACTGGGCCTTACCGCAACTGAGGGTACTGTTACGATTTTCTGTCCGATTTGTCTGTCCCTGATACGCTTTTGTAACTGTTGTTCATTATTACTTGACTTACTTTAAATCATGATCAAAAGAAAAGAAAGATCACTGGGCGTCGTCCCTCACTGCTCCTACAGTGAAAAGCACTTTTATAGACCGAATGTTCGGAAGGACTGTGGAGGTAATCAGTTCAAAAATTGCCCTCGCGGTGCAAAGATTAACCATGGGTCTTGCGTCTGTAGTCATCCCTACAGGTAGCTGTCCCCCTGAACCCTGCCATAGATTCAATATCGTCTTGGTTGTAGACGCTGCACCTCAGTAAACACCTCTACTAGGCCCCTTTACCCGCCCACTGAAAGGATAAAATGGGGGTCTCAAGCCACAAGAATAAAGGAATCGATTCCCACTATCTTTATCCCCTCCTTAACTCAATCTGCACCATCTATTACACCCTCGACAACCAGTATGGAGCGTCTTATGGAAGATAGTTCCTTCATATTTAAAGCCTTGCTTCAGGCAGAGCATTCAACACTATTACATCACTAAAAAAGCATTGAGTTACAGCTTGAAGTCCTTCCCCAGTAGCTGCGCCTATCCATTACTACATAAGGCACTAAGGAAGCTAGTATTCAAGATCATGTAACCAACCTTGACCCTCTTTGCAAGCCTCAAATGGCGGAAGAGGGGTCCGTTTCAACCTATAGAGTCGGGCCCACCATCGGATCACTCTCTTTCTACAAATAGTGGCAAGTTGTCCACACAGGGTTTGGGGCAAATTTACTGTCTTGGGCCTCACCTGCCTCTGTCGAACTCGGCCATCAGTGGCCTGAGAAGATACAATCCTTTATCAAGTCTTAACTGGCTATGGGCCACCAGGAGAGTGGTGAACTTAATCCCTAAAAGTGACATAATTACTATTCCACCTGCAGCATTCCCATATGTCGAGTCCCCCATTTCGACAAGGACAGAGGGAGCCAGACGAGCTATTTAATAAGGTATTGAATTGGTTTGTGAGCATAAAAACTTTAGTCCTCTCTTCTGCAGGGACATACAATTGACGAGAGGGGTAGGATGGATATGCGCCTCTCTCATAGAAATACAAGGTGATTGTTGGATTGTAAACTTTAGGTTCCCGCACTTGGCACAGTGCATGCTGCAAGAGAATGCCTTTAGGGTCCCCAAACGGAGCAATATGGCTAAAGTTCATTCAGGCTATTTTTAAAAGCCAAAAAGAACAGGTCAGTTGTCCTACTGCTTCAATTCAGTCCCCAATGTAAGTTGTTAGCAAAGCCTTCCTGAAATACCTCTATCACCTTCCGATAGACGGTTGTCTGCCTCGGTCCTTCAAACAAGCTCAAATTGTTTAGTTTTGCCAGGCCCTACACTGGTGTCCAATCGGTACAACATCCTGGTGAACTGCTCTGATGTTGATTGACTTCCAATACCAGACACAAACAAGGAGCTCCTTTCCACCGAGAGGAACACTTTTGCTGTCCTGAGGCGGCAAGATAGTCAAAGGGCATCAATAAACCATTGTTCCTTTCCCTTGTTGAGTTGAAATAGAGCCGGGTTTAAGAAGATTGGTTGGATCCAATTGATAATTATGATTTCCTTGCCCTTCAAGAAACGTGGGATAAAACTTCTCTTTTCCTTGATTGTTATATCTGTTATTCTAGTCCTGCTATGCCATCACAGCATGGCAGAGCCAAGGACGGCATTACAATCTGGATCAGACTGGAACTAAATACTGATGTATTGAATTGACACTAAATGCTCTGCTTTTCAGACCTTGCCGATTAAGGATGCATTGAGCGCCTTTAATTTTATTTGGTTAGCTTTTATAATAATGCTTTTGTTAACACTGTCTGCACATATTTTGCAAAGTTGTTTAGTTTTTTAACTCAACCTAAATCTGTTAGAGTTGGCTTATTGACTCAACCAGATTAAATTGTTTGTGGGGACTTTAACACCAAACTCACAATTAACACAGAGGGCCTGGGGACAGAATGATCAGACTGTTATGGAGGGAAACCCGATCACAAAGGAAAGGAACTAGAATCACATATAACCAAAGCTGATTTAATTAATATTATACAGTTGTTCCTAGTGGGAGGAATTGTCATGCCTTTTTTTTAGAGTAAACGTATGGGCCTTGATCACAGACTACTTATTCTCCACACAAAATCTTTCTCTTTTTTTTTTACCCATGGTGGTGTTCTGGAAACACATAGGGGTGACAATAATGATTTAGTGCTTGCAAGGCACCTTCCATTAAATAGAGTATCGAAGTCCGTTGATTAGCTATTACCTATGCACTCCACTAATGATGGCCTCTGACTTTGTTGGCATTTGAGGCACCGAGTGGCTTTTCCTGGCTCTCTTCTGGCAAAGTATTTTCTAACTTTTTAAATTGACTGACTGAAGGGAACGGCTTTTCCACTGATGCACCACGTACAACAAGGATGCATCCTTGCCCCGCTAATACTTATAATTTATATCAAAGCTTTGAAGTCCGTTTTAGTTAGTGCCTCAGGAGATGTACTAAACATTGAAAGTGTACTTATCCCTGTGTTACTTTACAGGGATGACACAGTGCTTTGCTCAGCACACCAGAGCACTTTGCAGCCTGGAAGAGCCTTTTGTGACCTTTATGAGCAAATTGTATTTAACCACAAATTTTGGGAAGTCCCATATTATGGCATGTGGCCCTGGAAAAAGCAATATTGCAAGGCTACTGGCTGGCAGACATTCATTGAATAGCGTTAATAGTTTTACCTATCTGGGTGTAACCCTCGACTCTTCTGATTCCTGGCAGTCGCAAATAATTAGCTTGACGATGGACTATAAGTCTGCAGGAACAATAGTTAATCTTCCTTAGTCTGTGGGTAGGGCTACACATTCCCCTCTGCTCCCCATTCATAGGTCAGAATGTGTCCTTGCAGCTGAGTATGGAGCTGAGGTCTGGGGGTACTCCAAAGTCCTCCCACCTCAGGTGAAAGAAAACTGCATATGTAGACGGCTTATTTGTATCCCTCACCAGCTCACACCATGTCACCATTCAGAATTAAGGTAAGAGTAGATAACTGTGCAAGTGATGCTGGCTCCTTTGTTAATATGGGTGATGATCTGGACCAACAAGGAGGCAAGCCTGAATAGGGATATCATTGAGGACTGTCTCACATTCGAGGAGAGTTTGAAGAGCACCTAGGCTAAGCAGAATGTAGTTTAAAAGAGCTATGATTTGCCAATTTGTTTGTATTACCCTAATCTCCAAAAAGGGCTGAAAGGCAGCTTGTTAAGCTTAATTTTTGCAAATTTAGTCAGATTTACGTACGGAATCTACCAAAGTTCCATTAGGCACTACATTTATTTGTCAGGACTAGGCGATTCTATGCTTTATTTAAATTAAATTTAGCTCGGACTGTGTGGGGAAGGTCCCTTTTGTTCTGATTTAGAGCAGGTATAGTGTGATGTCTCTTCTGTTTTTCGGAGTGTGACGACACCTCCAGCAATTGTTAACTTTTATTTACTTTTTAAAACCAATCTTAAGGTGCCTAGTGTTTAAAAGGTGCAGAGTCTTATTTGCAGCTTTTAGGCAGCGCTGGTATCTGATATAGGGTGAGTTCCGATCTAAAATCAGCAGTGAGGTCACGGAAGTTTATGGATGGATGACCTCTTAGACACCTTTATTGCTAAGCCTTGGAGACAAGTGTCATATTTGGAATTTTTAGGATACCTTAGACTTATAACTTTATAGAACATAGCAGTCCCAAGAACGTTTTTTTTGATTTTGGGAAGGTTGTGTAGTTAGGGATATCCTATTTTTAGGTCTCGCCTACGCAGCGCGCATGTGCTGCATCGGAGGGCCTTTTGCCATCGGTCAGCTCATTTTCAAGCACACGCTTGTGGTGGCATCCACCTTGCGGGAGCGAGCAGGGGCGGGCCACAAGTGCAGTGCTTGAAAATGAGCAGAAGCTCTCCCAGCTCGACATTCTTGCGCTTTCACTTTCGTTCACGGCCTCGCAGGCAGGCCACTGTAACCCCACGCTGACAGAGACATATGGTTACTGGATGCCCTGCCCTCTCCCCAAACGTTCGCTTGTAAAATATTCCTTCAAGCGTCGGCGAGGATACTGTTACCTAATTTACCCAGAGCTGGCGCTTAGACTTTCGCGACCAACTGTTTTTTGCTCTCTTTCTTCCATCCGGTTTCGATCTTCGCTCTCCCAAACAGCACGTTATCTAATATTGTAGGTTTTGACCAGCCGGCCAGTTCCAAAGAGTATCTCTGCCGATACACCATGCTTTCACACACCGTTCCGGACTTGACCGTCACCCATTCGAAACTGTTAAGTTTGCTCGCATTGAAGTTCTACGAATAATAAAACAGAAAATATAACAAATGTTCTAAACTTGTGTTTAGAGCTCAATAGCCGGTTTACATTCCGGAGCGTGTACGACAAGTCCCGGCGTCTACACTCATCCAAATTGTGTGATCTGCAAATTGCTTCCATTCGCTTTGCAAAGCTGGGGCCGTGTAGTAAGAGGCTAGCCCATAGACTGGTGCATTTTCTGAAAGAATTGTGATCGTAAACCGCTACACTGATGCCCTCTTTTGGACTCACTGAAACGTTTCTTTTCTTCCGTGGCGCGTGCAGGAGGCGCAGTTTGGCGACAATAATTGCAGCAGCGGAGGAGGAGCTTCGCGCGCACCCAAGATGGTCGCGTGAGCACAGGGCTCCCGGACCCTCGCCACCTCCATCGACTAGCCTGTACTTTATCCTGGTTCTGACGACGGGTGTTTATTGGCGTAGTTCTACTGATCATTTATCTGTTCCCAAAAACTTTTTTGGACTTCGGGGTCCAGAGCTACAGATCGCCGCAGTTTTCTGGCCTGCTCCTAGGTGACGCCCCGAGCTATCTTGTCTGGCCTGCCGTCCAGTAAGTGAACAACAACGGACTGCCGGACTTGCATGGGCTGGCGACCGCTTTTGGTTTCGATTCCTGTCCGGAGATCAACCTGACTTTGTTAGCTACGTAGACGGCCGGACGTGCCTATATTTTTGGTCTATCCGCTTCTGACGCCGATCTGTCGTGGCTTTCAGTTCTGAGACTGGCACCACCTTCGCCCTTTTGGTCCTGCATTTGCCACCGCAGTCATCATTTTCACCCGACAACAGGCGACCCGTACGGGTCCAGGATCTAAGATGGCCACCAAGCCAGAGAGTGAGAGGCGCAAGACTAAACCGGGCGTTCGAGGGAGTGCTTTGCAAACGAACATTATGGACCGGTACACCCTTACTAAAGGATCGCCAGGCGCAGCATCTAAACCCTCGACGACAATGCCGGAGGACTCATCGATTGAGGAAGAGCCCTCGTTGCGGGATCTCATGGGCGCCATTACCGGTATGAAGGCTTCATTGGGGCAACAATATGAGGCCTTGACTCTCAAACTGGATACTGTGTCGATTGATGTCAATTTGATCAGGGCGGATTTGGTGAAGACAAACGAAAAGGTAAAATCCCTGGATCTCAAGACCACTAGCCTGGTCACCGACGTCTCTGACTTACAGGCTGAAGTCGGGAATCTGCGGAAAGCTAATGACTATTTCTCTGGGCGCCTAGAGGACTATGAAAGCCGTGCCAGGCGCAATAACATCCGCCTGATTGGGGTCCCGGAATCATCGACTGCTGCCTCGACGGACTTATTGGTGGAAGACCTGGTGCTGAATCACTTGGCGCCCAAGGGTCTCAGCAAGTTTTTCGCTGTCGAGCGTGCACATAGGATCCCCGGCGGCACACCTAAATCGGGTGCTAACCCACGACCCATCATTGCGAGGATCTTTCATTTCCGGGACAGAGACGCTATCCTGCCGGCTTCGAGGCAGTCTGGTCCCATTGCCTTTGAGAACTCTACTGTCAGCTTCTATCCGGACTTTACACAACAGGTCCAGAAACAGAGGCTGGGGTTTCAAGGGGTCAAGAAGAGACTCCGGGAAAGGTCTATGAAGTATGCCATGCTCTTCCCGGCCCGTTTGCGGGTGGTTCATAGGGATCGTACTTTTTTCTTCGACCATCCTGGGGTCGTGAGTGACTGGCTTGACTCGCTGCCTGCGGATCAAGAACCTTTTGAGGACTCTGGCAGATCGGATCGGGCGGACGGTGGCCCGACGGAGCAGGAATAGATGTCGACTTTGACCCCGTACCCTTCACGTTGGCTTTGAACTATGCTATGCTGTGTCATTAATGTTTGCAATTAATAGTCCTTTTGGGGGTGGGTGGGGGGTGAGCGGGTCCTTTCTCCTCCTGGGTTTTCTTTTCGTAGATTAGTTGGGCGGTTGGGCGACAGGCACACTGCAAGTTTATGGGGCTTTTTGGTCTTCAGCAGGGGTGCGGGGTGGGGGGTATAGTTGTTTTGGCATTGTTGGGGGGACTGGGTTGTTGGTTTGAATTTTATTGTTATTTGCAAGGTGAAGGAAAGGCAAACTCCTGTTTTTTGCAGTTGCTTTGGGTGTGGGGCGGGGGAGGGGCTGAATTCGGGGATGGGGGGTAGGGGACTTCAGATATTGTGTTGGAACGTGAACGGGTTGGGGGACGGGATCAAGAGGAGGGTGGTGCTGCAATTGCTGAAACGTTTGTCTCCTGATGTTGTCTTACTGGATCAGTGGTTAGAGGCGGCAGACCCGGAAGCTGAGATCGACCGTGGACCAGGGTTCGATTCCCCGCCTCGGCGGGTCTCGGGCTCAAAAATTCCACGGACTCGACAATTCTCGCTCTGGTGCCTACTCAACTCACGGGGTCACACTCTGCGACTCTGGGCAATAGCTTGCTTAATCTCCACTACGGCCCCTCGCAGCGGGATGCCTGGCTTTCACCTTGTGGACACCCTGCCGGGGTTTCTCACCGGGGAATACCAGGACGGGTTCCCTAAGCAAGCGCCGGGACGCTTACGGGCAGCCGTGCGCTTTACAAGTCCAATACATTTACATTTACATTTACATTACATTTACATTTACACATTTACTGCAGGAGACTCATTTGCTCGGCAACAAGTGCTACGCTCTGAATAGGCGTGGTTATCGCCTTGTGGCGCACTCGGGTTTCACTTCGGGCTCCAGAGGGGCGGGCATTCTGGTTCGGACCTCCCTCCCCTTGGCCATTGATGATGTCATACTGGATGATAAGGGACGATACGCCGCCATTGTGGGGCGCAGGGAAGGGAAGGTTCTTATTCTGATTTCTGTGTACGTGCCCCCGGGCCTCCAAGCCACCACATTCGCTGATCTGAGTGGACTTATCCTGGGTCTCCCCGAGGGTCTGCTTTTGGTTGGGGGTGATTTTAATGCGGTGGTCTCGGGGATGTTTGACCGTCACCCTCCCAGGGAACTGCCGAAGGCCCAGACTTGGTTGAGTGACTTCCTAGAGACGCTGGGGCTCACTGATTGCTGGCGCTTGCTTCACCCGGGGCAGTTGCAATATACCTATCATTCTGGTGCTCATGGTAGTCTCTCGAGGTTAGATCATATATTATTGCCCTCGGCCCATGCATCCCTCATACGGGAAGTTAAACATCTGGCAAGGGGTATCTCGGACCATTCTCCGCTTTGGCTGGTGGTTGATGCACGGCGGGGTTCGGCGGGCCGAGTGGCTCCGATTAACCCCTGGTATTTGAAGGACCCCAGGGTCAGGGCTGAGCTGGTTAAAACACACGATTGTTATTTTGCGGAAAATGTGGGCTCTGTTTCCTCCCCAAGTTTACTTTGGGAAGCTTACAAGACTGTCATTCGTGGCCAGGCCCTCTCGTTGATTGGTAGCATGAAGTTGGCCAACCGTGCTGAGATGGTTCGCCTGGAGGGGGAGGTCACAGCCCTGGAGGGGTGCTTGGAATCTGGGGTCACCGCTGAGGGGTTACATCTATTGGAGTTGAAACAACATGAATACAGGGCTCTGGTCACGGAAGCTGCTAAGGAAATGGGAAGGGAACAGCAGGGCCGCCTGTATGATGTGGGTGATAAGGCTGGGAAATTACTTGCTTGGCTGGATAAGAGGGAGAATGCAAGTTGTGTCGTCCCTGTGATTGTTGCGGAGAATGGAGAGTGTTGTACTGACCCTGCTGATATTGTTACATGTTTTGCCGATTACTTCCGCGAGGTGTATTCCCAGGTGTCTGAACGATCTGAGCAGGACTCCCACCTGCTATTGCGGGATATTGCACTTCCCCGATTGCCTGACATTGATATGGATGCTCTGGATGCGCCGCCTACTGTGGACGAGATTGCCGCTGCTGTCCGTTCGGTCCGATCCGGCAAGGCTTCGGGCCCTAATGGGCTCCCCATTGAGCTATATAAACTACGCCCGGACACGCTAGCTCCGCATCTGCGCTCTATGTTTCTCGAGTCTTTGGAGGTGGGCTCTCTCCCACCAGACCAGAGACTGGCCACTATAGTCGTCATCCACAAAGATGGTAAACCTCGGGATCGCTGTGCCTCTTTTAGACCCATTTCGTTGATTAATGCGGAGCCTAAAATCTTGGCCAGGCTGCTGGCGACACGTTTGGCGACTGTCATTGGGGACCTGGTTCACCCTGATCAATCCGGCTTTATACCGCATCGCAACACGGCGCTTAACCTCCGACGGTTGCATGGCGTCTTGGCACGAGCCGAGACGCTGCGTGAGCCTGCCATCTTGGCGTCCTTGGACGCTACGATGGCGTTTGATACAATAGAATGGCCGTATTTGTGGGCGGTTCTTGCCAAGTTTGGTTTCGGTCCGGAGTTCGTTCGGTGGGTCAAATTGCTTTACGCCGGTCCCATGGATCAGGTGGTGGTCAATGGTCGGGTCTCTGCACCCTTTGCACTGGGCAGGGGTACGCGACAGGGCTGTCCCCTGTCCCCCTTGTTGTTTGCTCTCGCCTTGGAACCGCTGGCGGCCTGGTTGAGGTGGGAGCCGTCCCTGAAGGGCATTAGATGGAATTCGGAGTTTGAGGACCGTGTATCTCTCTATGCTGATGATATTCTGCTGTATCTCACATCTCCCCGTAAATCCCTCATTGTATTGTTCGATGTCTTAACGTCCTTTCGCAAAAACTCGGGTCTTGTCATCAATTGGTCGAAGTCCTGTGTATACGTCCTGTCGGGAGACGCCCCTCTTCTGCCAAGTGGTTGTCCTATCGCGATTGTGAGAGATGGATTTAAATACCTAGGCATTTTTATCACTCTGAAACCTGAACTGCGGTTTGACCGGAACTTGCTGCCCCCTCTTCAGCGCCTTCGGGCAGATGTTGTTGCTTGGGGGAAACTCCCTCTCTCTCCCCTGGGTAGAGCGGCATTGTTTAAGATGATGTCACTGCCCCGCTTCCTCTACGCATTGCAAAACACACTTGACGTTGTCCCGGCTAAATATTTCCGTGAGGTTGAGAGTTTACAGAGACAACTGGTGTGGGGGGGTAGGCCCCGGATCGCCATCGCTAAACTGTCGCTCCCGTGGTACGACGGTGGAATTGCTTTGCCTGATATCCGTCGCTATTATTGGGCGTCTCAATTGGGGGCAATAAATCATTGCATGTATGGCCCTTGGCCGAATCCGGCCTTCGAGATGGACAAATGGTTGTTGCCGGGGGGTGACTATAATAGAGCCCTCTACTCGAGACTCACCCCTCGAAACGTAACGGGCCCCACTAGGACGGCTGTCCAGGTGTGGAGACATGCTTCCATGGCGCTTGGGTGGACTGATAAATTAACTCGTGCCACCCCACTGTATGCATCCGATAGACTTGGCTCTCTCTGGCAGTCGAAGGGGTTTGATAGGTGGGACTTGATAGGTATCAGCAGGATTGATGATGTTTGGACTAAGGGGAGAATGAAGACGTTTGAGGAATTGAAAACTGAGTACGCTCTGAGCGATCGCGAATTTTTTCGCTATGCGCAGGTCCGCCACGCGGTGCTCTCGGTCTTCCCTTCGTGTGTGGAGATTCCGGAGTCGTCCCCGCTTGAGGACAGGGTACTGGACGGACATGTTCCTGATAGTACGATTTCGCTTATTTATAAAAAGTTGATCAACTCCAGGTCTGATCTCCTGTTTCGCCTTAGAGAGGTCTGGATTGGTGATGGGCTGGAGCTGGACGATGAGGACTGGCAGGCGGCGATCTCCTCCCCTAAAGAGGTGGCCATCCAGGCGCGCCTTAGATTTGTGCAACTTAAATTCCTGCATAGAGTGTATGTGACTGGTCCCCGTTTGGTGCACATGGGCTTTTCTGTGGATGGTTTGTGTCGGCGTGGATGCGGTCTCCTGGGCACCTTTTTCCATATCATTTGGGAGTGCCCTGAGGTAGTGCGATTCTGGACCCGTGTGCACGAGGTGATGAGTGAGGTTACGGGGGTGCGATCGATGCCGGAGGCTAGGAGATGCTTGCTGAATGTATGGGAACCGAACGACTACTCCGTTTCGCAGCTTCGATGGGTGACCTTGGGCAATATGATCGCCAAAAGAGACATTGCGCAACTGTGGGGCGCTCAGGGACCACCCGGGATTCGGAAATGGAAACAAAACATGGACTGGTGCATGTTCAGGGAAAAAGCTGTATATATTTCTCGGGGTACCCCCCGAAAATGGGGGAAGATATGGACTCAGTGGAACACTTACCGTGGCGATATATGTTCCCCCCCCTCTCCCTGACCCAGATGTTGCACCTACGTCCCCGTAACCCGAGGGTTCCTCCACTTACTACTGTGTATTGGATACATTTTGTTCCATCTGCCCCCCCCCATGCGAGACTCTTTCTTGATAGAACATACGCTCATTGGTTGACCTTCCCGCTCCATGTAATGCAACGTTGTTTATATTGCTGTCTTCTCTTTCTCTTTATTCCTTGCAAATTGTTTGTGTTTGTATTTATAAAATTAATAAAAAGTTTCAACAAAAAAAAATAATTGCAGCAGCGGTTTGTGTGAAGTCGGCAGCACGATCTGGGCTCATTTCCCCTTGAGCTCCTTGAAAATTCCAGCATTTTTTGGGTCTGATGGATAAAGTACTAGTTCTTTACAGTAATGACTGATTTACACCTGCAAGTGGGACTAACTTACGCTGGATACGTAGTGCCATCTCGTTCACAAAACTTAAAAAACCTGCTTCAAGTCACTGAAATAACAGTGTGCAAGTTTACAACTTCTAATGTTACTTGTGTGCCTTTCAATGGGCTTGTCATGAACGTGCCCAAGAGAATCCCATGTGCACACCAAACTCGGATGTAACTTTAGTACCTTTACAAAAATGTGTAAGTGAATTTCCATCACTTTTTGAGGACTTTCCGACGCTTTTTGCAACACTATTCCAATTGGAAGTGCTGCAGGAAGTGCGTAAATGAGTAACCGTTTCCCCAGTTTCCAGAGAGGGGGGGTGAGAGAAGAAAGGATATGTGAGGGAAAATATTTTAAAGTGAGAGAAGGATGTAACATTTTTTCTAGTGTAACAATTCCTATTACTAAACTGTTTTATTGTGCACATATTAATGAAAAATTAAAAAAAGATCTTATGACACAGTCACAAGTGTCCATTTAAGTGACTACCATATACCTAGGACTGTTCTCCAAGAACGTTTTAATCTATGCTTGTTTGGAAAGCAAAGGCTTGTAGACACTACCCACAGACTTTTACAGAAGTCATTAGTTATACTTACGTTTGTAAATAAGGTCTTAGGTGCCAAGTAAGTGGTCACTCTTGAGGGCTCTACTTAACCCCAGGTTTTGTGTACCGTGTTAGCCAAGCAGAACGTAAATAGTAGTTATCTATATACAGTAAAGAATCAGTATCTGAATTTGGCTACACTAAATTATTTCTTTGCAAGCTTTAATAATCATATATCCCTTCATCAGACGGAGTGTGAATGAGGCATTGGAATAATCATGCACAACTTTTCTTCAAACAAATCCTATCTTTGTTACCTAAATCATCTTCAGAGTTTTGTAATTAGGGCAACTGGTTTTATGGTATAAATTATTTTTATTATTTCCCTTTTTATTCATCCATATTTATTTTTTACTCATCCTATTAATATTTGTATATAATAATTTTGTGTTCTGTGAAAAATTGAACTTGCAACTGGTACATCTGCGCATTTATTTACCCAGCCACTGCTCACTCACTTGAATCCCTAAAATCCATGAACATGCAAGCATTATGGAACAAACGTGCACATTTGAGTTTATTTAAGGATATCAAATGTCTTTTTCACTACTCATGTTTTCAATCTTCACAGACATTTACCTAAAAATCATGGAAACAGCATAACTAGCCCCTCAACGGCAGAACTAATTCCTGCATGTTTTGTGCTAAAAAAAACAATTTGAACATAAAAACATTTTTTTTTGTCTGGATTTAAATCTAAAAATGTGTAAAAACAGAAAATGGAGGGACGTTATATCAGTTCGCTTGGAGTGTTGCTGAAATATTTCAGCCACTCAGGACATTCAAAAAAGAGGGACAAAGACTATGATGCTACATCAAAGGTTAACTGTAGAGATGAGCTCAGGTGGAGACTTAAGCATTCAGTCACCTGATCAAATTTGTGGTTTAAATCGCTCCATCAAAGAACATAGCATAGACAAAGCACTGTAAATGAAAACACCTTAACAGCAAAACGAAGTCTGCCATAACAATCTGCAATGTTGAAACCTTTAACATTACTTTTCCCAGGCTTTGAGCTCCAGTGCTTCACAACAGTACCGCCTTCAAAGTCGAATAGGAAAGGATGAGGAAGTAAGGGGAGAAAAGGGATGAAGAGGGAAAGAACAAATAGGGTGATCACTGCATCCCTGGTCATTACGTAACGTACAATGTCTCAAGTGCAACATTTTTCACCTATAAATCATTATTTCCAAGTGTGTTACTCTAATTAGAGCAAAGAAAAAAGACCACAAAACCTAGAAAACATTAGTTTATCAATTGAAAGTTTCACATTGTCTTGTAAAAACAAAATAGCTGGAATGCTTTCTTCACAGCTCAACATAGTATACACCTATAGTAGTTACTTTGGCAGAAATATTTCATGTGGTATAAACATATACAACAAAAATTTAAAATTATAGTATGTGGATTTAGATTGTTTTATTAAAACATTTTTAATAACATTTAAAGCTGAGAAACGTTTCAGTATGTTTACAGATATATTTGTATTTTATTGCAATTTAATTAAAGTTCTTGAATCCGGTGACCCCTTCACAAAAACAATTGACTTGCCTCATATTCTGTTATGGTAACCCCTTCATAAAGTCAATAGTCTTGCCCAAAATTTTGCTATAATAAATTGTCATAATAACATATATTTTCAGATTGTCACCAAAAGTCATTCCATCTGCCTAGTGCAAATATTTTGAAATAACACCCTAGTATTTAATAGTGCGTTTTTAAATATGAAAATATAATTGAGTACATTTTTATTACTGTTATTAATGCATAATAGTACTAGCCGAAACAAACTCTTTATTAGACCTTCAACTACACTAAAACAGTAAACTGCTACAGGTAGGTACTTATATTTCATTTACAGTACACTTTGCAAATTATTACTTCTGGACTTCACATATACAGCAAAACTACTTACACCTCCCAAAGGCGAGACCTCTTGTCTATGCCAATGCTTGTTAGAATTGAGCTCGCCATAATAATGTATATAGGGGGTGGCACTTCTCCTTAGAAGTACTACCTGTGTTATTTGCACTAATGGAATGCACATTATTTGTATCAATTTGCATATGTGCCTCTGAGATTTAACGTTTTAAGCTGTTATTATACTTATGCATTGTTGTTGAACTTTTATTTAAAATCGAACAAAGGATTTTTGACTTGAATAGTCTATTGTTTACCCATATGTTTCCGCTTTCGGTTTTCCTTTCTTCCCCTTTCCTGCATGTTTATGGGGATTGTTTGAAAGAATGCCACTGTCGTCATAAGTTACTTGTATAGTGTGGCTTATGGCCTGTGAGGGTTTCCAGGTGCTGGACTGCAGGATTCAGACGAAAAGCCAGGTCTTGAGATTCTTCCTTAAGTCTATCAGTGACTCTGATGTTTTGTGGTGAGGAGGGAGGGCGTACTAAAACTTGCCGGCGAGGTGGGAGAAGGATCATCCTCCGGAGCGATGGCGACGGATGCACGGAGTCTGTATGAGGGCCAGGTGGGTGAAGCGGAGATTTCTGGATGGTTAGTGGAAGTTCAGGCAGTGGTTCATGTATGCAAATCCCTGGTTGTAGAGGGCTTTCTAGGCGTGGGTCAGTAGCTTGAAGTGGCATCTCTTCTGGATGGGGAGCCAGTCGAGGTCTGTCAAGTGTTGGGTGATGTAGGTCCTTTTAAGCAGGTTGAGGATCAGTCTGGCTTGTCTGCAGTCTTCTCATAAGTTCGCTGGAGAAGCAGATTCTGCAGAGCATGCAGAGAGTATGAAAGAAAACTGAGGAGACGGCGTTGTCCTGTCGTTGCATGCAGAGTTTGTTGTCCAGGATGATGCAGAGTTTCCGGGCATGGTTCGTCGGTGTGGGGGTGGATCTGAGTTCCGTTGGCAACCAGGTGTCATTCCATGGGGAGGTGTGGCTGCCAAAGGAAAATGTCCTTCATTCAGGCAGAGACGTTTCTCATGCAGTTATGTAAGTTGGACTTCGTGGCAGTGAGCGCCGCTTAGAGCAAGGACGAGGTGGGTGTCATTGGTGTACAAAATGATGCGGATGTCATTGGCTCTGGCAATGCCTGCTAGCGGTATCAAGTAGATGTTGAAGAGGGTAAGACTCAGGGATAATCCTTGAGGGACGTCGCAGATGGTGCATTTGGGTTGTGGGGTGGGGGGGGGGGGATATTTGATATTTGATATTTATTAGAATTTGTATAGCGCGACTATCGCTCCGGAAGGAGCATCTTGGCGCTGAGCACACAGAGAACCAGCAAAGGAGAGCAAGGATCAGATAGCTGCGAGGACCGATGAGTCAGACTGAGAGAAGATCCAGGTCTTCAGGAGATTCCTGAAAACGCTTTCTGAATGGGCATGCCTGAGGTAGGGGGGAGACAATTCCATGCCTTGGCAGCCAGAAAAACGAAAGTTTTCCCGCCTTTAGTTTTTAGTTTAATTTTGGGTACAGAAATTAAGTTAGCTCCTGAGGACCTCAGACAACGAGTTGGAATGTAGCGCAGAAAGCGCTTGGTCAGATAAGATGGACCGGTGTTCCTAGTAGATTTGAACACCGTGACAAGGAGCTTAAAGAGAATTCTCTTGTGGAGGGGCAGCCAATGGAGGGTGTTGAGAGCTGCAGAGGCCGAAGACCTGCGAGGGAGTTTCAGAACAAGCCTGGCCGCTGCGTGTTGCACACTTTGCAATTTCTTAAGGGAAGATTTCTTTATGCCTGCTAGGAGGCCATTACAATAATCCAGCCGGGAGAGAATAAGAGCCACCGCGACTGATTTCCTGGCAGAGATGGGCAGAAAGTCAAAGAATTTCCTTAACTGCCTGATCAGGCCAAAACAGCGCCCCGCTGTAATGCGCACATGCTCGTCGAAGCTAAGGGACGAGTCGAATTGGACTCCAAGATTGCGGGCTGAGGTGACCGCACTCGGGGGTGCTTCGGAGTTAGGGGGCCACCAATCTTTAGGGGAAAAGAGGGTGCCTTTGCCTAGGGGTATTATTTCAGTTTTGGCACTGTTACATTTAAGATGATTAAGGTTGAGCCAGGAAAAAACTTGGGAGAGGCAATTTTGAAATCTAAGGGCAGCGTCAGGGTGTCTTTTGTCGATAGTGACGACAAGCTGAGTGTCGTCAGCATAGGAAGTCACGAGGATCCCATGGGATTCAATCAGCGTAAGGAGGGGAGCCATATATATATTAAAGAAGAGGGGGCTCAGTATTGATCCTTGGGGCACACCTGAGGTGGTGAGTCTTTCGCCAGAAAGAAAAGGGCCTAAGGAGACAGTTTGTGATCGATTGGATAGAAATGAAATAATCCAGGCCAGAGCGGAACCCGCGACACCGATCTCACGCATTCTATTAATGAGAATGGCATGAGAGATGGTGTCGAAGGCCGCGGTTAAGTCGAGTAGGATGAGAACAGCTTGTCTGCCCTCATCCTGCAAGAACTTGATGGTATCCGACAATTCGATCAGTGCAGTTTCTGTGGAGTGGCCCGGGCGGAAGCCGGATTGCTGTGGATGCAGAATGCGTTTGCTTTCCACAAAGATTTTTAGTTCTTCGTGAACTAACTGCTCGGTAATTTTGCCAAGTGCAGGGAGAAGGGAGATTGGGCGCATGTTGGATAAGTCCGTTGGGGATTTATTTGGTTTCTTCATGAGGGGCTTGACTGTGGCCTTCTTCCATTCAGCAGGGACAGTGCCAGAATTAAGAGATTCATTAATATTGGCATTGATTGATGGGCTAACAACCTCGATGAGGTGCTGTAAGATAATCGGGGGACAGGAATCCATGGGGGCCCCTGATCTACAGCTCAAAATGGCCTTTTGTGTTTGTGCCAGGGAGACTGAAGCGAAGTTATTCATAGAGGGAATAGCTGTGACGGTGTCTTGTATAGGGGAGGGTGGAGGGGGGAAATCCTGGTGGATGTTCTTAATTTTGTCAATGAAAAAATCTGCTATTTGGTCACAGAGGGTTTGGGATGGGGGAATTTCAAGTGCCAGTGCCTTTGGGTGGGTAAAGGACTTTACTATGTCGAAGATGATTTGTTGTTTTTGTTTGGCTGCATCTATGGCTGAGGTGAAGAAAGCCTTTTTTGCTTTTTTTATGTTAGAGAGATATTGTTTCCTCTGGAGAATGTATATGGATCTGGATGAGGGATCATAAGTCTTCCTCCACTCTCTTTCCAGGACCCTACACTTTAGGTGACAATCACTGAGGGCCTGGGTGTACCAGGGAGCATTAGGCTTCCTTTTGCCTTGACCAAATTTGTGGTTGGTGGGGTTGGAGTTGGCGGAAACCACTCCATCCATCCACAAATGAAAGTTTATAGAGTCTTGTGATGCCTCTCCCTCGATAGCAGGGGGGGGGACAGAGGGCTGTGGGTTCAGCTTAATGCGCTCGGCTACTTTCTTCCAGTTGATGGGAAAGGGGGTGGGACAGTGTGTGATATGCGAAGCCAAGGAGAGTTTGGTCTTGACGGCGAAGGAAATGAAATAGTGGTCTGTCCATATTTGCGGTAATGGGGAAGAGACATCTAGGGATGCCAGGTTTGTGCAGATGCCGTCTAGTGTATGTCCGGCCTGGTGGGTAGGAGAGGAGACCAATTGGGAAAGGCCGAAAATCTCAAGTGAATGTAAAAAGTTGAGGGTGGGAGGTTCTGTGCGGGATTCCAAATGAAGATTGAAATCCCCGAGAAGGGTGAAGGTGGGATAGTGGGTCATGAGTGATCCCAAAGTCTCATCAAGGGAGTCCAAGAATGATGTGGCATTCCCAGGGGGACGATAAACAAGTCCTCCTGATAGGGAGGAGGAGGGGTTGATGTGAATCACAAAGCCGATACTCTCACAGTCCTTAAGGGAGGCTAGTTCGAATGTGTGGCACCTAAAAGGTTTCTTAATAATGATGGCCAACCCGCCTCCTCGACCGCTGGGCCTGTCCCGCCTGAGGATGGTAAAATCAGGAGGGAGGGCAGTTGCCAGGTCGGGGTTAGAAGCATCGTGTAGCCAGGATTCTGTGATGAATAGGGCATCAAGATCGTAAGACAGAATAAGGTCATGGATGTCTTGTCCATGACAAGCTAAAGATCTGGCATTAATGAGACCGCAATTAAAGGAGACAGACTTGTGACGGGGAGGGGAAAGAATGGGGGGAGTGGGGCGTGTGGGTCCCAGGGATGACCACCCGCATGAGCGGCAGGAAATAGGGCCCGAAAAGAGGTCTTTGGGGGGGTGAACTTTGCAAGTGAGGCTGGCTAATTTCGGACGCATGGAAAGCAGAGCGTTAGAGTCATACCTGAGGGAAGGGAGGTTTAGGGCAGCGTGGCCCGCGCCCGGCGCGGACGGGCGCAGACGGGCTTGGCTTAGGCGCGGCTTCGGCGCGCAACCGGCGCGCCCGCTGCGCCAGCCCGCTGCGCCGTCTGGGAGGATGACACATAATATAGGAAGGAGGGAGGGTGGGAGGCCGGCCCGACTTGAGCGCTGACCTCACCTTCCTCACTCAAGATGGCGCCCACCGCCGAGTGATGTTGATTAAAAGCGGCTGGGCTGAATGAAGAGGAAGAGAGGGTGTAAGAGGTGTCAGAGTGCCTGTCTTCTCAATTCCCCTTAATGTAACAGCCCCCCAAGTTAAAAAACGGCGGTTTTCTAAAACGATTAAAACGCTCCAAATATCTATCACAAAAGGCTAAAATCGATGCGTATCAGATCGTGATTAGTCCTAGCTCTTCAGCAGCTCGCAGCCCCAGTTCCCCTCACCAGGGAGAGCTTCTGTAAGGCAGGGAGCGCTGAGAAGGGCACACCTAAATACAGTGGGAGGGCGGGAGGCCGGCCCGACTTGAGCGCTGACCTCACCTTCCTCACTCAAGATGGCGCCCACCGCCGAGTGATGTTGATTAAAAGCGGCTGGGCTGAATGAAGAGGAAGAGAGGGTGTAAGAGGTGTCAGAGTGCCTGTCTTCTCAATTCCCCTTAATGTAACAGCCCCCCAAGTTAAAAAACGGCGGTTTTCTAAAACGATTAAAACGCTCCAAATATCTATCACAAAAGGCTAAAATCGATGCGTATCAGATCGTGATTAGTCCTAGCTCTTCAGCAGCTCGCAGCCCCAGTTCCCCTCACCAGGGAGAGCTTCTGTAAGGCAGGGAGCGCTGAGAAGGGCACACCTAAATACAGTGGGAGGGCGGGAGGCCGGCCCGACTTGAGCGCTGACCTCACCTTCCTCACTCAAGATGGCGCCCACCGCCGAGTGATGTTGATTAAAAGCGGCTGGGCTGAATGAAGAGGAAGAGAGGGTGTAAGAGGTGTCAGAGTGCCTGTCTTCTCAATTCCCCTTAATGTAACAGCCCCCCAAGTTAAAAAACGGCGGTTTTCTAAAACGATTAAAACGCTCCAAATATCTATCACAAAAGGCTAAAATCAATGCGCATCAGATCGTGATTAGTCCTAGCTCTTCAGCAGCTCGCAGCCCCAGTTCCCCTCACCAGGGAGAGCTTCTCTAAGGCCGATTCTCTGGGTGTGCCCGTGAGCAAAGATGCCATCCGCCTAAGGGTGTAGCCTTCGATTCTGATCTGATGTAGTCATTTGATGAGTGGTAGGAGATAGTGATGAAGGCTGCAGAGAGGTCGAGGTGGATCTAGTAGGCAGATTCTCCTCTGTCGAGTAGGGTGCAGATGTCATCTGTCACGGAGATCAGGGCCGTCTCGGTGCTGTGGCTTGCTCTGAATCCTGATTGGGAGGTGGATAGCTTTCTCCAGGTCTTTGGCGGAAAAGGGGAACAGCAAGATAGGGCAGTAGTTGCCGTAGGTCTTTTTTTTGGAGCGCAAAGGTAATTGTACTGTCTAAACACCTTTCAGGTTTTCATTAAAAAGACAGGTAATACTATTTTATCTATTAAAATGCATCAAAAGAGTTTAGCAGAGATACAATAGAGGAATATCAACATATAATGGAACCATTAAACACTGTAAACTAATGACAGTTTGGTAATATTGTTTGAGTGATAATCGCTTAAGGTGTCTTAAAAACAGTGAACCATAACCAAATTATGCAAAAGATAGAGAGAGGCAGGAAAGGAGGGGAAAAAGACAGGGGGAGAGTCGATAATTCAGATGCATAACTAGATTATAATAGTATGCATTATATTTGTTATTCATTATTTATAGGGGCCACAAATCGCTTCATGCTGCATTTAAAGGGCAACCATTTAAACAAGTGGTTTAAAAACAAATTATGCTTTCAAGTTGGGTAAAGAAAACATTAAAGCGTTAAGTTTATTTTGCTTTTTAAAGCGAACTCCCAGGTAGTGTGTCTGTTGAATGACTTGAACCAGGAAATCCTAGAGGACAGATTGGGTAAAATGCACCTCCCGTCGGAACAGGTTATCCAGGCAGTAATGCTTGGGGAACGTATGGAGGGCCATCTACCTTGCATCCTGGCAGATGTCCAGGTCTGGCACACTCCGCACCAGCACAATGGTAGTAGCCTTTGCTCTAGTGGAATGGGTCCACAAACCTTCAGGAGGCTGCTTATTGGCCAGCCCGTAGCAGATGTTTATGTATACTACAATTCATCAGTGGATGGTTCGCTTCTGTACAGCCTTTACTTTATTAGCTCCAGAAAAATTGATTAAAAGTTGTTAATTCTATTGGTATTCCTGTGAACGATCAATGTAAAATGTAAGGGTTCTTTTGGGGTCAAGATAGTAGAGCAGTTCTTCCTCCTTGGAGAGATGAAGCAGGCACAGAAAGCCTCCAAGGTAGTCCTGCTCTAAGGGCATGACTACCTTGGGCAGAAATTAAGCTTTTTTTTCGGAGGACCAGTTTGTCTGGTTAGAACGAAGTGTACAGTGGTACCACAGAAAATGCCTGCAGTTCACTCACTCACCTGGCCGATGTTATGGGGATGCAGAAATCTGTCTTGATGGTCTACAGGCAAAGAGAACAACTGTGCATTGGCTTGAAAGGAGTGTATATGATAGGTGAGAACAAAATGTACTGTGACATCAGAAATGGTGTTGGTGGGAGCATGTGATCTAACCCCTTCAAAAAGCGCATTACAGCAGGTGATTTAAAGAAATATTAGGGGAGAGGATGTAGTGTTATGGCTAAAGCGGTCGACCTCGAAGCGGGGGAACCGGGTTCGAGTCTCGGCAACGACGCTCAACATCCTGTGATTCTGGGCAAATTACTTAATCTCCCAGTGCATAACAAAAATGAACGTGTCCTTCTGTAACCAAACTGGTGCTCATGTAAAGCGCTCTGATACCCAATGTCTCGGGTCTAGTTCGCGCTATATAATACTAAAAAATAAAAATTTTGATCTGGTAAAATGGATAATGTCCGCAAGGGAGACTAAATAACCTTAAACTGTGTTCACAGCAAGGCCTTGGTGGTGCTAGAGAAAGAAAAAACAGTAGAATGTCAGATAAACATGCTTGCAAGGGTTGAGCATGACGGGAGATACCAACTTGTCCTAGCGTCCTGCATATACAGTTTTGGAAGATGGATGCCTGGCTGCTAGAATAACACCAACCACTTTAGGAGGAAGATCGAAGAACATGAACTGTTGCTGCTCAATCTTCATGCATGGAATTAGGTTGTGAAAGCTCTGATGCAAGATCCAGTGTTATAACTTGAACTTCGCTATGTCATCAGTTTGAGAGATTTCATTCTAGAATAGCATCTCATTTAGACGTGTTTTGTCAGTTAAGATGCAGAGCCTCTCCCGGGCGGTTCGTATATATTAAGCACTGGGAAATAAAAGAGAGGTATATACCTTTACTTCTTGATTTCACATAATTTCACAGGCAACAAGTGATTTCATTGAAACCCTGCTATCTGGGCGAAAGAACTGTAGAGTTCTGTCAATGTCTGTAGCAGTCGATTAGTTTGTAAGGAGTTCTGTGTTCTTTCGATTCAGAGCCACTACTGACCTGTGCCTTGGCGCTAGAGAACTGAGTTAATGTAAGACTTTAAATTATGTATTTTAAGGCCTGTGCAAGTTAGAGGCCGAGGAACATTCTCTTTGGGAGAAGCACATTTCTTTGAGGCACGAGTGAAGTAAATGATATCCGGAAAATTCTGAGGTGAGTAGGCTGTTCTTTTATTTTAATTTAAGAAGCGCCCACAACTAGACGCTCTCGTTGCATACCAAGATCTCTGACAACTGATTAACGTCAGAATCCTGGCATGCAACGTTCAACACAAGATCATGGGACTTTGTTTAAAACACGAGCGAGGCATCTTCGAGCCTGGATACTGGCACGAGGATGCTGACAATAGCAAACACTACAACTTCTCCCTCCCCATAAAGAACAAAATATAAAGGGTGAAATAAATATGAGAAACCTTAATAAATGGTGATGCTATTGCTGTAAGAGCAAATGAAACAAACTTATTAAAAGAAATACAGCATCATGACAAAACAGTCATTTAATTTGGAAGGCAATCTCCTACAGCGAACTCCCAATGCCGGTGGTAAGGAACAGGTGTCAGCATTGGTCACAAGAGAACAAGGATTAGAAATACATGGGGGCGCTAGAGGGCGCACTGCGGAATGGTTGACTTGTAAGTCAGCTCCGCCGGACGGGTGCCAATAACGCGGCCTTTCGACCCCTGAAACCCCAGCAAACGAGCAGATAAAGGCATATTGGGAAATCGGAAGATGCGACCTGAACTCCTCTGGTGAAGAGATGCTGCTAAGTCCAGTTTAACGTGCAAAACACGGCGAGAAACTGGCAGGAGGCGAGTGGCGATACAAGATGGCCGCACCTGTCGCTCGGAGCCACAGCTGATTCGGATCGACTCCTGCCCCGATGTGGCTTGAAATCGGCAAGTACACCGCCCAGGCACTGTAGCGGCCGTTCTCCCTCAAGGCTGTACACTTGATGTTACATGTGGACTGCCGGGGCGCTCTGGATGGGCTTGCGTGTCACGGAGGACAAAATGGCGGCGGCAGTGGAACGCACGGACTGCGCATCAGTGCAGGGGCGGAAAACGAACGTGCGGAGCAAAAGTGAGGTCGGAACGGAGAGAGGTTGCATCGGAGGTAGCGGCTGCCAGGTAGTGTGACGGGACAGTAAAAGCGGATCCTCTGCAGCTTCTGGTGCTAAGATCGAGGCATGCGAAAGTGAGGGGCTCCCCGGATTGCATGAAGGTGCGAGGCGAGCGTTGACTACGAGTTGGCAGGGGCGCCTAACAGTAATCGTTTGACTTTGGGAGCATGCTATAGCCAAATAAACGGGTCGCTACAGCGTTTCACGTAAACGACAGTGCACTGACGTCAAGGTGGGCACATACTACACGCTGGCAAGCTGAGTGGTCCCCCTTCTACACACTGCGCGGACCAACGCGTGCTGCCCTATTGGCAGAGCGAGTGGTAGCTGCTGATGTGGTAACTTGTCAACGGGTAGCCAAAATTGGCCGGGTGACAGTGGCAGAAGTCCTAACAGGGAGTGCTGAGGTGAGGAGGAAGAAAAAGCGCGATTCTAGCGACACCTTTATCCCAGCCACAAAAAAAATAACGAGAGGACCATGCAACCTTGCGGACATTACAGATGAATACCACTGGCACACGGTGGGCATCCAGGACACCCCAACGTGGGAATACAACGTCAACGCCGGGCCCGGGAACGCTGCGACATAGCCCTCTCACGTGTGCTGTCACTATGGGAAAAAATGATAAACAGCAGACCAAATTGCCCTTTGAAGCCAGGAGACAGACCAAAGGCAATTCGGCACCATCGGATGCGGAAGGCGACCAAGAGGTGGCGGACGGGACCGGCATGGAGGCAGTCCTAAGGGCGATTCAGCAAAGTCTGCAAGACATGAACGGCAAGCTGGACAGCGTAGTGCAGCGTGTGGACAATATGGCGGCAAAAATCGAGAAACACGATGAACGGATAGTGGAGGCGGAAAGGCGGATCTCCACTGTGGAAGATGAATCCAGAGTCACATCGAAGGCATGCGGCGGCATTGAAAAGACACTGGAGGTCCTGAGGGCAAAGGTGGAGGACCAAGAAGCGAGATCCAGACGAAATAACGTCCGCATAGCGGGTCTGCCGGAGTCCACCAACACGGGTAAAATGGAAAGCTACATAGAAAAGATGCTGAAGGAACTGTTTGGAGCGGAATGTCTGTCGGAAGTTTTCCTGGTCGAACGAGCGCACCGATCCTTGGCTCCTGTCCCGAAGCCGGGAGCCACCCCACGCATGGTCATTGCCCGCTTGCTCAACTATAGAGACAGAGACACTGTTTTAAGACTCGCTAGAGAAATGGGCACGGTAACATATCAAGGCAGCACACTGGAGTTCTACCCAGATCACACCATGGCTGTACAGTTGGCAAGGAAAGAATTTGCACAAGTTAAAAAGAAGCTACGAGAGCTGGGTATGGAATACGCAATGCTCTGCCCTGCAAAACTCAAAATAACTAATGCGGAAAGACCTGTGATTCTGCCGACAGTGCAAGCAGCTCAAGAGTATATCAAGAAATTTGGTAAGCGGAGGAAGACACAAGACCGAGAGGACCGGACAAGCGATAACGACTAAGGAAATGTTTGATTGAGGATCTCGAGTTTCACCACACTATCCTGCAACAGACGTATGCCGAGGTCTCGACTGCTCATGTTAACGGAGGGGCACGGATGAAGCGAATATACTACTCGACGATGTCTTCTTTTTTTTGCATATGGACCGGCAGAAGAGGCCTTGAAGGCATCATGTGAGAAACTATAACTGGCAGACTGGACACGAACTGTAGTCCTGCGCAGTGAGTACCAATGCAGCCACGTGCTCAGACCTGCAGATATGTCGAATGTGACAGTGGAATACGAGACAAATGTAAGACTGTGGTGGGGAATGGGAGAGGGAAGAAGGGCTATTGTGATCATTAAAAACGACCGAAGCACCTGTCCACATCCACTATGTGGATGGAGACGTGTGCACCTGGCGACACCCCCAAGCGGGTGTACCCCAGATCAAGTTCTACTTTTCAATGGGTTGTTACAAGGGGATGGCTTTGGCAAAGTTTGGGTGCTAAAGTGGGTGGGGGGTGGGAAGGGGAGCAAGGGGAAGTTCCTATAGTTTCACTGTGGCTGAGAAGCATTGCGACCTCTCTGTTTTATAAATGTGCTATCACGACTGATGTAATTGTCACTAGACATTATGTACGTATGTTATGGATGTCACCAACTGTGACCGTACTATGTAGGAGAACAAATCACACAATGCCATGGCAGTACCCGTAATTAATGGTCCAGCAAGACCTGACACTCTAAAATTAATAACATGGAATGTTAGAGGCTTGGGTAATCCAAAGAAAATTAGACAAATGTTTGCTTATTTCGATAGACTACGCATAGATGTGGCCTTCCTGCAAGAAACGCACACAGCGGTAAACAGTACTTCTACATGGGGGAACAGATGGGCAGAGTCAGTCACAAGCTCTAACTACTCGTCATATTCCCGAGGGGTTAGCATTCTAATACGGAAGGGTATACACTTTCAGATTTCAGACACTCACAAGGATACGGAAGGGAGAAGTGTGATAGTAGTGGGAACGGTGAGACAGCACCGGGTTGCATTGATAAACACGTATGGGCCGAATGTGGACGACCCGGGATTTTTTGAGGCACTCTGGCATAAAATAGCTGATATCCAGGTAGACAATCTCATATGGGGTGGCGACTTCAATATAGCGCTGAAGGAGGGACTTGACAGATCACTTCACACGGTGGAACCACATGTAAGGGCGAGAGCGAAGCTCCAAGATGCTATGGAAGATTTGCGGGTGGTTGACATGTGGAGGGTTCAACACGCTGGGGAATCAGTTGCCACGCACATAAACGCGGCACACAATAGTTGGTCTAGGCTGGACTACTGGCTGGGCACACAGAATATGCTAACGTGGACACACAATATCACGCATCTCCCTAGAACACTTTCGGATCACAATCCAGTACTACTGGAATTGATGATTCCGCACTACGAGCCTCCGCCTTTCACATGGCGATTTAATGCTGCCGCGCTACGTGACCCATTGTACGTAGACACCATCCATAAAGCAATTATCGATTATTTTGATCTCAACAGCCCCACGGTAGACGACCCTAGCCTACTATGGGAAGCCTTCAAGGCCACACTGCGAGGGGTATGCATTAGCACGACCACAGGCATACTGAGGGACATTAGGCAACAGCTACAAAATCGTGAAACCACCATACAGGCACTAGAGCAAAACTATACAGCTACGGGGGACACGACGCTACTGGGAAACATACAAGCACTACTAGCGGAGCATAAACAGTTTGCAGTGGATGAGCTCAAATATATCTTTAAACGCAAAACTGCCAGAATGTACGGGGAGGGGGGCAGGCCTGGAAGGGCCCTAGCCGAAAAAATATGCGCAGGGCGAGCACCTCAGCACATTACGGCAATCAAAACCCGATTAGGTACTGTGGCTCATGACATTAAAGGCATAATGAGCGAATTTATGGACACATACGGCAAACTATATGAGGCGCGTCCGTCGATGACACAGCGGGACCTATTAACCTACATGGAGGACGTAGAAATAGCATGGTTGTCTGCGGGTCACAGAGCATACCTGGCTCGTCCTATAACGGTAGAGGAGGTTATAGACACTATTAAGCGGCAACCAAATGGCAAAGCACCAGGGCCAGATGGCTTCGGGATAGAATTTTATAAATCATTTCCGGACCTACTTGCCCCACACCTAGTGCGGTTATACGGCGCAGCACACGAGGCCCAAACATTGCCACCATCCATGAGGGAAGCCTTACTCATTGCGCTGTTGAAACCAGGCAAAGATGAGGAACAATGTGACTCATACCGCCCCCTGTCGCTCATTAATGTGGACACTAAAATAATCGCAAGCTTACTGGCAGAACGACTAAAACCACTAATGCCTCTCCTGATACGACCCAACCAATCCGGTTTCATACCAGACAGATCGACAACACACAATACACGCACGTTATTTGCGCTAGCGCATTATCTGGCGCCGGACATAAAGGCGGTGGCGGTGTTACTGGATGCGGCTAAGGCGTTCGACACTATAGATTGGCCCTTTCTCCACGCAGTACTGACACGCATGGGGTTTCCGCCGATTTTCATTGGGTGGATCACGATGCTCTACACGAATTTGACTGCACGCATTAGGATAAACAAACATGTTTCGGACCCGATTACAATATGCCGGGGCACCAGACAGGGTTGTCCACTCTCCCCGATGCTTTTTGCCCTCATTTTGGAACCCTTAGCGTGCAAAATTAGACAACATCATCACTGCTCGGCCATACAGATGCCGTCGCGCCCCATACATATATCACTCTATGCGGATGATATGGTCCTTTACGTAAAAAACCCCGACCAACACCTCAACCCACTACTGCGCGAGTATTTGAAATTTGGCCGTCATTCTGGGCTGCAGATCAACTGGGCCAAGTCCCTTGTTCTGGCACTGACGGATAGCACAAGCCCGACGACACTAGACTATCCCCTAGAATGGCAGGATGAACCAACGCGGTACCTGGGAGTATGGTTCCACAGGGATCCAGCATTAGTTATCCGCACTAACTACGGTAGAGTGATATCGACGCTGGAAGAGAAAGTTAAGAGATGGAATAAACTGCCGTTATCACTGGCGGATAGGGCTGCCATCATAAAAATGGTGCTCTTACCCAAGTTTCTCTACCTGTTCAATAACATACCGATCAAGCCTCCTGCGGAGGTATTCCGTAATATAAATAAATTAGTGCTGAATCTGTTATGGGCAGGAAAGCAAGCCAGGTTGGAGCTGAAAACACTGCAACTCCCGTATGCTAAAGGTGGTTTCAAGGTCCCAGATCTATATCTATACTACTTATGCGCTCAGGCACAATTTGCACACTACTGGTTCCACGAAGTACCATTTCTGACACATGTGGCGGTGGAAGCGGGAGACACGGACCCGATTCCATTGACAAGCATGCTACCATATAAACGAATAAAATTACATGACCGCGACATTAATCCGGTTAACACCACCGCAGAAGCGTGGAGATTAATGGGCAAATTAAC
The DNA here is from genome assembly GCF_964261635.1 of Lissotriton helveticus. NCBI lineage: Eukaryota > Metazoa > Chordata > Amphibia > Caudata > Salamandridae > Lissotriton > Lissotriton helveticus. The sequence continues at coordinate 272,672,984 of NC_136062.1, forward strand.
GAATAGCCTCCCACTGTATGCACCCGCACTCCCACTAGCTCACCATCCAGCACTTTCAGTGACGCAGGACCAGGTTGGAATGGACATCTTGAGAAACACAGGTATAGATAAGATGGGTGACCTATACAAAGAGGGGAGCTTTCAAACATTAGGCGACCTAGACTATATCAGTAATCCCACACTGCTGTTTAGGTTTACCTACTATCGGCTGCAGAGGGCGGTGAAAGACCACTTTCCTGAATTTCCGGAGGAACCCCGTACACTGGCACCCCTACAGTTGATGCTAACGACACATACGGCCTCACACTTGGTATCTAAGTTGTACACAAGCGCGCAAGCTGACATTGGAGGGAGCGCCGCTAGGGCGAGAGATAAATGGGGCAAAGTACTAGATGATACACTGTCAGAGGAGGAATGGGAATCCACTTGCCTGCTCACCGGCATGCTAACATCTAATGGAAACCTGAGAATCATCCATTACAAATACCTTCATCAAATGTACTATACACCTATGAGGCTGCACAGGTATGGACTGAGAGATGACTCTAAATGTGTCCGCTGCAGGCAAGAGAACGCAGACTTCATGCATCTAGCATGGCACTGTCGCCCAGTGGCGAGATTCTGGGAACAAGTAACTCAAGCCTTGAATGACATGCTGGGGGCATCCATTGAATGCAAAGCAAAGGTCTGTCTATTGGGTATTATACCCCACCTAAGAGCGCAAAAACGTAAATTCTGTATGATAGCGCTGTTAATGGCAAAGCGGAGAGTGTCCCTACATTGGAATAGTACAATGAGACCGCAGATAAAGAACTGGCTAGAAGATTTAACGTATTGCTGTGACACACTTAACACTTATGAGGAGGAATTGCCGGCTGGCTCGCGCCCAAGGGACTATTGGGGGTATCTCCGGCAGTATCTACTGACACATACAGCGACGCCAAATGGGTCACAGTAACGAGATAGGTCACGGAGTAAGCAAATGGTGATGTGTACGGATAAACGAATTATAATGGGGGGGGAGAATGCTGTGCCACAGGGACCTGAGTTATATGAGGGTTTTTTGTATTTGGTTAAGTTATTGGTTGGTATAAACAAAAAATGTAAGAATCTCAACATGGTTAAACGCAGTAATGACACTGATGTGTAACGCAAATATTTCTCCATGCAACGCCGCCGGTCTTAATGATGTCGGCTGATGGGCTGTGTACAACGCATGACGTGATGTCTACAACGTTTATGTATCCGACCGGCCTCTTCTGGCAGAAGATGTAGAAAATGTATTACGTATCATGTAAAGTGTGAAAAATGCAATAAACATCTTACACAATAAAAAAAAAAAAAAGGATTAGAAATACATTCCGGACTGGAATGTACAATGGGAAGCCGGGGGTAGAGGAATTTTCAACAACGGACGCTGGCTCGTGTAACAAATAAATCCAATCAGAATCCTCTAATTCCTGTTTGGATAACGTGAGTAAAGAAGCAGCCTGAGAATCTGAAAGGTGAACCAGCGACCTTTTATTCCACCATCCTTTATGCCCAAGTAAGGCTGAGCTCTTGCTGACACCAGTGACCTGCATAGGGGAAGAAAATCTTGAAGATCCCTTTAACACTTTTTGGGGATTTTTAATGAGGACCCAATCACGAACTCTCAATTCTAGAGTATTAACATTTTATCCAGCGTCATGAACTGACTTCATGAGGTTTTGCTTTTGTAAAACTCTGAATGCCAAATCTTTATTGCAATGAGTGCTCTTGTTGTGCTTATTAAGTAACCAGTTTGGAAACAAATTAGTGTGAGCAGTTCCACCCCTTAAAAGGGAAACTGGTGAAACGCCTGTGGTACAATGAGGAGAAATATTGTAAGACCATAGCTAGGCTTCAAGGAAATCTTGAACATAATGATTGGAGGAAAGAGCTGTTTGAATGGCATCCTTAACTATTTGCCCTTTCAACCAAACAGATGGAGGTTGGTGAGTATAGAGCGACTTTATAATGTTTGACATCACCCTCAGTTAAGAATGTACTGAATTTTTGGGAAATGAAAAGGGTGCCATTGTCTGTGACTAAAACAGAGGGCGAGCCTTCCACCGAAAATGTTTTCTTCAAAAATGTAATGGCATTGGTGGAATTGGGTGAGTCAAAGAACATATGGTAAACCCACTTGGAGTGATTATCAATCAACAAAATAAGATATTTAAGGTCATGTGGCAGAAGATCGTACAGTCCAGAGATGTCTAAACCAACCTTATCCCAAGGTTTGGTAGAAAAGGGCACGGGGTGTAGAGGTGTATTCATGACTTTCCATTTTATATCAGATGAGAGACATTCAGGACATGAATCAATGTAAAATTTGACCTGAGAATCTAGGGATGGCCACCAATAGTACAACTTGATGAGTAGTGAAGTCTTTGAAATTCCTAGATGACCTTGGTGTGCAAACTTGACAATGTCATTCCTGAGATTGGACGGGGGAACAAAAAAATCATGTCTTATGACCATGTTATTGACTAGAGATCACTCAGATGCTACCATGGCAAAGGCGTTCAACTCATTGGCAAGTTTCCTATTTTCTGACGAACCTTTAACAATATAATCAAAAACAAGTTTGAGATTTTCATCCTTGTTGTGTGCTTCCAACCAGTATTCTCCAGTAATACTGGGACATGGTTTGACAGCATCAAGAGAAGCAAACACACATACTGTATCTTCTAAGTTCTCAACTTCTGAAGGACCATGAAAAGCCATACGAGAAAGGCAATCAGGCCTGAAGTTTCGCCCTCCAGAAATGTGTTTAATGGAGAAATGGAATTCTTGTAACTTTGAAAGCAGTCCAATCTGGCTGACGCTTTGCCAAGCCCATTACCATTCAGTAACTGCATAAGGGGCTTGTGGTCTGTGACCAATTCAAATTCACGCTTCCAAATGTAATTCTTGAACTTTTCGATAGCCCGAACACATGCAAGAACCTCACGTTCAATGGTGCTATAATGAGTTTCAGATTGTTTAAGCATCCTTGAAGAAAAGGCTATGGTGTGTTATTTTCCTGAAACCCATTGGCCAAGAACCGACCCAACCCAGTAAGACTGGCGTTCACCATTATAAAACTCTTTGAAGAGTCATGAAAAGAATGAAGGGCAGGCGCTTCCACAATGAGTTTTTTATCTTGATCAAAAGAGGCTGAGACTTCTTTAGACCAATCAAATTTAGAGCCTTTTCATAGAAGAGCATGCAATGGCTCAACAGTTGGGCGTATCCTTCAACAAAACGGGCATAGTACTCTGCTAAGCCTAAGAAAGATCGAAGTGAGTCTTTGTCTTTGGGAGAAGTAGCATGGCTGATGGCATTGATAAGTGACATTTTGGGCTTGGTTCCTTCTGAAGACAAAGTATGGCCCAAATACTCCAATTGCTGGGTAGCAAATTTACAATTTCAGCCATGAATGTCATGCCTGCCTCATCTAATTTGGTTAAAACAGAAAATAAATTGCTCAAGTGTGTTTAACAGACACTGGCATAGACCAAAATATCGTCCTGGTAGGCCTGGACTCCTGGCATGTTTTTAAAGAGATTATCCAAAATTTTCTGAAACACACTGGCCGCAGAGGCCAGGCCAAAAGGAAGTCTAAGGTACTTGAATACTCCGAATGGTGTTACAAACGTGGTGAACTCCTGGGAATCTACCGTTAAGGGAATCTGGTGGTAAGCTGATCGCAGGTCAATGATTGAGAAACATTTTGCCCCCCACCTCAAATTGGCCAGAAGTTCATGAATTATGGGAAGGGGATGGCAATCAATCAGTATGTTTTTATTCGAGGTGCGCAAATCTGCACATAATCCGACCTCTCCAGATTTGTTGCGAACTATAACAATGGGAGAAACCCATTCGGAGGAGTCACAAGGAGCAATGACACTATCATCGCCAATGACTTGAGGACTGACTTAAGTTCAACCTTTACACTAAGAGGTAAAGGACGTACCTTATGAACAAAAGGCTGAGCGTTTGACTTAAATCTAATCTGGTGTTGGAAACCTTTGACACTTCCTAATTTGTTGGAAAATAGACTGGGGAATTTATCCAGAACCTTTTTAAGATCAAAGGTATGGTCTGGGAGACATAGGCAATCTGTTTTGGGGTGTAGATCTTTCCTAGAGCCAGCAGGACTGTAACCCTGAGGAGGATCACCAAGGGTATTTGGGTTATCAGAACCTGGAATAAGATGTAAACCCATTTTGGCGAGGTCTTGCCAACCAATGATGTTGCGTCCCCTAACAGCAACATATACCTTTGTAAATATGGACCTTCCTAAACATTCTAATCTTGAGTTGAAATATCCCAACATATCTATCTCAAACTCACCAAATGCTTTGGGGTTGAAATCTGTTTGACATAACGTGAAGGATCCTTGCCATTTCTCAAGAAACATGACATCTGATATAATGGTTATGGGAGAACCAGAAGCTGCCATAATGGGAATCTCTATATTTCCAAAAAATGCAGTTCCTAAAGGACCCTTGACAAAATGAGGAGTAAAAACAGAGTTACATTTGTTTGAAACTATCATATCTTAAAAATGCTCTGTACAATCATCAATGGTCTCAGAGTACTCAACACTATTAATTCTGGTAGGTCTTTTTGAGGATCTGCAAGAACCTTGGAAATGACCTATTTTTTTTGCAAAGAACACATCTTTTACCAAGAGCAGGACACATAGGATAATTGCCAAGGTGTGAATTAGATCCACTTCTATAACAAAAAGTGTTCCCCTTTTTTAACAAATTGTCTAGCAGGTTTGTTTGTAGAGACAGCATTGACAGAATTAACAATGTCTTGCATAGGAGTTTTGAAAGAGTTGAGGGATTAATCATGAGGTAGGACCTTAGATGTGATGATAGATCTCTCAATGCTCTAGGCAATATCAATTGTTTCTTGGAGAGATGGTTTTCTGCAGCTGAGAAGGCGTTCTTGAATCTTTCTTAAAAAACAAGAGAAGACAAATTGGTCATGAATATAAATGTCAGGATCCGCCTCAAACTCACAAGTTGATGCTAAAAGTCGCAACTGTGCAATGTATTTTTCTACAGATTTATCTTCACTTTGTTTTGTATTTGTATTTGTATGTACACTTATATAGCGCGATCCTGCCACCCGAAGGGCATCCTGGCGCTTGAAATCAACGATTAACACCGCATACGCTGCTCAGACAACTCTGGGGAAAAGATGGGTTTTCAGGGCTTTTCTAAACGGGAGGAAGTCCCTTTGGCTTCGTAGGGACGGTGGTAGAGAGTTCCAGAGCTTGGCCGCCGCAACACTGAACGAGCGGCCACCCATCCTCACTCTCTGGAATCTTGGTACCACAAGCAGATGATCCAAAGACGAGCGTAAGGACCGCGAAGGAGAGTACCAGACAAACATATTCTGCAATGGAACCGGGCCTTGTCCATGTACCGCCCTAAACACTAAACATGCAGCCTTGTAGCAGACACGCAAGTGCACCGGCAGCCAGTGTAGGTTTCGTAGGGCTGCTGCAGAGGAGCTGTGAGTAGGGCGGGAAAGAGCCAACTTGGCGGCCAAGTTCTGCACCCGTTGCACCCGTTCTCCTGAAGAAATAATGTCTTTCAAGCATAATGTTTCACTCTTGGTCATAGTGTTTCGCTAGGCATGATAAAGCCTCTTTGTAAAAATTCCAAAGTTCAGCATCACCAGGTTCTCCAGCAGGAGTAGGACATTTAGGTAAGTTGTCAAAGACATGTTCTGCAGCAAGTCCTAAACAACCATACAGGACTGCAACTTTACGTTCCGGTGAAAATTTGACAGCATCGATGGCCACATTGTGATTCTCAAAAGCTTTTACCCATTGGCGCCATGGAATAGTGGGCTTGCCAGGTTGTTGTAAAAAGGAGGAGGTTGTGCAAATTGCTGAGAAGTAGCCATTATTTGGGATAAAATTACCAATAAATCGTAAAGAAAATGGTACAGTAAATAAAATGATAGTTTACACAACATATTGAGAGAAGTTACCAAAATACGAAAATGAAAAAGAAATGTGAATTTTTAACAAATTGCTTTAAAAATGTGAGCCTGTCACGGATATTCACAGATACACGCTAAAACTAATAATAATATCCAAATTAATATTACAAGGTGAACCTATCACCGAATTTGAAGGCTCCAGCACGTGAAATTAACATTGTACTGTTAAATCGAAATGGTGTGCCTGTCACCGCAAAAGCGTGCAGTTTGGGTCCTACCTGGGATCGAAGAAAGGAAGAGAGATCACTGGCGAGAGACAGCTCTTGTAAAAGCATTGGCTGTGTCTTCGCGACGTCGCATTATCTGTGTTGGGTTACCAAGGTAACCATGAAGCTGAGCAAAAGATGGCCGCCGACGTCGGTACACATACGTGAGGAGCCGACATCAGGAGGCGTCTAGTGTTGCTAGGCGATGGGGCGTTGAAAGGAAGATGACGAGAAGAGTGACGTCACAAACTCAAATTCACAGATCTGCCCAAAACTGCTAAAAGTATGGTTTGTGCCGAGCAGGGAGCCAGGAACAGAAACCATATGAGGACCTCCGCTTAGGGCAGGGTCAGAAAACGATGAGCAAGAGACTGGAAGAGGAATCCAAGAAATTTGAGGATTTGGCTGGTGGGTGCTGGACACGCAGGTTCATCGCTGCACACCAGGATCTCTGACAACTGATTAACGTTGTCAGAATCCTAGCATGCAACGTTCAGCACAAGATCATGGAACATTGTTTAAAAACATACACAACAAGAGCTAGGCATCCTCGAGCCAGGATACTGGTATGAGGATGCTGACAATAGCAAACACTACAGCAAGCAAGAATTTTTGGAGGGTTTATCAGTTCCTTTCATATTTTTGTCTAGCCCGGGTGAACCCGCAGTACAATGGGAAGACGGACAAGAAGGGTTTGAACCTTATATACAAGCTATTGGCCGGTGATATTTTTACTACAGCATGAAAATTAGCACTTCTTAAACACTGTTTGAGTTGCTGAAGGAAGAAGGATTTTAAAGCATCTTATAACTATTCCAGATAAGGAAGAAACGGTTGAAGAGGTGGATGAATATGACAATGCTATAAAACAGTTGACTGTTAATTTTGGCCAAAAGAAAAGTGTAGTGGTGGAAAGATTTAGGTTTTTAAAAAGAGGTCTATTTCCTGGAGAATCGGTGGTAAGCTATGTTGTCAGTTTAAGGTCTCTTGCGGCAACATGTGATTATAAAAACGTTTTAGACGAGATGCTGAGAGATAAACTGGTATTGAAGATGAACAACAAGAAAGTGCAAAAAAAATTACTCAATACTGAAGACTTGACATTGACAAAGGCAATGGAGATTGAGCACAGAGCAGAAAATACTGATGAAGGCCTGAAAGAGTTGGCTGCGAAGGACAAAATTGAGTCTGTGTAAAAAAGATTCTGGAAAGCAAAGAAAGATAAAACTTATAACATTTTGTTTTTTCCCGAAAGTTGGTGGAGGGGGTAGGGGGAGGGTACAAAGATTCTAGGGTTTGTTTTAAGTGTGACTTGAAAGGATATGCATCCACTAGTGAAATGTGTCCTGCAATTGGACACGTGTCGCAAGTGTAAAGCAAAAGAGCATTTTCCTTGTGTGTGTAGGAGCAATATGAGAGAAGGAAAGAAATATGTCAAAGCCCCTGTGAGTACAGTAGAACAAGATACTGATGAGGATGAAAGTCATCATGCAATATTATTACAGGTGGTGCATGTAGGAAATGTATGTTATGATAATCCATTGGTGTGATCAAAGTGGACGGTGAAAGTGTGAAGGTTATAGTAGATTTGGGCATAAGATATACACTAATTGGGGAAAAACACTTGTCTAGGTTCCCAAATTATGTGGTCAATCCGCCCGATGTCAAGTTGGTAGCATTTGGAAACAACCCATAGATTTAGTGGGTTATATCAATGCTCATTAAGAGTTTTAAGGGGTGTAAGTTCCTTCAAAAGTTTATTTTGCAAAAGCTGGTTTGCACAAGTTAGGATGGCCCGGCAAAGAGAATTGGTCAGAAAACTGGATCTAAATCATCTTGAGCAAGTCTGAGGAGCTCAGTCAGAAGTAAATTGGGCAGGCAGTGAGTCTCAATTCCCCTTTAAAATAAATAATCCCAAGGATTTTTAGAGACAAGTAGGGTGTTTTGAAGGGTTTCATGCATAAGAATGTTCTTAAGGAGGGTTCAGTGGCCAAGGTCCACAAGCCCCAGGTGGTCCCTTTAGTTATTAGAGAACCGCAATGTGGTGAGTTCGAATTATACAGCAAGGGCATTATTGAAGAAATTGCAACATCTCAATGGTTAGCCTCTGTGGTCATAGCCAAGAAACGCAATGGTGATCTGCGTCGGTGGGTGGATCTCAGGGATCTAAATGTGTCCATTTGGGTTGACAGACAGTCATTATCCAATATTAACGACATGTTGATCTTTATTGAGGGGGCCATAGTATTCACCATGTAGCATTTTGTCATCAGCTTACCATCAAATTGTGTTGCACCCAGAGTCACGTCATTTAACATCTTTTATAACGTCTGAGGGTGCGTACAGATACAAGAAGATGCCTTTTGCTTTGGCTTCCGCAGCAGCTGTTTTCCAACATCTCATGCATCATATGTGGAGAGGGATCCCTCAAGTCACTTATTTTCAAGATGACATTTTAATATTTGGGAAGGATGTCGTTGAGCATCATGAGGCTCTACAAGCATTGTTATGTGTGTTGGCACACAATGGTTTGACTACAAAGAGACCAAAAGTATAATATCAGAATGAGTGGAGTGGAGTGGAGTGGAATATCTTGGAGAATGGATTGATAAAGATGGTATTTCTCCGAAAATGAAATTGATCACAGCTATTGAAAAAGCTCCATCCCTAGGAAACGAGGACCAATTGCAAACCTTCCTTGGGCTAGCTGAATATTGTTCAAAATGTATTCCTAGCTTTGCAGACAAAACTAAGTGTATGTTTAAACTGTTGCCTTGGACGTGTTGCCTCGTCCTGCTTCCCTTTTCCGTCAGCCTCACGAGGCTGCTCACGGCTCTGTTGGGCACCTCGACCACCTCTGCCGCCGCCTCCTTCACCGGTGGCTGTTACCGATGTTTCCTGTGAAGAGCGAGGAGAACATTGTTCAGGAACCTGAAACCTATCAGGCGACTTAATAGTACTGCGGTCACGCAAATCATATGTACGCTCAACAGGGGCAGGTGTAGGTGAAGCCGGACGGGACAACTGTTTCTGTTGCGGTTGCGGTTTCTCCTGTTTTTTGTTCTTACTCCAATTTTGTTTTCTGAACCTTCGGGCGGTCATCTTTATCAGATGACGCTTGTTGAGTTAGCTGCTGTTTTTCTTTCTTAGCGAAAGGCTTAACACGCAAACTATTACGGCCAATGGTCTTATAAGCCTCCATAATCATTTTCGGTAACTGTCGGGGTTTGTCGGCGTCGGGGACTTCGCGCAGAACATTAGAGAACTGGAAACTTACCGCATCCCCCTTGACATTAGCAAGTACGAGATCGGGTACAATGTCAAACGCTCCCACGAGTCGCATTCCCAACTCCACAGCCACCTCTGGTCCATGTCCATCCTGAACACGCTTGATCACAGAGAGCAGGACAGTCATTGACGGAGTGCCAAAGCACCTAGTATAGACTGCCGCAAAAATCACCCCCTAAGTTGTACATTCATTTACGTCAGGCACTAAGTCTTTCTGCAAACTAACTGTGAGGATCCTGAGTTTCTCAACAGGACTTGTATTCGGGAATACTACTTGCAGTTGGTCGAATTTCTCTGCAAGCCAAAAAGGCATCTCTTCCTTATCCTGGGGACACTTGCCCATGACTGCATTTACCATGACGGGACTAAGTTTCAGTCCGCCACCGCCAACTGGATGCGCCGCACCACCCAGGACCCCACCCGGGAGGTTGCAGGTAATGTAATCAACCAGACCCCTAATAACTGCTACTGCAGAGGCATTCAGGGATCTCAGTTGTTGAGCTGTTAACGTACCCGCCTGTGGATGCGGGGTGTAAGCAGCTAAAACAGGCCAAGTAGTGCCTGGAGTTGACAACGGCCCTTGTCTGATCGCTGTTATAACGTATGGGAGGGCGCCATTAAACCAAACGGCATGCTGCCAAGCAGAAATCGGAATTTCCACTGTCCGATATGGAGCGTACGCAGCAGGAGCATCAGAAGGGTGTAAGTGTGAAAAACACCGGTACCAGCATCTATCACGGGGAACGTAACCCGTGAGTAATACAACTCAAATGGGTACGCCGCGTCAGCTGAGACAACAAAAACCACTGCCTGTCCCTCTAAAGAAACTGCTGCAGCCATATCGAAACAGTAAGATAAGTACAATGCAATACTAAAAGGCACAACTGGGTAGTAATTCAAACCAAAAACCGTTTTAAATTATCAAGCTCGAACAGACCTATGTAATTATAGGTAGGTTTTATCCAACACTACCGTCAACCGGAAACAATATTGAGGGGGTCGTAGACTGATATAAGCACTACTCAAGTGTCTCACAATAAGACCACACTCGTTGGTAGCACCGTGTTGCGAGGATTTCTGCTCATACACAGAACTGTGCACAGAGACCTAGGACATTAGAGAATTGTGGTGTACCAGAAACTCACCTCAGTTCCTAGAAACCCCAACCAGCTAGCAATCAGTGTCTCAATAGCTCTTCGTCCTATAGCAAAGTAACCAATGATTAGACAACCTAGAACATGTGACTTAGGACTATCTCAAGAATGGTGGGAAGTGAGAACACTCTTTTGTTATACTCTCATACCAGTCCACAACAGGAGTAAATTAGAGACACGGTAAGGTTAAAATATTTATTTTAATGACATGATCTCATGAGCAGTATCTTAGCCAACATTAGCAGACATATGATTAAAAATAATATGGTCAGCATGGTTAAGACTCCATAAAATACAAAAGGAGGAATCATATTACAATGATAGTGCAAACAGGTGATAAAAGCGCCTAGTTTACACACCCTCCCTATATAGGTACTATGTATTATAAAACTATTGAAGGTCTCTTGAGCTTGTTTTGGGGGACCCCATTAACTGTCCGCTCAGTAAGTGTAAATTACATGTAGATCGGCTAGTCTCTCTGCATCCCTGGAATCTTCCAAGTGTGTGAAATTATGGCAAGTGTGCTATGATAAAGGCGCCAAAATCCTACTCGGCTTGCAGCTGCCAAAATGTTGTGTCTAGAATGTGTTACACGGACACCCCGATAAACAGGCTCACATGTTATGATAACCTTGACGGCTCATCACTCACTATACAGACTGGGGGCACGATGTATGTCTAGAGATGTCAAAAAACAAACCCTTTCTCATGTATAGACCTTCGTGAAAGCTAGCTTTGCAAAAACAGCTAAGCAGTGTTGTGTGCAAAAAGGAGCAAAGGTAAAATGACGTTTAAACTTCTAATAAGCCATGCTAACTTAACATGCACGCAAAAAGAGGCCCATAAACCATACTACAGAACTTATGTCAAAGGAAAAGGAGAGCTTTGTTTGTTAACAAGAAATTTATTGCTGCAGCACCGGCACTCAAACTTTCGATGCTAATGATACCATCATCATCAACACAGATGCCAGTAGTGGTGACCTGGGTGCAGTGATGTTGCAGAATTGTGATGGGGTTGATGTCATTATTGCTTACGCCTGTAGACCTTTAAGAGCTGCGGAGTAGAATTATTCCACCACCAATAAAGAAGCGCTGGCCTGTTGGTGAGGAGTAAATTATTTCAGAAAGCATGTGTGGGGAACAGAGTTTAAGATCAGAACAGATGATAGACCATTGTTGGATGTGCTTTCAACAGGGGGGGTCTTGGAAGATGGGAAGATCTCTCCTAGAATTGCGAGATGGGTGATGAGATCATTGGAATTTAATTACAAGATGGAGTATGTTCCAGGGGAGAAAATGTTTTAGCAGACTGTATAGATTGCTTGCAGATGGAATGGGTGGAGATGTTGATGAAGGTGAGTATGGTTGCCAGTGTGATGATGATTGCGGATGGAAGAATATTGCATGACGAATGGACAGGGGAATAAGTCAGTGGTAAAGGCACTTGATAAGGTACTAGAGGTATACTTCAGCAAGAATTAGGGCTCAGTGAAAAGTGCTAGCATAGTGTGGGAGGCATACAAGGCCACACTTTGAGGAGAGCTGATTGCGGGTGAAGTAAGGGACATGAAGATAATTCTGCAGCACTTAAACCAAACAGACCGAGAAATGGGGGATTTTGACAATCAACACACTTCCAGCCGACCCAGTACGTGGCTCAGAAGTTAGAAAACAAATGTATGGAATATAAGGAAGTGGCACACCACAAAGGAAAAATGTCCCTACAGACCAAGCAAAAGGGTATTTTTGAAGCTGGAGACAAAGGTGGCCAAGTATTGGCCTGGATAGGCAGCAGGGAGAGGGAACTCATGCATGTTAGGGAACTACAGCTGCAAACAGGAAAGGTGGTCAGGGACAGTAAACAGATCACAGAAGCCTTTGTGACATACTTGGTACACCCTGACTAAAGGTACTTTATGCCATGCAAATCGACCAGGTTTCACTTGCTGCGGCTTCATAATGTTATTGCGCAAGCAAGAGATGGGGGAGACCCCTGAGTGGTATTGTCCTTAGATGCCAATAAGGCATTTGATTCAGTTTCATGGCATTATTTATTTTTGCTCCTTGAAAGAATAGGATTCAAACTCTTTACATTAACTGGATTAAATTACTATATCAGAAACCCTGTCCTAGGATAAAGGTTAACGGGCTTGTATCTGAAGGTTTCCATGTTGTGAGGGGAACGAGACAGGGATGCCCACTTTCCCCAATGCTCTTCACCCTTGCAATGGAGCCATTAGCGAACCTCATGAGGGTTGATGCCAGAATCTGGGGCTCAAAAGGATCCTCAGGATGGGAAGACCGCATATCCCTATATGCGAATGACATCCTGCTTTACCTAACCCACATAGATCAATCACTCGCCCGCATCAATGAAATATTTCACATATTTGGAGATATTTCTGGCTTCGCCATTAATTAGGAGAAGTCTCTCCTGTTTCCTATGGGGGGATGGAGACAGGCAGGTCCACTGCCCTTACCAATACAGGTGGAATGGTATAGCTTTAAATACCTGGGACTGCGGGTAACAAGCAATGCAGATTCTCATGCTAACCTTGAACTGCTGCTACAAAGACTGGAGAGGTACATCAGGCATTGGAGCACACAATCCTTGTTGTTAATGGGTAAGGCGGCCATATTCAAAACGGTCACACTCCCTGCTTGCTATAAGTTCTGCAGAACTGCCCATATCAATTATCAAAGTAGTTTTTTCCATGCATAGTTAACCTAAAGCGGATGCTACTCTGGGCGGGAGTTCAACCCAGTATTGCCTTACAGACTCTGCAACGGGCAAAATATGATTGCAGCAAATCTGAAGAAATGCTATGAAGTAGAGCAGATCATGGTGGTAAATGACTGGGTGAATTCGGAAAGGAATGATCTGGCCGTAAGGGCAGACAGATGGGACATCATTAATGTATACATATGCTATATGGCAGCTGCCCACATGCAAGAACCTGCCCGGCTAAGATTAAGGTACGGGACACATGAAATGGTCTCATACTAGAGATAAAGTGAGATAAGAGGCTCACGCCAGCCACACCCCTCTGGTCAGGCACTAGATTAAAAAGGTTAACTGCTCTTAAGGGCTTCCTAGGGTGGGACAGAATAGACCTTATCACCGATCTGTGGGATGTCAAAGGGGTTGTCCGATTTGAACATCTACCAAGGGAGTAAAAAATGCAGTCCACACAGTATTTAAAGTATAAACAACTTAAACATGCCCTCACCCGCAACATAGCCCCGGAAGAGGAAACCTGGGAGGATTCCCCATTGGAGAGAAGGTTATTAGAAGGACAGATTCGACATAAATTAATATCATTGACGTATGGCATGCTAATGCGGAATACTCAGGAACCACTGAAGCATATTAAAAACAGCTGGGAATGCGACATGGTCGAATTTGATAATGACGGATAATGCTTTGAATTTACTAGCTGAGAGGGCCATTAAAACCAGCTTTAAATTAATTCAACTCAAAGTACTCCACAGAACGTACTATACCAAGAACCTACTTCATAAGATCGGGAACGTTACGATCCCCTGTGCATCGGGAACGTTACGATCCCCTGTGCCTTAGGAAGTGTGGCACCGAAGAAGGTACCTTTATTCACAGCTAGTGGCACTGCCCTGAAATATGCCCATTTTGGGACTGGTGCCCAAATCACTGGAGGGGGTAGTAGGAGTAACCCTCAATTTATTACCCCTGAGGTCTCTGCTGGGCATATGGGAGCCCTCAGACCGTACAAGATATTAGAAGACTTTGGTGAATATTGGATAAATTATAACCAGAAAAGAGAGAAGAGAAGTGGGAATGTGGCACACCACCATGCTTCCAAAATGGGGAAGAGGGTATGAGGCTGTAAAATCAGAGGTGTTTAGAGATAGAGGCGGTGAGAAGAAATATGAGAAGATTTGGAGACATGGGGCGCAGGAATTATACAGAATAAGCTGATTTACTACCAGTTTAGCAGCACACGGGTAGGGGGATAGAGGCAAATGGGGTGCAACACACCGTAGGAATGCCCTGGGAGATGATCTATATAGCTAGATTCCAGGCGTAAAAACTCAGAACAAGAGAAAGAAGAAAGAGAGGGATGGTGTGGGATGTTTTGAACGAATAATGCTTTGCTGATATTATCAGATTGTGGTGTATTCACACTCCTGATTATGTATTACAATAATAAAACTAAATTAAAAAAAATAAGACTGGACAGGTGTTTTGAATGAGGATGAAGTAAGGCTTCCCGAAGAGCAGAGTTTTTCTGTCAGGTGAATAATGAGCTCTCTGTAATCACAAAAGATTTGTGACATACTTGGTCCACCCAGACTAAACAGGCCTTATACCCTGCCGATCGACCAGGCTTAACTTGCTGCGGCATCATAATGTTATTGCGCAAGCAAGAGATGGAGTTGACACCTGGGCAGTATTGTCCCTAGATGCCAATAAGGCATTTGATTTGCTGAGAGGGGAGTTGTTGGTAGTACCAAACAAACTCAGACAGAATTTTGAAACTAGCACATGAAGGACACATTGGCATGATTGCTATAAAAAGCCACATCCGAGCAGAGTACCGGTGGCCTGGTCTAGTTCGGGATGTGGAACATTACATTAGAGACTGTGTCTCACGCGCTTGGAGCGATAAATCACAAAAGTTGGTGAAGTACCCTCCTGTGATATCGGATAAGCCTGATGGGGGCGTGAAAGAACGTTGCTGCTGATTTTACTCGACCACTGAATGCTTTGGGTAGATGGCTACTGTGCTGGTGGATTATTACACTCGGGTGGCCAAAACTTAAATTCACTGATCGTTTTACCATGGAAGTATTGTTGGATTTAAATTGCCTCAAAGCTTTGTATTGAAAGTTTACATGCAACGTATTGTTAGGTTGCTTAGTATTGAATCGAATTATGCGTTGAATATAAAGGTTACATGCAATGGATTGTTGTAGTGCTTGAGAATGTTCTTTACATGTAAATTGTGTTTAAATACATTATTTTTTTATTTTATTTATATTATTATTTTTAGTCTTGATTTGATCATGTTATCTTTTTATTAGTTGTGTTTATTATGGTGATCATTTTGGAGACGGAGATGTGTTATAACTTAAGCTTCGCTATGTCATCAGCATGAGAGATTCCATTCAAGAATGGAATCTCATTAAGATGTGTTTTTTTCAGTTACAACGCTGAACCTCTCATGGACTGTCCATATATAGTAAGCTCTGGAAATAAAACAGGCATATACCTTTACTTCCTGACTTCGCATCATTTCACCCAACCCTGCTGCTACGAGAGGAGGTTCTCTTAAAGAGGCAGCTGGATGGGAGGAAAAATTCTAATGACCAGAGGTTTCACAAAGCACACACTCCACACATAGTCAGGGGCCTCTAGAATAACTTGGGCCTGGTCTCTTTAGATTGTTTTCAGTTCTCTGAGCAGGAGAGGGTGGAGTGGAAAGGTGTGCAGCAGTCCCGAGCCTCAGTGTTGCCAAAAGGCATCTCCTAGAGAAGACTGCCATGGGAACACCAGTGCTTCAAAAGCTTTGACTTTGGGTGTTCTCTGCTCTGGTGAATAGATCGAGCCAGGGTTTTCTCCATTCCAGAAAGACGCCTTGTGCCACCTCCAAGTGTAACTGTCATTTGTGATCTACGGCGCAATGGCAGCTGAGTTAATCTGCCCTGGCTTCAAGGATTCTGCCAGGTGTTGTGCAATCAGGGAGTCACACTGAGCATTTAGCCACCCCCAAAGACGTACAGCCTCCTGGAACAGGACAAATGGCCCTACATCACCCCGTTTCTTTCAGTGCCACATGATGGTCATATTTTTTGGAGTACCTGTACCAGTTCGCCCTTGATGGTCGGGAGGGATGCCTTCAGTGGCAAGCAAATCGACTGCAACTCCAGGAAGTTGATGTGGAGGCGAGCTTGTGCCTAAAACCAGAACCCTCTGACCTTTTCCTCTCCCAGCTGACCTCCACAACCCAGCAACGGTGCATTCGTCACAACTGTTAGTTCTGGGTGGAGTAGAGAGCGGGAACTGCCGCTGGTTCCTTTGCGGTGAAGCAGTCACTACAGTAATTTGTTTGTAGTCTCCTTTAATACCTACATGACGACTAATAGATTACTGTGATGCTGAGCACACTGAGACTTCAGATTTGAATGCAGAGTCCACATGTGCCACCTGTCATGATCCAACAGCAGAATTCAGAAGGCCAAGAAGACAATAAGCCTCAGAGAGCATCTCACTTAGACTCAGACTGCAGATCAAAACATCTGCATCATAACCCTAATGTCCTGGATTCGTTGAGGTAGAGGAATGGTCTGAAAAGCAAGATATCCAGTCTAACTGTGATAAAGTGGAACCGCTGTGAAAGAGTCAGATTTGACTTCAGCATGGTTATGGTGTTGTGTATTTCCTACAAACCTATATAGGATCTGCACGTTTAGACCACATATACTGTAGGATTGGAGTCAGACTGATTCTGGACACCCCTACATGATATGTCAGCCTGTATACCAGCAAGCTCACATTGCCTCTAGAAACTCCTCTTACCAAGGAGAGAATAGTTCTTGGCAACCATCGAACATGATAACCCTGATCCCTCAGAATCATGGAAACAGTGTACTACTTTCCAGTCAGTCACTCGTACTCACTTTATCTCAGAGAGATCCACAGAATAAACGGTGGGGACATTTCTCATTAAGTGTTTATTAAACCAGCGTCATTCTAGTGTAAAAAAGGTGTGCTGAAACAACAATTAGACAATAACCGATACAAACGATTATAAGCACTAAGAGAGTAAAAGGATGGTAGATTTCTACCATTGTGCTAAAACAATGAATACAGGCAAGTATATAAAATACATGGCAGTAAAATGCGTACTCCTGCGATGCGACCCTAATTAGATGTACCTAAGTGTAGTGGAGAAGTGTGGCTCAATGGTTAGAGCGGCAGACCCTGATGCAGAGGTCGAGCCCGGGACCAGGGTTCAATTCCCCGCCTCGGCGGGTCTTGGGCTCAAAAATTCCACGGACCTGATAATTCTCTCCTCGGTGCCTATTCCAATCATGGAGTCCCACTCTGCAACTCTGGGCAATAGCTTGCTTAATCTCCACAACGGCCCCCACAACGCTAAGGATGCCTGGCCTCCACCTTGGGGGTGCCCAGGAGTGGACACCTCACAGGGAAAGCCAGGATGGGTTCCACAGCGGTATTCGTAAAAGCGCCTTGAGACCCTTGCGGGTGAGTAGTGCGCTATACAAGTATCAATTAACATTTTTTTTTTACCTAGCATGTGTGTGGGTGTAAAGCCAAGATTATATATATATATATATATATATATATATATATATATATATATGTATATATATATATATATATATATATATATATATATATATATATATATACACATACATACATATATATATATACACATATAAGAACGACATGGACACAGATTATGGCAACGTAAATAGCGTAGACTGTCCCAGGTTTATAACAGACTATAGTAGTCAGGAGACCAAAATTAGACAAATAATTAACCGGAACTGGTCTACTGTCCTAACAGATGCTGTTTTGGGATGCATGTTGCCAGACAAACCTTTGGTCACTTTCAGGCGGGCACAGAGTATGGGTGCAGTTCTGGACCAAAGTAGTCCAGAACTACAACAAAAACCTAATTGGTTATTACCATCAGGGTTCCGAAAATGCTCAACTTGCAGAGCATGCAAGTTTGGAATTAACAAAACACATTACAGTACCCCATTTTCCATCGCTGAAATTCCGATTAAAGGCAGCCATACCTGCAAGACGGAATACGCAGTATATGTCCTGACGTGCACTTGTTGCCTTAATTATATAGGCAGTACGAAACAGCAAGTGCACGTCAGGATCCTGCAGCATATTCGTGCCATCTTACATTGTGATCAGGCATACCCAGTGGCTCGCCACTTTGAGAGCATACACAATAAAGATATCAATTGTCTCTCATATTACGTGGTGGCATCTGTCCCTAAACTCTGAAGGGGAGGGAACCGCAAGCTCAAACTGAGGCGGCTTGAGTCAAGCTTCATCCTCGAGTACGACAGCAAGTGGCCCAACGGGCTTAATAATACTGAGGATTTGCGCCACTTCCTGTAGAGCCTTGCTTCCGTAATTAAAGTCTAGTTGGTCAGGATATATATATTTTTTCCAGCATCCCTTCTGCTCCCTAGATATGTCAGGTTCCCTGTGATCTAGGGAGACAGTCAATGTTTCAGTATTCAGTTTACATATTGAGTTCAGGTATAACAGTGGAAGTGGCTAGTCAAGTTCCTTGTTAGTCACTTGAATGATAATTCCATCTTTTCCGCTTATCATTGATTTGATATATAGATGTAATTTTATTATTCTAGATGTGTGATTTTTTAGCACTTTTTGTACACAGGGTGTTTTTATTATATATAAAAAAACTTTTTTATAAGTATTTTAACCAGTATTAAATGTTTTAATATATGCTTTTACGTAACAAATGTAAGGTAAATATTTTCCTTCAATGTCGTAACAAGCATTTATGCATTACATACACAGGTTACTATCAATATGCACTTCTAGCACTTTTTTCCTCTCCCTCTTATTGCATTTTTGTACATAATACAATCACTCCACGAATTATAGACTATGATTCAATGATTATTGTAATTTGCACTTTCAATTTTACCTGTTTCCCCATTATGTACAGGTCGCTTTTTTGTACAATGCATAATGTTTCTAAAAGGGATTTATCCTTGAATAATTATTGAAACGACAAGATAGATGGTTTTTAATTGAAAATGTTCTTTTAATTATTTCCATCATGCTAAGTTATTTTTTCACTGTAAAGTAACTTATTTTGTGCATTTGCATATGTTTTCAGCAATATCATAGAGTGTTTTTTCTATTGCTATGATCATGTGACCTGTTCGAAAATTGTTGGGGAGGCGGGCTCAACTGCATTATAAAAACAAAAAAATACCGTTGGGTCATTGCATGTGATCAAGGGCTCTTGGAGCCCGAAACGCGTCTTGCCCTCTAGCTACCAACCTTTCCTGCAATAAAGACCTGTGAATTGTAGCGGTGGTCCGTCTCCTGTTTGCTTCGCTAGTCCTGGGTTGCGCTGGGATTGGAAGTGGCGTTCCTTGGAGTTTGCGCACATATACATATATATATATATATATATATATATATATATATATATATATATATATATATATATCCCCATCGATCAGCGCAGGAAACCCATTTGGAGAGAAGCCACACGAAATGGATCCAAAAACTTCTTTAATATCATATATATATATATATATATATCCAAAGTGGTACCCCCTGGGGATATACCTTGCTGTGTCATGGCAGACTGGGGTGACGGAAGGAATGACCCATATACATAGTTATTATTTTATTATGCAGGAGATGGTAGGCCTGCTATCCTGCTGTGATTCCAAGAATCCTCATGCATAATGATTGAGGCTTAAGCTTTTCGGAGGAAACTCCATGTCATCTTTGGACATTACCGTAACTAGGTAAAAGGTCAGTACTAAGAACCATTATGTAGTGTAATGGTAGGGAGAATATAGGTACACTGTGGGACTGCCAGACAGGGATGTGAAATGAATATGCTACTTACCACTATGCATCTGTTCTTGGCATGTAGGGCTGCTGACATTCATATCTATAGCATAGATCGCCACCTAGTGTTGGGTCCGGATGATTGCACATGGTTGTCCTGGAAGAGTCTTCGAAGTATCACGAGATAGGTGGCTCCTCCCCTGGACTACAGTGCGCATGGGCATCGACTCCATCCCAAGATTGTTTTTAGCCATTGTGGCGAAGATGGAGTGTAACAGTGTGAGCGATGACCATGCTAAGAGTAAGTGTAAATTCTGCAGCCGCCACAGGCACCGGGGAGGAGGGCGGGCGATATGAATGTCAGCAGCCCTACATGCCAAGAACAGATGCATACTGGTAAGTAGCATATTCAGTTCGAGGCATGTGGGCTGCTGAATTCATATCTATAGCATAGAATACATAGCAGTCCCTCCATTATTGGCGGCCGCCCGTGCCGGCTGCAGATGTTTGAAAAAGTGTCTTCAGAACAGCCTGCCCCACAGCTGCTTGCTGCTTGGAGTGCACATCTACACAGTAGTGTTTAGTAAATGTGTGTGGGGTAGACCATGTGGCTGCTCTACAAATGTCTTCCAAAGGGATATTACCAAGGAAAGCCATGAAGGCCCCAACTTGCGGGTGGAGTGGGCTCTGGGGGGGACTGTTAAAGTGTGCTTTGCTTTTTGATAACAAATCTGGCTATACCTGCTTTGGAAATGGGGTGGCCCTTGTGCTGGGCAGAAAAGGCAACACAGAGTTGTGTCGTTTTCCTAAAATCTTTGGTCCTATCAATGTAGTACATCAAAGCTCGATTGATGTCAAGAGTGTGGAGCATTCTTTCAGTCACAGTCTCTGGGTTTTGAAAGAACACAGGTAGTTCAATGGTCTGATTGACGTGGAACTGTGAAACTACTTTAGGAAGGAATTTAGGGTTAGTGCGCAGCACCACCCTGTTTGAGTGAATCTTTATGAATGGCTCCTGTACAGTGAGCGCTTGGAGTTCACTTACACGTCGCAGTCACGTGATGGCTATTAGGAAAGCCACTTTCCATGTTAAGAACTGAACCTCGCAAGAATGCAGAGGCTCAAAAGGGGGGCCCATCAGCCTGGTGAGGACCACGTTAAGGTTCCATACAGGAGCTGGTGGGGTCCTGGGAGGAATGACTCGTTTCAACCCTTCCAGAAAAGCCTTAACGGCAGGCACTCTGAAAACCGAGAGACGCTGCCTGTTTTGGAGATAAGCCGCTATGGCGGATAAGTGTATCCGAATGGAAGCATATGCTAGATTGCATTTGTAAAGATGTAACAAATAACAAATGATGTCGTGAGTAGATGCATCTAGCGGGTTGATGTTGCGTTCTGCACAGTAAATGACAAACCGCTTCCATTTTGCAGCATAGCAAGCTCTGGTGGTGGGCTTCCTCGCCTCCCGTATGATATCCATGCAGTCGGGAAGGCAAGTTAAGGTAGCCAAATTCTAAGACTTCAGGAGCCAGATCGCCAGGTTGAGCTGTTGCGGATCTGGATGCTGAATGTCGCCATGGTTCTGCGTCAAAAGCCTGGGTGAGAGGTGGAGCCTTTTGTTGCGGTACCACGGAGAGTTCTAGAAACGTGGTGTACCATGGTTGGCATGCCCACGTGGGAGCAACCAGGATGAGTGTCATCGAGTGTTTCTTTAGCTTTTGTGCCACCAGCGGTATGAGAGGTGCTGGGGGAAAAGCGTACGCAAATCTGCCTGACCAGTTCATCCATATCGCATTGCCCTGCGACTGTGGGTGCGGGAACCTGGCGGCAAAGCTTTGGCATTTGGCGTTTTCCCTTGTGGCGAACAGGTCTATCTCTGGATGACCCCACTGCTGGAAGTACGGCCGAGTACTGATGGATATATCTCCCACTCGTGCATTTGGTGGCTGTACCTGCTGAGCAGATCCGCCATCTGATTGTCCTTGCCCTGGAGGTGTTCCGCCATGAGGAAGATGTTCCTCTGAATGGCCCACTTCCACATGCTCTGAGCCAGATGAGACAACTGTGGAGAGTGCGTACCTCCCTTCTTTTGAATGTAGTACATGGCCGTCATGTTGTCCGTCCGGATCAACACGACCTTGTTGCACAGATGTACCTTGAATGCCTTCAGTGCCATGAAGATTGCCATCAGTTCCAGGTGGTTGATGTGCATCTTCTTTTGCTGCGTTGTCCATAGTCCCTGCACTGTGTAGTGGAGTACATGAGCTCCCCATCCCTGGAGAGATGCGTCCGTCGTCAGGATAATCTGTGGCACAGGCTCCTGGAACGGTCGGCCCTTGCAAAGGTTGCGTGGATTCCACCAATGCAGAGAGCTGTATGCCCGACCGGTCACCAACACTAGGTCGTTCAACCGCCCTTGAGCCTGAGTCCACTGATGAGCCAAGCATTCTTGGAGCGGACGCATATGTAGCCTCGCGTGCGGCACTATGAAGATGCAGGAGGCTATCATGCCTATCAACTGCATGAACACTCTTGCTGGAAGCGAGTGTTGCGGTCTGAACTTCTGGATCAGTGCCTGAATGCTGTCGATCCTCACAGAAGTTGGCTGAGCTGTGGCTGCCAGAGTATTTATTGTCGCACCCAAATACTGCCGCACATGGGCTGGCTGAAGGTGCGACTTCGGATAATTCAGTGAGAATCCCAGACTGTGAAGGAGGTGAATGGTGTGGGACATGTTGGCGGCGCACTGCTGGGCCGACTTTGCTTGGACAAGCCAGTCGTCCAGATAAGGGTAGACGTGAACGTTTTGTCTCCTGAGGTGCGCAGGCATTTTGTGAACACCCTGGGCGCTGTGGTCACCCCGAAAGGGAGGATCTTGAATTGATAATGCTGATTCTGAATGGTGAATCTGAGGTATTTTCTGTGTGATGGATGTAGTGGAATGTGAAAATATGCATCCTTGAGATCCAAGGTTGCGAGGAATTCCCCTTGATTGAGCAACGGAAGAACCTGCTGCAGTGTTAGCATGTGAAAATGTTCTGAGAGAATATACTGGTTTAGGGGTCTGAGGTCCAGTATGGGTCTGAGGGACCCGTCCTTTTTCGGGATTAAGAAGTACAGGGAGTGAGGAGGAGCTTGGCGGGCATCCGTGATGGCCGCGTGAGCACAGCGCTCTCCGGACCCCCGCCACTCCCGGCATGATATCCTGAACATATCCTGATTCTTCACGAGGATTTATGTAGAGGACGCTGGGCTGATCTTCCTGTGATTTTTGGAATTTGATTTGGACCCGGGGCGCCGAAGATATGGCGATTTGAACGTTCGGGGTCCGCCCTTGGGGTGTGCCCGGGACTTGGTGAGGTTCTCTGGCCGACTCGGAGTGGAACAACAACGGCAGGGGGATTGGACTTGTGGGTCCCCCTCTTAAGTTTCGGTTTCGATTCTGCCTCAGACTGAGACATCTGGCAGGGGAGTCTGGCCTGGGCTGGGTCCGGCGCACGGTACGGCTGTCGGGCCTTTGGCTGGCTTATTCTCCTTTCAAGCTGGTCCTCTCCTAGTGGTACCCTTGCAGCGGCCTTCTGGTCCCGACGCCCTACCTTCCTGTGGCCATTTCCATCGGGTCGAGTGAGTCTCCTGGTGGCGCGGTTTCCGACATGGCGGGCAGAGGGGACCGAGAGACACGAAAGACCAAGACGCCCCTGCGGGGGGGCCCGGTCCAGTCTAACGTTATGGACCGTTATACCCATGCGAAGGGGTCCCCCGGAGCCGCCCTGCCTGGCCCAAGTGCGGTTGATCACATCGTAGACGCATCAACGGAACCGTCCTTGCAGGACATCATGGGCGCCATTTCTGGCATAAAGGAAACGATAGGTCAACAATATGAAGCTTTGGCCCACAAAATCGACACCGTGGCCATTGATGTGAACTTGATTCGGGCCGACCTATCTAAAACCAATGAGAAGGTGAAGTCATTGGATCTCAAGTCATCCAGCCTCACGGCAGACGTCTCGGAGATACAGACAGAGATTGGCAATCTCCGTAGGGTGAACGATTTCATGACCCGGCGCTTGGAGGACTTTGAGAACAGGGCACGTCGCTGTAATGTGCGTGTGGTCGGCGTTCCGGAGAATCCAGAACCGCACTCTGTTGATCTCCTGGTTGAGGACCTAATCCAGAACTACCTCTCTCCGTCTGGGCTGAGTAAGTTCTTCGCAGTGGAGCGTGCCCATCGTGTTACGGGAGGCCAAGGTAAGCCTGGCGCCCCGCCGAGGCCTATTGTTGCGAAACTCTTCCACTATAGGGATCGGGACGCTATCCTGCAGGCATCACGTGTGAAGGGCCCGGTGGCCTTTGAGAATGCCACGGTGAACTTTTATCCGGACTTTTCTCAACTGGTGCCGAAACAGCGTATGGGATTCCGTGGAGTCAAGAAGCGTCTCCGGGACATGGGACTGCGCTACGCTATGCTTTTTCCGACCAGGCTGCGAGTTGAGTACAATGAACGAACCTTTTTCTTTGATCGGCCTGATTCTGTGAATGACTGGCTGGACTCCCTGCCGGACCGACCCCCTGCGGCTGAGTCCGCCGCCCACCCGGGTGGTGCTGAGGGTGGTGTAGAGAGCTGAACTGTTTGTTTATGCCCGGGTCCTCGTGTCAAGTAACTTCTTCTGGGATTCTATGCCCAAGTGCCTCTGCTGTCTGAGTGATCTCTTTGTTATTTTTCTTGTTGGGGTGGCGGGTGGGTCAGAGCCTTTCCTCCTCCGGGGTCTTTTTGTAGAATGGGGATTCTTGGGCGACAGGCACACTGCATGTTGGGGTGGCTTTTTAGCTTCTTGCAGGGGTGCAGGGTGGGGGGTGTTTTCTTGATTGTTGGGGGGTGGGTGGATGGGAAGTTTGATGTTTGTGTGTTGTGTTCTCAAGGCGATTCTATCTTGCTAATGATGTTTTTGATGTCATGCTCATTGGAGGGGGGTTGCGGCGTTGCATTATGGGATGGGGGGTAGCGGGTTGAGGTTTATTTCGTGGAATGTTAATGGTCTGGGGGATCGTATTAAGCGGGGTGTGGTGTTGCGATGTATACGACGTTTGTCTCCAGATATTGTTTTTCTGCAGGAGACTCACTTGGTAGGCAATACATGTCGTGCAATGAATAGGTGGGGCTATCGCCTCGCCGCACATTCGGGGTTTACCACGGGTTCCAGGGGGGTGGGTATCCTTGTTCGGGCTTCCCTCCCCCTAGCTATTGATGATGTGATCCTTGATGATCGGGGGCGATACGCCGTCCTCGTGGGTCGTTATGAGGGTCGAACCCTTTCCTTGTTTGCCGTTTATGTGCCCCCTGGTCTACAGACCTCTACCTTTTCCGATTTGGGCCGTGTGTTGTTGAACCTCCCTGATAGTACTCTCTTCATAGCAGGTGACTTTAATTCTGTGCTCTCCGGTCTATATGATCGTCACCCCCCTAGGGACACCCCTTTGTCCCAACAGTGGCTGGGTGGGTTTCTGGATACGTTCGGCTTGGTGGATTGCTGGAGACTTATGCATCCTACTCAGCTTCAATACACTTTCCACTCTGGGGCCCATGGGAGTCTGTCTAGACTGGATTATTTCCTGATGCCTGCGGCGCAGTCGCCAGCGGTTCGTGAGATTAGGCACCTTCCCCGGGGCATCTCTGATCATTCCCCGCTCTGGCTTTGTTTTGAGGTGGGGGTGGAGGCGGCGGGCCGGGTGGCTCCTATCAACCCATGGTACCTCACCTCCCCCGAGACCCGCAATCTCTTGATTAAGTCTTTGGACAATTATTTTTGGGACAACGAGGGTTCCGTTTCCTCTGCTGTATCCCTGTGGGAGGCCTTTAAGACAGTGATTCGCGGGCAGGCCCTCGCCCTTATTGCCGAATCCAAGAAGGCGAGGAATCGGGAGGTGGTAGACCTTGAGAGGGAGATTGCTGAGATAGAGGCTGACCTAGAATCGAACGTTACATCTGATAAACTCCACGCCCTGGGTCTGAAGCAATTTGCTTATAAGTCTTTGGTCACAGATGCGGCTAAACTGATGTTTCGGGAGCAACAGGGTCGTTTGTATGATGTGGGGGACAAAGCGGGTAAATTACTGGCATGGTTGGATAAGACGGAGAGGGCGAATCGTGTGGTGCCTGTGATTCAGACTTCGAGCGGCGTGGGAGTGACAGACCCGGTTGAAATAGTTGAATGTTTTGCGGATTATTTTCGTGCGGTTTATACCCCTGTGTCTGAACGGGATGTTGATGACTCTCGCCTTTTGTTGCGTGATATAGCTCTGCCCAGTGTTTCCGATTTAGACCGAGTCTCTTTGGAGTCCCCTTTTACTACGGACGAGATAGCGACGGCCATTCGCTCACTCCGTTCGGGCAAGGCTTTGGGCCCGAATGGATTGCCAATTGAATTGTACAAGCTACGTCCTGACAAGGTGGCGCCCTATCTTCGTGCCATGTTTTTGGAATCCCGCGAACGGGGTATTCTCCCATATGATCAGCGTTTGGCTACGATAGTTGTTATTCCCAAAGAAGGTAAACCTCGGGACCTTTGTTCGTCTTACAGGCCCATTTCCCTTTTGAATGTTGAACCCAAGGTCCTGGCTAAGCTCCTGGCAACCCGCCTCTTGACGGTCATTAGTGGCTTGGTTCATCCGGATCAGTCCGGATTTATCCCGCATCGCAACACGGCTCTCAATCTACGCCGTCTCCACGGAGCTGTTGCGAGGGCGGGGCCACTGAAAACTTTTCTTTTTTAAATAAATTCTTTTATCTGTGTTGTGTTTCTGCTATCTGTTGCACATTGTCTGCCATGCGCCAGGACGCCCCTTAGCTGGGGCAGCTGTGCGCAATACAAAAGTGCATAACATAACATAACATAACATAACGGAGCCGGCCATTTTGGCTTCGCTGGACGCCTCGATGGCCTTTGACACGGTAGAGTGGCCCTATTTTTGGGCAGCTCTTGAGAAATTCGGTTTTGGGCCTGAGTTTATTGGTTGGGTGAAGTTGTTATACGCCGAACCCTTGGCACAGGTAGTAGTAAACGGTCGAGTTTCTGTCCCCTTCTGTCTTGGTAGGGGGACCCGTCAGGGGTGCCCCCTGTCTCCGTTGCTTTTCGCGCTTGCTCTGGAACCGTTGGCTGCGTGGCTTCGATGGGAACCTTCACTCAAAGGGATCCGTTGGTCACCGGATTTTGAAGACCGCGTCTCGCTTTACGCGGATGACATTCTTCTGTATCTTACTTCCCCGCGTAAATCTTTAAATGTCTTATTCGACGTTCTTACTTCGTTTGGTGCTAACTCGGGTCTGGTTATTAATTGGGCTAAGTCCTGTGTATATGTTCTCTCGGGTGTTTTGCCCCCATTACCGGACAGGTTTCCTATCCAGGTTGTCCACTCTGGCTTCAAATATTTGGGGATTTTTATCACGCTGGACTCCTCACTCCGGTTCGAGCGTAACCTCCTTCCCCCGCTTCTTAGACTGCGACTGGATGTGGCGTAAGCTACCCCTGTCTCCTCTAGGCAGGGCTGCCCTTTTTAAAATGATGTCTTTGCCGCGATTCCTATACGCGCTTCAAAATTCTTATGACGACATTCCCGCTACCTATTTCCGGGAGATCGAGAGTCTTCAAAGGCAACTGATCTGGGACGGGCGTCCACGTATCGCCCTTGCGAAACTTACTATCCCTTGGTATGACGGGGGCATGGCGCTCCCCGATATCAAGAGATATTATTGGGCTGCCCAGCTGTCTGCCATCAACCACGCGATGTATTCACCGGGTCGGGATCCGGCCTTTGAGATGGATAGACTCCAGCTGCCGGGAGGGGATTTTAATAGAGCGCTTTATTCCAGATCGGCCGGGCGCCATCTTGTGGCCCGTCCAGGATCGCAGTCAATGTGTGGCGCGCCGCGAATGTGAGTTTGGGATGGGAGAACCGACTGACAATGGCGACCCCGCTTTATGCTTCTGAACGTTTGGGGTGTCTCTGGTCTACTAAGGGCTTTGACCGCTGGGATATGATTGGGATATGTAAAGTGGGTGACGTCTGTGTGCAGGGTAGAGTGAAGTCTTTCCAGGCCCTTAAGGCAGAATATGACTTGAGTGATAGAGAGTTTTTTCGGTATTTGCAGGTCCGGCATGCCCTGGCCTCAGTTCTGACTCCTGATGTGACCCTGCCCGAGCCCTCTCCCCTTGAGGATCGTATACTGGATGGACACCTGCCCGATAGCACTATCTCCCTTATTTACAAGAAACTTATTAATAATAGCGCTGATTTATTGGTCCGACTTCGGGAGGTTTGGGTCGATGACGGATTGGACTTGGATGACGAGGATTGGCAGTCGGCACTCTCTTCTCCGAAAGAGGTCGCCATCCCCGCCCGTCTCCGTTTGGTTCAACTTAAGATCCTCCACCGGGTGTATGTAACTGGTCCGCGTCTGGTTGTGATGGGTTTTTCCCCGGATGGTCTATGTAAGCGTGGTTGTGGGATGAGTGCCACGTTTCTGCATATTCTTTGGGAGTGCCCGGTGGTAGCAGCCTACTGGATTGATGTGCTTGCGGTGATGACTGTTGTGACTAGTATTACCCTGCGGCCTGAGGCCCGACGATGCCTGTTGAACGTGTGGGAACCCACCGACTATTCTGTGGCCCAGACCAGATGGGCGACCTTGGGATACATGGTCGCGAAGCGGGACATTGCGCAACTTTGGGGCGCATCCAGACCTCCCGAGGTTTCGGTGTGGGAGGATAACATGGACTGGTCCATGTTCCGAGAGAAGACCGTCTATGTGGCTAGGGGCAGACCCAGGGCGTGGACGAAGATTTGGGGTCAGTGGAATGCATATCGTGGAGACATTTGTGCCCCTCCCCTGTTTGACGCTCCAGATGTGACCCTATCTCCCTAGGCTGACATTCCCGAAAATTTTTCATATGGTTTTAGGATTTTCCTGCCCTCCCCGCTGGCCCCCCCCCCCCCGGCCATGCCGAGTTTCATTGCTTTGCTTTTGTCTTCCTGATTAGTTGCTTTCCCCTCCGCCTCGTGGGCTGACTTGATTACTGTACATTCGCCTTGTTTTAGAGTTTGTTGTTTTCATGATTATTATAAAAATTGTCATGTCCTGTCCTATGCTTCGAGCAATAATTGGTACCTTCCTTGTGCCCGGCCACGGGAATGATCGTTTGCTACTTATGTTGTGCGTTGCTACTAGCGGCCAGCCCGTGTGGTTGTAGGCCCATCTCTGTAACTCTTATTTTATTGCTCAATAAAAGTTTTTAATAAAAAATAAAAATAAAAAAATAAAAGAAGTACAGGGAGTACACTCCTGTGCCTTCTTCCTCCACTGGAACGAGCTCGATGGCCCCCTTTTTGCAGCATGACGAGTACCTCTTGCTGCAATAAGTGCAAATGCTCTGTGGACATAGGATGGTGTTTTGGTGGCAAGTTGGGTGGAGTGGAAGTTAACTCCAGACAATAACCGTACTGGATACGTTTTCTGACCCACCTGTCTGTGCTGATGGATTTCCAGACCGGCATGAACTGCTGCAGTCTCCCCCCGACAGGTGTTGTATGGTCGGGGGGCAGTGACAGGGCGTCACTGTTTGTTGGTGGCGGAGGAGCGGGAGTTGTTGTTTCCACGACCTCTGCCCTTGGTGCTGTTACCCGATAGCCGCCTCTACTCTGCTTGGTGTAAGAGGACTGCGCCCCACCTTTAGTGTATTGCGTTTGCTGGGACATCTGGCCTCTGGAAACACCTCTATTGCCTGAGCGACGAAAAGTACTGCCCCGAAACTGTTGGGACTGGAGAGCCCCCATGGACTTTGCAGTCTCGGTATCCTTCTTTATTTTTTCCAGGGTGGTATCCACCTCAGGACCAAATAGTCTATCAGGGTTTACAGGCTGATTGAGGATGGTGGTTTGTATCTCCGGCTTGAAGCCGGAGATCCTGAGCCAGGCCTGACGTTGCAACATGACACTAGTGTTAATGGCCCTTGCCGCGGTGTCCGCCACGTCCAGTGCACATTTAATAGAAGCGTTGGAGATGAGCTTCCCTTCCTGAATGAGCATCTCCGCTGCCTCTTTATACTGATCTGGTAGATGTTGTAACAGGGTCTCTAGTGTATCATAGTGTGCCCTGTCATATCTGGCCAAGAGTGCCTGAGTGTTTGAAATGCGCCAGATATTGGCCGCTTGAGCCGCCACCCTCTTCCCTGATGCTTCTAGCACTTTAGATTCCTTGTCAGGGGGAGGAGCATCACCAGTGGACTGTGAATTTGCCCTCTTCCAGGCATTAGAAACAACCAGAGAGTCCAAAGGCAACTGGCCCTTGATGTAGGTAGGGTCGCCAGGTGCCGGTCTATACTTTTTTTCAATCCTAGGGTTGATAACCCTGGCACGTGTGGGCTCTTTAAAAATGTCCGCAGCATGTTTCAGAACCCCTTTCAGCATTGGGAGAGTCTTGACAGTCTTTTCTGCTGTGGAAAAGGTATCAAAGAGGAAGTCCACCTCAATAGGGTCAGCATGCAGCTCGACGTCGTGGTTTTTAGCCGCCCTCTCAATTAGGGCATTAAATGTAGCAGAATCCTCTGTAGGAGAGGTTTTGACATTGTACACCTGAGAGTCCGGGGCAGTGTGCTGATCCCCTGGGTCCCCTGCATCCACCCAAGAGTCCTGGTGATCCTCAGGATCAGTGTTGGCAGGGAAATTATACTCCTCCTCATCACCTTCCCCAGCCTCCCCATCCGAATAAGTGGGGGAGGGTGTAGCAACTGTTTGAGTCCGTGGGGCAAGTGGCTCAACCAGAACGGGGGAATCCGTAGAAGGGTTCTTGCGCTTCAAAGGAATCGTGTAGGACTCCAGAGGCTGCGCCGCCGTGATCTTCCTCTTGTAGAGTGCGAGTTTACCGGTGTCGGCGTCGATAAAGTGTTCCGACTGCTCTTCCATCAGGGGTTGTCGATGCTTCGAGCTCACCAGTGGCTGAGAAGGCTTCGACCCCCTAGACACCTGCACGTGCGCGTCGACGACCGGCTTCGGTGCGAACGCCTTCGGTGCCACCTTCGGCGGTAACGTGAACAGGAGTGGCGCCGAGGACTTCGGCGTTTTGGCAACTTGCTTCGGGGCGGAAGCATCCTTCGGATCGACCGCAGAAGCCTTGTTCCTGATGCGTTGCAAAGAGTCCGACACCTGCTTTGTGAAGGATGCGGACGGCCTCGATCCACCCGACAGACGGCCTCGATCCACCAGCGTGTGCAGACTCGATCGTCGATGCCGTGGCTTTCTCCGGTCGATGCGCGGGATCAGCCCTCTTTGGTGCGCCGTGTCCTCCGACTGTGTCGACGGCCTTCGGCGCCGGCGGCTTCGGGTCGGCGGGCTTGACAGCTGGTTTTTGTGGCCCAGTCTTCGGCTCGACGCCCTTGAGCGATTTGGGATCGACGCCCTTGACCGACTTCGGCTCTACGCCCTTGGTCGACTTCACCTGGTCGACAGCCTGCTTCGGCTTCGGCTGCGCCGACTTGTCGGAAGAGGAGGAGGCGGCCAGAGGGACAGACGTCTTCGCTTTCGATGGCGTCTCCATCACTTTCGTTTTCGTCGACACCAAAGCTTTCACTTTGTTTCGGTTTGACCAACGGCGGCTCCGCAGAAGTGTCCGTAGCCGGGCCCGTAGGCGAGGCCGTGGAACTGGGTGTAAGGTCTTGGGTAAGGCCATGTGGCGATCCCTCGGCCTGAGTCCTAGTGATAGTCCGAACGGGGCTCTTCCCCTGAGCTATCTTCCGTGGCCCCATAGGCCTCATTGTCGTCTCCTACCTCGTCGACGACTTCTTCAGTATCTAGCACTTCGACGTCTGCGTTGTAGGTGTAGTCTCCTTCACAGGAGTGGAAATCGGCTCTTGATCTTCTGGCTCGTCTGTTTCTTCCCTCTCGAAGATGTCCACCGGTGCCGGGGCCGACTGCTGGGCCTCCATGCGCGCCACGCGCCGAAGTCGAATCGTCTTCTTAGATCGAAAACGGGAACAAGCCATACAGTTGGCTTCATCGTGATCCGGCGAGAGGCACTTGTTGCACACCGGGTGGACGTCGATGTGTGGATACTTCGATCCGCACACGGGACATTTCTTGAACAGGCTCTGTTCCATGACGAATGTTGGTTGCGTTGACTGGGCCTGGAGCACCGAAGAGGCACGCGACTCTTCTGGATGTCCGACTCTGGAACTGAGCCGGAACAGAGCTGGGCACCGAACGCAAGACAATACCGACGGTATAGGAAAAGGCCTTTGGGCCTTACGAAAAGTCTATATCGATTCCGAACTGGAGATGTCGAATATACATCCGAACCCAATGGCGGAAAAAAACAATCTGGGGATGGAGTCGATGCCCATGCGCACTGTAGTCCAGGGGAGGAGCCACCTATCTCGTGATACTTCGAAGACTCTTCCAGGACAACAATGTGCAATCATCCGGACCCAACCCTAGGCGGCGATCTATGCTATAGATATGAATTCAGCAGCCCACATGCCTCGAACATAAGCATCCTGCAAGTCAATGCCCACCCATCCAGTCTCTTGGATCCAGGGCAGACAGAACTTGGACTGGTTGCGCATTTTAAACATGTCCTTCAGAAGGAAGAGGGAGAAGATATCGGATGGAACTGAGGCCTCCGTCCTTTTTCAGCACCAGAAAATAACAGGAGTAGCTAATAGTCTTGATCTCGATGTCAAAAATGTGCCAAAAAGCTGCACCATGGATTCATGTAATTTTTCAATCTACAGCTGTGTCGCCAACAGCCTCGGAAATTCATGTTGCGGCCCGACAAGGGTTGAAATCTGCACAGAAGTGGAAACACTTAAGGAGCGCAACCTGGAAGCATGATGAGGCCCTCATACCTTCTCAGGAGACTGAGTGTGTCAGGACGTTACTTACCCGAGGATTTGGGCCATGATGACGATCTGTTGCGGGAATGTCCTAGGGAGTAGGACCTGCCTTTGGATCACGACTGGTCACAAAATGCAGTCTTCCGGTCTTTTGCCACAAACCACTTCGCTTCCCAATCCTGGGTGGCCTTGGGGTGCATCAAGGTGCAGTCATTGCAGGCTCTGAAATTCTTGCCAGTTCTGTGGGTCTGTCACACACATCAATGACTGGACATTCCCGATAAGAGCTGAACCCTGTAGATTTGGGAGCTGACATTTTCCCTTGCACACTGTAGAACATTTAGTCAAAAAGACTGTCTTGAGAGACACTTGGGATAGCTCTGGATTCATGTCCGTTGACGCTGACCGAAAGGAACTGGTATATAGGGCCTTGTGTGTCACTTTCAAATCACAGCAATGTCAGTATGCCTCCGCCTGGCACCACCTATCAGCATGCAGGAGAACTGATTAAGATTTTCCAGATCCAGTTTGAAGCCTGGGGAATATTCACAAGGTGAGAAATCTGTGGTTAGAAGTCTCTATCAGAAATAGGATCTTGCATTCTATTACATCAGGCCCAGATCTTTAAACACAGTAAAATGTAATTAGCTCACCACCCACTTTCAGTTGATCTGGTGGTGATAGGTGTAGGAAGCTCTGTATATACAAAGTAAGATGTAGCATGCACAGAAGCCAGTGGCTCCCCCAGAGGCTTTACAAAGGCTAAAGGAGATAATACTAAACACTCTTTTGTGGTAGTGTGGTCGAGCAGTCAGGCTACTCAGAGGGCTATGTTAAGCATTTCTTGTACCCACTCAGGCAAGAAAGGATAACGCACACTCAATGACTTAATCCGAGACCAACTGTTTATAAAAACATTACTTTTTGTATGTTTTATACTTCGAACTAAAGATACTTAGTTGCAGTAAAATACGGTTTGCAATATCACAATTTTTAAGTATAAAAAATGTACACCATATATTTTTCAAACAGTTCAATGTTAACCGATGGAAGGAAAACAATCATGCAATTTCACAGGAAAGTACACAACTTACAAGTATAGTCTTCGGGTTTTAGGACCAACACTGGGCAAGTATCAGGCAAGTGCAGAGACTGCACCACCAGCTGCACCGGGGCGGCCTGGTGCAGAAGTCAAATTCGGTCACTGGGGCCCAATGTTCGTTGATTTAGACTGGTGGGGCTCGGTAAAGAGGTGCCGGTTGCAGGTAGCTGATATCGGAGTTGGGGGTCAACTCCAGGGGTTAGGACCGGCACTGGGAGGGAGGGGGGGGCATGAGGCAGCACCAAACATACACCCTCAGTGTCACAGAGGCGGCCGCTTGCAGAGTGCCAACACAGCGTTGGAAGCCCAATGCAAAGCAATGGAGACTGAAGATTTCAAACAAAGGCTGCA
This sequence comes from Lissotriton helveticus, assembly GCF_964261635.1. Classification (NCBI taxonomy): domain Eukaryota; kingdom Metazoa; phylum Chordata; class Amphibia; order Caudata; family Salamandridae; genus Lissotriton; species Lissotriton helveticus. The sequence continues at coordinate 272,707,596 of NC_136062.1, forward strand.
GGCTCGGGCCAACAGGCTGGATAAAGGAACCCAGTGGCTCTCGAGGCATGTTGGGGTGCTGAAGAATTTTGGGGCACAGTCGGTCGAGCTCCACAAAGCCAGCGTGCTGCGGATACAGGTGTGTCTATGGACGTCGGAGAATTCTTACCGAAGCCGGTCGCGTTTGGGGAACCCTTTGCGTTGAGGCGTCGTGGAGTCCTGGAGAGGTCACTCTGGGATGGACTCGAGCTCAGGACCGCTGGGGAATCTTCTTGGAACTGGTGGGCCACTTGGACTCGGGCCGGAGACGTCTGGTGCAGAGGTAGGTCCGGAGGTCTGGTTGTGTGATTCAGCAGGGTACTGGAGCTCCTATTGTTGGTTTCTTGGTGGACAGGGATGCGGTCTGCAGTTGTTCTTGGGAAGGCAGGCAGTCCTCCCAGGGTTTTCGAGGTCGCTGGGCCTGCATGACAAGTCACTTTTGGAGCAGGTTTCTTTGAGGGTTGCAGACAGGCCGGTAGGGCTGGGGCCAGGACAGGTGTAGTCTAGTCTTCATTGCTGCACGACTCATTGATCCTTCTCCCTCTCTAGGTCGCAAGGAATCTAAGGATTAAGGTTCAGGGGTGCCCCTAAATACTCAATTTAGGGGTGTTACAGGTGCTGGTAGGTAGTAACCAATGGACTACTTACCTTTAGGGTGACTACATCCTTTCCACTCCATTTGGGGAGGGGGGATACTTTAAATGCTATTGGTTGAAATCCTCTCAACCAATTTGAAGGATTTTCAAATGACGGGGCACAAGTCTCCTGCCTACTAATTTTCCCGCCGACCTTCCCGCCAAAAATGGTCTTGGTAAGGATGCGGGCATTTCCACTAGCTGGGGAGGCCCTGGCTAGCATAACAAAGGGCAGGAAGCCTTTAAGGCTCACCACCCTTGAATACTGTCCCTGCATGGGGGCATGTGTAAAGTACCTCCACCGAGAGCAGGCTTTGTTTCTGACCCACAAGAGCACAAGTCTCCCACCTCAGGGGGGTCAGAAACATGTCTGGATGGGGCAGGCTGGTTCAGACCAGTCAGCCACACACTAGTGGATTGGTAGGTTTTCAGAGGTATCTCTGAGGTGCCCTCTGAGTCCCTTTATTAATGAATCCAACACTAGCATCAGTATGGGCATATTAATTCGGTGAGCTGTAGAGCTCGTATTGACAAGCTCCCAGCCCATATGCTCGGTATGGCTTCATCATGCACTTATAATATCTAAGAATGGACTTAAACACTATATGGGCATATCTGCTTATGCAGTTATGCCCTCACAAGAGGAATATTGCACCCTGCCTTATGGGTGTAAGGCCTGCTGTAGGGATAACTTACCTATGCCTCTTTCAATGCTGGTTGGCCTAACAGCCAGGAATGTCTGCAAGGTCGACTCTTCACTTGTATCTGCACCAAAACAAACAGGATGCAGTGGCAGTGAGCATGTGTTTGGTGAGGGGCCTCGTAGGATGGCATAATACATGCTGCAGCTCTCAGAGGCCCTCTCTGGTCACAATGCCCTTGGTACCACTGGTAACCTTTTAGCAGGGACTAGGCCAGTGGGGTGTCAATTGTGGAAACAAAGGTAGAGTTTAGAGAAAGACAAGAAAAACACATTTCACTCAGAGACCTACCAAATTATTGTGGTCTCTGAGGGAAATGTGTTTTTCTTGTGTTTCTTCATTCCCCTCTTTTCCCTGAACTGCTTTAGTTTCAAGGGGATCCCATCAATCTTGCTATTAGAGTTTAGGGAAAGAACCCAGGTGTTAGGGCCCAGGTTAGCAGGAACCCTGTGCACATTCAGTCAAAGTTGCATCATAGTCAAGTAAAAAGAGTGATGGGGCACGGCAACAGAAACCCATTTTCCTACAATAGGGGATAAGTTGAGTCATGGGGATTCACGTGGACACCTCATTCCTCCTTGTTAGTTAGCATGGAATAGGAAGAACAAACAGGGGTCAACCCAGGGGTATGTGGTAATTCAAGTTGAATTGGCATCATACTGCCACTGTATGAGATGTACTTAAGGCTGTGAATAGGGTGACCACATGAAGCTACACAGAGTAGAATGATGATGTGACTGGAGAGTGACAACTAAGTAGGCTTGTTCTTAATATGGAGTTTCAACAAGGGCAGCCAGGAAAGTAGCCTAGGAGAAAAACAGCTTTACAAGCTGTTGGTGGTCATCCATGCACATGTTTCAAGATTCTATAAAGTGGGCTGCAACAGTTTAAAATTATTTTTGAATAGGGTGTTTCAGCATAGCACATCTAAGAGAAGCATCTTAGCACTACGATTTAAGGAGAAGTCATTGGCTGCCATCTCTAGCATATATGCTCAGTAAAGGCTTAAAGGCTGAGAAGAATACGTTACTACCTTGTAATCCTGGCTCTGCATCAGTAAGCACCTTCATTGAAATAAAAAATGGAGTAATTCACACCGGATACTTGACTGCCGTCATGCACACAAACTAGAAACCAACAACAATGAGGTGAAATAGGGCATATTTTTTAATGAAGATAACTTCTCTCTATCCCATATAAGGTAGACGTTTGTGCCTGAAAATAAGAACATATAAGGTAGCTCTGCAGCACAATGCCTTAACATGCACTAATGAGGAAAAACTAGGTCAAAGAGTTGGAACAAGAGATAGAAACAGCTTAATAGACAGAAGATACATGAAGAAGCTGAGCTGTAAACAAGTGCACTGCCACTGTAAGGACCCACTGGCTTCTATATGCCATTGTGTCTTGTATTGGCAGTTGTCTCCTCAGCTTCATTTTTTTGAAGAATATCAAGTGAATTTATACTGACTATTACAACACAGATCAGTAAATTATGACATAGGATTTTCACTGACCACCATAAATGCTGAACATTAGCAAACATATCCAAAAAGCCTGCAGCCTCTCATGCTTAAGTTGCAAAAAGAGAACATTGAGAAACTTTTCACTTTTTGTTCTTCAAAGCAACCTGCCTATTCCCAGTTTCCCATCTATTGCCTGGTGAAAGTATAAATAGACTTCTACGTCACAGCTTTACATATATCCCCCTAACAGCTGCATTTTTCATCGAGGCAGCAGTAGTTGCTTTCCTACGTGTAGAGTCTGATTTAAGTTTACTGAGCAATGACTTATTGGTAGGCTCGTAAAAAAACTCAATACATGGCATAATACATCTTAACTGAAGCTGTTTTGATGTGGCTAACTCTATATAAATGTAAATGTAAATGTATTTGACTTATATAGCGCACGAATCACCCGAAGGTCTCAAGGCGCTTGCTTAGGGAACCCGTCCTGGTATTCCCCTGTGAGATATCCCGGCAAGGTATCCACAAGGTGAAAGCCAGGCATCCCGCCGCGAGGGGCCGTAGTGGAGATTAAGCAAGCTATTGCCCAGAGTTGCAGAGTGAGACCCCGTGAGTCGAGTAGGCACCGGAGCGAGAATTGTCGAGTCCGTGGAATTTTTGAGCCCGAGACCCGCCGAGGTGGGGAATCGAACCCTGGTCCACGGCCGATCTCAGCTTCCGGGTCTGCCGCCTCTAACCACTGAGCCACGCTTCTCCACGCCTCTATATAAAGGGGATTAGAATTTGTGAGGGTTTTTGCCTTCTAAACCTCAAATCTCTAACATCTAAGGGATGTAAGACTCTTTGCTGGGGTGGAAGGATTTCGGACAAAAGGAAAAAGAAATAGCCAGGTAGATGTAAATTTCCTCAACTATTTTGGCCAAAAAAGAAGGATTGGACCACATCCCAAAATGGAAGACCTATACAGTTCTGTCACCAAAAATCATTGAAGTTCAGCCTGCAAGCTGTAGTAAAGGTCAAACAGAAAGTCCTTCCATGAGACCTGTTGCAATGAATACTCGAGTATGGTCACTAAAGGAAATGCAATTAGTTTAGATAACACCAAATGTAATACCCCTGGGATCATACAAGCAAATAAGACCCTCTGGGTCCATTTTCATTGCTGTTTTTTAAAGAGGACCTAGACCTCACTGACATCAAAAATCATTATGATATAACAGGATAAAATAGTATGAAATAACTTCCCTCTATATCATCTTGGCAACTTAGTTTCCTGCCCCCTTAGCAGTTGTTTGAAAAGCAAAGCGAGAGCCCCACTTCAAACAGGTAAATATTCTACAATGCTTACCTGGCCTTGCAATACCGCTAACACCCCAGATTAAGAAAAGTATTTTCTTTCTCTACACTTATCAGGAGGGGAACTATGTTCACTACCCAAACATGTTATGGAAATCCTTCATGGAATCTAAAGAAACGACAGACGACTAAGGAACAGAGTCCAGTCAGGGAAGGTCTATATACTTGGACCAACTAGTCAAGAGAGAATGAGCCTGGCCCTAATCCGTGGGGTGGCGAGTTTGTATGTTACAAAGATCTGCAGTCAGTAATATAGACTTCCAGAAAAGAAATATAAACCCCTAAGCACAGAACTATCAACCACCCTGCCAAACAATACAAACTCCAACAGAGACATTTTGCAACAAAATATAGGGAAACCTAAAACACAACAAACTGGAGAACCAGCCCACATTTGCTCCAATTTGTTGGGTTCATTAGAGAATGAATCTCAAAGAGGGTGCCCACAACAGTGTCATAAGGAGTTCCCCAAACACTCTAAAATCACAATACATAGAAAGTGACAAACAAGAGTGAGCACGACCTAGAGAAAAATACTAGGGATCTTGTGACTCCGCCCACTGCTGCATAGCTCGCTCATTATGGTTGGCAGAACACTAAATATATGTTACCACAAAGCAAAATCTCTCTACCCAACCACAGCGCGGTTGCCTTACTCATTAAGTGGCTGCATTGTAAAAATAAATAACTCAAACATCCCAACCTCACACAATGTGTCTTCAGTCATTTGGTTGACAGAAGGCCCAAGCAAGACAGGCAGGAATGTATTATTGTGCTAGTGCTAAATTGGGAACAGTGGGACCTCACACTGCTAGGTTTTTACAGAAGAACCTAGTACAGTATCAAATTCACTGTGGGCTTAGCTTCCACTTATTCTCTCTCCAATTGCTGCTTGGAAGGCCTTCTATCCCCCTGTCTCTCAAGACTAACCCCCTTCCAAGCTGCCCAGTAGTGTAGCAAGGGCCTATGCTGTGCAATGCAAGCAGAGCTTCAATCAAAATAAAAGTCTGAAGTTAAAAATTATTTATTAAAGAGAAAACAAATATATAAAATTGATCAGTCTGAACAGCAAAGCATTCTTCGTATTATTGTTAGTGTTTTTCTACAATTCGTTGTAGATATGTGCCCTTAAGGAGTGTAAAACATTTCAGCATTTCTTTCACAGGAATACCAATTTTAGACTTTAAAAGACAACAAAATGAAAAACTTACCTCTTTTTCTGTGAGAAGGGACATCCATATCTACATTCCGCCTGCCACCCTATCAAAAAATACAATTTTGTGAGAACGATCAATGAGCTCAGTTTTTTGTTCTTGTTTTTTAGTTTGCTGCAGCTAGCATAAAACATGTTTAATATCGCACACTACATACACACTAGCTCCATTCAGATCAGTAAATGTAACATCTGGGCTCCCCTTTGACAGTAATTGCGGCCTTATTGAACACGTTACTTACCTTTGTTACGGCTCTTTCGGGTGTATACCCTATCTAGGAGCAGATTCCTAACCCCTTTAGAATATCCCCAGGTGCCAGACCGCAGAAAGGTAAGTTATATTTTCTATGTCCAATCCTGACAATTACTATCTCTGCTATATCAGTCCTAAGGAAGACCCTTATAAATTATCTCTTGGCGTCGAAACGTCAATTATTATTTCTTAACCACTTTTTTATTAATGAAGGGTCTTTTTGATTAATATGCGTTAATTCGTTTAAGTCTATGGTTCCTCTATTCTAAATGATTGTCCAGTTGGTTAAGATTATCTTATGTTATGTGTTCTGCATATATCTTGCACTATTTTGTCACTTACCTTCACTTTCACAGCACCGTCGAATGTAGCACCTTATCATTGATTGGAATTGTAACTCGATGGATGTGATTTATCTAATCATTAAAAAATTAACTAGTTTCATACTCTTCATTGTGTTAGCAGAGTACACTGAATTGCACTGTCTACCTGCCCAAGTTCCTCTAAATTATTGCCTATGGAACAGTTGTTATATTTAGTGTCTGATGGTATGGCACATTAGGTGATACAATGGCAAGCTCAGAATCTGAAACAGGCATGGTCAGCAGACACCGACAATAGGTATATATCAAAATAGAACATTTAGTGGCGTTGGTCATTGGAGACAAGTCTTGGTTGAGTAGAATCAGATGTAAGTCATGATATGAATTTTGGTATGCAAACAGTAGGTGATGAAGTAGCATAACTGACATACAACTTTTTCAGACCGGCCGCTTCAGAGGATATGCAACAAGAGGAACCCTGGTGGGAGTAGTTTTCTCGGTCCACAAGCTGTTGAGATATGCAGCTTAAGACCATTTTTAAACATGTATTTAAATTAAGATCTTTCTATTTAAAGAACAGTTAGTTAAAGAAGGAAAATGTCACTTACCCTGTAAGTATCTGTTTGTGGCATGTACTGCTGTAGATTCACATGTTGTACATACTCATGTAATCTAGTGTTCAGCTCGGACATGCGTGATTTGCTTTTGTTTGAAGACATCTTTTCAAGTGACAAGGTGTGGGGACTCCACCTATTGTTGGTAATGCGCATGAGCATCGGCTCCATAGTCAGATTGTTTTTCCCGCAACGACGGCGAAGATGTAGATGGAGCATAGAGATACAGAATAGTTGACCATGCAAAGGAAAGACATGAGGATGAGAGTATCCGCAACAAATCCATGTGAATCTACAGCATTGCATGCCGCAAGCAGATGCTTACATAGTAAGTAACATTTTCCGATTGTGTCATGTGTAGATGTACATATATATGCTGTGCATGAACTGCAAAGCATTCCTCCTCAAGAGGTGGCTCTGCCGTTACAGAACATTGAAAAAGTGTTCGCAAGACAGCTTGGCCAACTGTAGCTTGTTACCTAGCCAGGACATCCACACAGTAATGTTTAGGAAAAGTGTGAGGAGTGGACCAAGTAGCTGCTTTACAGATATCAGCTATTAATATGCTCCCTAAAAATGTCATAGAAGCCCCTTTCTTTTACGTGGAATAGGGTCTTGGAGGGACAGGTAGGGATCTTTTAGTTTTGCATAGCAAGTTTGGATACACTTGACAAGCCAACGAGCAATACCTGCTTTGAAAGCCGCATGGCTTTTATGTGGTTTGGAGTAGGATACTAAGAGTTGTGTTATATGAAAAAGTTTTTTCCTATCCACATAATACATCAACGCTTGTTTGACATCCAGAGTATGAAAGGCGTGCTCCGCTACAGACTCTGGGCATCGAAAGAAAAGGAGCAGCCCAACTGTTTGTTTGAGATGAAAACTGGAACCCACTTTAGGGAGAAACTGAGAGTTAGTTTGAAGGATGGACATAGGAAAAAGGTTCATCTAAGGTAAGAGCTTTTACCTCACTAACTCGCCTGAGGGAAGTGATGGCTACAAGGAAGGCCATCATCCATGAAAAAAGCTGAAGCGGGCAAGAGTAAAGGGGCTCAAAAGGAGGGCCCATGAGCCTAGTTAGTACTATGCTCATATTCCAATACGAAGCAGGAGGCGTCTGGAGCGGGACAACCTGCTTAAGGCCTTCCATCAATGCCTTAATGACTGGTACTCTGATTAGTGAAGTGTTCTGCCAATTCAGTAGGTAGGCAGCTACAGCAGCCAAATGTAATCGAATGGAGGTGTAGGCAAGGCCTGACTGTTACAGGTAATGGCGCTAACAGACAATGTTTTGTACCAAGTGTTAGAGGATTGATATTGCACAAACACTTCCATTTCGACACTTAGAAGGCACTGGTATTAGGTCTACGTGCTTCACGGAGAATGGACATACGTTCCTGTGATAGGTTAAGGTAACTAAACTCCAAAGCCTCAGGAGCCATATCACAAGCTTGAGGTGCTGAGAATTGGGGTGTTGACGGGTACTGTGATTTTGCATTAGAAGGTCCGGCCTGTGGAGAAGCTTCTTGTGAGAAACTAGAGAGAATTCCAGCAGAGTATCAAGACTGGCTCACCCAGTTTGGAGCTATTAGGATGAGGATAAGAGATGTCGGTCTCAGCTAGGGAACTACTAATGGTAGGACAGGAAGAGATGGAGAAGCGTAGGCAAATATCCCTGACCAGTTCAACCATAGGGTGTTGCCCATGGGCCGCAGTAATAATCACCCGGCAGTGATGTTTGGTCATTTAGCGTTTTCAGCAGTGTTGAACTGGTCTATGTGAGGAAACCCCCACTGCCAGTATTACAAGAGTACGGTCTGGGGTTTGAGTTCCCACTCGTAGACTTGATGATGTGTCCTGCTGAGCAGGTCTGCCAAGTTGTTGACCTGACCAGAATATACTGAATAACCAACAAAGCTTTGTGATGTATTGACCACTTGCAGATGCCCTGGGCTATAACAGATGGCTGGAGCAAGGGCTTGCCAACTTGCTTCTGTATGTAAAACACGGCAGTAGTGTTGTCCGTGCAGTCTAAAAAGACCCAGGTGCGAATGAGTGTAAGGAATGCTCGAAGAGCATACTGAGTAGCCACCAATTCCATGTGGTTGATGTTGAGGGCTCTATTGTGGGGGTGTCCACAAGCCCTGAATTGTGTGATCTTGAAGACCTGAGACTATAGCTATCTATATTAATTTGCTCCGGGCGGACTTATGCAAAGTGGTTGAGAAAGTGACGACAGCAGAGGGCAAAATTGAAATGCTCACTGGAAAGGTGGTGGCCTAAAAGCAGCAAATGGCAAGAATGACAACGGTTACCAGGGACCTAAACGCTAGGGTGGAAGACACAGAGGGCAGCAGTTGCCATAGTAATAGTCTCCTGGGGCTGCCTGGAGTGCATGGAGGCACGTTTGCTGAAAGCTTCCTAGAACTGTGGGTGCAACAGCAGTTGAAGCCACAGGGCCTTTCCAACAACTTTGTGATTGGCCATGTGTTTGTGCCCCTCCTCGGGCCTTTACAGTCAAAATCTTGAACTACAGAGACAGGGACTGCAGTCTTTGGGCTGCTAGAGAGCAGGCCTAACTTTTATATGAAAATCACGATTGCATTTTATCCTCATTATACCAGAAAAGTGCAGGAGCGGATTAGTTGTTTGTGGAGGTGAAGCAGAAGCTGAGGAATATGAACCTGAAATATATGATGCTTTTACCCTTCCAACCTTAAGTTTCTGGCCAACAGGAAGGCACACTTTTTTGAACACCCTGAGGAGGTCTGGGACTGGATGGAAATCTGGGAAAAGGCCGCAGGTTAGAGCTTGGCACCTGAGGGCTGCCCTGGAGCAGGGAGCCTGTAGGGGCTTCTTCGAAAGAGACAGATCTAGGGCACTGGGCTAAGAGTGCAAAGAGTTATGAGACAGGAGGATGGCACTATGCAGGCGATGGGGCGGAGACCCTCGTAGATGACTGAGTCTGGTCTGCTCACGCCTCCTCTGGCTTTCCTTGTCCTAGACACTAAAACTACTTATGCTACTCTAATCCCAGACAGACACAGAAATTCCTGTAGAGTGATATAATATGTGTTTTATTAGTGTTTCTATGTGTCTCTTGAGCTGTGTGGGGGATGGGATGGGATGGGTTTGAAGGAGGGGATACTTGCTGGGAACTCAGCCTCTCTGCGACCTATAATCGGGATGAAGTGGCCCAGAGGTGGAGCCTCAATATGTGTATGTTTATTAGCTGCAGGGCCTTCGGGGGTGCGATGTGTTCAGGAGCCTGGCACACTACTGCGGGGTGTGAGGGGGTTATTGTGGCCCGGGAGCATGTGTAAAAGTGTGGCACAGATGAGATTACTGTTTGGAGAATTGCACCTACTGAATAATTGTGCGATGTTGAGCTACGTGGCACGAGGATTAGGCGGTGCCGGCAGGGGAGTGTGGGGTTTGGGATTACCTGTCCCTGTTGGATAGGTTGAGGTTCACATGCGGTCCTGGCACATGTAGTGAGGACTTGCATAGGAAGATGGCTACACTATGTTTGTCCAGGGGAGGGGGGGGAACTGTTTTATAGTTATGGAGCTATTTATTATAGCTATTCATTTTGTAGCATGATCAAATTGTCACAGGAAGCAATGCATGGAAGTATGCGATACATGGATGATGTGCATGTATGGGTGGTGCCCTTAAGTCATTGACCGGGAATGTCCGGAGATGGGGCACATACATTAAGCGGTACAGAGAGTTATCCTTCTTCAAGCGACACAAAGTGAATATTGCCTTTCACCAAGAAACACACCTTAATGATGCCATTCGCGCTCACGTATATGGAGGCGGACATAGAGGGTAGGTATGTTCTCCTACAGGGCCGGCACTCCACCTAAACGATGCAGATGGCGTGGTGGCGACAACGTGCGAGGCAGTTGTGGCAACCTTTCAGGAACATCTGGAGGGGGGGTACTGTAGTGGCATTCGCAGAACATCAGATAGTTAGCAGGCTTATGTGGCAGCTTTAAACGTTTACAGGGTGGGAGAGGATTAACTGAGGGAACATCAGGAGGACCTCAAGCTGGAAGAGCTGTGGGTCTTACTACGGGGGGTGGGAGGGCGGTTTCCCAGGGAATTCAGAGGTGCTGACCTAAAAGTTGCTCAGGTGTTTTTGGAGGCTGGCAAGTCAGGACAGCTCCAGACTAGTTTGAGGGACGGTATTATATGTATGAAGCCCAAACCGGGCAGTGACGGTTCTGACCCGGTGGCATACAGCCCTGTCACAATGATCAACACTGATGTTAAGATAGTAAGTTACTAGTCAATCGATAGCAAACCGCAATGATCGGGTTGGTTCATCTTGAAAAGTGCGGCTTTCCTCCCAGGCCGCAGCACAACCATGAGCCTATGGAGGTTGACGCACGCCTTACAAGAGGTGGGAGGTGCCTAGAAGTAAATGGTGTTGACCTCAATTGATTTTGAGAAGGCATTTAACATAGTGGACTGGGGGTATCTTCTGAGAGTCATGCAAGCCATAGGATTCGGTACTCGGTTCAGGGCCTGGATAATACTTATGTACTGATCGAGTCACAAGAGTCGGGATGGAGCAATATTACTCGGCGGGACAAAGAGAGAGACACTAGACAGGGTAGCCCCTTATCACCCTTTTTGTTTGTCTCGGTGGGTGAGTCGCTGGCCATTCAGGTCTGACAGGTAAAGCACGAATGGGGGATTGAACTTGGGCGGAGTAGACATGTGGTATTCCTTTATGCTGACGATGCCTTGTTCTATGTGTGCGCCCTTAGAGAGTTGCTGCCCATATTGTTGCTGCTTTTGTAGGACGTTGGTGGTGTGTCGTTCTCTGACTTAATAGAGCGAAGACATTATTATTCCCTTTGAAGGCGTTGGAGGGGTCACCTGTGGTTGCTACTCGAACTGGGGTTGAGATCGGAGCTAGATCTTTTCAGTATGTGGGAGAGATGGTGGTGCACACTAAGGAAAAGCAATTGAGATATAATGTTTAGAGGATGCTGGTATACTAGCATAGTTCAGTACGGTTCTGGAACATTTTGACGCTATCGCTTATTGGTAGGACGCAGTGTCAAAGATGGTGCTGTTGCCGTAATGTTTATATACCATCCTGCAGTCGATGTGCGCCTTGTAGGCCGGAGTTTTTCCGATGGTTGAATGCACTCCTCAACTTGCTCTGACGGGCTGGGAAGAGGAGTAGAGTGGGTCAGACAACAACGATGAAAGGGAAAAAAGATGGGGGGTTGTGTGTCCCAAATCTCGAATTTTATTATTATGCATCACACCTGCAGCACACAGCTCACTGGATGGATGAGGGGGGACAATTGGGAAAAAAGCTATGTAGGCCGGCTGATGGAGGATGATAAGCTTCCAGAGATGCAGATGGTGGGCTCAACATGCCCGACTGAGGCGTCTTACAAAGCGTGGCAGCCCGCTACTATTTGGCAAATGTGGTTACGGTGGTGATGAAGAGGGCACCTTTTCATAAGGAATTGTCGTTTTGGGAGCTGGCTCGGATCCATCAAGTAGAGGGGGTGATGTTGATTCATTTGTGGCATGACGGGGGTTTTGACCTGGGTGGGGATTTGAACCACGATGATACTTTCCTCTCTTTCGAGAATGCAAAGTCCGCACTTGGCCTAGGAACAGTCCAATTTATACAATACGCTTGGATGACTGAGATAGTTAAGCAGATATGGGTATCCTTCCCTGCTACGTCGCCGGACTCGGCTGTATTAGGTGCATTACTGCAGGTGGACTTGAGATGTCATCTTATCTCCCTTGAGTACAAAGCTCAGCAGGCGGACGGTGTTCACAAACAGCTGCAGGTGAGGCAGACCTGGGAAGCAGATCTAGATGCACCCATGCCAGAAGTAGAGTGGGCCAGAGTCTGTGAGCTACTGAAATCTGTGTCTAACAACACCCGCTTTAGACTGAAACACTACTATAATTTTTTACATAAATATGATTCAGGGTATTCTCCAGCTGGCCCATGTTGTGGATATGTGAGTGCAAATTGTATGCACTTGGCGAGGGGCAGCACGGCATAGGCGGCCTTCTGGTTTATTGTGGTGGGTAGATTGCAAAGGACCACTGCTCTGACCAGTGAGCTGATTGCACAGCACAGTTTGCTGGGGAAACTTGCCAGGCCCACGAGACTTAAGATGACATACTGTTTCTTGCAGTTGGCTCTAGTGTTGGCCTGGAGGTGGGTAGCCATTACCTGGGTGGGTGTTAGGGCTCCAGAAGGGACCAGTAGGTTTGTGACATTTCTGAATGGTCACAAGCGGAGGAACAACACCACCATCATGTGCAAACAAATGACAAATTACAGGCTGATATGGAGGTATGGAGAACAGATTTCTAGGGGGCACAGGAATTATATCTGGTGCTGACTCTCTTCAGAATGTTACATCTTTGTCAGACGTGGGGAGTCCGGCACACACTGAGTAACGTATGTTGGTGTTCTGATGGACCTTGTATACTGTTAACACCTGGTACTACCATTATGTAATGTTTTATGTTGGTGGTAATATGTTGATGGGCTACTACATGTTCTGTTATTGATATGTACGCAACATGTCAACTCAATTTCTTTTTATTTGGTTTATGTTGTAAACCATAAAAGCTTGTGTACAAAAATGCATAAAAACAATACATAAAAACACTGTAATCCTTAACAGACAAAAGCTCAGAATAATTACTCGTCATGTGAGCTCCGTATAGAACTGCAGCTCTTAAACATACAACATTTGCAAGAACAAACTCATTTGCTAACATCTGTAAATGCAAAAGAGAATGGCAAACTTGTTAAAGGTCTAGCCGTTTAAGTAGCAGAAGAATAAAAGATCTCAGTATAAACTGCAATATGCTCTGCGGGGACTTTCTTTCTCAACCGCAGAGAATTGAAGTCATAACAACCTCGTAGGGTGGCTAAAGACTGGAGTAAAAGGTTAAATCTGAATCTTACAAGCAAATATCTGTTGCTATTATGTTTCACAAAAGTTAAATAAGGTTCCATATTTTATGTAACGGTTATCAGGACATATTTCCTAATAGTAGGTTTCAGTAACTCGACCTCCTCCCTGAGCCACGTCTACCTTTCTAATAAACAATCCTTTACCCAATTATAATCCCCTGTTCAAATACCCACTGGGTTAGAGAATACTTTCCTCTCTAGAGTTTGAAGACCAAGTCCCTTATTTAAAAAAGCCAAAGTATTTTTAGGGTGGCATCAAGTTACATGCAATCCCTCATGATCAAATGATTAAGACCCAACTCTTCCTTGGACTAGGTCCTGATCCAACTCAGAAATGGGTGGAGGGCTTGATCATTTAGAAACTCGACAACTGGGGGGGGTAAGGGGGAGGTGGTTTCGTTGCAAGTGTCCTCTTCTGTGTTCTGCCTATGTCAATTGATTCATTCTTTGTTTGGTTTGCTGATATATAGGTCTCCTTAAGGTTTTGGCTGCACATTTGTCATGATTACCCTGCAGACGTGCATTCGCTAATGTTTTACCCTACGGGTCTATTGGCCGGGGCGGACTACAGTACTTGGGTATTGGCGGCTGAGGAAGTTGGGTTGCTCATGTTTCCGAAGTTATCAATGGTAGCTGGTCCAGGCGACTGTTTAAGGAACGTGCTCTATATCGGATTTATATGCCCTGTATATTCAATAACTTATGTTTTGCCTTGAGGGAGCGCATTGGCCGGGCAGAGAATGAGTATTGTATAAGGTGGTCTTAGGGAGTGGGGTTGCTCACGTTCCCAAAGTTACTCAAGGGTGGGCGACAGGCACTCTGCATATAGGGGTGGCGGGCGGTTTTAGTCCCGTCGTGCAGGTAGGCAGGGTGGGGAATCCAGTTTAATTTGTTGGGGGGGTGGGGGGGTTGGTTTCTTGCATCGGTGCATTGCGATTCTTGGAATGTGGGTAACATGCTTGGTCCCAATGTTTTTTGTGCCAGCGACGTCTCTCGAAGCGATTTCTGGCAAATTGGTGGAATTGGTTTTGTTGTGAGGGGGGACTCAGGAGACACCCCAAGGGAAGGCCCATCCGATGATGTAATTTTACCGATGAAACGCTCTTATGGCGCCTGGTCAGGGACTTCGAATGTTCACTTGGAACGTAAATGGACTGAGGGGCAAAATCAAAAGGGGTATTGTCCCTACAATATGTTAAACAACATGCATTTGACACTGTAATGCTACAAGAGACACATCTAATAGGGAACTCATGCATGGCCCTCAGCAGGAAGGAATACCGAATGATAGTACATTCTAGATTTACCACGGGTTCTAGGAGGGTGGGGGTCCTCCTTTGCAAAGGCTGCCCCTATATGGTTCACACCACCTGGACAGACGCTCAGGACAGATACTCTGCAGTCACTGGCACATGGGAAGGCCGTGTCATTAAGGTAGTCTCCGTGTATGCCCCACCCGGACTATAGCGACTGACATTGCATCGATGTGGGGGCATTGCTATTAGACCTGCCCATGGGAGCATTAATATTGGAGGGCGACTTTAACTTGACCATGGGTGGCTCACGTGACCGACTTCCACCCCGAGCAGACCCGACACAAGGCTCGCAACTTCAGGAATTCACCAGCGCCCTGGGGGTGGTTGATATATGGAGGTGGCTGCACCCTCACCGCACGCAATACACGTTTCAGTCTGGGGCGCATGGTAGTCAGTCTCGAATTGATTATTTGTTCACCCACACCCAAGATATAGACGCCTTCACTGACTCCCAATGTCTGGCACGAGGGATATCCGATCATTCCCCTATTTTGACAATCTTTGGTGCACAATGCACCAGAGGTCCCGGCCCAATCATGATACAACAGTGGGCACTAAAAATACCCCACATTAAGGAAAGCCTACGGCAAGATACTATTATTTTGCTGAAAATGTGGGATCGTCACTTCGGCTGTGACACTTTGGGGAGCATTCGGTGCGGTAATTAAGGGCAGGGCACTGTCACTAAGGGTGGGACATAGGACCGAAGATCCAGGAGGGTGGTCGAACTGTAGAGGGACATCTCGAACATGAGGAGGCCATTTCTCAGGCCCCCAATCCCTTAAAATGAAAAGACAGGATTACAGACAACTCCTTTTGGAGGAGGCCACAATGTGCTCCCTATCTACCCGTCATCGGATCTATGAACAAGGCGAGCGCACTGGCAAACCCCTGGCATGGCTGGAACGCAAGGAGCAGGCAACGTGATGGGTACGAGCAATCAAGGGCCCGGACGGTGCACTCTTAACTGACCACCAAGGGATAGCGTCTCATTTTGAGGAGGTGTATAGGGTCCCAGAGACCTCTCAAGCCTCAATGTTGGCAGATCTCCTTGCCACCATAAATGTGGTGTGCATCTCCCCACACGATCGAGATGCCCTGAAAGAGGACATCTCTGAGGCAGAGGTCCAAAGAGCTATACAAGATGTTCGTTCCGGCAAAGCAATGGGTCCCAACGGCCTCCCTATTGCGCTTTTTAAACCGATGGCGACAAAACTAGCACCCTACCTGTTGAGCCTGTATAAGGAATGCTATGAGTCGGGACTCCTCCAGGCTGAGATTCACACTGCCGCTATTGTTGTCATCCACAAGCCCAACAAGCCGGCGGAAGACTGCAAATTGTATCGCCCTATCTACCTAATCACAATGGATGCAAAGATTCTCGCCAAGCTACTGGCCAATCGACTCTTTCCCTACATCACTGAAATAATTCATCCAGTCCAGTCTGGCTTCATGCCAGGCAGAAATATGGCTAGAAATCTACGACAGGTGCATGGGGCATTGGGAAGACTTAGTACCATCGAGGAGGAAGCAATCCTACTGTCACTAGACACCACCATGGCCTTTGATACCATCGAATGGGATTATCTTTTCGCCGCATTGGCTCGCATGGGGTTTGGACCTAAGCTGATTAGATGGATCAGACTACTGTACACGCATCCCACTGCACATGTCACCGTAAACAACCATCGTTCTGCCTCTTTCCCTCTTCAGCGAGGCATATGGCAGGGTTGCCCATTGTCTCGCTCCTCTTCGCCATGGTGTTGGAGCCACTCGCCGTTTGGATCAGGGGAGATCCGGGTACGCGGGGAATTAAATGGACAAATGACCATGAGGACCGAATATCACTATGTGAATGACATATTGCTTTATCTGGCTTCACCGGCACTCTCGCTGCGAAGGGTATTACACATCTTTCACATATTGCACTCGGGGTATCGGATAAATTGGTCCAAATCCCAGATGTATGTACTTTGGGGCAAGCCGCCATCAAGTCCGAGGGGCTACGACAAATTCGGTTGCACTTCAAGGTTTTCGATACCTGGGCGTTTTCGTCACTTCCGATGTTAATCTATTCTTTGAGCGGAATCTGCTGGTGCCCCTCCAGCGCCTAAAGTCAGACGTTCGACACTGGCGATCGCTGCCCCTCCCTCTCTTGCTTGCCCTGCCGCACTTCCTCTACGCACTGCAAAATGCTCCCAACCCTGTCCCGGACTCATATTTCGCTCAAATTGAAGGCGTAGTGCGGGGGTTGCTGGGGGAGGACCCACCACCAGGAATTGCCATGAACAAACTTACCATGGGATGGTACAACGGGGGCATATCGCTGCCAGACATACGACTCTACTATCAGGCTTCACAACTGACGGTCATCAACAGATGGGCGTTTTGTTCACATGACGATCCCATTTTCCACACTGACCATTGGCTTATGGGGCGGGGAGGTTATATAGGGCGCTATATACCAATCATCGCAAACTTCACCTGACTGGCCCCCTCGGCTCGTACAATTAAAGAGTGGCATGGAGTCACGAGAAAGCTGGGGTGGCACAACCGTCTAACTAAAGCAACTCCCCTCTGACATACTGGGTCGACTCAGTATCTGCCCGGGCTTTGACAAATGGGACACAATCGGGTGGGTGAAGGGGAAGTTGGCCATATTTGCTGACCTCCAGGCTAAGTACCAACTTGCACCCTCTGAGACTTTTCGGTATCACCAAATTATCCACGCCATTTCCACTGCCCCTTCCCGACTCCTCCCCGCTAGAGGACTGACTACTATTGGATCCAATGGACTGCAAAGCCATCTCCATATCCTATAAGAAACTAGTGAATAATGGGGCTGACATGATGCAGAAGTTATGGTTGCATTGGGAGACTGACCTGTGGGATATATACGACGAGTAATGGAGAGATGCACTGGCCCTCCCAGAGAGGTAGCGATCCCTATGCAACTCAGACTCGTCCAACTCAAAATTCTTCAACGGGTCTATTTTGACGCCAAACTACTATTTGGGTTGGGTAGGAGACCTGATCCACTCTGCCTCCGAAGATGTGACCAAATCGGTACCTTCATACATATACTCTGGGACTGCCCATATATACAACACTATTGGGGAGAAGTTACCCACCAACTTGCAAGGACATGTGACAAACCCCTGAAACCTTCTCCCAAACTCTGCCTCCTCAATATCTGGGAGGCTACTGACCTCTCACAGGCAGGGCAGACGTGGGCCTCAATGGGTTGGACTATCGCCAAGCGCAACATCGCTCAAAAATGGGGGGTGGCCATGACTCCACAATTAAGTGACTGGGCGAAGGACATGGATAGCGCAATGATAGCAGAAAAAACAGTGTTCAAGGGACGGGTATGCCCTAAAAAATGGGACCATAAATGGGGAAAGGGGAACAAATATAGGGGGGACATCTGCATTTCCCCTACAGAGGAATTGAGAAGGGAGAGACGAATACTGATGGCCCAGTTAGCAGATGCTATTGGAGCTTACCCACTGGACAGCTAGAAATAATGTGTCAGTCTGAATATGCCAGTTGATTGTTTCATCGTATTTTTGACTCTGGTTCAATCATGTAACTTATAGCGGGGTGGCATCTTCCGGAGCTCTTTGGCAGCCAAAATGCCCCAAATGTCAATCCCATACTTTGAGGCACACTTTGCCAGATAGATCTTAACAAGGGTCTTAAGTGGTCTACTTCCCACCTCCTGGATGCAAAACTAAAAACAGCGAAAATGGACTTCCTCACCTCCTGCTGCTTGGCCAAGACCTACAGTTTCCAACACATTTTGGAGTCAAATAACATCCCCAAGTAAGAGAAACTCCTAACCTTTGCCAATGTCAGACAATTCAAGGTAAAGGTCTTAGTTCAGGTTGGCTGGGGCCCCACCACCATAATATATGATTTGGTGAGGTTAACAGACAGATCTAACTCCCTCATGAAAGATTTAAAGTAGTTCATGGGACGTTACAAGCTGTTAGCCATCGTTGCCAGCAACAAAATGTTGCCCGCGTATAAGAGTACAGGAAGGGGACGCAAACCAATAAATGAACAATCTGTGTTGGCAGCAATTAGCGGCTGTTCAATAAAGGCTATGTGGACTGTTTCGGAACGAGTAATAGTATATTTATTGATTACAATATAGAGAGTCATACATTACATTACTCAATGGTGGATTTGCCCAACTGAAAACCATATTGAGATTCTGAAATAATAATATTTCATCTGTCCAAACTTTAAGTCTGTCTAGCAGCACCCACCCCCGGACCTCAACAACTGAATCTATAAGCGATATTGGCCTATAGAACAGCAAATTATCTTTATTACCCTTTTTGAAGATGGCCACCATAATGGAAGATGACCAGGAAAGAGGAGCACCATCCCTTCCAGTAGTGTTTAAGATCAAGATCAGCATCTGATTATATTGCTAACAAAAGTCAGGCGGAAAGCCATCGGGCCGGGGCCTTTTGCCTTGTGAGACCCTTGATGCCCCGAATTGTTCCTTTCAAGGTAAAAACCAGATTTAAACTCCACAACTCCCTGCTCTGATATAACTGAACAACCTGTGCGGTCGTACATACTCTCAAAGTGGATAACCCAGTCATGCGCTGTAATATGACACATAGTAGGGGTGTTCTCCTGTGCGAATAAGGGCTCATTGATGATGCGCCAAAAGACCAAGCCATTTCTCACTGTGCATGCTTGGGTCAGGACCTCCCAAGCTCTATCCTTCAATGTCCCGTTCCTTCTCTTTAACTCTTTTTAACGTTACCACTTGTGTGTTATCTCTGGGAGTTGTTTTAAGAGCACCTTTAAAATGACGCAGGACCTAGAACATCTAGGGCCAACCTTTTTAAAGCAGTGGGAAGGGATTTTGTGGTGGGCAAATAGAAGATCTCAGCAACCTTTCCCCAATATGACTGAAGGCTAATAAAAGCATGTGGTCAAGGGAACTAGGATCAAGGCAGATTGTAATTTCATCAGCACAGCTATGAAATAGAGCGTGAACAAAGTGATTAGGTTCTACCATGGCCCATCTTAAACTCATGCAACATGTCATTGCCTATGCTAATTTGTTGTTTGTTATTGATCAAATGATAAATGAAGGTTTAAAAAAATGAAAAAAATACTAACTCTGCATTTTGTGGTAGGAAATGTAATTCTGTTAAGAGATTTGTCTCTTGAATCCACCACGGAAGAGCCATTTTCAACTTTGGAGTGATTTGAATTATTTTCTCGAAAGAGCCTTGAGTTTTTATGCATTGTTTGTCTAGCTCTTCCTGTAGAGGTCTCATTTGGAGAAGGCAAAATGGGACTAAAGGAATGCAAGAGGACATCATCACTAAAAGGGACATCAATCAGCAAACTGAAACAGACTTTCTTTTCAGTAACTCCTGTGCTAGAAGTCTGAAGTTGGTTTTCCTTTGAACTGTTAGATATGCCTTTTCCTTCATGGTGTCTGGAAATGCACCCAAGAAAATTGTAAACTTTAATGATTGAAGTGGCGACTTCTGCAGACTGAGAGTAAAACCTAGTTTGCTGAATAGATTGAGACAGCCGCTGGTTCCTTTTGCTGCCGCTTGATGAGAAGGCATCTTTATCGAGCAGTAATCGAGATACGGGAATACCGGATGGCCTTTTTGTATTAATGAGGGACAATTTGTGAAAAGCATTGGCGTAGCCAATAGGTCTCGCCTGGGAGACCTTGTAAGTTGGAAAAAAAAACGAAGTATAAGACTTCACGTTTACATTTACTTCGTATTTGGGATGCAGTAAATGTAAACGTGAGGTCTTACACTTCAGTTTTTTTTTTTTTTACTTACAAGTTCCCAAAGGCGAGACCTATTGGCTATGCCAATGCTTGTCTTTTTTTATAGAAGACAGGGTAAGGGGAGCAGAGGAGGGCAGGCTTTAATACCAGAGAGCACTGCGTGCACCACTGACAGCTACATGAAATATGATGAGAGCAGTCAGTGGGTTGCCATCTTAAGAGAGGCATGAACAATCAAAGCGTGGGTACTCGCACAGCTAAAAGTAAATCGGGTAATGTCTTTTGAACACTGAGTGTGCAACAGAGGAAACACTGTCTGCTCTAACAGTGTGAAAACCAAGGTACTAATGCAAGGCTCACTCTATGGAGTGAGCACCTCCGTGCACTACTTAATTTGAATGAATGCAATATAGTACCGTCATCTTGTGTAAGGCAGAAGCAGACTAGCATTCGAAAAAATACATATTAGGAGATGTTGTTTGTTCCTAAGCCGCGGGTGCTATTTAAGTCAACGCACAGCTAAAGTAACGGCAATTAACAAGATCAATAAAGCCAACCAAATGTAAACAATGGGGAGGACCACAGCCCGTTGTATGTTCTGGCACTATCCACAATAAGTAGCTTGTTCCATTACCCACCAAAGACATCTGGGAAGCAACCCATAGTTACTTTATTCTGACAAGTGCCCTGTGGTGTCTCCTGGGGGGACAGCTGGATCTCAGCTGCCTCGAGAAGACCACCAAAGGCTGGCATGCATAAACCTTCCAAGCCTGGAACATTCTGGCTTGGCTTAAAGATGAATCTGTCGACAAAAAATAAAGGAATTAGTCAGGATGTATGTATTCGTTCCCAACCCGTGTGCCTCATTCAAAAGCCAAATATAATATAGCCTTACAAACGCTTGGTAAAATGCTCCCTATACAAACGTAATAACAATACAACTCAAATGCGACTGCTGCTGTTTCTGTCCCAAAACATCCCACGTGGGTGTGGTTAGCAAATTAGTGGCACTGGGATGAATCTGGTGGGATACCCGCCATGGATCCACAACGAGCAGAATAACACAGAGAAAACCACCGGCAGTAACTCTTTGACTCTGTGGTTGGACCTAAAACTGCGCGTACAGGGCACACTAACAGCTCCTGTTCGCTTAGTAACGCCTCTTTTGCATGCCAAGCCTCGGTTTGAAATGATTCACAGAGTCGAAACAACGTTTAAACTGTATGCACCAGTAAAATGCTATTGTTGACCGGCAGGGTGTGGCTAAAAAAAGACACTGCCTGGTTAGGCGAAGCTCACAAAACGGCAGTCTAAGAAAAGACATCAGAAATCCATTTGAACCGAAGGGGAAATATTGCTACTCTTTTTTTTAAAGAGCTAAATACACAAAGGAGGCGGGGCAGAGTGACGAAGTTTGTTTGACATAGGAGATAGCCTAATAAAGCAAGCAAATTTTGAGCTATGTATGTTTCACCATTTAAACACTGCAAAATGTCCACGTTCAGTTATAGAAAGGTAGAGGTATAGTGCAGTTAGGGAAAAAACGACCCACAGATATGGTTTCTATTGCAAATTGTGTTAAGGAGTAAACATGAAGCAAACGTTACTCGTAGAATATTGTATGTTTATATTGTGTTTGCATGACGTTAAAATGCATGGCGCGATGCCACAAAAAATAAAACGCAACGTTGTTACATGTTTGCAAAGTACCGCCTTTCCTTGCTGACTGCCAGGGTTTGCTCGAGAGTGCACAGCGCATCTCTCTTGTTCCCGACGTTATCGAGTGAGCAGTTGCGTGCCCTGGATTTGAAATGGTTTTGGACTGGCGACTGTGATTTAAACGGAACTGAAGACAGGTGAAATAGTGGCAGTGCACCAGGTACGTGAGGCCGGGGCAACGGGAAAAGACACAGGAGGGAGAGGCCGGCTGGTGTCCCTGTTAAAATTCTCAAAGCGGCTTACTTAGCATTTAGCTACCGCCTACCTCTAATTTTTCAAAGTACTTTTCATTGGGGTGTAATAGGGCGAGCAGTAAATGTATTTATGCAAGTTAATATAACATGGACTTACATAGATGTGTAAGCGCGCTTTTCAATAGAACTAGAACTTTACAAAAACAAGCACGGCCGCGAAAGGAATGCGAGGTACACAGTTGGCACCCGGACGCACTGCTGCTCGCTCCCGAGCTCCCTAGGCTAGGGGAGAGAGAATGCATTACATGCACCCGCCTTTGGCCAATTGCGTGCGGTCTTTCTTAGAAAGACGCACGCAAAGGCCAATAGCATGTGCACAAAAAAAAGCACGAGCATGTGCTCAGAGTTAAAAATCCTCACTAGAAGCCTCGCAGAGCAGCGCATGCGCGCTGGCTCAGGCGAGACCTAAAAATGTGCGAGTCGATTTGAGCCCAAAATATAGAACTTTGAACCGATAGTGAGTGCCGGCCACCTCGAATCTTAGGAATTTGCGGTGCTTTGAGTAAATTGGGATATGAAAGTAGGCATCCAGGAGGGCTAATGTTATAATTTAGTCTCCGTGGTTGAGAAGTTGGAGAATGTCTTGAAAAGTAACCATACAAAATGACTGTATTCTTAGATATTTGTTTAGCTTTCGCAGATCCAAGATGGTTCTCCATTCGCTTGTCTTTTTCCTGATTAAGTATACGTGGGAATAGAAATCCACTCCATTCTGGTTATGGGGAACGTTTTCTATGGCTCTCATTGCTGTGCATGGTTAGTATTTGTAATTGGACGAGATATATTGATGATGTGGGGATGATTTCTGTGGAGGTGCATAAAGTAGTTTTTGATTGAATTCCAAAGTATGATCGCAGGTGATTAGGTCCAAAAACCATTGGTCTCTTATTGTTCTCCATTAGTTTAAATAATTTCAGATTCGACCCACCGAGTGGCACTGGGAAATGAGTATACTTAACAGCCACTTTTAGACTATCACTGCCTTCGTCCAGTGTCCCTTTCTTGGCAACCCGGTTTCCTGTTCAGTGTTTGCTTGGCATAGGCTGCTGGTGGTGGTTACCTATATTGCTGCTGAGGATACTGTGGTCGGTTTATATCAAGAGGGTTGATATTATTCTCTGTACGAAAGCAGCCCTTGGCCCCTTGCACAACCAAAGGGCATTTGCCTAATCTGCAAATTCCCCAGCGACCAGGAAAATGCCTGTACCTGCTTTGACTGTCTATAGGGCATTGCCAACATATTTGCCAAATAATGTCTCTCCTTTATGTGGTATGTGCAAGATCTTACTTTGGAATTCAGTCTGAAAGAAGTAGCCTTCAACCACCCATATCCGAAGAACAACCGAACCTCCCAAATGATGGAAACCAGCAGAAGCGATGTCCACGCATAATCAATCATCTCTGATGAAGCTCTTTCACATTCCTGCCGGATCTTTTATGCCTCAGTTTTTGCATCCTCTGGTAGGCTATTGATGTACAGAGCGAATTCGGACCACATCTGCCTGTCATAGTGATTGAGGACCACTAAGGAATTGGCTGCACTGAACGTAATTACTGACATAGTAGAAACACGCTTGCCGATATTGTCCAAACACCTATCCTCTCCCCTTTATGAGGCTTAGTGCTTGATTCTGTAGAATCCTCTCAGTGTTCCCCAGAAACTGGGTTGTCCTTGGGTATAAGCTTTTGAAGCCATAGCAATAGCCTCCCCTGCCTTAAGGTTTTAGAAGAATAAGTACCACATATCTTGCATTCTTTTACCTTATAGGGGGGGTGATGGGAGTGATGGAAGTTTCCCTAGAGTATCTTCTAAATGGAATCTCTTCTTACCACATGCTCCACAAGGTCTAATTAGCCCTTTAGCAGACTGGCATTCCGGATAGTCCAATCTCTTCAATATATGCTATTTTGAAGATGTTATTTTGAACTGAAACCTACATAAACTGAGCAGAGCTCAGAGAGACTCCCATCACATGACCTGCAGTAGAATATCTGAGGGAAGGAAACCTCTCAGGGAGGGATGTTGCAACTTGATTAGCTGGAGCTCGGTTCAATTTGAACGATGTAGAGAAGACGCTGAAGTGAATGTTTTCTAGCTGTTCTTGGTTATGTGTTACACTGTACTGCTTCTTGTTGTACCCTGGGATTCCCCCTTTGACGATTGGGAATGATTCAAGCATGAGAATCTATGAAAGGTATCTTCCCCTCCGAGTACTGGAAAACTAACATTGTAGCTGTGCCTCATCTTCCGAAAAACAGTCTCTAATGCTCATGCACTATGTTTACTTTGGAGTTGGTAACTTTCACTGCTTCAAAAAGAACTAAGTCCTTCATCTATAGGGAGTCCTGTTAGTTTTACATAAGATTTAAAACTATGTGCAGTCCAATCCTCTAAGCCACACATCAAGAAGTGGCAAACAAGTTCAGGCCAAAAAAAGGTTTTAGAGAAGCTCTGCAGCTTCTAATTTCATTTCATGATCCTTCTGCCTTATGTTCTACTCTTACTTTGGTTCAAAATTTAAATTGATCATGCAAGAAGCTCTTTCAAACAGTGGGGGACAAAGCCCCAAAGGATTTATGATTGGGAGCTAGATTGAGGAACCATATTAAATAGGTAGATTTATGGGGCGTGGCGAAGCCGCGGACCAAGATGGCCACGCGGTGTTGACGCCCCGACTGGTGGCCCAGCAATAATCTGTCAGTCTCCCTAGCGATGGCTTGCTGGTCACCGAAACACAAGGAACTTAATCCTCTCCGGATGGAGGAGCAGCAGCAGTGCTATTCTCATCCTCTACAGCCGCCTGCACCCATTAAAAATCTGCGCTGGGGACTGAGGGGGCGGAACCTGTGGTGGCCTGCAACGCGGCCTGCTGGAGCACCTGGGTTGCAAACTAGAGATTGCACCAGTGACACATGGAGGAGCCCGCTGCGGACAACCTGATTTGCGTCCAGGCGGCGGTGACTGTAGTGCTCGCTCTCCCCCTCACCTCTCGCACCCCCTTTTTAAGCTCACACGGGGGCCGCGCATTACACTATCAACACTTCCGTAGGCCCCCGGGGAGATAGGGTCCTCGGGCGCGTCAGGGAGGCAGCCGCCCGGCTGTGCGCGGAGGCTGTGGGGGAAGTTGCACACTGGACATACCGCGAGCCCACTCCTGCAAGCTTGGTGTGATGTCAGGGACAAGGCGATATAGTGACTGCATTGGGGTCCCGCCCTTTGGCTTGAGGAGCGGCTAAGTCCAGCCACCGTTCCATCTGCGCCACATAAAAGCGGTGTGAGTCTGAGCATTGTAATTCGCTCCAGAGGACACACTTGTTCACTACTGCGATGAGGGACACCTTGGAGTTTACCGGGACGCTGCTGTTCCACTTTACAGTGTAAGTGATCACCGCCTCAGACTTAATGCCCTGCACTGCCTGGGGCTTTCCAGTTCGACTTTCCCATCTAAGCATATTCTCTACCGGAAGACTCTCCCCCAGACTCCTGGACACTTCCAAACTGCAAATACGTCTGGGGCCTGCTGTGTCAATTTGGCACTATTGTGGATGTCTACTTGTAAAACGTTATCACCTCATATCTCTTAATCTTACAGCCGCGGGGCCACTACGACAACACTTTGGCATTATTGCCACGTGCCCACTTCTCACCCCGAACCGCTGTTGTCAACAGCGGAGAACCAATCACTTTGCTAAGGGCACACAGGCATGGGCAAAAAAGACCCCAAGCAGAGAGTGACATAATTTCCCATCACTACAGACAAAGCACAGGACAGCAGCGCTAATATGGCGGATGGCGACCAGGGCTCGGCTTCTGCGCCAGGTGCAATCTCCTCCCACCCCAACTTACTTGTGGAACTCAGGACTGGGTTCAAATCGCTTGATAACAGGTTCGACAAGCTCGATAAGCGCCTGGACACTTTCGGGGCCAAAACAGACATTAATGACCGACAGTTAGACACAACAGAAGGTCGTGTTTCGGACCTTTAAGACGGTGCCGCCCAATCAATGAAACGACTGGAACGCATGGAACTTTTTGTGAAAGAGATTGCAATTAAAAATGAAGATTTAGAAGCACGCGGTAGCCGCCTCAACCTCCGTATTACTGGGGTTCCAGAGTCAAAAATACGGGAAGAATGGATATCTTTGTGGAATCGTTGCTGGTTGACATTTTTGGAAACAAGGTGTTCACCCCTGGATTTGTTGTGGAGCGTGGGCATCGATCCAAAGGCCCACATCCCAATCCCAGCTGCCCAGCTCGGCCTATTATAGCACGTATAATGAACTTTTGAGACAGGGAAACTGCCCTACACTTTTTATTTTTGATTTTAAGTTTTCAAAAACCTTTATTGAAAATTGAACACAGCAAAGGTACAAGATTGCACCGTGTCAAATCAACATGTACAGTTATACAACAAGGTATAGAGGAGGTTACCTCATACATGTACCACCGAAAATCAATACAAAGGAAAAAATTTGTGGAAACACTAAACCTATAAAGGGAAACCACAGAGAGAGGCACCATGAGTGGAGAGGGGAGGCTTTAAGGAACAGGGGGGAGTGGGAGCGGAAAGGAGGCAGCTCATTGACCTTCACCGGCGGCTGCCAAGGGCGGAACGCCGGCAGGGAGCGCAGGAGAGATCACCAGGCGTTGGGAATTGTGACGCGATGAGCAATGGGCAAGGCGTCCGCGGAAAGCGTGTCCGAACCTGAAATATTCTGGAGCCCCTCCCATGCCCAGCGTAAGGTCTCAACAACATCGATCTCAGTACGTGGAGGTTTCACTGGGGCGAATAAAGCGGCTGTGAGCGACCACTGGGCGGTTAGGTCAGCCTCCACTGTGACGTGGGGCTGGAACGGAGTCGGATGAAGCCAGAAGTGAAAAAAACTGGCCTGGGCATTGAAGGCATTGAGTTTAAAATCGGAGGCCCAAGTCCACCACACGACATTGGAAGGGTCAGAATATTGTATGCGATCCTGGGTTGTCGCCGACCCAGATCAGAGTGATTTGCAAAGAGCGAATTTTACGGAAAAATGTGCAGTGAGAGGGATAGGGATATTGACGAATAAGTATAAAAACTTCGAGGCACTACCATTTTAGCAATGGCTATGCGACTGGCTAAAGATAGTGGCAACTGGCTCCAGAGGGGGATCTTGAACTCCAACCAGTCCACCGCGCGACCAAAGTTGGCTCTCCAAAGTTCATCGACGTCCCTACTCAGTCAGATACCCAGATACCTAGGAACCTGGTGGGCTCTGACACCCACAAAAAGGGATAGTCCGGGTCAAAGGGCATTGTGGCATCGGTGAGGAGAAACAGCACAGACTTGTTCCAGTTCACCTGAATACCGAAGTAGCCGCCAAAGTGTATTACCTCATGAACCAGTGGGCTGAGGTTCTCTTGAGGGTTGCGGACGTAAAGAGTAACACCGTCCGAGTACATGGAAACTAGTAGGGCACGAGCCGCAAAGCCGATGCCTCTCTGGGTCTGATGTTGGCGAAGTCAAGTCGCAAGGGGCTCTATTGCAATGGCGAAAAGCATGGGTGACAGTGGACAGCCCTGCCGAGTACCACGCCCGCTGACGGACACAGCCCTACGTTTGGCCAGAGAGTGTGGCGCGCTTAAATGGCAGGGCTCCACTGTGTCCCTATTCCCGGACTTTACAATCATGGTCCAAGAAGAAACTCACAGGGAACATCTGCCTACTTTCCACTACCCTCACAAAGGGTAAGTTATGTGCCATGGTCCACCGTCCACCACACAGGTGACCACATAGATGCCAGCACACATGTACTGTGTACTGAACACATTGTTCTTTCTCCTCATTATTTCCACAGCACCCGGCCGGGTCCCCTGTTAGTTTCTTTAATTACACTGTTTTCACGGTGCCACTGCATCTCATCACCAGACAGTACAGGCCCCCCTTCAGGTAGTGTTGACATACAGTTTTTACATATAGCATTTCTGTCTTACCAGAAATATTTCCCTACAAGGGCCACACGCTGATCATATGACCCTACTGTTTCCTCTAGGTGTCCCCACACTGCCAGGTCCTAAAGAGACCCAATATCCTAAACTGGGTCAAAACGCCTTCGACAGACCAAAGAGGCAGCATTTTTTGATTGTTTAAAGTGTTGAGGCTCACATGACTATAATTTCAAAGGTCGCCAAGTATGTTCTATAATTGAAACCTTACTCATTTGTCACTTTTTATGTCACTTTTTAGCTTAGGTTCAATTGCACTTTCACTGGGACACCAGGCACTATTATCTAATGTTTAGCCTTTGTACAAACATATTTGTCTACTCAAACACTCATGTATGTATTATGTTATTTATGTGATTTCTATATAAATAATTTCTCTCATTGACCAAACCTCGTATGTGTATAGTTAGCTTTCTTTTTGACATCCCCTCAACCCTCTGCATAGCCATTGTGCGTAATTCTATTATAATTACCATTCCACAGGAGCCTTTGTTTTCTCAAATAACATTATTTGCAACAGCATAACGTTGACATAGACTCTTTGCAGGAGACACACTTACCCAGGTACGACACCACACATTTTGCGGCTGGCTGGGGTGCTCACCGTTTCTTTTCCAACTACAGTACCTATGCCCGTGGTACAGCGATTTTAATCCACAAGAGACTCCCATTCTCCTTGACCTGCTGCCACACTGATCAAGAAGGTCAATACACAATAGTAGTGGGTAGATTGATGGGTCACACTGTTACTCTAGTGTGCGTATATGCCCCAAACATTGACAACCCTGAGCTTGACGTCATCATTTTACGTATGGGTACTGGCAGTTTGCTATTGGGTGGGGATATTAACTTGCTTATTGATCGTACTATTGACAGCTTTTCTAGAGCGGCGGACCGGACTCCAAACCCCGGTCTCGTCAGGTGCTGTTGGACACGTTTGAGGTGTTTCAGCTCTCTGATGTTTGGAGAATCCGCAACCCAGCGAACCCGGGTTATACCCATTACTCAGCCCAACACGACACCTGGACCAGACTCGATTTCTGGCTACTCGCCCCAAACCCACTCACATAGTACAGCACAATCGTGATTCTCTCCCGGACTTACTCAGATCACGCCCCGGTCCTGGTTAAGCTGCGCATTCCCAGACCAGAGGGTCATGACCGCCAGTGGAGATTCCCGGGCAGGGTGTTAAATGATGACCTATTTGACTCGGGAGTTAGGGAAGCAATTGAGGAATATTTTGATCTAAACACGGGGTCAGTGGACACATGGGCAACGCTTTGGGAGGCCTTCAAAGCATACATCAGGGTCATTGCCAATCCAAAACACGCAGTGGTACTGAAAGATCTGAAGGACAAGCTACCCACTATAGAAAAACAGCTGACTGCTTTGGAAGCCTTTATGCTTCGTTCCCGACACTGCGGAGGGAGAGCGGCCTCAACTGGCGTTACTGTAGAGGTTCGGGAAGCTGGGGAAAGAGAAACTCACTTCCTCAGCAAATACGCGGTAGCACGCAGGTATGGCCCAGGCGAAAGACCAGGGCGTACGCTAGTACAACTGCTGAGGCCCCCGTATTCCAAATCATACATCACAGAACTATGGTCTGACTCTGGGGTTACTTTAACGGAAAAGACTGACATCCGGGACACATTCTTAGCGTATTATAAAAAATTGTACGCTTCCAAACTTGCACACACCTCCAAGGAGCGAGATTAATACTTCGCGGAGATCACGCTGGTGTATATGAATAATTATAAGCCGAGCAATTCTCCACGGACGAAATAGTCGGTGCAATTGATGCATTAAACGGTGCCTCCGCGCCCCTGGCCTAAATGGCTTCACAGGTGACTTTTATAAATGATACAAAGATATGAATGAATGAATGAATGAATAATATCTTGTAACGCGCAACTTAGCCCAGGGGCATCAAGGCGCCTAAAAGGTGGTACAGCCTAAGATATGAACCGGTGCAAGAGTTACAGATAGGCCTCTACGAAGAGCAATGTTTTAAGTGCTTTGCGAAAGAGCACGATGGATGGTTGTCCTTTTAATTCCATGGGAAGAGTGTTCCAAAGCCTCGGGGCAAGAGAGGAAAATGCCCTCCCTCCCCACCTGGCTTTGAAAATCCGGGGGACAGACAAAAGGTTTTTATTAGAGGAGCGAAGAGGTCGGTTAGGAGAGTAGGAGGAAAGGAGGGACCGTATACCATCTGAACTTGCTCCATACAGAGCCCCATGGGTAAGGCAAAGGATCTTGAAAGAGATCCTGGACTGGATGGGTAGCCAGTGCAGGTTCTTCCTGGCTAGAGAGGCTGAAGAGAGTCTAGGGACGTCAATAACGAGCCTGGCCGCCGCGTTTTGTACTATCTGCAAGTGCTCAACAAGCTTTTTATTGATGCCTAAATAGAGCGCATTACAGTAGTCAAGTCTCGAGGAGACAAGAGCCACGGTGACCTGCTTTCGAGCTTATGGCGAAAGGTAGTGTGAAATCTTTCTCAGGATCCTGATGACACCACAGCAGGTGGACACAGTCCTACTGACCTGACGGTCAAAGGAAAGGGTGGTGTCTATCAGCACACCCAGATTCCGGGCAGATTGAGAGGGCAGAGGGCACACTCCGAGGGACGATGGCCACCAGTCACTCGACCAGATGTCCTGTTTACCCCCGAAGATCAGGACCTCGGTTTTCTCTCTGTTTAACTTCAGGGAGTTCACAATCATCCACTGGGAAACTGCCTCCATACAGTTTCGAAAATTAAGAGAGGAGATACTCACTGATTGAGAGAGGGAGGGAGACCATGTTTGCGTGTCATCAGCATATGACAGCACTTCCAACCCAAAGGATCTAACTAACCTGGCAAGTGGGGCCACATAGATGTTAAAAAGAGTAGGGCTCAAAGATGAGCCCTGAGGGACCCCACACTGCACAGGTTTGGCGGGGGAGAGAAACTCGCCCAATTTGACCTTCTGTTCTCTCTGGTTGAGAAAAGAAGTCAAGAGGCTCAGTGCTGGGCCCTCAACTCCCATCTCCCTGAGGCGAGTTACCAAGACAGAGGGAGACAGGGTATCGAAGGCAGCTGTCAGGTCGAGCAGGACCAGAAGAGTAGCCTAGCCCTTGTCGACTTTCGTGCGAATGTTGTTAACGACCACCATCAGGGCGGACTTGGTACTATGGGCCCTTCGAAAACCGTGTTGCGAAGGGTCCAGCATGCTGGAGTCATCCAGGAAGGCACTTAGATGTTGATTCAGATGTGCTTCGAGCATTTTTGCTGGGGCGGGAAGCAGGGATATAGGACGGAAGTTCTTCAGAACCCCGGGGTCCAAAGTGGGCTTTTTCAAAAGAGGCTTGACAACCGCCCTTTTCCATGAGGAGGGGAAGATACCTTCAGTAATAGCTAAGTTCATCACCTTTAAGAGGGGAGGCAACACAGCCTCCGTGCACTCCTTAAGGATCTTAAGGGGGCAAGAATCCAGAGGGGATGCAGATGAACAAGTTACTTACCTTCGGTAACGCTTTTTCTGGTAGATACAATATCTGCCTGTGGATTCCTCACCTTGTGAATATCCCCTTGCGTCAGCAACATTCGGAAATTCTTTTTGTAGCTTCGC
This sequence comes from Lissotriton helveticus, assembly GCF_964261635.1. Classification (NCBI taxonomy): domain Eukaryota; kingdom Metazoa; phylum Chordata; class Amphibia; order Caudata; family Salamandridae; genus Lissotriton; species Lissotriton helveticus. Next base: position 272,739,825 of record NC_136062.1, read on the forward strand.
GCCGACGTGGACTTGGACGTCATAGAGACACGGAATCGCACGCGACTCCGCTGACGTCACCGACGCCTACAATAGGCCCACGCCGGCGTGATGAAATCAGTTCCGCGCTTTTTTCCGTGCCTTCGAGGCACACGGGACGGACCAATGACAGTAGACATATACACAGTATACGCAGTACAAATATCAAGGTAACACACACAGTGTGAAGCAAATGCAATAAAACATTTGAAATAAACAACTCCTTGACAATAAAAATATATACATTACAGAAACTCTGGTATAGTAGAGTGGACAACGGGGAGGCGGGTGGGTCAGTGAGGAATCCACAGGCAGATATTGTATCTACCAGAAAAAGCGTTACCGAAGGTAAGTAACTTGTTCTTCTGATAGATACATCTGCCGTGTGGATTCCTCACCTTGTGAATAGAGTCCCACAGCAGTCCCCACTCCTGGAGGAGGGCGTACACTCTGCTAAACCAGGAAATCCTGAAGGACAGAACGCGCAAAGTGCCCGTCCCTCCTCACTTCGGTATCCAAGCAGTAATGCTTCGCGAAAGTGTGGAGGGAAGACCAAGTTGCCGCCCTACAAATATCCTCTACAGGAACACCTCTAGCCAATGCTGAGGTTGAAGACTTAGCTCTTGTAGAATGAGCCCTTATACCCTCTGGTGGATCCTTACCGGCCAAAGAGTAGCAGATCTTTATACAGAGGACGATCCATCTCGACAAAGTTCTTTTATGGACCGCTCTTCCTTTCTTGCAGCCAGCAAACCCAATGAAGAGCTGGTCATCCAAACGAAAGTCTTTAGATCTGTCCAAGTAAAAGGACACCGCCCTTTTGGGGTCCAGACGGTGTAACCTCTCCTCATCCTTAGAAGGGTGTGGGGGAGGATAAAAGGTAGGGAGGGTAATGGATTGACCAAGGTGGAAAGGAGTCAACACCTTAGGCAGAAAAGCAGCCCTGGTCCTAAGAACCATTCGATCAGCATGAATGGTCAAAAATGGGGGCTTGTAACTAAGAGCCTGAAGCTCACTTACCCTCCTTGCCGAGGTTATTGCAACGAGGAAGACTGTCTTAAGAGTCAGAAGCCTCATAGGACATTTGTGAAGAGGCTCAAAGGGAGCACCCATCAAAAAGGTCAATACAAGATTTAAGTCCCACTGAGGCACAATAAAAGGAGTAGGAGGGAACTTATTTATGAGGCCCTTCAAAAACCTTAAAACCACAGGAGATTTAAAAAGAGAAGGCTGCTCAGGCAAGCAGAGAAATGCCGACAGCGCTGAAAGATAGCCCTTCACTGTGGCAACAGCAAGCCCCTGTTGCGCCAGAGGAAGGGCAAACTGGAGAACATCAGACAAACGGGCTCTCAAAGGGTCAATAGATTTCTCCCCACACCACGTGACAAATTTTGACCATCTATAAGAATAGATGGACTTAGTGGAGTCACGCCTGGCTGATAAGATGACATCCACAACGTCAGGCGGGAGGGAAAAGGAATTCAGGTTGCCCCGTTCAATCTCCAGGCATGAAGGTGTAATGTCTGGAGGTGGGGGTGTAGAACCTGCCCCTCCATCTGAGAGAGGAGGTCTGCCCTGAGAGGGAGACGGAGCGGCGGGTGAGAGGAGAGGTGGAGAAGATCTGTATACCACACCCTCCTTGGCCAGTCCGGGGCGACCAATATGACTTGGGCCCGGTCTTGGCGAATCTTCCTCAGAACCTGAGGAATCAAGGGTATGGGAGGAAACACGTAAAGGAGTTGTGAGCCCCAACTCAACTGAAACGCATCCCCCAAGGCTCCTTGCATCGGATACTGGAGACTGCAGAAAGACAGGCAGTGAGCATTCTCGCGAGTGGCGAACAGGTCCACCCGAGGAGTCCCCCACATCTGAAAGATGTCGTGAACCACCTCCGGGTGAAGCCTCCACTCGTGGTCGGCAGAGAACTGCCGACTGAGACTGTCTGCACGAACGTTCAGAACTCCGGCAAGATGATTCGCCATCAGACAAATCTGATGGTCCTGAACTCAGGACCAGAGACGCATTGCCTTTCTGCAGAGACACTGCTACCCTACACCTCCCTGCTTGTTGATGTACCACATCGCGGTCGTGTTGTCCGTCAGGACCAGGACCGAACGACCGCGAAGGGAGAGGAGGAAGGCCTTGAGCGCCAAACGTATCGCCCGCAATTCTAAAAGGTTGATGTGAAACAACCTTTCCTCTGGAGACCAAAGACGCTTGACCTCCAGATCCCCCAGATGAGCACCCCACCCTAGAGTGGATGCATCCGTTATCACTATGGCCACCGGAGGAGGCAACAGAAAAGGCTTCCCCTGAGACAGGTTGCCTTTCACACCCCACCAAAACAGATCCGCCGCAGCTTCTCTGGAGATCCTCACTGACTCCCTGAGATCTCCGTTGTGCTGATACCACTGCCTGCGGAGGCACCACTGGAGCGCCCTCATGTGCGAGCGTGCATGGTTGACCAACAGAATGCATGAAGCCATCAGACCGAGCAGGCGAAGGACCTTCAGGACTGGAACAACCGCTCCATTGTAAAATAAAGGAATCATTTCCTGTATGCCATGAATCCTTTGAGGAGGAGGGAATGCGCGACATACAGTTGTGTCCAGTACAGCACCTATGAACAGGTTGCGCTGGGAGGGCACCAGGTGAGATTTGGGTACATTTATCGAAAAACCCAACCTGTACAACAACTGGGTTGTCTCTCGCAGATGATGGAGCACTCTCTCTGACGACTCTGCTTTGATCAGCCAGTCGTCCAAATAAGGGAATACAGGAATCCCTGACCTTCTGAGATGCGCCGCCACCACTGCCATCACCTTGGTGAAGACTCGAGGCGCAGTAGTAAGCCCAAACGGAAGGACCGCAAACTAATAGTGCTGCGATCCCACCGTAAAACGGAGATACTTCCTGTGTGACTACAGGATGGGGATGTGAAAGTACGCATCCTGGAAGTCGAGCAACACCATCCAGTCTTCTTCCAGCAGTGCCTGAAGAACCTGAGCAAGGGTGAGCATCTTGAATTTCTCTTGTTTCAGATAAAAATTCAAGATCCTGAGATCCAGGATTGGACGAAGCCTGCCATCCTTTTTGGGGATCAGGAAATACCGGGAGTAGCATCCCTGACCCCTTTCCTGTTCTGGGACCACCTCTATCGCACCCTTTCTTAACAGAGTTTGAACTTCTTCCTGTAGGAGTAACAGATGTTCCTCTGAGCAATATCCCTGGCAAGGAGGGTAATTGGGAGGGAATTCCCGAAAGGGAAGGGCATACCCATTTTCTACGACATTGAGAACCCAAAGATCTGATGTAACCGATTCCCAATCTCTTAGAAAGTGGGTAAGCCGACCCCCCACCGGACCCACATGATCCTGAATGGCGGATCTAGGGCTGCTTTTCTGTGGCTGGGGGGTTGGAGGAGGTGGAGGAGGAAGAGGCTTGACGCCCTCGAGGACGTGCCCTTTGCTTTCCCCTGTATGACCTATACAAGGTATTTTGCTGCTGCTGCTGCTGTTACTGCTGTTGACCTTGCCTATAGGTACGAAAAGAAGAGCGTCCAAAACCTCTGAACTTTCTGGCCGTTGAACCTCTTACTTGAAGACCAAGAGATCTAGCAGTTGCCCTGCTATCCTTAAATCTCTCTAAGGCTGTATCTGCCAGCTCCATCAAATGGTAGATCTAATAGTGCAGACTGCACATCCGCAGAAAAATCAGAGGATTTCAGCCAAGCTGATCTTCTAGTGGCAACCGCAGTGCCCCTAATCCGGGCCCATAATCCGTGCCACAGAATCTGCAGTATCAAGACCGCTCTGGATAACCTGACGAGCTGCTGCTTGAGTATCAGATAATACCTCCTCAAAGTCACCCCTGCAGTCCTCTGGAACCTTAGGAATCAACAAACGCATTGAGTCCATAAGTGCGTGCACATACCTTCCCATAAGACAAGTGGCATTCGTTGACTTTAATGCCGTACTTGCTGAGGAGAAGGTTTTCTTGGCCACTTGATCTTGTTTCTTAGCCTCCTTGTCACCAGGCACTTGGGGAAAAGCACCAACTGACTTTTTAGAGCACGCAGCCTGAATCACTAGACTTTCAGGAGAAGGGTGAGATGATAAAAAGGCAGGGTCCTCGGGAGCCACCCTATATCTCCTCGCCACACTTTTTGAGACAGCAGGAGCAGAAAGAGGCTTTTTCCACACCTCCATAATAGGTTCAGTTAATGCCTCATTAAATGGGAGTAATGGTTCTACAGCTGAGCTCGGAGAATGAAGTACCTCTGTAAGTAGATTTGACTTAAACTCAACAGTAGGTAATGTCAAACCTAAAAGTCCTGCTGCCTTTTTCATAACCACGTGATATGGCTGGACATCCTTAGAAGGCGTATCCGGACCTGATGGTAACACCCATTCTGGGGAAAAATCAAGGCCACTAGCATCAGCCAGCTCTTCGAAATAATTCTCATCCAGTTCACCATCCTCCAAGTCTGAATGAGACTCATAATACCTCCGCTCTTCAGGAGACGTTGAGCTTCCCTCCTAGATCTTACTTTAACACGGATCGCAGCCGGATCCACCATCGACTCCGACGGCGCCGGAGCCGATGTCGGTACCGAATCCGAAGGCTTAGAAGGATGCTCCAGAGTTTTGCTTGGAGCGGGCGACGCCCGTACTGGAGTCATCGACTTCGGTCGAGCCGGCGTCGACCTCGGTGGAGCCGGGTACTGCCACAGCGGAGTCGGGGCTGGCATATACGGCATGAAAGGTGCCGGGGCATAAGAATGAGGCACACCCAAATTAAATGCCGTTGGACCCATGGAACCCGAAGGTGCACCAGAGGGGTACCATGACCTCGAGAATACTCCACACATAGCGTTCAGGAACACTGAAGGATCCTGACCTGGTGCTGGAAAAGGTGGATGATCACCCTCAGGCCGATCTCGAGGCAGATTCAAATCTGGTTCATCAACAGGAGCCGATTCTTCTTCCTCATTAGGAACTTCATCGACCTCTTCTTGAGCCGGAGACGGCGTCGGAGTCGGATCGGAAACCGGAGTCGGATATTGAACTTGCGACTCGGACGGCGAGGCCTCGCCTTCTCGATCCGAAACCTCTTGTGGTGGGATCACCTTCGATTTAACCTTCTTGGGTGACCTCGAGCCCGACTTCTCACCCGAATGACGTCGAGATTCATGTCTCCTTTTCCTATGCTTCTTATGCGACCTCGAAGCATGATCCGACGAAGACTTCGAAGCCGACGCCTCTCGAGATCTTGATCTTGACCTCGACTTCCTCGAGCGGGATTTTGAAGACTTCTTTTCTTTATCGGCTTTCAGTTTCGCCACAAGAAGCTTGGTCTCCCTTTCTCGCAGGGCCTTTGGGTTAATTTTTTGACACGACGAACATCCATCTACATCGTGGTCGGAGCTCAAACACCAAATACAGTCTTGGTGTGGGTCCGTAACGGACATCATCTTCCCGCACTCCCTGCAGGGTTTAAATCCAGTCTTCTTTGTCGACATTATAAGGAGACAAAGAGGCAAGAGAATAAAGAAACGAAGAAAAACAGTAACAGAGTTACCAAAAGCTACTGAGTATCCCGAAACCGTTAGCGTCGACGACGTGGAAAAAAGGGAACTGATGTCATCACGCCGGCGTGGGCCAATTGTAGGCGTCGGTGACGTCAGCGGAGTCGCGTGCGATGCCGTGTCTCTATGACGTCCAAGTCCACGTCGGCGCGAAGCTACAAAAATAATTTCCGAATGTTGCTGACGCAAGGGGATATTCACAAGGTGAGGAATCCACACGGCAGATGTATCTATCAGAATTTGTTTTATCGAGGAGCAGATTTAGTTGTTCAGAGGTGAGAAGGGGGAAATTCAGGAAGCAGCTACAGGGTTCATCCACCTGGCATTCGGTGGGGGGGGGGGGCAACCGGGGGGACAGGAGTACCCAAATCACGGTTTAGGGATTCGAGAGTGGTGTAGATATCCACTATTTTCGTGTGGAAGTAAGTGAAGATCCTGTCACACAGCTCCTGAGATCCCACTGTGGGATCTGGCGTTTGAAGGATGGATAGGGAGTCGACGATCTTAAACAATTCCCTAGGGGAGTTGAGGGAGGCCGTCAGGTTAGCAAAATGGGCCTTCTTTTCCTCGATTACCGCCGATTTATACTCTTTAAGGAGATGTTTATGTTTTTCCTTCTCCTTAGGATCAAGACGAGTCCGCCAGAGCCTCTCCTGTTTCCTACAAGTCTTTCCTAGAAGTCTATCATGAATCCTTGGAACGGAATCAGTTGCTGCCAACTTAGAGAGAAGCAGTGATTACCTTATTACCCACACCTGGCAAAGATCCCTTACAGTGCAGCTTGTATAGACTGATGTCACTGTTAAATTTAGATTATAAAATATTAGCGAAAACGATCTCAGTGCGACTTGCTCTGCTACTAGACAAAATAATATCGACCCAGGGTCCGATGGGCGGTTATGAGTCTCCCATACCATCGGGGAGGGTTGGGAGTCCCTAATTTTCAGCTATTTTATTTGATCGCTCAGTGCAGTTATGCTCATTCCTGGTTCCACCCTGACAACAGAATCCCCTATTTACGACCTGAGGCAGATCTGGCCCTACCCGACTCACTGAACACAGAGTTGCCACTTAGTTATCCACGCGACCCTCTAGACATTCAGACTGTCTCCACTACCAGCTGGGCTTGGCAAAAATTGGCCAGGGTGCTGGGATCACCGATAATGTATTCCCCCAAGCTTACTGCTTCCGAATCAACGCTGGATACCAATAACTGGGGAAAGGAAAGTGCAGCGCACCCTTACTCGGTTTGACGTGACCACTATAGTGGACCTTTACATTGATGGCCAAGCTTTCTCTGTCTCTGACGGGGATAAGTTCCAAGAGGTGTCATTCATGGACACATTTGTGCTTACACCTGACTGCGCGCAGCCTTAAGAGCTAAGATCCCTAGCTTTCGTATCAAATGGGACCCACTCACCACTCTGTCCACAGTTATAGATAGGAGCATGGGGACCATCTGGTTTCGAAACTGTACAGGGCCTGTGTAGAGATATTTCCAGTCCACAATGCCAAGATGCGAGCCGCGTAGGAGGCAGATCTTGGTCACCCTACTACTGATGAGTGGACTGCTTGCTGTTTACAAACTAAGGCGGTTTCATTGAACAGCCGCCATAAACTTATCCACTTCAAATTATTTCGCTGAATTTACATTACACCTGAGATGACACACAAAATAAACCCAGACAGACCCCACTGTTGCCTAAAATGGAAAACCCCACACGCAAAATTTGCGCACCTGGACTGGACCTGTTGCAAGATCGGCAGCTTTTGGTCCGACATTTTCTGCTCACTTGGGGAAATAATAGGTTTCGACCTCGACCCTACACCAGCAGTGGCCTTATTGGGATACGTGAACAACTTCCCCAAGTCGGTTGCGTAATTTCGCAGCCTTGGGGTTGCTGTTGGCCAAAAGGGAAATTGCACTCAAATGGGGGCAGAAAGCAGTGCCTACATGCAAAGACTGGCTGAACAGTCTGGCATATTGCAACCTCAACTACGATATATTTGCCTCCACGCTGCCTAGAACAACCCGTCCACAAGACATTTGGGGCCCTTTCAAAAAATACACAGCCACGACTCAATCACAACCTACCACACGGCTAAACAGCGGGCAAAATTAAATAGATGCTTGTTTCCCGTACTGAGATTAGACTATGATACAGAAATATAATGCTAGAAGCTGTGTTTAACAAAGGTGTGCATTTTGCAAGTTACACTCGGATTGTCCAGTCCACATAAAATCTCGTGGAGTCACATGTCATGTAATGCAGGTACTTATGTCATGTCACATATAATGTAGTATCGCCAATGCCATTGAATGGAAGCTGGAAATGTATTGTGTTCGTTCCGAAACTGGTAAATAAAGTTTTTTTTAAAAAGGTAGATTTAGTGTTCAATTTGACATTCAAAAAATATTTATTTTTAACCTGCGACTTTGATGGATGTTCTGGTGATAAGCTTAAAAACCATAACCACCACCTCCCGGCCTGAAAGTTTTTCCTAGCTATCCTTCAGTGTAAACTTTATTCATGACATGGAAGTAAGGATTTCCCCACAAGATTGTTGCACAATGAATTATGCCTCTAATGCTTTTCTCAGCCTTGGAGATTTATACATACTGTAAATGATTTTGTGTTACATATATTCAGTAGTAAAGAAGATAAGTAAATACATCAAGGATTGAAAAGATGGAGGAGGACGGAGATGAATGTCAGAGGATCTTCCACACAAAGAAAAAGGCCAGTCTGGTGGCCGGTATCAACTACTAGGGGCTGTTGTATGATTGGATAGAACAAGACACATCCTTCATGTACAGTTCCCTAGTATTGTTGGGAAATGTAGGTGTTTCATGCACTTATAAAAACTGAGTGTGTCTGGCTGCAGTAGCTTTACAGTAATGAGAATAAATCTCACTTGCATTTACCTAATTCAACTGACACTTTCTTTCATAACAGAAAAAAAACTTTACACTGCCTACGCTGAAAACAAGATGTATGTAAATTAGCATTCTCTGTGCATACACAAAATTTGCCCTCATAGGTTAAAAAAAAAAAAAGACACCCTGAAATATTGCATCATAAATAATTGGTCAAAATGCTCATTTAACTGCCATCTTTCTATTTAACAGAATATTCGAAATAGGCACCTTGATTTGCTGAATCTACAGCTTCATATGCCCTTTTAATGGCTTGGGTGAATGCCAACTCACTAAGCGTTCATACACACCCACTTCATCCTATCTGAATGAGAGAAGGATATTAGGAGTATCTATTTTTCAACAACATTGTTCAAGGTATCCAAGGAATCAACTGGCTTGAGTTGATGATGCAGTGCTACTTTCTTTCCAGGGTGCCCAATATTTTGCCATCATGATTAAAAGGGATACAGATTGCAGCCACTGGGTTATAAGACCTGCTCCAAGTCTTCTTTAGCATGTCCTCATACAGAGCCAGTAGTCCTCAAAAGACTTTTAACAAAGAAACTAACATGAGGGCCAGTTTGTAAAAACAGGCCTTTGGTTTTAAGAATCATGGTCAAAAGTGTGTACAAGTGTGAGAATTCTTAAGAGTTTCTACAGAAAGCTCATTCATTAAGTTGAAAAAACATGATTTTTTTGGTTACTCTCTAAAGAGTAATGTTAACAGTTTTGACTGTTAACCACGGTCTTTACAATATTACCACATCATCCAAGAGAGACACTCTCGGGAGTGAGCAAGGAGGAACTTTTTATAGGTGTTAGATACAATATTATTCTCCCCCCATACCCATAATTTGGCAAGACCAAGGTATTCATCTGCAGGATCTTCAACTCCTAGTCCTTTCCATTACTGATGTTATGTAGTGGGATGATTTACATGCAACAGCTACAAGATTGCACATTAAAGAGACACCAACAGTTCATGAAAAATAAAGAAGGTGTTGGTGGTAAAAAGGAAAAAGGTACATAGTGAAGAAAGTAGTGAGAGGCCTGAGAGGCACAACCATTTTTTCTTGAGGCACTGAAAAAGGAAGAGGTCATGGTTTCCAATAGGTAGCAAATGTTGAAAGCAAAGCTTACACATCTCCTCTAGTCTTCCCGAACAGTTTTGGACAACTCCGAAGCCAACAATGATTCTTTTTTCTCTTCCCCTGAAAGTACTGCTTCCAGGATATGAAGAGCAGGTCATTGTTTCCTTCTGTTCTATTAATGCTTGACACTGTATTCCTTATTGATAGTGGTGTCGTCAATGGCAGATGGAACATCATAATCAAAGGAGGCATTCTGTGAAGAAAGGAGAGCTTGTACCGAAGATAATGAGGGATCTCATGTTAAGTAGGTTATAAACAATGTTTCAAACCGCAGGGGTCTATTGGTCAACAACGAAAAATCTCAATGTTTACAAATGCTGTAGAAACAATAGCGACTGGACTGTCCCAATTTGCATTGAAATCCTCTTGTACGGAGTCCATTCTTGTGCATTGAAGAAGCAAATCTCTGTGTCCTGTCTGATAAGGAGCAACACCAAGGACTAGCTATTGCTGCTGATGCATGTATTGAAATAGAAAGAGTATTCTCAATATAAATGAAGGAATACTTATGCTCAAAGTACTCTAACTTTTGGGAAATTAACAGGGTAATTTAGGGAAGCCTTTTTACACGCAGTGTCTGTGGTGTAAAGAATTTCCAACCAACTCAGAAGGAAGGAGAGCGAAAAGACAGAAACAATTTGAAAGCGCAGTAGTTTCATTACCCTTTGGAATGTCCTATGTTAAATGGTTTTCATTCGTATGGAGTCTATTTAAAAGTGGCAATACAACCATCAGAAGATGCTGAATAAATGTAGACAAACTAAATTGACTTTGAGGCAGATATCAGAGGCATCAACATACAGTTGTGGGTTATGGCTAGGTTAGAGCATTAAACAGTCAATAAAAAAAAATACTTAAACATTACCATTAGATCTGCTATACCTTAAAATACCTTTCTGTATTTTAGCATATCAGAAGAAAGTTGGATAAGGGTATGATTCTTACCTCCGTTAAAAAAACAACGAAGTTTGCACATAGTGAGTATATGGTTTCATCTTGCATACTTACAGTTGAATGCCGGGAAGTAGTCTTTAACAAATGGAATGTGAAAAACTGTAACCTGGGCTGGAGTATAATGAGGAATCGGGTCTTTTTATTGCTACAATCAAACCAAATGTAATCCAGTGTGATATATGAATCCTCTGTGATGCACACTGACCTCAACTCCATGTGTAGACTGGTGTATCCTGTCAAAAGATACAACCCGGCCAAAGGCACCACCCCATAAAGGTAAACTTTTAAAGTACACCCTGAAAATTGTTTATTAGGAAATATTTGCATGGAGGGAAAAACAATACTTTAGACAACTGTGTACAGTAGTTTATCCATTGGTTTATGCATTTACATTTAACAGTCATTACAACGATATAGCATTTGTCCATGATGTGGGGATAAATATTACAAAAACAGAGTTCAAGCTCAAGATGAGAAAGAAGGATTGGTGCTTACGTACTCTCTATCACAGCGCTGTAAGCAGTAATAGACACCAGGAGTGGCTTTATGCTGCAATAGCACTACATCAGTGTACAACCTAAGAAAATGAATGCTTGTGTGACATTAAAGAAGGAACCCACTTCTGGGCATACGCCTAAGGAAAGCAGATTACTTGTAAACTGAACATCTTCGTAGCTACTGTGCATTCAACAAGCCATTGCAACTTCTGCACAACCGAAGCAGCATCCCCTCTCATTAAAGAAAAGTCAGACTCTCTAGCAACAATGCCCTCCCTCAGATTAAAAAAAAACAGTTTTCACAAGTCATAGTGCTAAAATCACTGACAGTATAACATTGTACATGAGCAGGTTTCACAAGTGGTATTTTCCATAACGGTGTTCTAAATGACCTCTTAGATAGTGAGCTCCAGCTGAACATTTCCTTGGAAACAACATCCCTATCTGTGTGCTATTCCATAGGTAAACACGCATTGCCAAAGCCTATAGGTTTCCCCTATGCAAAATCTAATGGCTTTGGCAATGTTTTTTTTACATGTTGCACAGCAGTTGAGCTTCTGTGGAACATGGCTTAAAGATAATAAAAAAAATACAAACAGTGCTATTACGTGACCAGCATTGACTGCTCATAGCATTTATGTTTTTTTTTTACTTTAAGCCATGTTGCACAGAACCGCAACTGCTGTGCAACATGCAAAAAAACATTGACAAAGCCAATAGATTTTGCATAGGCGAAACCTCTTGGCTTTGCCATTGCTTTATACAAAACCCCTTTCAAAATCATGTGCCTGAATGAGGCAGCATACGATCAGATGGCCTAGAGAAGTTGTGCTACCGTGCGCTATTCATTTTTCTGTTCTGCCTTACGTTTTTATTCCAGTGAAATAGAGGATATTTAGGTCTACTGGACGTCCTCCACCTTTTGACAGACTTTCAACAAGAGCTTACACTCGACTTACACAGCGCAGACCCAAATAATTCATAATAGTAGGGTTGAGATTTTTTAGGACATAGCACGAAGCAAATGGGGCTGGCTCCAGGGACAACACAAAGTGAACAGAACCTAGATTACTCACAGTAGCGCAAATCTCGCTGAATGGCAAGAGTTTAAGACCTTGAAGCCTAGTTTGAATCATCTCACAGCTCATAAAATTCAATGGGAGTCAAGATCTATGCACAAAGGCTTATTTGATGTGCCTCACACAGAGAACCATTTCAAGCACTGTGTCTAAGCCTCACGTCTTCAACAGCCTTTCTCATTAAGTGCGAGGCTCATATCAGAAAATTATCTTCTTCATAAAGAGGAGGTGTGAGGATGCGTGGTGTGCAGCTCGTGACTGCTGAGGTGTGAATGGTATGTAAATAAAGGAATGACTGGGGTTTTTCGGGAAATCACGGAGTGCTGAAGGAACCACTTCGAGATTTTTTTAATTTGACCGTTGAGCACATTTTGTTTACCAATGCCTAAATCAGTCAGGGTGATTTCCCTCTAAAGGAAATATTTTCTTAAACTGTACTCACACCTACACATACGCAACACCCCCCCCGCACTCCTCCCACTCCAGGTACCAGCACTTCCCCTGCACATAACCCCAACAATTTAATGCTGATTCAGAGTTGGAAACAACTTGAAGCACAGCATAAACATAGCCAGGGAAAAACAGAGCGGTGTTAGAGCAGAATCAGCAATCTGAAAACGGCCACAAGGCAGGAAGGGTTGAGGGATGGGCAAGCAATGAGGAGAGAGGGAAGAACCCACTAGCGAGTGGGGTGGAGGGGTGGGGGCGTGAGCCAGGAACAATGTGGGAAGAGTGTCGGGAAGGAGAGGAGATGGCCTGCAGAAGCACTCCTATGGAATACTAGATGGCGAATTAAAAACAAACAAAAAAGTACCTTCCAAGTGCATACCAGTGGAAGGACGCTGGCCAGTGACCGGAAACTGTACTTGGGCCATACTCTATGGCAGGGGTCTCCAACGAGTAGCTCGTGAGCTACTGGTAGCTCGCCAGCACCCTTCAGGTAGCTCTCAGAGTTGAAGACAAGCCAAGGCAATCTCAGAGACTCTGTGCATATTAAAGAAGGCCGCACCTCTCCTCTCAAAACACTTAGAGTGAAAGCCAACCAAATCAATAGCAGAGCCTTATAGTAACACACAACTGAGTTGGGTTACGGGGTCTGCCACATGACCTTCTATATCCCCTCTAACTCCAAATCACAAGGAGATTGGCCATGTTATACATCCTACTCCATCAGTTTCAGCACATATGTGAGCAATGCACTATCAAAGAGTGACAATAGTAATCATTGCTGACCCACCAAAGTTTGGGACTGTGGGAGCCAGAGTTAAAATTGGTTAGGAGCATGATTAACCCAACAGCTAAGAGGAGCAGGATATGGATCCAGAGCAAAGAAAAAGTAAGAGCTTCATCCACATTCATTTATGTGTCTGTCTGTCTGACATGGTGTCCCTCTCTAATTAAGTGTTGTTTCCTGGAAGCTACACCTAGAGTCAAGGACCGTCAAATGTGAATGCTGGTCCGCATCATATGGGTTTTATCTTTGGTGCAATTGTGTCTGTTCATGGCAAAATAATGCCCATGGTGTAATAATTCTCATCTTTGACTATTACAGGTATTTTTTAGTATAGTTTTCCCATACCTGCTGCCATTATTCACATATTAAGAGCATGACTTGCCCACTTTGATCCACCCGTGACAGAATGATGAATGCCCCTCGCATATTAATGGCCATAACTGATATACGTTGGGCATCCAGGATGTTATGGCGTCCAGCCTTGGTACGCTGGCTCTGGTATAATGGTTTGGCATTATTCACATAACAAAGGCATCCTTGGTGCTATGGTGAACATCCATCACCTATGATTGTAATGCCTGGGCACTTTAAGAAAAATCTGTCTGCATGAAGCATTTTTACATGATAGTACTGATATTTGTGGATTGAGTGTTTTCTAAAAATGAAAACGGATATTTTAAAGGTAAATGTTTTTTCAGAAAAGGTTTTTATTCTGAAACTGAGTTTGTTTGCCCAAAATGGAAAGTGGTATTTGATAGAACAAATATGTGTATTTTGAAAAACTGATATGCTGACAAACACAACATATTTTAATTCTAAAACACATTTAAAGTTGATAGCCGAATGATAATTCATGCTGAGTTGGGAAGACCTACTGCTCTGGTTATGTAATTTGTGCCACAGAGCATTTGATAATTTGAATGTAGCTTCATTAGTGAGGTGGTGGCATTTAATATTGAGAAATGTTTTCCTGCTACTTCTGCTGGTAACCTTGTCTGGAATGCTTGGGTGGTCACTGATAATCCTGCTTAGAGTGGTCATAGTTTAATGTTAACACATGTTGCCACTATTTTACAGTGATAAAATATGCTAGTAGCTCAGCAGGACTTTCCTTGAGCAGAAGTAGCTCTCGATACAGAAAAGGTTGGAGACCCCTGCTCTATGGCATGGACAGGCAAGCTGAAGGGCATGCAAAGCGAAAGCAACCCACATGCAGACCAATCAGTAGCATGTGAATCAGAGTGATATTGGAATCAACAAATGGTACGCAAAGTTAAGTGGGCGAGTTCTAAGCCCCTTTTAAGATTGTTTTTCTTTTCAAACAAGAGATTTCGTAAGCACAACACAAGCGCTACACAGGCGAAACATAAACAAATACATTTAAATTCTCCATTAAGTCAGGAATACCTACCAGTGTTGAGTACCCTTCTTCATCTGACTCAGGCTGAGATAAATCAGATTCACTTCTTGATTTATTTAGTCTGTAGCTTGGACCTGAATGGATCAAGTGACTTTCTGCAGAAAGGCTCTCACTCCTATATTGTAAGAAAGAATATCCTTTATAAATATTGAATTATTATATAGTACAAAATGCCATTATAATCTAAAGTACCAGTTTATACAATAATAATACAACCATGCTAAGTGGACAAAGGCATGAACCCATAATAATGGCTGTCCACCAACGTCACCCTTCACAGGGTAGTATAAAACGGGTACAATAAGTGATATTGATTATACGGTAATGACAGGTAAGTAAGTTCTTGATAACTAGCCCTAAAAAATATTGAGTAAATATTTCATAAAAACACTATCCCCTATAAATATTTCCCTCAGAAACACTAAACCTCACCCTCACTGCAGCTAACTGAATTGGTAATGTTTAAAGTCTCAGTAACAAAGGGATCCACTACAAATTTCAAGAGGGGTAGTGAAGCATGCATGCAACCATCAAGATATCAACATATCTAAGAAAATATTACAGGTAAGTAACTGTATTTTCAAGCAGTACATTTTATGTGGGGAGCAGCAGGGAAGATAATTATCAAATCAGTCAGGAATTCTCTTATGAGATACTATATGACTAATTTGTTTTATCTTTTTTAATCTGCACTATTACTTCTTGGCATACCTTGTACTGTGTATTTACATAGATATAGAGATATGTATGCATAAATGAATGAAAATAAGTTACTTACCTGTAACTGTAGCTCTCCAGTATTGGAATCTTTCACAGATTCGCATGCTTGAATCACTCCCCGTCATCGAGATTGGAGTCCCACTGTATATTTTAATAGCATTGCAATATCACACACAGACTAAAAAGGCCCAAGGCACCTTAGTTTTGTAACATATCAGTCATTGTCCGAATAGAGGCTAAACATAGGTTACAATCAATCAGGTTGTCCTACCCTCTAGAACACTCCTTTGAGAAGCTCCAGTCCCTCAGATTTTCACAGCAGGAGTGTAGGAGCTACACCCAGAGAGGGAGAGAGGGAGGGGGGAGAGGTAGAGGGGGGGAGAGGGAGAGCGAGAGATATAGAGATAAGGTTCATGGGGGGGGTATCATATAAATGATTGATGTAGATGTAAATAATATGAAAGATTCTGACACTGGAAAACTACAGTTACAGGTAAGTAACTTCTTTTCTTACTCCAGTATTGTACCTCTCATAGATTCACAAGCGTGAAACAGATTAAATAGCAGTTAAGAAGAAAAAAAATTCTGTTACCTTTAAAAAAAAAATTATCCAGAGCATTAACCAAACAATATATTATATATATAAAAGAGATCCAAAGATATACACCTATATTTGTATAAATATAAATCTTAAGATATACAAATACATGTAATAGCAAGAGTAGAAAGAAAAATATTGCATAGCCAGAAAAATGGATGGAAGGGTGAAGAAGAAGCCTAACCATCACTATAAAAGATGTCGCTGTGCTGCTTGCCCCACTCCTGTGTCATTGAGAACTGCAGAATCCATGCAGTAATGCCTGGTGAAGGTGTGTGCATTCTTCCAAGTAGCTGTATGTACAGATGTCTGTTACGGCTTACCTGCTCCGTAAAAGCAAATGGCGCTGGAAATCCAAAGAGCAATACTCTGTTTGGAAAGAGGACAACCATTTCAAGGAGCAGAGTAGGCCACAAAGAGTTGAGTAGACTTGTGAAAGCTTCTAGTCTATTGCACATAGAACTTAATGCATCTCTTGACATCCAACAAATGAAGGCCTTTCTCCGCTGGAGTCGCAGGATCTGGAAAAAAAAGTCTTGAGAATGAGAGGTTCATTTAAATAAAAGTCTGAATGGATTTTAGCAATTAAATTAGCGTTCGTCCGGAGGACCACTCTATTGTTCCTTAATTGCAGGAAAGGCCCCTGAATGTTTAGCGATTGATTTCGCTCACTCGGCTGGCAGATGTCAATGCTACGAGTAGAGCTACCTTCCAGGAAACACATTTCAGATCTGCACTGTGAATGGTTTTAAATGGGTGCTTCGTGAGCTGTGAGAGGACAAGCAGCCTTGGTAGGAGAGGAGTTGGAGGAAAGGCGTAAGCAAAGATGCCTGATCATGCCATCGAAAATGCATTCCCCAATGATCCCTAATGGTGAAGCCAGCTTGCGAAGAACTGGCATTTCTTGTTTTGTGGGGTCGCAAACAGATCGAGACTCGGCTTGCCCCAACAGAGGAAGACTCTGTCGAGAGTGGCCTGATCCAGTTCCCAATCGTGACACAATGACTTTAGTCTGCTATGGTGTTCTGGTTGCCAGGAAGAATCTTCTGCCCTTGGGGACACTTGGTTGCGAATTGCCCATTTCCAGATGCATGGAGTCTCTTGGGAGAGGAGGCATGATCTTGTGTGCCGCCCTGCTAAATGATGTAGTGCATAATGGTAGTGTTGGTCGTCCGAACGAGCACTGCTGAGTTCTTTATTCTTGGAAGGAAAGCTTGTAGGGCCAGATGGACTGCCTTGAGCTCCAACAATTCGATGTGAAGAAGGCGATGCAGCTTTTGCCACTTGCCACTGACTTGCAAATTTTGAAGGAAAACTCCCCATCCATTGAGGGAGGCATTGGTTGTGATGACCAAAGGAGACAGTGGGAGTAGAGACCGACTTTAATATTCTTTTGCTGTGTCCACCATGAGATGGCGTTGACCATGGCCGGTGTGATGGTGATTAGATTGTGGAAAGATCCCTCTGCTTGTAGGCACTGCTTGTCTAGTTCCTCTTGGAGAGGACGCATCCTTAGCTGGCAAAATGGTACTAGAGGGATGCAGGAGGACAACATCCCTAGGAGTGATTTTACTGGTGAACTGAAGGAGACATTCTTCGTGCGAGTTCTGCTAACGAGATTATTTTTAATTGCCTCTCGAGAGATGGAAATGCTCTGCCGAGCGTTGCTCCTAGGAAGGTAATAGGGTCTTTGAAGGATGCAAGACTGACTTTTCTGAATTCAGGGTAAGGCCTAACTCCCTGAATAGTGTTATGCAGGCTGCTGTGGATGCCTGAGTTGCAACCAATTGTCCAAATACAGGAACACCTGGTGTCTTTGCTTTCTGAGAACAGCTACCATAAGAGCAAAGAACTTTGTGAATATCCGAGTGGAAGATTTGAGGCCAAAGGCGAGGACTCTGAATTGATAATGGCTCTTGGCTATTGTGAATCAAAGAAACTTCCTGTGAGATGGATGGATGGATGGGGATACTGAAATACACATCCTGCAGGTTGAGGGTGGACATGTAATCTCCTGGGTTCAAGAGCAATAGAATCTCCTGCAAGGAGACCCTGAATAAGAACGGTTTCTTCAGGTAGATGTTCAGATTATGCAAGTCCAGAATAGGTCACCATTGCCTGAACTTTTTGCAGACCAAAAAAAACGGGAATAGAATTGCCTCCCTCGTTATGTTGCAGGAACTGGTTCTATTGGTCCTTTCTCCAGCATTGCAAGTACCTCTAAATTGAGAAGGTGTAGATATTTTGGAACAGATGGTTGAGGTGGAGTGGGAGGTGGAATGTGAAGAAATTCTAGAGTATGGCCAAACTGAATAAGGTTGAGAATCCATTGGTCCGCAGTTATAGCCAGCCAGCGAAGAAGGTATGCAGATATTTTGCCCCTTAACTGGACTGATCAGAAATAGCCAGAGCCTGTAGGAGGTAATTGGTGACAAGCTGAGCCCTCGGTCTGACGTCCTGCTATACCTCTTGCAGTAGACAGATGCAAGTCGCAGGTGGTGGCTGCCCTTAGGCATACTGGGCATGATAGGGCTGAGATGAAGAGGAGCAAGCAGGGTAACAATATTGCTGGTAAACTCCCCTGTAAGATGGAAGTCCTCTACCGTAGGTGCCTCGAAAGAGTATCTTACCAAACTGAAGCGTCCCCAATGCCCTAGCCAGGTTAGTATCCGTCTTGATAGCGTGGAGTGCCTCATTGACGTGTTTGCCTGAAAAGGGGTTCTCCGTCAAAAGGAAGATTGAGATTTTTGTTGTGGACCTAAGGGCAGATGAATTTAGCTCTAAGCTAGCCCTGGCGGTGTAAAATGGCACTACCTGCCAGCTGTCTAAAAGCAGTTTTGGCAATGTCCATTGCACAGTTTATCACCTCTGACGACGTGCACTCTGCTTCCTGGAGGATCTTTTTGGCCTCCGATTTACTCTTGTCAGGTAGTTGATCCTGGACAGGGCAATATTGGACCCCAACTGGCCGTCATTTTTCCCAAGAATTACGAGAGAATTCACTGCTTGCTAACAGTGAGCACCAACATGGAGGAGCACCTTTCCCCAACACGGTCAAGGCCACGGCCTTCTTTGTCTGGAGGTGCTGTGATTGGTGCAGACGGTTCTTCGACCTGCGTTGTGCTGCCTGTGAGATGACTCAGTAAGGATTTGGGTGACAGGTCAGACAAACAGGAACATTCTCTGGAGCATTGTACTTTTTCTCCAGATGGGGGAGGACCACAGGTACTGTAGCCGAAGTCTTCATGAATTACAAGCCCTCTTCCCAGGTGTAACTCAGAATGGGCATAGATCTTACAGTTTTCCTAAATCGTTCCTTACAATTGTAAAGGAAGCAGTCTGTTTGCATATAAGCCATAGGTAAGTCGAACTGCTTCGCTCCTCGCTCTAGTAAATTGTGGAACCCACCAATATCCTCAGGTGGAGAAACAGCTCTCTCGGAAATGCTTAGGTTTAAAGCTATGATTAAAGATTTGTGTTTTTGAGAATCTCACTGCTAGGATTTTGGAGGTAGATTTGAAAGGAGCATATCCAGACGAAATGTTGCATAGCACTGTGAGGTAACAGAGTCAACACGGGGCTAAAGAAATATTGTTCAGGGGGTTGCATGGACTCCACCCTCTCCAAAGCCTCAGAAACCACCACCTCGCCGGGGATAAATAACAAATCCACAGACTCCCCAAGCCCCGGAAACCAAAACCTCCCCAAATATCAATAAGACATAATGGGGGGTGGGAGGGTGAACTGTAGGCTCCCACCTCCCCAGGGCCCAAAAAGTTTTAACAAATGGGAGAGGGGTCGCTCCCCCACCCACCAGGGCACATAGGGCCCTGGATCCCAACACCTCCCCAGGGCGGCCCATTAACAAGAAAAGAGCGGACCACGCGGCCCCACTCCTGGAGCCATACATGGCTCTGGAAGCCACTAACACCCAGGGCCGGCTCCTGCTATGATCAGGGTGCCCAACCATGGGACATACAACAAAAGGTCTGTCGGGTCAAACAATTTCTTTGCATTTTTACACATTCACATTAGATAAAGTAATAAATCTACGCGAGGCGCTTGAACACAAAATACACACGAAATTATTGAGGATATGCAAAAAATAACAATATTTTTACTTAATCTTTCAACGATATTTGGTATAAAATGAATAATTACCTAGGAGAAAGGCTGTCTGGTAAATCAATTAATGGAGCGGCACATGTGAAAGTGGTGTACGGTGACACAGTGAATGAAGTGACAAGGTGACAATCAGTGTATTGTACAAGAAAGTGACAATACTGTACATGTATTTACAGGTGGTGAATTTTACAAAAAAGGTAACATTTCATGATGCAACAAAAGTGTCTCAAGCTAGGTAATCAAATCACATAGATTTGTAAGCTAGTAGACCTATTGAAGTATGGACAGATAACCGTCGACGTTTCGACCCTGACACGTGCATTAATAGAAGATGTCAAAACGGGTCTTCTTCAGGAAAGGGGGAGGATTCACAGCCAGTCCTTAAAATTAATCGAAGGACGCAAGTAGAATGAGTACCCAAACCAAACCCATACATGTACAGTATTGTGTCACTTTCTTGTACAATCGACTGACTTTGTCACCTTGTTACTTCATTCACTGTGTCACCGGACACCACTTTCACATGCGCTGCTCCATTAATTGATTTACCAGACATTCTTTCTCCTTGGTAATTATTCATTTTATACCGAAAATCCTTGAAACATTAAGTACAAATATTGTTATTTTTTGCATATCATCAATAATTTTGTGTGTCTGTTGGGTGTTCAAGCGCCTCTCTTAGATTATGTGTAAAAACGCAAAGAAATTGTTTGATCCGACAGAACCGTTTGTTGTTTGTACTATTGAAGCCAAGGTTCTGAGGGATACGGGGTTACCCCTTTGCTCAGTATACAACCCTGGGACATAGCAGTTTGCTTTCATTTTTAGGAGCGGACAGCCCTCACCAAGCAAAAGCAAACACTCCGGTTCAAGCAGGCAGGAGCTGTCAAAGTGCTCCTGCCCTTTGGAAGCGGAGGTTTCATCTCTTCCCCTGACCGCAGACATGCAGGCAGGGAGATGAAACAATTGTTCTTGCATGGAAGGAGATGCTTTTCCTGCGGCTCCCTCTTTTGCAGCAGTAGTAATGCCAGCTCCTACAAGAGGCTGGCGCTGGCTGGGACCGAGGGGGCCTTGAGGCCCCCACCGTGGTCACCATGATGCAAACTGGGTGCACAGGGACACCATTAGACATGCCCGAGCCCCAGGGGATGGTGTCCCCGGGGACGAAATCAGCCCGGGGAAGGAGAAATTCAGCAGTTATAGTTACCTTAGCCAACTATAACTTACGCCCCTGCAATGCACTACTTATGACCTCACATATTACATCGCTCATGACATGGTCGGTAACATCATTGAAGACATCTCAAATGACATCACTGATGATCATCCACAAAACCACTTACACACTACCTCACATCCCCACAGAACTTCTCATATACCCAGCACTCACACAACCAATCACTCATCCACAGAGCTGCTCACACATCCACTAACTCATACTGCCACTCACACACACACTAACTCACCCATACAGCCACACTCACTGTTACATCCACTCACAGACATTCACTCTTTAATACAGCCACTCAAACCCTCTCACTGACCTATACACACACTCAAACAGCTACTCACTGACCCATACAGCCACTTATATATCCACAGAACCACTTAAACCTATTCACACACAACTCACTCACCCTTACAGCTCCTTAGCCCGACATTCATTTTCCAATACAGCCACTCACACCCTCTCACTTACCTACACACTCAAACAGCTTTTCACTAACCCATACAACCACTCCCACACCAGCTCCCTCGCCCATACAACCACTCATACACCTATGCACAACTCACACAGCCACTAACTCACCCATACAGCCACTCAAACATCTACTCACTCTGCAATACAGCCACTCATTCACCCATACAGATATTCACATATCCAATAATACATCCATACACCCATTAACACTGATACAGCCACACAGCCACACAGATGAGATATGTTGGAAATAGTATGACTAATTACTAGAATACAAACAATAGTAATTAAACTTATACTGTAGTTTAGTATATATCTTTAATTCTCAAACGTTTACGAGACACACGCACAGGATGATGCCATCAGTGGTGACGACGTCATAAGTTATGTAATATGCAGGGGCGTAAGCTATAGTTAGCTTAGGGAACTATAACTGCTGCATTTCACTGGTTTTGTATGAATGAAATCTTGGCCCAACTTTAACGTCCCTGTAACCTTTGTTTTTTTTTAGTGTGAGTGTATATATATATATATATATATATATATATATATATATATATATATATATATATATATATATACAGCAGGTAAATTAACTAAGTAATATGAGCCCTATATTCCCAAGGAAGGGTTCTGGTAACGTTTATAAAACTCAAGGTCAAAGGCAAAGTGGTTCATAAATGTCACTTGAAACCTAAGATGGCCATGGAGGCTAATGTACAAGTTATTTACCTTTGGTTATGCATTATCTGGTAAAGACAATATCTAGCTGTAGACTCCTTATCGCTGAATTTCCCAAGTGACAGACTATATCCAGACGCTTTTGAGTAAGCAGTACCCCTGCATGCCGTCAGGTGGCTCTGTTCGCTTCTGCGCAGCATTGTCGGCACCGGATATGACGTTGCAGTCACCTACATAGGCGTCACCCAGGTACGCAGAAGTCAGTTACTTTTCACACTTTGCACGCCAGAACTGCAGAGCCATGAAGTGAACTGACTAGCGTGTTTCCAAACTAGGGCCTTGAAAAGGAAGCCACCCTAGCCCTATAAATGTGTCCGCAGAGTGGGGGGGGCATGGGTGAGTCTGTAAGGAATCTGCAGCTAGATATTGTCTCTACCAGATAATGCGTTACCAAAGGTAACTAACTTGTTCATGTGATAGAGACTTCTAGCTGCAGATTCCTTACCTCTGAATAGATATCCAAGGCATATTATCCAGGTGGTGGGCTGTATGAAAAATTAACTAAACTAAAAAGTACTGCAAGATCTAATGGGCGAAAAGCTTATCCCTACGGACCGGACTGTTAAAGTAGTAGTGATAGGCAAACGTGTGCAGGGATGCCCATGTCGCTGCCTGGCAGATGTCTAGGACTTGAATGCCATGAGCTAACGCCCTGGTCACAGCTTTTCTTCTGGTGGAATGGGCCGTAAGCCCTCAGGAGGCTGATTTTTAGTCCGGGTGTAGCAGATCTTAATACAGAGAACGACCCAGCGCAAAATGGTTAGTTGCTGAACTGCCCCACCTTTTTTAGTCCCTAGATATCCCACAAAGAGTTGGTCATCGACCAGGAACTCTTTTGCGCGGTAAAAGTAGAATGATAATTCACTTTTTGGGTGCAAACAGTGGAATTGTTCCTCCTCTTTAGAGAAACATGGAGAAGCAGAAAAGGTGGCCAGGGTGACAGATTGTCCCAAATGGAATGGGGTCACCACCTTAGGTAGGAAAGAGGCCCAGGTGGGAAGCATCACCATGTCCGGTAATACCATAAAATAGGGAGACTTGGATGATAAAGCCTACAGCTCTCTCACCCTCTGGGCAGACGTTATCGCCACTAGCAAGGCTGTCTTGATGGTAAGCAGCTGGAGTGAACAATTGTGTAACAGAACAGTAGAGAGCACAGATGAGGAAGTGAGAACCAGATTCAGATCCCACTGTGGCATCATGAAGAGCGAAGGGGGAAACATATGTACAAGCCCTTTCAGAAACCTATTTACAATAGGGGACTTAATTAAAGAGGGCTGCTTAGGCAGCCACAGGAAAGCGGAGTAGAAAAATAACCCTAGAGAGTACCCAGAGCAGAGCCCTGCTGGACAAGGGTAAGAATAAAGAGTAGAATATAAGAAACCGAGGCAGAAAGAGGGTCAATAGACTGTCCTGTACAATATTTTACGCATTTGTGCCAATAGCAGGCATATACTGTTTTGGTGGAGGCTGCCTGGCCCAAAGAATAACTTTACAAACTTCTGGAGGAAAATCAAAAGCTGTAAACTATCGCCACTAAATCTCCACGCAAGGAGGCAGAGGTTTGACAGGTTCGGGTGGAGGACCTTCCCCTGCTGCTGTGGTAGAAGAACCTCCCGATGGGGCAGACTGATTGGAGGATTGATGCACATTTTCAGAAGCTCAGGATACCAAACTCTCCATGCCCAGTTCGCAGCCACAAGAATACCTTGGGCCCGGTCGTTCCTGATCTTCTTGAGAACTCTGGGCAGCAGTTGTTTGGACGTACAAGAGGTCTGAGCTCCACTTGTGGAAAAAACTATCACTGAGTGATAGCCGCCTTGGTAACTCCAATGCGCAGAACTGCTGACATTGCAGGTTCTCTTCAGAGGCGAACAAATCTAACTAAGGCTCTCCCCACTGCTGAAAGAGGCCTTGCACCACATCAGAGTGATCCACTAGGCATCGATGGCTGAGGTTGCCTGCCCTGGCGTTCAGAGAACCTGCAGGGGTTGACCACCAGGGCTATGCCCTGCTGTTCCAGCCCTGTCCAGAGACGTGGGGCCTCTTCACAAAGGGTCTACAACCCCACCCCGCCCTGCTTGTTGCAGTACCACATGGCAGTGGTGCTGTCTGTGAACACCTGCACCAACTTCCCCTTGAACGAGGGAAGAAATACTTTCTACGCTAATCGGATCGCTCTAAACTCCAACAGGTTGATGTGGATTACGGATTCCGCTTGAGACCAGTGTCATCTGATCTCCACCTCTCCCAGATGGCTGACCCGTACCAGGAGTGACACATGTCACTACTGGGAGATCTGTTTGGGAGAGGGGCCTGCCTCTGACCCAATCGCAGTTCGTTAGCCACTTTTGTAAGTCCTTTGCAGTTCCCTTTAAGATCTGGACCATATCGGAGAGATTCCACTGATGCTGCGCCCACTGGAACTTCAGGTCCCACTGCAGAGCCCGCATAGGCCATCTGGCATGATTTACCAACAGGATGCAGGAGGCCATGAGTCCCAGCAGCCTCAGACTCATTCTCACTGAAATCCAGGCTAGAAACTGAAACATCAGTATCATAACCTGAATATCCTGGACTCACTGCTACAGTATCATAACCTGAATATCCTGGACTCGCTGCTTGGGAGGATAAGCATGAAACTGCACAGTGTCCGATGAAACTGAGCGTCTGAGGAGGAGTCAGGTGTGACTTCGGCATTTTATAGTGAACTCCAGTGAATGCTTTAGCGGTCCTGCACATTAACATCCACACACTGCCATTGCAGCTTGCCTGTTTTAGTGCAGAGGAAAGTGAAGAGTCTACATGGTACATATCCCTCTGTGACATGCTTGCAATCGACTGCCTGTGGCCTAGGCAAGTCACCCCTCCAGCAGGGTGCACTAGACAACAGTCGAGGGTGCAGTTGCATGAGCACTGTGCCCCTACAATCTCAAAGATAATTTTTAGGCATTGTAAGTACAGTAAAGCCATAACGAGTATTAGGTCTTGGAGTAGGTCACTACGAACTCCACAGCTCAATAATGGCTTTACTGAAACTGGGAAATTGGGTAGCAAACTTCTCAGCACATTAAACCCACATTGATGCCAGTGTGGGTTGTAATGTAAAATTTAATCAGAGAGGCATCTTAGAGATGCCCTCAGAAATACTACCAGCCCTGGTGTGGTTCCTGATTGGCTACCTACTATTTGCCACCACCAGACAGGTTTTTGGACCCCTGGGTAGAGGGCCTCCGCTCTCTGGGTTCAGAAACAAAGCCCATCCTGGGCAGGCCTCCCCCACGATGGGCTGGGTCCACGTAGGGGAAGCTTCAAAGGCCTGCCACCTTTGTGAGCTGACCCAGCATTTTGCTGCCCCTAGCAAATGGCTCTCACTGGGTCTGACCCCCCCCCCCCCTCCCCCACCCCCCTTGGGGAGGGAGAATCAGCAGGAAAACCAAGTGAGGAAGAGAGATGTGCCCACCTTTGCCAAATCAACCCCTCAGGTGGGGGAGGCGAGGTGAAGCACACATCTCTGCGCCCTCTGTTTTGAAGACGAGGGGACACAGCTGATTATAGAGAGGCTCATGCGCCCCTCCTCCTACTGCAGGGTGGCATAATAGGGTGTATACTCATCCCAAGTAAGGGACCTATTGGTCACAAACTGCACACACCTGTAATGCCCCTAAATTTAGGATTTAGGGCCGACTCTGATCTTGTCTCCTTAGACTGAAGAAAAAGAAAGAAGGACAGAAGAGCCATGCTGAACGAGGAAGAAAAGGAAAACGTGTTTGGCCCCAGCCCTACTGGCCTGTCCAGACTTCAACCTGCGCCCAGCAAAATACAGGCGTGTCCAGCGGCAAGCAGCCATCTGGAACCCAGCGGACCTGCCCTGCCTTCATCAAACACAGGTCTCTCCTGTGAGCAGTGGATTTGCCCAACCCAAAGACTAACACAGATCCTGAATGCAGCCGAATGCGTGTTTCTGCACCACTCTGGACCCGATGCCCATAGCCTGAGTTCGAGTGGCCCAACACCACGAGGAGGTCTCCCTAGCGATCCTGACCTGGGATGATCCCAAAATCCTGCAGCCTCAACCTATTGGGTCCCAGCGACCGGAGTTGGTAAGAAAATCTGATGCCCAAAGACACCCCTGCACCTGATGCCCCACTGCCTTGGGTGGCCCAAATGACGGTGTCCAGACATTCCTCAACAATCCAACTTACCGCTCCTGCCGGTGGTCGCCCTCAAGAAACCTCCTTGCCCTTTCTTCAAACCGGAGATTTTCATTGCAAACCCCAGGACTTCAGACATCTTTTTGGCACCCCTTGTATCCGGCCGCCTCCGTGCTGCTGGTGATGCAGCTCTTGTGCTGATTGTTGTCCCCTGCAGTGCTGATCCAAACTCCAGGATCTTTGCTCCCACAACCAAATGGCCTGCTCGTAAGCAGCCCCCAACTCATGGCTCCCTAGCCCCATTGGCTAACATTGGGACTTTGCACCTGAATGCCCCAGTGCCGCTGGTGGTGCAATTTGAGGGCCACCCTGACCCTTGGGGTAACTGGAGTCTAATCCCAAAAAGCTACTCTTGTAGGTTGTTTACTTACCTGCAAACCGATAACATTCTTTTCTTTCATAGGAACCCACGGTATGATTTTTCTCCAAAAATGTACCAAGTGTTGAACTGACTTTTGTATTGCAACCAAAGTAACTATACTTTAAACTCAAAACTGTCGTATTTTGTAAGACCCAATGTGTGCTATCTAGGCATATTACATCAAGTAGCCAAAGTAACTGAAAAGTAATGCAAAAATAATCTAAAGTAATTCTATGTATTCTAAACTGTTTTAAAAGCAAATACAAACATGTAATTAATTAAATTTCAGCTACAATTGCATTTCTATGTACAACCTTAAATGTGAGAGTATATTCTACGTACCTGTGCCCAAGTTCGGCTTGGTTCTAGAATTAAAATACAAGTATATCTTTTCTATACCTACCTAATTGGCCTGGATATAGTCTCTGAGTGTGTGCCATCAGTCCTTGCCTGAGTGAATACAATAAATGCTTAACACACCCTACTGATAAGCATAACAGCTCGACCACACTACTACAAAGAGAGCTGATAATGATAGTTTAATTTAGCCTCTGCTATACCTTAGGGGATCCCCCGGATTCAGTGCACTATATCTTACTTTGGTATAGTATATACAGAGCAAGCTTCCTACACCACAACCTGCACAGATGAGCTGCCACCAACGCTATCACCTTGGTGAACACATGAGGGGCACTCCTAAAGCCAAAGTGGAGCACAGTGAACTGAAAGTGCTCATGGCATACCTTGAACCGCAGGAAACTCTTGTGGGTTGGCAGGATGGGGATGTGAAAATATGCATCCTGCAAGTCCAATGCTATCAACAGGTCTTCTTGGTCTAGGGCAGACAAGACCTGAGCCAAAGTGAGCATCCTGAGATTGATGGTTCTGAGGTCTAGAATAGGACGAAGACTTTTGTTCTTTTTGGGTATCAGAAAGAAGCAGGAATAACAGCGCTGCCTACTTCTGATATTGGAACCTTTCTATAACCCCCTCTGTTAGTTCCTCTTGGAGCAAGATAAGATGATCCTCCGCCTTCCGTTCATGTGATGGCGGCAAAGCATGAGGGATCGATTGGAAAGGGAGGGAGTAACCCTTTCGAATGACCTGCAAGACCCATTTGTCCGATGTTATGGACTGCCAGTGGAGGAGATGATGTCAGATTCTCCCTCCAACTGGGCACCCATGGTCTTGCAAACCAAACTCAGAAGGCTTTGAGGCTGCAGCTGCTGAGGAGTTGGTGGCGGACGCCTTCTGGCTATCATTCCCACATATTCGGAATGTTATGCATCCACGTCCTCGCACAACTTGAGAAGCATGTGCAGGACGGTCAACGCAGTCTCCTCGTCATGCTTCAACATCCTACGCATGCTACGGAAGATCTTCTGGTGGATCCCCACCGAGACCAGGAAGACTGTCACCCAGGCCCTCGTCACTAGCCGACTGGACTACGGCAACGCCCTCTACGCCGGAACCACCGCCAAGATCCAGAAGAGACTCCAGCGGATCCAGAACGCCTCAGCCAGACTCATCCTCGACATCCCACGAAACAGCCACATCTCCGGACATCTGAGAGACCTGCACTGGCTCCCCGTCAACAAAAGAATCACCTTCCGTCTCCTCACCCACGCACACAAAGCCCTACACGACCAAGGCCCGAGCTACCTCAACAACCGAATCAACTTCTACACTCCCAAGCGCCACCTCAGATCAACCAGCCACGCCCTCGCCGCCGTCCCCCGCATCCGGAGAGCGACAACAGGAGGAAGGTCCTTCTCCTACCTGGCCGCCAAGACCTGGAACTCACTCCCGACCGACCTGCGCCTGACCCAAGACCATCTCTCCTTCAAGAAGAAGCTCAAGACCTGGCTGTTCGAGCAGTAACGGCACCCCCCCCTCCTAGCGCCTTGAGACCCTACGGGTGAGTAGTGCGCTCTATAAATGACTTGATTGATTGACGGTCACTGGGGTATGGCTGGCGCAGTTGAAAGCCCCTTCCATAGCTACAAAAGGGGTGAAGGCAGACAGGGTACAATGTGTTGCGAGGTGTCCCAGAGAGGCCCAAGGACTTGACCGTAGCCCGCAAGTCCTTAAAATGCTCCATCGCGAGTCTGCCTTCTCTCCGAAGAGACAAGTCCCATCGAAAGGCATGTCCATGAGGATGGCCTGCACATCCCCTGAAAAGCCAGATTTTCACAGCCAGGCATGGTGTCGCAAGGCCACTCCTGACAACACCGCTATGCCCACAAATCAGTTGTATCCAGACCACACCTAATGATGAACTTTGCTGCATCACTCCCATCTTTCACTGTTTTGGAGATGATGACCCGGGCCGCCTCAGGGACCTGTGGCAGTATTTGCGCAACTGTTTCCCATAAGGTATGGGAGAAACAGCCCAAAAGGCACGCAGTATTCACTGACCGCAATGCTAGGCTGGTGGAAGAAAACTTCTTCCAAGTGTGTCCAGACTCTTGGATTCCCTGTCCAGGGGAGAGGCAGTGACCACGCCAAGGGATATTGAGGCTCTCATTACCAAGCTCTCAGGAGTGGGGTACTGGCTGAGGAAACTAGGACCACCTGGGGAAGGGTGATGGTAGTTTGCCATGGTCCTGTTCACAGAAGCCCCTGTGGTAGGCTTTGACCAAGTGCTTATAATGACATCTGTCAGAGCTTCATTGAAGGGCAAAAGGGGTTTAGATGAGAGCCCCTTGCTAAATCACTTCGGTCAAGAGGTTAGTTTTTGACCTGCACAGAGGGCAGCTCCAGGCTAAGGAACTCTGCTGCCCTCTTCACTATCATGGCATAAGACGCTCCCTCCTCCGTAGCCAGAGAGAGCATACCACTACCTAGATAGGTGTCCAGTCCACTGGCCTCTGCTAGTTCCTTATAGCAGTCCAAATTCTCAACAAGCAACTATAACTGGTGTTCTAAAGGGTCCAGTGAGCCCTCCAACTCTTCCCCTGTGCCTGTATGCTCCTCAAAATGGAGATGGTGGTGCCAGGAGCACTGACGTCGGGATCGGAGCCAGAGAAGGTTGCGCTGGCACGACTGGTGCAGATCTGGAATCTGATAAATGAGACCCCACCGGAACAGGGGCTGTTGGCGCGGAACCTGATGGGGTCTCCTCTGACCCCTCAGGGCCTGAAAGTGCATCGGAGGGGTTGGTCTGCTCAAATACTGGGTGCATGGCGTCGTAAAACTCTGTTATTTGAGCGGGGTAGGTCCCTTTCCCAGAAACGGGGGAAGCACGGTATCGGACATGGCATAAGGTCTGCAGAAGCATGCCTGGAACGTCCATCTTACCCACTCGTCTCTTCAAACCTCGCTGGACGAGGTGAAGCTGAAGTCCATCTGGACAACTTCTTTTTGTGCTTCTTTACTGAATGCCCTGAGGACCTCGAATGTAAAGACGACTTTGGGCACCTGAAGTGGTCCAGTGACCTTCCTTTCCTTGATCAGGACCAAGACATTCTACGATTCACGCTAAATGGTGTTGACTAACTGGCTACTAGCAGCTCCCTCACAACCTTCAACATCATGCCCCAGCATTAGACGCACAACTTTGACTCGTGGTCACACTTGAGACATCATAAGCACACAACGTGCAGGTCAGTAACCGGCATGGCGCAGTGACAGGCGCCACATGGCTTGAACCCCACCTTTCTAGATGACAATCCCTCGACACACAGGAACAAATCCTCAACAAAACGTCAAAAAAAGTCTGTCAAAAGGGGTTGCTCTTCTCCACATCAGCGCTTTACTGGCGCAGAAAGAAAAGTTGATGTCTGCGCGCCAGTACTACACCTGTATAGGTGATCCCGACGTCACATCCGGCGCCAAAAACGGTACGCGGAAATGAATGGAGCCACCTGACTGCACGCAGGGATACTGCTCACTGTGAGAAACAGGGTGTCTTTTGCAGTGCCCCGCACTTTTTGCCTAGTTTTTGTTGCAAATTTGACTGAGGCATACTGGGTCCCTGCTAACCAAGTTACTATTATCAGTGTACTTTCCCTAAAACTGTACCATGTATGGCACAACTTCAGATGCCCCTTCTAAGTCCCTAGTAAATGGTACCCCTGGTACCCAGGCAATTGGCACTGAAGAGGGGCCCCAAGGGTAGCAGCATGAATTGTGCCACCCTAGGGTCCCCTCACCAAGGCCATGTATACTGCCACTGCAGCCTGCGTGCCTTGGTGCTAACAAAACAGAAGAGTCGACATGGCACAAATCTGTGTTTGCCATGCCGACAGACACTGCAGGAGATATAGGTAACACACCCCTCAGGCAGGCCTTATAGCCCTAAGGAACAAGTTACTTACCAACGCTTTTTCTGGTAGATACAGTATACCTGCCTATGGATTCCTCACCTTGTGAATATCCCCCTTGCGTCAGCAACGTTCGGAAAATTCTTTGTAGCACGCCGGCGTAGAGGACGTCATAGGAGCACGGCATCGCGCGCGACTCCGTCTGACGTCACTGACTCCTTATTAGGTCCACGTCGACGTGATGACATCAGTTCCGCCCTTTTTTCCGTGCCTTCGAGGCACCCGGACGAACCAATGACAGCAGATATACATATACATAGTGTACAAAGTACATACAACTCAAAACTGCACACAAAGTGCGTAGCAAAGGTATTAAAAACCCAATATATAAACATATATAAATATAAAAATACATAAAAATCCACAAACTCAGGTATAGCAGAGTGGACAAACGGGGAGGTGGGTGGGTCAGTGAGGAATCCACAGGCATATACTGTATCTACCAGAAAAAGCGTTACCGAAGGTAAGTAACTTGTTCTTCTGATAGATACATCTGCCGTGTGGATTCCTCACCTTGTGAATAGTCCCACAGCAGTCCCCACTCCCGGAGGAGGGTGTCCACCCTGCTATACCAGGAAATCCTGTAGGACAGAACACGCGAAGTGGCCATCCCTCCTCACCTCAGTATCTAAGCAGTAGTGCTTCCCGAAAGTGTGGAGGGAGGCCCAAGTCGCGGCTCTGCAAATGTCCTCAACAGGAACACCTCTATACAAAGCGGATGTTGCAGACTTTGCTCTAGTTGAATGAGCCCTGATACCCTCAGGAGGGTCCTTACCGGCCAAAGAGTAGCAAATCTTGATGCACAGGATTATCCATCTGGAAAGTGTGCGCTTGTGCACCGCTCTGCCCTTTTTGCAGCCAGCAAAACCCACGAAGAGCTGATCATCCACACAATAGTCTCTAGTCCTATCGAGATAGAAACTGACTGCTCTCTTAGGGTCCAAGCGATGAAGCCTCTCCTCCTCCTTGGAAGGGTGAGGGGGAGGATAAAAGGTAGGAAGGGTAATGGATTGTCCTAGATGGAAGGGAGTTACCACCTTAGGAAGAAAAGCAGCCCTGGTCCTGAGAACCATTCTTTCAGCATGAATGGTCAAGAACGGGGGCTTGGAACTAAGAGCCTGAAGCTCACTTACCCTCCTTGCCGAGGTAATTGCAACCAAGAAGACCGTTTTAAAAGAAAGAAGCCTCATGGGATACTTGTGTCAGGGTTCGAAGGGAGAACCCATCAAATAGGTTAACACAAGATTCAAACCCAATGAGGAACAATAAAAGGAGTAGGAGGGAACTTATTAGTGAGACCCTTCAAAAATCTTAAAACCACAGGAGACTTGAAAAGAGAGGGCTGATCCGGCAAACAAAGAAATGCCGATAAAGCCGAAAGATAACCCTTGACTGTGGCAACAACAAATTCTTGCTGCGCCAGAGAAAGTGCAAACTGTAAAATGTCAGACAAATGAGCCTTCAAAGGGTCAACAGCCCTCTCCCTACACCAAGAAGCAAATTTAGACCACCTATAAGAATAGATGGACTTAGTGGAGTAACGCCTGGCAGAAAGAATGACATCCACCACATCGTGAGGAAGAGAAAAGGAATTCAAGTTGCTCCGTTCAATCTCCAGGCATGAAGGTGTAATGTCTGGAGGTGGGGGTGTAGAACCTGCCCCTGCGACTGCGAGAGGAGGTCTGCCCTGAAAATGAGACGGAGCGGCGGGTGAGAGGAGAGGTGGAGAAGATCTGTGTACCACACCCTTCTTGGCCAATCCGGGGCGACCAATATAACTTGGGCCCGGTCTTGACGAATCTTCCTCAGAGGAAGGTAGATGAAAAGGCTTCCCTTGAGACAGATTGCCTTCCACGCTCCACCAAGACAGATCCGCCGCAGTTTCTCTGGAGATCCTGACTGACTCCCTGAGATCTCCGTTGTGCGGATACCACTGCCTGCGGAGGCACCACTGGAGTGCCCTCATATGCCAGCGTGCATGGTTGACCAGGAGAATGCAATAAGCCATCAGACCGAGCAGGCGAAGAACCTTCAGGGCTGGAACGACCGCTCCATTGCAGAACAAGGGAATCATTTCCTGAATGTCGCGAATCCTTTGAGGAGGAGGGAATGCACGACACACAGTTGTGTCCAGTACCGAACCTATGAACAGGTTGCGCTGGGAGGGCACCAGGTGAGATTTGGGTACATTTATTGAAAAACCCAACCTGTGTAACAACTGAGTTGTCTCCTGCAGATGACGGAGCACTGTCTCTGGAGATTCCGCTTTGATCAGCCAATCGTCCAGGTACGGGAATACTGAAACCCCCGACCTTCTGAGATGTGCAGCCACCACAGCCATCATCACCTTGGTGAAAACCCGAGGCGCAGTAGTAAGACCAAACGGAAGGACCGCAAACTGGTAGTGTTGCGATCCCACGGTAAAACGGAGATACTTTCTGTGCGACTTCAGGATGTGAATATGAAAATACGCATCCTGCAAGTCGATCGACACCATCCAGTCTTCTTCCATCAGCGCTTGAAGAACCTGTGCAAGTGTGAGCATTTTGAACTTCTCCTGTTTGAGATAGAGGTTCAAAATCCTGAGGTCCAGGATCGGACGTAACCTGCCATCCTTTTTGGGAATCAGAAAATACCGGGAGTAGCACCCCTGACCCCTTTCCTGCTCTGGAACCACCTCTATCGCACCTTTTCTGAACAGTGCCAGGACTTCTTCCTGCAAAAGAAGCAGGTGGTCCTCCGAACAATAACCTTGGCAAGGAGGGTAATTGGGAGGGAAAATCCTGAAAAGGAAGTGCATACCCATTTTCTAAGAGATTGAGAACCCAAAGATCTGATGTAACCGATTCCCAATCCCGTAGAAAATAAGTAAGGCGACCCCCTACAGGACCCGCATGATCCAGAATGGCGGATCTAGGGCTGCTTTGCTGCTGCGGGTGGGGGATGATTGTTAGAGGAGGAAGTAGAGGAGGAGGCGGCTTGGCGTCCGCGAGCACGACTCCTTTGTCTACCTCAGTAAGACTTATACAGTGGGTTCTGCTGTTGCTGCTGCTGGCCTTGTTTATAGGGACGAAAAGTGGATCTACCAAATCCCCTAAACTTTCTGGTGGTAGAGCCTCTAGCCTGCAGGCCCAAAGAACTTGCCGTCACCGGCTGTCTTTGAACCTCTACAAAGCTATGTCCGCTTTTTTCCCAAAGAGGCCAGTTCCGTCAAATGGTAAATCCATTGAAGTAGACTGTACATCTGCTGAAAATTCAGAAGACTTAAGCCATGCGGCCCTCCTCCCGGCAACAGTAGAGCCCATTATCCTGGCCACAGAGTCCGCCATGTCCATGCCACTCTGAATCACCTGGCGGGCCGCTGCCTGAGTATCAGAGACCACTTCATTGAAGTTTTTTCTGTCCTCCTCCGGAAGCTTAGTTGACAATTGTTTCACAGAGTCCATCAAAGCATGAACATATCTCCCCAGCAGGCAAGTAGCATTGGTGGATTTAAGTGCCATGCTAGCCGAGGAGAAAATCTTTTTGGCAGACTGGTCCAATTTTTTAGAGTCTTTATCTGCTGGCACCTGTGGAAAAGAACCTGCAGTCCTGTTGGAACAAGCGGCCTGCACAACCAGACTTTCCGGAGAAGGATGCGAAGAAAGAAAGTCAGGGTCACCAGGTGCCACCCTATAACGTCTTGCCACCGACCTGGACACCGCTGGAGCAGTCAATGGTCTCTTCCAGACCTCCATTATTGGCTCAGTCAAAGCCTCAGTGAACGGGAGTGTAGGCTCTATAATAGAAGAAGGCGAATGCAAAACCTCCGTGAGGATGTTAGGCTTGAACTCAACGGTAGGCAAAGACAGATTGAGCAGCTCCGCAGCCTTCTTAATGACAACATGGTAGGGTGCCACGTCCTTAGATGGTGTATCAGAAGCTGATGGCAAACCCCACTCAGGAGAGAGTTCCAGGCCACTAGCACTATGCAGGTCCTCAAAACAGTCCCCTTGATCCAGAAGAAGTTCTCCTTCCTCTACTTCAGGAGCTTCGTACTCTTTTTCCTCTAAAAGGCGTTGAGCCCTGCGCCTCGACCACTCCAGACGAACCGAAGTCGTCGGATCCGGTAACGACTCCGACGGAGCCGAAGCCGGCGTCAAACGAGCAGCCGGAACAGCTGGAGGACGAGAATCTCGAACAGGCGCCGTACCACGATCCAGTTCTTGAGGTCGCTCCGGAGTCGGCGAAGCCGCGCTCGGAGGCGATGACCTAGGCGGCGCCGTACAGAGCCAAGGTGTATAAGGCGTCGGCATAAATGGCATAAAAGGTGCCGGAGCGTAAGCTTGAGGGACACCCAAGTTAAAAGACAACGGACCCATAGGACCAGCCGGTGCACCAGCGGGGTACATTGCCCTTGAATATACCCCAAAAATGGCATTAAGAAAATGCGAGGTGTCCTGTCCAGGAAAGGGAGGGTACGAACCAATCGGCTGCTCCGAAGGAGGCTGCTTCGGCATCGGTTCTTCCTGACCCTCTTGACCCTCTGGGTTTTCCACCGGAGTCGGTGCCCGAGGAATCTCCTCATCTTCTTCATGCTCCGAAGTATGACGCGAATCCGGATTCGGTTCTTGTTCCGGATCCGGGGAAACCTCAAGAGATCGCTCAGGTGACGGTGACACGAAGTCCTTGTGATGTCTTCGTGATGAAGACTTCTTCTTCGAGTCCGAAGACTCTTTGCCAGAGTGATGTCTTGAGCTATGCTTCCTCCTCTTATGCTTCTTCCTCGAGGAGCCCGAAGCATGACCCGAAGCCGACTTCGACCTGGACCTGGACCTCGACGCCGATCTCGACCTCGACTTCGATCGCGACCTCTGCTTCGACCTCGAGCGTCTAGATGTTGACCTTGAAGACCTACCAACTTCTTTTCCTTTCACCTTGGCCAGCAGAAGTTTCGCCTCACGTTCTCGTAGAGCCTTGGGGTTCATCGTGAAGCAGGATCGGCAGCTCTTGACATCATGGTCCGAACCAAGACACCACAAACAATCGTCGTGTGGATCGGTAATCAACATCATCCGGGCACACGATCTGCACTGTTTGAACCCCGTCTTCCTCGACGACATCCTCGACAAAGAAAAGACACTCGACAGAGAAACAGTAACACAAAATAGCAACAAGTTGCTTTCTGAATCACAGAAGATCCCAGAAACCGTTAGCGTCGACGATGCGGAAAAAAGGGAACTGATGTCATCACACCAACGTGGACCTAATAAGGAGTCAGTGACGTCCGACGGAGTCGCGCGCGATGCTGTGCTCCTATGACGTCGTCTACGCCGGCGTGCTACAGAGAATTTTCCAAACGTTGCTGACGCAAGGGGGATATTCACAAGGTGAGGAATCCACACGGCAGATGTATCTATCAGAAGCAGGGTGCACTATATTTCCTGTGAGGACATATCTGCTGGAGTATCTAAGCCCCTGCAATATCCATGTTGATTCTTGGATACTGTAAGTAAACAGGGAAGCCATAAGGAGTACATGGGCTGGACACTCGTCATTACGAGTGCCCCAGCACTATAATGGCTTCGCTGTATTATGGGATGTTTGGTAACAAAGCTCTCATCTTAATGAATCTGCACTGATGCCATTTTCAGATGTATTAATAACTTTACACAGAGGACTCCTTACAGTGGTCCCCCTGAAACCTACCAATCCTTAGAGTGGTTATCGACTGGCCTAAACCAGCCTGCCATTACTAGCTAGAGTTCCGACCTCACGGGGTGAGCGTTAGTGCACTCAGAGGTCGAGAACAAAGGTTATCCTGGGCAGAGGTGTTCACATCTTCCCCCTTGGTTAGGAAGAGCCATCTGTGGCGGGAAGCTTCAAATCCCTTGCCGCCTTGAAATGTGTTCGCCTGATAGTGCAGCCCCCCACCTTCCTGTCCTCATCCCCTTTTGGCAGGAAGACAACGTAAGAATAGGAGGTGTGCCCCCTGTGCCGACTCCACACCTCAGGTGCTATAGGCGTGGTGAAGCACATTTTTCAGAGCCTGCCATCTTGAAGATGGTGGGACTTCTCCTTTCAGGACTAGGGCTATGTCCCCCTCCCACAGGAGGCAGACATAATATAGGGTGTAAACACCCCAGGTAAGGGACCTATTGCACACTACCTGCCACTCCCTTGTAAACACCCCTCAATTTAGTATTTAGGTGGCATCCCCAGGCCCTGAACAGTAGTATATACGGACACAAGAAGAAGGTGAACGAAGAAACGCTGTTGAACAGAGTACTGCAGACCTCATGGTGGACTTGGGGCGCAAACTTCTGCCTGCCACCGCAGAACTAGACAATCGCCAACCTCCAGCTCATTTTTCCGCTGTGTGACCTCCACAAACCCGGAGGGTCGTCAGCACTTAGCAAATAGCCAGAGAAAATCCCTTGAGATAGAAGTGCTATCTTCCTGCAGCTGCAGGTCTTCAAAACAGCAAAGTCTGGTCCAGTGTTGTCCAGCTCCCTGGCCCGACCAACGTTTTTGAGTGCCAGCCAAAGGTACACTTGCTCTGGAGGTTTGGCTGGGCCTCTGCACCAGCCAAACCGACCCGAGCTGAAAGGCACCAATGCCCCGGGTACCGGACCGCGAGCTACAAAAACCTATAAAACCGAGTCCAGGCAGACTAACTCTACAGCGAACCAGCTCCCGATGAGGGACATTAGGACTCCGGAGACCCACCTTAGCAGTGTCCCAGCAGCTCCAGAATCGTCACACCACGTAGGCAGCCCCTGACCGCGATGTGCTTCTTTACATGCCGTTGCTCAGCTGCACACCTTCACTGCACCCATCCCGGCTGGCCGAGGCATCATCAAACCAGCTGTGCTCCCACAGCTCCAGGAGCCTTGCAAACTCTACTCCCCCCCCCCTCCCCTCCCGAGAGCCCTCAGACTTGTGTGAAAGTTCCTCTTTGCTTTTGCAGGTTGCCCCCTGTCTTCGTAGCACCAGTGAAGTCCCCTTTTTCCTTACTCCTGGTGAAAGCAGGGAAGCTCCTGGGAACTTGGCCTTGGAACTTTGGACCTTGGCCCCTGAAACTTGCGATTTCAAAAGGTGAACAACAACCGTAACTGTATTGCATTGATTTTCCATTGCCTTTCTCCTTCCATAACAAATGTATTGTGCGTAATTGCGCACAACTGTGATTACTCACTGCATCTATAGTGATTTTCTCATATTGCAAAAAGTACTTAACTTGTATTCAAAATTCTTGGTCTAAATATTTATATAATAAGTACCACTTTTCTAATTTCGTCTCAACTTCATTCATTGTGTGTCTATCATTTATTGCGCCTGTGAGTAAAATAAACGCTTAGCACTACCCTCTGATAAGCCTAAATTCTCACCAACAATACCACAAAATAGAGAGTTAGTATTATCTACTTTTGCCTCTGTAAACCAATAAGAGTATCCTCGAACTTTCTGCACAGTGTACCCGATTGTGGTGCACTATATAGAGAGGTGGGGTCCCAACACTCACGCAAAAGTTTCCTGATCCAGTCTGACGCCTGGGAAATTCAAAGTCAAGGAATCTGAAGCTAGAAGTCTCCAGTAGATATTATACGTTACTTGTTATGTATTTTTTTATTTTTATTGCATGATTTACTAGTACTTTTTAGAAAGATTTCAGCATCAACAATTTAGTATTGGTTGTGTTCCTGAAACTGGAGATGTGCCTATCAATGTTTTGAGCAATCTAATTTTTATTGATAATCGATTCAGCTCTGGGAATTGTGGGAAATAATTTCCAATTCGACATTTTTTCGGTGAAATAAGAGCTTTGATGGCACTGGCAAACATTAAATCAGAAGGCTCGCCCATGTAGAAATTATACACGTAGCTGCACTCAAATCACAACTGGTACTCTCCAATAGTCGACTGCTGTGAGTTACAGGTGAAACAAGACTCGGTAGCCATCCTAGTGCATTCTCTGCAAAACTGCAGTTATCCAATTCAATTGGTTCAAAGCTTTACAACTATTAATTTCTTTCAAATATTTCAGTTTTTTAGCCTCAGATAGGTCTTTTGCTCTTCATGAGCTCTTAAGTGGAGCACAGCAGGTATTGAGCACCAAACGTGTTAGCTGTGTAACATTCAAAGATCAGTGTCTTCTTAACTGCTCAACAAACAGCATGTTATGGTAAGGATCAAAACCTGGTGTGTAGATTTTGCTGATTAGATTAATTATATGAAAGTTAAGGACACCTGGTCTCTACATATTATTCATTCTTGCAGGTTATTCAAACCAGGAAGTAGACAAACCTTTTCAAATCAACCCAAGTTAAACAGATGTGGTGATCTTCAACGAAAATAAATTATGGAGCAAAAAACAATAGCTGGAATCCTTGGGCCTATAACTTTTCTCCCATAAACCTTGGCTTATTGCTGGATTATGCTTTCCTTCTGTCTCTCGAGGTAAATGCTCTATCAGACCAAACAATATCACATAAACAGAACTGGCAGACAGAAAGGCTTGCTGCAATACTCTGTCCAATCAAGCGCTCAGTACCAAGATGCCCCTATGAGGTGTACTGACATGCTATCAAATCATTTTAACACAGCATGACTAAAAAGATACATGAACTGGATAATAAATGACTATTTGTCATGATATGCAGGTGAATGATAAATGCATTGGCCCAGCGGTGGCACGATAATATTAAGGAGATATCAAAACCAACCTATATGAACACAAGGGGCTTCCTTAGCAAGTCATGGATAATGGCATATGTTCCAGTGCCTTCTCAATCAAGATGTGTCACAATTAACTTCTTAGTAAACCAAAATTACTCAAGGGAAATTTCAGTAAAAATGTCATTAGAAATACTGAAGCATTAAAAAAAACTATTTCATGCAGCCCAAACTGCCTTTAGTACAACTTCAATTTTCATATTTGGGAACCTGCCTTTTGAATTATTTGTGACAGTTGGAACATATTTTGCCTCTGACTGCTCTATGGGTGTAGACACGAAGAATTGATTTGAGATAACCTGCATTCTTTTTCTTAGACAGTTAGATGTTTCTGGTGAGAAGATTATAGCATTCGTTTGATGCCAGGCTCGAAAGTGTTTTGTCCCGGGTCAAGGCTCAAGTAAGGATCCCCAATGAACCATGTCCAAAGCCACTTGCAATCCCTGGCTGCAGCTCTGATACAATCGCCACATTTATTCATTTGTGCAAGCTTGCTGCCAAACTTCTGTAAGAAAAGTGTCCTCACCGTCCTTCTGAAGAAGGTTCACCTCTAGTCAGGAGAACTGAAAAACTATAGGCCAATTACTTTGTTGTGAGACTTTTCTAAAACAAAGGAGCAGCCACTGTTTAAATTACTATTATGCACCCTTCAGACCCTGCAGAATAGCAGGGGTTAGTTAGTATGGCCTATAAGAGCAGCGTGGCCGTGGAATGAATCAGACCCTTTCTCACTGACTGCACATAGGTGATGGATGGTACACTAGAATTAATCTCAGCCACTGGCAACCTCTAGGGGCTGCATCTCAATCCATCATTTTTTGCTCATCATGCCACCTCGGTTTTGGCCCACCCATATGCAAATCCATCTTAACCCTGCTCAAATGGGAGCGAACAGGACACGGTACAACGCAAACATTTACAATGCATGCTTTTACAACGCAGTTTTTACATCAAATCATACATTACAACGTATGATTTTACAATGCATGCTATCACAACTCATTTTTAGAAACTACATTTACAACGCACTCCTTTACAACGCATAATACTTTTAGGGCAACAGTAGGCTAAGTGTTGTAAAGGTAGTGCTTTGTAATGGATATTCCCCATGGGAGCAGTCCAGTCTGAACTGACAAGCCAGTTCATCCCTGAACTGAAACACAAGCAACGCAGGATCGGTTTTACCCTAATTAAGGCTCATCAGCCAGGTGTAGGTTGGTTCCAGTGGCGCAGTGAGCACAGGACCCACAGCTGGGCAAACTTGTCGCACTTAGGGCATCAACTTCAACAACAATGTGATGGATGGAATGCTTGAATTAATTTCAGTCACTGGCAATCACTCCGGCCCCATCCCAGACCATCATTTTTACGCTTACCATGCCACCTCAGTTAGACCCAGCCATATGAAATTCTTCAATCTTCAAACCCCACTCTAATGAAAGCAGTACAGTCTGAAGTGCCAGGTCAGTTTTTCCCTGAACTGGAATACAAACAACCCAGGACAGGTGTTGCCTCTATTAGGGATCATCAGCCACGTATATCTTGGTTCGAGTAGAAGAGTGAGCCAAGGACCCACGTACCTGTTACACTTGGGGCGACACACTAAAGTATTAAAAACAAGTGATGGATAGAATTCTTGAATTAATACCAGCCACTGGTAATTACTCAGGGCTGCATCCCACTCCATCATTATTTTGTGCACCATGCCACCTCAGTTTGTACCTAGCCACCAGTCTACTGGGCTTGAGACCATGATGGCCATGGAGTTCTTCGACCCTTCGTATCATGATGTGCAAAGAACTATAAAGTAGGTTATTTCACAGAGATAAAAATGATTGTTTCCATATGTTGTAGATCACAGTACATTTGTCACATGATTGCCCACCTTGTCATATATCCAATTCCTTCATTAGCTCTCACTGGAGGTTGCTGTTGCAGCACGCCTTCCTTTGGTTTTTGAAGCTGTTCAATGACCGGGGTTACTCCTAAAACCAGCAAAGCACACCGATGGATGACCGAGTTACACACAGAGGTGTAAAGATCTTGACAATCTGCAACATCAATACTGTCTCTTCGCTCCTCCTGGAGTGGTACAGGTGTTTCACTATCTCTTGTCCCCAATCCAGTTCCAGTGATAGACACAATGTTCATTCGATCTCGGTCCCAGCTGCGAGCTACTTCACGTGCTGATAGGAAACATTGAAAGATTTCTGTAATATGCAACACAAAAACAAGATCTTAAACAATGCTGTATTAAAAACAGAGAGATTCACTTCACCGACATGTCTTGACAATGTTGAAGAAGAGTAGGAAAGACTTGATTTTGTAAAAGATAATGTACAACCATCATCTTATTAACTGAAAAACGATTTATATAATGGATGCTTTGAAATATGTAGTTTATGATTCAGTATCCACACAAAACAGCAACACACTTTTGTTTTCAGAATACTTACTCCATGGTCACTGTAAAAAAGTAGTTAATATTTTGCTTTCAGGTTTGGGGTCGGGATTTGTCTCTCTTCAGTTCCTACATAATACCGACTAGTTACACTTCAGGTAACAATGTTAATTTATAGAGGTTTTGACAAATTCAGCACATTTCCTGAATCCTCTTCAGAAATAATGAACAATGAAATTGACAGAATTATGTTACCCTGTGAGCATCTGTTCTTGGCATGCAGTGCTGTAGATTCACATACTCTTGCCATCTAGTGTTGGGTCCGGATGTGTGGAAGTTGATTTTCTTTGATGACGACTGTTGAGTCATGAGGTCAAGTGACTCCTCCTCTTGGTGATAATGCTCATGGGCATCAACTCCACTGTTAGATTGTTTTCTTGCAGGCGGGGGAGAATGGGGTGTAACTAAGCATCAGTAAAGAGATGTCTGTGCACATGAAAAGGTCAAAAGAACTGCAACTGCCAAAGGTGTCCAGACAGGAGGGTGGGCACATGTGACATACCATGAAACCGGTCCCAGGATGCTTGTTTCCGGTCCAGGGAGGACCTGGCCTGGCAGTACGGTCTGGACTGTTCCCATGGGGCACAGGGTCAAGACTGATTTGCATATGGTTAAGTCCAAACTGGGGTGACATAGTGGGCAAAAGAACGATGGATTTAACCCTGATCTTTTGACTGTGG
Source organism: Lissotriton helveticus (assembly GCF_964261635.1). Lineage (NCBI taxonomy): Eukaryota > Metazoa > Chordata > Amphibia > Caudata > Salamandridae > Lissotriton > Lissotriton helveticus. The sequence goes on from NC_136062.1 coordinate 272,783,327, forward strand.
GAGAATGTTTGCCTGGTCAGTATTCCGTTCATCATTTGTTTGCTGTAACACTTTTCGTTCTAAGTGGGATGGGTATGCCCAAACGTGGTCCCTTGCTCACTGTGTCCCCGGATTCAAGCTAGCCTAGCTGAGGTCCCAGGATGCTTGCTTCCGGTCCAGGGAGGACCTGGCCTGGCAGTTCGGTCTGGACTGTTCCCATGGAGCACAGGGTCAAGACTGGTTTGCATACGGCTGGGTCCAAACTGGGGTGGCGTAGTAGGCAAAAGAACAATGGATTTAACCCAGATCTTTTGACTGGGGGAAATGTTTGCATTATCAGCATTCCGGCCATCATTTGTTTGCTGTAACACATGTGGATCTACAGCACTGCATGCCAAGAGCAGATGCTTACAGGGTAAGTAATATAATCCGTTGGAGGCATGTGTGGCTGTAGATACACAAGCTTTGCATAAACTGTAAAGCACCCATAAGTTTGGTGAGAAAAATATTGAGATTCTATGTGGATGCAGGTGAAGCTCTGGGTGGAATTACTCTTAAGGCCTTCCATAATAACTTAGGCAGTTTAAACAAAGATAAGTGTTGCCTGTTTTGGAGACAGGCGGCCACTGCAGCTAGAAATAAACATACTGAAGTGAAGGCAAGGCTGGAAAGCGGTAACTGGAGTTGAGAGCAAACACCGTTTTGCATTGTTGCATTAAATGGATCAATGTGATTATTATGGCAGTGAAACACAAATCTTTTCCACTTAGCTGCATAGCATGCTTTAGTCGTAGGCCTACAGGCTTCTTTGAGAATGGTCATACATTCAGGTAACCAACTTCTATGACCTCAGCATCCAAATCGCAAGGTTGAGTTCCTTTGGATTTGGAGGTCTGATTTCTCCATGGTTCTGAGTGAGAAGGTCCGGGCTGAGTTGAAGTTTCTCATGGTTAACTACGAACAGTTTGAGTAGTGTCATTAACCAGGGTTGATAAGCTCAAGTGGGAGCTACTAGAATGAGGGTGAGATGCTTGCCTGAGCTTCCGAACCAGAAAAAGAGAGAGAGAGGTGGAAAAGTGTAGGCAAATTAGCCCTGACCAGTTCATCTATACAGCATTGCCTTTGGACAGCCAGCATGGGAACGTAGAAGTGAAGTTTGGGCATTCTACATTGTCTGCGGTTGCAAACAGGTCTATCTCTGGAAACCCCAACTTGTATGGAAGGAGGACTTGGGATAGAATTACCACTCGTGGACTTTTTGCTACATCCTGCTGAGGTGTTCGGCTAATAGATGGATGTTTTGATGTATTGCCCAACACCAAATGGTCTGAGAGAAGCGTGATAACTGCATAGATTCTGCCCTCTATGCCCTGCCCCCTTTTTTTGTACATAGTACATGGCTGTCATTTTGTCCTTCTTGACTAAGACAACTTTTTTATCAGGTAAGGTAGGAATGCTTTCAATGCTAGGTGCACAGCTTGAAGCTCAAGGAAGTGGATATGGAGATTCTGGTGTATGGTGTCCCAGAGACCCTGAACTGTGAGATCCTGTAGGTGAGCAGTCAATCCTGTGAGGGATGCGCCCGCTATCAGAAAGATTTGTGGAACAGGATCGAGGGACGGTCACCCTTTTCACACGTCTTGTGTGTTCCACCACTGCAGGGTGTGATGAGTGCGGCTGTCTATAAACACTAGATCTTTTGACACTGTGACTGATACCAAGAGCATGCTAGACATTCCTGCAGCGGACACATGTGTAATCATGTATGTGGCGATGCATGAGTCCAACTGGTCTGACTGTTAGTTGTAGATTGGTTTGAAAGTGTGGTAGCAATATTTGGAAATGTTGAATCCTTACTGCATTGGGATAGGCTAAACCCACCTGTGTGTTGAGAATAGCACCCAGATACGGCCGAACCTGTAAAGGTTGAAGGTGGGATTTTTATGGTAAAACCTAGTTGATGCAGCAGGTCTATCATTACCGGAGTGTGTTGGTGGCAAAGAGGAAATTGACGTTTTATCTGTGTAGATGTGATGCTACCACTGCGAAGCATTTGGTGAAAACTCAGGGTGCAGTAGCCACCCTGAATGGAAGAACTTTGAAATGATAATGTTTGTCAGCTATGACAAACCGGAGGTATTTGTGATGTGTGGATGGATTGGGATGAGCAAGTAGGTGTCCTTTATGTCTAGTGCTGAGAAAGCCGCTTTGCTGGAGAAGTGGGATCACATATTGGAGGATGACCTCAGATCTAACCGCTTGGTTGCGGCGCAAATTCCTCCGCTGTGCTGGGACATTCCAATCTTGGGCGTGGCTCGGACAGCCCCCGGCTGTCGTTCGCACATGCCCACCGTAACTCAAGACGGCCGGGGGCCGTCATGAGCACGGAAGAAGCTAAGAAGGGCCATAGTGAGACGTCCTTTTTGGGGATGAGAAAGTACAGGGAATATACCACAGACCCCTGATGTTGAAGAGTGCCGGGTTCTATAGCTCCTTTGAGCAAGAGAGTGTTTGACGTCCCAGAGAGAGTTTGTGATTGCAAGGTGGAATGTTTGGAGGTGTGGTAATGAGTTCCAGACAAAACCATGATTGATAATGTCCAAGACCCACTGATTCGATGTTACGGATCGCCAGGAGGGGGAGAAACTGTTTTATCGACCCCCATCAGGTGTTAAATGATCAGGGTAAAGGAAAAGTGAGTCACTGCTTTGTGGTGGGTGGGTAGGGCACCCCGTGAGTAAGCACCTCTGTCACAACCTTTGGATTTGTTAACCCTGTACCTTCCCTAGTAATAGCCCTGTGATGTGACTTTGCAGGCAACATGATGAAGGAGAGTCATCTGAAAAAGCAGATTTTGAGCCTGCCCTATATGAAGAGCGGCAAAAGGAGCCACGAGAAGTGGGTGTTTGGAGGAAACCTATGGATTTAGCAACCTCTGTCTCCTTCTTCATCTTCTCTAACTCTTGGCCAACGTGTGGACTAAACAGGTGTTCCTTGTCATTTAAAAGTGTTTGCTTTACTGCTGGCTTGAAGCCAGAAATACACAGCACAGCATGTCTCTCTGATAACACACTGGTATTGATACACCGGCAGCAATATCCGCGGAGTCCAGGGCACACCTGATGGAGTTATTGGAAATGAGTTTGCCCTCCGCTACAAGTTCCAGCCATTTTTTCCTATGTTCTTCTGGGAGGTACTGGAGGAGTTCCTCCATTTCATCCCAGTGGGTGCGATCATACCTGGCTACCAGAGCTTGTGTGTGCAAACCGCCAGTGATTGTTGGACTGCGCTGCTACTTGTTTTCCTGAAGCGCCAATTAGTTTAGACTTATCAGAAAAGTGGAGAGTCAGATGTGGTTTGTGAATTAGCCCTCTTACAGGCATTGGACACAACTAATGAATCAGGGGAATTCGCCATTGGAAGTAAATAGGACAGGATGGTGCGGCTTTGTATTTTTTGTTGACCCTGGGAGCAATAATGCGAGCTCGCGCAGGGTCTTTAAAGAAAGTTATTTTATTTATTTAAATTTATAATGCGCAGCAGCTACCCAAAAAGGGTTTCCCGGTGCAGATATCATCTGTGTGACACATATTGCGTTTTAACATATGGAGGTATTGGGTAGCCATATGAGTACTGGATAGGGTTTCAAAGAGGGAATCTTGCTCTACAGGCTCTTTATGGAGCAGAACCTGGAGGTATGCTGCAGCCCTACTGAAAAGTTCCTGATATGAGGTGGTGCCATCAGGAGGCGATGGTTTAGTAAGATACAGGTCTGGATTTGTGTCCCCCTGGGGTTCAACGTCAAAATCTGGTATGGGATCTGGGGGCTGTGGTGCACCATAAGAAACATCAGCCACACGCCCCCCCCGACCCCATGCTCACCAGTGAAGGAATGTGGTGACCCCTGGGGAGCGATATCTAGGGGATCATCCTGAGAATGAGGTGGAGAGGGTGAAGGTGGGGAAATGAAGGGTGGGGTAGAGAAGCAGGTGTTGGAGGTTACAAGGGAATAGTAGCCTGGCCTGCCTTTCTCTTTTAAACAGCAAAAACACACAATTACTCATTCAATATTCAAGAAGGGTAAGAAACCAGTTTATTGTAACCACCCTTAGACAGCATTACTCAGTGTCTATCATTTTATGCTTTTTTTCAAATTTTCAAAAAATCATAACAGAATAAAGGACTATGTATTGGAATATTTACAAGACTAAATACACTTTGTACATACATCAAAAAACAAACATTATTTACACACTAAAAAACGTTTCTGCATCAAACATTACAAAAAATTATAATTACATCACAATTTATTCCACCCAAGGGGTGGAATAAATTGTCAACTTCACGACACTAGGACCGGCTGGTCCAGTATTTAAGCGTTTACAAGCTATTAAGTTGCTTATACCCCCTTGGAAATCATTTTTCTTCATGTATTTTATTGTAATATTTGTTGGTTGTGATGTAATTATAATTTTTTGTAATGTGTAATTGTGGTGTGGGCACTGTGTGTTTTTGCAATTTAAATATAAGGTCTAGCCCCCACTACGTGTTTATGGACCCATCCCCTTTTTTGTTCTCAATTTCTCTTTTAAACAGGCACCGGCAAGTCTATTGCTTCGCCAAACGAATGTTGGTGCTTTGATGGAAGTGGCACCAACACCTCAATTTTGGCGAAGATGCAGCCAGCCTGACACTGCATATGTAGTTGTCAAAGGCGTAGATCAAGCTGTTCCTACATTGTCTGGAGGATTGGCTCACCCGGAGTACCTGGAGACAATTTCAAAGCTGGTCTCAAAATTTCCGATGCCGAGATGGTCTTCAGTTTCGGAGCGGAAGATGAAGAGGGTCGACTTGGTAAAGAAGCTGATGGCTTTGGCAGTGCTTTCAGTGGCGAGCCGGAGGGAGGGGCATCCGCAACAGATGTTCGGTGCCAACCATTGCCTGCTGGCAGTGGTGGCCCGATAGTCTTATGTTTGGTCGGAAATTAATGCTTTTTATGTGGCTGGACGGTGATGTCAGTACTCACAGTACGCTGACCCAGTGGAAAGCCCTGCATCTGGAGGTCAATCTATAAGCCGGAGTTGAAGCCAGAGTATTTTATGGAAAAGGCCTCCTCCTCTGCAGCAGAAGCATCATGGAGTTCATCCTCCTGCTCGACAACCTTTTGCTCAAAGATGTTGGGTGTATCATCTCTACGTTGCATCTCCATGCGATGTACCCTTCGGTCCATAAAGTTTTCTTTGACCAAAATGATCGGCAGGCCTTGCAGTCTTCTTCCCTGTGATCGAGAGGCAAGCACAGGTTGCAGACCTGGTGTAAGTTGGTCTATGGGTACTTAGCATGGCAACTCGGGCAGAAACAGAATGGCGTCTGTTCCATAAGCAGGGCATTCTAAGGTGAGGTCAAAGAGATAGAAAGATAGCCTGGAAAGGCAAGCCTTGAAGGGTTGTTATTCGAGCGCGTTGATTCAATGGGTGATAGTTTTCCAGTTTTCAAAACGCAACGATAGGAGTGGGTTTGGTAACAATACCGACAAGAGTAAGGGTGAATTACGAACCAAAAGGAGTCCGAAATGGTATAGAATCGGAGCACAGCAATACACGTTCAAACAGACAGCGGAAAGAAAACAATCTAACAATGGAGTCGATGCACAGTGCATTATCACCAAGAGGAGGAGTCACTTTGCCTTGTGACTCGAAGGACTTCTTCGAAGAAAAACAACTTGTACACGTCCAGACGCAACACTAAATGGCAGGAGTATGCAAAACATGTGTATCTACAGCCACACATGCCTAGAACACAAACTTACTCACAATTCTAGTTGACTATAGGGATCCCATTGCAGGAAAAGATGGAATAGCTCTGCTGTTAAAAATCAATAAAATTCTCTACCCTAGTTGTTTTTTATACGAGTCAATCTAAATGGCAGCAATAACTGAGTGTCTACGAGCTATTTTTTGAAGAGCAGTATCTTCCTCTTCTTTTTTCTTCTGATGTACTATCAGAAGTACTCCCAGTAAGGGTATTGTCAGAGGGGGTATCTAAGGAATTTGCATCCTCACTGACATTCCCTCTATCCTCTGGGGTTTCTTCAATTGCCATGGCTCTATCATGCACAGCAGGCAGGATCTGTAAATGAGCCTAGTTAGGTTTAGACCCCATGGCAAGGTTCCATGATTTGCAGAGATTCTTAAGTTCGACAACCTAAGTTTCCTATTAGGAGCCTGGTTGAGCACCTGGCTATTACCCTCTGTCACAGCAGTTGGACCTTTTAAGAAAATGTAAAAATTCGAAACACTTTTAAGGCCTAACTAATATTCTTCTTGGTTTTTTAATACAACAGGACTGGGGGACTTAACCAAGGTCATTACCGTTCAAATTAGAAATTTGGAAAAAAGAAATCGAAAAATATTTTTCAAAAAGTCAAGTCTGGATTCCTCTGTTGAATCACAACACCGAGAGAGCGTTACAGTAAATGGAAAGTCTGGTATCCCACCCCTGCCACCAATCTAAGAAGCTGGCTCTTCATTTAGTGGTCCAAAAACCAGGTACTCTGTATAAAGAGTCCAAGCAAATCCCACTTGATTTGCAGAGGCACTGATGATAACCCTCTCTGATGATAGCTCTCTTTTGTGGTAGTGTGAGCGAGCAGTTAGGCATATCAGAGGGTATTGCACTGGCATGGAGGACCGGATTAGCAGGAACCCAGTGCACTCCAGTAAAGGTTGCATCATTCACCAGGCAAAAAGTGGGGGGGGACTACTGCAACAAAAATCCAGTTTCCTACAAAGGGTTAAGGAGCTCTGAGTGTTGAAAGAGGTGTCTCGCCATCTTAGAAGTGGGCAGAATGGTGCATCCTGGAATAGCAGGATGCCACACTTTCCAGGAAGTGGTCATCAGAAGGGAAAGAACCTGGTAGCCCATTGGCTACCAACCGCATCCTACTCTGAGAACATTTTTTGAAGCTAAACGGAGCACTCCGGGCACCCAGATTTCAGATCTCGACCGACTCGAAAGAAAGAGTGCCCTGCTGCACCAAAGAACCAGCAAAGAGAGGCTGCACCGACAAGGACTGCACCTGCTGTATATGGCAGAAAGGGAGTGTGACTGCTGTGCCCTGCTCAAGGAGAACCGGTCTCCAGAGCCCGGTCAAGCCACTAAAACTCCAAGGGCCTGCCCAGTGGCCTCATGTTCTCAGCTCAGGGACACAGCAGCTGAAGATGCCTGCTGGGGCAAGTTCGTAGCCCAAAGTCTATAAGCTGCTACTCCCGCCACCATGCAGCACCGAGGACCAAGACCAGACACACAGAGTTGCACCTGAGTTTGCCGAGCCCTGGAGTGCTGTCACAGAGTTGATGGAACCCTCAGATGGAAAGTTATCTACCCAGGAAGGATTGGCCTGTGACGGCGACACTAGGCGACTGGTAGTCCAGTGCTGATTAGACTTCAGCCAGACCGGAGAGGACTTTGTGGGATGTCGACCCTGCAACCAGGACACGCTCATCACCTTCATGGACTGAGGAATCCCTGCAGAAAGACCCCTGCGGGCCTCATCACAACCATAGCATCCTTGGAGCATCCCCAGCATCGTTCATCCCTTGCATCAGGACCACTCCATAGGCATCAATTGCAAGGTGAATAGAGGTCCTGGAACTGGTGAATGACTGCGTCTCCTGTCAAGGTAACTGTTCTCGAGGACCTTGCTAGTCCCCCCGACTAGCTCCTTGCCAGATTTGGTTGCCTTAATTACTTCTAACCGACAGTATTGACACCTACCCAGGTTTCCTTTTTAAATGTTTACAATTCTCCGGTTTGTTGATATTGCCAAGGCTAGTTCGCGGTTGAATAAAATTGCATTGATTTATTATTGCATTTGAAGTCTAAGTGTCCGGAACCCTCTGGTTGATCCTTTCCATTCTAGTGTCTAAAATCTTGTTTAAAAAAACAATCTTTACTTTATAAAATGGAGTCAGATTTCTTGAGTGGTATGTCGATTTCCTTCAATTGTTTTGGTACTATTTAAATGCTTAACACTTGTTATTCTATGTAAACCGTGTTGCTCAGTGCCACAGCTACCCAGGATTGAGCTCAGGGTTTGACAGATGAAATCCAAGGATCCTAAAGGGGTTTGTAAGTGTACTACCACGCCATTTAACACACCATATTTCCTCACATTGGTGCTAGCGGAGGGATCCAAAACTTATGCTTAGCAATACCATACAGTTGTTGGAAATTTACACCTCTGAGAATCCGCAAAGGTAGACACCTAGAAAAGATGTCCTTGTGTTTCCCAAGTAGTTGCCAAGTTCCACAGTCTTCAGAGACATTGTTTCCAAAGAGTTGCTGTAATTTTAAAGGAGTTTTAAAAATTGTGACAAAGTTTCAAAAAGTTTGAAAGAATTCAAAAAGTTTATGAAAAGTTCCTAGGAGTCATTGTGAGCAAGGGGAACATTGAGCTTGACATGGGCAATCTGTCCACCTTTAAAAGGAAGGATCTGACTGAGTTGCGCAAGGACAGAAGGATCACTGTGGGAAACAAGGCAAGGAGAGAAGATCTGGTGAAGGTTCTCAAGGCTTGGGAGAAAGCCCACAGAGCTCCACCAGCACTGGAAAAGGAGCTACCTCAAAGTAGTGGTGAAGAAGAAAGAGGAAGAGGATTCCCTCCACCCCAACACCGGGCACGCACTACAGCAAGCAGAATGAGGAGCTTACACAGCAGCAGGAGATGACTTCAAGAAGGAGTGGTTGCCCTGGAGCTGGAGGAGGAGGGAGCACTGGCCCTGGAATAAAGATGGCTGGACCTTCAGGAATGAAGAGTCACACAGTGCATGATGCCCAAAAATGAAAGGTGGCAGCAACAGAAACATGAGGTATCCCACAGGGGAGTACAAGTCAGATTGCCCAAAGGAATTGTCCCTGGCTATGTACCAGTGGATGACATAGACAAGTAGCTGGCCTCATATGAGAGAGCTCTCAAGATGAGGAAGGTGGGATGACAACACTGGGCAACACTACTATGGGAGTTAGTGCCAGTAGTTGGTAGGGACAGACAACTTACACTTGAGAATGAGGTAACAGAATCCTGCCCACATATAAAGGCAGTACTTTTCAAGTTGTTTGGTCTCACACCTGGGAAGTACAGACACAAGCTTAGTACTTCACACAAGGGGGCAAGACACACCTGGGTTGACTTTGGAGATACATGCGTAAAGGCACTTAATGGTTGGATAAAAGGTAACCAGGTAAGTACCTATGAAGGGCTGTACAATTTGATGGTAAAGTACATCCTTACAAATATCCCTTGAGAAAAGTTATACCAACATCTAGTAGATGCAAAGCTAACTATTCAAAGAGAGATGGGCAAGATAACTGAAGAGTATGGGTCAGGACAAGAGTACCCAAGAAAACTCAGGGTGTGATCCCAAGAATGGGGGGGGGGTTAGGCCCACAGAAGGCATAGGAGGTGGGTGGTAAGTTACCTAAGAGGTTCCCTCAGAACCCCAGAATCCTGAAAAGGGGGTCAATAACCAGGCCACCTCTAGCAAGCAGAGTAGTGGGGGCCCAGGGCTAATTAGACTCTTGGAGAAGAGGTGGTGCTTTGACTGCCAGCAGTTACGGAACCACAAAGGGGATGCAGTGTGTCAAGAGTAAGGTTGTTACCGGGGTGGATATGTAGACTTTCTGGAAGACACCTCAGATGATGAGGTCCTAGTCAGGTCTAGATAGTAAGCTGGTGATTCTGGAGAGTGGGAGTAGGCACTTCCATCACCTCACTTAGAATGGGATCCCAACCAGTGTCCTGAAAGATACAGGTGCCAGTCACACCATAGTGGTGGACAAGGTAGTGTCATTAGGCTAGAATTTGTAAGGAGAGTTAGGGTAACTCTACACCTTAGAGGTAGGTGGTTCCCTTAGCTGGCAAAGGGTGGTAGTCAGTCCTACCCTACCCCTTGCTTGTATCCTAAGCAATGACATCTAAAAGGTTGGTCCGAGCCCAGAGGGGGCATCAGCCTAGGGTGCTGCCAGTCCCAAGGATCCTGGAGGTTCTGTCCCTAAAGATAGGAGACGTAGACCCCAGAAAATAGGTAAAGAAGGGAAAGGTAGGCCCTTCTTACTTAAAGACCCATGGAGCCAGCAGCAACCTAACCAGCAGGGGTGGGCCCCAATATTAACTCTGGTGAGGTCCCTCCTGACCTCCAAGAAGTCCTGGAGAGTCGGGCACCTGCTCAGAATCAGCATGTACCCCCTAAACTGGCAAAAGAAAGGTGAAAGGAGGATGTCTGCAGCATGAATTGGTAGCTTACCCCATTCTGAAAATTTGGAGAGGACCCAAAAACCCACAGTAGCCCCTAAGATAGTCCATCCACCAGCCAGTGGGCAGCTCAGGGCGTGTTTCTGGGCAATGTCAGTAGCCTCTGTTGGGTGCTTGCCTTTGTGGCAGCGCTGTATTTGGCATGGGGGTCAGCCCGCATGATGGGAAGCAAGTTAAGCCCCCAAACTCGGTTAGTCATGGTGGTGTTATTCAAGTGTTGGGTGACCTCTTTGGGTCAGCCAGGTGTTGCCATAGCTAACGTAGGGCTAGGTGAGGTGCGTACCTCACAAACCCGGGTGGAGAAAAGGTTGGGAGAGACACAGGCCTGGCCAAGATCCAATTTATGTTGGGACCTGTCATGGTGCGGTAGGTCAGCTTCCAAGTGGGAATGACCCTGGTGGAAGATTGTAAGGCAAAGTAGGCTCTGCAATAGTCACCAGTTTCATTAAATCATTCCTTGCTGAATAGTCAAGGAGACTTACCAAAAGTCTGGCTGAGTTACCCTTGACATATTAGCTGGGGTGGGGTTGTGTACGGAAACTAGCTTTTTGCAGGTTTATCCTGACTTTGTACCCCCATTTTGGCTTCTTGGTACTGGTGTAATGGTTCTGAAATGCCCAAGCCCTGCCAAACAGGATTCAATGTATGTGTTCTGACTGTTAAAATGCTGAATGTTTAATTGGCCTGTATCTAATTGACATAGCCTAACCTACTAGGGTACAAGGGCCTGTAAGTTAGAGTATCCACCAGAGCCTTTTTTTGTGCCACCCTGAGAGGAACAAGGAAAAACATGGCTCCTAGTCTGCCATGGCCGACTGGAAGGGCAGTTTAAAACTACTAACTTGACTTCACCAATTAAAGTAATGGCAAAACCCCAAACTCCCTTTTTAACATATTGTAAGTCACCACTATGGTAGACCTAACAAACCCGAGGGCAGGGTGCTGTACGTTAGAAAGGGAAACATACTTTTACATTTTCCAGCTATTAGGACCCTAAAAGACTAGTAGCTCAATTGGCAAGTACAGAATTACAAGGTGGCGCTCCAGACCTGCTTACTTCTGAAGCCGACTGCTAAGATTGGTACTGTCTGGTATCGATAGAATCAGTGCATTACATCTGATTTAATGGTTAAATCATATGTGATACCACTGATGGGTAAAGTGCAACTCTAGACGTGGCCACTTTAGTTGCCCAAGGTTTCCAGTGCCCGTTTGCTGTTGCAAACAGGGCTTGTCCTGCAGACAGCTTTCGGCCCTCCTGGGGAGACTTGCTAACGACTACCAGGAAAGGATGCAATAGGGGCCTGCATGGAGGAGAAGTGTAACCTCCCTCCCACAAGAAGCCACAAAGGTGTCGGCCAAAAAGGTGAGCTTCAAAGGAGAAGTGCCTTTTGGAGGTCAAATGGGTGACACTTGGGAGAGGACTCTCTAGTGTTAAGGCAGACAGGCTGGCACTGGGGACAGGAGAGGAGAAGACAGTTGTCAAACCACTTTTTCCAGGGGCACCTCTGGGTGTGGGCTAAGGAGCTCTGAGAATTGAGAGAGGGGTTACCCTATCTTGGGAGTGGGACGGATGGTGCATCCTGGGATAGCCAAATGCCACACTTCCCAGGGTGTGGTCATCAGGAGGGGAGGGAACCTGGTAGCCCATTGGCTACCAACCTAACCTACACTGAGGGCATTTTTTGAAGATAAACAGGGCACACTGCGCACTCACACTTCAGATGCCGACCGACTCAGAAGAAGAACTGACCTGCTGCACAAAAAGCCCATTAAAGAGAGGCTCCACCGACGAGGGCAGCACCTCCTGCACCTGATGGCTAGCGAAGAAAGGGGCTGTGCCTGCTATGTCCTGCTCAAGGAGAAACAGCCTCCAGAGACCAGTCAAGCCAAGAAACCTCCATGGGCCAGCAGACTCGCCTCCTGTTCGCAGCACAGGGACACAACAGCTGAAGAAGCCAGCTGGGGCAAGTTGGTAGCCCAAAGTCTTCAAGGCGCTATCACAGCCGCCGTGCAGCACTGAAGACCAAGACCTGACACACTGGGCTGCAGCTCAGGTCATTAAGCCCATAAGTGCTGTCAGAGAGTTGCTGGGACCCTCAGAAAGAAAGTTGATACCTTAGGAAGGATTGGCATGGGACCACAGCAAAGGTCAAATGGTAGTCCAATGGCAACTGGACTTCGGTCAGGCCGGAGAGGACTTCGTGGGACGTTGACCCTGAAACCAGGAACCCATCATCACTTTTGAGGACTGAGGAATACTTGCAGTAAAATCCCAGTCGACCGAGATGCATCCACAGTATCTTAGAGCACCTTCAGCATCGTACATCCCTTGCATCAAGACCACTCCATAAGAATTCATTTCAACACAAATATAGCGGCTTGAACTGTCAAAGGACTGCTCCTCCTGTGAAGGTAATTTATTATTGAGGGCCTTACTGGCCCCCTGACTTCCTCCCTGTTGGAGGTGGGCACCGTAAGTACTTCTAACTGACTGCATTGACACCCAGACTTTTTCCTGAAAAAGTTTCAAGTCTCCCAATTTGTTGATTTTTACCAGACTTGTTCGCAGTTGACTTATTATCATTTTTAAATTCTATATTTCCAGAACCCTCCAGTGGATGAATTTTGTTCTAGCGTCTAAAATCTTATAATATTTCAGTCTATTTCTATAAAATGGTGTCAGATTTGAGTGTTGTGTTGATTTCTTCTTCAATTGTATTGGTACTATTTAAGTAGTTAACACTTGTTCCTTTGTGTAAGCCTTGCTACTCAGTGCCAAAGCTACCCAGGATTTAGCTGAGGGGTTGACAGACGAAACCCCAAAGGTCCTAACGGGGTAGGTAAGTGTATTACACGGTAAGGTTGCACAACCACACCTCATAATACACTCAATTTCCTCATAGAAGCGTACTGAGAAAACAGACTCTATGATGGCCTCATTTTTGAATGGCTGAATGCAAGAAATAGTTACTTATTTGTAGTACAGGTTCTGTATCATAGGACTCTTCATTGAACTAGCAACTAGCACCCTTCTAGGAAAACCAAGGGCCTGCTAGAGGTAAGACAGGTGGCCTTAGATTCATCATTCTTGTAGGCATTTGCAAGGCAGCCACATCGCAATCAGTCTATACCTTCACAGGGTGTTATTGCTTTGATTCTAATGGAAACATTAACAATGTAAATGTCAAGCTATAGAGAGAAACGTATTTGGTTAGTTGGGTAATCTCACAGAATACTCTTTGCATGTAAGCCTTGTGAACACAATGAATTTCCTCAAGCTTCTTTAAAGTGCGTATATCAGGCTGAACGCTTCCCTCAATATTATACATGTTGGCAACAAGTTAGGTTGTAGATTGCTACAATATAGTTTGTGAGAAAGGATTATTTGGAATTTGGCAGTATAATATTAGAACAATGTTGCCACTCATAAAATGCTGAAGGGTGGTTCACATTATATAGACATATTGGACTACCCCCCTCCTCTCTGGTCTTCTGATATATGGACAAGCATATTGATTTCAAGTATTCTAGGGTCCACATAAATAGTAGGAAATTACTGTAATATTTTATATCTATCAATGAAGATCGTATGATGCACAATGGTCCTTGTGCTTTCAGTTGTTTCTGGAATTGAAGTGCCCATATCTTATCACAACCAAATTCTATTTCTTTATCTTCAGTTCCGCAAAGAGCAGTCTTGTCAGCATGGTTTACTCCACAGCACTAAGCATACCAGAGTTGGATGTTTTGAGGAATCTCAGGGCAAGCCGATAAGGGCTGCTGCATAAGGTCAAACTGCACTGCAAAATCATGAGCTGAAATTGTAATTTCACACTGCAATTTCCTATAAAGATATAATGCAGCACTTTTGCTAAGTTTGATCCTAGATTAGTTTTATCCCCATCAATGTGGCTCTCTGCATCTACCTACTGCTCTGAAAGGAGAGGTTTAATTTTTTTTACCTGGGTAGCCAAAGATTTCGTCAAAGGTCCTCATATTTTCTGCAACAATACATCACCTACAAGGATGTGATACTTTAGGTACTGATTGGTCAGTAAACTTATGCTCAATTAGGAGATTTTTAAACAAGGTGGTGCAAGTTTAGTTGCCTTGTAAATCCACAGCGGTACAAAAGGCGGTGGTGATTGACGGAGCATCTGACCTAATCAAACACTCACACCCAGTCAAAAGATCTGGGTTTAATCCAACTCCGTTCTTTAGCTCACTCTGCCACCCCAGTTCAGACATGGCCCTCTGCAAATCAGTCTGACCCTGTGCCTCATGGGAACAGTACAGCCCAAACTGCCAAGCCATGCCTTCCCTGGACCGAAATCAAGCTTCCTAGGACCGGTTTCTGGCATTTCAGCTGTCTTCAGCCAGGCTTGCTTGAATCCAGTGGCAAAGTGAGCAAGGGACTCACGTCTGAGCATACCCTGCCAACTTATGGTGAACAAAGCGGTACAAAAGGGGATGGTGATGGACGGAGCATCTGACCCAATCAAACACTCCCACCCAGTCAAAAGATCTGGGTTTAATCCATCACCGTTCTTTAGCCCACTCTGCCACCCCAGTTCAGACATGGCCATATGCAAATCAGTCTGACCCTGTGCCTCAGGGTAACAGTCCAGCCCGAACTGCCAAGCCATGCCTTCCCAGGAGCGGAATCAAACTTCCTAGGACCGGTTCCTGGCATTTCAGCCGTCTTCAGCCAGGCTTGCTTGAATTCAGTGGCAAAGTGAGCAAGGGACTCACGTCTGAGAATACCCTGCCAACTTATGGCGAACAAAGCGGTACAAAAGGGGGTGGTGATGGACGGAGCATCTGAACCAATCAAACACTCACACCCAGTCAACAGATCTGGTTTTAATTTATCACCGTTCTTTAGTCCACTCTGGCATATGGCCATGTCTGAACTGGGGTGGCAATCAGTCTGACCCTGTTCCCATGAGGCACAGGGTCAGACTGATTTGCATATGGCCTTGTCTGAACTGGGGTGGCAGAGTGGGCTAAAGAACGGTGATGGATTAAACCCAGATCTGTTGACTGGGTGTGAGTGTTTGATTGGGTCAGATGCTCTGTCCATCACCACCCCCTTTTGTACCGCTTTGTAAATCCACAGGGCATTGGTAGGCAATCTTTTAACATCAATGGATGCATGTACTGGACCATATATTTAATGTCTTCTTACATATCAAACCCAAAACTGATTGAGTGCATCACTTTACAGGTCATGTCCAGACCTCTCATTGCTAAGGAAGGGTCATTTGTCGGTTAGCAGATAGCAGCGAGCCAGTTACTAATTTTTCCCCAATACAGTGTGGTAGACAATAGTTACTAACCACAAGGCATTGCCACATAGGAATAATGAAAATAAAAATTGCACTAAATATCTGAAGACAAACGAGAAAGAAGAATTTGCTTGCTATTCAGCATGTCATGAATGGTATAATTTTACATTTTAGTGCATTGAAGTTGCATCCTCTATTGAGAAATAACCACAAAAGAAAGTGGACCTGAAAACAGACAGACAGAATGGCTAAAAATGTAACTACACAATCTCTGATCCTGCCGGATAAACAATAGAACCTCAAACTGCTAACATCAGCTGTACTGTTCCCGGTCCTCCAGGCGAAGACAACCTGCCCACAATGCATTCGAAGGTTTTAAATAACTTATTGACAATGCTCTAGTGGGTTTCCACTCAGCGGTCCCTTTTACGATAAACTGATCAAGTTTTATTTTGTAATGGTTTTTAACCAAACAATTAAGAATATACAGTCTGATCCTACACTGTAGGAAAATCTATTTATTCATCTCTGAAACATTAAAACATGTAGAGAAAGCTGCAAAAATGTTTTCAACCATTATAGTAATGAGTAGTGGGCAAGACAAAGACTGATGCAGGTATGTGTTCTGCAGTTATTTATTTTTATTGAACTTGGAACCAATGTAGATTCAGTTCCTAGAATATGGTAAAAAACTAATTCTCGTTTTTAGGTTCTTGCTGAAGTGGCCAAAAAGGAAGATATTTGTCCAGCGTGGGCATCCTCCTCAAACCTACAGCTTTATGTAATTCCCAGTTACCAGGCTTGACCCCGGAAGCTCTTACATTTTCAATTACAAAATGTAATTTTAGTAGTTTCTAAATTAAATTCTGTAAATTAAAATGTGAACTTTTCTGAGTTCCAACATGTTGGTTTGGAAATATGGTTTTGAATTTGGCAGGATGCTTTGAATAAGAGCAACAAACTATCTCCACTTTTATGTTTCAAGCATTGAGTAGCAGATGGGATCACTCATTAAGAAAAATGAGAGTTGTGGGCATGAGTGAAAACAAAAAATGAAAGATGAGTGAAGACACTTACTACCAGCTGTCATGACTTCATGTTCCCTTTCTTCTTCCTCATCTTCTTGTTCAGGATGGCCTTCCTCTCTTTCTCTCTCTGCCTGTTCCTCCAGTTCAGCTTCTTCATCGATGGTTCGGGCAAATGAGTGCTCTTGAGTATCAACATCTGCAGACTCCTGGTTTTCAGACACCTTTTTATAGTGATTCAAAATACATGATGAATATAAACTTCCATTCAATAGATTTCGATGATTCCTTTAAGTGGGTGCTAATTTTCACACGGTGTAGCAATGAGTCGGGCCTAGCACTCAATCAATTCAATTAATATGTCTTTCTTTAATACAAATCCACAAAACCAACACAAATCCACAAAACCAATAGTTGCACAACACAAAAACATAACTACAACAGGAATTGAAGAAGCAACATAAAAAATAAGACAACTGTATAATGTTAGCAATAGTGTGTTTTAAATAAAAACTGTTGTATTGAACTGACCAATATAGAGAGGGTATTTAAAATCATAACCGTGAAGTGCATTTGTCCACTTTAGTGTATAGGAATAAGCAAGGAGCAGTCATAGGCTACTACGAATCTGTTGCACAACTGTGTCACCTGTTCATACTCCCAATTCACTGGTAGAGGTTTCAGGTAGGCAGCTTCAATACAGAATTTAAAAGTTATCCTTCTAGACTATTCAAGAGAAGAAAACAAGCAGCCAAGGTTTGAAAAAGCAAAGCTTTTTAAAGCATGCTTCACTTCCCACTCCCCCCCTCATTGCCCACTTGACATAGTACCTGGTGATATGTTTACTAGATAGTATTACATATAATTTTTAAACAAAACCTTAGTGTTAATGTGTGCATTTGTGAAATAGACCATTCAAACAGCAAAACCACAGGAAAAACATAGGCACTGTTAATATAGGAACAAAATGATTAGTTGTATGAATTAAGTCTAAATTAAAGTGGAAATTTGTGTACTGACTTAGTAATTTGTTGATATTTCATTACTTGAGTGGGGTATCCATAGATCCAAGGCTTGCTCTATACATGTTAAGGTGGCATAATGGGTAGGAGTGACATATCAAAATGTGTGAATGGTATCGTGGTGAAGAACAGGAAACTTACCTTCATTAACGCATTATCTGATAGAGACTCTGTCTAGCTGCAGACTCCTAACCTTTGAATTTCCCAGGCGTCAGGCTGGATCCAGAAACTTTTGCTGAGCAACAGCCCTTGCAAACAACGTCGGGTGGCTCCATTCGGCTCCGTGAGACGTCTTCGGCAGCGTTTGTTATGAGGTTGCGGTTCCTATATAGGTGCTACTCAGGCACGCGGACGTTGGTACTTTTAGTTTTTTCCACGCCAGAAGCGCAGAGCCACGAAGTAACTGACTTAATCATGTGCAAAACTAGGGCCCTGAAAAGGAGAACAACCCTAGCCCTACAATATCAGCCCGCAAATCGGGGAGGCATGGGTGGGGCTGTAAGGAATCTGCAGCTAGATAGAGACTCTACCAGATAATGCATTACCAAAGGTAAGTAACTTGTTCATGTGATAGAGACTTCTAGCTGCAGATTCCTTACCTTCGAATCAGATACCCAAGTCATACCGTCCCGGCGGTGGTTTGCGGACTCATATCCTAGACTAAACTGTCTTGCAGGACTGAATGGGCAAAATGTCTGCCCCTACGTGCTTGCCCATCAAGGCAATGACTATTGAACAAGGGAACCCGAAAAATAACTAAGGACCTCGGGGATCTAATACTATTATGAACAATGGTCTTTAATGATTAGACTCTGAAGAAAAATGAAATATAGGCCCAAATGGGTACTATAATACTTCTAAGTCCAGCCGGACAAAGAATTTTAATATCAAATTTAAAGTTACATTTTCACAATTTAAACAAGAAAAATACAGCTGGGAGCAGTCCTGCACCCAATATTTGAGAACCAGAAAAATGAATGAACAGTTAAACATACAAAACAAAAGAACACAGGCAATAGTTGGAGCATTGGGGGCTTGAACTATTTATACAGTGAAGCAAGCTAGCCCATATAGTGACCACATTAATGAAATAAGAATGGTAATTCATGGCACTAATCATTATGTCGACGGCGTTTCGATCCCAAGCTCATAATTAATGGGGATCATCATCAGGACTACAACAATAGATTTGCCTGGTGTTTAACTTTAGTAATTTAAATGCCTTGAGGGGAGTATGCCTCCTGCCTACGGCATCTACGATGTCCAGCAGGAATGTTTGGATGTTCCTGCTATTACACCAGGCACCACAAGCGCACCACCGCCGGCACCACTGACGCGAACTATTATCAGAAGCCCATTGCGGTATTTCGGATGAATTGTTCAGACCCCCCAGGATATTGCGGCATGGATTAACAAATTTAGCGGCACAAATATGGAGATTTAGCGGCACAAATATGGAAATTTAGCGGCATTTTTGCAGCACTTTATTTACTTCCTAATCATTCATTTTCAGCCTTAAATTGATGAAAACTGTTTTAGCAGAGTATTCCAGTTTGAAATAGGCATGTTTGAAGCGCCTGCAGCTCTATGCGCTATAAATGTTTGTGTCAATGGTTTAAAATATGCTCTATATGCAACCAATATGCCAAAGGAATTTGTTAACAAGAAAGGACAATTCGGCATTTCTAAAGTAGATACATACATATATATATATATATATATATATATAAATATATATATATATATTTGTGTGTAAAAAGTGAGGTACTTAAAAAAAAAATTAAAGGTAAAATATATCTGAATTGTAGTTTTGCTTGATCAAAATCAAATACAGTAAATGATAGACTTTAAACAATCATGGCAAACTTCTGAAAAACTTTAAGTGTTCACTCGACAGACTTTTTCCGACTTATACCCACAAGGAGATTGCTACACAGAATTTGTATGTGTCACCCAGTCTTCCTTTAGGGGCAAAAGGAGATTCCTTCACATGTTTTCCCTTTATGACAATCCTTGTCCCTTAAAGAGGCAGGGACAGCAAAACACTGCATAGTGTGAAGGGCTTTGGTAGGAGCATACAGAGATCCTCTGAACTGCTGCCCCCACCTCATGGTGCTTGTGCTTTGCGAATGCCATAGAATCCCTTTGAGTAGCTGGTATGTCATGAAATGGTTTGTGAGTGCAACTGAGATCATTATGCCATGTGCAACTTAGAATGTATGTTTTGCATATTCTGCTTTGCGGTGGCAAAGCTGTGGTTTTGGAATTGCAGGTTTTGCGACCGCTTTCTGTGATACAATATTGCAATGCTGTGGTAGCAAGCAGAAAGCAATATAATTCCTACTTAGAATGCATAGGTCTCTAGACAAATGACTTTTCGAATGGCAAACATGATAGCGGCACCTTGTTTACACAAGGAAACACCAGAAAGTACTTTTTAAGTCCCTGCTTATTTGAAAATGTGAAACCGGTGGTACAAGGGGGACCTAATTTCCAGAGCAGGACAACACCTCTGAACATCTAGCATAGCTGCCATAAGTTTCTCAGGTCCACATGCCACTACTTAGCCCAGTCAGTTTTTTTTTCCAGAACTCTGGGAGTTGTAGTCCGAGTTTTATACTGGGTTAAATAACACTACAAGTCACAGAATTGTAAGATAACATCGAGACCCCTAAATAGTCGGGCATGGACCTGGGAAACCTGGCAGCGATTATCTAGTTTGCTACCAGCTGACACAATTCCTCCCCCTCACTGAACCCTGCCAGTGACGCCAGAGCACAGAGGCGCCGAGCCTGCATGTGACCACAGGGGAGCCTGGACTCTTGCTTAACCGAAAACCACAGGACAGCGCACAGGAAGTGCTGGCGCAATTGAAGGACGCATCTGCCTGTCCCCGTGGTATCAGGAGCCAGCCAGCCCAGCGGCTGCGACGCAGGGGGTGGGAAGAGCACACATTGCGAGGGCAGAGGCTTTTTTCAATTACTCACCTCTCCAAATCAGCAAGTAGGATTGTACGGCACCACGTAGTGGCGTATGCGCTTACAGCCAATCAGAGGCCATCATTTTGTTTGTGTTCTTTCGAGACCTTTTTTCGCGGCCGAAAAATGAAATATCGCGGTCATTGCACTACTTAGCAAATTTCGCGATTATTTTGCAAATCGCGAAATGCTGGAGGGTCTGATTGTTTGGTCCCAAGAAGCCCATCACGGATATATTCCGGCCGAACCCGTCAGTCCGCAAGTTGCGCCCCACCGTTCGTAACTGTTCATTCATTTTTTCTGGTTCTCAAATATTGGGTGCAGGACTGCTCCCAGCTGTATTGTTCTTGTTTAAATTGTGAAAATTTAACTTTAAATTTGATATTAAAATTCTTTGTCAGGCTGGACTTAGAAGTACTATAGTACCCATTTGGGCCTATATTGCATTTTTCTTCAGAGTCTAATCATTAAGGACCATTGTTCATAATAGTATATATGCACATCAAGGCAGTAATGTTTTGCGAATGTGAGCAAAGATGCTCATGTTGCTGCCTGACAGATGTCTTGGAATGGAACACCCGAAGCCAAGGCCATAGTCGCAGCCTTCCACCTGGTGGAATGGGCTCTTAATTCCTTAGGAGGCTGCTTCCTTGCAAAGGCATAACAAATCTTGATGCAGGGAACGACTCAGCAAGAGATGGCCCTTTTCTGCACTGGCCTTCCATTCTTTGCTCCCACATATCCCACAAAGAGTTGGTCATTCACCCGGAACTCTTTTGTACGTTCAAGGTAGAACGACAATGCTCTTTTTGGGTTCAATCAATGGAGACGCTTGTCTTCCTCAGAGGGATGCGGGTGAGCAAAGAAGGTGGGCAAAGTGGTGCACTGATCCAGATGGAATGGGGTCACAACCTTTCGCAAAAAGGATGCCCTGGTGCGAAGCACCACCTTGTCTGGAAAGGGCATAAGATAAGGAGGCAAGCTGGATAATGCCTGCAACTCACTCACCCTCTGGGCCGATGTAATCGCCAATAAGAAGTCTGTTTTGATAGTCAACAGCCGGAGGGGACAATAGTGCAAAGGCTCCAAGGGAGCACACATTTGGTAAGCGAGGACCAAATTAAGGTCCCACTACGGAATGACAAAGGGCATGAGTGGAAACCAGTGAGCCAGCCCTTTTATAAATCTATTTGCAATAGACTTGAAGAGAGAGGGTTGGTCGGTCAATCGCAAAAAAGCAGACAGAGCATAAAGATAACCCTTGAGAGTTCGCAATGCGGAGCCTTGCTGGGCAAGGGTTGGAATGAATAAAAGGACAGTAGAAAGAGAAGCAGAAAGAGGGCCAATGGGCCTTTCTGTACAGTATAATATACATTTCTGCCAACAGCCAACAGCTGGCGTAGACCATCTTAGTGGAGGACCGCCAGGCCACCAGAATACCATTAGACTTTGGGAGGAAGGTCAAAGGCTGTCAACTGTCGCCGCTCAATCTCCATGCATGGAGGCATAGAGTTGACATGTTTGGGTGGAGAACCCTCCCCTGCTGCTGCGACAGAAGATCCTCTCGAAGGGGCAGCCTGATCAGAGGATCGACATTCATTCTCAGAAGCTCTGTACACCAGACTCTCCATGCCCAGTCTGGTGCCACAAGAATTACTTGGGATCGGTCGCCCCTGATCTTCTTCAGAATCCTGGGTAGTGGTGGTATGGGCGGAAAGGCATACAACAGGCCTGAACTCCACTCGCGGCGAAAGGCGTTGCCGAGCGTTAGCCAACCTTGGAAAGTCTAGCTTTCTCTTCAGAGGGGAACAAATCTAACCAAGGTTCTCCCCACTGCTGAAAGAGACCTTGCACCAGCTCTGACTGGAGACGCCAATCGTAATCCACTAGGCATCAAAGGTTGACTTTGTCTGCCCTGGCATTCAGAGAACCTGCCAGATGTTGAACAACCAGGGTTATGCCCTGCTGTCCTAGCCATGTCTAGAGATGAAGGGCCTCTCGACAAACGGTCCATGACCTCACCCCGCCTTGCTTGTTGCAGTACCACATGGAGGAGGTGAACACCTGCACTAGCTTCCCCTTGAGAGAGGGAAGAAATGCTTTCAATGGCAACCGAATCGCTCGGAGCTCCAACAAATTTATGGTGGAGCTTGGAATCCACCGGAGACCAGTATCCCCGAGCTCCAAATCTCCCAGATGGCTGCCCCATCCTAGAAGTGATGCATCTGTCACGACTGCAAGAGCTGGTTGGGGAAGGGGGAGGGGTCTGCCGTTGACCCAATTGCAGTTTGTCAACCACCACTACAGATCTTTCTCAGTTCCTTCCAAAATCTGACCCATGTCGGTGAGATTTCCCTGATGCTGTGCCCGTTGGAATGACAAGTCCCACTGCAGAGCCCCCTTACGCCATCTTGCGTGTCTTACCAACAAGGATGCAGGAGGCCATGAGGCCCAATAACTTCAGAGTCAGCCTCACCGAAATCAAGAATAGAGGCTAAAATATCAGAATCATAGCCTGAATATCCTGGACTAACTGATCGGGAGGATAAGCCAGAAACTGCACTGTGTTTAGAACAGCTCAGATTGAAGGAAGCGTCTGAGAAGGAGTCAGGTATGACTTCAGCACGTTTATAGAAAACCCCAGCTAATTCAGGAGGTTCGCCATAGTCTGAAGGTGGGAGACAACTGCCTGGGACGAGGACGCTTTCAACAGCCAGTTGTTGAGGTAGGAGAAGACAAAACCCCCTAACCTGCGCAGATGAGCTGTGACCACTGCCATCACCTTGATGAACACCCGAGGGTCATTGGTAAGGCCGAATGAGAGCACAGTAAACTGAAAGTGCTTGCGGCCTACCTTATCTGCAGGTAACGCCTGTGGCCCGGCAGGATGAGAATGTGAAAATACGCATCCTACAGGTCCAACGCTACCATCCAGTCTTCGTGGTCTAGGGCAGACAAGACCTGAGCCAGAGTGAGCATTTTGAATTTCTCCTTTTTGAGGAAGAGATTGACGGTCCAAAGATCTAAAATGGGCCTCAACCCCTTGTTCTTTGTAATCAGAAAGTAGCGGGAATAACAGCCACTGCCTACTTCTGAAACTGGGACCCTTTCTATAGCTCCCTTGGCCAAAAGAGCCGTAACTTACTCTTGTAGCAACTGTAAATGATCCTCCGTCTGCCGTTCCTGACTTGGTAGAATAGTGGGAAAAGAAAAGAAAGGTAGAGAATAGCCCTCCTGGACGATCTGCAAAACTAACTGGTCCAATGTTATGGATCTCCAGTGGGGGAGATGATGTTGTATTCTCCCACCAACTCGAGTAGTGTGGACCCGCAGAATCATCCTAGGAATGCATGGAGGCTGCAGCTACTGGGGGCGATGTGGTAGATGACTTCTGGCCTCCATTCCGAGATCGGAATGCACCGCGTCCACATCCGCACACAGCTTGGGCAGTCTGTGCGGGATGGCGGCTGGGGTAGGGCCGATGCGGCTGGAAACCCCTTCTGTTGCCACGAAAGGGGCGAAAGGAAGACTTGGCACGAGAAGTAGAGGAAAGGCCCAAGGATCTGGCCGTAGCACGAGAGTCCTTGAACCTGACCAGGGCAGAGTCTGTCTTTTTCCCAAAAAGGCAGGTTCAATTGAAAGGCATGTCCATCAAATTAGCTTGGACATCGCCCGAGAAGCCAGTGGTACTAAGCCAGGCGTGGCGCCTTAGGGCCACCGTTGTTGAAATCGATCTGCTCAGCAAATCGTTCATATCTAACCCACACCGTGTGGCGAATTTCGCTGCATCCCTCCCGTCTTTGACAGCTTGGGAGAGCACACTACGGGCCTCCTCCGGGACTTGTGGCAGCACTTGCGCAACCGTCTCACAAAGTGAATGGGAGAAATGGGCCAATAAGCATGCGGTATTCACCGACCGCAATGCAAGGCTGGAGGAAGAAAACATCTTCTTCCCAAGTGAATCCAACCTCTTGGATTCCCTATCCGGAGGTGTTGAAGGGAATGCGCCTTGGAACATAGAGGCCTTGGGACATAGAGGGTGGGGTGTTGGCTGAGAAACTTTGGCCTTAGACTAGAAAAACAACTGTGTAGAAATCTAGAGAGAAAATGGCGTAAACACTATGACTATGATATTGGATCAAGGTGGGGTGGCGGTCCTTGTTCTACTAGATCTGTCCGCGGCCTTTGACACGGTCGATCATTCCATTCTAATCGACCGTGTCTCGGCCATGGGCATTGGACATAAGGCGAAAATGCTACTAACCTCCTTTCTTGCCAATCGTACACAATCGGTTAAACTGGGCGAATCCTATTCTCCAACGTTTTCTCTTCCCTGTGGGGTCCCACAAGGATCCTCCATTAGTCCGACCTTATTTAATATCTACGTGTCGGACCTGGCCAGGGTCATCAAAGATCTAGGGATGAGAATAACTTCATATGCCGACGAAACCCAACTGGTGTTGGCGGTCATAACGATGGAGTACAAGTGGCAGCCAGCTTTCAGGAGGGAATGTTAGCCATCTCCGCCTGGATGGCACAAAACTGCCTAAAGTTGAACTCCGATAAAACGGAGGTAATGACCTTTGGCAGTTTAACCCCTGGCTGGTCCCCTACGTGGTGGCCAACCGACTTGGGTCCTCCGCCTCAACCAGTCAATAAAGTCAGGAACCTTGGGGTTATGTTCGATGACAAACTCTCGTTCACTCACCATGCAAATGCAGTTGTATCCGCATCCTTTACCATTCTTAGAATGGTAAGGAAGCTGCTTCCTTTCCTTCACCCTAGTGCGGGGAAGACTCTCATGTGCGCGCTGGTTATGGCAAAGGTCGACTATTGCAAAGGCCTCTTTCTGAATGCTCAGGAGAGAGTTTTAAATAAGCTGCAATTAGTGCAGAATTCGGCAGCAAGAATGCTTTCTGGTATGCCTAAATTCAAATCATCTTCCCCAGTCATACGACAACTACATTGGCTACCAATCAGAAGCCGAACCAAATTTAAGGCTTTATGTATAACATATAAAGCTATCAATAACTCTGGACCAGAGTTCTTGAAAAAGGCACTCTGTCTATACATTCACACCAGAACCCTTCGCTCCTCCTCTGCACGCTGCTTAACCATCCCACGCACAAAGAAATCATCATGGGGAGACAGAGCATTCATAGTTGCTACCGCCAAATTGTGGAACACCCTTCCTCTTCATATCAAAGCCAGTCCAACCCTCATGACATATAGGAAATCGGTAAAAACGTGGCTGTTCAACCAGTAAGCACTCCACTCAATTCTATGTTCTTCTATCTTCAGCGCCGAGACACCTCCGGGTAGTTGTGCGCTATAAAAATTTCATAAATAAATAAACGTTGACTACCAAATACTTACCTTAGAACCGATAACACTATTTTCCTCCATAGGATAAGATTGACTGGAAAAACAGTCAAAGTGTGGAGCTTGAAAACCTAAAGAAATTGTTTATAATTGCACTAACTAACAAAGAAGATTTAACTTAACTGTTTGCAGGAAATGTTCCAGAATAGTATCCAGGTATACTACTCTGAGTAAGAAAAGTAATCTCAAAAGTAATTTACCTGTAATTTTACTGACAATCCCATTCAGGTCTATGGACTGTATTTACAAAGTATTGCCTTTCTCTGAAACCATACTGTAAGTCAAAACAAAGTGCATATACTATTACAAATCCAAACTGTATATTTACTGCAAAGTACTTATCACTTACCTGTGCCAGGCTTGCTTGGTTCTAGAAAATAAAATAACTAAAAGAATATTTTTACACAAAAACAATTGGTCCAACGATCAGTCTTTGAGTGTGTGAATTCATTTGCTGACTGAGTGTGTACAACAAATGCTTAACACTGTCCTCTGACACTGCCTTACTGCCCAACCACACTACCACAAATAGAGAGTGAGGTGGTATCTAACTTTACCTCTGCCTACCTTTGGGGTTCCACTGGACACTGTGCACACTATACCTCACTTTGGTATAGTATATACAGAGCTGGCTTATGCATGCGCTGTCTGCCCAGGTGAGCTGCCAGCATAGTCATAACTATGGCGAAAACTCGGAGCAGAGGTCAAGTTGAATGCCATGTTGCAAACTGAAGTTCTTCCTTCTGATTGGAGACCTACATCATTTCTGGCGGTAAAGCAGTATAGGCATTCGGAATCTCACCAGGATCTGACAAGACTAACCAGTCCTGCCAGATTTGCAGGATCAGAGTACTTGTGACTATTTTGACCATTTCTCTCAGATATGTGTTCACAAGACATAAAATGAAGATTGGGAAAAGCCCTCAATAAGCACCAGAGAGTACCAGGAGCCTTTGACCTTTTCTTTTATGACACCCACTCTCTACAGAACATTTTGCTAACAGATCATCTTCCGTGGCGATGTTTATATGAGGCACAGCGGATTGTCAGGTCTGGATGTTTGAGAGAATATAAGAAAGCATGCTGACTAAATTAAGAAAAGTGGGCAGCACCTATGGGGTACTAGCACCACAAGGAACTTAAAAAATCCTTTCATTAAAAGAGTTCATGAAGCGGTGCTTTGTTACTGTAAATCTGCCCTCATGGTCTTGTCCAGCATAAGACCTGCTGAGGCAGTTGAATGAAATAGAAGGCTCAGTTGAACCCTAAAATTGTGATACTTGTTGACAGATTGATTGAACGGTCTCAAAGGAGCAGCCACAATCCTTTCCCCTTGAAACACTGCAAGATGTTGCTAGTCTTCTCATGAAACAATTTCTTCCAGTAAAAAGATATATTAATTCTTCTGTACAATTAGTCTCTAAAAATATCCTAGGACTACATTCAAACTTGGCAACTCTTGGCATACATTGCATCTATGTTACTGTGAAGCTTGGGTGAATCCATCCTATTATAAATCGCTCATATTAGGGCCGTGTGGTCAACTGAGTGTTTCCCAAAACATGTGTCCGTAAAACCTGTTGAGTAGGAAAGATTAATTTGAAAGCATGTTGCACATACTGCCTGCGGGAAGATCTTTTGTGCACTTTCGGTCTAAACAGTTTGAACAAAGAGAACTCGCTGAAACGTGACTTTGTGATAAAACTCAAAAGACTAACTTCCCTGGGTTTTGTATGCACTTAAATATATAGAATCCACTGGTGCCAGTCCGAACGTTTGAGTTGACTGCCTCTGGACAGTTGGAGAAAAATATTAATCTAGGGTCAAAAATGTGTCAAGGAGTACCTCATTAAAAGAGAAAAGTGGAAATGATGTCTGGCCTACCCTTCCCCCTCCCCTCTTTACTCCCTCAGAGGAACATTGTAAGCAATTTAGATTTAAGCTCTTGCAAGTTTAAAACCTCTGCCACATTTCAAACTATCACTGTGATGGATATGTAAATTATGGCCATTCAACAAGAGAGCTTAAGCTGCACTCTGTAGTTTTAGGAACATTGTTTAAAATACCTTAGGAAGCCCAGGCAATTACTTGGGAATCAAGGATCAAACAGTAATTGCATACAATGAAATTTATAATTATAAATGATAAACACAGCACAACCGAAGATAACATTGATATTGTGATGATGAAAATTATGCTGGTGGAGGTGTAGAGAAGTCACATGCAAGCTATTGACCTACCTCACTTCCACTCTGCTGGTCAATGCAGAGCTCCTGCATTGATATCTATGTGAGCGAGTAACTGATCTTTACACAAAATACATCAAGGCTCAGATAAATCAAAGGCACCTAACCCAGAACGTACCTGTTTCAAACCTCTGGAACATCACAGATATAGCAGTGGTGTTCTGCAAAAACAATGTGAGTAATCTTTTTCCATTTCTAAGATCAGATCTATCATAGGGCAGGAAGAAGAAGCAGCAGTGAGCCCAAAAAGTAGTACCTCTTCAGCACCAGCCACTTCACAATGGGCAAACTGCTGTATAATTTCCCTGATCTGAAGCATAGAGACATTTCTAGATGAGGATATTCTATAACAATATTTGTTAACTATGGGAGAAGCAAAGATGGGTTGTTTTCTGACTTGAAACTGTTGGTGAGGAGGAGGAGCCAAGATGGCGATCGGAACGGTCGTATAACCGCCTCGCTCCGTGATCTCTTCCTCCCCGCCACCTATCCTGTATTTTATCCTGCTCGGGGTGTTCCGAATTTGGTCACTGAGGAAGAGCCGTCACTTACCATCCTTTTCCGGGGCTCTGGCGTGCAGTGATTCCGGCGTTCTGCCCTGGTCACATTGTTGGCCTTCCCGGCCCTGACGCCGGGGCCTCGAGTGCTGTGCCTGCCCGGAGATGATCGGAGTGCCGGCGGTCCGGAACCGGTGGAGAGACCCGATGGTGGGAGCCTGAGAGCCGCGGGCCGGGACCCCCGGGGCAGACCCGCCCCCGCTGCTGGGCCACCCCGCATGTCCGTTCGCCTACCGGCCCGAAGAAGAGAAGCCGCACTGTCCGGCACCCCGCGAGTGAGAAACCCACTCCTGTTGTTAGTCCCGCCCGGGATCCGGTGCTGGGCTCCCCCCGAGTGCTGTGGGGAGCACGCCCGTTCTTCTGGTGACTCTCCTTTCTCCGCCGAGCGCCATCCGCCGCGGTTTGGCGGTGAGCCCTGGGGCCGCCGGTGCTCCTGATGGACTTGGAAGAACTTGCGGCGATGGCGGAGGGTGCTGTACTTAAGATGGCGGATGGCCCCTCGGGGTGTCTTTCTCCTGGAGACAGGGAGGTTGCCGCATTTGCTTTCTCCAGCCCTCGTTTGGTTTGGGCGGCCCCTACTCGGAGTGCTATCTGGTTTGCCCTGTCTGCTCTGCGGATCGACCTGTCCTTGAAATGTCGAGCCTTGGAGTTGCGGATAGCTGCCATGGTGGCTCTGCCATTTTGTGACGAAGTGTCGTCTCCCCGAATTGTACTGCCTGAAACTTCGCCGGCGGCTGTGCTGGGATCTCCGGCTGGGTGCTCGATTCTATGGGATCTAGCGGACCCGGTGCCGATGCTGCAGTGCTTTCTACATCCTGTTTTCTTTACTTCGTGCTGGACGGCCCAGATACTGTGCTTGACCACGTGGATCTTTGAGGAACTTTTACATTCTGACTGTTGCCGAGTTCTCCTGCTTGCTTCTAGTTTGCCGGGACGTTGTTTTGCGGAGATCCCACCGGCTTTTCCTGACTGGTATGGACCCACTGTGTTCTGCTGTTTTTTGGCTGTGGCGGGGTTGGGAAGCTCGACTCTTCATAAAAGTGGACAGGGGTGATCGTGCCCGGATGACTGTGGGACCCTTTTTACATGGCATCTCCGGGCCTCGTTATTCTGGATGTTTCCTGTTTACATCCTGGTGTAGGCTTTTCTTGACTCTCCTTTTCGACCTCGATTTGTGAATTATTGTTGCGGGGGGGTAGTGTTTTATGTCTCGATCGCTGGCTCCTCTCCTCTCTCTTTCTTCCCTTTCCTCTCCTTCTTTTTCTTATTCCCCTCTCTTTCTCTGTTATAATTCCCTTTCTCTTTTTCTATATTTCGGGTGACTCTGGGCGACAGGCACGCTGTTTAGTGGGGTAGGCCGTAGCCATTACAGTGATGTAGGGTGGGGGGGGTGTTTGTTATTTTAGTTTGTTTTATTCTATGGTCCCTTTTTTGCCTTTTCCAGGGGGTGGGCTATGTCCCTTGGTGTTTACTCCTCTGTTTCGCTAGCGTCTGCACTTTCTCCTTTTTCGGGGCGGGTGGGCTGTACGTGTGGCGTCCACTTTATTTGTTTCCTGGTATTCTTCCTCTATTCTGCACCTGGTATGGGCGTGTGAGGTCTTTGGGCTTTGCCCTACTGTGGTCGTCTGCTTGCGTGGGGGGCTATTTCCCTCCCGCCCCCCCCCCCTTCTTTTCTGTATATGTTGCATGACGCGCGGGTAGATATGGTTGCTGCCTCCTTTATATAATGTAAAATGAAACCTCTTTTATCCTGGCGCTGGCGATGTAACGACTTTATTTGCATCCATCCTGTATTTACCCTATCGTATACATTGCTTTGTTATTTTGACTCTCCTGACTTTGCGGCCGGCCCCTGTGGTTGTAGGCCAGCGCTTGTACTTCTACGTGTCTTTCAATAAAGGTTTTAAAAAAAAAAAAAAAAAAAAAGAAACTGTTGGTGAAACATGCTAGTAATAGCATGTACATTGTCACTTGACTAACAAATGTAGCATCATTTCTGCTGCTAGGTGTGGAAAAAGCTTGACTTTACAATCTGGTAACACTTTATGTTTCAAAAACATGCCCATGAGCAAAGAAACCTTAACTGTGAGAATTCAAACAATGTGCTAATAAGATTTATTTTTAACATACCCATCTGTCTCTCGAAGAAGACCTTGTCTGAATTAGTTCTAGGTTCTTGCATGCAAGGAGTCGATTTCTAACTTTATAGACACTGCGGTACACATCGGCCAAGGTTTTACCAGGTTGATACCTAAAGAAATAGAGGATTAGCATAACCATACAAACTTACATTTTGCATTAAAAATAATAAAAATACAAGCATACCAAAATTTGGAAAAACTATTTTTTTTTAAACATTTCAATTTTAATTAAAGTTTTCACTGCAAATTTACAGAGATGTCTCAGCTTCACATAACCAATATCTTTCCCCTATACAAGTAACAGAACAAAAATCCCAGTTGTAACCACCCCAAACCCATCACCTTGAGATATGTTATGTTATATTATATTATGTGAATTTGAAGAGAGCAGCGAATCACCCGGGAGGGTATCCAGCCGCTCTGTAGGGCAGGCCAGAGGAGGAGATCATACATGTTTCGTCTGGAAGAACCATTGTAGGAGAGTGGGGTCTGCAATCCCATGGCCACCCCAGATTTTTGCTTTTTGCTTCACTGGTTTACGACTTTCCCTGGCTGTGGGCCTGCTAATCAGACCCACAGCCTAGCTGTTCTCTCTCTAAATTACAACCATGTACCCTAGGTGCATTTACCAATTGGTACTGGGCCACCTTATCAGTCCCTGTACAGTATACCTTAGGTATCCAGGGCATAGGTGTACCCAGGGCCTAACAGGGGCTGCAGCATGTATTATGCCACCCCTGGCTGGCCACCCAAATCTGACACAACTGGCTGCACGACAGCTGGGGCAAGGTGGTGTAATCACCCTTTGCTTTAGATATAGTATTCCTATATCTAACCCTAAAATGGACACATATATTCCTATCAGTCACTCCTATGGCAGGCCTTATCAATCCTGAAGGCAGAGTGCTTGGAATTATGTGAGATGGTGCTCTGGCATGAGCTGAGCCCGTTTGCAGCTTGCGGAACCAAGTCCTTATAGCTGTTCCATGATAACGCTATACCATATACTCTTAAGTGCATTACAATCCTCGCGGTTAAATGCTAACTTTGGCATAGGATTATCAAAACATGTCGAGTAAGGTGTCATACGAATTGGAATACTAACCCCTCGCCAATTCTGGCGACGGGGTTAGCATTCCACCCTTCTAGAGGGACACGACATGTATGTAACTGTAAACCCCGGTTAAAGTTAACTCAAGCCTCAGCATCACAAAATGGATGCTGCCACCAGAGACACAAGTCTGACCTCCTGCTGCTGGGAGTCCTTCCAGCGAGGGAGGCTCCGACAAAGGGTTTCCTGCCTTGGGAGGTGCTAGCACCACCCCAGACAGGATTTTGTGTATTGGGTAGGCTCAGGCTGAAAGGAATGAGACATGCCTGGGGCACACAAGGTGCCCTGTGCATGCACCAGTTCCAACCAGTTGCTGGGGCACTCCAGTCCCAGCTCTGGCGGGAAACTGGACAAAGGAAAGGGGGTGTAGCCACCCCCCTTCCTGGTCCCACCCAAGGGAGGGACCTAGTCGTAGTGCAGCCCCCCTTTAGCCGGATAAAGGTAGGAGCTGGTCCCATTCCAAGTGAGATTAATCTTGACAACCTTCCACGAAGAAACTCTTGACCTTCGACCTCCTGATCCATCAGAAGACTGAAGAATCTCCCCTATGGTCAGGGAGTGACCATCCTGCTTTGCAGGCACCATCAAGCTTCTGTGCGGTTTGCTGCAAAGTCCTTCCTTCCAGGAATCCGACGACCCAGCTCGACAAGACCCGGACCTCCAGACCTCTCTGACCTCTACCCACATCCCCAGCACAGCTGAGACCCGTGGGTGCGACGAGCAACGTGGAGACGGCCATCTTGAAGAAACCTGCACAGCGCTTCCAGCACGACCCCCGAGTGACCCTCGTGTAAGTGCATCAGGGTTTGAGAAGCCCTACACCGACGCAGCTCCTGCACCAAAGACCAGCCCTCCACCATCCCCGTGATCTGCGTGGGGCCCTTTTGCCTGGTTGCTGCTTGTCCTGTTGTCTGGTCACTTGCCGGCTGGCTAGTGACCTCTGAGACGACGACCCCAAGAATTCGACTCTGCTAGTCTGGTCCCCCAGACTGGCCCTTGCTTCCTTGTAAAAGAGGAGCACCCCGGACCCTCCTGGTCCGCACCAGACGCCATCTTTGCTCCACCGCGTGGCTTGCATTAGCCAAGGCCTGTTGTCCAGATCGACGATCCGACACCGCCAACAGCAGCAGACTACGTGGGACAGCTCGTGCCTCCAGCCTGGTCGTGAAGAGCAGCTCCTGGTCCTCGCAGCTACAGAGAGAAGCGACCCCTCCTTCACCTGAACTCGGCAACAGCTCCTGGTTCCCTCCTGGTTCCAGCACCGTCACTGGCTAGTGACCAAGACTCTGTCCCCTTCCTTTTCAGGACTTCCATCTTCTTAGTTCCATCCTTGGAACCACCAGACTCCTCCATCTGGCTGCCTGCCAGCAACTTCTTGTTTCAGGCATCCCCGGGATCAACAGCAAACCCGACGCAACTTCAACCCTATGCACCCGCAGTCTGTGGGTTAGGTAACTAAAGCTTCTAGGTGCTGAAGTCTGGGTCCACTATCCTAGTGTCCAGGTCCACTGTTGTTTTCCCTCCATCCAGCCGGGTTCGTCCGGAATCCGTAACTTTCTAAACTGTAAGATCCATAGACGTTGTTACGCATCCCGCGTGAGAGTTCACACTCTGCACGTGAGTCCCGTGGGCCTCCTGCTCCTTACTTACCTAGTTTGTAGCGTAGTCCCAGCGATCCTCGCTGCAGAAACATAAAATGAAGTTTTGGCCACAAGAGAATACCATCCACACATGAATTTGTAATGTATATGATTTACTAACAGTGCTTTTTTATGTCTTTATTATATAAAGGTTCATACACTCTCCCAGAGACAGTCTTCCCTAAGCCTATGTCCATTTGTGAAATGCATCCCAAAATGTAATACAAAATAAAATAAATTGCAATGAAATCTTGCACGGGGGAGTTTGGAGGCAGCCAGGGTAGGACTTTGCGTGAATAGCGCCTAGGGCAAAACCAAAATCGTGCACCCCTTAATCCTCCCCTCGTCATCCTAGTTCTAGCCGGCTGTAGGAAGCTGGCTTTTTCTAAACTGTACCAAAATGAGTAACAATATGTAGAAAGTCCAGACAACCCTTATTGGTGTGCAGGGCTTAAATTAATAGTCTCTCTTTAGGGTAGCGTGGGGAAGCAGTCGAGGCTTATCAGAAGGTAGTGTTAAGCATTTGTTGTACACACAGAGGCAATAAATAAAACACACACTTATGAAGAAATTTGAGGTCAATTCAGAAAATAAACAGATTTTTCTATAAATTTTGACACAAAAATTATCAGAATCAGGTAAGTACTTTAGGCATTATCAACAAAACATACACTGCATAGGCATACTTAGACGACTTACAGTACTGTTTTTCTGGCCTTAAGGAAAGTAGGGGTGAAGGTCTGAGAAAACACCAACAGTTTAAGTTTACCTGCACTGGGGTGTTTGGGTGCAGAGGTGCTTTAAATGGTGGTAGCCGCAAAAAATGCACGTTAAAATCAATGGGAAAAGTACCTGCAATAAAAAGGCTGCATGGTGGGACTGGGGGACCAGTCTGGCAGAACCCCGGGGGAATCAGCTCTTGAGGGTCTCGGGACCACAGAAACATTGCCAGTTTAGGCTAGCCCGGGCTGGGGTGCTCTGGTGTTTTGTCCAGCAGGTCAGTGAGTTAGATGCTCCCACAGTTCTTGGTGTACATGCAGAAGAGGGAAAAGAAATACTCCTGGGCTACACTCAGTGTGGAGCTGGCCTCTCTCAGAGTTCCTCAACATGCAGGTAAGTTTTGGCAGTGGTGGAGTTCCGACTGAACATAAACAAGCCTTGGTGTAACTGGCTACGGTACCTTAGTATTTGTGCTGGGCGCCTCCTGGGGGCCCTGGCGTCTCCAAACTTAGCAAGGAGACATCTGACCTCCTGGAGTACAAAAACCTCTTGCTGGGATGCTGCTTCCTCAGTGGGCCCGGGTGTTGACAGACCTGTGTACCAGAAAGCTGCAGTCTGTGCCTGCTGGTTCACTGGAGTAGCTCCTCCGCTCCAAGGGCGATAGATGTTGCTGGATCAAGGAAGTGGTGGGCAGACCAAGGGTTTTGGGAGGATGATCCACTTGTGGATGAGTCGGTGTTGGTCATTGTCGGGAGAGCAGCATTCAGGCATGGTTTTGCGCCACAGATGTTGGTCCACAGTTCTCACATCTTCAGCTCTTCTTTGTCCTTCTTCTTGAATCGGAGTTCCTGTTGTCGGGGAGCCCCTAAATGTAGGGGAGTTAAGGCAAAATAAAAGGAAGTAGCCAGTGAGCATTTACCACTGGGGTCTCTACACCCCCTAAATGACCACTTCCGATGGGGAGCGTGAACAACCATGGGTGGAACCCTTCGTTCGTGGAGCACATCAGGTAAACCACCTCAGGGGTTTGACTAGCCTGGTGGTGCAACACACCTACTGCATAGCTAATTTCCCAACTGTCCTGTTGCCAAACAGGCCTCAGGCCAGGGGGTGGCATCTCCCAGGTCTGGGTGAAGTTGGGGTTGCATATCAAAGGCGGCAGGGGTTTTGAAGCCCCTTGCCTTGATTTGTTTTTTAAACATCTGTGTATTGAAGTGTGTTTATATACATTTGCTTACGTATTATATAAATAACATTTGCATACTTTTACAAGGTTTTGAGCAGGTTTGCTGTTCAAACAATACTCACAATCGTACATTTCATTTCGTGTTTACCCACTGTACACACTGTATATTATTACAATGAGTTTGCCGGTAAGTAGTGCGTGCTGGGCACTATTTGCCTGAATTTGTTAGTTATGGAGGTTACAGATTGTGCAACAGATCTGAACATTTAGAACAATAACAGCTGAGCATTCTATTATGTTCGTACTATACTTTTTGTGTCTCCCTAAATGTACACAGCGTTATAGCGATATTACAGGTGGCTTATGACATTTGCTATGTAATACGCTTCTGATTCACTAAATATTATGGGGGGGTAGGTTGGGCAGCGCTTTCTTTACTGTAGGAGCCCCACATGTCGCTACTGTGCTATTTTACGTCATGAGGGAGTGTTGCATATGTATGCGTTTGTATTGTCTAGGCTCAGGTCACTCCATGGTTACTCCCGCCCAGCAATTCCACAAGTCCAGGAGCTCAGAGACCAGTTATAGATACATAGAGGAGAGAAAACCCTACGAATCTATCAATTTAACCCCCTTGCATTGACATGCTAAATCACTAGCCATCCTGCTGGAGGAGCTGTGAACACCTTCCTCCAGGAGCAGGCATTTTTTCTGGCCTCAAAGAGCGCAGGCTCTCACCTGCAGGGGATCAGAAACCTGTCTCTGGTGGCAGGCTGGATGATGCCAGTCAGCCAGCACACTAGATACCGGTAGGTTTTTCAGGGGGGCACCTCTAAGGTGCCCTCTGGGTGCATGTCATGCCAAATCTGGTAGTGCCAACAGTACAGATTTATTAAGACAAGGTGTTAGATACCAAACACCATTGGTTTCAGTAAAGTCATCATTTAGCAGGGGAACTCGTAATGACCAGTGCCCACTACATATAGCTAAGATGGCTTTCCTGTTCACTTATACAATCCACTAATTGCACTAGACAGCACAGGGGGATAGCATAGCTGCTCATGCCGATATGCTCTCATGTAATATAATGCACCCTGCCTTAGGACTACAAGGCCTGATGAAGGGGTGATTTACATATATTACATGCAGTGACTATGGTATAGCACACAGTGAATGTTCCATATCGTGTTTTCACTCCTGGTTTGTACCATGATACACAGTCTGCAATGGCAGCCTGCATGCAATTTGTATGGGGGTCCCTTAGGGTGGCATAATACATGCAGCAGGCCTTATGGACCCTCTTTAGTACCACATACCCTAGGTACCAGGGGTACCATTTACGTGGGACTTACATGGTGTGCTAAAGGTATTGCCAACTGGGGAAACAATTGTACCTCACACTAAACCTATGCAGACTGCCATTGCAGGCTGCGTCTCTTGGTGAAGACAAAAGTAAAAACACAGCAGACACTGCAGACACTGCAAGCAGTTTAGGTAAGTAACCCCTACAACAGGCCTTACAGCCCTAACGCAGGGTGCACTATACTATACAACACGTGCGGGGAAATTCGCGTGAGCAAGTAAGCCCCTGTGCTGGCCAGTTCAATTACTGCCAGCACAAGTGACCAGGGAAGCCATTTTAAGAACATGTGCTGTACACTGATCAAAAACAAGTTCCCCAGCTACATGATGGTTTTACTGAAACCAAAAAGGTTTGGTATTAAACATCTTGCATTAATAAATCCACAATGATTCTAGTGATCGCTTTATTAATACATGCACAAAGAGGGCACCTTAGAGGTGCCTTCTGATAACCTATCAACTACCTACCACCACCGACAAGTTTCTGACCCCCAGGGGTGAGAGCCCATGCTCTCAGGAGATCAGGAACAAAGCATGCTCTGGCGGGAGGTTTTTACACCCCTCCAACAGGATGAACTGTAAATTAGGATTCCAAGAAATGGAGCTTCAAAGATCCCTCCACCTTTGGTATGCAAATCTGGCTTCCCTCATAAGTGAGGCAATGCCAATGCGCCCCCTGACCACGGCCCATTTGGCGCCCTAACAGGTGGGAAAGTTAGTAGTCAGAGAGGCCTGTACACCCTCAAGCTAGTTCCAATCCTAAGGTTGGCTACCTGATTTAGAAGTAAAAATTTAAAAGTCTGCCATCTTAGTGATGGCAGAATTAGGAACTCTGGGACAGGGTAATGCCCACTTCCCACAAAAAGTGGTCATAGAGGGGGTGTAGTGAGCCCAGGGGTAAGTAGCACATTGGCTACTACCCTATACTTCCGTAACGCTCCTAAATCTAGTGTTTAAGGAAGCACCTGGCACCAGGAAGTCAGAATCCTGCGGACCTAAGAAGAAGAAGGGCACCATAGAGCCGCAAGAAGCAAGGACTGTGGGAAGCAACTGACTTGTTGCCAACCCTGCGGGCCTGTCTGCTGTTCCCCACATATTGCGCTAAAGTTGTCTCGTCCTGCAACTGCTGTTCCTCCAAAAGCCTAGGGGTTTCTGCCTGCCTTCAACAAGGACCCAGGAACTCCGTGAAGTAGCTGAGCTGCTTTCCTGCATCCTGCAGGCACCCCAAAAGAATGGTGCAGACTCTGGATGACTGCAAACCTGACACCGGAAAGCATCCCTTCATCGGTGCCCTGTAGCCTGAGTTAAAGTGG
This sequence comes from Lissotriton helveticus, assembly GCF_964261635.1. Taxonomy (NCBI): domain Eukaryota; kingdom Metazoa; phylum Chordata; class Amphibia; order Caudata; family Salamandridae; genus Lissotriton; species Lissotriton helveticus. Next base: position 272,821,592 of record NC_136062.1, read on the forward strand.
GCAAACGATGCTAGCGTGAGTTCCTGACTTTGAAGAGATGAAGCCCACCTTGGGTTTGCCAACAGTGGACTACCAGACGCAGCCTCCTTGTGCAGGCCACCTCTACTGCGTAAGTCTCCCATGACAAAAACCCAACGCCTCAAGACATCTCTGCACCTGCAGCCCCAGCCCGTGGAGAAGAGGACCAATGGTGTCCCCTAGTCCCGAGCATCATGAGACCTCAGCCACTTTTTTGATCCAGCCAGACTGGCCCCGGTCCCATCCTGCAGCCACTTTTTGACCGAACCGATACCCAGTGACTTCAATGGGGCCCCAGAAGCTGAATAGCACCCCTGCACCTGGCCGCCCCAGTGCAGCCCGAGGTGACCTGTTGGTGTGGACTTGAACCTTGCCCATACTCACCTTAAGTCCAGAGGGTTGGTCTTCTCGGTCGCTGTAAAGTATCTGTATGCAATATATGCTTCTCCTTCATAGGATAACATAATCGCTTTAGAAATTGCACTGTTGATTTTTAACACCTGTAAAAAGTCATTACTCGAAACTTACTTACCTGATTTTGATGATCTTAGTGACTAAAGTTATATAAAGATAAGTGCTATTTTTATAAATTGTTGGGTTCACCTTATTGAGTCATGTGCATCATTTATTGACTGTGTTTATGCAACAAATGTCTAACACTCCTCTCTGATGAGTTTAAGGCTGCTCGACCAGACTATCCCCTAAGAAAGCGTTGTGTAGTTCCTTCTAATCTGTAGGATCTGCGCATTGTTTGGACAACATCAACTGGGGGCTTGGTGTCAGGACTGATTCCGGACACCCCCGCAAGATATGTTGGCCTATAGACCTGCTAGCTCACAGTGCCACCATAAGTTCCCCTAACCTATCAGGGAGTGAATGGTGTCTGGCATCCACTGAACAGGACAACCCTGACCCCTCATGGATCGTGGAAACAGTACAAAGCTTTTTGCTTAGTCGCTCATGCTCACTTATTCACAGAGAAATATACAGAGAATACACAGTGGGGCGTTTTCAATAATATTTATTGAACAAACATTATTCTTGCATAAAATATGTGTGCTGCAATGATTAGTAGACCCGAAGCAGATAAACGTGATTTCAAGTACTAAAAGTGTAAATAGTAAGTAGAGTTCTACCATGGTGCTAAAACAATGTATATATGCACGCATATAAACAAGTCAGTAATCTGGCATACTCCTACTATGCATACCCTACTCTAAGGGTACCTAGAGTGTGTGTAGGTGTAAAGCTAAGAATCTCCACAAGGGACGATACAATCCTATTACCTGAGGGAATAAATCTTGGTTACGAACTGGACACCCCTTATGAGATGTCAGACTGCAATATGGTGATTTCTCAGTATGCAAGGACTTTTGATGTCTACTAATCTATCAGGATGCTCATCTTTTATAATGGAAAGCAGCCTTGCGATGTGCGTATAGATCAGTGATGTTATGGATATTTAGATAGCCCTGTTGCCCCATGGACGAAGATAGGGATGACATTTGTACATAGTGTGAAACGAGACTTTGTACATGATGTTTAGGGCGTTGTGATGGTGTTGTGCGAAGCTAGATGCGTAAACATGTTTAGTTTCGGGAAAAAAATTCCAAGACTGCCGTGCACGCAAATATATGCAAAAGGTCACAGCTGAATAGGTTATTTGTGAGAACAATGTAAGAAATAAGCTGCCTCGCTACTTGTGTCTAACTTGGGAATATAACAAGTGTGCCTTGGAATTGCTAGAGCAAGCCCCTGTCCACTTATAAGGGATACCTGTACTATTTATATAGCATACGAAAAGAACAAGTTACTTACCTTCGGTAACGCTTTTTCTGGTACATACAATATCTGCCTGTGGATTCCTCACCTTGTGAATATCCCCTTGCGTCAGCAACATTCGGAAATTCTTTTTGTAGCTTCGCGCCAACGTGGACTTGGACGTCATAGAGACACGGCATCGCACGCGACTCCGCTGACGTCACCGACGCCTACAATAGGCCCACGCCGGCGTGATGAAATCAGTTCCGCCCTTTTTTCCGTGCCTTCGAGGCACACGGACGGACCAATGACAGTAGACATATACCCAGTATACGCAGTACAAATATCAAGGTAACACACACAGTGTGAAGCAAATGCAATAAAACATTTGAATTAAACAACTCCTTGACAATAAAAATATATACATTACAGAAACTCTGGTATAGAAGAGTGGGCAACGGGGAGGCGGGTGGGTCAGTGAGGAATCCACAGGCAGATATTGTATCTACCAGAAAAAGCGATATCGAAGGTAAGTAACTTGTTCTTCTGATAGATACATCTGCCGTGTGGATTCCTCACCTTGTGAATAGAGTCTCACAGCAGTCCCCACTCCCGGAGGAGGGCGTCCACTCTTCTAAACCAGGAAATCCTGGAGGACAGAGCGCGCTAAGTGGCCGTCCCTCCTCACTTCGTTATCCAAGCAGTAATGCTTCGCGAAAGTGTGGAGGGAAGACCAAGTTGCCGCCCTATAAATATCCACTACAGGAACACCTCTAGCCAATGCAGAGGTTGAAGACTTAGCTCTTGTAGAATGAGCCCTTCTACCCTCTGGAGGTTCCTTACCGGCCAAAGAGTAGCAGATCTTTATACAGAGGACGATCCATCTTGATAAAGTTCTTTTATGGACCGCTCTTCCTTTCTTGCAGCCAGCAAAGCCAATGAAGAGCTGGTCATCCAACCGACAGTCTTTAGTCCTGTCCAGGTAAAAAGACACCGCCCTCTTGGGGTCCAGACGGTGTAATCTCTCCTCCTCCTTGGAAGGGTGTGGGGGAGGATAAAAGGTAGGGAGGGTAATGGATTGACCAAGGTGGAAAGGAGTAACCACCTTCGAAAGAAAAGCAGCCCTGGTCCTAAGATCCATTCGATCAGCATGAATGGTCAAGAAAGGGGGCTTGGAACTAAGAGCTTGAAGCTCACTTACCCTCCTGGCCGAGGTTATTGCAACGAGGAAGACTGTCTTAAGAGTCAAAAGCCTCAAAGGACATTTGTGAAGAGGCTCAAAAGGAGCACACCCATCAAAAATGTCAAGACAAGATTTAAGTCCCACTGAGGCACAATAAAAGGAGTAGGAGGGAACTTATTTGTGAGGCCCTTCAAAAACCTTAAAACTACAGGAGACTTAAAAAGAGATGGCTGGACAGGCAAGCAGAGAAATGCCGACAGTGCTGAAAGATAGCCCTTAACTGTGGCAACAGCAAGCCCTTGCTGCGCCAGAGAGAGGGCAAACTGGAGAACTTCAGACAAATGGGCTCTCAAAGGGTCAATAGATTTCTCCCCACAACAGGTGACAAATTTTGACCATCTATATGAATAAATGGTCTTAGTGGAGTCACGCTTGGCTGACAAGATGACATCCACCACGTCAGGCGGGAGAGAAAAGGAATTCAGGTTGCCCCGTTCAATCTCCAGGCATGAAGGTGTAATGTCTGGAGGTGGGGGTGTAGAACCTGCCCCTCCATCTGAGAGACGAGGTCTGCCCTGAGAGGGAGACGGAGCGGCGGGTGAGAGGAGAGGTGGAGAAGATCTGTATACCACACCCTTCTTGGCCAGTCCGGAGCAACCAATATGACTTGGGCCCGGTCTTGGCGAATCTTCCTCAGAACCCGAGGAATCAAAGGTATGGGAGGAAACTCGTAAAGGAGTTGATTTCCCCAACTCAACTGAAACGCGTACCCCAAGGCTCCTTGCATCGGAAACTGGAGACTGCAGAAAGACGGGCAGTGAGCATTCTCGCGAGTGGCGAACAGGTCCACCCGAGAAGCCCCCCACGTCCGAAAGACGTGACGAACCACCTCTGGGTGAAGCCTCCACTCGTGGTCGGTGGAGAACTGCCGACAGAGACTGTCTGCACGCACGTTCAGAACTCCGGCCAGATGATTTGCCATCAGACAAATCTGATGGTCCTGAACCCAGGACCAGAGACACAAAGCCTCTCTGCAGAGACACTGTGACCCCACTCCTCCCTGTTTGTTGATGTACCACATCGCGGTCGTGTTGTCCGTCAGGACCTGGACCGAACAACCGTGAAGGGAAGGGAGGAAGGCCTTGAGCGCCAAACGTATGACCCGCAATTCTAGAAGGTTGATATGAAGCAACCTCTCCTCTGGAGACCAAAGAACCTTGACCTCCAGATCCCCCAGATGAGCACCCCACCTTAGAGTGGATGCCTCCGTTATCACTGTGGCAACCGATGGCGGCAACTGAAAAGGCTTCCCCTGAGACAGGTTGCCTTCCACGCCCCACCAAGACAGATCCGCCGCAGCTTCTCTGGAGATCCTCACTGACTCCCTGAGATCTCCGTTGTGCTGATACCACTGCCTGCGGAGGCACCACTGGAGTGCCCTCATGTGCCAGCGTGCATGGTTGACCAACAGAATGCATGAAGCCATCAGACCGAGCAGGCGAAGTACCTTCAGGACTGGAACGACCGCTCCATTGTAAAATAAAGGAATCATTTCCTGTATGTCGCAAATCCTTTGAGGAGGAGGGAATGCACGACATACAGTTGTGTCCAGTACAGCACCTATGAACAGGTTGCGCTGGGAGGGCACCAGGTGAGACTTGGGTACATTTATCGAAAAACCAAACCTGTACAACAACTGGGTTGTCTCCCGCAGATGATGGAGCACTCTCTCTGACGACTCTGCTTTGATCAGCCAGTCGTCCAAATAAGGGAATACAGAAATCCCTGACCTTCTGAGATGCACTGCCATCACCTTGGTGAAGACTCGAGGCGCAGTAGTAAGCCCAAACGGAAGGACCACAAACTGATAATGCTGCGATCCCACCGTAAAACGGAGATACTTTCTGTGCGACTTCAGGATGGGGGATGTGAAAGTACGCATCCTGCAAGTCGAGCCACACCATCCAGTCTTCTTCCAGCAGCGCCTGAAGAACCTGAGCAAGGTTGAGCATCTTGAATTTCTCTTGTTTCCGATAGAGATTCAAGATCCTGAGATCCAGGATTGGACGAAGCCTGCCATCCTTCTTGGGAATCAGGAAATACCGGAAGTAGCATCCCTGACCCCTTTCCTGCTCTGGGACCACCTCGATCGCACCCTTTCTTAATAGAGTCTGAACTTCCCCCTGAAGGAGCAACAGATGTTCCTCTGAGCAATACCCCTGGCAAGGAGGGTAATTGGGAGGGAATTCCCGAAAGGGAAGGGCATACCCATTTTCTACGAGATTGAGAACCCAAAGATCTGATGTAACCGATTCCCAATCCCGTAGAAAGTGGGTAAGCCGACCCCCCACCGGACCCGCATGATCCTGAATGGCGGATCTAGGGCTGCTTTTCTGTGGCTTGGGGGTTGGAGGAGGTGGAGGAGGAAGAGGCTTGACGCCCTCGAGGACGTGCCCTTTATTTTCCCCTGTATGACCTATACAAGGTATTGTGCTGCTGCTGCTGCTGCTGCTGTTGTTGCTGCTGCTGACCTTGTCTATAGCCACGAAAAGAAGAGCGTCCAAAACCTCTGAACTTTCTGGTCATTGAACCTCTTACTTGAAGACCAAGAGATCTAGCAGTTGCTCTGCTGTCTTTAAACCTCTCTAAGGCTGTATCTGCCTTCTTGCCAAAGAGTCCAACTCCATCATAAGGTAAATCTAATAGCGCAGACTGCACATCCACACAAAAATCCGAGGATTTCAGCCAAGCTGATCTTCTTGTGGCAACCGCAGTGCCCATGATCCGTGCCACAGAATCTGCAGTATCTAGACCGCTCTGGATAACGTGACGAGCTGCTGCTTGAGTATCAGATAACACCTCCTCAAAGTCACCCCTGCAGTCCTCTGGAACCTTAGGAATCAATAACCGCATTGAGTCCATAAGTGCGTGCACATACCTCCCCATAAGACAAGTGGTATTCGTTGACTTTAACGCCATACTTGCGGAGGAGAACGTTTTCTTGGCCACTTGATCTTGTTTCTTGGCCTCTTTGTCACCAGGTACCTGGGGAAAAGCACCAACTGACTTTTTAGAGCACGCAGCCTGAACCACTAGACTTTCAGGAGAAGGGTGAGATGATATAAAGGCAGGGTCCTCTGGAGCCACCCTATATCTCCTCGCCACACTTTTTGAGACAGCAGGAGCAGAAAGAGGCTTTTTCCACAGTTAACGCCTCATTAAAAGGGAGTAACGGTTCCACAGATGAGCTTGGTGAATGGAGTACTTCTGTAAGCAGATTTGACTTAAACTCAACAGTTGGCAATGTCAAGCCTAAAAGTCCTGCTGCCTTCCCCATTACCACGTGATATGGCTGGACATCCTTTGAAGGCGTATTCGGACCTGAAGGCAACACCCACTCTGGGGAAAAATCAAGGCCACTAGCATCAGCCAGCTCTTCGAAATAATTCCCATCCAGTTCACCTTCCTCCAAGTCTGAATGAGACTCGTAATACCTCCGTTCCTCCAGGAGGCGTTGAGCTTCCCTCCTGGACCTCTCCTTAACACGGATCGCAACCGGATCCACCACCAACTCCGACGGTGCCGGAGCCGACGTCGGTACAGAATCCGAAGGCTTAGAAGGATGCTCCAAAGATTTGCTTGGAGCGGGCCACGCTGGTACCGGAGTCGTTGACTTCGGTCGAGCCGGCGTCGACCTCGGCGGAGCCGGGTACTGCCACAGCTGAGTCGGGCTGGCATATACGGCATGAAAGGTGCCGGGGCATAAGAGTGTGGAACACCCAAATTAAAAGCCATTGGACCCATGGGACCCGAAGGTGCACCAGAGGGGTACCACGATCTCGAGAATACCCCATACATAGCGTTCAGGAACGCTGATGGATCCTGACCTGGTGCAGGAAAAGGTGGATGATCACCTTCAGGCTGATCTCGAGGCGGATTCGAATCCGGCTCTTCAACAGGCACCGATTCTCCTTCCTCATTAGGAACTTCAACCACTTCTTCTTGAGCCGGAGACGACGTCGGAGTCGGATCGGAAACCGGAGTCGGAGATTGAAATTGCGACTCCGAAGGCGAGGCCTCGCCTTCTCGATCCGAAGCCTCTCGTGGTGGGATCACCTTCGATCTAACCTTCTTGGGCGACCTCGACTTCGAGCCCGTCTTCTCACCCGAATGACGTCGAGACTCGTGCCTCCTTTTCTTGTGTTTCTTATGCGACCTCGAAGCATGATCCGACGATGACTTCGAAGCCGATGCCTCTCGAGATCTTGATCTTGATTTTGACCTCGATCTCGACTTCCTCGAACGGGATCCTGAAGTCTTCCTTCCTTTATCGGCTTTCAGCTTCGCCACAAGAAGTTTGGTCTCCCTCTCTCGTAGGGCCTTTGGGTTCATCTTCTGGCATGACGAACATCCATCCACGTCGTGGTCGGAGCTTAAACACCAAATACAGTCCTGGTGTGGGTCCGTAACGGACATCATTTTTCCGCACTCCCTGCAGGGCTTAAAACCAGTCTTCTTTGTCGACATTATAGGGAGCAAAGAGCCAAGAGAGCACAGAAAACTAAGAAAAAAGTAACAGAGTTATCAAAAGCTACTGAGGATCCCGAAACCGTTAGCGTCGACGACGCGGAAAAAAGGGAACCGATGTCATCATGCAGGCATGGGCCTATTGTAGGCGTCAGTGACGTCAGCGGAGTCGCGTGCAATGCCGTGTCTCTATGACGTCCAAGTCCACGTCGGCGCGAAGCTACAAAAAGAATTTCCGAATGTTGCTGACGCAAGGGGATATTCACAAGGTGAGGATTCCACACGGCAGATGTATCTATCAGAAAAAGGTATACTGTGCAAACTGCCAGCCTCCTACCCACACCAAATAGAAAAGAAAGTAATGGGGGAAAGCAGCATTGTTTAGTTAGGCCAGAGTAAAAATAATTCACTGAACCTCATCTTAGCAGGAAGGGCCAATTAAGTTCTGCTCGTCCAGAAGCCTTTTGGAAACACAGAGGATAAAGACAGCTTTTGATCTTCTGTGAGATTATTCCTCTATAACAGGAATTTCTTTGTTTGAGACAAACAAAGAAAGTTCAAATTGCATAAAAATTATAAAAGTGGTGGGCCTAGGGTCCCACAAACACATGTCAGTCTGACCATAAGAAAATAAGTTACTTACCTGTAACTTTATTTCTCCAGTATTGGAATCTTTCATAGATTCACATGCTTGAACCCTCCTGAGAGAACCTCAGAGCTTCAGATTTCCGCAGCACTGGTGCTATAAATGTATATAAAAATCTTTAAAAATGGGGAGGAGGGTTATTCGCATGTGAATCTATGAAAGATTCTAATACTGGAGAACTAAAGTCACAGGTAAGTAACTAATTTTCTTACTCAAGTATTGGAACTTTCATAGATTCGCATGCTTCAATCAGAGTAGTTAGCAGCTAGGTGCACATTTTTGTTTCTCTGAATGAAATATACACAATATAGAATAAAAGCCCTCTTAGCCATCCCTCGATTTAAGAAACTGAGGGCTGGCGGTGCGAGGTTCGCTGTTTTGGCCCCCACCTTTTGGAACTCCCTCCCTGTTGCCCTCCGCACTGTGCCCTCCTACACCCAGTTCCGGAAGGATCTTAAAACTTTTCTTTTCATTAAAGCCTATTCTGCTTAACTCCCTCCCTCTGCTGACATTCTCTGTTATCGCAATAGCGCCATGAAACCGCTAGGTAGAAGTGCGCTGAATAAATGCTTTTAAATTCAAAATTCAAAAGGGAAAAACAAACTTTCCAGTCAAACTCTTAATTCCTGCTTAAACAAAGCATTTAACCCCTCCACTGCGCCCGCGATTTTGCGGAAATGCGGCACTTCCGCAAAACGGGCGTGAAAGGGGTTAACGATGGGCATCCGAATAAAGACAAACAAAAAAATCCATAACTATATAAATAGGCATATTCAAACACATGCGTTGTGGATATAAAAAAAGAAAAGAATAGAGTAAGAAAAATAATACAAAAGAATGTGCGAGGTTCCTAGAAAGGAAAGGAAGGAGGGATGAGACAGAAAGCTCCCAGGACCACTTGGCCCACTGCCGTTACTGCAAACCAAAGAATCGAAGCAGTAGTGCTTGGTAAACGTGTGGGCACTGTTCCAGGTCGCTGCCCTGCAGATCTCCCGGATAGGTACCCCAGCAAAAAGGGCTGTCGAGGCAGAGACTGCTCTAGTAGAATGTTCACGGACTCTGCACTTGATGGGCTTTCCAGCCGCCTGGAGACAGTATTGGATGGTACTAGAAATCCAACGTGCAATGCATCGTTTAGAAAGGGGATATCCTATATGCTACAAAGAGTTGGGGTGACTTGCAGAAGGATTGTGGGCCATATGCATCATTGCAAATAGCAGTCCCAAAGGGGCAGATTCGCAGAATCTGCCCCTTTGCGACCGGTATTTTTGCATCATCCCAAATGCAAAAATCGCAATTTAAGTAATCTCTAAATATGCGATTACTTAAATTACTTAAATTGTGATTGAATTTAGGGGAATCGCAATTTAATACAAAAACAATCAATTGCGATTTCGCAATTAAGAAACGCAAATTACCATAAATTCAAAGGTGATGGTAATTTGCAAGAACTTTGAAAAAAGCACTTAAGTGCATTTTTCTAAGTTCTATGTTGCACACATACATGCCCTTGGGGCATGTGTGTGTGCAACATGTGATGACATTGCAATTTTAAGGGGTGCATCAGGGTGTTCTTTTGGCACCCTTGAAATTGCATGCGCAATTTGCGAGTACCTATTCGGTACTCCCAAATTGCGCATACAATTCCTATTGATTCCTATGGGCCTCTAGGCCCATAGGAATGAATGGGAAGCAATTCCTTACATGTGATTCGCAACTTGCGAGTCGCAAAAAAGGAATGTGTAGGAATAGGATTTTGCGATTCTTACATACATAAGCATTTGCGATTCCTAAATTGCGATTTCTTAAAAATCGCAATTTAGGAATCGCAAATGCAAAGTTTGATGCATGTCGCCCTTAGTTCTGTGAAGATAGAATTTCAAACAGTGCTGAATGTCTAGAGTATGAAGGGCTGTATCCACCGGTGTTCTATGTTGTGGGAAAAAAGTTTTAAGAACCAGAGGTTTGTTTAAAATAAAGTCCGATGGAACTTTAGGGATAAACTTGGGCTTGGTATGCAACATTACTACGTCATCTTTGAATTGAAGAAAAGGCTCCTGGATAGTAAGGGCCTGCATTTAACCAACCCTTCTAGCAGAGGTCAATGCCAGAAGTAGCACCACTTTCCATGATAGAAATGTTATCTCTGCCTTGTGGATAGGTTCGAAGAGATGCTTCATGAGTTGAGCCAGAGACCACATTAAGGTGCCAGAGTAGAGGGGGAGGTTTGGCCGGAGCAAAGACCCTAAAAAGTCCCTCCATAAACTGTTTGATTCTTCTCGCTGACCATAAAGAAGAGCCTGAAAATGTTCTCCTGAAACATGCAATAGCTACGAGATGAACATTAATAGATGCATGAGCCAGACCAGCTTTAGCCAATTAAAGGATGCAATGAAGAGTTTCATGAGCTGGAAGATGTTCTGCTTTTAGCGAAACCCCATTCTGGATCGCCCACTCCCGGATGACTTGAGCTCCCATTGACAACAGAGGGGACCTTGTGCACCCCTGCTTGTTGACATAATGCATCGCTGTTGTATTGTCCGTCCTGATGAGAAGAGATGAGTTTCTTATCCTTGGAAAAAATGCTTGTAGGGCTAACCAAATTGCTATTAGTTCCAGCAAACTGATGTGGAGAAGACGATGATTTTGCTGCCAACGGCCACTGATTTGAAGGTCTTGTAGGAAAGCTCCCCATCCCTCCAGAGATGCATCTGTGGTTATTACTCGCAGAACCGGGGATGGCAGAAAAGAGAGACCTTTTGATATGTTCTCCTGGCGGGTCCACCAAGAAATGGCTTGTAGCATAAGCGGAATTACCTTGATTATATCCTTGAAGGAACTGCTCACCTGGTGCCATTTTAAGTCTAGTTGTTCCTGAAGGGGCGCTTCTGTAGGCAGCAGAAGGGAATCAGGGGGATGCAGGATGACATTGACCCCAGAAGGGACTTGTAACGGCGAACTGAAAGTGAAATTTTTCTTAGGAAGACATTAATTTGCTTTGTCTTTCTCGTGATGGCAAGGTTTTCGAGAGACGTCCAATATGGCTCCCAGAAATGTAGTGCTTTTGGCCAGGTGTAAGTTTGATTTCTCCCCGTTTAAGGTAATCCCTAGACTTTTGAAAAGACCTGTGCAGGCTGTCAGGAGTAGAACCCTTTCCCTCTCTGGGATGTCGGAACTGGGTCTAATGCCTCTTTTTGTAGCATCTACGTGGCTTCTAGGCACAGGAGATGTAGATGCTTCGATGCCTGTACGTGAGGTGGAATGGATTGTGGAAGTTTAATAAACTCCAATGTATGGCCAAACTGAATGATGTTGAGCACCCATTGATCCACTGTTATCTTTTGCCAGTTTTGGATGTACCAAGAGATTATTGGTAGCCAGAGCCTGAAAGTTGTTACTGTCGACATGAGGAATCCTTCCCCTGTCATTCTGCATTTCCTCCGGCTGCCGACTTGGGATAGGCTACAGACTGAGATTGCCGCTAAGTGAATTGTGGCCGATAAGGCTGTGTAGATGAGATGTGTGAGGGATAACTGTACTGTTGGTATTCACCTCTATATGAGGGCAGACCTCTTCCCCGAACTCGTCGAAAAGGAACCTTATGGTCATGGAGCGTCCCCAATGACTTTGCCATCTCAGTATCCTTCTTAATGTCCTGACAGCCTCATCGATGTGTTTAACGAAAAGGGCCTCTCCATCAAGAGGAAGATCCAATATTTTATTCTGAACTTCCAGCCGAAAAGATTTTGCTCTGAGCCAACCTTGTCGGCATAAGACTGCTGATCTTGCCAAATATCGAAAGGCCGTCACAGTGATGTCCATTGCGTAGTCTATGACCTCCTAGGAAGCCCTCTCACCATCCTGGAGGATTTTCTTGGCGTCTGACTTACTTCCATCCGGGAGTTGCTCAATGTTAGGGAGTAGGTTGCACCACATCTGCCGATCATAACGACCTAAGATTGCTACGGCATTAGGTATCCTGACCATTAGCCCTGACATCGAAGAGAACCGTTTGCTTGTGTTGTCAAGGCGTCTGCCTTCCTTGTCTTGAGGTGTTGGGACTACATCAGCAAGATTCTTGGAGTCGCTTGTGATATTATAAGTCTGGCTTTGGGTGACCCACCAGGCAAGCCGGACTATTTTACGGGGCCTTATACTTCTTCGCTGATCTAGGAAGAACAGGAACCACTCTGGCTGGGGTCTTTATAACTTTAAGGCCCTCCTCCCATATGTAACTAAAAATGGGGATGGCTCATACTGATTTCCTAAATGGTTCCTTGACGCCATACAGAAAACACTCAGTTTGTGAAGTTGGCATTGGCAAATCTAATCTTTTTCCTGCTCTTTGTGAAACCCACTGATGTCCTCCAGTGGAGAGTCTATAGGAACCAGTGAAGGGGAAGACGGAGTGGGAATTATATAGTCGTCCCATTCCCTGTGCGGTTCTGGAAGCTACCTCTGGTTGTCATCAGAGGTGTCCGGCTGCTGGACAGGAGGTGGTGTTGATGGTGGAGCAGTGACCGTCTGTAATGTTGTTACTGCCTGAGGGGTGGAAGGAACTGAATGATGCTCAGGAGGCACCACAGTCTGTTCCGGAACAGTAGAAGGTGTTGGAAATCTTTTCTCATAGTCCGATAAACTGTAGAGCAGAAAGTAAAGAGGATGGCATACAGACCATCTCTTCCTGATTCTCTTGGTGGTAGTCCTGAGGAAGCATGTAATAATGTTCCTCAAATTACTCTTCCTAGCATTTAGCATGCAACTCCGAAGAACTGTGGGCGTAACCAAAGGGGCCATCAGCATCCTATGAATCCTCTTCCTCCAGGAGATGTGAAGGAATCAGAGTGGTCACTGCACCAGGTGATGTGATTTCTGGAGTTAAGTGACTTATTCTTAATTTCTCCGTAGGAATTTTCTCCCTCGTCTATGAGGTTGTCAACAGTGTCGTCATTGAGGACGTCGATGGAGCCACTGTCGATGTCAACAGGGTCGAAGGTAAACTACGTCGTCGATGCAGTCGACAGAGCCCCAGTCGTTGCTGTCGTCATCATCACCGCCGCCGTCCTCGTTGATGTAACCACCACAGAGAAAGATGTCGGCGGAACTGTAACTGGTAATGCCGGCAGAGTCCTCAACGACAATCCCGTTGTCTGTGCCATTGTTGGAGGAGGTATCAACAATGACTGACCTTGGACTGTGGAGACCTGGAAAACCTCGCTCTGTGTCAATGATGATCTCTTCACCGACGGAGTCGTTAATGACGATGATTTTGTCGATGGCAAAGCCTTCGTCGACGGTTTCTCTTCAGGAGGGAGAGAAGAAGGTTTCTTCAAGATTTTCCTGCCCTCAGGAGGTGTTAAAGGCAGCAAAGAGCTTGCCTTTTTCACCCTGCAGTCCCCTGACAGATCTCCTTTTAACTACTTTTCACCTTGTTGAGGAGATTTTGTAGGACTAAGCCTGTGAGACCCATGGGTGGTCTTTTTTGAGGCTTTACGAGGGCGCTTCTCAGATGAGTGAGGTTCAGATCTTCCCCTCTTGTGAGTCCTTCTGGAAGACTAAGACAACGAGGCCTCATCACTCTCCTCACTAGAAATAGGCTTTTTACTGCATTTCAGCTTCTGGAGCCAAATGAGAAGTCGCCCCTCACAATCCCTCAGAGTTTTGGTGGAGAAGGTACGGCATTCCTAACAATCCTTGGCTTTGTGGTCAGGATACAGGCAGTAGATACAGTCCTTATGAGGGTCATCCACGTAGAGTCTTTTCTTAGCGCAAGTGGCTCAAGCTCTATAAAGACCCTTCTTCTCCTTGTCCGACATCAAGGAAGTAGATAAACTAAGCTCAATAAGTATAAATCTGAAGAAAAGGTTTAGGAAAAAACCTGGCAAGAGAGTTATTAAAGAAAGAACTGAGCAGAGCTCATTGTTGAATCCCTAGCACAACGTGCGGTAGAAAATATGAAGGTGTGAGGTTCTCTCAGAAGGGTTCAAGCATGTGAATCTATGAAAGTTCCAATACTGCAGTAAAAGCAGGTTCTAATACTTTGTCACCACAAAAAACAATAAACGTGATAGTCAGTCAAGGTACTCCTGAGAGAGAGTGGGACCACAGAGCAGGCATACATGCTTAATGTATAGCTCTGAAGAGAAACAAAATGTTAAAGAAGTTTTCAGCATTTTGCAAAAGGTAGGAAAGGAGACAGCTAGATTTATAAGGAAAATGCTACTTCCAGTATGCATCTGTTCTTGGCATGTAGAGCTGCAGATCCACACAATTTGCATTAGATCGCCATCTGGAGTTGGGCTCGGATGGTTACACCTTGTTGTTGTCTTGGAAGAAGTCTTTGTATTCAGGAGATAGGTGACTCCTCTCTTGGACGATATTGTGCATGGGCATCGACTTCAACCTTAGATTTTTTTCGCCATGATCGGAAATTATGGAGTTAGACGAAAAGAAAAAGATGTCGATGTGTGTATATCTAAGTAAGATAGTACTGGAACAGATACAGGTCCCGGGGAGGTGGGTGGGCGTGTGTGAATCTGCAGCTCTACATGCCAAAAACAGATGCATACTGGTAAGCAGCATTTTCCGTTCGAGGCATATGAGCTGCAGATCACACACTTTGCATAGACTGTACAGCTGTGGGCCAAGCTGTTCTTAAAACACTTTTTCAAACTACTGCAACAGATACAGGTGACCACAGCTAGGGGAGATACTCCACAGAAGCTTGTTGTTTTGCTTGCACGTCAACACACTAGTGTTTAGTGAAGGTATGTGTTGTAGACCATGTTGCTGCCTTACAGATGTCTTCTAGGGGAATGTTCCCTAAGAATACTGTAGAAGCCCCTAGTTTGCGTGTTGAATGCGCCCTGGGGGAATTGTTAATGTGCGTTCTGCTTTTTGGTAGCATATTTGTATACATTTAACAATCCACCTTGCAATCCCAGCTTTAGAGTTGGGATTACCTTTATGCGGTGGAGAGAAAGCTACAAACAATTGTTTTGTTTTTCGAAAGGATTTAGTCCTGTCAATATAATAGAGTACAGCTTTTTTGACGTCTAGCGTGTGAAGAGCTCTCTCTGCTACAGAGTCTGGGTTTTGAAAAAACACTGGTAACTCTACCGATTGGTTAAAATGAAAAGGAGAGATGACTTTAGGGAGGAATTTTTTATTTGTTCTGAGAACTACCTTGTTACGATGTATTTGTAAGAAGGGTTCTTGTATGGTTAAAGCCTGGATCTCACTTACTCTTCTAAGAGAGGTGATTGCGATAAGGAAAGCTACTTTCCATGGGATGAACTGAAGTTCACATTTATGCAAAGGTTCAAATGGGGGTCCCATGAGCCTAGTAAGTACAATGTTGAGATTTCACACCGGAGAGGGTGGTAATCTAGGAGGAATGATTCTTTCAAGGCCCTCCATAAAGGCTTTAATTGCTGGGACTCTAAAAAGTGACAAGTGTTAATTGTTTTGTAAGTAAGCGGCAAGTGCTGCTAGATGTAGACGTATGGATGAGTATGCTAAATTACATCTTTGCAAATGTAGTAAATAGCAAATGATGTTCTGGATGAACGCATCCAGTGGATCGATATGATTGGTAGTGCAGTAAATCACAAATCTCTTCCATTTTGCTGCATAGCATGTTCTGGTGGTAGGCCGCCTGGCTTTTTTAATGATGTTCATACAGTTCGACTGAAGGTTAGGGTAACCAAACTCTAGGAGTTCAGGAGCCAGTGCTTGGTTCAGTTGAGTTGGATTGGGGTGCCTTATCTCTCCATGGTTCCTGGTTAGTAGTGATGGGGAGAGGCGCAGTTTTTGGTGAGGGACTAGTGAGAGTTCCAACAGTGTGGTGAACCACGGTTGACATGCCCATGTGGGAGCCACTAGGATCAATTTTAGAGACTGTTGTCGGAGCTTGCGTACCACTAGTGGAATCAGTGGGAGTGGCGGAAAAGCGTACGCAAATCTGCCTGACCAATTCCTCCATATCGCATTGACCTTGGACAGCGAGTGTGGAAACCTGTCGGCGAAGGTTGGGCATTTTGCGTTTTGGTGTGTGGCAAACAGATCTATGTCTGGTTGGCCCGACATTTGGAAAAATGGTAGAAGAACTTGTGGATGTAGTTCCCGTTTGTGAATCTGTTGTGTCTTTTCGACTTAACGGATCCGCAATCTGATTATGAACTCCTGTAAGGTGCTCTGCTAACAGATATATGTTTTGTGGAATGGCCCACCTCCAAATATTTTGTGCGAGGTGGGACAGTTGCAGAGAATGTGTGCCTCCTTGTTTTTGTATTTAATACATGGATGTCATGTTGTCCATGTGGATTAGGACAGCTTTGTTTTGTATATGAACTTGGAATGATTTCAGAGCTACGAATATTGCTAGCAGTTCCAGGTGATTGATATGGAGCACTTTTTGTTGAGTGGTCCAGTTGCCTTGAGTTGTGTGATTGAGGAGATGTGCTCCCCATCCTGTGAGTGATGCGTCTGTTGTTAGTACTATTTGTGGAACGGGCTCGAGGAACGGCCGCCCTTTGGATACGTTTTTTGTGTTCCACCACTGCAGAGAGCGATGTGTGCGGCTGTCCACCAACACCAGATCTGTAAGTTGTCACTGAGCTTAGTTCCACTGATGTGCTAGACATTCCTGTAAGAGACGCATTTGAAGTTTTGCATAAGGTACAATGAATATGCAAGATGCCATCATGCCTATGAGTTGCATGAACACTCTGGCTGGGAGAGAGTGTTGTGATTGAAATTTGTTGATGAGAGCTTGTATACTGGCTATCCTGGCTGGACTGGGATATGCTAAAGCTGTGGAAGTATTTATTGTGGCTCCCAGCTATTGATGTACATGAAAGGGTTGGAGGTGCGACTTGGTATAGTTGATTGTGAACCCCAAGTTGTGCAGTGTTTGAATGGTTTGTTGAGTGTGTTGAAAACACTGGTTGAATGACTTGGCTTTTATTAGCCAGTCGTCCAGGTATGGGAACACATGGATTTGCAGTCTCCTTAAGTTTTTCTACTACCACTGCCAGGCATTTTGTAAATACTCTGGGAGCGGTGGTGACCCCAAACGGAAGAACTTTGAACTGATAGTGTTGTCCGTCCACTACGAACCTTAGATACTTCCTGTGAGCAGGATGTATGGGAATGTGGAAGTAAGCATCCTTGAGATCTAGTGTGGCAAGGAATTCTCCTTGTTGGAGTAGAGGAAGCACTTGTTGGAGAGTGATCATGTGAAAATGATCTGAGTGTATATACAGATTGAAGGGTCTGAGGTAGAGTATTGGCCTTAGTGAGCCGTCCTTTTTGGGGATTAGGAAATACACGCAGTAAACCTCTGTTCCCTGATGTAGTAAGGGGACTGGCTCTATGGCACACTTTTGAAGCAGTGAAAGAACTTCTTGTTTTAAAAGTATAAGATGTTCTGTGGATATTGGACGCTGTTTGGATGGTATGTTTGGGGGCGTAGCTGTAAATTCCAGACAGTAACCATATTGGATAATTTGTCTTACCCACTTGTCTGTTGTGATAGATTGCCAGACAGGTAGGGACTGTGATAATCCTCCCCCCACTGGAGTGGAATGGTCTGGGGGGACTGGAGGGAAGTCCCTGTTTAGCAGCAGGAGAGGTGCGAGTGTTGTTGTTACCTCGGCCACTTCCTCTGCTGTTATTGCCTCTGTATCCTCCTCTAAAACATCCTCTATTGGGGGATGTTTGGGTAGTGTTTTTAAAAGAAGAGGAGGTATCTGTGCCCATGTTCTTGGAGGCTCCTCTGTAAAAGGAGCGTCGAAACGAGCCACATGCTTGCAGAGACTGTAACGCTCCCATGGACTTTGCAGTCTCCGTGTCTTTTTTCATTTTTTCCAGATTCGTGACCACAGCTGGTCCAAAAAGTTTTTTTTTTTTTTTAAACGGCTGATTTAAAATAGTTGTCTGGACCTCTTGTTTAAAGCCTGAATTGCGTAGCCAGGCCTGTCGTCTGATCAGTACACTGGTATTGATGTACCTCGAGGCAGTGTCTGCTGCGTCAAGGGCACATTTAATTGAGGCGTTTGTTATTAGTTTGGCCTCTTGGATGAGATCATTTGCTTGAGTTTTATATTGGTCAGGCAAATGCTGTAATTAGATTTCCAGCTGATCATAGTGGGCCCTATCATATCTGGCTAGCAGTGCTTGAGTGTTAGCCTTGCGCCATTGATTGGCCGCCTGCGCAGCTACCCTTTTGCCAGATGCGTCTATTAATTTGGATTCTTTATCGGGTGTGGTGCATCCCCAGAGGTTTGTGAATTTGCGCGCTTCCTAGCGATGGAAACTACTAGATGTATGCAGGGTCTATTTGGCCCCTCTGGCGGTGGTAGCGGAGACTTTTGGGGCCCAGATCATATCATAAGCTGACGACACCCAGCTCCTGTTTACCTGCAGGAAAGGAGAGGTCTTTGACGGCGACAGGATCAAAGACTGTCTGAGTGCGGTCTTTGCGTGGTTTCAGCAGCACAGTCTGAAGTGCAACTCGGATAAGTCCGAGCTGCTTTTCTTTGGATGTGCCCCTGATCCCGGCTGGAAGTCGTGGTGGCCCAGAACATGTTCCCTCCTGAGAAGGTGTCCTCCCAAGCTAAAAATCTGGGGTAGTGTGCGACGACAACCTTTCTTTTCGACCTCACATCATGGGGCTATCAGGGAAATGCTTCGGCATCTTAAAGATGCTTAGAAAGTTCCTTCCATTTCTTTCCTTGCATTATAGAAAGAGTGTCGTTCAGGCGCTAGTAGGGTCTCGTTTAGACTATGCCAACGCGCTATATGCGGGACTGCCTAAGTATTTATTGGCAAGATTGCAAATTGTACAAAACTCTGCGGCTAGAGCCATATTTGGCCTGCCTAGGAGAGCCAGTGCCTCAGAGCTTCTACATAGGTTGCATTGGCTCCCTATTGCCAGAAGAATTACGTTTAAAATCCTCACGCTGGCTTTTAAAGCCCTTCACTCCGTTGGTCCTAACTATATCAGGAAACGCATGACTTTTTATGCGCCGCGGAGGATGTTGCGTTCAGCTGCGCTGGCTAAGATGGAGGTACCGTCTATTAGACGTGCCCGGATGGGAGGACGGTCTCTCCAATATGTGGCCGCTTGCCGTTGGAATGAACTCCCTCTCAATCTTCGTAAAGCCAATGGCCTCTTGGCTTTCAGGAAGGAGCTAAAGACTATGCTCTTTACCGTTTAAATTCTGAGATCGTAGCGTTCTGCAGCCTTTGTGTTTTTTGGTTTTTAGGCCTCTTTGTCAAAGCGCCGGGACACCCCCTGGGGTAGCTGTGCGCTCTAAAAGAAAAGGCGTAACATAACATAACAGGGGCAGATCTATATTTTTTATTGATCCTTGGCTTAAGAAACCTAGCTCATACAGGCTCTTTCAATATGTATGGGGCATGTTTAATGACCCCTTTAAATATTGGTCACATTTGTACAGTTTTTTGGGACTGTTCAAATGTATCTAAAAGGAAATTCTCCTCTGCTTTGTCTGAGTGCTTGGTGACGCTGTGAAAAAAGGCAGCCCTATTGATTAGTTGTCAAAAAACAATATTATCGTCTGGGGGAGATGGTTTTGTTGGGTATATTTGGGGGCTTGGGAGGCCTGGAAGATCTATTGGATTATTGTAATCCCAATCGTCTTGTGGTGGGTCATCTGGGTCTGTGAACGGATCATTTGGGGTCTCCCCCCACCCCTAGGTTATCATCATCATCATTATCATATGGTAGTGGTGTATGTGGTGGAGAAGTTACAGGCAGAGATGGTATAACAGGTTTGGGAAGAGGAAGAGGATTAGAAGGAGGTACAGGAGAAGAAGGGGGCATAGGTGATGTAGCAGAGTCCTTCACAGGCACTGGCTTTTTGTTTTTGGATGGCACAGCTGTGACATGTCCTGTTTTAGAGTTAATATAGATCTTTTTCTGCCTGGGATCGACAGGATCCGGATGAAAAAGTTCCTCTTCATCGATAACCGCTTTTGGCGTCGGTTTTTCGATTTCAAGCGGCGCTGGTGCTGATTTTTGTGTTCTTTGGCCTTAGGAGGCGAGGTAGAGTCCTTATGTTTATTTTTTGGTTCCGAAGGTTTTGGTTTCGGAGCCGAGGTGTTATCCTTAGGCTTAGAAGTGTTCTAAGCCAGTTTAACTACGTGTCTGGAAGTGTTCGAGGCCGGTTTGTCTTTCGGCGCCGCAGGAATCGGAAGCGATTTCTGAGCCGAATGTTCTTTTGGTTTCGGTGCCGAAGGCGCCGGTGGGACTATTATATGAAGTTTGCTCGGTCCCGAGCTACCGGAAGGCCTCTCTTTCTTCTTCGGAGTAGGGCACGGAGGCAGGGCTTCTGAAGTGTGCTTTCGGTCACGACTGGGACCAATAGGCGAAGTCTTGACCAGTGCCTTCTGTTTTGATGGTGGGGTTGGGGTAGGGGCCGTAGTACTCACTCATTGACCAGGAGTGATGGGGTCATCAGAGTCTTCTGCCTCTGACACGATTTCGAGATCTTCGGAATCTTCTTCTGGGCCTTCATCGAAGATGTCCTCTGATTTCAGAGCTGATCTCTGCGCCATGATGTGTCGCAAGCCCAACGATCTTGAATGGTCTTTTTCGATCGAAGTGAGGTGCACGCTGGACAGCTGGACTCGTCGTGTTCTGGTGAGAGACACAGTTTGCAGACCTTATGATGGTCACTGTGTGGGAACTTCGCCCCACATTTGGGGGCATTTTTTGAACAGCATCCTTTCCATGAGCCGTAGGCCTTACGGTGTCGATAGGCCCAGTGGCCTGCGTCGACTACTGGAATCGGGCCGATGAAAGTCACGTTGAAGACTTCAATGTCTGAAGTGAATTCGAAGAGTTTAAGAAAGTTTTGGGCGTCCAAAAAGTTTGAAATTAAAGTTTTCGAACCGGAGCGCAAAGTTGCATCCGAACCCAATAGCGGAAAAAACAATCTAAGGATGGAGTCGATGAGCATGAGCACTATCATCCAAGGGAGGAGTCACCTATTTCGTGACTACAAAGACTTCTTCCAAGACAACAACAAGGTGCAACCATCCGCGCCCAACACCAGATGGCGATCTAATGCAAAGAGTGTGATCTGCAGCTCATATGCCTCGAACATACATTTATGTACTCTTTGATGCTCTTTTCTTCTTTACATCACAAGCAATGTAGAGGCACAATTTAAAATGTTCTTCTAGGGAACTTACCTGCTCTCACCACTTGCTTGTACAAGTAAATTTGTATGTTTCAAAAGTGCTGCCAGAACAAATCTAGAAACTGTATCCAAGAGGGATTCATTGCTGACTGTTGCACTATCCCAATCTAAAACAAGAAAGACAATATTTGGAGTCCCAGCTGTAATAGGAAGCTCAGTATCAACATTTTAAAATTAAAATCATATAGAAAAGAATCCAAACAGCATCCTATGAAGGGCACATTTTAGACAGACATCTTCTCACCCTTTGAAGCAATCTAATGGACAGAACAGAGCCATGGGTTTTATGTAGTGCACAGTATTTCCTTACATAAACTGTGCTGCCAAGCTTAATATGTGATTTGTTTCCCATCTTTCACTATAAGTAGCAAAATCATTTATGTACTTTTGACCTTTTCAGAAATAGTATAAGCCAATTAGACCCATGGGGTATTACCACAGACAAAAAAGCAACATGCATAACCCTTTGTAAATAATATTTACAGTAGGTGGAAGGTATGTGTTTGCACCTAATTTATTCCTCTATACTACAAACAGGGCGTATTACATGGGCAACTGGTATTTTCATCAATTGTGCGCATGTTCTTATCCCACTATTCACAATCTGCAACATATCGGCTTGCCAGCACAATGCTGTTAAAGCTAGATGCTTATGGATGGACATACAAGTACTAGCAATTCTGAAGCAAATCTATGGGAACACAGGAATTTCAGAAGCTAACCTAAAATAATTCAGCCAGACTAACACAACCTTGCCAACAGAATATGGTTCAACTACGTCATCCAGAAACAGAGGGTGACAAAGAGAGGAGGGGACAGGGAATGTATGGCAAGGACTACTGTTCAAGTAGTTGCTAAAGGATCTCAGAGTTTAACATCTCAACATTCAGATCAGGAACTCTATCTTTTTCTTCATACATCTGTTCCACTATAAACGTAATCCCTCTCCACTAGAACACCTATTGTTTCTCTACCCCAGATAATTTGCGGTTTCTTACCTTGGCTCAAGGTGCAACACAAATGGAAAAGGGAGTCCAGAGAACATAGATCCACCTGTGCTCGGAGCCAGAATTGCCAGGAGCATTATGCCTTTTGGCAAGAGACTTCTTTCTCTGTAGTGCCTGACAATCCAGCTAAGACCCAACAAGGAATCTTTAAATCATGTTTATTCTAGATTGCAATAGTCATTTTCATAAGTAAAATCTCATTGTTTTCTGCAAAACAATCCATAGGTTTACAGTTTTAAGGTTGGAATACAATATGTTCTCTGAGGTCCAGACTCACTCCTGCACTTCTAGTTGGTAATATTACGTTTCTGTCAAATGTAGTTGGACCACCTGGCAGTGATAAAGATGAGACTGCATGAGTTTCTTACTGACCAGGATGCTGTGTACTTGGCCTCCGATGCACAAGTTACTTCCCTTCGGTAACGATATATCTGTAAGAAACAGTAGTTAGTATTAGATTCCTTACCTTAGAATATCCCCAGGCATCAGACTGGATCCGGAAAGTTTTGCGCGTCGGTAGGTCGACGACGTGATGACGTCGTCGGAGTACTTAGTCGCCGCCCTTGCGCGCTGACGTCAGTTCTTATACACAGCTTTCCGTGCCAGAAACAGAGAGCCATGATAAAAACCAACACTGGTGTCATGAAACTAGGGCCCTCAAAGGGATGGCCTTAACCCTAGATATTGGTTCGCAGAACGGTGTGGATGGGTGGGGCGGTAAGGAATCTAATACTAACTACTGTTTCTTACAGATATATCGTTACCGAAGGTAAGTAACTTGTGCATCTGAAAGAAACAGGTTAGTAGTAGATCCCTTACCTTAGAATAGATACCCCAGCAATACCAACCCCGGTGGTGGGTCTGCTAACCAATAATCACACCAGAAAGTCCTGGAGAACGGAACGGCCGAAAAAGCCATCCCTCCGGACTTGGCTGTCCAGGCAGCAATACCTTACGAACGTGTGCAGCGAGGCCCACGTAGCTGCCTGACAGATGACTCCCCGTGCCGTAGTAGCCGCCGTGGCCCGAGTGATATGGGCCGTCAGCCCAACAGGAAGCTCCTGTAGTATGCCTTGATGCACCACACGACCCACCGAGAGATGGTCTGTTTGTGCACCGATCGTCCCTTCTTAGCACCCACGAAACCAACAAAGAGTTGGTCATCCACCCGGAACTGGCGTGTGCGATCAAGGTAGAAGGAGAGCGCACGTTTTGGGTCCAGACTGTGGAGTCTCTCTTCCTCTTTCGAGGGATGCGGAGGCGGAAAGAAGGTGGGCAAGGTGATGGACTGCCCGATGTGGAAGGCTGTGACTACCTTGGGCAGGAAAGAGGGACGCGTTCTTAACACAACCTTGTCCGGATGGACAGAAAGGAAAGGAGGTTTAGAGGAAAGTGCCTGGAGCTCACTCACTCTCCTGGCAGAGGTGATGGCAACCAGGAAAGCAGTCTTCTAAGTAAGAAGACGGAGAGGGAAATTGTGAAGTGGCTCCAAAGGAGCGCACATCAAATAAGTAAGAACAAGGTTCAAGTCCCACTGAGGCATCACGAAAGGAACAGGAGGTAACATATGAGTGATGCCCTTCAAGAACCTAGTTACAACCGGGGACTTGAACAGAGAGGGCTGATCAGGTAGCCTTAAAAAGGCGGAAATGGCAGAGAGGTAGCCCTTGATAGTGCCCAGAGCAGAGCCCTGCTGGGCAAGAGAAAGAAGAAAGAGAACCTCAGAAAGAGGGGCAGGGAGTGGATCCACAGCCTTTGCTCTGCACCATGCCACAAATGTGTTCCACCTGCAGGCGTATACCGATTTTGTGGAGGGACACCTGGCTGCCAGAACCATATCACAGACTTCAGGAGGCAAGTCAAATGGCCTCAACTGCTGCCGCTCAATCTCCACGCATGGAGATGGAGACTGGACAGGTTCGGGTGGAGGACCGTCCACCGCTGCTTCGACAGAAGGTCCTCCTGAAGAGGCAGACGAATCAGGGGATCGACTGACATGCTGAGTAGCTCGGGATACTAGTATCTTTGTGCCCAGTCCGGAGCCACAAGGATGACTTGGGCCCGGTCGCGCCTGATCTTCTTCAGCACTCTGGGCAGAAGTGGTATAGGCGGAAAGGCGTACAACAGAACGCAGCTCCACTCGCGACGAAAAGCGTCTCCGAGCGAGTGCCGCCTTGGAAATTTCAACGCGCAGAACTAATGACATTGCACGTTCTCTTCTGTGGCGAATAGATCTAACCAAGGCTCTCCCCACTGCTGAAAGAGGCCTTGCGCCACGTCCGAGTTCAGACGCCATTCGTGATTCATCATGCACCGACGGCTGAGTTCGTCCGCCCTGGCGTTCAGAGAACCTGCCAGGTGTTGAACCACCAGGGTCACGCCATGATGTTGCAGCCATTGCCAGAGACGCAGAGCCTCCAGGCATAGGGTCCACGACCGCACCCCGCCCTCTCTCCCATGTGGCCCCCCCAGTCCAGGAGGGACGCGTCCGTCACAACTACGTGCTCCGGTTGGGGAAGAGAGAGGGATCTACCGCTGACCCAATCGCGGTCCGTGAGCCACCACTGCAACTGTCTTGCAGTGCCCTCCGAGATCAAGACATGGTGGGACAAGTTGCCCTGATGCTGGGCCCACTGAAACTTCAGGTCCCACTGCAGAGCCCGCATCCGCCTCCTGGCGTGACGCACCAGAAGGATGCAGGAGGCCATCAGCCCCAGAAGCCGCAGCGTCAACCTGACCGAGACTCGGTATAAAGGCTGAAAGATCGGAATCAGAGCCTGAATATCCCGAACCCGCTGTTCGGGAGGAAAAACCCTAAACTGCGCCGAGTGTAGAACCGCTCCGATGAAGAGGAGCTTCTGAGAGGGGCACAGGTGTGACTTCGGCACATTGATGCAGAACCCAAGCAGGTGCAGGAGGTCGGCCATAGTCTGGAAATGGCTGATGACTGTCTGGGGCGAGCCCGCCTTCAACAACCAGTTGTCGAGATATGGGAAGACTGACACCCCAAATCTGCGCAGATGAGCTGCGACCCCCACCATCACTTTCGTGAGCACCCGAGGGGCGCTGGTAAGGCCGAAGGGGAGTACGGTAAACTAAAAGTGCTCGTGGCCTCCCGTGAACCGCAGGTAGCGCCGGTGGGCCCACAGGACGGGGATGTGGAAATAAGCGTCCTGCAAGCCCAATGCTACCATCTAGTCTCCTGGATCTAGGGCAGCTAAGACCTGAGCCAAAGTCAGCATCTTGAACTTCTCCTTCCGGAGGAAGCCGTTGACGTCCCAGAGGTCCAAGATAGGGCGAAGGCCCCCTTTGCCCTTCTTGGGAACCAGAAAGAAGTAGGAATAGCAACCACACCCTACTTCTGGCCCAGGAACGCGCTCGATGGTCCCCTTGGCCAAGAGGTCCGAAACTTCCTCCTGCAGAAGATTCAAGTGATCCCCCGACACACGGTGGTATTGCGGTGGCATGGCTGGAGGGGTCGCCTCGAAGAGGAGGGAGTAGCCCCTTCGGACGATTTTCAGCACCCACCTGTCCGATGTGATGGTGCGCCAGTGGAGGAGGTGATGGGGAACCCTGCCCCCCACTGGCGTCTTGTGGGCCTTAAAGCTCGGACTAGGAGGGCTTTGAGGTGGATGCTGCGGGGTGGATGTGGACTGGCCTCGCCGTTGTCCCCGGCCACCGCCTCGGCGGTTACCACGTCCGCCGCCACGCTGGATGTTAGGATGCAGCCCGTGGCTGGCAGGACGTGTGGGGGCGCCCCTTCCTTGGCCACGAAAAGAGCGAAAGGCAGGCTGCTCCTGACGTGGGGCCGACAGGCCCAAGGACTTGGCCGTAGCCCTGGAGTCCTTGAAGCGTTCAAGCGCATGATCTGCCTTGCCACCAAAGAGGTGGCTGCCATCAAACGACATATCCATGAGGGTGCTCTGGACATCAGCCGAAAAGTTGGCGGACCTCAACCAGGCATGGTGGCGAACCGCCACCGTCGTTGACATCACCCTGCCAAGTGAGTCCGTGGTATCCAGCTGCGTCTCGTCCCTCCGCGAGGGCTTGAGCGAGCTTCGCCCGGGCCCCTTCCGGGCACTCTTGCAGCACGGCCGCAACCGTATCCCACAGAGAGTGGGTATAATGGCCCAAGAGGCAAGCGGTCCGCAGCTAAGGGACGAGAACAGTTTCTTGCCAAACTGTTCGTACCTCTTGGATTTCCGATCTGGGGGTGCAGTCGGGAATGCGGATTGGGAAGTGGAGGCATGGATAACCAGGCTCTATGGGGTGGGGTGGGAGGACAGGAAGCTAGGGTCGCCCGGAGCTGGGCGGTGGTGCCTGGCGACGTGCCTATCTACAGGGGGGTCTCTAGCGGGCCTGGGCCAAGTGCCAAACAGGACGTCCATGAGAGCCTCATTAAACGGCAGTAAAGGCTCCGGAGAGCCAGCCTCCGGTCTAAGGACCGCAGTGAGGATATTAGGCCTCACAGTAGCGACGGGTAGCTTAAGCGCCAAGGCCTTGGCTGCCCACGTCAGCACCACGCTATAAGTAGCCCCCTCCTCCATAGCCACGGTAGGAGGGGAGACAAAACCAGTGTCAGGTGAGGTGTCTAGACCACTGGCCTCCCCTAGCTCCTCTGTCCAGTCCTGAAAGGACTGACACTCAGGTGTCAGAGGGTCCTCAGACCCCTCCCAACCCTCCTCGTCCTCCATCTCCTGAAATTCAGGGTCAAAGGATGGAGAAAAGTTCTTCGGCCGGCGTCGAATGTGGCGTCGAGCGACGCCGGTCCGATGCCGGATCCGGACCGAGGGAGGGATCGGGGGGGACGCCCGGGGACGGTGTCGGGGGCGACACCCTGGGGGTCGGCGCTGGTGGAGGGGTCGTGAGGTCGACCAGCAGCGACCCGGATCCGGATCCACTGGGGCCTTGCGGCGTCGGGACCAAAGTCGCCGCCAGCGCCGGGGCCGAAGCACCCGATGGCGCCGGGGCCGAAGCCGCCGGCCCGCCAAGGCCCCCAGTCGGGGTTGTGGGGCCCGAGGGGGCGCCGACAAACCTCGACGGAGGGAAGTGAGTCCTCATGGGCACGAGGAAGTCACGAATCTCCTCCGGCGTCGCATTAAGCCCAGGGACCGGCGGGTGTGAGGCTGGCTGCGTTGCCTGCGGCTCCGGCGGAGCCGCGTGGGTGGTGTCGCCCGAACCCCCGGTCGCATCGCGTGAGCGTCGGGGGAAGTCAGAAGAGTGGTGTCGCTGCTTTGACTTCTTGTGCCTCTTACCTGAGGACTTGGAGCCCGACGAGTTGTGTCTGGAGCTGTGATGACTCCGGCTCCGCGGCAGGTCCCTCGACCTATTCCTGGACCAGGACCTTGAGCTGCGCGGGCCGACTTCCGGAGCTCGAGGCGCTTACGGGACCGCTCCTGTCTAGCCTTCGACGTCAAGGCCCGGCAGTCGGGGCACGACTTGTCATCGTGGTCGAACCCCAAACAATGTAGGCACCGGCGATGGGGTTCGGTAACAGACATCAGTTGGTCGCAGTCGGCACAGGGCTTGAACCCAGGCATCCCTTCCGGCACCGATGGAGTCGTTCGACTCGAAAAACAGATCAAAAAGATCTGAAAAGTTTAGTCAAAATATGACTAAGGGTAGCACTTTTTCCGGATCGGCGCTTGCTGGCGCGGAAAAAAGTCGAATGGACGTCAGCGCGTGAGGGCGGCGTCTAAGTACTCCGACGACGTTATTATTTCGCCCACGCCGACGACGACAGACGCGGACGACGCGCAGGGGTATTGCTATGCAAAACTTTCCGGATCCAGTCTGACGCCTGGGGATATACTAAGGTAAGGAATCTAATACTAACCTGTTTCTTTCAGATGTGGTGTGCAGGATACAGATATAGAATAACACAACAATACCAAAGTAAATAAATTAGCTACGTTTATCTTAGCTTAAATATGCTTTGATAATACCCCCCTAAATTTTTAGTAACTTATTACACTCTGCTTATCTGCATATATACTATCTCTATATTACACAGTGGCGGATGCCACTATGCAGTTATAATTAGGTCAGACTTTTCATAGGAACATTGTTTTTTGTTTTGCTGATAACTTTAGTGCAGTTTGGCGAATCTTCAATTAAAGTTAAAAAAAAGTTAATCTACCTCAGCTCATTCCTGTAAGTTTCAGGGTGTTCGGTCAAATGGGGTGGGGATGAGGAAAAAAAAACTGGGGGGGTGGGAGGGAGACGGGAGCTAATCCCATAATGCAATTTCTCTAAAGTCCCCATAGGCATTTTTGAAAAGTGATACGAAGAAAACGACTAAACAGAATTACATCAAATTTGGTGGAAGCAAGATCTTTACCCAGAAAGTGTGTTTTTTTGTGATTTAGTGTAAACGTGTTTTGGATAAATTAAGGTTAAAAAATAGAGATATTAGAAAGATTAGTACAGGGGGACTGTAAATTCGAAACAAATTAGCATTTTGATTTGTTGCAAGGGATTTTTTTTTCCTGTCAGCCGATTCCGTCCCCAACAATTGAAATGGATTGCCGCAACATGAAAGAAAATGTTGCGGCTACAATTACAGGATAAAGGGAGTCAGTCCCCGTATTCTGAAACTCAACAAATAAATAAAGCAGTAGGGGGCAGGGTAGGGGTGCCCTCACCCCCTGGCCCTTATGAACTTGAGAATTAATTTGTGCATTTGACCTTGCGCCAGGATATATGAGAGCATATAGAAAAAAGTTACTTAACTTTGGTAATGCAGGTAGTTGCTTGGTAAGCCAAGATGGCGGTCGTACTCTAAGCGTGCTCCCGGCCCTTTTAGGATCCTTGACAATCCTGCACTCTATCCAGTTGCATCCTTCAAACTGGGGCACTTTCAGACTTGAGACACCCCCCCCCCCCCTCCCGCATCAAGCAGCAGCCCGTCGACATACAAGCCCCTACGGCAGGCGGGGGAGCTGGCGGTGGTGTCCTGAAGATCGGCCCGAGCGGGTCAAAATGGCGATGGCTGTCTTTTTACCCGGGGGGGCTGTTGGCGGCCGTCCTTCTGTGGAGCGCACTGGGGCCCTGCTATCTGATTGCCAGCCCGTCGCTCCCTTCGTGAGATCATCTTGAGTAGATCTGTGTGCCAGGGTAGCCGCGGAGCCCAAGTTGACGGCTCGCATCAGAGAGGGCCTGTGGGAGCATACACAGCGAACGTCCAGGTGTGGCAGTGCCCGGCCGCGGCCTTTGAGAGGATCGGTTGCTGCTGCGGGAGGCGAGCCCTGGCACCATACATGGCCTGTGGGATCCAAGGTGCCAAAAGCGCGCTCCCTTGCCATGGAGTCCTGCCCCCTCGGGCCTGCCGGACTAGTGTGAGAGCTGCCCCCGCTGTGCTCGTGTGAGGAACAGGACCACCCTCAGATGTGTGCTCACTGGACCTCCGAGCAGTGACTCAAGGCTGCAGCGTGTGGACGTGATCCCCAACAGAGTGCCAGGTGAGGGGGAGCTGCCTTGGGGGGTGAGGAGGAGCTGCCGGGGGGTGGGGAGGAGCTCTGCCTTAAGCGACTGGGCTATCCATTGATTACTAAGGAGCCCTTTGTGTGGATTTGCTGAGGCAATCGGCCTGCTGTCGGCAGGGTCCGCCTCCCTAATCAGACAACATACTAAGGGTGGAGATGGGGCAGCCAGGCCTCCGGCAGGTGCAGCTTACGGCTCCCAGTGACAGGGACTTCGATCCCCAACAGTCCTGAAGATCCCCCCCAGACCCTCAATCAGCACTTCCAAGTTCCCTTGCACCACTGAAGGAGGTTTGCGGGTCATCCTCCCGGACATAGGGGTGCCACACTGAGTCTCCTCATCTGTTGGGTTCCTGGCAGGGCGGGTGGCCTGAACATATTGACATAGTGGCCTGGGTGCCTGCGCCTCCGCAGCCTGCGGTGACCCTCCTGAGGCAGAGGTTCCCTCAAGCAAAGATACGCTGGTCAACAACTCCACGACCCAGGTGAAGAAGGCGGGGCCGGAGCACTCTTGTGACAATCCATGGGGAAAGACAGAGGAGCTAAACCAGCGTCGACTCAGACCCAAAATTGAGCCATATGCAATCAATGGCCCCGGACACGGTTAGTCTGCACCCCATGCGTGTACCCACTTGGAGGGTGACCTGGCCACTATCCTGCAGGCCATCAAGACCTGTCAGGAATCAATGTCAAGACCGGCGAGGCACGGGTAGACATGGCCCTCATTTGGAAGGACCTCCGCAATGCAACCGCTCACATCACCGAAACGGAATCCCGCATCTCAGAGGTTGAAGTGTTGTGTAGGAATCTAGGACCCTAGTGTAATTTTCCTGATTCATGCCCATATTTAGGTATAAATTACCCGATCCTTATATAGGCATAGAAATCATGACCATATTTAGACTGAGCCTATGCAGCCCAAATACGGCATGGCTACTTCCACTAAGTTCCAAGAATCAACAACGATTTCTTGGAAAAACCCGCCTTCAGCAGCTAGGGACTTCCCCTTGCCTGAATACTAATTTATCTTGGAAATCATGGAGTTTTCAAAGAACTGAGTCTTTGATGACGTTATTATGTTCAATCATACGTCAAACTCGGCACCTTTAAGGTATAAATATGCCTACATTTGCCCAGACAAACACACGGCGGTTTGGAGCAGTTTGACTATCTACTTGCCCGATGCCCTGCTGCTGCAAGTGCCAAAGGAAGCCGACCCTCCAGCTGACGCACAGATAGACGCTGTCTTTTCTCCAGCCGAGAAATCCAGCTCCAGTGTTTCCAGGCTACCCTTGCGGGTTGCTGGGAAATCGAGTCCTGCGAGAGAGATACAAGACCTCTGTCATTCTAAAACCAAGGTACGGAGCTAATTAGACACTTAGATAATTCTTGCAATAAGATTCTTGGCAAAAATACTAAACCTAAGCTACACTGCCCTTTCTTCTTTCCTTGTACTAGACCTAGGTTAGGTACACCGGGGTAGGCGTATTTTAGAAGCACCAGTTGAGTACTTTTAGTCATTATTTATCACTGTATGTATTTTATGCATTTTAGGTATCTTATGGCTTAGAAACCATATCAGAAGACTGTTCAATAAATACTTTTTATTGAAGACGCCCGTCTCTCTATTTTCTCAGTATCTCTGGTGAAACGAAGCATGCACAATTGACTGAGTAAAATAGCTATCTTTTGTTTCCGCGACTCTAGAGATTGCTTTCTTATTCTTGGGAAACAAAGTTGTCATGTTTATGCGGTTGTCAGAAACGAATCCCTTCTTGTGAATTCGATAAAGTTTCTAGTGACCTCTGAGCTAGCTGGCACTCACAATTAAGTCTAATATATTCGGAAGAGACCTAGTCGACCTCAGTCCTATGTCTAAACTGCAGGGAAGTATGGGGAGGGCATTTGATTTGGCACTGGAGGGGGGGACTGTTTTCTCTGCTTCGGATTTAGTTTGTGTAAGCTTGCGACCCTGTGCACTTTGCTAATGATATTTCCCTGTTTAGCCCGAATACCATAATCGATTGTCCTCAGCCGCCCAAAGAGCCTACCCTGAGGGAATGCCGAGGCAACCCGGACTGCTGGCCCCACATGTCACCCACCTACTGCAATGACGCGACCTCTTAGCAGGAGTGAACCCCTTAGAGACCTCTCATGGAACGTTAACAGACTCTTATATACAATTAAACAGACAGCGATTTTAAAGTATGCAAGGCGGACCCACCCAGATGTCCTTTTACTGCAGATGGGTGCCCTGGCAAGCATGTCCAGGATTCAACAGGGAGTGGGTTAACTAGAGGGGTTCGTGGTATGGAGATACTCCTGTGACGTTCCCTTCCCTTCACACCATTCCATAAGGTAAACGACCCTTTGGGTCATTTTGCCGCCCTCACGGGTACCCTCAGGGATGTTCTCATCAATCAGATGACAATTCATGTCCCACCAGCGAACCTAGACTTCACTCTCCAAGCAACAGTATGGGCAATCTCCTCCCTTCCCCATAGTCTGAAGGTGATTGGAGGTGACTTCAATGCTGTCCCCGTGCCTGCTAAAGATGCCACCGGCTCACTGTCCTCCCATAGGAAAGCAGGGGCCAAGCGTCTTGATGACTGGTCCTCCACACTGGGTCTTTGCGATATTTGATGAACTGGGCACCCTACAACTGT
The DNA here is from genome assembly GCF_964261635.1 of Lissotriton helveticus. Taxonomy (NCBI): domain Eukaryota; kingdom Metazoa; phylum Chordata; class Amphibia; order Caudata; family Salamandridae; genus Lissotriton; species Lissotriton helveticus. The sequence goes on from NC_136062.1 coordinate 272,854,113, forward strand.
GTAGTACACACACGTATCGGCTGCCCATAATACCCACTCCCTTATTGACCTCATTTTCATGCCAGTCCCAGACTGTAGATCGGTTACAGAGATCCAAATCCTGGTGGGAGGCGTTTCAGATCACTCCGTACTACAGATGCATATTGGGGGCCCTATGTGGAGGTTGAACGCATGGTTCCTATAAACGTGCGATTGAGGGGGAACTGAAGCACCTTTTTGACACCAACGAAGGCACTGTCCAGCTCCAGGGCAAACTCTGGAAGGCGGGTAAGGCCACAATCTGTGGGTACGCCAAGGGGTTCCTAAGGCTTAGATGGCGGACACAAGACCAACATCTCCCCCAGCTTTAGGCCAGAGCCCTCCGCCTAGAAACGACAGCAGCCACGACAAACGCAGAAGCTGATCACAGGCAACTCCATATAGTACAGGAAGAGATTAGGACTATCTCCTTCGAATTTGCCAAGAGGCTCTGCCGATTTTTGGTGCCCAGAGTCTATGGCTGGGAAGACAAGAACAGTAAACTACTTCATTGGCTCGCTGCTCAGCCCCTGGCTAACTGGATAGTCTCTGAGATTTGAGACCCCCGAGGGCAGGTCTCATGTACCCCTGCAGATATTGCACAGACCTTTGCAAGCTACTATGCTGGGCTGTACACAGCAGATCACCCACGCAACTCGGCTGCTGCCTCCTTCTTTTTACAGGGTGTCTCCCTTCCGCGGTTCCCAGAGAGAGAAGTCAAGCCCTGGAAGATCCCATTACTCCCGAGGAGATCGGAGAAGCGATCTTGGCCCTGGCTACCCGCAAGACTGCCAGCCCGGACGGGCTGCCAGAGGAATACTACGCAGCGTTACAGGAGATTTTGATCCCAAAGCTCCATGCACGGTTTGAGGAGGTGCTGGAGAGAGGCACTTTTCCCTCTGTCACAGACACCACCCCCAATGTGGTTATACCTAAACTGGACCCTCCCTCAGCCTCATGCTCCAACTACCGTCCCATTTCCTTCCTTAATACGGAGATTAAAGTCTATGCTACGATTCTCGCTGTCCGGCTGAGACGGGTGATCTGCGTCCTCACACACCCTGATCAATGCGGCTTCATGCCATACCGTAGCACATGCCATTGCCTGAGACGCCTCCACGTGGCCCTTGCTCACCGTCATCTTCTCACGCCGTATTTAGCCTTAGTGATCCTTGACTTTGAAAAGGCCTTTGATATGGTTGACTGGAGCTACTTGGGGAGTGTGCTGGAGAGGGCGGGGTTTGGTCCTCACTACGGTAAACTGATGGAAGTCCTGTATTCCAGCCCACCTGCCAGGGTCCTTGTGAATGTGGTACTATCAGATGCCTTACCCATCAGGAGGGAGACCCATCAGGGATGCCTGCCCTCCATTCTCCTGTTTTCCCTGGCGATAGAGCATTTGGCCTGTATCATGCGTGTGGATGAACAGATATAGGGGTGGCGCTGGCACGGTTCCCATGAGGACCGGATTTCCCAGTATGCGGACGATGTTCTGCTGCTTCTGGCCAATCCGGCCCAATCGGGACCACTAATGCCTTCAGATACTCCAATCTTTTGGGGAAGTGTTGAGTCTGCGTCTTAACCCGGCTAAATCCAACCTGGTACCCCTCCATGCATCGCAGGAGTGTGTGGACTGGCAAACGAGCATTCCATTACGGAGACTCTCCTTTAAATACCTTGGCCTGTGGGTGGCCCTGCTCCCAGAGCGGACTTGGACCCTCAATGTCAGCCCGCTACTCAAGCGTACAAGGGACGATCTCCGTTGGTGGCAGTCCCTCCGGCTCAACAAACTTGGCAGTATCGCCCTGTTTAAGTTGGATATTCTGCCCCCACTCTTGTACGTCCTCCAGAACATCCCCCTTCACCTCCCTCGCAGTTGGTTCTAAAGACTGAATGGTATACTTGCGACCTTCCTCTGGGGGACGCTCATGGCCACTCCTGGCTCTCCCACTTTGTCAACTACACCGATATATGGGGAAATGGGACGGACAAACCCCTCCCTGGACTACCTGGCCACCCGCCACCTGGTGATCCACAATTGGTTCAATAGTGGATGGTGGGATCCGGCCTATCGGCTAGAATTGGAGAGCCTCGGGTTCCCGCGAGGCCAAGGCTCTGTTATATGGAGCACCAGTTTCTCGCACTTTGCCAACGGTGACCCGGACTACTTTCCTAGCATGGCGTTCTGCGCCGCAGCACACTCAATGGGACTGCAATATTACTTTGCAGACGCCCCTTTGACAAGGCACATGGCAGCGGGAGGTTGGTACACTAACAGGTTTCCACAAATGGGACCTCATCGGTATCACTCGCCTGGGAGACGTCTGGAAGGGTGGGAACTTGTACTCCTTCCAGGAGCTGCAGCAAACATATTCCCTACAACCCATCCAATTCTATAGATACCTTCAACTACGCCATGCCTTGACCCCTCACATTCTCGATTGCTCTGAAGTCCCGCAGTTTAGCCAGATGGAAGCTACGCTCCTCATGGGAACCCTTGGGATGGGGGGGTGTCACAACTATACATATCATTGATAAACAACACCCCGTCCAACTTAGACCCCTTAGGAACAGATGGGAACAGTGGGTTGGCCCATTATAGGAGGAAGGCTGGAGTGACGCGCTGATGGCCCCCAAGGTATTAACCATGTCGGCCAGGCTCCGTCTCATTCAAATTTAATTTCTTCACTGTGCATATCTTACTCCTGTGAGGCTTTACAAAGCGGGTTTCCTCCCATCCCCTCAATGCCCGCGTTGTGGGGAGGACCCAGTTGACTTTACCACATGGTCTGGTCCTGTAATATCCTCTCCAACTACTAGAAGTTGGTTGTAGCGGAATTAACTGGCATACTGTGTTGGACTGTCCCCCTTGGTCCTCTTGCCCTTCTCCTGGGAGTGATGGGTGGGCTGATGGTTCCCGCAATGATAAGCTGTTCTGGGGACAGCCACATTGGTGGCCAAAAGAGACGTTGCAGCGGCCTGGAAGGACTTGGCGGCTCACTCTCTGGCTAAAGGTCTTTTTCTGGGGGATACTCTATTTACCTGCAGATTCTGTACCTTCTGAATATCCCAGGTGTCAGTCTAGAAACTCTAACAGCTTTCCACCACCAATAAGGGATGCTGTCTTCACTTAAATTCCATATGTGGCATCCCTGTGACTTCACTAGGGCTATAAAGCACTTCCATTGGCTTGCTGACTTCAGTTTTCTTCCATTTTTTATGAAGTAGACCGATGGGACTAACATCAGGAAGACACGAGCAAACATTTTGAAATATGCTGGGTACCATATCAGGAAGACATGTGGGATAATCAGCAAAGCAATAGTTAGATGGGTGGTTTGGTTGGTTGGTGAGAAATGTGTAGCTAGAGTATCCACCCGAAAGAGCTTTAGCAAAAGAAAAGAAAATTCTTCTGGCGAGTACTTCTACCTGCAGATTCCTCCCCTTATGAATGGATTCACCAAGCAATCCTCAACAAGGAAGTGGGTAAATGGCTGGTTATACCAACGAATACTGTAGGACAGAGCGTGCTAAGAGGCCTTCCCTCCTCACTTCACAGTCTAAACAGTAATGCTTTACAAAAATGTGGTGGGAAGCCCAGGTAGCCGGTTTGCAAATATATGCTTCCAGCACCCCTCCAGCCAGTGCAGAGGTAGAAGATTTTGCTCTGGTTGAGTGAGTTTCTGGTGGATCCTTGTGTACTTAGGCATAGTACTTCTTGATGCACAGTATTAGCCCTCTTGAAAAGGTCCTCTTGTGCACTGCCTTGCCTTTCATCTTCCAGGTTTATTTACTGTTCTTGTATTGTAAGCACTGAATGAGGGCATGGTTAAGCTATGTTAAGGTGCTTCCCACACCTAAATTTCTGTTTTGTGCTCTCTTCAATTTTAACAGGAAGCATTGGGCGCTTTAATTAACAATTGATGCAGCACTCGTACTTTAAGGACTGATGACTGTCAACTTAGCACTTTAAATCTCCTTTTACAATTTCTGCAAGTGGGGACACAAACAAAGACCATAAGGACATTTAAACAGAACATGCTTATAAAAATTTGCAATTACTGTCTATTATGCTGCAGCACCAATGTGCATCTCATACAGCAATAAATTCATTAATTGCCTTGCCTTTCATCTTCTCCATATAAACAGCGAAAAGCTGGGAGTCCAGCCAGAATTCACGTCTTGTCCAAGCCGATGTAGTCTTACTTCTTTTGGTGAATGAGGCAGATGGAAGAAAGCTGGCCGGGTGATGAATTGTCCTACGAGGAAGGGGGAAACTACTCTTGGCAGGAAAGCAGCACTGGTTCTTAGTACCAACTTGTTGGCACTGAGGTGAATGGGTGATTTTTACTCAATGCTTCTAACTCGTTTACAAGCCTAGTTGATTCCTTGTTAATGCCTAGTTGAAGTGACAGCAATTAAAAAGTATTTGAAAGCAAGCTGCTGCAACGGATAACTGTGTAACGGTTCAAAAGAAGAACATATTACAAAAGAAAGAACAAGTTTGAGATTCCATCGTGGCATTATGAAGGAGTTGGGGGAAGTTTGTTTGTAAGCCCCTTTAGGAAAATAACAATGGGTGACTTGAAATGATACGGCTTATCAGGTAAGGAGAAGAAGGCCAACTAGGAGAGAGGGCAAAATGTGGGGTGTCCGACAGATGGGCCTTAAGAGGATCTACTTGGTTATCTGCACACCACTTGACAAATCTCCCCATATGCTTGAGTACACCATCTTGGTGGAGTGCCTACAGGAACAAAAAAATAACATTCACCACTTCAGGAGGCAAGGAAATCTATATCAGGTTACCCCACTCAAACTCCAGGCATGGAGATGGAGGCTCAGAGGTTGGGGTGCAGAATCTGCCTCTGTGATTGTGAGAGGAGGTCTACTCTGTGAGGGAGATGGAGCGGTGGGAATTGGGAGAGATGAATGAGGTCTGCATATGACATGCTACATGGCGAGTCCGGGCTATCAGGATTACTTGGGTTCATTTGAGGTGAATCTTCCTCAAAAGACAGGGAATCAAGGACATGGGAGCAAACATATAAAAGTGGTAAGTTCCATCTCAAGCTAAAAGCTTCCTTCAATGCTCCCTGCAGAGGATACTGGAGGGCAAAGAATTTTGTGCAGTGAGCATTGTCGTTAGTGGCAGAGAGGTCCACCTGAGGAGTATACCAGAGCTGCAAAATGCACTGGACTACCTCTGGGTGTAGACACCACTCATACACTGAGCGCTCCGGACATATGATTTGCTATCACGTAGACACCATTATCCTGAGCCAGGACAAGAGCCACAGAGCATCTCAACAGAGGAAAGGCAATCCTACTCCCCTTTGCTTGTTGATGTACCACATTGCAGTTGTATTGTCTGTCAAGATCTGACAGAGTGGCAGCAAAGGGACGGGTGGAAGACCTTAAGAGCTATAGTTTTAACAGATTGATATGCAACATGTGTTCTTCTGAATAACAGATACCTCTGATCTCCAATTTCTCCAGATTAGCTCCCCGCTCTATAATGGAGGCATCTGTAATAACTGCTGTCAACGGTGGGGGTGTTTGAAACTGCTTACCCTGGGACAGGGTGACTTCCATACACCACTACTGTATGTCCAATATAGTGTCCCTGGACATTTGGATACAGTTATGGAGATTTCTGTTATATTGGAACCACTACCTACAGAGGCATCACTGGAGGGCCATAATGTGCCAGAGTACATAGGTGACTAAGAGAATGCAGGAGGCTAGCAGACCGAGCAGGCGCAGCAACAAAGTCAGGACTGGTATGATCACTCCAATCTGAAATATCGGAATCATAGCCTGAATATCTTGAACCCTCCAAGGCTCAGGAAAGCACAGCTATGTGGTGTCCAATACAGTCCCTATGAACAGAATGCATTCAGAGGGCACCACATGAGACTTAATTGAGTTGATGAGATCGAACAGCAATGAAGCTCTCGTCTGCATGTGCGAGACACAATCTCTGGAGAGCTGGCCTTGATGAGCCAGTTGTCCATGTATGGTAACACTGGAATTCCCACCATTCTGAGAGGGCTACAACCACCGCCATCACCTTTGTGAGACTTGAGTTGTGGAAATGAGGGCAAACGGATACCCCAAACTAGTAGTGTTTGGATCCAACAGTGAAGCAATGTTGCTTCCTTCTGGGACTGCAGGATAGGGATCTGGAAACAGGCATCGTGCAGGTCAACAGCACCAGTCGATCTTCTGCTTCCACTACCACTAGAACCTGAGAGAGAGACCCCATCTTTAAATTTTCCTTTTTGAGGAACCAGTTCAGAACCCTGAGGTCTAGGATCGGACTAAAACTGTTGTCCTATTTGGGAACTAGGAAGTACTGAGTAGCACCCTTTTCCTCAATAATGCTCTGGGACCAACTCCCCTGCGTCCTTTTAGGGCAATGCTAGAAATTACTGCTGTAGGGCACATAGGTAGTCTGGGGGGAGTGCATCGGTTGAGAGGGGTAAGGGAGAAGGGTGTTGCTGGAAAAGTAGGTCCTACTCCCTTTCCACATTCTGCAAGAACCAAATGTCTGAAGTAATGGCCCTGCATACTTGTGGAAAGGAGAATACCCATCCACCCAATAGGCTGCTTTTGTTCTGACCAGGGGAAGCTAGGGCAACTTCCAAGCAGTAGATCGGGAGAAAGAGCAGGAGGAGGTAGGAGGCAGAGGAAGGGCACATGTTTGTCTCATGCCAAAGCGCACCCAACCCAATGCACATTTGCTGCTATTTAGACCAATATGGGACACCTACTTCAAACAAGGCTTTCAGCCAAGAACACAATCTTCACTTACAAAATAATATCCAACCTTTAAAATAGCCTGCTCATGGGTCAATATGATACCATAGCTAAAATCGCTCAACTCTTAACCTATGACTTTAAATGGCGAAAAGTAGACTTTCCCCACCCCTTCTCTGTAATGCATTAATGCCACTAGTTGGAAAGCATGCACACTGTTAAAACAGACACAAAGATAAAATAATGCATATTTTATTACCTTTACTAAGGGCATAATCTTGCATACTGAGCCACAGACTATGGGCTGGTTCCTTTGTAGATCCTAATGCTAAATCAACAAAGACAGCAACTTCGGGTCGCAATGTAAAATCAAATGGTTTCTGTTCTTCGTTGCAAGAAAGAGCAACTTCCAGCAGGCAACTCATGCACTTATCTGCAAAGAAGTAATAAAACATTTTTCTCAGGCTACTCATTCTTTTACTTGAAGAAGTGATCAAATATTCCATTTGGTTGGCGTAAAATGCATGAAACACACACTAGCAAGCAACAATGTCAATTTGTACATAAAACCAATTTTATTACAAAAAATATTTATTTAAAATCTGTATGAATTATAGATAGGCTTTCCTGTTTTAGGTTTAAACCTATAATAATTGATTAAAAAAATAGCCCTCACCAGTGTAAACATATCAACACTGAAACAACACCTGCACAACCACAAACTAAATGCCATTAAAAGAAAGGAAAAGGAGAGTGAAAGTCATTTTTAATTCTTATTGAAGGGGCCAATACATTGTAACTTTAGTTATACAATGTAGCAGCAAGAAAGACTGGGATAACATTATTCTGCTTGAGTTTTGTTGTTTAAGGATGTCACTAAAATATAGTTTCTTCTTCCTTTTGCTTTTTTCAGTTTTGTGGTCTTTGGTCTAAAGATGTGGGGTTTACAAGAATGCTGTAGGTCTTATTTAATTATTTTATTAACTGTACAGAATCAGGAAATATCAACATCATATTTGATATTTTGGCTAAGTTTAATTCTTTTACAGATAGGTAAAATGGCTGGTTTCATAAGAATCTTTCCCAATATACCAATGTACCATCACATTACCCCACAGTCAGAGAATGGGTGAAACCCTTTGAAACATCAGCCCCCTTTTCTAGCGAGTCAGTACTGATAGTAGGTGAATGAAAAATGTCCTAGCTAAAGTAACGGAAAGTTTCAATTCTATTAAGGACTCGGAGGCGAGGATTATGCTTTACTTTCTCATTTTATTGCATAGCAGCCACTTTGTAGTAAACAACTACTATTCCCATGAACCAAAGGGAATAAACAACAAAACAATAGAGTGTTCATAGATAACAGAGTGTCCCATCCAATTCACCAATCAGAGGTCCCTATAGTTTTGATAGTCCTCGGTTTCTGACCATGCTTCCTCTTTCGTCGCTTAGTCAGCCAGCACAATCACATCAGGAGTCTTGTTTTATCGACTCCCCTGGAAAACCAAAAGAAGGCGTAAGTGACAGAAAAGGCTAAGGTTTAGCCCTAAGAAGAAAACATGTCAAAATATGCACAGGATCACAATATTATACACTTAAGTAAACACAGTACTTACTCCAATACGTGGGAGGAAAGCAGTCAACACAGTTGTACCCTGGCTGGGATAATCCTCGCCTCCGAGTCCTTAATAGAATTGAAACTTTCCGTTACGTTAGCTAGGAAATTTTTAATTCTATGGCAGGAGCGGAGGCGAGGATTATGCTCGTTTAAAGCTTGCTCACCACCAACTGAGCCATGTCAATAACCAGCTTGAAGTAAAACCGTTTAAAGGTGGAGTCTGAAGACCAGTCTGCTGCATTCAGAATGTCTTCCAGACGAGCTCACAGGGTAAAAGCTATGGAGGCCATGGCTCCTCTGGTAGAATGAGCACCAAACATACGTAAATCGATGCCCGCCTCCTGCATGACCCAACGGACCCATGGGCAATTGTGGGGAAGGAAACCGCCTTGTGAGGTTTTTTGAGTGCAATGAGCAACTGGCGTTCCCCCACAGGCCGCAACTCCTCCATCATTTCCTCGTACGCTTTGAGGCAAGCAACTACACATAGTTTTGGGGAGCCCGGAAACGCAGGGTAGAAGACAGAAGTCGTCCTGCACTTGGTGCGTCTGCGTATGGTGAACGTTACACGGGTGGGAGAAAAAATTCTTCCCGACACATCCAGTGCTCTGACATCAGAAACCAGTCTGAAAAAAATCAGGCACAGCAGCATGGCAAGTTTAGCCGAAAGTTCTTTCTTGGATAGGAATCTATTGGGCTGCCAAGATTAAAAGAGATTCAAAACTCTGTTAATATCCCACAACTCCGAGTAAGGAGGTTCCGGGGAAGCGAGAGACGAATACCCCGAAGAAGGCGGCAAACCAAAGGGTGTTCCCCAACCAGAGAGCCATCCACCAAGGCATTACCAGCGGAGATGGCAGATCTGAAGGTATTAATGGTCCTATATTCAAGACCATCCTCTGCCAGAGAGGCCAAGAAATTCAAGATGGAGGTCACATCAGTTGCCACGGGATTGACACCGTCGCAGACACCAACGACTCCACCATCTCCAAGTGGATCGGTAACGTTTGAGATTGCTGTCCGACCCAGGCTTTGGACAAGAAATTCTCAGCCGCTCCCGAAAGGCCCGGGCCTCCAACTTTAGAATCGGGGAAGCTGGTGATCCAGGCGAGAGGCGAAGAGATCCACTGAGAAAGGACCCCAAAGACTCTGAAGATCCGCAAACACTCCCGGATGCAGTTTCTAGAGGCTCAGGTCGTGGAAATGGCGGGAGTGGAAATACACCACTTGATTGTCCTGGCCCGGCAGATATTCCGCCGTGACCGAGATCTGATGCTCCAAGCAGTACTGCCAGAAATTCGCAGCCAGATCCGAAAGAGCTCTCGAGCGGGTGCCACCCAAGTGATTGATATACTGGACGGTGGAGACATTGTCCATCTTGAGAAGGACGCAGGAACGAACCGAGTCCTTTGTCCAGCATTTGATCACGAACAAACCTGCCAAAAGTTCCAGACAGTTTTTATGTGTAAATGATGCTCCGAAGGAGACCACACACCTCCCGTGGTGAAGTCGCCGCATGTTGCGCCCCATCCGGACCTGCTCACGTCAGACTCTATAACGATATCCGGCGCGGACCCGAAAATGGCCCACCATTCCAGGCTTCCATGCTTGAGAGCCACAACTGAAGCTCTTCCCTGGTGTTAGTCGTCAGGCACACCTTGTAGGAATAAGGATGGACTCTGCGGAGGTGAGCCGCTGAAGCGCTCTGTAATGGAGCGGACCAGGAAAGATCACCTGAATGGAGACCGACAGGAGGCCCACTATCTGAGCAAGCTGTCTGAGGGAAATCCGAGTCAAGGTTAGAGCCCTCCGAATCTCGTGGCAAATCTTTGTCATCTTGCGTGAGGGAAGGCTGAGAGTGGCTTCCATAGAGTCTATTAAGAAACCTAGGAAAACAACTCTCTGGGAGGGAATTAGGGTGGACTTGGACTTGTTTATTACGAACCCTAGGTTCTGAAGCAGATCTACTGCGGTTTCCAGCTGACGAGACAGGGTATCGGGATCCAGTGCCATCAACAGGATAGCATCACTCTAGATACACAATACGTCTCATGCCGGACGCCCAAAGGCGTTCTATCACAGCTCTCAAAATCTTGGTTAAACACCAAGGTGCGGAAGACAGCCCGAAAGGAAGGGTGGTGAACTTGTAAGTTTCCCTGCACCAGGGAAACTGAAGAAAGCGGCGATGAGGGGGAAAGATGGGAATCGCCAAATAAGTGTCCTTGAGGTCGAGACGCGCCATTCAGTCGCCAGGTCGGAGAATGTCTCGAAGGAGGTGAATTCCCTCCACTTTGAAATGACGGTAAACCAGCCACTCGAAGGTTGATGACCGGACGCCGACCCTCATCCACCTTGTCCACAGGAAAGAGGTTGCTGAGGAAACCCCTGGGGTGTGGCAGGGTCTCTACTATGGCCCCCTTGTCGAGCAGAGCTTGGACCTCTTGGTCCACCAAGACAGCATCTGCCTCGGAAAAGCAGAGAAGTCGGGAGGAGTGACCGGCAAAGGAGTTCCTAGAAAGTCTATACGAAAACCCCTTACTGTCTGTAGGACCCAAGCATCCCCAGTGACAGAAGTCCACAGGGAAGAAGGGAGAACACTCACCAGAAGAATTGGCTCCGCCTCCTCCTCTGCCACCTCTGCCTTTGCCCCGCGGGTGAGGTAGAAATTTCCAAAGCTGGCTTGATCCTGATATTGTCCTTGACTGGAGGCTTACCCTCTGTTCTGATTTGGGCGGCTGGACGAGCGGCCCCAACCTCGTCCGGCCCCTTGGAAAACCCGGGGGCGAAAAACTTTCCGAATGGAAGATTGTGCCCTATCCAGGGAGGTAAAGGTGTTTACGAACCTGCCTAGTTCCTTAATAAAGGGCTTGCTGAAAAGGCCTCCCTCAGCAACTGGGCCTGCTTGAGTGTCCGCCAGGTCCCCAAGCTTAGGATCAACCTTAATAAGAAGTGACCTGCGGCGTTCAGTAGAGATCGCGCAGTTGGCGTTCCCGAGGAACACCACAAAGCACTGGGCCCATGAGGAGAGAAGATCCGGGGATATGAGGGAGCCGGATACCTTCGATTCTTTCGCCATATCCAGGATTTTGGTAGCGGGCCCCAGGACATCCAACAATGTATCTCGACAGGCCCGCCACAATCTGTCTATGCCCTTTTGGGGTCTGTAACACATTTTTAGAGAAAGGTAGCCATTCAGGGGTCAATCTCCGGGGTGGCGGCTACCTTCCCTTCCAACGATGGGCGGGGACACTCCGCCCTAAGGCAATTACGGGTTGCAGACTCGAGTGAACGACGGATCCTGCTGGCCACGTACTGTGCGACTTTTTCCGATGGGGCCCAGTCAGAGGAGCGCGGGAGTAGGACATTGTCCGGGTCCAGCATATCTGCACACAAGTTCATCTCAGTAGCGGTTGACGCCAACTTGGAAGGAAGCCAGGGCCGGGACTGTGCAGGAGAGTCGTCCCCGTCCCCCTGATCTCCTGGATCCTCGCCCGCCGAGGTAGAAGGGATTGCCGGTGGAGTCGTAGGGGAACTTGTAGGAGGTACAAGACGGGCTAGGAAAGCTCACTTGAGCCAAGAGAAAGCGTTGGAATCCACTCCAGCATCCTTAGCCCATTTGGGTGGAGGTTCTTGCGGGTCCGCGGCAGGACCAGTGGACGAAGGGCCAGAAGAAGAGGAATGCGCATCTCTGGCCAGCTTTTCGCAAGCTTGGTCAATTTTGCGGGACAGCAACTCCACAAGGGGGGTCATGGCCTGCTCCACAGCCTTGTGGATGGATTCGTCAACCGCGTCGTAAAACGCATCATTTCAGGGAAGCGCCGCAAGAGGATCTTCCTCCCACTGATCATCTTGATAGACTTCGTCCTGGTAAGCCGCCATTATTGGTAAGTATGCGACTTTGTTTGACTTAGGTATTGCCAAAGAGGAGGTAAGCCTCAACAGAGGGGGGGCTGGGTGTCAGCCGGAATGTGGGCAGACAGTGTCCGCAATAAACATGCCCGAAAGCCTAGGACCCAATCAGCCCTGGTTCGAACTCTAGGTGGGCAGTCTGCCTAAATGGGTCCTTGCAGTGAAACTGCGCTACAGACTCCTCTGGATGTTTGAACAGAGCGTCAAAGGCCTAAAAAGTACAGACCCCTAAAAATGCTATCTGCATAACACTGCCTAATAGCAGGTACCAACCCGAAAATCGGGTGTTCAAGGGGCGTGAAAAAACAAACGGGAAAGTTGCCTAACGGCAAAGCTAGAGACCCCTGCAGGGCGTTCAGGCAGACAAGAAGAGGCTCCCGCGGCAAAGCAGCGCTGAATTCTGATGCGATCCTATCGAGGAATGCGCGGAATCCCAAGCGCGCTCGCCCCATCTGAGGCACCGTCAGGCGCCCTCTGCCGGTGACGCGCAGACACCGCAAGCCAGCACCACAACACGGCTGCTAGGGAGCTGAAGACTCCGGCGACCAGAGCGGATCGCCGAGTACAACAAAACGCTGAAGAGAATAACGAAAAAAAAGAATGCAATAAACAAAATTAAACCACTCTGGCGACACGCGCGAATCAAAATGGCGCGCGCGACCTACACCACAGTGGCGTGAGGAAAACGGAAATCCAGAAAAAACCGCCGGCGTCTGCGGCGTCAGATGCACAGCAAACACAATAAATACAATCAGTAATAGCTCACATGAGTTTGTTTAGCATGAATAGGCATAAATACACGGTACAGAATTAAGGCAGTGCATAAGGGAGAAAAGCACAAGTTACTACTTGTGTAACGATATATCTGTAAGAGACATTAGTTAGTGATAGATTCCTTACCTTAGAATATCCCCAGGCGTCAGACTGGATCCGGAAATTTTTGCGTAGCAATACCCCTGCGCGTCGGTAGGCGTCGTCTGCGGCTCCGCGTCCGTCGTCGGCGTCGTTAGCGCCGGAATGACGTCGTCGGAGTACTTAGACGCCGCCCATGCGCGCTGACGTCAGTTCTGATACACAGCTTTTCCGCGCCAGATACGCAGAGCCATGATAGAACTAACACTGGTGCCAAGAAACTAGGGCCCTGAAAGGGGATGACCTTAACCCTAGATATCGGTTCGCAGAACGGGGAGGATGGGTGGGTCGGTAAGGAATCTATCACTAACTAATGTCTCTTACAGATATATCGTTACACAAGTAGTAACTTGTGCATCTGAAAGAGACACGTTAGTGATAGATTCCTTACCTTAGAATAGATACCCCAGCAATACCAACCCCGGTGGTGGGTCTGCGAACCAATAATCACACCAGAAAGTCCTGGAGGACGGAACGGCCAAAGAAGCCATCCCTCCGGACTTGACTGTCCAGGCAGTAGTGTCGTGCGAACGTGTGCAGCGAGACCCACGTAGCTGCCTGGCAAATGTCCTGTAAGGGCACTCCCCGACCCAGGGCAGTTGTAGTCGCCGTGCCCCGAGTGGAATGAGCCCTCAACCCAACAGGGGGCTCCTTCTTAGCCATGGAGTAACATGCCTGGATACACAAGATGATCCACCGGGAGATGGTCCTCTTGTGCACTGCCTTACCCTTCTTAGCACCCACGTAGCCAACAAAGAGTTGGTCATCCACCCGGAACTGGCGTGTGCGATCCAAATAGAAGGAGAGCGCACGTTTTGGGTCCAGACGGTGGAGCCGCTCTTCCTCTTTAGAGGGATGCGGAGGCGGAAAGAAGGTTGGCAAGGTGATGGACTGCCCGATGTGGAAGGCTGAGACAACCTTGGGCAGGAAAGATGGCTTGGTACGCAACACAACCTTGTCCGGATGGACAGAAAGGAAAGGTGGAGTACAGGAAAGGGCCTGGAGCTCACTCACTCTCCTGGCAGAGGTGATGGCAACCAGGAAAGCAGTCTTTAGAGTCAGAAGACGAAGAGGACAGTTGTGAAGCGGCTCAAAGGGAGCGCACATCAGGAAGGTAAGAACAAGGTTCAAGTCCCACTGGGGCATCACGAAGGGAACAGGAGGGAACATGTGCGTGATGCCCTTAAGAAATCGATTTATAATAGGGGACTTGAACAAAGAAGGCTGATCAGGGAGCCTTAAGAAGGCAGAAAGGGCAGAAAGGTAGCCCTTGACAGTGCCCAGAGCAGAGCCCTGCTGGGCAAGAGAAAGAAGGAAGAGGAGAACCTCGGAAAGGGGGGCAGAGAGTGGATCCACAGCCTTTGCTGTGCACCATGCCACAAATCTGTTCCACCTGCAGGCGTATACCGACTTTGTGGAGGGCCGCCTGGCCGCCAGAATGACATTACAGACTTCGGGAGGCAAGTCAAATGGCCTCAACTGTCGCCGCTCAATCTCTAAGCTTGTAGGTGGAGACTGGACAGGTTCGGGTGGAGGACCGTCCCCTGCTGCTGCGACAGAAGGTCCTCCCGAAGGGGCAGACGAATCGGGGGATCTACTGACATGCTGAGTAGCTCGGGATACCAGTATCTTCGTGCCCAGTCCGGAGCCACAAGGATGACTTGGGCCCGGTCGCGCTTGATCTTCTTCAGCACTCTGGGCAGAAGTGGTATAGGCGGAAAGGCGTACAATAGACCGCAACTCCACTCGCGACGAAAAGCGTCTCCGAGCGAGTGCCGCCTTGAAAATTCCAACACGCAGAACTGATGACATTGCGCGTTCTCTTCGGTGGCGAATAGATCTAACCAAAGCTCTCCCCATTGCTGAAAGTGGCCTTGCGCCACGTCCGAGTTCAGACGCCATTCGTGATCCATCATGCACCGACGGCTGAGCTCGTCCGCCCTGGCGTTCAGAGAACCTGCCAGGTGTTGAGCCACCAGGGTCACGCCCTGGCATTCCAGCCATTGCCAGAGGCGCAGAGCCTCCTCGCATAGGGTCCACGACCCCACCCCGCCCTGTTTGTTGCAGTACCACATGGCGGTGGTGTTGTCCGTGAACACCTGCACTACACTCCCCCGGACAGAGGGGAGGAATGCCTTCAGCGCTAGATGAATCGCCCGTAACTCCAACAGGTTGATGTGGAGCCGGGCCTCCGCCGGAGACCAGAGTCCTCTGATCTCCGCCTCTCCCATGTGGCCCCCCCAGCCCTGGAGGGACGCGTCCGTCACAACTACGTGCTCCGGGTGGGGTAGGGAGAGGGATCGGCCACTGACCCAATCGCGGTCCGTGAGCCACCACTGCAACTGTCTTGCAGTGCCCTCCGAGATCAAGACGTGATCGGACAGGTTGCCCTGATGCTGTGCCCACTGAAACTTCAGGTCCCACTGCAGAGCCCGCATCCGCCACCGGGCGTGACGCACCAGGAGGATGCAGGAGGCCATCAGCCCCAGAAGCCGCAGCATCAACCTGACCGAGACTCGGGATAAAGGCCGAAAAATGGGAATCAGAGCCTGAATATCCCGAACCGGCTGTTCGGGAGGGTAAACACGAAACTGCGCCGAGTCTAGAACCGCTCTGATGAAGAGGAGCTTCTGAGAGGGACACAGGTGCGACTTCGGCACATTGATGGAGAACCCCAGCAAATGCAGGAGGTCGGCCGTAGTCTGGAGGTGGCTGACGACTGTCTGGGGCGAGCCCGCCTTCAACAACCAGTCGTCAAGGTAGGGGAAGACTGACACCCCTAACCTGCGCAGATGAGCTGCGACCACCGCCATCACCTTCGTGAACACCCGTGGGGCGCTGGTAAGGCCAAAGGGGAGCACGGTAAACTGA
Source organism: Lissotriton helveticus (assembly GCF_964261635.1). NCBI lineage: Eukaryota > Metazoa > Chordata > Amphibia > Caudata > Salamandridae > Lissotriton > Lissotriton helveticus. Next base: position 272,870,203 of record NC_136062.1, read on the forward strand.
AAGTGCTCGTGGCCTACCGTGAACCGCAGGTAACGCCGGTGGGCCGGCAGGACGGGGATGTGAAAATAAGCGTCCTGCAAGTCCAACGCTACCATCCAGTCTCCGGGGTCCAGGGCAGCTAAGACCTGAGCCAAACTCAGCATCTTGAACTTCTCTTGACGGAGGAAGCCGTTGACGTTCCGTAGGTCCAATATCGGGCGCAGGCCCCCCTTGCCCTTCTTGGGCACCAGAAAGTAGTGGGAGTAACATCCACACCCTACTTCTGGCCCAGGAACGCGCTCGATGGCCCCCTTGGCCAAGAGGGCCGTGACTTCCTCTTGCAGAAGTTGCAAGTGATCCCCCGACACGCGGTGGAATTGCGGTGGCATGGCTGGAGGGGTCGCCTCGAAGGGGAGGGAGTAGCCCCTTCGGACGATTTGCAGCACCCACCTGTACGATGTGACAGTGCGCCAGTGGAAGTGGTGATGGCGAACCCTGCCCCCCATAGGCGTCACATGGGCCTGAAAGCTCGGACTAGGAAGGCTTGGAGGCAGGTGCTGCGGAGGGAGGTGTGCACTGGCCTCGCCGCTGACCCCGACCGCCGCCGCCACGGCGGTTTCCACGGCTGCCACCGCGCTGGGTATTCTGCGGTGCGTGGCTGGCAGCACGTGTGGGGACGCCCCTCCCGTGGCCACGAAAGGAGCGAAAGGCACCCGATTGCTGGCGCGTGGCCGAGAGGCCCAAGGACTTGGCCGTAGCCCTGGAGTCCTTAAAGCGCTCCAGCGCATGGTCTGCCTTGTCGCTAAAAAGGCGACGGCCATCGAACGGCATATCCAGGACGGTGGCCTGGACATCGGCCGAGAAATTGGCGGACCTCAACCAGGCGTGGCGGCGAACCGCCACCGTCGTTCCCATCGCCCTGCCCAGTGAGTCCGTGGTATCCAGCCCACACCGGATAGAGTATCGCGCCGCATCTCGACCATCCACAAGGGCTTGGGCGAGTTTAGCCCGGACCTCCTCCGGGCATTGTGGCAGCACGTCCGCGACCGTGTCCCACAGGGTGTGGGTGTAGCAGCCCAAGAGACACGCGGTATTGACAGACCGCAGTCCCAAACTCAGGGACGAGAACACTTTCTTCCCGAACTGTTTGTATCTCTTGGATTCCCGATCGGGCGGGGCCGTCGGGAATGCGGTCTGGGAAGTGGAGGCCTGGATAACCAGGGGGTGGGATGGGTGGACAAAAAGCAAGGGTCGCCCGGAGCCGGGCGGTAGCATCTGGCCACGTTCCTATCCACAGGCGAACCCGTGGCGGGCTTGGACCAAGTGCCCACAAGAACGTCACATAAGGCTTCATTAAACGGCAGCAGAGGCTCACTGGAGCTTGCCTGCGGTTTAAGAACCTCAGTGAGGAGGTTAGTCCTCACGGCCGCAACGGGGAGCTTAAGGCCCAAGGCCTTGGCCGCCCTCGTTAACACTACACTATAAGCAGCCCCCTCCTCCGTAGCCACGGTGGGAGGGGAGACAAATCCAGTGTCTGACGAAGTGTCAATACCACTGGCCTCCCCAAGCTCATATGTCCAGTCCTCTTGAGACTGGCACTCCTGTGCCAGAGGGTCCTCAGACCCCCTCCCAATCACCTCCGTCACCAGTCTCCTGTAACTCAGGGTCAACAGACTGGGCCTCCTCATGGAAATAAAAATCTCCAAAGGCCGTCGGAAGCGGCGCCCAACGGCGCCGGTCCGATGCCAGAGTCGGACCAGAGGGAAGATTGGGGACGGCGCCCGCAACGGGCGCCGGGGACGACACCCTTGGGGCCGGCGCCGGTGAGGTCGTGAGGTCGACCGGCGACGACCCGGGTCCGGTGAGGTCCTGCGGCGCCGGGACCGAAGTCGCCGGCGGCGCCGAGGCCGAAGCACCCGGCAGCGTCGGGGCCGAAGCGCCCGACCGGCTAGGGCCTCCGGCCGGGACCGCTGGGCCCGAAGGCGCCGCGGGGCCCGGCCAAGGAGGGAGGGACTTCATGGCCATGAGGTACCGCTCGACCTCCTTCGGCGTCGCGCCGTGCCCAGGGACCCGAAGGTGTGGGGCAGGCGGCGACGCTTGCGACTCTCTCGGTGTCGCCCGAACCCCCGGCCGCATCGTGCGAGCATCGGGGTGGGTCGGAGAAGCGATGATGCCGCTCCGACCTCTCATGCCTCTTACCTGAGGACTTGGATCCCGACGACCGATGTCCACTCCCGGAGCTGCGAGGACTCTGACCCCGTGACCGGTCCCTCGACCTCCCGTGGGACCGGGACCTGGAACGGCGCGGGGCCGACTGCCGGAGCTCGAGCTGCTTGCGGGACCGCTCCCGCCTAGCCTTCGACGTCAGGGCCCGGCAGTCGGAGCAGGTGCGGTCGTCGTGGTCGTGGTCGAGGCCTAAGCACTTCAGGCACCGGCGATGGGGGTCCGTGACCGACATCAGTCGGTCGCACTTCGAACAGGGCTTGAACCCGGGCATCCCTACCGGCACCGTTGGAGTCGAAGACTCGAGTAGAAAAATGATCAAAATGATCAAAAGTTTTAGTCAAAAAATGACTAGGGGTAGAGCTTCTCCGGATCTGCGCTAGCTGGCGCGGAAAAAAGAAGAACTGACGTCAGCGCGCATGGGCAGCGTCTAAGTACTCCGACGACGTCATTCCGGCGCTAACGACGCCGACGACGGACGCGGAGCCGCAGACGACGCCTACCGACGCGCAGGGGTATTGCTACGCAAAAATTTCCGGATCCAGTCTGACGCCTGGGGATATTCTAAGGTAAGGAATCTATCGCTAACGTGTCTCTTTCAAATACAGACTTATCTTAGCTGCTAGCAGCGAAGAAAGAGGAAGCATGGTCAGGAACAGAGGACTATCAACACCATGGGGACCTCTGATTGGTACATTGGATGGGACACTCTTATCTATGAACACTCTATTGTTTTGTTGTTTATTCCCTTTGGTTCATGGGAATAGTAGTTGTTTACTTCAAAGTGGCTGCTATGCAATAAAATGAAAAAAGTAAAGCATAATCCTCGCCTCCGGTCCTGCCATAGAATTGCCAAACACCCCAGGCTTTAAGCATTCAATGTTAGGTGTAGTGACTGGTATATGTGAAAAGAGTGCGGTCACCAAGCAGATGGTAGAGTGGTGAAAACATGACACCAGACGTTTGGAAAACATGGAATGCAGTGTCACTTGGAATGCTGCTGCAAACAGTTCTTACCAAGCCAAAAAAGATTGGAGTGATATTGTTTGTGTTTGGAGTGATTCAGTTAAGTTTATGAAAAAGTTGTGTGACAACCTGTCAAAATCGATACTTGAGCTAAAGTGCTTCTCTGTAAAAGATCCTTGCCACTTGCTAGATGGTATGCTGAAAGCATCTTTACAATCTTTAAAGTTAATGAAGAATGCTGTTAACTTTGTAGTCCATTCTGGTGCACTGTTTCCTTATCCAAAGGAACTAAAACACAAATATTTCTCATTTTGTGCTTTGAGCGGCATCAAAGAAAGACTAATTCCAACAGTGTCCAGTGGTTCTCAGTCCTTGAGGCTGTGAATGCTATATTATCCCTGTGTCAACCATTTACAGAATTTTTGCTTAGTGGGGATGCCATAGGCAAGAAATGTGAGGATCTTTGGTCGCATATTGATAGTGATGTGAAAAAAGTACACTCTACTGCATCTTTAGAATTTTGCAGGAAAACTGCGGTAGAGGACATAAAAAAAACGAGAGTTGAAAATACCCTTGTCTACCAAGAGTTCAACGTAATGGTGTAGGTGGGAACCATCTCCTTGAGAGTAGGCTGGCTACACTTTTAGTGATTTTAGCACTGCAACATGTTCCATGTAAGAACGCTTGCCACTTGGTAAGCAAAGAAATGTTGAGGAGCATTTCTGGAAATTGTATTCTACAATTCATGAGAAATGACTTGCAATGATGCATAGAAATGTCCCATCACCAACCATGGCATCTAAAGTCAATGAAACCTCACGGTGGTACTCTGCAAAAGTTCTAGATCCCTTTCATAAAGGGGAAATTTCGCTGGACTTTGAAAATTACTGCTTCATTTTTGACCACATCAAAAACTCTGAGGGCATATGCGTCCAGTTCAATGCATATGTTTTAGAACCTGTCCCAGAGAATCGCAATATTCAAGTGCATCAATATTGGCATGGAATGCTATATCAGTGGCCAGAGGTAGCAAATTGTGTACTGGCTGTTTTGGCGTTGTCTGTCTCAATTTCCAATGTTGAAAGGGCCTTTCCACAGATAAAAGTTTACACTGGAAGGAAAAAGCAAGCGAACATGCCAAAAGACTCACTGAAGTAGTATGGCATGGTGTACTACAATAAGTTTGATTTGTAAAAATGTATTTGGACCTCATATATACTGTACATACACTCTCTACATACCCTGCACTATCAGTACAGAAGCAAGTAATAATAAAAGCAAAACTTTCCAACACCGGAAAAACAGTGTTTATGTTGTTTTTAATGGCGCGAAAATGTGTAACCACTGTTTTTTAAGGTATTGAAAAAATTGAAAAGACCCCGCCAGAATTTACCAAAAATAGAAACTGAAAACAGGATAGCCTAATTATAGTTTTCTGGTTGAGGCTCAGTGACCGTGATTATCATCGCTCTGCTTTGCTACTTGGAGTGTGCATTCTTTCGGGTACCAAGTTTGTTGCATTGCTGCTGAATTAGAAACTTTATTTACATTTTATAACAGTGCCCTTGGCTCCAAGATTAACTAGGCAACACGTTTAGGGCTCATTTAACCAAAATGTTCCTTTTAGTATGAATAAATGAATATCTTGCTACTGATTTTCCAAGATCAAGTCGCACTCATTACTGGGAGAAACCATTATGAATCATACTTCTGAATCTTATCAACAAGATAAGGGATAAGACCAATTTTGTTACCAGTCAGCTGTATGGTGACACCCAGTGAAGATTTACCAAAAGAGAAGAGATGAAGTTAAACTTGCAAGATTTATAAATCAATCAGGCAGCAAAAAATGTGAGAGCAAAATGAGTGCAGGGCTGAACTGAAAAGATGTAAATTTCTTTTGTTCAGGCAATTTGTACAAATCTCTGAGTACTAAAAAATATGTATTCATTAAAATGTCCCTTTTCAACCTGCTATGATTTTAAATACCTACAGGCTGTACTGGTAAGATAGAAAAATAATTAGCTTGCATATAAAATGAAATACCTAACTGAGGAACTTCCATTTCTACACCATTGCCAAAAAGAGGAGTTTTTAACCAGTAGGCTGTATCTTGTTCTTCGGGTGAAACAGTAGGTCCCTGCAGCATTCCACCAAGACAGCAGCCAATTAGCAGAGCAACAGTCCTCTCCAGGTCAACAAGCCACACCCACGACTGAGCTGGTTGTGGTAAGGGTGTTCCGGCTGGATCAATGGGCTCCGTTCCACCTAAGAAGCAGACAACAGAATAAGTATTTGGAAACTCATAACTTCTCACGACCACTTAACAAGAGGTGAATTTGTAGCTCACTGTAATCTTTAATCAATTTGAAAGCTGGTGCATATATTAGTTAAGTGTATGTTTCTATTAATTTCTCAATCGAGACTGTCCTCCAATATTGAATGTTTTAACATTCAAATTACATGATAAAAACGCTTATGGTATTTTAATCGTGCTGTTCTTCAAAGATAATAACAGTTCATGGTCTGACAGAAAGAGACATACTCAAATATACTTGATAAAATAGCTAAGCATCAATAATATTAAATATATTTGCAACCAAATCAGGAATTGCTTCTTCCATCAAAAGTATTATTGTAGGAAGCTGGCTCTTTATATAGTGAACCAAAAAGAGGTACACTGTGTAGAGATTTCAGGAAAACCTCAATTGGTTTACATAGGTACAAATGATAATCGAAATGCTCTTTTATGGTTGAGCGGCAAGTAGTTCGGTTTATCAGAGGGTAGTGCTAAGCATTTGTTGTATTCACAGTGGCAATAAATTAGACACACTTAAGAATAAATCTGACACCAATTTGGAAAAATAAGTCTTATTTTTATATTAATAATAAAAGTTACCAAGAACTTAGTTATTAAGGAAGTACTTTTTTCAATATTGAATTTTGCAGTAAAACAGTCACTTAAATGTGCCTTTACGCACAATGCTTTCCTATGGAGAAATGGCATATGTTGCATTTATTTGCAATTGGTTTCTGGGGGTCTCCTTCAGGACTTAAGGCAGTAGGGGGCCAAAGTACCAGCAATTACTTGTTACCTTCCCTGGAAGGTCCTGGTGCAGAGGTGCTGGTCGGGTTGGTAGCTGGGCATGCTATGCCGATAAAAAGAACGGGGTCACCTCCTCGACACAGGTTGCAGAGGGGGACTTGGGGACAGGTACAGAAGCTCCAAATGGGACGCTAAGGTCAAAAGGGTCCAGGGAACAAGGAAAAATACAGTTGGTTCGTTGGTACCTGGGCTGGGGTGCTCGGTGCAGAGTGGAAAGGTAGGCTGGGCCCAGTGCACTCTAGGGCCTTGCGTCTGAGGGTGCAAAATTAGGATAGCTGGGCCATTCTGGAAGTGGGTCTCTGTGGTGCTGATGTCCCTAGACGTCTGGTTTGTCTTAGAGTTGTTGGAAGTTCCGACTGGACTCTCACGGTCTTAGCTTGTTGCAAGGGGTCCAGTACCCAGAGTATTTATCCGGTGCGGCTACGATTGGCCCTAGTGTTCTCTCACTAGGTGGTGGGACAGATCTGACCTTCAGAAGTACAGGTACCTCTTCCTGGGGGGGGGGGGGGGGGGGGGGGGATGGTAAACGCTGCTACGTCGGGCTGGACGGTGAGCGGCAACTCAGTGAACCGGCCTATGCCTTTTCATTCCTACGGACTGCAGGGAGTAGCTCCTCTACTCCCAGGGAAATTTGTTGGCAATTCTTAGAAACTGGTCAGCTGGAGGATGAGTCACTGATCACGATTGTCAAGACTTGGAGCAGGCAGGGTTTGGCACCAAAAATCCACAGCAGTCTTCAGTGCTCACGTTTTCTCGCACTCTCTGTGTCCTCTTTTTCTTGATCCGTTGAATCTAAGTTACTGGTGTCAGGGGTGCCACCTAAATACTCAATTTAGGGGTGTTACTCGGAGTGAAAGGCAGTAGCCAATGGCCTACTTACCTTTAGGGTGTCTACACCCTCTCCATGACCACTTCCTGTGGAAAAGTGGGAATAACCATGACCCAGAGTACCTAATTCCACCAAAAACCAAGAGTGTGGAATTTTCCTAGTCGTGTTCACTTTTAGGCAGCCCACCTTAGGGGTGGTACCAGCACGAGGGTGAACACGTCTCCTGACTACCTAATTCTCCCACTTGTCCTGGTACCAAATGGGCCTGGCGCAGTGGTTGGCATTTCCCCTGTCTAAGGAAGCCTTGGTCACATATCAAAGGTGGCAGAGGCCTTTGAAGCCTTCTGCCTTGATATGTTGCTTACTTAGCCATCCTGCTTGGAGGAGGTGACAACACCTTCAGCCAGAGCAGGCATGGTTTCTGCCCTCGGAGAGCGGGGGGACTCACCACCAGGGGGTAAAAAACTGGTCTGTGGTGGCAAGCTGGTCTACACCAGTCAGTCAGTGCACTAGTAGTAGGTAGTTTTCCAGGGGGCACCTCTAATGTGCCCTCTGGGTGCATGTATTAATAAATCCTCACTGAAATCAGTGTGGGTTTATTAATATGAGATGTTTGATACCAAGCATCTCTATTTTCAGTGAAGTGATCATTCAGATGGGGATCTAGTAAGTACCACTGTCCAATACATGTACTGAAAATGTCTTCCCTGTTCACTTGCAATCAAAGAATCAACTTTGAAATCAAAGGGGCAGATCTGCTCATGCAGATATGTCCCACAATTAGTATAGTGCACTGTTGATATTGATAAAAAAAACTATGCTAATGCTTATGATGGTACGCTCGCATACATGAACGAAATAGCATCGCTATTGTCAAATTCCCCCGTCATGAACTCTCCATCAACCCAAACTCAAAAATACGTGTTCAGACAGGCTCTGTAAACCCAGGCCCCTGGTAACTGACTGAGAGGTCACAAGTGGGGTGGCACGACAAACAGGAGAACAGGAAAATCAGGTCCATCCCCCAGATAAGAGCAGCGACACCGCACTGGTCCATGGAAATTGGCCCCAATAAAGCACACATGGGCGGAAGGGGGTGTGCACATTCCCAAAACACCATAAAGTCAGATGCCTGCTAAAGTTAGAAACACGCAGCCAATCAGGACACGAAACAAAGTACACACAGTGATCACGCATCCCTCATGCTGGACATCTTGACATTCTACCCACTGGCCCACATTGTGTTTACGCAAGGCAGAGGCCCACCTGCATTTGTTATCAAGGACCTTTTATTTATGACTCCACAGACTAGGCCCACATTCTTTTGTGATTGCTGGATGTACTTTTATTGCTCCCAAAACTGTATTAAAAAAGTTGCTCTGATTGATTTACTTGATGTACTTTGAGACAGTCCTCAGACCTGTTTCTGCACGCTGTACTCCTGGCCACAGTGTTTAATTAAACCAACTGTTTTTCCAAACGCCTCTTTTCTTGTTTTTTCAGGGTAACTTCATATTTGAGCAACAGCACTCTGCTATAAGGCCCGTTGTAGAGGTGACTTGCCTATACTGCATACATTGGCTGGGGAATTGGCACACAAGTGGTGTGCTATGTCATGTCTTCACTTTTCTCTACACCATGGAAAGCAACTGCCACTGCAGTTTGCATGTTGGTTCCGAGGAGTCCTTTAGGGTGGCGCAATTAAGGACTCAAGCCTTAGGAAACCTCCTTAGCCTCCTTGCCCTAGGTGCCAGGGATACCTCTTATTAGGGACTTAAAAGGGGGTGCTACAGGTGTTGGGGAAACAATTGTAGAGTTTTAGAGAACAAGATCTGGCACTGGAGCCCTGGATAGTAGGAACCCAGTGCACTGCTGTCAAAATTGCATCAGATAACAGGCAAAAAGTGGGGCTGACCATGTAAAAAAGGTGCACTTTCCTACAATTAAGGATCTTGCAGCTAGGAACAATACAAATATACTGTATATATGCATTATTTATCTAAGCATACAAAGATGGGAAAAGTAGACAATGATGCACTGTGTGTAGAACATTATGATGCGAATAAATACAAACAATATGGAAGTAGTCAGTAACAGAATATACAGACTGTAGTAGGCTAAGCAGGACTCAGAAATTACTGGGAGAAGATGTAAACACAAAAATGTGATGATACAGGTCATTTTCTTTTCCAAACTCAGTTGACTGTATAAAGAAAATCATAAAGTATAAAAAATCTAACAGCAGTTTCAGCATTCTATGTTGTGGTTAGCAGTGTGGTTCCTTGGAAAGGATCACTGGTTGATGCTGGAAAAATGTGATATTACTGATGTGCAGCGAAGTTCTTACTGTATCTGAGTTCTAGTGTTCTATAGTCAAAAAAATAAAAAAAATGTTATGCTGCTGTTCTTATCATACAGCGTCCCTTCTCCCAACACACGCATATCGCGGTCAGATGCTGAAATCTTTGAGAAATTCAGGTTTTAATCCCAACAGTACTGGCTCAGTTTTGAGCTTGATAGCCTCTATGTATGTACTATTAATGGTGACTGCTCACTGATCATTTTCCAACTGCCTCTGGAAACATTAATTGCTGTTGTGTATCTTGGAATAGTAATGCATATTCAGCATAGAATTGCCTGTACAGGGCGCCTTCCACTTAGCTATGTTTAAGAAGAGCTCTAAGTCTTGGTGTTACCACGCACCTACTTAAGATATTGGTAAAACTGTATGCCTATCCCTTTTAGAACTGTCCCTGAGAATCCTTTCTAATGTAACAACACTGCCACTATTTAATATTTTAAGGATGAAGAATATCTACTTTTAAAAAAATGATCTTTAGGGTAGTTAAGTTTAAAACTGCCTGCACAATTGGGAACAACTATCTGGAAATCAGTCTGAGCATCACACAAAAGGGAACAATAATACAGTCTGCATTATTAATCACCTCCTCTCTAAATGTTTAAATAGAAAAATAAGGTAGCCTTACTGTGCATCATTATGAGGTTTACCTTGGGTTTGGATGGCAAAGTGAGCAGAGAACCCAAATTTAGGCATGTCCGCCAATTTACTGTCAGCTCACTGCTACGGTGTATGGTGCTATTGTGCGAAAGTGCCCTCTTTCTGCATGGTTGCCCCCACCTTTTGCTGAATTGCGGTTGTGCTTTGACTGAGTGAGTCCTGGGCTCCGGCTAACCAGGTACCCAGGGCCTATGTTCTTTCCCTAAAACTGCACTGAAGCCTAAACCCATTTGGCATCTCTGGGCACAGGTCAGCCCCTGGTAAATGGTACCACAGGTACCCAGGGCACTGTGGCCAGAGAAGGCCTCTACAGGCTGCAGCCCTTATTGTGCCACCCTTAGAGGTCATGTACCTTCACACTCACACATTGCCTTTGCAGGCTGAGTGTTTTGGTGCAGAACAAAGTGAAGAGTCAACATGGCACACAACCCTGTGTGCCATGCCTACAACCTACTACCCTGGCGTATATCAGTCCCTTTAGTGAATACTCGAAGTGGTTGGTAAGGCCGATGGTGAGCACGGCAAACTGAAAGTGCTCTTGGCCCACCATGAACCGCAGGTAATGTATGTGGGCAGGCTGGAAGGGAATGTGGGAAAATGTGCCCTGCAAGTCCAGCGCTACAATCCAATCTCCAAGGTTCAGAGCAGACAGAACTTGTGCAAGCATCTTGAATGTCTACGTTTTCAGGAAGAGATTGGCCAGGAGCAGGTCTAGGATAGGACCAAGGTCTCCATCCTTCTTGGCACCAGAAAGTAGTGGGAATACCAACCACAACCTACTTATGATGTTAGCAATCTTTTAAAGACTCCCTTGGCCAGGAGAGACAGCACTTCCAGGTGAAGCAAGGAGAGGTGTTCCTCTGGAAGTGGGTGGAGGGAGTAGCCCCTTTGGATGATTTGCAAAGCCCAATGGTCCGATGATACTGACCGACAGTGGTGCAAAGTAACTTGTTTAATTTTAAGGAAAGAGTGGTGCAAATGATTGCATATCTGATCCCCCACAGGATTCCCGTGATGCTCGGAGGGCAAAGTTAAGGGGTTTTGGAGGCTGCAGCTGCCAGGGGGTGGTGGACTGGCCCAACCTCTGGCTACCTATCCCACATGGTCTATGGGACCCGCGTTCTTGGCCATGAAAATGCTGGGAAGCCTGTTGGCCGTGGTGGCTAGTAAGGAATGGATGTGGTTGGGGTTCCTTTCTTTGGTCACAAGAGGGGTTGAATGCAGGCTGGGGATGGTGAGGGGCCAAAGGCAAGCCCAAGGACCTGGATGTAGCGCTGATGTCCTTAAAGCGCTCCAGCGCGGAGTCCGCCTTCTCTCAAAAAAGACTAGAGGCATCAATGAGCATGACCATCAGCGTGGCTTGGACATCCCATGAAAAGCCAGTGGGTCTCAGCCAAGCGTGGTGCAGCAAGGCCACAGTCAATTTAAATTGCTCTACCCGGCAAGTCGGTTGTGTCCGGTCTACGTTGCATGCGGTGTTAACTGACTGCAGAGCAAGGCTGGAGGAAGAGAACAATCACTAACTAAAGGTATACAGCCTCTTGGATTTCCTATTCGGTTGAGTTGGAGAGAACGTGCCAAGATTAATCCTAGACGTGGAGGCTTAGACCACAAAGCTGTCCGGGATTGGGTGCTTGGTAAGGAAACTGAGGTTCCAGGAAGCGGGGCAATGGTAACAGGCAATTTTCCTATGGACAGGACCCTCTGCGTGGGGGTTGGACCAGGGCCTGAGCAGTTCGTCGGAAAGGGCTTTATTAAAGGGAAGTAAAGGTTTGTAAGGGGCGCCTCCTAAAGCACCTCTGTCAAGACATTTGTCTTGATTGCCACAGTGGGTAGCAGAAAGATTAAGACATCAGCCACTCTACGCACAACTGTCTTCAACTTCTTGGGTTTGTGGGACTTACTCTACGACTTAAGAGTGTAACAAAGATCGACTAGTGTGGTTCCATGAACAGTCTCGGATGAGACTCGGCAAACAGTCCCGGGCAAACCGCCGCGAAGGGTCCCAGTATCTTCCGTGCGATGGGATCTTGAGAGTAGTGGGGTCGTGCAACGTTGGGCTGTGAGGAGCTTAACGGATCACTCCCTCAGTGCCTTGGGGTGCATGACACGGCAGCCATTCCAGATCTTTGAGAATAAACACACCAAGTGTGAGTCTGTCACAGACATCTGCCTGTGACAGGCACCGCATGCTTTAAAACCAGCTAGTTTCTAGGGGGACATCTTGTCACATCAGGTGAGAAAATCTCTCAAAAACTGTTGACAAAAGCAGAGAAAAAAGCCAGCAAAATAAAAAACGAGTGAAGGTAGCTCTGACTGGATCAGTGCTATCTGGCGCGGAAAGGAAAGAACTGACGTCAGGACCCTGGGATGGCGCCTTTATAGGTACCGTGGCCATCGCTTCCGGCACGGACGAAGCTGACGCAGAGCAGTACGACTCAGTCTAACAGTACGCAGAGGTACTGCTCAAAACATCTGGATCCAGTCTGACACTTGGGGAATATTCTTAAGTAAGGCATCTGCAGCTAGAAGTCCTATCAGATATATGAGGGAATAATAGCTACCAGGATACTTACTATAAGCAAATAAAAACATGGACAACGAAAGCTGGAGAAAAATGTGGGAGCAGTATTTGTTTGAATTGATTAATGCAACAATCCCCTGTACTATGAATATTGACTAAGTTATGTTTCAAGAGATCATCAATACACTGCATCATGTTATGTTCTATTGATTTGAATAGCGCATTAATAACCCAAGAGGGTACCCAGGTGCTGTAGAAGGTATCCAAGCGCTGTAAAAGGTATCCAGGCGCTTGAGAAGGTATCCAGGCGCTTGATGAGATCTTTATTTGCAGGCAAATGTGTTACTTAAACAAGAAAAGACAGTATAATTTTCCTTAACACACTCCCCATGATACAGAGATTGTGTTCATATTTAAACACAAAACTGCTAAAGAATCTTTATTTTAGTGGTAGGAAATGCAAACATGCATCCACTGAAAATCCCATGCTGTTGCGCTTTATTCACATAGACAGAAGGTATAATAAATGCTATATTTATAACTAACAGTTCATCCATCTCCTAATTATAAACTTATCTCAAAGAACAAAGATGATACTTGTAGTAACAAAATTTAAACAGTACATGCATATTTTACTTACATACCTGGTTATAAATACTGGTTCTCTATTTTATGGAGCTGAAAGAAAATAAATAGAATCATACCTACTTATTAACTAGAATGGAACTTGATCTTTATTTTGGGTTGTGGACCGTAATTGATCAAGTCAGCTGCCTATGAAGATAACATTTCCTTACAATGATTTAGCTCCACAACTGCAAAGCCATTATGATCCCTTACCATGAAGAGGCCACTGTAACTCCTGATCCTCGAGGAGGACAGCTGCTGGCAAAAGCCTGTTAAGGCAATCAAGAGGCGGCAGCAAATCTAGCAGAAAGTTTAGTAATGGTCGTGCTACAGCAACTGGTAGTAACAACAATGAGTTCACAATCTGACAGAGCATGCTGCCGGCTGCAGACACGTAGATCACATCTAAAAGAAAAAAATACCATCATGTTAGATGCTTGCGCCATTTTAAGGGAACACAACGATTTGTTAGAATAGAAGAATAGGCCTATAAAAATAACAACATATTGCTTACCTATAATGATGGATCTTCTAAACTGGATTTTTTTTATACACCTGCTTGCTTGCTTGAATAATATTGTTTAAGTTATATTAGTAATTCTCCAGTAAAGATAGTTTATGTTACACGGAGGGAGTTTGGGGTGTTGTTGGCACCAGTCCATAAAAAATGGTAGCTATATTTTTTTTATTACTTTTGGGGATGAGGGGGCAGTCAAGCCCCCTCGTTGTAAATGGGCCTGTCCCCCAGGCCATACATTTGTATATATAAGTCCTTTTTCCCCAAGGGGGAACACAACATTTTTTGTTGCAAGAGGGGCTGTTGGATCGGGGGAGGGGGCAAAAAGAAAGTGCCAGTTGTCCCCATGACCATCAGGGAGGGTGGTGGCCAATGTAGGACGCATGTTTTTAGTTTTGTTTTACCATGCACCTATAAAGCATGTCTATTGAAACTTTGTGTCATGTTTGCATGACTCTTTCCACGCGAAATCTTTGTTGGAATCTTACAAAGCAATTCAAATGGCAAAATGTCCCAAAAAAAGCATTGTGCTGCCCTGCGTTATTTTGTGTTAGGGAGGCTTTCCAAGAGTGGCACATGTGAGTTTCTGTGCATCCAGAATTGATTTCTGACAATTCCATATCTACCAAGACTTGTACAGAGGTACTTGCACCAAGATCCGGGGCCTCTCTGAGGATGGAGTAGCAAGATGAAATATTTTACCTCCTGTTTGCATTTCTGCTGCGCTTACAGCACACATACATAGAGGAGGATGTCGGAAAGGGTAGTTTTTATGCAGGAAGGGGCCCCTTCCTGCAAAAAAACATCCTGACCATAACGCAGACACCTTTGCACTATAAGGGTGCCTGCATTGATGTAAGGCAGCCCACAGTGCAACAGCACATGGGGAGAGCAGAGCTGTGTAATTTCTTGAAAGATCTGGTTCAATTCAACTGCACCACTTGTCATATGAAGTATGTTGTAGTATTTAACATTTAGCAGGTTGAAATAATATTTTGGTTTTTATCTTTTTTGTGTCCTCACAGAAGAACACACTGATTTCAGACCTTAAGTCTGCCTTCTAAGTAGGACAAAGTGTTCCAGAAGGAAGGTTTTATTCAGGTTTTAGTCAGTCAACAGAGATGGTGTCTCGATGGATGACTGCTGCTGAGGCCCATACTCGAGTTATGGAGGAAAACTCTAGGACAGGAACACATAAATGAGATGGCATCTGAGGGAAAAGAAAATGGAGCAGAACCTGCAAGCGTTTTTCAGTCGGTAGATGTACGAAACTGGACTTTTGTTGCAGCTGTCCCCCACTTTTTGTCCTCATTAGAACTACTAGGTGCTGTCTTTCTACTTACTGACATTAATCTGAAACCTGCTAACCAGGTTCCAGGGTCAGTGCTCTTTCCCTAAAATGAAACCAGTTACTTACCTGTAACTACAGTTATCCAGTATTAGTATCTTACATAGATTCACATGGAACCCACCCTCCTCCCCGGAGAGGCACCTCTAGGATACAGTACTAACTATACTCTTGCTGGAGTATCTGAGGGACTCAGCCTCTCTTGGGAAGGTTCTAGAGGGTGCTGATTGGCTGAGTTTTCGGTTTAGTCCTTTTTGTAAAAGGAGACTAATATGCTATAGAGTATATGGTTGCTACCATAATATCCTATGGAAAGGTACTATTTACTACTTACTACTTTGTTATTTATGTACCGTGGGATCCCACTACGACAATGGGGAATGAATCAGGCATGTGAATCTATGAAAGATACTAATACTGGATAACTGTAGTTACAGGTAAGTAACTTGTTTCTTATTCAGTATACACATATATAAACATACATGTAAACGTATGCATGAATATGCATAAAACGCAGACTTGTGTATGTTTGTCAGAGAAAAGCACCCTTGTGGACGGTGGGTAGTGCTATAACAATCTGACATGCAATATTAATCCAAAGAGCAAAGATTTGAATATAAAACAATGCATAGAATACTTGTAGTATTAACAAGCAAAGTAGTAAAAATCATTATGCATAGATACATTTAACAGAGATAGAGTGCAATCAAAGCTCTCTTGAAAGAGGCTTACCTTAAGAAAATAGGTTCCTTAACACTGCCTGTCCTACAGATGCGTCAGCACGTTGTGATGACTCCAGGCAGTAATGCTGCGCAAATGTGTGCGTTGTCTTCCTTGTAGCAGCTCTGCATATTTTTTCAAGTGGCGCTCCGGCAAATAGAGCAATCGATGCTAAAACTGGTCTAGTGGAGTGCGCACTCAGTTCTTGATAATGGCTAGCCAGCCTTGTCATGGCAAAATTGAATAGCGCTCGCTATCCACCTGGATATAGTAGCTTTAGAGACTTCAGTGCTCTATGAATAGCTGATTTGATTTCCTTATGTCTTTAGTTATTTGCAAATAAAATTTAAGGCATCTCTATGTCTAGAGTGTGTAATGCTCTTTCCGCAGACGTGGAGGGGTTAGGGAAGAACATCCTCAGAATGACTGGCTCATTCAAATGGAATTGCATAGGGACTTTAGGGATGAACTAGGGGTTCGTCCTCAGAATGACCATTTGATCTGTGAAGCACAAGAATGGATGGGATATGGTGAAGGCCTGTATTTCACTAACCCTTCTTGTTGAAGTAAGTGCTACTTCAATTCTGCCTTGTGAATGGGCTTGAATGGTGGTTTCAGCAACTGAAACAACACCACATTAAGCTCCCATTCGGAAGGTGGAGCTTTGATGGGTGGAAAATAACTAAATAGTCCTTTCATTGATTGCTTTATGACTCTTGATGACCATAAAGGTGGAGTATGAGGCGATTGTCTGTGTCTTGATATCGCAGCCAGGTGAACTTGGACTGACGAGTGTGCAAGACCAGATTTTGCTACAGAAAGCAAATAAGGTAGGATCTCTTCTTGTCTCTAGAAATATTTAAGCTGGAAACCTTTCAAAGAAATAGGCATTGAAAAAGTTTGCACTGCCACTAAAGACTCAGTAGAAGCATGTTCCACTCCTGTAGGTGGTATGGTTGTTGACGGGGGCAAATAAGAAGTCTTCTTCAACCGGGTCATTATGCATGTCTACGTTGTGGTACTGCGCTGCCCTGTCTATGAGTTGGTTGAAGACAATGGTGTCATCAGTAGGTGACGGCCTAGTTGGATAAGAGGGTACATCAGGGATGGGGTGGGTGTTGTATGGGTCTGTTGGCTCCTCCCATGGTTCCTCTTGTGGTTGAGGATCTTGTGGAAAATCATATTCTGGCTGTGGATTTTCCCTTGTGTTCCCCTCATTGTCCCCGTGGTGAGAAGGAGAGTAAGTTGCAAAAGGTGTTGTAGGCATGATAGCATAGAAAGGGGTGAAGGGCCTGGAGGGAGAAGTCCCAAAGTCCTTCTTCTTTAATGGAATAGGGGAATGAGAGCCAGTGTCCAGTGGCCTCTTCTTCCTGTGCAGGATTGTGACTTCACCAGTCTCTGGGTTAATATATATTTTTGCTTGGTCGTCTGATGGATCTGGATGGAAGAGTTCTTCCTCTACAGTCCTTGGTTGAGTGTTAGACTTCTTTGGGTCGGTAACACCTTCTTTTTCGACGACTTTTGGTGTTTTATTGCTTTTCTTCAGCTCGTGCCCTTTTTTCGGTCGACCGGATCTTTCGGCTCGACAGGTGTCTTGTGCTCGACAGGCTTTTTTGGTTGTTTGTCCTTTTCCGAGTCGATGGTCTTCTTTGGATCGACTGGTGTCTTCGGAGCACCTGTTTTCGGGTCGATAGCCTTGTCCGGCCGTGCTACGGGCTTCGGTACGGCACCCTTTTTGTCGGCGACCTTTGCCGGGTCGACGTTTTTTGGTACAGCGGGCTTGTTCGGGTCGGCGACCTTTTTTGGTTCGGCGCCCTTTGGCTGTATGTCCTTGTTTGGTTCGACTACACTTTTGGGGTCGACGCTTTTTGGCTGAGCAGCCTTTTTGTGGTCGACAGTCTTCTTTGGCTCGACGCTTTTGGGCTGTACGGCCTTTTTCGGTTCAACGCCCTTCGGGTTGACTACCTTCTTTGGCTCTGGAACCTTCTTAGGGGTGATGGTACTTGGCCCTGGGGTCTCTGAAGGTTTTGGTTTCGTTTTTGGAGCCGAGCCGGATGGCGGGGCTGGCAAAACTTTTTTCGGATCTTGGCTAAGGCCTTTTGGCGATGCCTCGACCGGAGCCTTTGGTAACGGGCTGATTGGTGTCGGGGCTGTGTACTCACGATTTGACCCGGCGGGATCTCGTCATCGGAGTCTGAGTAGTCCTCGACGGTGACGATCTCTAGGTCCGAATCTGGAGCTTCCGGTAGTTCTTGGTCATCATCGAAGATGTTGTCCGGTTCCTGTCGCTGCATCTCTTGCCTAGCGGCCCGTCGGATCCATATGGTTTTCTTTGACCGAAACTGGGTGCAGGCTGGGCAGGTTTCTTCCCTATGGTCTGTCGAAAGGCACTTGTTGCATACTGAGTGTTTGTCAGTATTAGGGAACTTGGAGTGGCATTGTGAGCACCTTTTAAACGGGCTTCTTTCCATCGACGGCAGTCTCACGTGGCGTCGAAAAGGCCCAACGGCCCGCGTCGACGACAGAGTCGAGATGGAAAGCTTGATGAAGTAGAGAGGTACCGAACGAGAACAATACCGTCGAAGTCGTAGGCCTTTTGGCCTTTAGAAAAGTTTTGTTTCGATTCCGAAGTTGGAGTTTTGGAGTAACATCCGAACCCAATGGGGGGAAAAAACAATCTGAGGATGGAGAAGATGCCCATGCGCACTCTAGTCCAGGGGAGGAGTCACCTATCTCGTGATACTTCGAAGACTCTTACAGGACAACAAAGTGCAATCATCCGGACCCAACACTAGGCGGCGATCTATGCACAGATATGAATTCAGCAGCCCACATGCCTCGAACAGAGATTTATAAGCAAAATAGAAATCAATTCTATTTTTACCAGAGGAGAATTTCCTAGCAGACATCGGCTTTTCTACGGAGTAGTCGGAAAAATCAAGGTGTGCAAAAGCTCGTTCTTCAGAAAACTAGGGGCATATAATGAGTGATTAGCCAACAGCCCCTCCCCCAACCACCTAGCCCCCAGTTCAGAAACTCGTCTTGATAAGAGTTCTACTTTGTTAATGAGGTGTAAGATATTGGACAACCAGATATCATCAGGCTAGAACTACAAGGAAGTATGAACTGTTTAAAATGTCCATGATCTGAAGAGCTCTCAGTAGAAGTTGAGTTTGAGAGACTGTTTACAGAAACCTTAACATGATTATGTATCAAAGATCTTGGACTCCTGTCCATTCAAAAGACTAAGACAATTCAATTACTTGCCCAGATAAGTCACAAATCTATCTATATTTAGGTCTCCACGGGCCTCTATCACTGTGTCGAGGGCTATCTGGTACAGTTTAGATTTGTGAGCAAGTGGAAAAGCCTATTCAGGTGTTTCCTCTGGATCAAGAACCTCGCACTGTAACCATAGAGAGAGTATTACAGGCCTTAGACACAACACTTCATTACTTAGAACAGATAGCAATCCAGGAACCAGCTGACACTGTTTGAGGACAGCAAAAGTGGAAAATGCACCCAACTTGGAGAACCTGCACTGACCAAACCCCACTGAATATCCAGCTGCCATAAACCTCGAAAGAGTAGAAGCTGGCAAACTATCAGCATGGCTGATTAAACCTGAATTGAAAGGTACACAGGTGACACAAATCTGCAACTGCTAGTAATGTTAGACAACTTTCTTATACTCTACACTGACTTATAAAAAACATAAGCTCCACCTCATTGGAAAAACAGAACACATGCCTGAACATGGCAAACTTGACACCAATTCCCAGGCTGAGCCAACAATGTCTGAACATGCCTGTGATGAAGGACGTAGTAGAAGACAAAAGAAAGGAACTGTGAAGGGACAACAGCCCCTAACTGTATGGTCCACCTGGATAATTTTACAAATTATTAGTGGATATATTATCGCCATGGCTGGCTGCCTACCATGTATACTGTAGTAGTGTAACTGGGACACCTTACAGACAACCAGAGAAGCACTTATATTATCCCTACTCAAACTGAAGTGCAATCCCTTGGAAGAGGCATTGTACAGAACCGTGCGATGTTAAACACAGACTACAAAATATTGAGCAAAATGCTTGCATGTCATCTATATCCTGGTACATCCAGAGAAAAATGGATTCACCCCCAACCATAATACACCTAAATACATTTTCTTAAATATTGATGAGATTTACCTAGTAAATTACTTTTTAAACAAAAGCATGCACATCAGACAAAAAAAAAGTTCAACAAGCCTTTTTATACATACCTCTTAATTTCTCACCAACACTGCTGTTCCAGGAGCTCTCCTTAAGTAAAGTTGCAGAGCGAGAAAAGATTTCTGTGGAATGTGGCAGTAACAGCTGAAGGTGTTTATGGAGCAGTGACACACTACTAGAATTCTGTTAAAAAAAGAAACAAATGTCAACTACCCAACAAAAGACCAACAACTCTGGGATCAACGGAGCCTCATTAAATGCAATGCTCATATAATCTACTTTAGTGTAAACATAGTTTAATTTTAGTGCAGCACCCTTTCAATGGTATTGTGCCAAACAATATGAAAACAGATGCTCCCTACCTCACTTGCATTATTACTGTGGCAGTATGCCAAGAGCTGTTTTTGCAAAGAGCACAAGAGCTCATGAAGATGTGCGGGTTGGCTGTTTTCAGATGGTGATGTTCCAAGCAAAAACTTATCACTGTTTTTTTCCAGTTCGCCAAACGCTTGATCCTATCATAAAGAAAGAGTATTTTTAATGTGCATGCACTCAGTAATATTTTCAGAGAGAATGATGAATTACAATTAAAAACAGATTTTGAAGAAATTTGAGAAATTAAATATTTGCTTAACACCATTAATTCAGAGGTTCCCAACCCTAAAAAACAGGAATAGAAATGTAGCAATATACAGCTCTTATGCCTGACTTTGGAAATTCATCAGATAGGTTGGGAGTTGAAAGCAAATGTGGAACAGCCACAATGCATTGTGATAAGGAGAACAGACCTTAGAATCACGACAGAAAGTTCATTACAGGATTGGACTATTACCTAGATAACATTAAGCTACAATACATTAATAACTAGCTATCAGCATTGTGGAGCAGCTTTGGTCATAAATGCCTTGAGATCATCTCTAGAGAGATGAGGCATGTGTAGTTATTCTGAAAACATACCCATCAAAAAGGGAAATTTCCTTGTAATCCTAGTTATCTGTTGCAGTTGACTTCACTGCAACCAAACAGTGAATACGTCCCATCAACATCAGGAATCAATAAGCACTTTTGAAACGAGAAACATTTCTTGCAAAAATGATTATATACTGAATTAATTTTATTTTAAATTCTAGCTAGATTGTTTTTTATCATCAACTTCTTTTACATTGATAGAAATAAGTATCACCTATACCTGCCTTCCTAGCAGGAAGTCCTTTATAGGTTGGAACTCTCATCATCCATGGAGGGTTACAGTGGACAAATGTAGATTTTTGGGCCGTCAAAAGTAATGAGGCCAGTTCTCTTATTGCTGTCATGGAGTCTTTTAGTTGGAAATAGAATAGTGAGGTCTAGATATCACGGTTTTAGGACTTGCTCAGTGTGTAAGGTCCAAGAAGATCTCTTCTTTTTTAAGGCTAGTCAGTATTTGTACAAACAGTCTCTGGACATATGCTTCTATATCTCAGCCTTCAAACCCTTCTAATTCAGATTTTTTTGCTGCCTTGAGCAGTACTCATGGGCAGCCAAGTGCACCTGTAGATTTAGGTGTGGTATTTCAAAGTCATGAGTTCCTGGCTGATAGTCTCCGATTTTTCTTTCCTCACATCCCTTAATGTCTCCACTCTGTGACCCAGCGACATCACGTTCTAGGGAGAATGGAGGGTGGCAGTTGGTTGTAAGATACCAGTGCCACTTGTTGTGAACCAATCAACTGTACGCTGGGTAACTGTGTCCTCACTAATCTATAGCTCGGAGAGGGAACTGTCAATTTCTTTAATGATTGTAAGAGTAAACCATGTGGCTAAACTGGCCAGTGACTATTATACCTTTCTCATGTGACCGTTTTTCCCTCTGAGCTGAGGCATTTTTTAGCACACTCCAAAAGAGAATGGTACCTCATCAACAGATGATGTCTCATTGAGAAAGAAGACGGGTCTATCTTTTTAGTGTTCATGGAGGAAAATACAAACAACACATTGCTTTACTATGTGGCAATAGTGAAGGCAATACATGCACTGCCCCTAGAACACTGATTGTGAGCACATTTTTCATGCCTCAGGACTGACTTTCCTAAAAGAGCACTATTTTGCTTTAAAAGTTGAGATGTGATTCTTTATAACTAAAATAACAGGAGAGCTAAATAACATTATCATGTGTATTACAGTACACAAAAGTAAATGTACTCACATTACTAAACATTACATTTATTCAGAGCCACGTCCCCTCCGTTATGTAGGCCTCATGCCAATCTCTTTCTTGCTTTCTCTGAAAATAAACAAATGCTACCACATACTGTAAAGTGCTGTCTAATAAAACCACCCAAAATCTGTTCACATTTATAGTCATTAACATTGCATGATTCACAAGTCATCTAGGGGCTGATTAAGAGTTTGGCGGTCCTACAGCAGGCTGTGCAAGGCGGTCTAACTGCGGCGATCTGTCAGGCCCGTTGAAGAGCCTGACATGCAGACCGCCGCTATCAGAGCGCAGACTGCACCTTCCTGCACGGTGTGCCACACAGTCAGGAACTGGGGGTGCAAATACAGGGGAACTCCATGTGTCCCCCCCCACGTGCTCCCCATGTCCAGGAACAAGGCCTCCTTTGTTGCCTCTCCGCTACCCTTTTCATGGCGGGCCTACCACCATGAAAGGGGCGGTGGACAGGAAATTTGTAATATACTCTTGGGTGCAGGGAGTGGCACCGCCTGCATATTGATGCCCCTGTCAGTACCGCCTTTGCCGCACTGTGGAGACAGCTGTTTCGTGGCAGTCCGGCTGCCGGAGTCGTAATACTGCAGGCGGTCCCGTAGTGTGGTGGTGGTCGGACCGCCACCATGGGTTTGGCGGTCAAATAGACCGCCAAACTGTTAATCAGGCCCCAAGTCTAGACTGTAACACTTAATGATAGCTAATGGTCCAATCGAAAATTCAAATCTATGCACAAGACGTGTGATCACATGATTTTAAATGCCAATTGATAACAGTTATGGTAAGGCTCTAAGAGAACAAGGTGGGGCAAGTATATTAGCAGTATTTATTTTTCTACCTGGTAGTCTACCTTGTCATTGGGAGAAAACTATAAGGGTAAGGGTAAAACTACAAGAATGTGAGGCCCTGCACAAGTGAAGTGAGTAAGTAGATCACATTTTCGCAAAGCATACATTAATATATTACAAACCGCAAACCTTCGTCTGATTCATTATCATCATAGTAGGCTGCTCCGTAATGATGCCACTTTGACAGAAAGTACACAGCTATTAAGGAGAGGAGTAAAAATGAGTTTGTCCATTTGCTATTGAGTTTAATATTAGACATAGGGGTCTCAATTTGTGTGCAGACTGCTGAGAAAACATAAGAGGTGCTGTGAGAGCCATGGGTGATAGAAATCATGGATTACCAGAGGACCATTTATTCATAAAGTAGATTGCAATATCAACTGTGTAAGGAAATGAAAAAAAGGCAAGAAGTAATAGCAGTTAAAATAGAGAAATATTAAAAAAAAAAATAAATAGAGAAATAAACGTACTCCTTGGCAGAATTATTAATTACACAAGCGGAATCAGAGGGAATTCGATAATTCCGCATTAGTCTTGTAACACAGAATTACTTATAAATTCTGCAACTCCAACTGCGGAATTAATCTGCAGTAAATTGTTTCTAAAGAGGGCTGGAAGAGGGAGCCGTTCCTCTATGTTTGAAAATCACTCAGTTTAATCTGAAGTGTTTTTTAAACACAAAGGGACTGCTCCCTTTTGCAGCCCTTTAGTAACCACAGCAGTGCATACCCCTAGGCACCCTTACAGACTCAGCAGTGATTACTGCAAGGTTTGTAAGGGTGTCAAGGGGTATGCAATGCAGAGTTTATAAGCTTAGAAACCAGTGCATACACCTCGGTTGCAGCGCCGTTGCAGACTCTGCAGTGGTCACGAAAGAGTATATAAAAGGGCGCCGAGGGGTATGCACTGCAGTACATTTGGTACTGGTCTGCACTATTTTCTAAGCACAAAATGCATCCTCACATCCATTATTGGGTTTTAATGGAATTCCGCCGAATTAAAATCAGACCACCCTAAACTAACACGGTTTATAATTAAATAAACAGAATGTAGGGGAAAAAACAGCTTACTGTGTAAAATCCTAAATTTCGAAGAAGTGTTTTCATCAGTATTTCAGCTAGATGAGTATCTGGGTGGCTTCCTTCGGAACCATACTGATGATCTGAGGGGTTCCCATAGCCAAGACAGAACGTTGTAACATCCACAGATTCAGGAGGTGAACTATAACCAAGGAGTGAAGCCACATGTGTATGATCCTGCAGACTGGTCAAAATTATATCCAGCTGCATTCTCTGCAAAAAATAATGGTACATATTTAGGAAAGAGTGAAGAAAATAAAATATATCACATTAATTGCATTTTACGTTTAAGTCTTTCTTAGAGAATCCTCAATTCAGACCAAAAACCTGCACTTTGCATTCATTGCCATTTATAATTAGACACATATAAGCAAATGATTCCAACTGGGGTAAATATTAGCAATAGCAGAAACAGGAGAAATCCTGTTAATTGTCATGAGCTACCCTGTAAATCACCCGGAGACTGGAATAAGAAACAACAGCTGAAAATGTAGGATGTTCCAACAACAACAAAAAAGTAACACTTAGGTAACATCTATGCCCTAAGAAAGGTCTAAATATCACACAATTTCAAAACATAAGACATTGTAACAATTTCTTTTTTAAACAAATAGTCTTCTATTATTGATGTAATTATGATACATTTGATTCAAAATTGCTTGTTGTTGTGGTGATCACAGAATGCAAAAGGAACCGCAAACTCATGGATGCATGTATGTACAAAACAGCAAAAGAACAACACAAATGAAAATAATAAGGTGTAAAAATCACTGTTTATATTCAATAAGCCTGAACTATACAACAGTTGAATGATCTGAATGCTTATGGTTTCCACAATATGGATTAACTCTTCTGTTATTTACAGGTCATCAACAGGACAACGTTTTGAGCAGGAAGACATTATTGCGGCTTGGGAATTAATGTCCAGACCTAAAAAGCAAATTAAAATATCCTGAAAATGGTAGAATCTGCAAAAATGAATATGAAGTATGATGTTCTGCTATTAAAAAAAACGGATCAGAGATCGTAACCTAATTACAGCCATGTCAAAACTTCCGAGCAAGAAAGAAATGATTCCACAACTGTCCGTGCATACTACAAATGTTGACAGGTGGCAACATATGAAAGCTCAAACAGATTCATCAAACTAGGTTTTCATAAGAAGAAAATACTCAAAACTGTTTATGCTCTTCCTAGTGTGACAGGGTAAGCAGAATGGCAAAAGAAAAAGTCACAACAAATGAGCAGAGTAAACTCCACCCCACCCCATAGTCTCCCCTTGTTTGTACCTTGTTGGATCTGGCCCTCTCTGGAGGTCACCCCCAAACATTTTGCCTTTACCCTCCACTTTTTTCTCAATTTATTTTTTGCTGACCATAGGACTATGTTCACATTTCCGCTCCAAATCAGTGTTAAAGTGCTTGTGCTCTCTCCTTAAAACATGGTAACTTTAGCTAATGCCCAACTGGCATACTTCATTTACTTATAAGTCCCAGGTACAGTATCACTACTTATGCCCAGGGCCTGTAAACAAAATTCTGATATTGGGCTTGCAGCACAGATTGTGCCACCCTCTTACGTAGCCCTTTAAACCTGCATCACGCCTGCCACTGTGGCCTGTGCAGTATTAAATTGCAGTTTTGGCCTGTCAAAATTAACGTTTTGCCAGGCTAAAACCTTCCTTTTTAATACATATAAGCCACCCCTAGGATCGACACTGGCCAGCCCAGAGGACAGGGTACAATGTATTTAAAAAGTCAGGCATGCACTTTTACATTTTATATGCCCTGGTAGCGAAAAACTCCTATATTTGTGTTTCACTACTGCAAGGACTACCTCTCCCATAGGATAACAATGGAGTTACCCTATTACATTTTATAAGCGCAATTCCCAAATCGGAAGAGATGCTCAGTTCATGTTTGGGGTCTCTGGAATCACAATTTAAAATCCTAACTTATGGTGAAGTTGGATTTTAAATTGCAATTCTGAATATCATGCATTTAGAAAGTTGGCATTTTCCTGCATTATCCATTTGGTGCCTGTATCCTGTCGCGGGTCACATGACTGTGTGTAGCTGACAGTTGGGATTTTTGTATTCCTCCTGGACAGCCACACACAATGCGGAGCTTAGGTGTGACTGAATGGGCATCACTGGCAGGATGGGGGGCAGCTGGGCACAGCCCTACTTACACTTGAATACGCTGTATCCTGCCCCAACACAAAGGGATGCATGCTCCCTCTAGTTAATCTGGAGTCAGGGCCAGGAAGGTAGGGCATCTGTGCACTTCAAAGGCCTGTCTCTAGAAGCTCGACTGATGTGCTGCTACAAGCACTGCCCCTCTACTGGGCTGCAACTCTAAATGAACTGCTTCCCTGCTGTGCGGACCTGCTGCCCTCTTGGGGAAGAAGAACTAGACCTGCAACTTCATCTTGAACCCAGGAACCCAGAGTTAATCCAAGGGCTAATTTGCTGGCCTCCTGATTGGAGCCTCAGGCCGTGCTAGTTTTTTTCTTCACAACAAATTAACTCACAGTCACTAGCCCAAAGGCGGTAAAACCAAGATTCTCAAGTGTCTAGTGCTTAATCTGAAAAATAATGAGTGCTGGTGCCCAAAGTTCTGCTCAGTAGCCCATGGCAGCACTAATAAAATGTCGGTGCACCGAATACCAAGGCTGTGTAGTCTTGAACACACCTTATGCATCTTTAATCCACTATCAGACAGTCCATGCCCCCTTATCTCACTTTTGCTGGCTCTTGCTTTCACCCTTTAAGGAAGTTTTTCAATCACTCTCTTCCTCCTTTCCTATTAGTGCTTTTCCCTCACTTGCTCTTGGTAAATGTCTGAGGAGGAAAAATAAGTGCCAGTCCACAAAATCAAGTCATATAACACAATTTTCATATTTTTATTTATTTATTGGAGGTTTTATATAGCTCAAACATGACCCGTTAGGGTATCAGAGCGCTTTACAGGGATAAACACGTTGCGTACAGTATAGACATAGGTGAAATACAAAGAAGGGGTTAGGGAATTGACTACAGTAGGATATAAGTCAGAGTTATATACAATAAACAGTACAGTACCAAAATCAGCAAGCAACATGTCAGCAATAAAACAAGGGGAACAATTGATACATGGAGAGGGCCAAGCAATACAGGAGATTATGCACAGAAACATAGGCCATGAAAAGGCAGAATTTGCAGTAAAGGAGAGTTATTGGAGGAATTTGCTCATTAGGAAGGTTTTCGCTTTCTTTTTGAAGAGCGACAAAGTAGGAATTCTTCTGATGGAGGGAGGTAGCGAGTTCCAGATTCTTGGTGCGGCCCCTAAGAACGCTCGGTTATATGTTTTTACATTACGAAAGCGGGGTTGCTGGAGCACACGGTCTCTGGCGGACTGGGAGTTTCTGCTTCTCTCAGATATCACAATTTTCTGGACAAGATTCTTTGAGGTGTTTGTGTACAAGGCTTTGTGAGTGATGCAGGGCAGCTTGAGATGGATTCTGCCTTCAAGAGGAAGCCAGTTCAAGGCCTTCAGGTGTGGTGAAATGTGGTCACATTTTTTTGAGCCAGATAAGAGTCTAGCTGTCGCATTGAGGCAAGCTTTTAGCGGGGTTGCCGAAGTCTTTGGCAGGCCAGATAGGGCAGACTAACGCCTGAACTGCCTTTTTTAGGTCGGCAATATCAAGGAAGGAGTTTAGTTTTCTCAAGTAGCTCAGATGAAACCGGGCAGTTTTGGCCATCGAATTGATGTGTCCATGCATATTCAGGTTGCTGTCCAAGGTTATCCCGAGCGATTTGGCAGAATCCACTATGGTTGGCGTGTATCGGACTGCTGTGATCAAGTTAATCCATTCAGGGATGTCATTGGATTTTTTTTGGGGGGGGTGGGGGAGAGATGAGAAGGAACTCAGTTTTTGGGCATTCAATTTGAGCTGGTTGTTGGCGAGCCATTGAACAGTCAGATTCAGGGCATCGTTCACATAGGTAATCTCCACAAGAAAAGTGATATTTATGTATATCTGAATGTTGTTGGCGTACATGTGGAAGGAGATGTTGGCCCTGCGAAGAATTTCAGCTAGTGGTTCAAGGTAGAGATTAAAGAGGGTAGGGGACAGAGTAGAGCCTTGAGGGACACCGATAGAGATGGGGGAAGGAGTAGATGGGTTGTTGTTGACTAAGAATATCTGGGTACGGTTCTGGAAGAAGGAACCAAACCATTTGATGACGGTACCTCCTAGGCCCATCCTGTGTTCGAGGCGTTCAAGAAGTTTCTCATGGTTGACTGTCACAGGCTGAGGAGAGATCCAATAGGATCAAGAGACAGGTTTTGCCTTGGTCAAGGGCTAGGAGAGCACCGTCTACGATGTGAAGAATAGTGGTTTCAGTGCTATTCCCAGGCCTGAACCCAGATTGGAAATAATGAAGTAAATTGAAATCAGAGATGTGTTGGCTTAGTTGTAGCTGCACACATTTCTCCAGCACTTTCGCAAGAAGAGGAATATTCGAAATAGGTCTGAAGCTGTCTGGAATTTCAGGGTTCAGAGTGGTTTTTTTAGGATGGGAATGACTTGCCCAGTTTTCAAGGAGTCAGGTATGGACCGTAGACAGAAGGGAAGCATTGATAATTGTAGTCTTGATGGGAACGATGAGTGGGGAGGTCGCTGCCAATTAGTTGGCGGGGAGAGGGTCGTTGAAGTGGGTGTTCGGTTTTAAGGAGGCTAGAATTTTTTAGATGGACTGGTCATCATAAAGTTCGAAGTTGGACCAGTGAGCCTTGTTTTTGCGTGTTGTTTGGAGGGAACGAGGTATGAGAAGGGCTTCAGTAGGAGGAGAAGGGCAGTTAGAGGTGGCATTGAGCTCGTTACCTAGCGAGTTGACTATGGTTGTAAAGAAGGAGGAGGTTATTAGGGATTTCGTTGTTTCTTTTGATGACTTCGCTAGTTTGTTTGATTGAAGTTGGACTATTTCGAAGAGTTTGAGAGGTCTGTTCTTAGCATTTTCCAGTTCTGATTTGAAGAACTCTTTTTTGGACAAGAGGATATTCTTGTTGTAAGTATTTCTGGCCTGCTGGAGACGTTTAAGATGGGAGGCTGAGGGGTGCTGTTTTCAGTTTCTTTCTTTGAGTTGGAGAGCTCTCCTTTCGCTATTGAGGGGTCCGCTGAACATGGGGTTTTTGTCATTGATTTGGGACCTTTTGAGCTTTAACGGGGCCAGATCATCAAAAATGTTGGTCATAGTAGAATTGTAGTGCTCTGTGAGGTCGTTGACCTTAGAAAGATTAGGAGTGGAGGGGTGAAGGTCGCTCACCTAGCGAGCTGTCAGCTTCTCAAGGTCAAGGCTCTTAGTGTCTCTGAGCCAGCGTTTTGATTTCACTGCTTGCCCAAGACATTTCAGGCGGTAGTACGGTATAGTGAAAGTGATGGCAAGGTGATCTGGCCAGTCGCATGGCTCAATTGAATTCAGCCTGACCACAGCTGTCTTAGCGATCATCCAAACCAAAGTGGCACCTTTTGTGTGGGTAGGTATGGTGCATGCCTGGGTGAGTGACTGGTCAGCGAGGAAGACTACCAGAGTTGACTTGGGAATCATTGGGGTAGTTCCAATGCAGATTAAAGTCACCAAGAAAAATGTCATTGGAGTGGGGGGGAGACCAAAGCAGTGATGATTTCCAAGAGGAGATCTGTGAAAGGGACGTCCTTGTCTGAGGGGTGGTAGAAGATGTGCAATTTGTATAACTGAGTTGTGTTGTTACTTTTTTTATTTTTATTTTTTATTTTATTGGTTCACAGCATAAATACATCATCATTAATGAAATAATATCAGAACACCATAAGGAAAGAGGAAAATAAATCAAAAAGCTAGAATATAAAAACTGGCTTAATTCATACGATGGCAAAAACACAAACACAGCTATACATGTGCACTAGATCCAATTATGACAAATGAAATTACATTTTAAGTTTCATAACATTCTCAATCCTCATAATAATCCAAAAAGGCACCCCAAATTTTCAAGCCCATTTTCTTCTTCCTCCTAGATCCAGTTACTGAAAAAAGTCCCCACTCCAATTTATATAAACTGTACATTCGTGCTCGCCATTGTTGAAATAGGGGTGGCTTTTCCTGAAGCCACTCAGTGGCAATGCACAATCGTGCAACAGTCATCGCAAAAAAAATAAAGGGACGAAAACGATAAAGCCTATCTGCGGGGTTATCTTTAGGAATTTTCCCCAGTATTAGCATAACAGGGGTAACAGTCAGCTGCAAGTTAAGTACTAAAGACATTAATTTTTCAATTTCTCCTATAAATCCGGCCAACCTAGGACAAGAAAAGAAAATATGTATACTGTCTGCATGATCAGCTTTACACCGAAAACATTTTCCATCAAAACCCTCGCCCCATTTGGACATGCGTTCAGGAGTATAATATAAATCAAACAGGGTTTTGAAAAATTGAGCTTTTAAATTAGCCGACATTAAAGCTTCTTTTGACAATAAAATTAGATCTTCCACTACTATTTCTGAATCTCCTAGACTGTTGGCCCACTTTACTCTTATTTTCTCAAGATCGTCCGACTTCCCTTCTAATAACATTCGATACAAAATACCAATTTTCACCTGTCTGCTAATCCCCTCTATAACTTGATCCTTTTGTAAAATTAACTTCTGTCTAGCAAGAAAATCCCGAATTTGTAAGAATTTAAAAAAATAGCTTCTGGGTAGGGAAAACTGATCAATTAATTCAACAAAGGATTTACATTTGCCATGCTCCATGCACATGTCACCCAACCACCTTACCCCTTTTTTTTGCCAATATTGAGACATTCCATCCGAAAATATCTTTAGCAATATCCTTGATGCACTAAAGGGAGTATAGTACGGAAACTTCCCAATTGCCATTGTTCGAACCAGCCATCTCCATATCCTATAAGCCCCCAATAGCACCTTAAATCGGGTTAGCTTATAATAACTGCCATCAATTTCGATAAATAAACTCTGCTTCACGCAAGACCCCAACAGGATTTCAAATATTGATGGATGATTATATATGTGTTCAGTTGCTTCCCCTGTTAACAAAATCCTCATTTTCAATAAGAAACAAACTATATAGTAAAAAAAAAAATCTGCCACCCATAAACCCTCCCCTTTCAATTGGTAACATCATGTGTTTCATAGCTCGCCTTGGTTTTCCGGGGCTCCAAATGAATTTCCCACATAAGGATTGCAAAGCCTGTATCCTAGGCCTTGGAAATTCCAAGGGTATTGACCTAAACAAATATAACACTTTAGGTAGAACATTCATTTTTATGATATTGGTACGTCCAATAATAGTAAAGTATAATCGTTCCCACCTCTCAAGTGACATCTTAATTTTGTCATATACATTATTCCAATTAGAATCAACCAATTCTGCCATATTAGCCTTGATCAATATCCCGAGATAAATAACCTCCTTAACCACTCTCTCATCTTCCCATGCTAAAGCTTCCGAACACAGGATCTGAGTTTTTGATTCATTGAGTTTATAACCGGTTATGATACCAAAGTCTTTTGCAAGCCTCTCGATCTCTGAAATGGCAGTAGCAGGGTTAACAGTAACCACTGCAATATCATCCGCATAGGCGAAAACAGAAAAAGCAAATTCAGATACAATAAAGGGGGGTATAAGTAGATTTTGATTTAATTGTTCTACAAAAGGGTTGATATACAAAGCAAATAATAACTGGGAGCAAGGGCACCCTTGGCGAGTCCCTCTAGTAATATTTAATGACTCAGAGAGTGCTCCCAGAGCAGAGATCTTGGCAGTTGGTGTAGAATACAAAGATTTGATTGATTTAATACATTTCTGTCCAAATCCCATTCTAGCCATTAGTCTCCATAGGTAGTCCCAGCACACACGGTCAAACGCCTTTTCTGCGTCTAGCAGAAAGAGCGCTAATTCCGGATTATTCACCGCCGCAATATCAAATAAAGTGATAACTTTGTTTATAAGATCCACCGTTCCTCTTTTCGGTATAAAACCGTGCTGTTGTCGAGAAACTAAAGATGTTACAACTTCGGATAGGCGGTTAGCCAAAATCTTTGAATAAATCTTATTATCAACATTCAATAAAGATATTGGTCGATAAGATCCCACAATATCCAAGGGATTGCCTTTCTTGCAAAAAAACGCAATAGTCGCTTCTGACCAAGTACTAGGTGGATTTCCCTGCGGTGCTTTCAACATAACATTCAACATTTCCTCCTTTAAGCTATTGAAAAACTGTTTATATACTTCTGCGGGTATTCTGTCGGGGCCAGATACCTTACCAACTGCCAAGCTCTTTACTGCCTTTTCTAACTCGACCATCGTTATCGGTAAATCAAATTCGTCAGCAATATTAGGATCTAACACTTTGAGACCTATAGCCAATCTATCGCTCCATTCAGCGACCGCGTCTGGCCTATCTTCCTGCGAGTATAATTCAGCGTAAAACCTCTGAAATATAATAAGAATTTGATCCTGCTCTGAGTGAGATACACCCTGGCTGTCTTTCATGAGTTGTGTTGTTACTAATGGAAAGAGCAAGATATGGACTGTGCATGGAGTTCTGTGACAAGGAGGTCTGAGCGGTAGATGCATGGAAAGCCTCCCCCTTTTTTTGTCTATCAAGTCTAATGATGTTATAGCTAGATGGGACCAATAAATCAAGCTGAGGGGTCATTAAGCCACGACTCGGTTAGGATAGCTACATCAGTTTTATGGTTTAGGCTTATGGCTGTGATGTCCGAGGCGTGTCTTGCAGCTGAACAACAGTTAATTAGAAGGCCAGAGAGTGGATCATCGGTACAAGTGTTTTAAGAAGGGAAGGTTAAACGTACTTGTGCTACGTTGTTGCTGCTTACCTCTCTATTACAGAAGAATGATGATATATTGGTGTTGATTACGACAGTGGGAATCAGGCAATCTACTTCCTTGTTAGGAGGACGGGAGGCATTGGGAGAGGTCAATTAGGATGTAAGGAGGGCTAGAGTTTCCTCCTCTGAAAGGTAGTTTGGGAATTTGCGAGGGTGAAGTTGTCTGCTGGCCAGCGGCATGGGCTGGAGGGTAGGAATGGTGAGCAGGGGGAGGGCTGAGTTCAGGGAGGGCTTAAAGGTGGTGATAGAGTGTTCAGTAAGGAGAAGGATGTCCTTTAAATCAAATAGGGATTTTGGGATTTTCTGAACTATGATGGATGCTCTGGTGTTCAGGGTGTCAAAGTCCAGAGGTGTACATTATGCTTGCGGGCAAGGGACCAGAGGGATAGGACAGGGTCTGGAGGCATGAGCGGTCGGTCAACCCCCCTATGGCAAGGTTAATGGGAGGAGGGGGGATAGGAGGGCTAGGCAAGCTCCAAGAGGAGGAGGTTACGGGACTGTTGCAGGGAAAGTTAGGTGATTGTTAGTTACTAGGCGAGGAGCGAGGAAAGGAGGCGGGGGTGGCGGCAGAGACATAATGGTAGATGCTTGGAGTTGGGGGAGTGGAGGGAGGTACTCTGAACGCAATAAGTGAGATACTATCTCTGGATTTGGACTGAGTGGAGAACGCGTTGGGAGTGTTCATGCCAATCCGACCTGTGGGAGTGAGAGAGGGAGTGGAAGGGGGAGTAGCAGCAGCATTAATATTAAGCACCCCAAATTGAGGAAGAAAAGAAAATATCAATATATATAAAAATATCAAACTATGTAGTAGGGACACGAATGCTGCCCATGTATAACACACAGTATCAATAAAAGAAATTCTAAACAATGAAATGCAATTGCTGGTCTTACCTGCCCCTTTGATAAACTTTCCCATCTATCAGGTCCCTGGGGTAACAGTGAATGTAACAATTCCATTCGCTCTCGTAAGGGAGGTAATAACATTGTGGCACCAACAGACAAGGTCTCAATCACAACCTAGTTGAAAATAAAAAATAAAACAAGTTACAATTGTACATTTAGGTTTTATGAAAATTACAAATAGTAACTGAAATAAATTAATTTGATTTTGTTTACTGTAACGAGGATCAAATCGGACTGCTTTAATGTAAAGTGACTTAAGAATGAACATACAAATTTTCTTTGCTTTTAATATCATACAAGTGAAAATCTTGAAGTAAATGGAGGTGAGCATGGGCTTCAAGTAGCCTGGGGAAGATATTTTATTTGTCAAACTGCAGTAAAAACCTGTACTGCCATCCCTTGTAGCAGTAAGAGCTATTTGTAGAAAGCAAACCTAGCTGAGGAGGAATCAGGGGCGTAACACAGGGCCCCGCAGCCCACGCGTTGCAGGGGGACCCCGGGCTCCAGGGCCCCGCGGGGACCCTCACTGAGACTCAGCAGTGGAGTTAGCAAGGGCAAGCGCAAGCCTCTTCATCATGATGGTGCGTGCGCATGCCCCCTTTAACCCCTTGCATGCTGCCGCGATTCTGCTCCTGTGTTGAAGATTTCAGCGCGGGTGCGGTCATGACGGCCCCCAGCCGTCATCAGCACACGAGCACTGTAGTGCATGACGGCTGGGGGCCGTCATCAGCATTTGCGCAGGCCCGGGCCGGCGGGGCCTCTGAGGCTCTCCATTAACTAAATGGTGGCGCGCAAGTCAATAAATCTTTCTCTAAGTTTCTCGAAACCAACCTGGTTCTCCACCCCTGCCAAACGGGCTTCCGCCCAGGTCAAGGGACGGAAACCCGCCATACTATCAGTGGTGGAAGAAACCAGGAAAATCCTTGATGCAGGAGGAGCAGCAGCCATAATCCTCCTCGACCTGAATGCGCCTTTGACACGGTTAACCACTGTGCCTTGATTCACCGGCTCAGGAGCGCAGGAGTGACAGGAACAGCGTTTCTTTGGCTACAATCCTTCTTAGAAGGAAGATCCTTCCAGGATTTAAAGGCAACGCCAAATCACAGTCCATCCCCTAACGGTGCGGAGTCCTGCAGGGCTCGTCTTTGAGCCCTACTCTTTTCAATGTGTATATGGCTCCGCTGGCGGAGGTCGTACCCCTTTAGGGATCCATATGGTGACATACGCCAACGATACACAGCTAGTTGTAGCTTAAAGCCACCCCAACCAGCAGACTGGCGACCTTCCTTCCTGCCTTGAGGAAGTATCAAAATGGATGAGTCTCTCCCACCTTAAACTCAATGGGGAAAAGACCGTACTGATGATCCTCGGCAACCCTCGAAGTCTCCCAGCTAACACTCTGTGGCCCTCTTCCATGGGTCCGGAGCCGGTCCCAAAGACAGAGATAAAAAGCCTGGGAATCTGGCTAGACCAAGACCTTACCTTCTCAGTACAGGCGAGGAAGACTGCTGCGTCATGCTATGGTTTGCTAAGAAGTATTCGCAAAATCCTCCCCCTCCTACCTTTTCAGGCAAAAAAACTTCTGATCCAGGCTTTAATTCTGTCCAGAACAGACTAAGGAAACACTCTCTACCTAGGTGCCCCAAACTCAGTAATCGCAAAATTACAGGTTGTGCAAAACTGTGCAGCCAGGTTACTTCCTGAGACCCCTAATCGTAGCTCTGCAAGGCCTGCCCTACGCTCGCTGCACTGGTTGCTAGTACAAGAGAGAATCAACTTCAAGCCCTCTGTATGGCTCATAAGTCGCTGGATGTGTGAGGACCCCCCATCAACAAAGCCATGATCCGCCCTTACAAAGCGAATAGGAAACTTTGCTCAAATGAACTTCACCTCGCTGTGGTCCCCAGTAACAGGAAAGTAAGATGTGGTGGACGTCTTTTCTCATTCAATGCCCCAAGATAATGGAACGCTCTTCCATTGCACCTCCGTAGAGAACCAATTCACTTGATGTTTCGAAAACGACTAAAGACCTGGCTTTTCCCCTACGGTCTCTGTCCTCTAATTACTCACTCAGCGCTGGGATGCTCCCGGGTAGCCATGTGCTATATAAGTGCACATTCAATTCAATTCAATCAGAGTGGCAGTTTGTACCGTGCAGCATTTGACCTGGTGGACTGTGAAACATTGTGGGAGACGTTGTTCGGATAGAACATCCCAAAGGATCTTCTAAGGTTAATACAAGCTCTACATACTCATAATTGGGCGCAGACAATTTTGGATATAGAGGGGAGCCTCTATATCCAAAAAATCCCAATTGGAAATGGGTTAAGACAGGGGTGTGTATTGGTTCCCCTACATTTCTCCCTATTCATAGCAGACTAACCTTCAGTCCAAGGCACTGCAAAAGGGGCTAGCCAAAGTTAAACAGAAAACACATTGCTTGCCTATTATATGCAGACAATATCATAATAATAGACTAAACAGAGATCGGTCTGCAAAGAAAGATGAATATGTTCAATGAATATTGCAATCTTAAAAATCTAGTAGTAAATATGGACAAGACAAAGGTATTAAGCTTTGGAAAAAGGAAAATAAAGATTAACTGGTATTTGGGCTCCACAAAGTTGGAAAAGGTGAATGAATATAGGTACCTAGGGACGTGGTTTGAGAAACATTTTAATAGGTGTACACATCTGGATGATTTAAACTGAGGGCATCAGCCTTGGTCAGTGGTCTAAAAATATGTAATGGGGTCTATGGTGAAAAGTCTGACAGACCGCTTTTAAAAACTTATGTAGCCATGGTACCGCCACAATTCCTATACGGAGTAGATATTCAAGTAGCAAAAGCGTATTTTCGCTGCCCATGTCCTCAATGGTACAAGCAATAAGATTAGAAACAGCAATGACGTCAGGGATACCTTGGCATGTACAGAGCTATTAAGATTTTGGCGGTGCCTGGGTGATGGAGAAGAACTTAAAATCTTGCAGTGGTGTAGAAATGAGATATTGAAGAGCGAGTTAAGATGGGCAAAAGGGATAAGAGAAATTATAATTAAAGCTTGGAGAATTATGAGGACCAAGCTGTGCCCTCAGATCTTACAAATCGAGGCTGGTAAGAGGGAACTCAGGGCCCGTGGAGAGCAATCTCTTGAGCAAAAGATCAAGACTATCTCAAGGGGAAAACATCTGTACACTTTATGGCCAACTCGTTGCAAAATGAGCAACATTTCCCTTGTATGGATAGACTACCATTTCAGCAGAAATGAAGAAACTTGCTAAGATTAAGAATTGGTGTGAACCCTTGCTATGCAAACAACGGGGTAAAGAAAGCTATGTTTGACAGTAAAGGGAAACATATTGCACTTTGTGAACCACTTGTGATATGTTATATAATTTACTGGACTGTCAGAAAATGTTGGCTATATAGAAAGTGTTTTTATGCCCAATTTTTAAAAAGTATGGTATTAAACCAGGGTACAAGCAGTAGATCTTTTAACTGAAATGAGTAATTTAGATATAGCTTGCCCTATGGGGAAGTTCATTAAAAAAGTTAAGCTTTTTTTAATTCTTAAAAGTGAATAGAACTGAAGAACAATTGTTACTTACCTGTAAACAGGTGGTTCTCCAGTATTGGTGTCTTTCATAGATTCACACGCTTGAATATTCCCCGTCGACGAAGTGGGAGTCCCACAGTAGATAAAATAGCAATAAAATACTAATAACATATGTATGTAAAAACATAACACATAAAATACACACTAGAAATTGTTGCAAATACCAAGTCATAATTCCTACATAGGAATACATGGTAAGAGAGAAAAAACATTTGAAACATATCCTTGTCATTATGTTAGTCCAAACTACAGCCAATCAGGCGCAAGCACCCCTCCAGAACCTTCTCCTAAGAGCTCAGTCCTTCAGATTTTCGTAGCACAGTAGTGACAAAAGAGTCTAGGAGGAGAAGCGAGCCTCTGAGGGGAGGTGGGTGGGTCGC
This sequence comes from Lissotriton helveticus, assembly GCF_964261635.1. NCBI lineage: Eukaryota > Metazoa > Chordata > Amphibia > Caudata > Salamandridae > Lissotriton > Lissotriton helveticus. The sequence continues at coordinate 272,908,211 of NC_136062.1, forward strand.
ATGTGAATCTATGAAAAACACCAATACTGGAGAACCACCTGTTTACAGGTAAGTAACAATTGTTCTTATCCAGTATTAGGGTGTCTTTCATGGATTCACATGCTTAAATAGAATAGTGAGCAGTAGTAGCCAGTTTGAGGCTCGAACCAGCCATGCATAAGCATGTATAAAACTGAAAGAGACATAATAAAGTCATGCAAGTAATCACAACAGCCATATAAAACCATAAAGGCGGAGGGAAGACAGAGGCTCACCTTAGTTAAAAAGATTGTGAAGCACTGTCTGTCCCACTGCCGTATCAGCTTCGTTGATGGCCTCCAGGCAGTAATGTTTTGTGAAAGTGCGCCTGCGGGACGACGTTGCTGCTCGGCAAATTTGATGGAGCCGTACACCAGCAAAGAGGGCAGTAGAGGATGACATCGCCCTGGTGGAATGAGCCCTCACTGAAGACTGAAGAGGCCTGCCGGCTTTCTGATGGCAGAAGACAATTGCGGAAGAAATCCAACGTGCAATAGTTGGCTTGGTAACAGGACGTCCTTTGCGCATGCGTCCATAGGCAATGAACAGTTGATCGGACGTGCGAAAGGGCGCCGTCCTGTTGATGTAAAATTTAAGACATCTTTTAATGTCAAGGGAATGTAGGTGTTGCTCTGCCGGAGATTTAGGATTGGCAAAGAAAGTTTTTAAGAAAATAGATTCATTAATGTGAAAATCAGTGGGCCCCTTAGGCATACACGCTGGGTTGGTGCGAAGCACTACACAGTCCGATTTGAATTGGAGGAAAGGAGGTTTAATGGTGAAAGCGTGAATATCACTCACTCGTCGTGAGGAGGTTAGAGCAAGGAGAAGGGCCACCTTCCAGGTCAGAAACTTTAAATCCGCTTTGTGGATAGGTTCGAATGGGGCCTTCATTAATTGTGCCAATACAACATTGAGATGCCAGGTAGGAGGAGGATGCCGAAAGGGTGGGAACTTCCTGAATAGTCCTTTGAAAAATTGGCGAATGACTCTGGAAGAGCAGAGCGAGGAGGAGCCATCTAGACGAAAACGAGAAATTGCCGCCAAGAAAACTCTCAAAGTGGAATGGGAAAGTCCTGACTGAGCCAGTTGTAAAAAGAACGGCACCAGCGGAGGAATGAACGGGCGTGGACGAGGTTAGCTGCGCACCAGTGACAGAATCTCTTCCACTTTAGCTTGTAAGTCTTAACTATAGACGGAGCTCTCGCATGAGCAAGAATGTCCCTGCACTCTGGCGAAATATTCAAATGGGCAAATTCAAGGTGCTCAGGTTCCAGGCCGATAATTTCAGAGAGGAGGATGACAAATCTGACCCTTGTCCATCGTGAGGAGATCAGCTCGAGGATGAAGGAGGATGGGCTCGCTCTGTGAGAGGAGAGGCAGCTCCGATAACCACGCTTGTCGAGGCCATCTGGGAGCGATCAGGAGCATGTGGCAAGGCTGTCTCGGCAAATTCCACAACACGCGAGGCACCAGAGGAATCGGAGGAAAGGCGTAGGCGAATAGATCGCAGCAGTTCAGCGAAAGGGCATTCCCGCACGATCCGTGGTGGGGATGCCAACCTGTGTAAGATCGGCATTTGCGGTTCTCCGGGGTTGCAAAGAGATCAAAGGACGGACGACCCCACAGTCGAAAGACTGAGTCGAGCTTTGGCTGATGTAACTCCCACTCGTGGGTCGAAGACGTGGACCTGCTGAGGGAATCCGCTAGGATGTTGGAGATGCCTGGTAGGTGAACTGCGGTCAGGGTAATTTGGTGACGGAGTGCCCAATCCCAGATCGCCTGAGCCAGCCGAGACAGGAGAGGAGATTTGGTTCCGCCCTGCTTGTTGACATAGTGCATGCTGGTTGTATTGTCCGTTTGGATAAGCACCGATTCTCCCTGGATCAGACGATGGAATGATTTGAGTGCCAGAAAAGATGGCCATCAATTCCAGCCTGTTGATGTGCCAAGAGCGCTGAGACAGAGTCCACTTGCCCTTTATAGACAGCCCTTGAAAGTGCACGCCCCATCCGTCCAAGGAGGCGTCTGTGGTCAGAATGAGTTCTAGAGCGGTGGTGAGGAAAGAATTCCCTGCTGCAATGTTGGGCGGCTGCGCCCACTACTTGAGAGCCGCCTTCATGCGAGCGGTTACACTGATCAGGTCGTTGAAAGAGCCGGTGACCTGACGCCACGGTCTGTCCAATTCCTCTTGGACGGGGCAAGTCTTTAGCCTGCAATTTGGGATCAGAGAGATGCAGGATGACTCCATCCCCAGAAATGACTTCCGGACTGAAATGGACTGTTTTGAACAAATAAGAGCCACCAGGCGGAGAATCTTCAGCTGACGCTCGTGAGACACGAATGCTTTGGCTAGTGACGTATCCAGAGTGGCGCCTAGAAAGTTTCAGCAGGGAGCTGGGTCGACCTGCGACTTCTCGGCATTGATGGAAAGACCGAGGGAGCGAAATATGTGCTGACAGAGTTGAGTATCCCGAAACAGCTGGCTGCGAGATTGCGATTTGATGAGGCAATCGTCCAGGTATGAAAAAATGTGGACGCCCTGCAGACGCAGGTAAGCCACCACTGGAGCTAAAACTTTTGTGAAGACACGAGGGGTGGAGCGTAGGCTGAAAGGCAACACCCTGAACTGAAAGTCTCTCCGTCCCACCAGGAAGCGCAAGTACTTCTGATGCCGTGGTGGTCATGAAGTCGTCCTTGGAGAGAAGACGCAAGATCTCCACGAGCGTTAGCATGCGGAAGGATTGACACTTGAGATACTTGTTCAGTGCTCGTAAATCCAGGATCGGACGCCAATCTCCTGTCTTCTTGAGGATAAGGAAAAAATGGGAATAGAATCCCATTCCCTTTTGAGACTTGTGAACCACTTAGATGACACCTTTTTGGATCATAATACGAATTTGTTTGAAAAGTTCTTTGAGGTGGGCTGGAGGCGGGCCAGATGGAGGAGTTTGAGGAGGAAATTTGACGAACTCCAGAGCATGGCCTTTGCTACAATGTCCAGTACCCAACGGTCCGAAGTGATTAAGGACCATTGAGAAGAGACCTCCAACTTTGTGCGGGGAAGGAAAGTCATTGTCTTTTGGAAGCGGAACCTCTATAGGAAGACTTCCCTCGATAGGATTTAGAAGATTACTGACGGAAGGACTGTTGTGGCTGGGAGGAATATCGCTGATTTCCTTGATTGTAGGAGCGGTATTGAGTGGATCCACCATGAAAATTAGAGGAGGTGCTGCGTCCGCGCCGACCACGAAAGGGCTGCTTAGGGAACTGCAAAGTGCCTAAGGAACGAGCAGTGTCAGTGTCCATTTTTATCGTTTGCAGTGCCTCGTCGTCTTACGGCATGTCAAGGATTTTCGCCTGAACCTCCTGGCGAAAAGAGGTAGAACGGAGCCAACCCTGATGTCGCAAAACAGCTGCCCTGCGAGCTGACGGAAGCCAGTGCAAGCGATGTCTACAGAGCAGTCAATGATTTCTTCCGACGCTCTCTCTCCCTCTTGAAGAATCTTTAAAGCTTCTGCTTTGGAGGACTGCGGAATGAGGGCCAAAAAGGCAGACATGTCAGACCACATCTGACGGTCGTAGCGTCCCAATATGGCTAAGAAATTTGCCGCTCTCACGGTAGTAGAGGCCATTGTAGAAAATGTTTGCCCAATGGCGTCAAGGCGACGACCTTCCCGATAAGGAGGAGCCGTAATGGGGGAAGTTGGGTTTCTGGAGCCGCGCTGAGCAGCCTGGGTGACCACAGAATCAGGTTTAGGCTGTGCAATCAGGCAAGCTGGTGAACCATGTGGCGCCTTGTACTTTTTCTCTAAGCGAGGCAGTTGCGCCGGGATGGAATTCGGCGTTTGCATCAATTTTACCCCCTCATTCCAGATGAAATTGATGATTGGGACCGTATGGACCTGCTTAAACGGTTGACTTTTGAAATCGTATAGAAAACAGTCTTCATCTCTTTGGACCCTAGGCAGCTTAAAGCGTTGAGCCGCTCTATCCATAAGCTGGTAAAGCTTGCAATTTCCACAGGAGGGGAATCCCCTGGCGTCACGGGAGGCGGGGACGGGGTCTGTATCTGGTAATCATCCCACTCGGCCATATTACCATCGTCATCGTCATCATCCTGAACCTCATCATCCTCTCGCTCTGGGCGGACATCATCATCCTCATCAGCATACACTGTAGTGTGTATCTGAACAGAAGTTTTAACTTGAGGAGATGGCGATGCTGGTTGTGGCAGCGGCGCAGCAGCAGGAGCCGTAGCAGGCGCAGGTGCAGTTGGCACCGGAGAACCCTGGTGAGATGGCGGGAAACGTCTGTTGTAATCTTCCAACATGTGCTGGAGATTGGAGATGAGAGACAGAGGCAGTGTCGCTGTAGAAACTTGAATAGAACGGTCTTCTTCTTGAAAATACGGATCCCCATAGTCTTGACATTTAATAACCAATTCAGACGGGCTTCGTGCCGCTCGAAAATGATCATCTACATCCTCCTCAGGACCAGAGTCCTGTTCAGAACCTGTGGCAAACAAGAGTGATGGAGGCTGCGTGTCACTTGGAATGGAGATCTGGTCCACAGGCACCTGTCGACGCTGGTGCAAAGGGTCAACGATGGAAGAACCAGACCCTGATGAAGCAAGAGGCACCACTGGCAATGAAACAAAGGAGGATGAAATCGTCAACGAAGTCGTCGTCGAAGTAGGCCGCCTTCGACGAAGTCGTTGTCGATGAAGCTGCCGTCGACGGAGCACCCGTCAACGGAGTGGACGATAAGGAGGTACTCAAAACAACTTTCGCCGACAAAGATCTTGCTCTCGACGAAAGAGTCTTCTTCGACGACGAGGCGATAGGTATCGTCGACGAGACAGTTTTAAAGCTGAGGCATACCTTCGTCGACATGGATGACGTCGACGCAGCCGTCGTCGATGTGCCAGAAGCAGAAGCCGTTGTCACTGTTGTCGTCGACGAGCCGGAGACGGCAGATATCATCATCGGAACGATCGTGGACGCTCCCGTCGACGATTTCACATGTTTTTGGACAGAAACATGATGGGAAGAAGCCGTAGACGCCTGAGAGTCAGATCTCGTGGGCGTAGGCGTAGCAGGAGGAGGTGAAGACACCGCAGGAGCCTCTTTGAGTGACAGTTTCTTTTTCTTCAAAAACGGAGAAGGCAATTCCTGCACACTGCTATGTTTTGAGGCGGCTTTAGAAGTTCCTGACACCAGGCTTTCTGCGTCAGAAAGAGCTGAATCTTTGTCTTTTAACCTTTGTAACCAGAGGAGACGACCTTCCCTATCTTTAAGCGTCTTAGTGGAGAAGGTCCTACAGATCTTATATTTGCCTACCTCATGGTCCAGATAAAGACAGTAGATACACTTCTTGTGGGGATCTTCAGAGTAGAGCCGTAATATCCCACAAGAAGAACAAGGTCTAAATAAAGACTTCTTACTTGAAGACATAGTAGAATTCACTTGAAATCAGAAGTAGTAGAAAAAACTGAGCAGAGCTCAGGGAGACTCCCTTCACACGACGTGTGGTAGAAAATCTGAGGGACTGAGCTCTGAGGAGAAGGTTCTGGAGGGGTGTTTGCGCCTGATTGGCTGTAGTTTGGACTAACATAATGACAAGGATATGTTAAATGTGTTTTTTCTCTCTTGCCATGTATTCCTTTGTAGGAATTATGACGTGGTATTTGCAACTATTTCTAATGTGTATTTAATGTGTTATGGTTTACATACATATGTTATTAGTATTTTATTGCTATTTTATTTACCGTGGGACTCCCACTTCGACGACGGGGAATATTCAAGCATGTGAACCTATGAAAGACACCCTAATACTGGAGAAATACTTGTTTTAAAATATTAACAGTTATGCAGTACTTTATACCGATTAATGGAAAGACTAATGAATTTTAAATGTATGATATATTTTATTCAAGATATGAGATTTGTATTTATTGGGATTTTAAATGATTAAGGACTAACTAGTTCAAATAAACTTTTGTTTGACTGACTGACTGAATGGCAGCTGAGAGTGGCCTTCTAGATATTCCTTTTTCCTGCAGCTGCTAGATCTCTCGCTTTGAAGTTATTATACCAAATACGGATTTTGGAGTAATTGATCACGACACTAGGGTGAATAGTCATGTAAATCATTTTCTCCAATAAAACAGTGCAGGAATGGAAGTTTCTAATTTCTCAGTAGGTGAAGTTGGAAAGACGCCATTTGTTGATTCGGAAAGGTGTTCATGATAAATGGTGAAACCAATAAATTTGGCACAAGACAATAGAACTAAATGGATTGGCTAGGTAAATTGAGATTCCTGCTGTTCATGGACTGGGGTGAGAGCCATTCCATTAGAGAAGTAGTCTGCTTCAGTTTTAAGAAGCAGGATGGGCTCATTGAGTTAGATGATTTGAGTAATATTTTCAGTTGGATAAGCTGGCTGGATTTCATACTCTTAATTATAGCTGTGTTTCCCTACTGCATAGTGGTAAAGGTTCATATATATATATATTAGAGTTTTTGCAAGTTGAATATCTATGATGAAAGAATATAAACCCTTTAGATCCTGCAACCAACATTTAGGGAAAAGAAGAGGGAGCCAAGAAAAAAATTCGATTTTGAGAGCTCCAACTGCAAACACGGCAGTAAAATTATTACATTTGGATGTAATGGATACGCTTGCCACTAATGAGGACTCCAGGTCCCAGGATTCACCTTGTCTGCATTTGCCTGCCTGAGTACACGAAGGAGGCTAGCCCCTCCAAGCTTCCAGCTACTGACTGTTGTCTCACTATAAAGAGCAGCCCTATTCTCCGCTACACGGGACGCTCTTACTGCAAGTAGGGACTCCATGCCCTAGGATTCACCTTGCCTGCATTTACCTACCTGAGGGTTTGAAGGAGGAAGAACCCTCCTAGCCTCCAGCTGCTGACTGATGTCTCGCACTAGAAAGTGCAGCTCTGCTGTGCGAGACACACAAAAGCAAAGCTCAGGCCAAGGATGGGCCCATCTTTACATGCCGGAGGCTGGGCAGGGCATTGTTTTGCAATCCGGCGATTTTGAGATTCTTGCTAAGTTGCTGGACTTTTTTTCATTTAGGTATATATGGTTTCCGATTCACTGGGTACTTTCTCTGAATACCTGATGTATAAAAGTTTTTGTGGTAGAATTTGCACACTCCTTGTCTGATAATTTTAACCTCGACTGGGTGGGTGGTTTGAAGCTTAGATTATACCATTTGATATTCTAGTATGGGAAAGAGGAAAGCAGCGTCGAGCACGCAGGGTCTTAATAATAAGAAAAAATCCATCAGGCATGCAGCAGAGAACTGAATTATGAGTAACATTAATAACTTAACAGAGGAGGTGCTTGCCCGAAGGATTAAAATCAAAACTAAAAATGTTCTAACATTTTTGATGAGCAGAAGAGAGTACACCAAAGCCAACACCGAATACACCTGTGCCGATGGAGATTGATTGCATGAGGTAACTCTCAGACATTCCCTTGATTGTCATACTCATCTGATGCCAAATGTTATCTGTTCTTTGATCTTCTACAGTGTGTGGGCAATGTCCAACCTGAAAACGTAGGAGATGAGTACAGGGGAGTAGTCAAGCAATGGTGGGCCCACAACCTCAGGAGCGAGGGTATCACCTCAGCTTTTTTGGAACTTGTCCATATCAACTTGTTAAAACATGAACGTTTTGATCTTCAATCAATCAAACATTTAAAATCACCCGAGAGGGTCTTAGAGCGCTGGGGATTGTTGGCTGCTACATGGCGGTTTGTTAATTTCAACATCTAGGTCGTGAGTTTAAACAGATTGTATCTTATCTAGTAGACTTATCGAGTATTTAGACTAAGGCCTGTTCTAGATCTTTCAGGATTTGACTAAAGGTGTAACTAATGATGGTAAAATCTCAAGTGTTCCATATAACTGCCCCCATAATAATGGAGGGATTGCTAAATATTGGAGAAAACCCTGTAGAACAAATGTTAGAGCCCACTGAAATTTCAACTGCTCAGGGATGAGGAAAAAGGAGTGCAACTTCAATTGCAGGCTGTAGTAGAGACACAGAACCACGAGGTCGTAACTCAGAAAGAATAGGTGTAAGACTTCCCCCAAATAATTGTACTGTGGTGATACTGTAATGAGGAAAGCCTCAAAGAAGCAGAGAATGCTTTTCGAAGATTGATGCTGAGGCTTTTGCATAGTACCCCTTTAGTGATTCTACCATTAGATCTTGTCATTAAACCAATAAATAAAATTGTAGAACTACGACCCATGCTTTATTGGATGGGAAGTTCGGCAACTTAGGAATTGAGACTCTATAGAGAGGGTCTCTGTGATGTAATTAGAAGACAACAGGTAAATACAACCACCTGGTTCCGATACGTAAAAGAAATGCTAGCAGGTTTGGGGATAGGAGAATACTAGTCTAATCATTCATGCATTACCTCAAATACATAGTGAAAGAGAAATTATGGCACAGTTCCTCGGAGAAACAGCTGACTTTATCTTGATGGAGCAGAGTGCTCTATGGATTTTTAGCCATAAAAAGGGATAATGAGTTTGAAGATTTTATGGATTAAAATTGCACATCGTTGGCTAGAACTCTTTATGTCAAGGTCAGGATGGGTACTTCTCTAATAGCGACTTTTATGAGTTCATGAAGGAGAGTGCGGTCTGAATGTATGTTCTCTCCTGATTGTATGGAGATTGATGAAATATTCCCTTTTCTGGTGTTCTGCCTACAAGAGACAGAGGACAAAATGGGTGAAGCCTCTTTGTTTAAGCTTGGGAATCACACATTGTCTTTCTGCAAAGAGAATATTTAAGTCTGATACTACTATCCATGGGTTTGCCATCTCTAAATGTGTTAATTCAGCATGTTAGATAAGAACTAAAGCAGAGAAATTTGTCTCACAAAAATATTTGCTAGATGTATATATGTAAATGATAAGATGAAATAATTATTGATTTTAAATGTTTTCAGAAAACAAATCAGGAAAGGTACCATTTGGGGGAAAAAAGGAAATTTGACTGATCAACAGTGGTGGAGGTGCACTCAAAGTAGATTATAGAGGACTAGGGCTAGTGACTTGGCTAGTATTGCAGACATTTTAAGCACATACAGTTTATATAAAGATCTGTGATAAATCAATACAAGTTAGAATTAAAACATTAGAGAAAATCAAACCGAGAACGGACAAGGACCGTAAATGGAATGGGGAAATATTGAGAACATCACCAAAGCTCCCATACCACATAGTAGTAAGAAAGTACCTAAACACTAGCATAGATATGCAATTGCAAAGGCGAATCTCCTCAACAGGAGAGCAAAAAAGAATTCAAACTAAAATGATAATTTAAAGTGATCAAAACAGAAAAAAGTAAAAAGATGGACTGTAGAAGTGACAGAAGATGTAAGTCACAACCTACTAATACGAGGCATTTGCTGCTTTATAGCAGATATGAAATGATTAATGACTAACAGGCATAATACGAACTACAAGAGATTAGCACTGTGCATATTTTTTATTAAGCAAGCAAAATCTTACAAGGAATTTCTTTCGGTTTACCTGTAGTTTGGATTCGTTCCATTTACTGTGCTGAAGGGGTTGTGTGAATTATTTGTGTGCAACTGGTGTTTGTCTGGGCTACTATGTTATGTGATTCTTACAAACAAGTATTACAATACATACTTCTAAAGTACAAAAAAATGTTTAGGATGTTTTGAACTTTGATGGTTAATCCCCTCATTTTATGTCATGAACATATGGTCAAAAACCAAACTTTGCAACCAAAAAGATTACAAACTACCAAGATTTGCGCAAGGACAATATTAACAATAGTCCTATTTATTTTGTGAACATCTACTTTGTATAAATAAAACATGGACTTATCACAACACTACATAATTTAGGTACAATATGCAATGACTTACCTCCTGAATTTCATCTGGGACAGAAGCATCCATCAGCCTAAACAATAAATTTCGGAGAGGTCGAGCTTGACGACCAAGGATACTAGTAGCTACTCCTCCAGCTAAAGCAAGTGCAAGGTGATTCGAAAGCAACTTCAGACAGAGCTTTAGGAAACTGTGATGATCTCTGAAAGAAATATGGTGTCCATTAGATATTAGTATAGTTTAGGTGTTTTGTAAAGCTCTCCATTCCCCCCAAAGGGATATCATTGAGCTGGACTAGCTCAGGCAACAAGCAGAAATTTCACCAAACAGAGGTGGGAAAGGAAAGTGAAAGATCAGTAGACTAAAACCAACATTAAAAGCATGTATTTAAATATGAGCACCTTCCAACTTAAAGCAAAACTATACCGAAGATTGAAGACCGTACCGTTTTGTCCTACAGCAGACATTTTACACTGGAAACCAACAGTAACATTAAAAAAGCGAGAACACTGGAATCAGAAGCAATCCTCGATTTTGTATTGTGGTTTTGTATACACCTGCACCCAGTGTACTCTGTTCCATGGTAGTAAAATTAGGAAATAAAAACAGACTGTGTACACCCATAACAAAGCTTCAAAATACTGTCAAGATAGCAGTGGACCTTTAAATGTAATCAACAGTTTTCCACGTAGACCAACACAATTGCTAGGCTATATCCAATAATGATTTCTGTCCAGGTATGCAAAAGAACAATTCTGGCACAGTTTACTGAAGATGGCCAGATGATGCACTCTTTAATAACTCTGCAACTTTTGACACTGTGGACAAGGTATCCTATCAGAGTGATTGGTGTCTGTTGGCCACACTGATCCACTTAGAACGGTGGTTTATATAATTTTCTGCCCACTGCTGTGCATTTTTCTTTTTCAGTTTGGCATATAGATTCTTTTTTTCTCCCACAAATTATATAAAGTCCCAATTCCAGGTCTTTATTTTCTCACTTAATGAGGACTGTTAAGCTATCCAGGGTTTATGATTTGCCATGATAAAGCCTAAACAGAAATGGACAAAAAAAAACATAAGATGGGGATTTTTTGTAATATAAAAAATGGGTAAAAAATACTGTGCAAAAAAGTGTGTGAGCGTTCCCAAAAATGACTCTAAACTAAAGGTTTTCTGTTATCTAGTGCTTAATTTGAGCCATTGGTTTCTAGTGCTTAATTTGAGCCGTTGGTTGCCAGTGCTCGGCATCAGCACCTAATTGTCAACAGTGGCACTTATAACAGTCTGCCACATGGGGACATTGCTTATCTAATTTAGAGATTAGCACAATGAACAAGCTACTTAGCTTCAGTAGCACATTATCTGGTAGACACAATATCTAGTTGCAGATACCTTACATTTGAATTTCCCAGGCGTCAGACTGAATCTGGGAACTTTTGCATGAGCAGTACTCGTAAGTTGGGCTCCCCGTGGCGGCATCGGATGTGACGTCACCGTCACCTAAATAGGCGCTACCCAGATGCGCGGACGTCAGTTACTTTTCAGTTATGCCACGCCAGAAGGGCACAGCCATGAAGTGAACCGACTAGTGTGTGTCAAACTAGGGACATTTAAATGGGGCAACCCTAGCCCTATAAATGAGTCCGCAGATCAGGGATGCATGGGTTGGTCTGTAAGGAATATGCAGCAAGATATTGTCTCTACCAGATAATGCGTTACCAAAGGTAAGTAACTTGTTCATCTGATACAGACTTCTGGCTGCAGATTCCTTACCCTTGAATAGATACCCAAGCCACACTTCCTGGCGGTGGACTGCGGACTAATTACAAGACTAAAAAGTCCTGCAGGATCAATTGGCCTGTCCCTGAGGAACCGACTGTCCAGGCAGTCGTTTTTAGCAAACGTGTGCAGCAAAGCCCACATTGCAGATGTCCAGGACTGACTCCACGAGCCAACGCCTTGGATGCAGCTTTCCCTCTGGTGGAACGGGCTTGTAAGCCCTAAAGAGTCTGGTTTTTAGCCAGGGCATAGAATGTCTTACTACAGATAATGGCCCAGCATGAAATTGTTAGTTTCTGCACTGCCTAACCTTTTAAGCTCCCACATAATCCACAAAGAAATGGTCGTCAACCGACAACTCTTTTGTGCTGTCAAAGTAGAACGACAATGCTCTTTTTGGGCCAGACAATGGAGATGCTCCTCTTCCTTAGAGGGATGCAGAGGAGCACAAAAGGTGGGCAGTGTGACCAACTGCCCCACATGGAATGGGGTCACCACCATATGAAGGAATGAGGCTAAGGTGCAAAGCACCACCTTATCTGGGAATGTCATGAGATAGGGAGGCTTGGATGATAAAGCCTGCAGCTCACTCACCCTACTGGCAGATAAAATAGCCACTAGAAATGCTGTTTTGATGGAAAGCAACTGGAGGGGTCAATTATGTAGTGGCTCAACAGTAGCACACATGAATTAAGTGAGAACTAGGATTCGATCCCGCTGGGGAATAATGAAGGGCATAGAGGAAACATATGTACAAGCCCTTTCAGCATCCTATTTACAGTAAGTGACTTGAATAACGAGGGTTGGTTAGGTAGGCAGACAGAGCAGAAAGATAACAGAGCAGAAAGATACCCAGAGCAGAGTCCAACAGCGGGCGGATACTGTCTTGGTAAAAGACCGCCGGGCCGCCATGATAACCTTACAGACTTCGGGAGGAAAGTCGAAAGCTTTAAACTGTAGCTGCTCAATCTCCACACATGTAGGCGGGGAGTTGACAGGTTCGGCTGAAGAACCTATCCCTGCTGCTGCGACAGTAGATCCTCACGAAGGGGCAGCCTGATCGGAGGATCGATGCTCTTTCGAAGAAGCTTGCGATACCAGAATCTCCGTGTCCTGTCCAGAGCCACAAGAATGACTTGTGCCTGGTCGTTCTTGATCTTCTCGAGAACACTGGTTAGAAAGGCATCGCTGAACGATAGCCGCCTTGGAAAATCCAATGTGCAATACTGCTGACATTACACATTCTCTTCAGAGGCAAACAAATCTAACCAAGGCATTCCCCAATGTTAAAAGAGACCTTGCACCACCTCAGACTGGAGACCGCACTCATGATCCAAAGGTATCGATGGCTGAGTTTGTCCGCCTTCGCGTTCAGAGCACCTGCCAGGTGTTGAACCACCAGGGTCATGTCCTGCAGTTCCAAACACGTCCAGAATCATAGGGCCTCTAGACAAAGGGTCCATGACCGCACACTGTCCTGCTTGTTGCAGTACTGCCTAGCGGCCATGTTGTCCATGAACACTTGCACCAACTTCCCCTTGACAGAGGGAAGAAATACTTCCAATGCTAGTTGGATTGCCCGATGCTCCAACAAGTTGATGTGGAACCCCAACTCCTCCGGAGATCAGAGTCCTCTGATCTCCACCTCTCCCAGATGCTGCCCCATCAAAGGAGTGACACATCTGTTACTACTGTGAGAGTTCGGTGGGGAAGGGAGAGAGGTCTGCTTGTGACCCAATCGCGGGTAGTTAGCCATCACTGCAGGTCTTTTGCAGTTCCTTATGAGTTCTGGACCATATCGGAGACATTCCCTTGATGCTGTGCACACTGGAACTTCAGGTCCCACTTCAGAGCTGGTATAAAACATCTGGCATGCGATTTACCAATAGGATGCAGAAGGCCAAGAGTCCCAGCAGCCTCAGAATCATCCTCACTGAAATCCAGGATAGAGGCTGAAACACTGGTATCATAACCTGAGCATCCAGGACTCGCTGCTCGGGAGGATAAGCCCGAAACTGCACTGTGTCCTGAACAGCTCTGATGAAAGGGAGCGTCTGAGAAGTAGACAGGTGCGACTTCGGCATGTTTAAATTGAACCCAGTAAATGCAGGAGGTCTGCCATAGTCTGGAGACAACATTCTGGGGTGAGAGCGCCTTCAACAGAAAGTCGTCAAGTTAGGGGAAGACTGGAACCCCTAGCCTGCGCAGATGTACCACAACCACCGCTATCACCTTGGTGAACAGCCAAAGGGGAGCACAGAGAACTGAAAGCACTCGTGGCCTTCCTTGATCAGCTGGTAACATCTATGGGCCGGCAGGATGAAATACACATCCTGCAAATCCAGCTCTAACGGCCAGTCTCCTTGTTCTAGGGCAGACAAGACCGGAGCTAACATGAGCATCTTGAATTTCTCGTTTTTGAGGAAGAGATTGATGGTCGAAGTTCTAGAATAAGACGAAGACCCTTGTTCTTTTAGGGCAAAAGAAAGTAGCAGGAATAACAACCACTGCCTACTGCTGAAATTGGTACCCTCTATATAGCCCCCTTGGCCAGAAGAGCTGAACTTCCTCTCTGAGTAGAACAAGATGATCTTCCGCCAGCCGTTCTTGAGATGGCAGTAAAGGAGGAACAAAAGATAGAAAAAGGAGGGAGTAACCATCCCGAATGATCAGCGAGACCCATCTGCCCGATGTTATGTACTGCCAGATGAGGAGAAGATTCTGAATTCTCCCTCCAACTGGACACCCAGGGTCTTGCAGAACCAAATTAGGAAGACTTGGAGCCGGCAGCCGCTTTGGGGAGTGGATGTGTGGGGGGGATGTTGGAGAATGACTTCTGTTTACCATTCCCATCAGGTCGGAATGTACTGCGTCCTCGCACAACTTGGGAAGTGTGGGCAGGTCGGTGGCTGGGTATGGATGTCATGGTTCAAAACCTCTTCCATTGCCACGAAAGCCAGACAGGGGACGAGGTGTCACGGAGGGGCCCAAGGGCCTGGCCATAGCCCACGAATCCCTGAAGCTCTCCAGCGACGAGTCTGCCTTCTCTCCAAAGAAGGGCATGTCCATGAGGTTGGCCTGGACATCCCCCAAGAAGCCAGAAGTTATCAGCCAGGCACCCCAAGGCCACCGTAGACCAAAGCGCTCAACCCAGTGAGTCTATTGTATCCAAACCACACCTAATAGTGAACTCTGCTGCATCTCTCTCATCTTTCACTGCCTGGGAGAGCACGGCCCAGGTCTTCTCCAGAACCTGTGGCAGTACTTGAACAACCATTTCCCAAAGAGTGAGCGAGAAATGGCCAAATAGGAATGCGTTGTCCACCGACCGCAATGTCAGGCTGTCGGAAGAAAATATCTTCTTCTCAAGTGCGTCCAACCTCTTGCATTTCCTGTCCTGGGAGGCAGAAGGGAACGCTCCCTGGGACGTCGGAGCTTTGACTTCTAAGCTCTCCGGATGTTGACTGAGAAAATTTTGATCACGTCGTGCAAGGAAACGGCAACATGCTATTTTCCTCTTCATAGGGGTGCTAGACGTGGACTATAAACCTATAAGGACATCCATTAGTGTCTCATTAAAGGGCAAAAGGGGGTCGGATGAGGAAGCCCCAACCTGAAGCACTTCAGTCAAGAGATTAGTCTTGACTTGCACCGAGGGCAGTTCAGGCCAGTAGGTGGAGAGAGCATACCAGTATCTGGATATGTGTCCAGACCACTGGCCTTCGTAAGCTCCTCATACCCGCCCAGTTCCTCACCAGGATTGCCTAACTGTTTTTCTAAAGGGTCTAGAGACCCGTCCTACTCCTGTCCCATGCCAGAAACCTCTAAAAAATGTACAGACAAAGGCTCAGAGCTTCTGGGCTCCATCAGCGACAGAGGTGACATCGACCGACATAGATCTGACTCAGAATAGTCGAGAAACAGAATGAGGCTGTAGCTGGGAGCATTGACTTGGGACAGGCGGAAGGTCACGTTGGCACGACCAGGGCCGATCCGGATCTGGGATCAAATCCTTGAGACCCCACTGTGAAACCGCATGAGGTCTTCTCTGATCCTGCAGGGCCCGAAGGCACACCAGAGGGGTCAGTCAGCTCAAATACTTAGCAAATGGCCATGTAAAACACTTTTACTTGAGTGGGGGTCAGTCTGGCTCCCAGAAACGGGGGAGGTGCGGAGTCGAGCCAGGCTCTGGCTCCGCAGAACCATGTGTTGGAACACAGATGTTCCTCCCTCGTCGATTCTCAATGGATGAGCCAAAGTTCGCTTAGATGACGACTTCTTCTTGTGCCTCTTCCCCTAGTGTCCTCAGGACCTCGAGTGCTGCAAAGAAGACTTGGGTCTCCTAGAGCGGTCCAGCGACCTACTCTTCTTCGATCAGGACCATGACCTCCTAGGAGTCATGCTCGATGGCGTAGATTGCCAGGCCACAAGTCGATCCCTCGACGCCATGGCTTGGCAGTCCGAGCACGACTGAGTCGTGGTTGCTGGTTGAGACACAAGGTGCGGGTCGGTGACCGACTTGGCGCAGTGACCTGTGCCAAGTGGTTTAAAATCTACCCTTTGAGAGGTCATCCCTCGACACACAAAGAAAAATTCCTTGAAATATCTTAGAAAAAAGTATGTAAAAAAAGAGACAGAGGGGTAGCTCTTCTCAGGATTAGCGGCAAATGGTGTGGAAAGAAAAGAACAGACGTCTGCACGCCTGAGTGCCACCTATATAAGTTAACGTGATGGCACATTCAGCGCCAATAATGCCACACGGAGCCGAACAGTCACCCGACGGCGCATGGGGGTTCTGCTCTCGCAAAAGTTTCCAGATTCAGTCGAACGCCTGGGAAATTCAAAAGTAAGGAATCTACAGCTAGAAGTCTCTATCAGTTAACAGTCATTCTAATGTATATTGAATTAATAAACAACTAATACCTGCCACCCAAGCAATTCTTATAGCTTTGGGTGCCTGGAATAGTCTGAATTGTCACCCTTGTAGGAGTGCGATAATTAACTGCTGTGTTAATAACTGTGTTGACAATCTCAATGGCAGCGGCAATAGGTGGCGCAAGTTACAGTAGCCTCCTGACGAGAGCCCTGGCACTTATTTATTTAAATAAATTAGTCACTAATGTTATCACTCCCGTCCCAGCTCACAGAAACAGAAGAGAGAAACAACATTCTCACTACTGCTTTTGCACTTTTCTAATGGTTGGTCAATGTGCTGTATGCACTATCTATTTACTTGCAATTTCTGGGGTGAGCAGGTGTGAAACATGGGTGAGAACCCCGAAATCTATGCAGTACTTAAAACTACACAATATTTGGCATTTTCAGCTAGGAATCCTTTCTGTAGCTTGTTTGAGGTTTTCACAAATAATAATTAATTGAAATAGAAAAATGAATGCAAGTGGGATAAAAAGAAATAGGAAAAAATGTTTCATCTGTAACATTTTTCACTGAAGAGCCATCTATAAATCTCATACAGTTATGTCCAAAGACTTCAGGTAGCAGATATGAAATAGCGTTTGCAGTTATTTCAAATCCCATTATATCAGGAGCCAACAACTGAGTTGTTGCTCAAAATGACCTTTCCATTGTGTACCAACCATGCATCACTTGGCGTCCATGTCGCAATGTTTTTTTATTATCAAATTCTATTGTTTTGCAGACATATACACAAATACAACAAACCCAAGACAGTACATCCACCGTTGGCCACACCCATTTCACATACCTCGCATTAATCATTCACCCAGTCCAATCATTAATAATCCTGCCATTTGACAAGCATCCACGGGCCACATAGATGGGCTTTTCTTTTTGGGCACTCCAATCCACCCACGACCACCATTCTGCCATTGTAGGAGGGGAGAGGGTGTCAAGGTCCATTTCTGAGCTATGTTTCGTTTGGGGACTAGTAGTGCCAAACCTATAAACACTAGCTCCAGTCTGGGGCCGCTAAGGTTGTTGAAGAGCCCCAACAGGGTGAATCATGGGGTAAGCTGGAGTGTCCTGTCCAGTACCAATGGGAGCTTGCGCTCTATCTTCTGCCAATAGTGGAACAGCACAGGACAGGACCAGGCCACATAGGAGAAGTCAGCCCTTGTGAGTTGTATAGCGAAAGCAAGTAGGCTGGGGGATAGTGCAAACCCGGTGTAGCCGTATGGGGTCACGTAAGTGAGGTGCAGGTAAATACGTTGGACCAGATCCTAGCATGTAGATATTGCTAGCCCTGTGAGGCCCTATCCGGTTTTTCCTACAGTCTGCATCACCAAGGCAGCACTCCCATTTCTGTTTCAATTTAGAAAAGTCGCTAGGAGCATTAACAACCAAGGATCAATAAACTTGTGAAATGGCTCCCTTGCCAAGTTTCACAGTTAGTAATTTGGCTGTAAGGGGACTAAATTCAGGAACTGTAGAGTCGGGGGGAATGTGTGCTGCAAGGGCATGCCGCAATTCTAAATATTTGGGAAACGGAGTGTGGGAAAGTTGGAATTGTTTTTGAAGCTCTTGAAACATCATGTGTGGCTGCCTGCCCATATGTTGCCCTGATGAGTGATTCCTAGCCTTTCCCATTTTGAAAATCTTTTCAGCGTTGCAGTGTGGTGCAGCCATGTTCCTTGCCAAAGGGGGGTCATCTTGACCAGTTTCCGATCCCAGCAGGTAGGGCATAATGTTGCCCTCCAGGATAGAAACACCATCTTAGTGTACTCCAGGAGGGAGCAGGAAACTGGGGCCTCACAGAGGACAGCTAAAATCTTGTCAAGACCCAGGATGGTCAATTAGGTCCAGTATGCCAGATCATCCCAGCCCCCATTAAGCTAGTCGCTAATGACGGTCAACTGTGAGGCTAAGTAATAGCAGTGGAGATCAGTCGCTCCTAAACCTCCATCATAGTGTGACAGTCAGCAGTTGGCCTGTGCAATACGGGGATGCCACCTGCCCACATGAAGGTACAGATAGTAGAGTTTAGGGTATGGAACCATTTCTTACGGAGTGGGAAGTTCTGGAAGACGTGGAGTAACCAAGGCAGCGCCAACATTTTGAAGAGGGCCACTTGTCCTATCAAATGAAGCGGGAGGCACCTCCATTTCTGCAGATCCTGTTTCATATTAGTGAGGAGATGGGACAAGTTAAGAGTCCATGTCTATTACAGGATTGTAGCAACATGAATACCTAGGTAGTGGAAGGAAAGGCAATGTAGAGGGATGGCGGTTTTCCATAAGAAGGTATTTGGGTCACCAGTAACGGGCACTAGTATGGACGATGCCCTGTTAACGCAGAGCCCCAAGGCCTCCTCATACAGATCAAGCGGGTCCGAGGTCTGCAAGTCAACTTGGAAGAGGAGTATATCATCTGCATAGAGTGCTATGCACTCTTCTGGCCCGAAGGCCATGCCATCCTCGTATCCGAGAATCACAGTAGACGTGTGCCAGGGGATCTAAGGCAAGGACAAACAGCAAAGGGAAGAGAAGGCAACCTTGTTGGATGCCCCGGTGGATTGGGAAGAGGGCGCATGGTATCCAGTTTATCTGTACCTGCGCTGATGGGTGGGAGTATAGTAGATTAGTGAGCTTACAGAAATGGGCCCCTAGTCCAGCTCTCTCCAGGACTGTGCTCATGAACAGTTTCTCAAAGTTAATTTAGGAGTAGGGCTGATGGGTGTCACAGCCAGTGTGCCTAAGCGAGTGCAACTTGGACCCTTCGAATACAGTGGTGAGTGCCGGCATGAAACCACATTGGTCAGGATGGATCAAGTACAGCAGGGTTTGCCATAGTCAGTTAGCTAGCGTTAGCTAGCACCTTGGCGAATATACTAATATCTGCATTTATAAGGGAAATTTGCTGGTAAGCAGCACAGTCACTAGAAGGTTGGCCGAATTTGGGTATCACCACAATTGTAGCCATGTCTTGTTCAAGGGGGAAGGTGCATGCACCTGCTGCGGTGTACATAGCCAGGAGGTGAGGAATCCGAAGGTCTCTGACCCTCCATTAAAACTCAATTGGAAGCCCTTAGGGGCCCGGTGTTCCACGCAGGGTCATGTCTGACATCAACTGTAATTGCCTGATCTAATACCTAGGCCATGGGATAGGGGATTGAGGGCAGTTGGATATCGTCCAGAAAAAGGTGCATCCGCTCTTGGGGAGATCTAGGTCTGCAGCTAAATAAGCCATGAAATAATCTGCAAACACTTGCACGATTTTGGAGGTAAGGGCTCTGGGGTGTCCCCCGGATTCCATAACCCACTGTATCACTCAGGAAGTGATCTGTCTGGTGCCCAGTCAGTAGAGAAGCTCCCGCGATTTGTCACCATATTCATAAACTTGCCCAATGTCCTCCAGTATTGGTATGCTTCCTATAGCGAGATCCATCTCACTGATGGATCTTGGCGCCTGCCAATCCCCATTCAAGGGATGGGGAGCATTCTGATTTGCTCTGGAGTTTTAGAAAAATGATTTGGTCAGCCAGGGCTGCAATTTGTGCAAGTTTCTGCTGCTCTTGGCCGCGGAAAAAACCCTTATCTTGGCCACAGACTGTGGGATTGCTGGCTGCCCATAAGGTGCAGTCAAACTGGATGGTACCCTGATTTTCTTTAAAGTAGGTTTGTATCTGGGGCCTCATTTGGGCCAAGAAGTCTCTATCGGTCATGTACCATGCATTTAAACTCCACATGGGACAGAGTCCTGGTTCTGGGACTCTCAAGTGCACCATTAGTGGTACATAATTAGAGATGCCCTGCAGTAGGATTGTAGCTTTGGTTAACTGTAAGACATATATGGCTGGCACCCAGGGCAGGTCAATATGGGACCTAATGTTGTGAGCTGCTGATGTGTGGGTGTAAGTGCAGCCTTGCAGGTGCCATGTACTTCACGCATCACAGAGCCCCATAGAGTCTGCACAGGCAATTAGCGTCCAAGAGCGACATGCCGGCCTTGGGAGGTTTGTGGAGTCCCTATCTGGTTTGGGGACTGCCTTACAGCCACCTCCGACCACGGTAATGCCTCATGGGAACATCAACAAGAGAGGCCAATGCATCTATCTAATGTTGGGAAGAGGAGCGTGTGTGGGACGTACACCGATAGCAAGTTATACTGCCTGCCCTCCAGGAGCCCTTCTACACGAAATACCTGCCCTGGAGGTCAGAGAGAGTGTTGGTCACCGCAAGCGGAAGGCTTTTGTGCAGTAGTGTAGTGTAGTTCCTATTATCCCAATAGGCTCTGCGCATTGGAATAATACCTCCAATAGTATAGACCTAGACCAGACGTTAACTAGGTCTTCTACTGTCGATATTAGACTTAAAGTTTTGGGTTTGCCAGCTAGCTCAGAGTTCACTAGAAACTTTCTCGAATAGGCAAGGAGGAGTTGAACCTCCCTGGATAGACAAGAAGGGATTTAGTTTCTGACAACCATAGAACATGACAACTTTGCTCTCCCCTAATCAAGAGTGTATCTCTAGAGTCGTGTGAAAACAAAAGACAACTTATTTTACTCAGTCAGTACGTGCATTCTTAGTTTCACCAGTTTGTAGAGAAAAGGAAGAGACGGGCGTGTTCAATAAAAGATGTTATTTATTGATCAGTCTCTTTTCTCGTACAAGAGAAATGAATCGATATTATTGCAATATTTATGGTTAAGTAAAGTGCATACAATAAAAGCAGAAGTATAAAATAATACTGTAAAAACATTTATATGGTTTCTAAGCCATATGGTGGTTTAAAATGGATAAAATAGATACATACATATAAACATTTGACTAATCGTACTCAACTGGTGCTTCTAACTACGCCTACCCCAGTGTACCTGACCTAAGCCTAATACGTGGGCGGGGATAGAAAGTAGTAGTTTAAGTTAAGTTTGTTTTGCCAAGTGACTGATTCAAGAATTCTCTGCAAGGGGTTATTCAGTTCCGTACCTTGAATCTAGGATGATTGAGGGATGGTATCTCTCATCTTTGGTCTCGATATTCCAGGCTGCCTGCAAGGGCTGCTCGGAAGCGCCGGAGCTGGATTTCTCGGCAGGAGAAAGGCAGCGTCTCGTTCTCAGCGCGTCAGGAAGGCGGGGCAGCGTCAGTGGGCTTCGCTCTCTGCTGAGCTTCGGCAAGTCTCGCTGCTCCGATCTCGTCACCACCGCGTGTGTTTGCTTAAGGCAATATCGGTAATATTTATACCTGTAAGGTGCCGAGATTGACGTAAGGATGGACATAGATACGTCAATAAGGATGTCATACGAGCTGGTCGTTAGCACATTCTTTTACTGAAGTTCTCGGTGAAATCAAAACAATGGCCGCAGGGTTTTTCCCAGGTTGTCATAGGTTTGATTTGTTTTGAGAACTCCGTATGCCTTATCAGGGGCTGGAGGAATATTGCTTGCCTAATTAGATGGCAAGCGTTATGACCTAATCAGATAACGCGCTCCTGTGCCGTGGTCTGGCGTAATCAGATAACGGTTTCTGCATCATGGGATGGCTGCTAGTTAATTTGTTAACCAGAATAGGGTCAGGAATAGGGGGATCGATACAGAACCTATAGGAATACATCACACCCACTCCACGCTAACTATGGCCATATTTACGAATCTAGGCATAGTAAAACATACTGTAGAGTATCGTGTATACCTTACCACCCCAAAATACACATAATGCATTTTGAAATTATGTAACATACGGGAAAAAAATAGTCATATGTACTATATGCACTCAAGCAGTAGAATAATGCTAAAATAATCACGCATATGTATACATTATTAGTAATTGAATATTAGAATTACACATGAAATGGCTCTTAATACAGAAAAAAAGTTCGAGACCACTTCATCACAGTTCAAAAATATTTATAAACATACCAGCGGGCAGCTAATGTCTATGAAGTTTCTAAAAATAGAAATTAGTTCTCTAAGAATAGTTCTTACTTTAAGCAGAAGAAAAGTGTCCCGTAAAATTTAACAAAATATTTTGGGGCTGCTAAAAAATTGATGTCCGTGAACTGGAGGAAAAGTCGATCTTGCTACTTTATTATTAAAGTTGAAGGCCAAATTCAAGGTGTCGGGAACGCCGTGTGCTAGCTTGTTCAAGAGTCATTATTTCTGCTCTGGTGAGAACATCATATCGTTGAGACTGCTGAAAAAGCTGTCAACAGCTTCCTGTGAGAGTTCCACTAACTCGGAAAAGGATGTAACCATGCATTCATGTGCATGATTGTCTCCATTGACGTTTTGAGTAGTATTGCTGACAGAAGGTTGTACCTGATCGATGCTGCTTTCATCTTGATCTTCACTACCCCTTAATCGTAGTGGTGAAGTTTCCACGAATGCCGTCATCAGGATTGGCAGCCGTTGAGGGCAGATCAATGCATGAGCCTTTACCGGACCCAACAATGTTTCTGCATCCATTGGCGCATCCGATTGTAGCGTCAGACAGGTGTCCAACACGCATTCTTCTCCACACAGCATGCACCTTAATACAGGTAAAACACATCTTTGCCATATCGGCCGAAATGAAAGAAACCAAGTCATGTTCAGGTCTCTAAGCCGGGTTAGTCCCAGGATTTTTGATATCCGGTCCCGGTATCCAATGGCTCGGATTGTTTCTTCCCTTGTCGCAGGTGTTTTGTCTGTGACATGGTTTGCCATAACGAAATATAAGGACTAAGAATAGGATTCCTGCAATTAGTCCTAGAATGAGGGGAACTCCTCCAAAAATCGAATGGACGAAGTCTTGAAAAATACCCAGTATGGCTTTGAATGGTGTTAATGCCATCGAAAATACTGTCTTAAATACATTTGAGACTCCACTGGTATCAGAAATATTTAAGATTTCATTCAGGATTTCTGCGAAATGTATGGGGGAATTAGTTGATAACAATGAGTGAATCTCTGCAGTCGTCCTTGCGACTAGGAGATCATACGTTTCTTTTGATGACGTGAGCCTGGTAGGCGTCTGAAGAAGCACTGTTTTCATTCTGCTTAAAGTATCAACTCGAATAGAAGTAATTTTCAAGTTAGGCCATGCCCTTGCCTCCCTGTCTGGAAAGGAGCTGGGGAACAATAAGCGTCCACAGCACATGACCTTCGCAGTCGTACTAACGAGATAAGGAACCCCGGGCAGTAGACTACAACATCTGCGATCCACAATTAGAATGTAACTCCCGTTATAGAGTCTTTTAAAGAATGGTTCTATCTCTGTTGCAGGTGTGCCTAGCTGGTGACATGAAAGGTTATTTGAGTTCCCTTCACAGGCTCCATGCAAACTAATTCCATTACACAGAAGTGTACCGCTTAGTGACATTGCACAATTATTGCCACTAAGAAACACTTTCTGTCCTTTATTACTGACACATGCATGTGAATAGGGCAAGTTCCATGTTGTCTTAATGTACCCTTTTCCCAATTTTTCGTACATGCCAGCCTGTATATATTTTTGGCAGTATTGAAACCTGAAAGTAGATATCGGAATATTAACTATCCCATGTATTATCCATTCAATGACAGGTCGTTCTGACATTGTCAATGGTAATCTCTCGAGTTTCTCAATGTTCAGGATTGTATAATCAGCACCCTTCTGTGCCATACTGATCTGTTTATCAGTAAGGTTAAAGATATTGAATAGTGACGTTGTGTTGATTAAACGCCAAGGCACATAGCCTGAACGCAGATTTTGTAACGTCCAGCCAAGCTGTACAATAGAACGCAATTGAGACTGACCGTGTTGTAACAACAGTAAGTCTTGCGATATTATGTCGATTGCTGATGACACAATGCTGTCCAATGAAAAGATTCTGGAGGACAGAGTCATTAACCCATTGTCCACTACAGAAAGCGATTTTTCCAAATTAATACGGTCAATTTCCCGTATACTTTCTGCTGTCTCAATTTGAGTTATCTTCCAGGCCTCGTTGTAAGCTGCATATATAGAGGCTGCTATGAAGCGTTTTTGACGCTGTTTGCGTGGTCCCATAATGAAATCACGCAAGTCAGCACCATCAGTAAGTAAAGTTAGGTGTTGCTTAATTTCTGTCAGTGTGGAAGTTTTTAGCCAATGAAGGCAGAGTTTGCCCACACTGTAGGTGGTGATTATCCCTGGGTGTTGTCTTTGGGAATATCTAGGGTCTGGCCTGGTCAATTTGAACCCCTGTGTTTTGTTCAGGAATCTGTCTTGACAGTTATTAGTATCTGTGGGCCAGATTAACCATTGTTTCCAATCAGGATTTGTTCTGTTTTGGTTTAATACATAGTTTACGTCTATCTCTTCATCTGCAGAGTTATTGCTGTTCATTGATGGTTTTGGAATAGACGGTTTATTTAAGTCTTTGATTTTGGCTAATCCAAGACAGGTAGTTTGTTGAATAGTTTCATTCAAGAATATAATTTGTTCTGGGATCATGCAGGCTCTAAACAATGATTCTATACCTTGTACTTGCCATTCTTTTGTACCCCAAACACTTTTTACTTCAACATTTTTGTCCCAATAATCAAAACCAAATGTATTCATTTGTTCAAAAAATGAGTCAGAATATATCAATTTTGTGTTTGTAAGCATGGTTTTTGTTCCTGTCTTATTTGACAATTTGAAATAAAATGTTTCAGCATTACTTTTGTTGAACCCTGAAAAATATGAATATTTGTCAAACGGTTCTTGAGCTTCCTTTTGGAGGGGTTGCACAATGTTCCCATTGATTATAATTTAAAACATTTCTAGGTTGTGCTGATTTATGTAAAAAATGGTTACCATAGTGGTTGTAGCAGTACATACTATCATAATTAGACGAACCCTGCAAATGATCATGTTTGGTAAATTTAGCAGACATCACTAGGTCAGACATCATGTCATTAATACTTTCAAAGTCCCAATCATCAGCAAATGAGTTTGGTTTTACAAAGTCACTCAACGAGATCTTGATTTGGTGTGGATATTTGAGGATTTCGACCGGACCATAAATTTCATAGTCAGTATTGTCCCATGCTACCCCACCCGGTATAGGATTGGCTGTGAAATTGACTGAAGAAAGTTCTCTTTTCTTGACGTGTGAAGACGTGTGTGGCTTGAGGATCAAGTTGATTTTCTGGCTTGCTGTGTCCATTTTAGCATATTTTCCCTCAATGAAGCGTCCCAAACATAGTATCATGATGAGCCAAAGTATCAGGATAAATACACCTAAGGACACCCAAAATTCAATCCACGGAGAAATCAGATAGGTTTCTTTCAGCTGTTTCAAAAGTTCCTTAGCTTTATCTTTAAAAGTTTTTGTTGATGGCTGTGTCTTTGATTCACTTAGATCTTCAGAAGAATCTTCAAAGTTGATGAAGTAGCCGGATGCCGTTCTGTCTATTGTTCCAATTGCTTCAGGATTACTGTTTCTTGCAGCTTCAGCATATTCATTTGTTACTTCATTGTAGGTTGGTGTGTCTCTACTAAATGTTTTTATTTGGGTTTTCAGAGGTGTGAGTTCCATTGCATTGTTGCATAGTCCTTGTTGTTGTTCTGTAGGCGTTTCGAATGTGATTAGCCTTTTAGTTAGCACCTCTGTACTTGTAGCAAACCTCGGTGTTCTACTACTTATCGGGAGTCCACTTGGCCTACTGTTTGTTATCGGCCACATGATTGTGGTTTTACCAGGTCGATGGATACAACTCGGTTCTCCTTTTTACCAGCAAGCGGCGGTAGTACAACTGATCTTGTCCCGTTGATGGACAAGACAGGAACTGCTTTTCTGTAAGAAGGCCCAAATTCCTTCTTTACCGCGATCTTTTCTCTGACTAGATCCCCGACTTTTGGAATCCAGACAGGTCTTGCTGGGACAGGTGGTGGTTCTTCAGTGGTTGTTGGCTGCTGTTTCAACTTTATGTTGCTCAGGTCTTTTCTTGTTTCGTTTAAGTCCTGCAAAATAGCCAAACGGTCTTTGATATCAAAGCCTTTTTCTTTTACCACTGAAGTCTGACTGTCAAGATCCAAGACTAACATCCTAGTTCCAAACAACAATTCGTACGGACTGAATCCCCTCAGAGAATTTCTTGGCAAGTTGTTTAGACTACGTTGGACACTTATTAGATGTTTGACCCACCCAGCTCCCGAACCTAATACCTTTGCTGTTATAGATTGCTTTATGTCACGGTTTTTTCTTTCAACAATTCCGTTTCCCTCGGGATGAAATGGACAAGAATACCGCAATGCAATGCCCATGCTGGCCATGGCCTCCTTATAAGCTCTAGAGCTAAAAGCAGGACCCTGGTCAGAATGCAGCACGCCAATTGCGTATGTGCCGATAAAGACTCGCAAATCTTTTATAACAGTTCTGGCGTCAGCCGTTCGCTGGGGCCACATCCATATGAATCTCGTGCATGAATCCACTGCGACCAAGATATATTTATAGTTACCATCCCTTTGTAAGGGACCACAGTGGTCCAGGTAAACACAGGCTAATGGTTTATCCGAGATTAGAAGGGGCGTCTGTGCTGGTCGTCTTACTGTTGATACTTTCATTTTCTGACAAATGTCACATTCTAGAACATAGTTCCTGGTTTGTCTTCTCATTTGTGGCCACCAGTATCTCTGTTTTAATAACGATACTGTGGCTGAGACG
The DNA here is from genome assembly GCF_964261635.1 of Lissotriton helveticus. Classification (NCBI taxonomy): domain Eukaryota; kingdom Metazoa; phylum Chordata; class Amphibia; order Caudata; family Salamandridae; genus Lissotriton; species Lissotriton helveticus. The sequence continues at coordinate 272,935,495 of NC_136062.1, forward strand.
CCAGCATGTACAGAAGCAATCCTTCGTGTGCCGCTATGATGAGTCCTGACCTATGTTCCATGTTTGGAATTACTCTATCCCCCACTCCAGGGATTCGAGCAAATGGAACATTATTTGCATCAGTTATGTATGAGTACTTTACTGGAAAGCCTTTCGGGAGTGTTTCTATCGCGTCTTTTACTGTAGCGCTGACAGCTTGTAATATATCGCTGTCTATTTTTGTTTTTGACCGAGTGATGGCAGCTACGGAAGCCGTTTGCACAGCTGCCTTGGCGGCCTCATCAGCCAATGAATTCCATGCAACGTGAACGCCATCGCGTTGATGACTCAGTGTATGTATCACGTGAGTCTTTGGTAGTTCCTTTTGTAAAAGAACTACTTGTTCCCAAAGCATTTTATGCTTGATTGTGCCTCCTTTTGCATCCTTAAAACCATTCTGAAGCCAGATCTGTAAGTATTCATTGTAAGACTGAAAGCAATAATACGAATCACACACTATGAGTGTGGGGAATTCTCGATCGGTATTTTCAAGCGCCATCTTGAATGCTAGTAGTTCAGCTCGCTGAGCTGTACAATCTCCTAGGGATTGCGTTTTAGTGACCAGTGGTTTAAATTTTCCTTCGTGCCAGCGACCTTTAACAATCGCGCACGCAGCACTGTAAGCTTGTTTACCTCCTACTGCGGGTTGTGCTGATCCGTCTGTATATATTATACAGCCGTAATGTTCTAGAGGCAGAATTTCGGTCGGCGGTGGACATTCGAATTCATATTGGAGAAACTCTTGTGTTTTTAAGTTAGGATCAAATTCGTATGCCACGTCTGTTGCAGCAAGAGAATTAGCCCATTGTATCCATCTCGGATGGAGTGCCTTAGCATTCGGAATGCTTGCCTTTGTTACCGCCTCCAGGGCTGGTATTGGTGTCACGATGATTATTCGTTTACCTTGTGAAAGGGCTCGTTCTTTTGCTATAGCTGTCTGTGTTGCAGTAAGAATTTTTTCCGTTGGGCTAAATTTCATTTCAGCTTTAGTGTATAAGTGTGATTTGTATGCAATTGGTACCTTTTCTCCCTCGTTAGAGGTCAGGTATGTGAATCCGCATCTTCCTGGGATGACTCTAATCACAAGGTTGCGTGTGTTATCACGTGTTTCTAATTTTGTTTTAATTAACATATCTGTTTGTAAGGATCTCAGAATTTCTGTGTGTTTTTGAGTCCAATTTGTTTTTTTAAAATCTGGTTTTATTAGATCATAAAGGGGTTTGACCCTTTCTGCGTAATTTGCAATGTATGTTCTTCCGAAATTTAGGAAGCCTAGAATTGACTGTAGGTTTTTTAGTGTTCTAGGTGCTTGGAGTACGGCACATTTCTCTAGGAAATTGTCAGCCAGGCTTTTGCCTTCACTTGATAATTCATATCCTAAGAACAGGACTGTTAGATGGGCAATTCTAGATTTTTTAAAGTTGAATTTGTAACCCTCTGCTGCGAACCCAAGTATTATGGTGTTCACTCTCTTCAAGTGAGTATCCAAGTCATCGTCTGTTAGGTATATGTCGTCGACATACGATAATGCTTCGTCATCATATGTTTGTAGTAACTCTGTTACTCTCGCTGAGAATAATCCTGGGCTGTTCTTGTACCCCTGGGGTAACCGACAGAATTCTTTTTGAGCGCCATTTATTGAGAACGCTGATAAGTATCTGCTCTCTGGTGCTATATTTTGACAAAAGAATCCATTAGAGATATCTAATGTTGTTTTATATTTTTTGCGCACTATGTTATTCATTAGTGCAGCACTATGCGAGTTTTGTACTGCAAAAGTTTTGCAACACGAGTTAAGGTGTCTGTAATCCAAAACTAGACGATATGAATTGTTTGGTTTGGAGACAGGAAACAAAGGGTTGTTCATTTGTGAGGTGCAAGTTTCAATCACCCCCTGGTATTCTAGTTGATCTAGAATTTCTTTTACCTGTTTTTTAGCTTCTTGCTTGATTGGATACTGCCTTTATGCAGTAGGTTGTGATTTTAACTGGATTTTGTGAGGAGGAGAGTCCTCATCCCATCCTACATGATTTTTATATAAACCAGGAGCCTGAGCTACTGCCCACTTTCTTGCAAGTGTATATTTTTTATGAATTGGAATATGATTTGAGAAGGCAGGAATAATTATTTCTTCGCCATGTGGGCACTCCCTGACGAACTCTGGTGGCCAATCTTTTTCAGCTAGAAGGATGTCATAGCACTTGGAGAGATTATCCCAAAAAAGGCCCCTTATTTTTCTAGTCTTATCCCCTTCTATACGTAAAGTTATTTCATATATTTTGTGAGGTTTGCTAACTCTGGTGTCTGCAGTTTCCACCTGAATGTATTCATTCGTGTCCACTGTCTCCAGATGATTCATAAGGACTTTGCGTGCTATGCTCACTTCTGCTGCGCTGTCTAGCATTGTCTGAGCCCACTCTCCGTTTTTCAGCTGTGTCCTCAGTATTCTCGGCATTGTTGAATACTTTAATACTCGCTACCTTCTTTTTTGGAAACTGTAATTTTTTATTTGGATGAGCAGGTTCCTTGTCTTTGGACTTGACGTGCCCTTCCCTGGGTTCCGATCGTCCTCTTCTTTCCGATTTCGGCGAGGAAGTCTGAAAAGATTGAGAGGGACGTGTATCAAAGTCTTGATATTTATCAGGTTTCTTTATGTTATCCCTATTTCTAAGGTTGTATTTTTTCACAGAGGGCTCCCTTTGGGGAGACTTGGGTCCTTGGTCCGGAGATCTTTCTCTCCGCCGAGGAGACCTTCCTCTGGACTGGAATCTCTTTTCTTTTGGATTGGATTGTTTGTTTCCATCCCAGTTCTTCTTTTGACTGTTTAGATTATTTTTAATAAATATTTGTTCAGGACTTTCAATTAGTTGGGGCTTTACTGGTATTCCACCCAAACTATCTCTACCTAGTTCTTCATAGGATTTTTCTATAATTCTGGCAATTTCAGCTGGTTGGTCTGCTATATCTGTTAACCTCTGGCGGATCGCCACATTCGCTGCTTCTCCTTTTATGTTGGCTAGTAATATTGCCGAGACCTGCTTGAAGTCTTTTAGTAATTTCATACCAAGAGTTAAAGCGGGTTCTGGACCGTATTCGTCTTGAATTTGTTTTAGCACATCTGGTATTACTGACATGGATGGAACTCCATGTGTTTTTGTGTAAATGGAAGCAAAGACTGTACCCCAAGTGTCACAGTCCTCCACGTGTGGTGCGATTCCCATTGGAAGACAGATAGTCAGAATCCTGTGTTTATCCACAGGGGTGGTGTCTGGAAACACCGCCTCTATTTGGGTGATTTTTTGTGCTAACCAGAATGGTATTTGTTCCCGTTTAGCTGATTCTTTACCTAGGCAGGACTGTATGTTCTGTGGTGTAATTTTATTTGTGTTCCCCTGATGTGGGGTCAGCTGTGGAATTTTAACTACAGGTTGGATGGTTGAAGTCCGCATTACATATTGGACTAGTTGTCTATATATTTTAATTAATTGTTTTAGTTGTACTAAAACATCTGCTGCAGACATCCTTTCGATGTCTGGATGTGGTGTGTATCCGGCTAGGACCGGCCACGTTGCTCCTGGTCTACCTAGTGGACCGAGCCTGGTGATGTGATTATTATGTTTTAGGGCGCCATTAAACAAGAGCAGATGCTCTTGGAATTTGAGTGGTACTTCCACTTCCTCGAAAGGAGTGTAGGTATCCGGAGGTTCCTCTATTTTATAACAGTGGAACTCCTTTGTTACAGCATTTGCTGCTGGAAAGTTTATCCTTGAATAGAATACCTCTGTCTGCCGATATTCGTGTGCCTCAATTACGAATATGACTGTACCACCTCTTGGTGTCAGTCCATTGTCTATAAGTTTTAACGTTATAGATCTTCTTATGTTGACCGGGATGAGTTTTATATCCGGGTCTGCTTCTTGCATAGTATTATCAGCTTCTATTACTTCAGCTGCTACTCTAGCTATCTCTCTTTCATCATCACTTTCTGGCATTTTACTGTCAGGATGGTTATTCTGTTTGTTTGCAGATCAGGTTTCTTGTGGAAACAAAGATGAGATGCACAATATTTTGGAACAGTGTATCCTTCAACGTTGATTGAACCAAGAACCATACATAGGAGTTCCCTCCTGCGAGGTTTGGCGGATTTTACCTCTCACCCACTCCAGACGTCTTTGGAGTATTATGGGAAAAAAGGGGTCTGAGTGAAAAAGCACGACTGAGTTACTCTAAAGTCTTGCGTTAGTTTTATCGCCTATCCAAACACGTTGGGCGCCATGTAGTGTAGTTCCTATTATCCCAATAGGCTCTGCGCATTGGAATAATAACTCCAATAGTATAGACCTAGACCAGACGTTAACTAGGTCTTCTACTGTCGATATTAGACTTAAAGTTTTGGGTTTGCCAGCTAGCTCAGAGTTCACTAGAAACTTTCTCGAATAGGCAAGGAGGAGTTGAACCTCCCTGGATAGACAAGAAGGGATTTAGTTTCTGACAACCATAGAACATGACAACTTTGCTCTCCCCTAATCAAGAGTGTATCTCTAGAGTCGTGTGAAAACAAAAGACAACTTATTTTACTCAGTCAGTACGTGCATTCTTAGTTTCACCAGTTTGTAGAGAAAAGGAAGAGACGGGCGTGTTCAATAAAAGATGTTATTTATTGATCAATCTCTTTTCTCGTACAAGAGAAATGAATCGATATTATTGCAATACTTATGGTTAAGTAAAGTGCATACAATAAAAGCAGAAGTATAAAATAATACTGTAAAAACATTTATATGGTTTCTAAGCCATATGGTGGTTTAAAATGGATAAAATAGATACATACATATAAACATTTGACTAATCGTACTCAACTGGTGCTTCTAACTACGCCTACCCCAGTGTACCTGACCTAAGCCTAATACGTGGGCGGGGATAGAAAGTAGTAGTTTAAGTTAAGTTTGTTTTGCCAAGTGACTGATTCAAGAATTCTCTGCAAGGGGTTATTCAGTTCCGTACCTTGAATCTAGGATGATTGAGGGATGGTATCTCTCATCTTTGGTCTCGATATTCCAGGCTGCCTGCAAGGGCTGCTCGGAAGCGCCGGAGCTGGATTTCTCGGCAGGAGAAAGGCAGCGTCTCGTTCTCAGCGCGTCAGGAAGGCGGGGCAGCGTCAGTGGGCTTCGCTCTCTGCTGAGCTTCGGCAAGTCTCGCTGCTCCGATCTCGTCACCACCGCGTGTGTTTGCTTAAGGCAATATCGGTAATATTTATACCTGTAAGGTGCCGAGATTGACGTAAGGATGGACATAGATACGTCAATAAGGATGTCATACGAGCTGGTCGTTAGCACATTCTTTTACTGAAGTTCTCGGTGAAATCAAAACAATGGCCGCAGGGTTTTTCCCAGGTTGTCATAGGTTTGATTTGTTTTGAGAACTCCGTATGCCTTATCAGGGGCTGGAGGAATATTGCTTGCCTAATTAGATGGCAAGCGTTATGACCTAATCAGATAACGCGCTCCTGTGCCGTGGTCTGGCGTAATCAGATAACGGTTTCTGCATCATGGGATGGCTGCTAGTTAATTTGTTAACCAGAATAGGGTCAGGAATAGGGGGATCGATACAGAACCTATAGGAATACATCACAGTAGGATGGCCACCCTACAGGAACCCAGTGAGAACCAGCGTGGTAAACTTGATCATACCCCTAGCGTCAGCAGAAAGGACAGTGCTCCCCTAGTAAATGGGTTTCCTGGAGCATAAGAACTGCTGGCCGAAATGTTTTGGCGTAACAGAGGACAGGAGATCAATTGATGCGGTCCAGCATACCATTCACATTCCAGGAGATAACAAGTAGTGCCATAAGGATCACAGGTCGTGCTTGGTTTTGCCGTGCTGCAGAATGGCCGCTTCCCGAAGGGGCTCTGCAGGCCAGGCGCATTCATATTACGCAAACTGTTTGGTCCTGTGCTGTCATCAGTTATGATAGTTGTGCGGGCCCACTGCTCACTGGGCCCTAGACCACCAGTGGGAACCGGACCACGCCCCATAATCACGCGCCTTTTGAACTATAGAGATAGAGATGCGATCCTCAAGGCCGCCAGGGAGCAAAGCCCAATAAATCATCAAGGCAACTCCTTATCATTCTTCCTGGATCATACCACAATGGTGCAGGCCGCTCGCAGAGAATTCAGACGAAGGGCATCCTGCAAAAATAATCCATTCCACATGCAATGCTCTACCCAGCCAACCTAAAAAATTACTCACGAAGGGCAATCGCACTTTTTCCACTGACGATGGTGCAGCTCTGAAGTTCACCAAACATATTTGCGCCAAAAAACCATCTCTTCGCTCCCCGCAGCCAACTGAATCAGAACACAATCTGAGCGATAATGACGAACCTGGTCAATTTGGTTTTAAAAAAACAGTTTTTTAAGTTTTATGTGTTATGTTGCATTAGATAGCATGTCTGGTTGCTTTGCCAGTCAAGATCAGTATTAGCTAACCTCTCCAGCGGTATACGGACACCAAATCCATGTTAGACAGATTCCTGTTGCTTTCATTTGGCCTGGCCACCCTGCCACCAGGCCGGTTTTATGCCGGCGCCCTATGCCACTCCGGGAGATCTCCCATGTGTTATCTTTTTTGGGTTAACAAGGGAATAAAGGGTGGGTGGGTAGTTTAACACAACCTATTTGGTGGGGTGGTGTGAGTGGTGGGTGGGTAAAGGTATTCAAAGAACTTTCAGACAAAAAGATGTCAACTAGGCTACACACTCTTATCGTGCACTGTAACATGTTTCCTACAGAGGCTACTTCAAAATCATATATGTGTGAAAAATGTATCGGTAGTAAACTCAAACATTTAGCATTTCATTCCAATGTGCATCTTCACCAAATGTGTGAAACACTATACAACACTGCAGTTATAATATGACTGAGACTAAATTCCTCACCTGGAACATCAGAGGGCTAAACGATTTTAGGAAAGTGAGATTAATGCATGCATATTTAATAAGGCGCCACATTGATATTTGTTTCTAACAAGAGACTCACCTAAAATGCGGGGTCGACCCCAAACTATGAAACCAATATTGGGGAGAGACATATTCAGCTCCATACTCCAACTATGCAAGGGGAGTGTCGGTGTTGATAAGACGCAGGTTGGGCTGGACAACCTCACATACACCAATCCACGCAGAGGGGAGATATGTTATTTTACAAGGTACACTAATGTCCTCCCGGGTGATCCTAGTGGCCAAATATGGTCCAATTACAGATGATCCAGGTTTTTTCCTCACTGTATGGGCAAAGGTGCTGGCAATGGGAGGGGACACAGTGATCTAAGGCGGGAACTTCAATACGACCCTGCACAATGGAATGGACAGGGTTGGTCCCGCCCGCAGCCCACACCTTGAAGCATCTCATCGTCTGAACTCCATTATGCAAGATCACAGTCTAACGGATATATGGCGCAGTAGGAATCCAGCTGCTAGGGAAGGCACATGTATTACTTCACATCACAGCGCCTGGTCCAGACTGGACTATTGGTTTGTCACGGGCGACATAGCCTCCTTAACCATTGATGTCGTGCACCTACCGTGCACATTGTCTGACCACGCCCCGTTACTTATGCGCTGGACCATACCACAGACCCTACCCTCTGCATTCAGATCGCGACAATCACCACATGCCTTGTTAGACGCAGCATTTAGGGAGGAAATCCGAATTGAGTGTACCCAGTTCTTTTCAACAAATGAACGGTTGGTAGAATCTCCGTCAACCCTATGGGAAGCCTTTATGGTAGTTATTAGAGGTGCATGCATCGCTAAGCAATCAGGTGTTCTGAAATCCATAAGAGCAACAGTATTGAAGCTGGAACAGGACATCCGGGCCGTGGAAAGGCTGTTCTTTCAAACAAGTGCACCTACACACCTTGCCAGTGAGGAGGCTGCCAGAGAGACATGCTTCCTGGGGCGGAACGCTAAAGCACGCAGCTATGGAGAGGAAGATAGGCCGGGTAAGGCTCTAGCAAACACACTTAAACAGTATACATCCTCAATGTATATAGCTGAACTACTAGATGATAACTCATCTCCTATCAGAGGGCAACAAGCAACGCACGCACACCTTACTAGCTTCTACTCAATGATTATTTCCCTCCTACAGCCTGACAAAGAAGCCAATCTCTGTGATTCATACAGACCACTCTCTTTAATCAATATGGGTGTCAAAATCCTTGCCAAATTAATTGCTAATAGATTACAGCCTCTCCTACCATTAATAGCCAGACCGGGCAAGTTTGGCTTCATTCCAGGCAGATCCACAGCACACAATATATGCACCTTCTTCGCTGCTCTCTACCAGATTTATCCCAAACTGCCAGCCATCGCTGCATTCCTAGAAGCCGCTAAGGCTTTTGACTCCCTTGAATGGCCATTCTTGAACACTATACTACCCAGACTAGGATTTAGCTTCAATTTTATCAAGCTTATTAGTCTGCTTTATACTGAGTCCACAGTTCGTTCAAGAGCCATTCCCTGTAACGCGGGGTACCAGACAAGGCTGCCCCCTATCGCCGCTACTATTCACAGTGGCGATGGAACCTCTAGCTGACAGGATACGTCAACAACACACTGCTAGGGGACTAGGGTTCACAGACAGAAGCCTTATTATTTCAAGGTACGCTGATGATATTACACTGTACATTCGAAAACCAGATGAAAATCTAAACCCAGTGTTACAGGAAATTCTCCAATTTGGTGGTATGTCTGGCATTAAATATAAATTGGTCTAAATTGACTCTCTTGCCCTTAACAGACGCCCCACTAGAAACCGAATTGGAGTTTCCAATTACATGGGCTGATCGTGCATTAAAATATTTGGGGGTGTGGCCGAGCAAAGGCACGCAAGAAATCTGGCGTATGAACTTCGGCCGGCTCCTGGTCTGGTTGGAGCGCAAATCAAAATTTTGGTCAGAACTACCTCTCTCCTTGGCTGGTAAAATAGGTATAACAAAAATGATCGTCCGCCCTAAGCTCCTGTATCTATTTTCAAATATCCCCATTCCCCTGTCTACGGCTTTTTTTAAATCTCTTCGATCCATCGTAATAGCCCTGATATGGGCTGGGAAGCAGCCGCAGGCGGTTCAGGAACTGCTGACACGTCTGCTCTCACGAGGAGGGCTGGGAGCTCCGGATCTCAAACTATTTGCCCTAATGGCACAGGCCCAATACCTCCAATTATGGGTTCATCCCATTCCATTTCAACCACACATGGCAACTGAGAAAGATGTGGTGGACCCAATCCCTCTACACGTTGCACTATACAAACCCTACCCCAGAACGACCAGTGAAGTGAACACAATCGAGATATTGCGCAGGGCCTAAGGATGCGCGTTGCAACACCACTTCTATATGCATCTTCTACCTCACTCGCACATCACCCACTCTTCCCTCCTCTTCAAGATAAAGGCAACATGGCAGGCGCCCGCACCATGGACCTAACCACATTAGGGGACCTCTACCCAAAGGATACATTCCTGGATATGTCGCAGAGTCCAGAGGGTACTCCAGTACCTATCTTAAAATTACTCCTGTATTATCAACTCAGAGCTACCTGTCGAACATTGCACCCTTCCTTTCTATCAGCTCCCACCACAAGAGCACATACTTGTTACCCCGTCTCCTCACAAACTTATTACCAGACTATACAATCAAACACAATCTTACTCCCCCTTTCCTGCCACAAAGGCCCTGGCACAGTGGAAGGCGGATCTAAACAAATCACTGACAGACGTAGAATGGGCATTTTGCTGTTCTCAGCTTAGTTATCTATCCCCAAACTATAGATTGAGACTTATCAATTTAAATGTATACACAGGGTATATTGTATCCCCCTGCAGTTAGGCAGAAAAGGTTTACGCCCAGACGCAAACTGTTGGAAATGTAAGCAAGTGGAGGCAGATTTTCTTCATGACGAATGGTCCTGCCCATCCATAGCTAAATTTTTGGAGAAGGTGTATGCAATTATTCATGAGGTCACCGGGATATCCCCGAGATGCCCACCGCTGGTGGCTCTTATGGGGTACGTGGAGGATGTTCCCCCTGAGAAACACCGACTAGCGGCTATGATGCTACTACTGGCTAAGCGAAGACTGGCCATACACTGAGAGTGCCACTAGGTACCCCAAAATTAATACCTGGATCTGAGAGGTGTCCTACTGTCAGGAGCAACTGCTTGCATTCTGGGACCTCAGGCATATGGCATCCCGGCCGAAAGATATTTGGGAGCCATTCGTGGCTTGGCTCAGGGAGAAAGACATGACCGCACCAGACATCTCCCCATTAGCTACAGATACATAATCACTATGGTTCGACCAACCATACACCTTCACTCCCACGTACCTCCCATAAGAGCTGCACACCCTAGTCTTTTGAACTCATGTGCCAAAAATACAGCTATTTGCTTATATAAAATAGAAGTGATACATGACAAAAGTCACTGATCTGTGTAAATACCTGAAAACATTGTAATGATAAACTTTTCCAAGTCAAATGTAAAGTACAAAGCATTGGCAATGTAATTATTCTAAGTGATGCAACTTAGACTTGTCTGTATCGACCAGCTACTGCTTTATATAAATATGTATACTTGAAATGGAAGTGCATAGTCTGACGATGTACGCTTGTTATATAGGTATGTCTGAATGATTAAAAAATAAAAATAAAAAAAGATCACAGGTCAAGCTTTGTGAGACTAGGGCCCTGAGAGGGGTCTAAGTTCTAACTATCACGACATGTAGTGAGTCATGGAAGGCGGTGTGGAATGGGAATAGGCAGGTGTAGTTGTGATGTGCTTGGGGAGGGGGGTTGCTGCATGAGGGATCTAAAAGCCCACTCCATCACAAACCAGTGAGACAGGCTAACCACAGGGAACCAAGAGTGCAGCCAGTCCACTAGAAAACGCTCTGCATTCGGGGTTTCCACATGCACATGCGATTCTCTGCATCCACAGCCCTGCCTTCCAGCGCAGGACTTTAAAGACCTGAATGTTAAGAGTAGCCACATCCTTTTGCATGGACAATCATTTCAGTAATGCGATGGGCAAATCTGAGCAGGTCCTGGCGCAGTAGTGAAGTTTTCACCTTAAACTTCTCCTCTTTGGGGTCCACTGCTTCCTGCAAACCATCGATGGCCTAGTGGATGGTAGTGTGATCTGGCTGGAGTGCACTGCAGTGCTGGGGTGCTGATGCCGCGTCTCTGGTCATCCAGGGCCCTTGTGGTAAATTGATCAATCTTTGTTTGGGCTGGAGCAGATGGAGCTGGTCTGTCTTTGTTTATAGTGGCCACTGGGCAAGCGAATCAACCCCGGAGGGCAACAGCCGTTTGCCCTAGGGCAGCACGAGCAGCTATGGCTGAGACATCTGCGCTGATGAGTGTCAAGGCCTGAAGCTTCTCCAGTGGCAACCTACATCAGAGGGGCTCAGCACATGGGCACTGCCATCCTGTTTCGGGAGAGGGACGATGGTACATCTAGGGTGCGTCAGTGCATAGCTGGTGATTCTGCCATGTCCCCACCGCTCCCCTATCCTCATTTGGGGGCCGGGCCAGTGCTGTCGCAGGGCCCCTGCCCCCCAATCCCGCAGCCCTAGATCCAACACGATCAATAGGTTTCAGTCTGTTTGCAGGGAACTTATCGGGTTCTTCCTGGCCGCTCCGTCAACTGCACACTGGGCCCTCCGCAGCCCAACATGGCCCACGTGAAGCAGAACACCCACACTGCGTGGCACAGGAGCCGCACCCAAGAGCGACGAGATCTGGCACCAGGTATGCCCTCCGCGGCCGCTCTCACAGCATCTCGCACCCACACCCCAAGGCTGCCAAAACAGACACCATCCTGATGAGGGGGCTCCGTCGGTAGTAAGGTAGTCAGTCAGCTTGGGCGTGGCCCCTCCTATCTACGGGGGAGCCCTGGTCAGATGCAGAACAGGAGGGTGGGGTCTCAAGAGAGTCACTAGTGTGGATGGCAAAGGATTGACAAAGAGGTCATGAGTGGGACTAAAGTGCGGCCGCCATCTTTGCAGCGTTGGCCACACACCGCAAAGGTTATGACTTTAAGCACATTTATACCACTAAGAATTTTGGAATACCAATAATGCCATATACTTTTCATAGAATCGAAATATATAAAGAATTTCTTAGATAACAATCTAACCAGAAGCTGCAGATTTGCAATGGATATCATTTGTGAAATATACAATATAAAAGCTTAATTTCCCCAATGTCCAGAAAAGTGCAAGAAATAGAGACAGTGGGTGCAGGGAGGGGGTAGAGAGCCTTAGCTCTGAAAGAATTAAATGTGCCATAAACTAATATTAAGCATGAAAATATTACTAAAAAACATAAAAATACCTTGAAGAAGGAAAAGGAAGAGGAGGGATTTCACTGTTGATCTTTTCACAGTAACGCTCCAGGAAGGTTCGAAGATGTGAGAAAGTGCTCTCCTCCAAATCCACACAATATGGTCTATGCCAAGCAACAACTTGTCTGAAAAGCAAAAAACACTGAATTAGTAAAAATCTATCCACAACCATAGATGACTAGTATACAACACACACTATGTAAAAGAGTCCCTAGGCTGGATGTCTATTAGAATAAAACAAATTAGATGAACGTTCACATAGTCGGTCTACCGGTACTATACCTGGAGACATGATATACTGACACGATCTTGCAGGGCAAGCAATCCAAGTTCTTTTCGGTGGAAAGGGCCCATAGAGTACCAGGGGGCCCAACCCACCTGGGAGCCCGGTGGGGGCGGAGTCTTTAACTACCGCGTTAGGGACTACATACGAGAGCACGTGGCCTGTGGACAATCGAAAATGCCATGATCAACATATACCCAGACTATACCTTAGCGGTACAAGACAGCAGGTCCCCCTTCCTCGCATTAAAGAAAGTCCTAAGACAACATATTGTGAAATTTGCTCTTCAATGTCCAGCCACCTTAAGGATACAGTATGTTGGTAAAACTAACTTCTGCACCACCCCAGATGCCGCATGTGACTGGATAGAATAGAAAGGTCTAGCCACCCTCATGAAATCGGCGTCCACACCGCAACAAAGATGGCAAATGCAGACTAGTGCAGTGGAACAAACGGCAACTGCAGAGACCTACCAAGGCCCAAGTGGCGAGGGAAATAGCCCAGGTGGTGCGGTATGCCGAAAGGCATGCAACACCCGCTCTCCTTTATCATCTGGGTCCGAAGTTGAAAACCCGACAGAGGCTCGGATGTCACTACGCAGAAGTCTGACAACCTGCTGTGACATGTTCTATACAGGTTTGCTACATGTTACACAGTCACTTGAGTATCGCCCAGGTTAGCCATGCCACCCCTACCTGAACGCTATTGTACACGACGTACCAGGGCCATGAACAACAAACTATACAGGCGGGCACCCAAGACTGCCTTACAGTCCCGCCCCCCACCGCCCCCCCCCACTCACACTGTGTGACTGTTAAAGAACTGTTATTTGAAGTTTCTCACTGTATTTCCTTTTTTCCAACAAGCTAAAGTTTAACTATGTTGGAGCTAAGTGCAGATGGCCGGCTGCTCGTTGGCTCGAAGGCCTGGGAGTGAAAGTTGGGAAATGTCATCAGTTGCGGCACTTTATCTGTGTCCGGATATGATGCCTATTATTACGGATGGACACTAAAGCCCCCAAGCTAGGCAGGGCACACACACTCACAGGGGGACGGCGGGCACAACGTTGATACAGAGGGATTCATACCCTTACTCCACACCAACCCTACATAAATGCATGCACAGAACCCCTCTATCTTACTATTAACATGGAGTGTTAGTGGGTTGGCGAGATATACTAAGCTCCATCAGATGTAACAATACCCACTGAGGAGAGGAATTACTATTGCATTACTACAGGAAACCCTTCTGACCAGACAGACGCTCGCCTCCATGCACAAGAGATGGAGGAGCATGACAGGTGGAACTACATACACCGTATACGCAAGAGGGGACTTGATCTGGGTGGCATCCGGAAAACCAATTGAGGTCCAACACACCTGCATTGACCCGAACTGACACTATGCGATGCGTGAGGGGACACTGGACAGACGTCCAATAGCACTGAACTCATTTTACGCTCATTTCTTTTTCGTTTTTTTAAAATGTTTTTATTAAATACAAACATCATTTTGGCAATTCTGACAGTTATTAAATAATTCTCTCGCCTGGTCGATTGACACATGTTCAAACTCAAATTCAGTATCAGAGCAACAATACATCTTACATTTCCTAATAGTCCCTTTAGTACCCACTCCCCCCTGTCTCAACCCACTTTTACTCTCCATCCGAGCTATCTACATCAGACTCGGTAGTGGATCACAAATGTCCCCTCTGAAAGAGTTCCAAGCTGCCCAGATATTAGTCCATTTTCGTGGGCTCCCTCTATTCTTGTATACTGTGCATTCAGTGATCATAGGAAGAACCATGTTCTTGCACCAGGCTGTTAGCGATGGCAATTCTGCTACTCCCCATTTCTGTGCAATGTCCCTTTTAGCAATCATGAGACCCAACGTGACCCATGTTTTTCCATGGCGGGTGAGGTCGTTGGGCTCCCATATATTTAGCAGACATCTTCGTGGCTCTGGCAGAAGTGATACCTCCATAGTTTGTGATATTGTGCGTAATACCTGATGCCAGTAAATTAACTTAAATATTTGAAAGATTATTTTCTTAGCCGTTGAAAACAAAGATTTCAATATCTATGAATTTGCAATATATTAAGGGACTTCTGCTTAACCCAATACCAGATTGTTGTATATTTATTAGACTATCTGTGAGAGAAAATGACTGCTGCCACTGAATAAGTTGTACAGAGTGGAAATTGCCAATAAAACCAACCTATAGCAAACACACCAAGTGTGGCATCAATACGAACATATTTATCTGACACTTTTTTCTTTAATCATTTGTTACTCACCTGTCTCTAGGAAGGGCTGTCCATGCAAGGCTGTGGGAAGTGCCAGCAGAAATCTGTTGAATAGCTACTCCATCTAACCCACTTACTTTCTTTGGTTTAGTAATGGGACCAGTTGAATTACCCTGGCCACACTGGCCCATGGAATTATTACCCCAGGCATAAACTTCATTATCTATAACGATAAAAGACATGATAAAAGAAAATTAACTCAACACCCTAACCATTTACATGGAATAATATTGTAAACAAATGCATTACTGAAGTATACATTTACCATGTGAAAGAGCCAAACAATGGCTATCCCCTATCGAAATATCAACTATTCTTGTAGCAGCTAACT
This sequence comes from Lissotriton helveticus, assembly GCF_964261635.1. Classification (NCBI taxonomy): domain Eukaryota; kingdom Metazoa; phylum Chordata; class Amphibia; order Caudata; family Salamandridae; genus Lissotriton; species Lissotriton helveticus. The sequence continues at coordinate 272,950,860 of NC_136062.1, forward strand.
CTTCAATAAGCTTTGGTCTAAGTGCTGTAGCTTCTGAGGACCCACAGCCAAGGCAAGCACCGCAACCCCAGGCATAAACCTAATAAAAAAAGAATTTGAAAAAAGGTTTAAATCCTGAAGCCTATGCAACATTTATTTACCACGTATTAAAGGAACAAAAGTCTTTCATGCGTATATTCTGTGTGGTACATTTTCATGAAATACTTCGTTACCATGCAACACATGGTCACTATAGGTAAGGGGCAGATTAATACAATTATTTACAGGAGAGTTTGGACAATCAGAAACTGCTCACTAGGCTCAGTTTCCACATTAAAAAACCTTTGGACTTAGACAATTATTTCTGAGAAAGTCTAGGCTAATAGTGCTTTGCAGTAGAACGTAAACTAACATAATAACAGAACAAAAAAACAAATGACCCACTCAAAGCGTATAGTTTATTTATTTTACAAGTTAGTTAACATTTCAAACCATCTCCTAAATGTCAATTATGATCTCAAAAAAAGTGGAGCAAAAGTACATTACAAGTCCACACTAACATGTTTGTGAGAGAGAAATAATGATATTCCGTACAGTTTAGGGTGAAAAGAGGACCCAGGTACAATAAAATTACATAATAGACGTATTGGCACGGAAACAAGAGTAGTAAAACCTTATGTTCAACCGAAATGTTCCAAATTCAGAGATCATTACAAGGTATCTTTTATCTCAATTCTCATATTCTTATCGCAACTCTCAAACACTTAGTGTCACATTCCAATACAAAAATGATGGGTGTAATGCTTGGCAGTCACTGGTAATCAGTTGGGCTGCCTTTCAGTCAGTCCATCTTGTTTTGTGCTCTATGCCACTCCAGAAATGAATCAACATAGGCAAATAACACTTGAGAATGTTCCAATTAGAACAAAAAGACCTAATGCCCGCACCAGGTCACATGTAGATTTGAATCATCAACATGACCCATTTGAGGTGACATTATTCAGGCCTGTTTGAATTTTGGGGTTGGCCCTCTTTTGATGGAAGTCCCACTCTGCTGTTGATCTTTAGTTTGAGGCAAACAGTTTTTCGGATCCGATCTTCTTTTCGAGGTCGGCCTAGTAAAGTGGAGCCTTCAGACAGCGAGATGTTCCTAGTGTTTATGACCTTAGTGGGCAGTCTTGCCTTTTTGAACGTGGGTTTCTTGGAATCCCTAGGGGCCCATTGCTCTCATGGGTCTGAGTCAATCAGAGAAGGTGCTGTGCCCAACTCCTCCTTGAGGTCAACTATGGAGAAGGCATGATCTCCCCACATACCCTCCATTTCAGTGCCTTCCAATTCCCCTTCGAAAGCCTCTTATGGGACACACAAGAAACCGAAACGTAGACTCCAAAGAAAAATAACTCGCAGTCCATACCCAACACTAGATGGTCAAAGGGTGCCCACCATACGACCAACAACACATGCTGCAAACACAACAGACCCTGAACAACTCTGAACTTTGATTTATAATACCCTAGAACATGACCATACTGAACAACTGTTCAAGATAAATAACTTTTGAGAGCAAAAACGAATTTCAAATACATTGCCAAGGAGGACATTACTGGACATGGAAGGGAAATTAGATGACAGAGTCATTGGAATATGTTCAATGTATCTTTTATAACAAACACTTTTTAAATAGAGCAACACTTGTAAAACTTGTGTAATCAAAATGTATACACTTACTGTTGCTTTGTTTGTTCCACCACTCTGCAAGAAGTATGTGAATTTGAATATTAAGAACTGATTACCTAAAGCACAAGTCTTTTCAAATATGTGGCTAGAAATGTGTTCACATACCTGTCCTGTCGATGTCAAGGCAAGTGAAGACTGGCTTCCTGCGCATACTTTCCGAATAAACATTCCTTGCAAGGATTCAATTACTTTCGGTTTGTACACTCTGTTGGTATCACCATGTCCAAGTTTGCCTAGGGAGTGAAGACAAATACTGAAGGCAGAACATACACAAATGGAATTTTAAACTCTAGGAAGAATTACTATAAGTTGGTAGAAAATATACAACAAACACTGAAAGCAGTGCTTAATTTGTAAAACATTAAGTGCCAGAGTCCTTCTCGGTAGCCCACTGCAGCTTGCACCACCCATACTCTGCCAGCACTGCCAATGGCAGCATCAACATAACACCTAACCGTCGCACTCTTACAAATGACAATTCACACCATTTCAGGCCACAGAAAGCAATAATAATGGCATGAGAGGCTGGTATTATTCATTTTAAATGTATATTGACTTACTAACTATGGTTGTTATACTCCTCTAAAAACAGCACCATATATATGGTAGACTGATAAATTAAGACTTGTAAAATAATATTTCAAGAATTATAAACCATGTGCAAGTGTTATGGTGTTCCCAAAAGGTTGCAATTATATAGGAAACAGAAATTCTGCTCAAATTGGAGAATAAGAAACAAAATAATTGCGTTAACGAATTTAAGGAAATAAACTACAGTTACCAAATTTTATGTCTGGCTAATGCTTTCAACCTTTTACTACTCCACAGCATTCATTAAAAAAAGAGACGACAATGTCCACTGGATCAAGCAGGAAGAAATACACATCACGAGATGGACACATAATCCTAATTCACTCTAGTCCATCTATGTTTGCTGCTATTCAGCAACCGAAGGGTTACATTTTTCCCCTATAACATTTCAAGACTATTGTAATGTTGTTGTTGTTACCTGGGTTTTCAAATTTCATGCCTTATTATCCGAATCCTTAAGCAGACATTTCAGGACTTATGGCTTGCATAAAGGCCTTTTTTGGCAGTCGTGTCTGCCTTTCTTACACTTTGTGCATGAGGTTCTGTCATGCTGGGGAGCTGCTACTTTTGGGCATGAACTTGCAGACGGCGATTTCCTAGGCACACTACCTGCGAGAGAACATGACTGCTCCTTCTTGCCTAGCTGCGACCCACAAACACCTTATCTTACTACCAGAACGAGATTCATGCTAGGCTTGTAACAACTGTATTCACACAGGCTTAAGCCATAGGAGCTTGCCCTCACAACCTCCATTAAAAAGAAGCGCCTTCAACCCGGGTATAGTCCCTCCCAAGTTGGCTGGTTCTCCACTCATTAATAAGCCAACAGGTCTCATTAATAAGCCAACAGGGCAGAACGGTAATTCCTTAAATAATATAGATCCTGGTGGCAAAAATCAAGGATCTAGAGCTACACTGAAAATCCTTAAAAAAGCTCAATGCAACTTTCCTGTCTAAATCAAGCTCTAGGAGCTATACAGAACTTGCATTTCACACACAGGGCTGCTGTACTCCCAGGAACATAACTCTGACTCAGGTTCGTCTTCCCAATCCAACACAGTGCTATGGTGCTTGGATGGGTACATAAAAGAAAGCGAGAGGTTTATTCTGACAGTGATCAGACTAAACAGATAACCTCCCCCTTTCTCGCTATCTTGGCCAGATTCATACTTTGCATCCAGAGGACACTTTCCAAACTTGATTCTCAGAGTGCCCAACAGCTGTTCTGGCACATGGTCATGCACCTTTGCATAGGTCAGTCACAAAGAAGATATATAATCGCCTTGAAGCAGAATACCCTAGGCTTTCCATAGAGAGTCAGGTTGCTGCCACTTCAAAGACTTGATGCTAAAATGTTAACATTTATAGACAAGTTTGAGAGGGGCCACTAAGATACTATTACTCTTGGAAAGGCAGCCAAGACAAACTATTGGACTTCTCAGGTCCAAATACTGAAATTCTTGATATGTCCGTCTTGCCAAGGATGGGATCAACCTTGTGGATTCAGACATCCTAGCCGGTTGGGCACACAGAAGGTGATATAACTACTTAACAACACCAAATGAACCATATCTGGTGATGGTGCTGCTCTATTCTATTGAAAATTGACACCTAACTTTGAAGAGCTTGCACATTATGTGGCTGGACAGGAAGCAGAGGGTCTAGAGCTAGGAAAATTAATTATCACTTTTACAGCTTTGCAGAAAAGTCGAGGTCGTGTAAAAAAAAAAAAAGATGCTGAACAACCCTTTTTTGGAAGGGCTAAAGGGGGCAAAGGACGCTCATCCGGCTTTTTAATTTAAATGTTTCCCAGTGCTTCCAGAAGTTCTTCTAGAACACCCACAAGCATGGTGACTATCAAGATGAGGGTCGGTCCACTACGCTCTTCCCTTCTCACCCCAGAGGCAGCATGGTGTGTTATGAAATAGAAAGCATCTAATCAACTCAAAACCTTTATTTTTGATTTTGATATATTTCCCACAAATAGAGATTTTTCCAGAATCTATGAATCATGGAACCAGTTGAGCGTTTTCATCAGAACTTTTTGCTCACCAAGATATTATTCTTCTCCCCTCAAGAGCAGCCCATTGTTGATCGGTGGGCTGGATGTGCAGGAACTCCATCAGAAAGGCCCCGTAAGGATGGGGAGGAGAATAGAAGTTCTAACCAATATCTTTTGGGTACAGAGGATTTGCCTCGCAATCCTCATATTTAAACTTCACCAGAGGTTCTTCAATTCCAGTACTGTTACAGCACTCTAAGTATTGCTTCTGACCTTTCGGTGTTTCACCAAACTGATTAAACCAATGGTAGAGTTTCTAATGGCAATAGGGGTTCAATGACATTTTCAGGTTACAGGACCGTCAAACTCTGTTAACCCATCTTGTATGGGTAATTACCCTGCTTCAGGATGCTTCTTCTAGACAATTTGGTATCCCTTTAACTTTTAGTTAGATTTTTCCGGACTTCTAGCATCTTCCATTCAAGCCACCTAACCGGGTTCTGTAAATTACATAGCCCTTTAAAGATTTCAAATTCACCTTCAAAGTAGGTCTCTTACGCCAACTCAGTAACCCTCATGAATGTGACGTAGTAGAATATCCAGTGCTGGTGGTAACAGAGGTCTGGAATGGAAGGGCTATTTTCGCTTCGGAGCTAGATGTGATCAAAGTTGGAAGCCAGCAGGTGGTGCTGGGGAGTTCAGTGCAGGGACTTATCTACCAGAGGCAAGTGGCCAGTCAAAGAACGGAAATCTCACACCAGTTGGCGATAGTTTCCTTTGCGAATCAATGGCAGACTGACCACAAGACTTGTGGCTACATCCTACTGAAAAGGGCCAACTTCTGAGCAGTTCAATATATCAATAACATGGCGGGCATTCCAAGATCGTAGCAGATATTGCAAAAGATCTTAGGCACTTTTGCATCAAAGTTACCTAGTAGTAGCTGAATATCTCCCAGAAGAAACAAATGTTGTAGTGAACCAATACTCCTGGTACTTCAGGGGTGTCAGTGATTGGACATGGGACCCTCACATTTCCCAGCAAATCACAGGCATCTGATGTCATTGCTAATTGGACCTATTTGCCTCTTGTCTGAAAACTCACCTCAGTCTTTTCTTCAGTTGAATATCATACTACAAACAAGACTCATATTACTCAAATTACTGCAGTAGGTGCAACTCACTGACCTCTTATTATTTTACCAGATTAATAACTGGTACTTGCAAGCACAAGCTCTTACCAAAACCAATGCACTCAGTTAAAAAGGTAAGGGCTTCCATTTTATTAATTTACAAAAGCATTTATTGTTTATGTTAAGCACTGGCCAAGTTAGTTTAGGAGTCCATGGGACTAAAATCAGCTAATGTATTCATATGAACATGCAAATATCCTGGAGGATGTTTGTTAGGCTCATTGGTGAACTAGTTATTCGTGCTTGCATGCCACATTTGTTAAAAGTTGAATATGACAGAGTTAGAGAGGGCTGTGTGTGCATTTCTGTCAGTGCATATAGAGGCGACGTCAGTTGCCCACTACAGTATGCCAAAATCTACTCTAAATGCCTCTGAATGATTAAAAGGCAACACAACAACAAATCACATACCATTGTCTCCTCCTCCAAAGGACCACACTGTTCTTCCATCTTTGGATAAAGCTATGGTGTGTGAACTGCCACAAGAAACTTCACCAACATTGCTGATGTCCTTCACCAGTGTTGGAATATTGCGACTGTTGCTGTCACCATGACCTTAAAAGAAATGGTTCAATGTAAACAAGACATATGCCACTTTAGAAAATGATTACATATTTTAGACAAGAGATATAATGACAAGAGAACTGTTGGACATGTGACAAAATACTTAAGGAAAAAAGCTTTTGTTACTAAAAAACAAATAATTGAACTGCCAGATTTCGTGGGTCCAGCCAAATAATGGACACTACTCTATCATGAGATTTTCACTATAATTTTTGAGGGATGGAAATGTGCTGCATTATACCCTGCTCGAAGCGTTGCCTCTCATAAATCTAGTTCCTCCTTAGCTGTATCCAGAGGCTAAAGAAATGACATATTACTTTCTGTGTATCTGCATATATTCTATACGTCTAGACATATACACAACCAGAAATTACATTCAAAGCAGAGTTTAACAAATTATAAATAGCAAGAATTCTAAGAGAAAGGCAGCAAATATAGTTGGGATCCTTTTAGGGAGTGGGTTGGGGAGAAGAGTGAAGGTGGTAATACTGAAAAGTGCGTTAAAGACTTATAGAGAGATGCAGAGATAGGTGCAAGGAAGAAAGAAGGGAGAGGAGAGAATGACTGGTTAATGAGCAAAAGTTGAGATACTTTATGAAAAGGTGGGGGGCGGGGTCACACACTAGTCAGAGATAATGACAGTTGCAAATTATGGAGGTTCATAAATAAAAGAGTGTAGAGTTTAATGAAGGTCAGAGGAATATGCATAGTGCTTTAGTTCTATAAAGGGATCATGAGCTTCCAGAGACGATATTTGCCAAATCAGAAGCCACTAAGGTGAGCCTGTTCCATATTACCTTTAATAACAGGTACTTTGGAAGTAGATGTGTATTCCATATTCTGAAGATGCTTTGTCAGCAAATGCACACAGGTGTTTTAATCATGATAGGTTTAGCATCAATAAATACAGAACTGAAGCCTATGATGGGTCAATATACACATTGTGTTGGAGGGGTGTGTGCCTCTTTTCAGACGTTCATAAATTCTGGAGGAAAGCTAAGATAACCAAACTCTAAGATGTCAGGTATTGTATTTCTAAAACAAGTGAGTATTGGGGTATAAAAAGGTCTCCTCCATGGTTGCTGAGTAGGTTGCGTTTTTGATATAATTTAATAAAGAGGTCTACTAAAAGGTTAATGAGATTAGAAAACAAAACATGTCATGCCTATACGAGATCCTTCAGAATCAGCGACCTGGTCAGTGTGCCGGCTCTCCCCCGTGCAGCTCCACCACTGAGTGCTGCCCCTGAGCGCTATGCTGCAGGGTGTTCGGCCCCCCTCCACCCGCAGGCTCCTTCCTGCGACTTATCCCTGGTGGTCCAGTTAAAGAGCACTGCTCTTCTGATTCTCTTGCATTTTTTCTCTGTGCCGTCTTTTTTCTCCATGCCCTCTGTTCTCTTTTCTTACCTCTTTTCTCTCCTTTCTCCCTTTTTTCCCTGTGTTTTGTCCCCTCCGCTGCTGCCCCCCGCACTCTTCAGTGTGTCCTTCCAGCTCCCGCCAACCAGCTGACCCGCCCTCTCCCTGATCCCTACTTAATGGCAGCCACTGCGCGGCGCACCAAAGACGCACCAAAGGCAAGCTTGTCTGCGCCCGTCCACAACCTGACTGAGACCGTGACCAGCGCCAGAAACCCTGGGCCTCCGACCCGCATCCGCTACGACTCCAGCACCCTCCACGTCTCAACCCCAGAAGCAGTAACAACTGCCAGCTCTCGATGCCGAACAACACCCAAGGCCCTCTCTCCTGTCTACACTGCCACCACACCTTCAGCCACCTCTGTACCCCAACAGCAGCCCCGCCTCCCGGACTTCACCACCCACAAACCATTCAACTGCATCCTCCTCAATGCTCGCTACACAAGCACACCACAGAAATCTGGCATCTCCTCAAGCCCTACTTGCCCGACATCGCCTTCCTCACAGAAACCAGGACCAATGCCAACTCCACACCCGACATCACCACTGCCACTCTCGACGGATACAAGATCCTGCGCAAAGACCACCCCACTTGCCCCAGAGGAGGCATCATCATCAACCACAAAAGAATACACTACATGATGGCCACCACCCCGGCCGACATAACGACCCTCATGGAGCACCGCCACTTCCAGATCCAGACTAACCTTCAAATGACTCTCTGCAGAACCCTCTTCAATAGGCAGCCAAGATCCTGCACTTCTTTCACCGACGCCATCACTGATCTCATCGCACCTCACGCCCTCGCCTCCGTAGACTACATCCTACTCTGAGACCCAAAATTCCACCTGGACACCACAACGACCCAAACAACCCCTCCCTCCTAGAGAACCTCGCCAACATAGAACTCACTAGTCACCGCACCCACGCACACAGCGGGGTACACACTCGACCCAGTCTTCGCCGAAGGAAATAGCATAACCTACAGCCACACCACATGACTTCTCTGGATAGATCACAACTGCATCCACTTCTCCTTCAAAAAAACATCGTACACAAGCACGCTCATCTCCTCCCCCGTAGAGCTGGAACAAACTCACCAAAGACCAGCTCACCTTCGGCCTCATCAGCACCCCACCTCCGACTAAGCCAGACGGTAACACCGCAGCATGCAACCACCACTGCTGGATCATGAACTGCGCGGACACACTCGCCTCAAGAAAGCCACAGTAAGACACATCAAGAAAGAAAGTTGGTGTATCCCTGCACTCCAAGAATCCAAACACTCCTGCCAGTGACTTGAAAAGACATGGAGGAACAACAAAACCCGGGAAACAAGTGCCGCCTACAGAGCAGCCACCACCCTACAACACCATCTTATCAAATCCACAAGGAAGAAATTCATCCAAGACAGAATCCTCACCAACGCTCAAAATAACAAAGTGCTCTTCTACATCATCAAGGAATTCGCCAAACCCTGCAGCGCAACAGATGTCCCACACTCCCAAGACCTCTGCAACAGGCTCATCACCTATTTCCACCTTAAGATCAAGACGATCGACGACAACTTCGAAAACCATAACCTCCACACCAGTCCTGCTCCCCCTCAAAGCGACGCCACCCGCTCAATTGGACCCTGCTCACGCCAGAAGGCACCTTGAAGACCATGAAAAGCATCCACTCCAAGGCACACTCAGACCCCTGCCCACTCCACATCTTCCAGAGAGCAGACTCGGCCATCGCACCGGAACTATGTCGGTCAATCAACTGCTCCCTTGAGACCGCCACCTTCCCTGGCGACTGCAAACACGTGGAGGTCAACACCCTCTTGAAGAAACCCACCGCTGACCCAGTAGACCTTAAAAACTTCAGGCCCATCTCCCCACTTCCATTTGCAGCCCAAGTCATCGAAAAGGCAGACAACACCCAGCTAGTAAACTTCATTGAAGCTAACAATACCCAGAACATCTCCCAATCTGGATTCGGCAGCAACCACAGCACCCAGACTGCCCTACTCACCGCAACCTACGACATTGCTTCCTCCTCAACCAGGGCTAAACGGCAGCCCTCATCCTCCTGGACCTCTCGGCTGCCTTCGACACAGTCTCCCACAGCACCCTAAACACCAAACTCCACGACGTCAGCATCCGCAACAAGGCCCTCGACTGGATATGCTCATTCCTTACCGGCAGAACTGAGTGAGTCAGACTCCCTCCCTATACCTCGGAACCGACAAAGACCAGCTGTGGAGTGCCACAGGGCTCCTCCCTCAACCCCACCCTCTTCAACATCTGCCTGCCCCTCCTCACAACCATCGGGAGGAACCACGGACTCAGAATCGTTACTTACGTCTATGACACCCAGCTTATTCTGTCCCTCACCAAAGAACCCAAACATCACCAAACGCAACACAAGCAGTCGCCACCTGCATGAAGAACAGATGCCTGAAACTTAACGCCGAGAAAACAGGAGTCCTCTACCTGGGCGCCACCCCCTCTGCATTGGACAACTCCTGGCGGCACCCGGCCCTAGGAAATGCCTCCTCCCCCCCAACCCCCCACCCCCACCCCAACGGACCACACACTAAACCTGGGCATCATACTGGACTCATCGCTCACAATAAACCGCCAGATCAACGCCGCATCCTAGACCTGCTTCAACACCCTCGGCATTCGTCAAAAGACGTTCAGATGGATCCATTCCAAATCCAGATAAACCGTCATGCACACGCTCATCAGTAGCAGACTAAATTATGGCAATGCGCTCTATGCCGGAATCAACATGAAACTCCTTCGCAAACTCCAGGCCGCCCAGAACACCTGATCCTCGACATCACCCGTCACAGCCTCATCACCCAACACCTTTGCAATCTCCACTGGCTCCCAGTCGAAAGAGGAATCACCTTCAAACTCCTCAGCCATGCATACAAGGCCCTGCACAACGCCGGACCCATATACCTGAACAATAGCCTCGCCTTCGACGCACCCAAAAGACACCGATCAGCAGACCTCGCATCTACAGGACCAGAACTGGAGGAAAGTTCTTCTCCTGCCTTGCAGCCAAGGCCTGGAACGACCTCCTCCACCTCCAGCAAGCCCTCACACTGCCCAAGTTCTGGCTCCTTGGATGACCCCAGCAATGAAAAGAGCCACCCCTCACCCCCCCCCGTCCCCTGGGCCTTAAGACACTCACGGGTGAGTAGTTGTGCTACACCAACCCCGATTGATTGATTGATTGAGTGAAGCTTTGCACATTTTTATGGCTAGATAAATCTAGAAATGGGATATGCATATATTCCTAACCAATCTATTTATAGATCATTACCTTGAAATTAGGTTCAACAAAGGCGAAGATGTGCTATTTTATCCATTTTGTTAAGGCAAACAGATCCTCATCTGTTTATTCCGCTTTTAGAAGTTATTCTGTAGAATGGTATGCTTTTTCACTTTTTGTGTTTGATGATGATTCTTGTTTAATTGGTCTGTCAGACATTCTGTACGAAGGTAGGAGAATCATACTTCTCCATAGTGCCCAATGTTACACCTTTGACAAGAGGAGAGTGCATCACCAGGCACCTTCTTGCTTATACTCGGATCTGTTCAAATTAAAACAACTGTTCTCAGATGCTGTAGCTGCAAAGAAGCTAAAGGGTACGGATTTATTACCAACAGATGAATTTGCAGATTACGCATCTCTCCTTAGGTATGTCACAGATTTTATATATCCGTTTAGAAATCAAGCATAACGAAATAGTTTTTTTAAAGATATTAGTTTTGTTTTGGAAACATGTTTAGTAAATACACTACTAGAAGTTTTGTAACTGAATTGTCTGGGAAATTACCTAATCTTCCAAAGTCTCCTTCACCCCAGGTATATAGTTCTCCATCTTCGGTGACTGCAGCACTGTGTCTATAGCCAGCTGACACGCACACTATGACCTGTACATTACACAAACAGTTGATGTTAAACTGAAAGTAGAACATATAAAATGTGTTGCAATATGTACCAAAGCTATAACAATACACTTTAAATTGTTGACCTATTATTATCAGATAGCTACTACATAACTGACAATTTTCAAGAAAATATGTTCTAAGTCCTTTCCAACACATTGAGCAAAGAATCACTTAATTATTTTTTGTCCAGAAACTTTTCTCACTGTCTCTACTTAATGCCAATCTGGAAGATTACGAATTAAATGAATTTTACTCCGCCAATTTCATAGCTCTCACAATACCATGCTCTAAACCAGAATCATCACCTATTGAAGAGACTGTGAAACCGAAACCCTAGACAAAATTGACTAAGGTCAGGTTCAGAGGTGGAAAAAGAGCAAATAAATGTTTGATCAGATCCCATTTCTGTTTATTCATATATCACCTCAAAATGACCCGTAATTACTGATGTACTATTACCTTTCTCCATCTGATTTAAACCGGTCATTACTTGTCTTTAGAGTACATCTTTGTACCAGTGATGGCCGCATGGATCGGGGTGGGGTGGAGGAGAGAAGATGGGGGTGGTGAGGGGGTTTAAAAAAAAAAAAACGCACCCGATTCCCGTGTGTCTTCTTATCTCTCCTCTGCCATCTCTTCAGGCCGAAACAGTGAAGAGGGAAGCACAAGGCTCCCAATCACCAATCACAACCTGGCAATGCAGCGTTGTGATTGGTCTGAGCGTGTGGTTCGGCGCTCAGCCAGGGACTGGGGGCCTGGGCATGCTCTCCACCCAGGCTGTAATGCAGCCTGGGTGGAGAACATGCAAAGTGCACATGACTTTGGCCAGCCCCGACAGCCGGCCAAGCATTCATGCGTACTTGGAGTGGGCAAACCACGCCTCCCCTGCCCTGCTCTGAGAGCAGAGCAACCTCTACCCGCAGAGCTGCCGCAGCAGGAAAACATAAAATGATAATAAAGCTATTATTTGCCAAAAGAGTTATGCATATTTATAGTTCCTTTCAGATTGGGAATGGTACGACCAAATGCCAGGCTGAGAATGGAACTACAATGTGCCAGGGAGACAATCGGGTGTGGAACCCCATCTGGCGGGCCCTAAACTGTTTCCCATTTACAAACATAGATGGGGCGAGATCGCTGATGAAGAATATAAAATCAGGCTCCCCATTAGACCCAGCCCCGTCACACGTGTTGAGAAAGGTCATGGAGGCCTTGCTCCCCTCTTTTTTTTAAATCATTAATCTCTCGTTAAAGGAAGGTGAAGTTCCAAAAGCCTGGAAACATGCAATAATCAGACCCCTATTAGAAAAAGACAATCTGGACCAGCCCAGCTAGGGAACTTCTGACCTATTTCACTTCTACAACTAATTGGCAAAGTAACAGAGAAACATGTTAACGGAGCTTTAACAGAGTTCCTGGAAACTAATCACGGTTTCCACTCCACTCAGATGGGCTTTTGGGCGCAATACTGCACGAAATCAGCATTGCTGGTTGCAGTGGAAGAACTAAAAATGGCCCTGGATCAAGGAAGCTCAGCCACTATACTGCTTCTCGATCGTAGCACGGCATTTGACACCATGGACCACTCAATCCTACGAAAGCGGCTGTGGGAAAGTGGCATCCAAGACAAAGAGCTGGAGTGGATATCCTCCTTTCTGGAGGGCAAAACCTTTCAAGTAATGGAAGCTAACCTTTTCTCTAACCCTATGCAATTGGTTTGTGGAGTGCCACAGGGCTCCTCGCTCAGCCCCACATTGTTAAATGTCTACTTGGGGCCACTGGCATGGATCGTCCAGGAGTTCGGTATCTCTATGATATTGTATGCAGATGACACACAATTGGTGGTCGCTCTCGACCTCAATACCAAGGGTGATGCGGACTACATTGCGCTATGCCTGGAAAGAGTGGTGGAATGGATGACAAACAGCTTCCTGAAGCTGAAAGGGGATAAAACTGAGCATATGGTGCTCGGAAACAAGGTGGTCCCAGGCCTATGATCAGCTGGCCTATTTGTCTTGCCAGTCCACCAATCTCCAACCCGACTATCAAAAATCCCTGGTTCTGGCTTGATAAGGAGCCAACGATGGAAACCCAAACGAAAAGGCGTGCAGGAACCTTTTTTTGTCTGCTTAGAAAGCCCTGCAAAATTTTGGAGCCATTCCCCCGCAGCTCAGAAAAACAGTAATCCATGCACTGGTTACATCACACTTGGACTATGGTAATTCCCTCTATCTGGGGGCACCAAAATACATCATAAAAAAACTTTAGGTTGTACAGAATGCCGCAGTTAGACTGCTGTGTAAAGCCCCCCTACAGGAAGCTGTGGGGAAGCACTTAAAAGCACTACACTGGTTGTCGATTGAGGGAAGAGTCAAATTCAAGATAATCTGCCTAACGCACAAGGCCATACGCGGCAAGGGCCCCGGCAAAATCAGAGATCTGGTAAGCCTATATACCCCAAATAGAAGCCTTTGCTCTGGCAAAGAACGGTTATTAAAAACAACCAGAATCAAAAGAGGCAGATGGAGTGGCAGATCTTTTACTCGACTGGTACCCAAGCTATGGAATTCTATGCTAAGAGTGTAGATTCGTGGAAGCTGAACCTATTTTACGAAAAAATAGGTGAAGATCTGGCTATTTAATCAATACCATTAACGTTCCTTGGTCTCAGTATTGGTTTGCTCCACTAGCACTGGGAGGCCCTTGGGCAGCCATGCGCTCTATAAATACCCTTAACATAAACATATTATCATTTTAAGTTTCTTTTATATACACTGCTAAAAAGCAGTGGGGCGAAGCTCCTCTGGCTTAGCGGATGTGCCGGCACTGCTCTGTACCCTTTATAACATTTGTTCACGCTAGATCACTAGTACCTTTTATTCTGCTCAGTTCATACATGTATGATAAACACATTTTAAATCATTTTCTTCTGGAAGTCATCTGTTTCTTGTTTGGAAGCTGAACAGGAAGACTGTGTGCAGGAAGTGAGGATTAATGGTGATTCCACAATATATACTCAAGCTGGGGAAATATTTTTGCAATTATGTTAGTGCTATCTGCACTATGGACGTTTCTAGCATCAAGCAGGAATCAACTAAAGCAAGGCAAATATGCATGTATTAGATGTGAATATCTCCAAAAACTAATCTCTGAAAACACTGAGAACGGCTTAAGGAAAAGTGCGGCAGCATAAAATACTACTCTAGGGGGAAGGCGCCACAGGATTGCTATTTATAATTGCAATACATTTGATGAACGAGGCTGAAACACAAAACACATTATCAACCACAACATGAATTCACCATCCTGAGTAAATTAAACACCTAAACAGTTACTATATGTGCTCACATGCAGGATCTTGGATCTAGGATGACTCACTAGAAAACCCTAATCTCTCCAATTATTAAAAAGTAAAAAATGAAAAACTTAAGGCAACGTTTTCTTGTTCTTTCCTTTTTCTCTGCACATCAAGTTAGAATGTAAAGCATAAACAGACATTAAAAGGCCACCAGAAAATGAAAATGATTTTAAGTCAATGTTAGCACTGCTGTCCAAATCATTTTCGTTGTCTTGTTTGAAAGAGAGAATTAATGAAAACGTTCAGCCTCACAAAAGGAAAACACTGTTGCTAAGAGCCAGACCAAGAAGCTCCCCAGACCGACCTAGAAAACGGAACAACATCAGCTGATCATTCAGCTGCTTTTGTTAACATATAGAGAAATTAGGATGCCACACAAACTACTCTTTCTGTGACTGCACTGTATGAGTGACCCAAAATGCTCCTTGAGGGGAACTGGTGTTACTGTTAGGTGACTTTCGTATCCAAGATAGGAACTTCATCAATATTCATGAATAATAAAGAGAACAGCAAGCCCATCCCCAGAAGGTGTTGTAACAAAAAGGAATAGAATCAGGAGAAATACGTGCACACAGCCCAAGCGCCTAACTGACTTATGAGCCTGCTTTAGATACTCGACAAACAAACGGTAGTAGGTTTACTTTATGTCTTTCACTCTGCTCTTCTCACAATTACACCTTCACTCCACAGACAACAACTTTTAAGAGCTGTCTGAGGAAGTGCGTGCCAAGTAGAGAGATCTACATAAAATGTGTGAGGGGAAGGTGAGTAGGGGTTAAGATGTGGTTCAGGTATACCTACCTAACTGTTCGCCTTAAAACTTAAATAAAATATTGATTTAAAAAAACGACACATTTTAGCACATATTTAAAGAGCAAGAAACACATAACTTACTATAAACCGGTGCGATTTGATCTTCAGGCACAGTAATTTATTCCAAGTCCTATGGAAGAGCAACATCTCGCTACCAAAGAGTAGCCAACAAAGATAGAGAAATAAGTTGAGAACAGGCATAAATGTAGGTAAGTAGAGAGGAAAGGGTGTCAACCCTGCAGTAATGAATAAGGGATGTAGCATTTCATTTATAAGAACAAGGAACGGTGATGTTCGTAACTTTTAACCAAAATGAAGTGTAACAGAAATAGAGCCCACCTGTCTTACTGCTGCAGATCAGAGGCAGGACCTTAAAATAAGGGGGAAAAGCTCTCACTCTACACCAACTTAAAAATATCTAAATAAGTTGTCCCTTGCTTGAATCTATGTTAGCAGGGAAAGATGGCCTTGAATGAAAATGGGCTCTCAGAACATACTCAGGGAAATATATCGGAGGAAAATCCCTGCTGACACGAGGAACTCTGAAATGGGGTGAAGAAACTACTTGTTTTGACCTCAAACACTTAAGAATATAATGGAAGAACAAGATGTTATCATTAAAGGGCTCTAGAGAACTACATCCAACTACCACTACTGAAGCCTATAGAGGATCAGATGTTGGATACAATACACAAGATTGCTGCAAGTTGTACGACACACAAGAATATATTTTTTTAATGCTGAAGAAAACATTGCTGGACCTGGAAAGACTACTCCTGAAGACTGTCCGGTTGGAAGGATAAAGAGACTTAAGGACTCCGAGGTCCAACTTGCACCTAGGGACTCAAAATATTTTTCAAAGCCTGACCTCCAGGTTACCGGCTGCAAAAAGCAGAAGGACTCCTGACTCCAGGGGGCTCAGCTGACCATAGAGTAATGGATCTTGGAAGAGCCAGGATGGAGAGAGACAAAACACCTAGAATCCTGCACAAAAATCTGTGGGTAAAACATGGGACTTACCCATTTGTTCCACCTCTGGAGGATCTGGAAACAGTGCAGATGCTTAACCAGGGGGTTCCACCCATGTCAGGCAAGAAAGCCCAGTTAGTGCCGCTCAGCTTTTTGAGGAAGAGAAAACCAGGTTCAGCTGGACATCGCAGTAAAGTTATCCTGCTGCTGAGCTTATCTTCCAAACTGGTCAAGCTGTTGGAACTGCAAACCTAAAACGTGACTAAGTCTGAAGGTAATATCGGTGCAGCATCACAAATCTATCCCAACGAAGAACCGACCTACGCAGCTACAGAATGCAACCTTGTCCCTCTCTGAGCTTTTTGCGCCAATACTAGTGACTTTAAGGGACCCGTGCCAGCTTCTGCATCGGAACCTACCGAGCTGGAGTTTTACCACCAAAAAAAAAAAAGACTGAAGGTAAACTTATATCAGGGTGACCTGCTTGGTATACCAACCACAGTCGGCCTGAAATCATACCTAGATCCGAACAACAAACTGATATTGTTTCAGAGGTTCATTCCTTTTTCTAGGTGCTTTTTTCCCTTAAACTGCTAAAACCAATATCGCTGGTTTCTTTTAGCCAATGTAAAGGTACCTATGATAATCTACTAATGTGATCCATTTCCCTGAATGTGACAACTTCTGACAGTGAGGATTCTCAAAAGTACAGAATAGTGATGAAATGTTGATTAAAAATTAAAAAACTTAATTAAATTTCAACAACAAAAAAATACCATTTCACCAAACCAGGCAGAAAACCTTTATTTTGCAAGACTGCTAATAATCTAACAGAAAGACATTGGCCTTAATACATTCTTTATTCACTAAAATAGAATATTAGCAATGAATAACTCACAAATAAATGCATCCGAACATATATAATTCAGTGGCCAGAAATTA
The DNA here is from genome assembly GCF_964261635.1 of Lissotriton helveticus. Lineage (NCBI taxonomy): Eukaryota > Metazoa > Chordata > Amphibia > Caudata > Salamandridae > Lissotriton > Lissotriton helveticus. The sequence goes on from NC_136062.1 coordinate 272,968,377, forward strand.
CGTTCATAAAACACAACAAATTCAGAGAAACCAAAAGCCAAAATACATACCTTTCCTTGAAGAGGGCCTTGAATCAGTTTAGGATACTTCTGTGTTGAACTATTGCCATGTCCCAATTTGCCGTAGTCTCCATCACCCCAGCTGAAGACCTCTCCTTCTGTAGTAAAAGCTAGAGAGTGTCCATCGGATCCTTTAGACGAGGATACCTTTTTAATCGATCGATGTGGTTCAAAGGTCAACTTCTTAAGAGTAGACTGATTATTAGAGTCGCCAAGTCCTAATCTTCCATAGCTGCCTTTTCCACAGGCTCGAACGGAGCCATCGGTAGAGATTACAAATGTGCAATATTGTCCAGCTTCAATCTAAAAAGAAAACAAATACGCAAAGTGTTTAGGAGCAGTGAATCATAATACTGAACCAACAGAATGACAAAACAGAAATAGGTCAAGTTATAGTGATCACAAAAAATGATGTAGTAGGTGAGATTACATGCACATGGATGAATCACTTTCCTTGATGTAGGTCTATGCAGTGCCTTCCAAATATGATGAGTAACATAGCCCAATCCCAAAATGACCAAAGGAATTACAGAGTGCAGAGACTGAAGAGGTTTTCTAGAAACTACAAAAGAGGACACTTGTGAGGAAAGGGGAACCCAAGGCTACCAACACATACAAGGACACGGAAGAGGAGGCAGATAGGGTAATCCCATCCCCAAGTCTCATTAAAGAGGACAGTTGGAATTAAGGGAACATGACCAACAAAGCTAAAATCTGGCAATAGAGGAAATGAAAGAAATTGAGGGGAGAATTGTAAAAGAGATATGATATTAACCCTTACAGGAGTGAGAAACAGTTAATCAGGAGGCTCCTCGAAATAAGATGCAGGGTAGAAGTAGCCAAACAAAATGGATGGAATTTCAACACGGTTTATATAAGAAAATGGTACCACACTATTAGTATCAATGATCATGTGCCCATTTTCATTTCCCTTCCCTATTTTCTATGTTTCTGACTAGGGAAGGCTGCAAGGATAATCTGAATCAAGGAACAGGTCTCAGTACTGATTGCCATTAGAAGTCAACTCTTTTTCCCTCTGACGTTCTTGAATAAAGGAAATAATGTGCACCGTGTGACAGGTTTTTTTTGCCGATTTCAGGCCTCAGTATCAGACCTCACAAATGCCAATCATGCAGAATTGGAGCCCTGAAGGGAGTCCGACTCAACCTCTTCGTTGTTCTTGGATATTTGGCTAATGTCGCTCCTTGCTTGCATGGATAGCAAGGTCAGTGCTCAATTTAAAAAAAGTGAAAATTTCACTAATCCAGCCTGGTGAGGAGCTGCCGGAATCTACCCCATTGGAAGATAGGCTCTTAACGGAACATATGCCCAAAAAAAGCTACTTCCTTCGTATATCGTAAGCTCGTTAATAACCTGACTGATCCCACCCTGAAATTGCGGACCGCGTGGACTGCTGTGGCGGGCGAGTTCGATGAGTCGGCCTGGCAAACGGCGCTCTCCTCGCCGCGGGAAGTGGCTATTCCAGCTAGGCTCAGATTGGTACAGTTCAAAATTTTACATCGTGTTTATTACACTAGGGTTTCTCTTTACAAGATGAAGAAAGCCACACATCCGTATTGTCTCCGAGGGTGCGGGGAGGAGGGTACGTTCTTTCATACCATATGGGACTGCCCACGGATTGCCAATTCCTGGGTGCAGGTTATGCAGACTGTATCGCAGGTGGTTAAAGAGTCGCTGGCCCCAGGGCCGAGATGTTGCTTATTGAATATTTGGGATCCAAACGATCTTAATGACTCCATGCAAGACTGGGCCACGCTGAGTATCAAGTACGCTAAAAGGAATATAGCCAGGTTCTGGGGGGCAGCACAGGTGCCGGCGCTTAGGGAGTGGTGCTCTGATCTTGACTCTGCGATGGTGGCTGAAAGAGCAGTGTATCTGAATAGAAAATGTCCGAAAAAGTGGGCTAAAATCTGGGGGGCATGGAATGAGTACAGGGGTTTCATATGCGAGCCACCGCAATTAGGCAGTGACATCGATTCTGAGTGAGGGAGGGGCGTATGGAGGATGGGGGAGGGCTATCGAATTGTTATGACTGTATTGTATACCCGAAGTGCCAGTGAATTTGATTCCACAATGACCCACTATTTCTGTAAGCATGTATTGATTTTTCTATGCCCACTGTTTAATGCTTTGAATCAATAAAAAAAAATATTTTTTAAAATTGAAAATGTTTTATATGGAATATGTGAACGTTCCATTGTGCACTCTGCTTTTATGATGTGTGAGATTATCAAAATAAATAATAAAAGTATTGTATTGGCGTCTTGTTTACTGTACTAAAGCACATACATTAATCCCACTGTACTTGGGCAGGAACAGTACTGGACAGACCACTGGATGTATGGTGTACCATCACTGAGTAGGCAGAATCTGTGGTCCAAGGCCATAGAGTGGCGAGAGTGCTAATGATTCCATGGTAATCCTGCTGGTGCCTCCGGTAAACACCATCTGTTTATTGATGGTGGGCATGCTTCAACAGCTAGATATATAATGCTAATTTGGGTACTCTGAATGGTGATTGAAGGGGCCAACCACATTTGCCTGGGTACCCTAAAAAAAACGTGTCGCTGACCACCAGCTGAAACAGGTCGAGTTTCAATCAGGGCAACCTTGACAAAGACAATCTCCTTTCAACATCAGAAATTGTGACTGACAGTCAACCCAATCCAGCAGTAGTTAAATTTATAACTTGGCAGTATGCATCACTAACTAGCACAACGCAGGCTCTATGCGTTAGATCTTCTTTATTTGGAAAGGACATTTCCTAAGTATGGAATATTTTTTTAGTCAACTTCATTAAAATTCTCGTTATTAAAACTAATGGTCCTCATCAATAGTACCTGTGGCTAATGTTGTACTAACAGCCACAGTTAGACTGGTTCATGAAAGATTAAAATTGGACACCCCATATTACTTGGAGCCACGCCTGCTCTCAAGAGCTACCCATCACCACAGGTAAATGTAAAGGTTTCTTTTAGCCCATTACTTTTCATATTGGAAAACCTTTGGGTCAGCTTATTACATGCTGACAATATACACATTAGAAATAATAGCAACCAAGATTGCGGAAATTATAGTTTTTTTTTTACAACTTGACCATGTAGAATATATTCTAAACACATAATAGTACTAGAGTTATTTTTTAATATTTTTAATTTTAACTACAAACATTTAAGCATATCATTCTCCTACTGGTTGAAAAACATAAAGCCTTAGTAGTAGGAGCAGCATTCAATTTGAGCCTTGGCTACTGCTGTGCTTTAGAATATCAATTTTGTATAAGTATTGAATTGTGACAGCATTTGGCCTATGTCTCAGAAAACATGATCACACGTCAGAAAGTCGATCTGTGAATAGAAAGTGGATATTAAACTGTCTACCATTTAAATGAGTGAACTATCTTGATATTGTTGTCTGAATTAGATTTGCTTTTCACAACTTCTGTTAACAATTCCCCATTTTAGAGGCACTACAAAGGCCTAGGTCACCTTCTGTAGAGTTCCATGAGCAACCATTTTCCTTCAGACCACACCCTTCTAAGCCAAAACATATTAGATGACCAGCTCCAGTGTGCTTAACAAATATTGTTAGTAAAATAACTAAGGAAGGAAATGTGACATAGCAGCTAAGGCTGCTGATTGGAATTGGGGATGTGTATATATTCTTTTCTCATCTGTGCTTTCTGCACCAGTATTAAATATTCTGTCCCTTAGTGAGTAGGTGGGGTGTGTATTATTGCAGATGTTGTGTGCATTGTATGGACTGTGACTATTTCAACTCCCGTACAGATTCGGTATAATGCTGTACTGTTGTGTTGTAATGAGATTTGTTCTTGAAAATGTCAATAAAAATATATATATATATATATATATATATATATTCATATTCACTGAAAAAAACCATAGGTTATAGACCATATATAGTTAGGAATTAGCATTTAAAAAACCTTATTTTACTCACACAAAACCATTGAAATTCCATATATAGTTAGTTGCACTAACTATATATCGCGCACCCGCAATCCACTGCTGATCATGTCACATATTACATCATTCATGACATGGTCAGTGACATCACTGATGACATCACTGATGACATCTCAAATGACATCACTGATGACATCACTGATGACAACATCCAGTGACTGTATGTTTCTGTAAAGTTAAAATATGTCTTACATATTGAAGAATGAGTGGATGTATAAGTGTCTGGATGAAGGATTTAGTAGGTGCGTGACTGACTGTATGAGTGAGTGATTAAATGTGTCTCACTGAATGCATGGGTTAGTGACTCAACTGTCTTAATTTGTGCATCATTATGTCTGTTGTTCTGTAAACTGCTGCATGTGTTGATCATTAGCTATACGAGAGGCTATATGTGTTATTAATTGGTTGCCCAAGTATTTCTATGGGAGATTGAGTTTGTGTGGGGGTGGCTGGAAGGTGTGTGACTCTATGCATAGATGTGTGAGCAGTTTATTCACTAGGTGTATGAGTTCAAGAGTGCATGTGGAAACAGCTACATGGGCAGTTGACTGTGTGCATGAGTGTATTGATGAGTGAATGGATATCTCAATGCTACATGTCATAGTAAGTACATATGTAAAACACAGTACATGTGAGAGTTGGCATATATAAATAACTGTGCATGAGAGCCACTGAATGAGTGAGTGGTTGTATCGATCATTGTGAACTTGTATCAGGGATTGTATAAGAGAGTAAATATGTGTTAGTATATGTTTCAATAAGTAAGGTGTGTTTAACTGTATAGTTGAAGAAATGGAGGTGAGATTGTTTCTTTGCATGACTGACTGGGTGTGTGAGTAACTCCATGGATGAGTGGCAGTGTGTGAGTGTCTGTATACACTGAGTGTATCTAAGGTTATATTAGAGTCTGAAGAGGTTTATCGTATTAGCACAAGAATGATGTCAAATGAGATGTCATCAGTGATGTCATCAGTGATGTCATTTGAGATGTCATCAGTGATGTCATCAGTGATGTCACTGACCATGTCATGAATGATGTAATATGTGACATGATCAGCAGTGGATTACGGGTGCGCGATATATAGTTAGTGCAACTAACTATATATGGAATTTCAATGGTTTTGTGTGAGTAAAATAAGGTTTTTTAAATGCTAATTCCTAACTATATATGGTCTATAACCTATGGTTTTTTCAGTGAATTTTCAAGGTTTTGTAAATGCTAATTCCTAACTATATATGGTCTATAACCTATGGTTTTTTCAGTGAATTTCAATGGTTTTTTAATAGCAAATATCATAAGCTGTCGAATGTCAAGTACGTGGTAAGTGAAAACATTTTCGTGTTTATGCACACTGATCTGCTTTGAATGGTGCCCCCCCCCCTCATTTCTATTAGGAGTACTCTCTCTTTGCAGATAGTAAAAGGTAGTTAACGCAGGCCTTTGCCCCCGTTGTAATCCGTCGTGCCTGCTTCTCTCTCCATTTGATTGATTGTTATCCAAGTATTTACTGTTTTAGAATTAGTTCTCTTTGGTTCATTCTCTATTTACAAACAAACACAGAGTCGCAATACTCTGTTTAGTCTTTGCAGATAACGAAAAATCGTGTAAAAAAAAAGAAAAGGAATCGAGCAAAATCAGTAGGCCACTAATGGGATCTCTTTTTGACCTCGCTAAAATAGAAACATTAGGAACAACCCCTCATGACAAATACAAAACTAGTGAGATGAACTGAACTCCACACAATGATGGCTGCAAAACAGCTCGGCTCTGCCACCCACCCCGCCCAAAATAACGATAAAGAACGGCTGCCATGATTGGTTGCGGAATGACCACGACGGAGCTACGAAATGGTGCTGCTCTCATGCTAACCCCAGCTTCAGTCTGAAACATCCAGAAACACTGTAGACTACCAATTCGATCAGTTCCGGTAGCGCCCCAATGTAACCCGGTAGAGAAGAACTAGCCCTCCCCTCTTTGACTGATGGTTCTTGTTGCCTGTCCCTTCTGTTGTCATTTAACAGAACTATTTAGCCTGCTGAAAGGGGTTGTGTTCCGACCGCTGGTTGGTGGAGACATTTTGACTATATTCTGTACCTGCGTTGTCGCGTAATGCGTCATATGACGCGCCGCGTTAGCGCATCCGGAAGTCATCCGGGGCGCGCAGCGCGTAACGTAAGCATAACAAGTCATGTGACTTGTTAATAAAACTTTTCATTGGTTCATTTTACTTTTCTTATTGTAATGATGAAAGGCTTGGTCATATGACCTAAAAATTACGCTTTTCCAGGCTAATGTACTTTCCCGGAAATTTTACAACTGTCCTGCAAGTAAAATATATTCTTTTTTCGAGAAAAAGAGCGTTTCTTCGTCCCATGACGGAGCCGTTGAGCAAAAGAGGGTCGACCTGCTGTCTTAGTCGCCGATACGCCTGAATATGAGATTCTTATCGATCACTTTATGTTGCAGGAATAGAAAACACAACAGCCCTTGACCATTTATCTTTACTGCGTTCCTTCGTATTATACCTTTTACCCTTCATGTAATTGGTCTGCTTTATTTCACTTGCCTTTTAATGATTCTAAAACAGTCACTATTATTAAAAACTTTACCAATGTATATACTACTACCATGTTTTCTTTTAAAAACCTTTATTGTGAAAATTTCATTATACAAATACGAGCCTATAACCACGTGGGCCTGCCACAGAGCAAACTGTAATCGTATATGATGAATAGACATTTACACTGTAGAGGAACGTAACGGGCGGGCCATTAGGTTGCAAGAACTAAGGTGTCTAACAGTTACGGAATCGGTGGACGTACATTTTATAATTAAAATACGACAGGGCCAGTTACAATAAAATTATCTAGATATACATTTGCGGGCAAGTACCATGGGTGACATTAATTCGAACTTTCAACAGTACAGTAATCAATAACACATCAGAACTTAATATCAATAGGGATGTCGAAATAGTCAATCAATTCTCGTCCCCGCCCGCCATGTGCTTTAAAACTGCATACGTATCTCGTGATTTCAAGGTTCTGCAACCAGTACACAACAAGGAGTTACGAGTCCCATTTATTCCGGCGCCATTTTGGGCGAGGACGGGCAGGTCCAGGATATAGTCAAAATGTCTCTACCAACCATCGACTATGATGATGTTCATATGCTGTATTTATTAGAGTAACACTCATCTGTCCACATGAAATTAATTTGCCACAATCTAAACATGTCATTTTAATCTTTCCAAAGTTCTTCTAAATATTTGGGACCGTTTCCCTTGCCTCTGAAGCTCTCAGTGCCACTTCTTTGATGAATGTACTAGCAGGTCAGGGGTTCTCCTCCAAATCTCTCTTTTATGCAGCACTATAATTAATTGGTGCCACCTCTCCATATGACGATGCATGGTACAGTTACCACAACTATATTTTTTTTCGGTTCCTCTGGAGAGGTCATCGTGGCAGATGAAGCGTGTAACGTACCGGGCATTTACCTTTTTTTGCATGTACAGGAAAGGAAAAAAAATCGAGCGTCCGAGTTCTAAGGTGTCCCAGGGCCATTTTAGTGGACCAGGCCCAAATCCAAAGAACAGGCCGCCATTTTGAGAGTCCTCTTGCAGCCGCCTGTCGCTGTAGCATCAAGAGCAGCCGAAACTCAGCTGAATGGCAACTGAAACGGTAAAGGGGCGCCCCACTACAGCAGACGAGCCTCCACCTAGGAAGGCCCATTCACGCCGGCTCCCCCCCCCTTCGGGCACCCCACGCCGTTATTCGGAGCAGTATTGTAGGATGGCCACACCAGTGCGGCAACTTGCTAGACATCACCTCGGTGGTAACCGAATCTCAACGCCTTGTGGTGTCTTCTATTCAAAAAACATTGTTATGCTGCCTTCGACCTATTCGCCGCAAGTGCGCACACAACTCAACTGCATAGCTTGCTAGACACCACCTCGGTGCCATTCGGATCTTGGAATGTCAGCACCTTTTGGTGTCTTCTCTTCAGAAAATATTGTTGCGCTGCCTTTGGCCCCATTCGCACATCAGTCCGCTACTGACGCCATCTCACAGGCTAATGGGGCGCCCCACGCCGACTTTCAGCATTGTAGAATGACCACACCAGTACAGCAACTTGCTAGACATCACCTCGGTGCCATCCGGATCTCGGCGCCCCACTGCAGATGAAGTGCCTCTCAACTATGAAACCACCACGGTGACATCCGGATCTTGGCGCGTTGTGCTGCCTTCGGCCTATTCGCACATCGGTCCGCTACTGACGCCATCTCACAGGCTAATGGGGCGACCCACGCCGAGTTTCAGCATTGTAGGATGACCACACCAGTACAGCAACTTGCTAGACATCACCTCGGTGCCATCCGAATCTTGGCATCTCAACGCCTAGTGGTATCTTCCATACAAAAAATATTGTTACGCTGCCTTTGGCCCCATTCGCACATCAGTCCGCAACTTAGACATCACCTCGGTGCCATCCGGATCTTGGCATCTCAGCGCCTTGTGGTGTCAGTCAGAAAATATTGTTGCGCTGCCTTTGGCCCCATTCGCACATCGGTCCGCTACTGACGCCATCTCACAGGCCAACGGGGCGCCCCATGCCGACTTTCAACATTGTAGGATGGCCACAGAAGTGCGACAACTTACTAGACACCACCTCGGTGCCATCCGGATCTTGGCGCGTTGTGCTGCCTTGGCCTATTCGCACATCGGTCCGCTACTGACGCCATCTCACAGGCCAACGGGGCGCCCCACGCCGACTTTCAGCATTGTTGGATGGCCACACCAGTGCGGCAACTTACTAGACACCACCTCGGTGCCATCCGGATCTTGGCGCGTTGTGCTGCCTTCGGCCTATTCGCACATCGGTCCGCTACTGACGCAAACTCACAGGCCAACGGGGCGCCCCACGCCGACTTTCAGCATTGTAGGATGGCCACACCAGTGCTGCAACTTGCTGGACACCACCTCGGTGCCATCCGGATCTTGGCGCGTTGTATTGCCTTCGGCCTATTCGCACATCGGTCCGCTACTGACGCCGTCTCACGTGCCAACGTATTTTCTCCGCATTTTATACCCTATGCCGCATAACAGGTCATGTGACTTGTTTATAAAACTTTTCATTGGTTCATTTTACTTTTGGTTTCCTAATGATGGAAGGCTTGATCATATGACCTAAAAACAACACTTTTCATTGGATGAAAACTTTTTTTTTTTTCCCAAACGATGAAAGCCCCACCTTGTTTCTGGATGTTTCAGACTAAACTGGCGTCAGCATGAGAGCACCACCATCTCGTAGCTCCGTCGTGGTCATTCCGCGAGCAATCATGGCAGCCGCTCCCCACCAGAAGCCTGCAGGAGTCGGGGCCCCCAAAACTTTTGATGAATTCTCAAGGCGGAGGGGACGCTTTTGAGAATGGGGTCCAAGACCTAGCAGACAAGCGTCCAATTTCCAAGGTGTCCCAGGGCCATTTCAGTGGACCAGGCCCAAAAAGGAAAGAGCCTGCCGCCATTTTGAGAGTCCTGTGACAGCCGCCTATCGCTGCACCGCAAGAGTGGGCGCAACTCAGCTGAATTGCGGCTTTTGACACAGTGGACCAAAAACGGACGGAATGGCAACTGAAACGGTAAAGGGGCGCCCCACTACAACAGATGACACTCCACCTGGAGAGGCCCGTTCACGCCGCCTCCCCCGGGGCACCCCACGCCGTTATTCGGAGCAGCATTGTAGGATACCAAAACCAGTGCGGCAACTTACTGGACATCACCTTGGTGCCATCGTTCTGCTGCCTTGGAACTATTCGCACAACAGTTTGCTACTGATGACCCACCCCCCGCGACGCCCCACGCCGTTATTTGCTGGGTGGCAACTTACTAGACATCACTTTCGTGTCATCTAGATTTCGGCGCGTTCTGCTGCCTTGGAACTATTCGCACAACAGTTTGCTACTGATGACCCACCCCCCGCGACGCCCCACGCCGGAAATCTGGACGTTGTGCTGCGTTGGGACTATTCGCACAGCCGACCGCTACTTCGTTGTTTTTCCCTAAAATTTTTTATATGTTATTACTATTTTTGTTTTCTTGTATATATTTATAAATTAAAGTTTTATAATCTTACTACTTTGTCGGAGTGCTATATATTTTTAATGTGACACATAATTGTAAAAACTTTGATGTACAAAGAGTCATCCCTGGAATCTTCCGCTTCACGCTCGGTCCCCTCCCCAATCACAATACAGGATGGTTTTCAGATAATAGCAACGCTTCTGCTGTGACGGATCTCATCGAGTGTGGGCCTTGATCTACTATAACTCCTTTGAAGAGGGGTGATTCTTTACAGCTGTGGCCATAAACTACATCTGCAGGGCTAGCTGATAGCCTAGGACCGGCCTGGACAATCGGACACAGAGGAAAAGGAGTGTCAGAGGGTGCGGTAGTGAATAGGGCGAAAGGGAGGTGTCGGGCGGGCACAGGGTGTGATTCTCAGGGAAGAGCAGCGCAGATGGGGGGAGGTTTATTACCCATGCATAAGACAGAGAGCGGGGGTGACCACTGCCTGGGTGAGATGCTTGCGAGGGTGGGGAGCCATGCTAAGGATCGACAACGTGCACAGAGTGGGTCTGGTCAAGGCATCTAAAATGGCTGCCGTGCACGACAAAAGTGGGGCATTTGAAAAAAGACAAGATGGCGCAGACAATGTTTTTCAACACTTCCTGATTTCCTTCGAATCGAACGTTAACAGACGTTGGGGCATATTACCAAAGTTAAGCGATATTTATCCCTAACGATGCATTGCAAAGATTTTTTTACCGTCAGAAATTATCGCAGATAAACCTTGCTATTATCAAGGTTTATCGCAAATACGATAAAAAACGACCGCAATGCATTAATATCGCTGAAAACTCAGCGATATTCATGCATTACCGAGCTAATGCTCTTAGCCATGTTATCCACCTCCCATTGGATAACATGGCTAAGAACTGCTCAGGGCAGCTGTTACTTTTTGGAGCTATTCGCGCTTATCTCGAATATTTCCAAAAGTTGATAATAGGAGATAGCGATGTTAGCGACTGTTTCCAGTCGCTAACATCTTGGCATGCCCACTTTGCATGTCATTAGTGATAAATATCACTCACATGCAAAGTGGGGCCCAAGATGGTCGCTATCTCCTACTAGCCGTCGCTAACTGGTGTTAGCAACAGCTAGGTAATACAGATATAATTTTATCTCCGCGAAGCAGAGCGCTGTTACAGATATATATCTTGTTTTTGAACGTTAATTTCTCAAAATGCACTGAAGCACATATATTGAGACCTAGCAAAGGCACATCGGGCTACCAGTCCCTAATATTTTACCAAGTTTCGTGCAAATCCATTCAGCCGTTTTATTATTATTATTTTTTTTTTTGCCCCGCGGGGCCCTTTTAAAACCTCCACATCAAACCTAGGGGGTCAGCGAGGATCTACTATGCCCCCTTATGGTCATTTGCCCCTTCGCTTTGGCCTCCTCTTGTCTCTCGATCCTACCGAGAGACAAGATGGCGGCCGCTACGTACTGTTTGGAATGTTTACAGACACCGGAGAGCCAATCAGCTTCGCTTCGCAAAGCTCCGTAACGCGAAAAGTACGCGAAGCGGTGCGCTGTTACAGATATATATCTTTTTTTGAACGTTAATTTCTCAAAATCCACTGAAGCACATATATTGAGACCTAGCAAAGGCACATCGGGCTACCAGTCCCTACAATTTTGCCAAGTTTCGTGCAAATCCATTCAGCCGTTCGATTATTATTATTATTTTTTTTTTTTGCCCCGCGGGGCCCTTTTAAAACCTCCACATCAAACCTAGGGGGTCAGCGAGGATCTACTATTCCCCCTTATGGTCATTTGCCCCTTCGCTTTGGCCTCCTCTTGTCTCTCGATCCTACCGAGAGACAAGATGGCGGCCGCTACGGACTGTTTGGAATGTTGACAGACGCCGGAGAACCAATCAGCTTCGCTTCACAAAGCTCCGTTGCGCGAAAAGTACGCGTCCTGGAGCGCTGCCCGGTCCGCTGTTACAGATATATATCTTTTGTTAAACGTTAATTTCTCAAAATCCACTGTAGCACATATATTGAGACCTACAAAAGGCACATCGGGCTACCAGTCCCTACAATTTTGCCAAGTTTCGTGCAAATCCATTCAGCCGTTCGGGCTAAAAGTGAGGCCAACCGCCCTATGGAAAACTCAATGTTAAAAACACGTTTTGGGACCCCCCTTTTTTCTCGACCCCCCCCTGGACGAACCCCCCTCCAATTTTCAGGGGCTGCTCAGAAACAAAATGTGCCATTTTCCTGAAAATTTCAGCCAATTCCGTCCACAAACGCCAAAGTTATTAGACATAGAATTTTCAAAAAACCCATAGAGAAAAAATCCTAACTATATATACCTACTGGCGACCGCCAGTAGGTAATACATATATATATATATATATATATATATATATATATATTCAGTGAAAAAACCATAGGTTTCAGGCCTTATATAGTTAGGAATTAGCATTTAAAAAACCTTTGAAATTCACTGAAAAAACCATAGGTTTTAGGAGTTATATAGTTAGGAATTCGCTTTTAAAAAACCTTTGCAATTCACTCAAAAACTGTAAGTTTTAGTGGTGTTATAGTTAGCTGGACATTTTACTCATACAAAACCATTGAAATTGCTCCTATATAGTTAGTTGTACTAACTATATTTCGCGCACCCGCAATCCACTGCTGATGATGTCGCCTATTAGATCATTCATGACATGGTCAGTGACATCACTGATGACATCTCAAATGACATCACTGATGACATCATCCAGTGAATGTGGTTTGCTTCGTTATTTAAATATGCATTATATATATAGCAATTTGCATTGAAGAATAAGTGGATATATATAAATAAATATTTGGATGGAGGATTTAGTAGCAGTGTAATTGACTGTTTACTTGACCAATTTATAATGTCTCACTAAATATAGTGTATCGTGACTAAACTGTGTGAATATCTGTATCACTTTGTCAGTTGTTGTGTAAACTGATTCTATAGTTGGTTACTAGCTATGTGAAAGTCTATATTAGTTATTGATTAGTTAACTGAGTATTTGTATGGGAGTGTGAAAGTGTGTGTGGTTCGGTGGGGGGTGTGACCATCCAAAGATGTGTGAATAGTTGATTCAGTAGATATATGAAGTTAAAACTACATGTTCTAACAGTTGTTTGGGTGAGTGAATATCTTTATGGGTGTGGTGATGAGCAAATATATTTCTCAATGGTACAGGTCCAACAAACTAGAAAAATAAAAGGCAGTGTATGTATGTGTCAGTTGTTGTATATAAATAAGTATACCTAAGACACAATGATTGTGTGAGTGACTGTATGGATAACTGTATACTTGTAATAATGATTTTATAATTCACTAAGTATGACTTACTATCTAAATGAATAGAAGAAGTGGTGTTTGTATAAGTGTTTTGCTAAGTAAATTTGTAAGTATGATCCATTGTTTGCATAAGTGAGTAGGATGACTTCATATATGAATAGGATGCGTGCTGTTGTTTAATGTCGATATAGATGTATAAGTATTTTTGATAGTGTTCTATTGTTCATTGACAGCATGTATGAGTGAATCCATAGGTAAGTGATTAGATGTGTGTATACATCTATGAATCATTGAGTGGATTTTTAGATACTTGTATTGCCGTGACAATGGATTTAAATATGATACTCTGTATTTTACAAAGAGTGATGAAAAATTGTAATAGTGTATGAAAAGGTGTATGTGATTGTCACGTGGATGATGTCATCAGTGATGTCATTTGAGATGTCATCAGTGATGTCACTGACCATGTCATGAATGATCTAATATGTGACATCATCAGCAATGGATTGCGGGTGCGCGAAATATAGTTAGTACAACTAACTATATAGGAGCAATTTCAATGATTTTGTATGAGTAAAATGTCCAGCTAACTATAACACCACTAAAACTTATAGTTTTTTGAGTGAATTTCAAAGGTTTTTTAAAAGCTAATTCCTAACTATATAACTCCTAAAACCTATGGTTTTTTCAGTGAATTTCAAAGGTTTTTTAAATGCTAATTCCTAACTATATAAGGCCTGAAACCTATGGTTTTTTCAGTGAATTTCAAAGGTTTTTTAAATGCTAATTCCTAACTATATAAGGCCTGAAACCTATGGTTTTTTCAGTGAATTTCAAAGGTTTTTTAAATGCTAATTCCTAACTATATGAGGCCTGAAACCTATGGGTTTTTTTCAGTGAATTTGCAAGGTTTTTTTAAATGCTAATTCCTAACTATATAAGGCCTGAAACCTATGGTTTTTTCAGTGAATTTGCAAGGTTTTTTAAATGCTAATTCCTAACTATATAAGGCCTGAAACCTATGGTTTTTTCATTGAATTCGCAAGGTTTTTTAAATGCTAATTCTATTAGCGGATAACGTTTTTATATATTAAAAGTTTTTTAAATCTCAAATGCCTGCTTTGCTAACAGAGTTTTTAAGCACAGGCTCTTTTGTCTCTGGTGGCCATCTTGGGAGACTGCATATCAGAATTTTTTTATTGAAATATAAGAGGATTTGAGAAGTCACTCAAAATGTGCCCTAATTTTTCTTTCTTCAGCACTAATCATAATTTCTATGGCAAAATGAACCCCCTCATTTTGTTCCTTTGCAAATTAAATGTTTTAAGTGTTAACACTTTATTCCAATCAAGATGACTTCAGGTGTGCCATACTTTTGTCATAAGTAAGACTGTTAGCGCTCTAGTTGTTCTTTAGAACACTCTGGGACATTCTGTCATTGGGCTATAGTTGGGCTACATCTGGCTGATATTTGGGCTACATTTGTTTTTTTTGTCTCTGGTGGCCATCTTTGGGCAACATTGGGCTACATTTGGGCTCTAACATATATATAGCCCAATGTAGCCCAATATATATTTTTTCAACGTTAATTTTCGTAAAAACCACTGGAGCACATATCTTGAGACATAGCAAAGGCACATCGGGCTACCAGTCCCTACAATTTTGCCAAGTTTGGTGGAAAACCATTCAGCCGTTCGGGCTAAAAGTGAGTCCAACCGCCCTATGGAAATTAACATGGGGAAAACATGTTTTGGGACCCCCCTTTTATCTCGGCCCCCGCTTGACGAATCCCCCCCAAACTTTCAGGGAAGGACCGGAGCGCCGCGAGGCAAAGTTAATTTCAGGAAGATTCCGCAACCGGCGCCAAAGTTATTCCCAATAGAATGTTGCGATTTCCCTATGGAAAACAATCCTAACTATGTATACCTAGTAATATATATATATATATACACATATATATATTCTGTCCCATAGAACAACTGCACACCAAGTTTAATTCGAGCACCTAAAAGTGAACTCTTTATCAGATCAAGGTTAGGAACAGGCAAGGTATTACAATTTCTAAAGTTTCTAGCAGCGAGAAGCTGCAACGGGTAATTTTCAAGACTATGATCATAACACAATTATAGCTGAGAAATTCTAGGAATCAAATGAGCAGATCAGATTTTTAAAAGGTCAAATATGTGTGTTATTCTACCCATGAGCCATTTAAAAAGAAAGGATATGCAAGAGTGAGAAGGTGAGGCTAACAGAATAAAAGTACTACTTGAGTAGATATACAGAACATTATACAGTTTTAGATGAATCACTAGGAACACCACTCACTGTCTGTGCATCAGAAAAGCTTGGTGCCAGCTTAGGCTGCAGTATTTTCTCTTGTGTGCCCTCTACCAATTGATGGCTACTGTTACTTCCCCAAACATATACTTCACTTGTCTCTGAAACAATTGGGGCATCACCAGTTTGAATGCTATCAGGGCTGGCACATGTTCTTGAATAGTCTGAAGCCATTCGACAAACCTGCAATTAAAAAAGAAATATGAATATGCACAGTGAATAGTTGTTGTAATTACACACCTTTAATATGTTTTCCCTATACCAGTTAATGGCGGTTTTGTCCCCTTACATTTTATCCAAACATCCACATTTTGAAGCCATACAGTATCCATAGCTTGCATACATTGTTTCACTTTTTTACACACAGTCCTTAAAAAGCACAGGTGTACAAAACTGAATTTGACATTTTATGGAAACGCTGAATCTTCCTTGCAAAATCAGCGACTACGTACTATAGGTTCTTGTGGGAGCCTGTAAAACCCCGGATCAGAAAATTGTACATAATGGAACATGCATGCTCTTTTTCACAGTGTATGCATCTAAATATTAAGTATTACAGAGTTTATAATAGAAAATGTTCCTTACTCGGGTTCCAGACTGACACAGTTTTGGAAACCGATGTACCTATGAGAACTGCCTGGCTCCTGATTTCATTTAGTCCAAAAGCCGTCAGCGAAGTTCTGCCTGAACTCCTAGCTTTCTTGCTAGCATGTACATGTTTTGTGTGTTTACAGGGTTATTCAATGGTTGAGGAAATTTTGCTCCTTCAATTAGCACTCAACCCTTAACCACTGACCTATGTGGAAGAGTAACCATCCTCAAGCTAGCAAACGCAAATAAATATAAAGTCCTTTTTAGAACAAGCACATGCTTTATGGGCAATATTTGTTCAATTTACATGACAGTATGCAAAACTTGAGCCAGGTCATGGTAATATCAAACACAGAGAGTGAATCATCAAATTTAGCAGGAAACTTACATTGTAAGGAAGACTTTTTTTTTTAATTATTAACCAGTTGGGATGGTACCCTTAGATCTTAAATGGTCACAAAAAAGTTAAATTCCTTATGACATGCATTTTAACATACCTCCTCAAACAGGCACAATGCTCCCTCATACAAAGAACAGAGGCCATCAGATGTTCTTGATGGCTCCCGCCATTGACTTCTATCAGCAGATGAACCCTACAATTCAATAAAGCAATACTTTTAAGAATTTCAGTTTAACTGAAATAATTGTCAGCTTTTGTTTAGAAGAAATATGTCAGGCAGTCAGTTTCAAATTAAACAAGACTAGAGGTTAAACAAAAAGTCTAGAAATATAAGCCAATGCAAGGGTCACGTTTTTGGTACTTTAAAATCGAAACAAGCAATATCAAGGATGATGTTCATGAATAAAATCCCTGAAAACCAAGGCGTGTGTTATGTTTAAACTTTGCTGTTGTTTGCCAAGATTATATTAAGAACAATCCCATGTAATCAGCGAAAAGTCGCTTACAGGCAATCTTAGTTTACTCTGCTCGTTTATTTTAAAACAAATCTCAGAAATGTCATGATCAAAAAAATAGTTGAAGTAGCTTTAATATTATGAAACAAAAACTCAAAATACTGAAATTGGACAGGTATGATTAGCTATGAAAACCAAAACTCACAACTCGCCATGCACTGCTAATGACCTCACATGACATTACTGATGATATCTCATATGACTGGTATTGCTGAAGTCGTGTCGAATTACAACAATTAACTCACCAATGTCACCACTATAAGAAGAAGCATAGGTGGGATATGAACATAACTAGAGGGCACAAGAAATTAATCAAAACACATCTTCATATGCAAGGAAGGTAACAAAATCAAAGCCTCTCTGCAGTTAATGCTGGAGAGACAGAATTAGACTCTGGATTATTATTATGGTATTCTTGTATAGCGCATGGCTACCCCAACAGGGTTTCCCAGTGCTTGGATAACCGGTAGATCAGCCTAAAAGGAGGTAAAGCAATGAGGTTTATCGTTCCTTGTGAAAAGTGGAGAGGGAGGTACAGCATCTTAACCCCTTCGACGCTGATGACGAGCTGGGCTCGTCATGATGTAGCCTCCTCGCACGCTCATGACGAGCCCAGCTCGTCATGTAAAGTGCACTTTACAAATTCTCAGCATACGAGCGGAATTCCGCCCGCACGCATCAGGTTAATGACACCAGAAGAGCGTTCCATAGCCTGGGACTAAGAAAAGAGAAAGATTGCCTAGCCCTCAACAGCAAACAGAAAACCACTGCTGGCGTGCAGGGTGCAAGCCGGATAGTACAGGCATGCCGTTTTTTGCAGGAACTGAGGTCCTGAGCGGATTTTATGCATATAGCATAGAGTTTTGAAATCGATATGCTTGGTCACTGGGAGCCAGTGAAGTTGCCGGAGAAGCCCAGATGTGGACGACTTTTTTGGAAGGCGGAACAAGAGCCTGGCTCAGGGATGCCTCATCCGCCCCTAGGTATAGAACGTTGCCATAGTCAGCATAGAGAGTGTCCATGGCCTGTATGACTCTTCTTTGACGGGAAAATGGGAGAAACCATAGTATTTTCTTTAGCAATTTCAAGGTTGTTAAGAACGTAGAAGCCACTTCAGAGGATTGCAGCTTCATAGACATGGTGGAGTCCAGCAAGAAACCGGGCTCTTTACTGGTGGGATTAGGTAGAGTTCCCAGCATGGCCGGCCAGTGTTGAGGGCCCCAGATTTGGTGGTTCTTGCCCAGTATCATCAACTCAGTCTTGTCGCCATTTAGCTTCATGGAGTTGGTGTGCATCCAGATGGCGACCAGGCTGAGGGAAAAGTTAAGATCTTCAGAGTTTTGCTGCTTGTACCGATGACAAGGAAAAGATCATCTGGGAATGGTCAGTGTACTAAAACAGAGTCAACCCACAGATTTCCACCAGGTCCGCCAGCGGGTGGACATAGATGTTAAAGAGCAAGGGCTGAGGGTAGAACCCTGGGCAATGTCTGAGTACAGGGGGAGAGATTTTGACGCTGTATTGGTTGAGAAGACCTAGAATGTGTGGTTTGACAGGAAGGAGGAGAGCCATGCCAGAGCGGAGCCCTGGATGCCCAACAGGATCAGTCGATCCAAGAGAATAGCAGCATGGGACACAGTGTCAAAAGCCGCACTAAGATCCAATAGGATCAGCGCCGCTGTGCTGTTAGAATCCACAAGTCGTCTTATGTGTTCAGTAACTCCCAGGAGGGTAGTTTCAGTACAGTGCCCTACTTGGAAACAGGACTGAGAGAGGTGGAGAGCGTCTTGGGTTCCCACAAATTAGATGAGCTGAGAATTAACCTGTTTCTCCTAGTATTTTAGAGAAGATAGGGAATAGTGAGATAGGTCTGAAATTGGACAGAATGGCGAAGTCCAGGTGAGACTTTTTAAGCAAGGGGAAGACCATAGCGTATTTCCAGGCCTGGGGCAACAGCCCATCATTTAGGGAGATATTCAGCAGTACTAGCACCAGCTGTAATGCTCGCGGGCTTGGAGTACTTTGTTTGGGTGGGGGGGTGGGGGGGAGTGTCTAAGGGTGACCCTGATTTAATAGAAGCCAGAAGGTCTATTAGTCGGGGTTGGTCCAGCGGGGTGAAAGACTGCAACCCTTCTGGTGACCTGCATGTCCTGCCATTAACTGCCTTGCCGAGACGAACACGGACGTCCGCTCAGCAACTTCATTAAAGTGATCACTACGGCGGCACATATTCTCAATTTCTCCACCGGCTGGTGAAGAAATACTGCATCTTTTGCTGAAGATTACTGCGAGATTGATTCCCCTAGGTAGAGTGTCGGCTGACACCTGTCCTCCACGGCTACAGAAGATTCCATTAGCCTTTCCCGTTTTCAGGCTGTCCATTCTTTCTATTGTCCTAATGAAGACCCGCTACAGATGCATTTAAGTCTGCACTATACATCTAGGGTCGAAACGTCAACGTTGTATTTTGTCAATCCGTCCATCAAAAGTCACACCACAAGAAAGTTATAAAATCATGTTTGTTGTGAATATTTAACTCAAGAACGGACTGTTGTGTATTTATGTTTCGTACTATTATATGTAAATATGTAATTCTTTCCCCATTTATGAATATATAGCACATCTATCACTCGTCACCACCAGTCACTTAAAACATTTCACACTGTATGTGATTTTATGTCATTTTGGTTGTTTGACAGCCTATCCACCTTCTGTGGATTGATACATGTAAGAATTTCATAATAAGAAAAACATTTCTTTCAAACTATAAGTGTAGTTGTGAGTCCTTACATTGCATATATGTTATGCTGATTGCACGAATCGACTTAAATAGTATTCATAACATAGCAAACGAATTGTTCTACTCCCGACAGAACCACTATTTTTGTATAACTGCATGTGCCTTGGGCAATGATATCCCTAGAAAAGGGCGGGATTGAAGGAGAGCTGGGTCTCTTGAGCTATAAATTAGGGCCGTAGGCTCTAGCGTCAGTAAGACCAGCCTGAATATCAGTTACCTTTTTAATAAAAAAAAATCAGATAGGCCTTGGATCACTTTGAAAAGGATTTTGGAGCACTTTTGAGCCGGAGAGATTTTTTCAGAGTGAAACAAGGCGTGTGCCTTCCTACAGTGTAGGTGGTACTGGCTATGGCCAATTATGTATTTGGTTTTTGAGTCAGAGTCATGTAGCTTCTTTCAAGCTCTCTCTAATTGCTTGCAGAACTTCTTTTCGGTTTGTAGGGACTTGTTAAACCAGGGGGAGGGTGGATGGTGTCAGGAGAAAGATTTTAGTTTGGCTGGTACGGTCATGTTTAAGAAAGTTTGGAGCCAGTTGTCAATCACGGGTTGACCTAGTTCAGCATTGTGGTATGTGTAAAGAATATAGTGTTTTATGTCACACAAACACGAAATTAGTGAACATACCTCGAACCCTTCAACTGCTAATAATAGGGGAAAGGAGTAGAAAATGTTAGCATTACAGAAGGGAATACTGCTTAAATAACAAGTATTTTGCTCTAATGTTTCTAAATGCAGAAGATGCCATTAGACCATCAATATAATTAACATGTTTGAAATGGACATGCACCATACTGCGGGATACTTAAAATTATTTTCCCCCATCGTGATGGTGTTAAAGCAGGACAGAGTGTGGAGAGACGGCTATGCTGCTGTAATTCTATGGGCATTTACTGCATTTATACAGTACCACATTACAGCAGAACTTTGGATGCAAGTTTCGAAAAATTACTTCTGTAATAAAAGATTCATACCCAAGATCTATAGTTTAACCTAATGTCAATGAGTAATTCTAAAGGCATACATTTATAATATTAAACAGTTGAGCAGACATCAACTAAATACTGGAAAATAGTATATCTAGTGATACTGTGTCACCGGAAGTAAGCCAAGCACATTTACAACCATGGCATAAGCCTACGTGACCCTAGTATTTAGGCTCTAGAAATGATAGTTATTCACTTACAATAGTGGGTGTGAAGAGAATTTATGAAACAATATGCTTCACCTAGACTAAACCTTGTTGGTATACAAAATCCATTTGTTCATGTATCATTAATGATGGTTGGTTGAAACTGTATAAAAGCTCCAAGATGTCCTTTAAAAATCATTTTAAAAGTTCTTATTTACAGTTTTATGCCAACATTTATTGATGCCTTGAATCTTCATAGCAGTAATCATGCCACTGGTGGTCATATTTGATCTCATGAACAATGCCAGTCGCTTTTGGGCAACTTGAAATCAGGATCACCGGTTGATGCAGCACCACCAACTGTTCTTAATTTGGTCTCAGATACGGTGGCCCCGGTGATTCGGCAGGTGATTAATACCTCCTTGGCAGCTGGGTTAGTCCCTCTTTCTTGGAAACAGGCAAGAGTAAAGGCGTTACTGAAGAAACCCAATCTCAATCCTGATGATTGGGCCAACTATCGCCCTATCTCCTTGCTGCCCACTATCAGTAAGCTTGCCGAAAAATACGTAAACTCCCTGATATCCACTTTTATCGAAAATAACAACTTACTACATCCAACCCAGACCGGGTTTAGGTGCAAACAGGGCACGGAAACTGCCCTTATTGCAGTAGTAGAGGAAGGAAGGAAGATTGTTGATGGAGGCAGCTGTGCGGCCATACGGTTATTAGACCTCAGTGCGGCCTTTGATACTGTCCACCATTCTATTCTGATTCAAAGGATGAGTAATATAGGTATCACTGGGACCGCACTGAGGTGGCTACAATCCTTCCTCTCCGAGCGGACTTTTTCGGTATTTGAGGATGACATCTCTTCCCCCCCTATGCATCTACACTGTGGCGTTCCCCAGGGTTCATCCCTCAGCCCAACCTTATTTAATATATATATGAGACCATTGGCTGAGGTGGTGTTACCTTGGGGGGTGCAATTGGTGACCTATGCTGATGATACTCAGCTTATCATCACTCTCTCTGGACAGGAGTCGACTTATGACAAGCTTTCCTCCTGCCTCAGTAGAGTCCGCGAGTGGATGGATGACTCCTTCTTGAAACTCAACGGAGCAAAAACTGAGGTCATGATGCTAGGACATAATGCACCCTCCTCGGTGGAGGGATAGTGGCCGAATACTCTGGCCCAGCCCCCCCCACCCCTAAAGGAGAGACTTAAGAGTCTGGGAGTATGGCTGGACCCAGCGCTTAATTTTTTGGTGCAAGCTCAGAAGATAGCAGCTACTTGCTGCGCCCTGATGAGATCACTCAGGAAAATTATTGGGCTACTTCCGTTCGAAGCGAGGCGAATACTAGTACAGGCCTTGATTTTAACTCGCCTTGACTACTCCAACGCAGTCTACCTAGGGGCCCCACAGGGGACACTTAGGGTCCTACAGACTGTACAGAATTGTGCAGCCCGGATGCTATTACACATCACACGAAGAACTTCAGCCAAACCAGCGCTCCGGCAATTACACTGGCTGCCAATACAACAAAGGATTGAATTTAAGGCTATGACCATCGTTCACAAAGCCCTGACCAAGACAGGACCTGATCTCATTCAACCTTTATTCCACCCCTATCAAACTAACAGGACCCTTAGATCCAGTAACAAGAACTTACTGACAGTCCCTAGGATAAGGAGAAGCCGTATGGGCGGCAGGCGTTTTTCTGTACAGTCGGCAAAACTTTGGAACAGCCTGCCCGATGTTATCCGGCTGGAGGAGAACCATCTCAGGTTTAGGAATATGCAGAAAATATTTTTATTCCCCTAAATCATCGGGGATGAATGGACCACTGAAGCGCTGGGATGCATCCGGGTAACCATGCGCTATACAAATGTGTAGTCATTCATTCATCAATGAAGTTGTTTATGAGGCCATCAAAGATGCCAATGGTACTTCAGTGAAGTCATGTGTGATCATGACTAATGTGGGACAGCTTTGAGTTATGATTAGCTTCGAACCATAACTGGCCAGTTTCAGTGGCTTTTGGGTTATATTTCATAAACATAACATCTCAAAATGTGTATTTTTAAGGTAATTACGGAGTTTTTTTAAACATGTAAGTGAGTAGAAGAAAACATTACGCACCCTTAAAGTTTTGTACAATTATATTATTTTAGTTTTTTTTACAATATACTGCATCTACCTCCCATGTACACAACTTCAAATGCACATGGGCTATCACTGTGGGAGTTGAACACAGAGCCTGTCTGTTAACCTATTATCAAACACTTTCAATCCTGATATTCATGGCCTTGGGCAGTGTGCAGAAAAATTAGGAATGGGACTAGCCGCCGGCCTCACTCAAACTCCTCAGAATAATCTACAGACGATTATCGCTCAACACCCTTAGAACTGTCACACAGGCCCAGGTCTCCAGCAAGCTAGACAACAGCAACATACTATTGCAGCATAAACACACATCTCACCAAGAGGATCCAGGTCATCCAAAATGCTGCCAGATTCGCACTCAAACACCTGGCACTCTATCTCACACACCTAAAAGACCTTCAATGGCTTTCAGTTCACAAACTCTATATACAAACTCCTACACAATCTAGGCTTAACTTACCTGAACTGCTGCATTAAATTCTAAACTCTGACCAGAAACATTAGCTCCGCTGGCCTCATGCTCATCCACATCCCCGCATCCGACAAACCACAGCAGGCAGACGCGCTTTATCGTACCTGGCTCTCAATGCCTAGAATACTCCTCTTGCATATCAGAGCTGCTAGTTCAGGCCTTGAATTCCGCAAGAAACTCAAAAACCTAAAAATTCCAATAGGAGCCAGCCAGGGCGGATTAGTTCTTTCAGCGCAAGGGTACCCTCCCGGGTGAGATGCCTACTTCACTAATGCACATAACATACATCTGGTGCCCAAGTTCATTCACCCATTACACACAAGTTTTATGAATAGGCCAGCTTTCAAAAGAGTTACAGGTTCTTGGAAAACGTACATTAAGATGCTTTTGTGAGCGAGGAATAAGAAGAGGGAAGAAAAGATTTTTGTCCATTTTTTGATCAAAGGTAGTCCTTAAAAAAAATTTTTGTTATGTGTTGGCTTTCGGTTTTGTTTTAAACTTTAGCAACAAACCGCTCCTTATTAACTTTGTAAAAACAAATTATATTTATTTTTAAAACGTGGCATTTGTACACCAGAAAGAAAAGTAGGCTGGAACTTATTTACAGGTCTGTCCACAATTTGGGCAGAATGACACAGTTCCATCTGTTCGTCACTGCGCTGCAAAGTAAATGCTAAAGACTGCACATGGGGACAGTTCCCATACTTTTGTTCTTAAAGATCTTCTTGTGGAGTACTCTTATCCACTCCTTCATAATCATCATAGTCTCTGTAGATGGGATTTTAATTTATTTTGCCATTGGGCAAGTAGTTTGTTAAATTCTCATGTTTGACATTGTGCCTTTAGTTGTTCTATCATAAATAATGTCCTGGATTCAAACAAGTCCACATGGCCTCAAATCAATACCTAGTCAAACACTTAGCCTGTGACTTTGGTTCCTTTGTTAAAGAAATGTAGATTGTTGCTGGACTCCTCCTTCTTTTCAACGTTATGTCTGGTTGTGTAAATGGTTAAACATACTTGATTGATCTTTCTGCTCCTGCCCCAAGGCTTTTGCTTGCACAGTAATATCTTAAGTTTTATTTACTCACGGAGAGAGAAGTTTCTCCTGATTAGATCTTAAGTTGTTCACAGCATACACAAAATATGCCATCTAAGGGTAAGGATCCGTTGCTGCTTGATCAATAGATTGCTAAATAATACGTCATCTCCATTGAGTTCCATTTGCTGAATGCTTTGAAGTCTTTCCTTGTGCTATTTGTTTCTCATCTCCTGATAACATGATCAGGTTATCAGGAATTATTATAATTCTTCAACTTCAAATATACTGCATTTGCAGACTTCTGAGGTCCTTTGACCCTATCCCTAGTTTCTATGTTTCTGTGACATTGGCTCTAGCCATTAGAAAAGACCTTTCCTGTTTTAGTCTTTCCAAGCTAACTAGATAAGTCATAGCACTCTTTTTCAAAGATCCCTTTCCTTGAGATGCTGGACCGGGCTTAAATCTTTCGTCCCTATATGCGGTTTTGATGGTTTGTACTGGTCAAGTAAGGTACATCAGGGTACATCAAAAGGTTGTTTGAGTCACTTCAAGACTGTGGTACTTAAGTCAGCTACTTTCAGGTTGTTAGTGAGATATTTTGATCTATCGTGTTGGCTAACTTAGATTAACTAGCATGACCACACTGCTTTCAATGACCTGACGCAGATTGTAGAGGTAATGTAAACAACAAAAGAAAGAGTAATTCCAAAAGGATTACAATTTACGGCATTGAACGAAACAAGGAAGCAAATCCTATTTTTAAAAGAACCCTCACTCACCAACCTAGTTGGTGACATGCTTCATCATAGGGTCCCCACCCGAGGGCCCGAATGCCTCCCGGGTGTGCTACGATCCCCAATTACAGCAGAGCTGGTTGGTTTGTGCAGAGTGAAAGATGATCAGTAAAAAAGTGATTTAAGATTGTATTTATGAATCCTTATAAATTTTATGATGGAATCATAAGGCAAGATTAAAACGAAAAGGGATGTCCTATCTGATTGAATTGACCAGTGACATCCAAGTAGTATTCGTGACCAGGTCAGGTCTACATGTTTCAGCCTCTGAGTGAGAAATCGCAAGGCTTTCTACAGGACCAGTAGTGACAGAGGTGTGCACTCGCTAAAGGTGTACCCAACGCGGTGTCAAAATAACCGCAAACTTACGGTTCAGCTCTCAACAATTTCTGAAAGGAAAAGAGTTTTTTTTATAAGACGTAGTTTTATTCTACCCCATGGATCCTGTAGGGGGTGTCGCCTATAGTTCACACATCAAGGACAACCACCCGCTTCTGGCACCTGTTGCATTCCCGGCCCGGGATCCCGAGGATGGATCAATTCAACCAGCTAGGACATCCCATTTCGTTTTAATCTTGCCTTACGATTCCATCATTAAATTTATAAGGATTCATAAAGGCAATCTTAAATCACTTTTTCACTCATCACTCGCTCTGCACAAACAAACCAGCTTCGCTGTAAGAAGGCGTCGTAGGACACCTAGGAGGCATTCGCCCCCTCGGGTGAGGACCCTATGATGAAGCAAGTCACCAAAGGGGCGTGGCTTGAGCGCCGATGGGTGAGGCGGCGTGAGCTGATAGCTCCGTGCCCGATCCCGATAAATATCCTGAAAATCCTCCTGTACACTGACCAAACTGGTGGAGCGTACGTCGGAACCACTGGGGAAGCCCGCCTGACCGACATCGCACCATCCGGAGGCTCCAGTGCGATCCTGAAGAGAGTTGAGTTATCGGGGAGGCCGGAGGTGAAGCGGCA
This sequence comes from Lissotriton helveticus, assembly GCF_964261635.1. Classification (NCBI taxonomy): domain Eukaryota; kingdom Metazoa; phylum Chordata; class Amphibia; order Caudata; family Salamandridae; genus Lissotriton; species Lissotriton helveticus. Next base: position 272,995,080 of record NC_136062.1, read on the forward strand.
AAATAGCGGCGGCGATCGGCTGATAGGAGCGGGCTGAGCCGCGACATGCACTATCCGAAGGAACGAGGACCCCAAATGAGAGAGCCAAGTGCGCACAGCACAGAGTGTAGACTGCTGCCTCTAAACAGAGATCAACAATAGTAGGGAGTAAAGAGGCCCAAAGGGTTCTAAAGAGGCGGAGGACAATAGACCAGCTCGGAGCTCTTAAAATGGCGCCCGGAGGGCAGGCTGATCGAGGTGTAACACGCCTGTCAGGCCACGCATAGGAGAACATTACGGCTGGCTGGGGGTGCGGCGAAAACCCGTGCAGCGGAGCGCGGCCCCTGGGCAAAGGCAGAATTACAGACACTTGAGTACTGCGAGGGCGCTAAGAAGCGAGGATAAATGGAGCAGACGGAGCGCACCCTCTGAAGAGGCTACCAAGCGATCCTGAAACCCTGCGTGGTGTTGTGCAGCGGGACGAGCACTGGGGGAACACCGAGAAGGAACGGCAGACGAGCAGCTATCGGAGGAGTCTTCCCGCGATCCCCGGTGAGTGTGGTGGAGCTGGCCTGAACCCGGTGCTACGGAGGTAGGGGCGGGGGCAGGTCCGCGGCGCTGCACGGAAGGGGAGCGGGGGTGCACAGCCAGTGACACTGAATAGCGGGAGCAAGCCTGGGACTGAAAGGAAAAGGCTCGTGGCAGAGCAGACGACCGAGCCTATTATGCCCTGAATACGAGTGGGAAGGACATATCTGGAACATGTGAGCGCAGAACAGGGCATTGCCAACCACGGGTCTAAGGGTGGCACTCTGACCTTGGGCACGCAAGATATACTGAGAGCTTGCACAGAGCTCTGGATTTACACGAGGCGATACCATTAGATTTGCGACAAGAGCAGCGAAACGGCTGGCGGAGAAAGTGAGAGCCAGGTAATAACCAGGGCACACGGGGGCGGTGCGAAGACCTATGATGGACCTGGCTGACTAGCGCTAACTTGAGATTGATTGCGGATTGTAGTGGGAGGTTGGCTGGTGCTCCCCACTGTGAGGGCAGACTTTGAAGGGTTGTTGGCTTGCAGAAATAGGGGTCCTGTGCTCTATCCACACACTCATTTGTGCCCTACTCAAATAATAGCCCACACAGCCACTAGTCGAAAGTGATTGCGCAGAAGAGAGTAAATCTGCTGAACAGTAGAACGCATACTAATACAAGATGAAACCAAAGAACAGGAAAGAGGAGGCTGTGGAGCGGGAGGACGACCGTGATGAAGGCGGTGAAATTGAGGATACGACCTCGGAACAGAGGCTAAATAAACGCCTTAATAAAATCCTGGAAGCTATAGCAGCAACAAATGACTCCCTACACCAGGACATAGCACAAGTCGCAATGGGACTGGGACTCCTGAGAGCAGACCATTCAAAGTTGGCGGACAGGGTAAAAGAGAATGAATCGGTAGTGCAAGACTTGAAGCTAGCGCTGGTGACGGTGGAACGTAAGTTGGGGGATGCGTTGGAATGCTTAGCAATTCTAGAAAAACGGGCCTAAGATTCAGAAAGTCGAAATCGGCGCAACAACGTACGGGTGGTTGGCCTGCCCGAAAAATCAGAGGGAGCTGACATGATTGTCTATTTGGAGAACTGGTTCAAAACAGAGGTGGCCCCGGAGGGTCTATCCTCCTTCTTCACACTTGAGAGGGCGCACAGGGTCCCTGCCAAACCGCATTTACCTGGCCGCTCTCCCCGACCAATAGTGGCCAGAGTCCTTCATTACAAAGATAGAGATCTGCTAATACAGAGGGCACGTTCAGCAGGGCCTTTTAAAGTGGAGAATGGCACAGTCACGATATTCCCGGACTACACCCAAGAGATACAAAAGCGCAGGGCTTCATATTTGGCTGTTAAAAAAGAACTCCGGGATGAAGGAATCCAATATTCACTGATTTTCCCAGCCAAACTGAGAGTGATCATGGATGGCTCGACGCAGTTTTTCATGACGCCCGAGGATGCTTGGACGTGGCTCGAATCATACCGAGCATGAACGGATTATAAAGGCAAAGGGGACCGTGGACCACTTAAACAGATACAGATGCGCAAATCGCAACGTCTCAGTAAGCGGAACAAAGCTCGGCAGGCACAACAGATCACTCAAATGGCTGATGATAAACGAGGAGCTCTGGCGGCGACGGCGGAGATAACGGGCTCACAGAGAGAGGAGTCGGTGATGGGGACGGACTCTGAGGATGACAAGAGAAAATCGGGCACTGAGTTCTCGGAAGCAGACAGCACTAAGGGCCCGGAGGTCACACCCGGAACAGCAGAAGGAATGCTGGATGAATAACACTTCGTGAAGAACTCCTCTTATGGACTGATCCTGGAGGTGCCGATGTACCTGATGACGTATGAGAACACTATGACTATGACACACTATTGTATGGGATGAAGGGGCGAGGGGTAGCGGCAAGGGCTGCCGCCTGTTGGGGCTGAACAACTCTCCCATTGCCCTTAAGGCAACCTGTAGTGGCTACTGCAGGATAGAATTGTGTGATTTGTTGTGGAAGTTTGGATGGGGCTGATGGTCTGTTATTGGGCCCTGTTCTGGGGGGGGGGGAGGGCGACTGCGACGGGTGTTATGCGGGAAGTTGAGAATTGGGGAGTAAGCAGCCTCGGTGTGGGCAGGCGAGATATGAAGGAGGAGAAGTTGGGGAACAATTGCAATGGGGACGTTACCTGAACTGAAATGTATTACATGGAACGTACGTGGACTGCATACCATGTCCAGACGCCATAAGGTACATGCGTATTTGGTGCGACGGAGGATCCAGATAGCGCTGCTTCAGGAGACCCATCTCACCAAAATGGAGTGCACTGCATTACAGCGGCGATGGCGGGCCAGGTGTTTGGCACGGCCTATTCCGCATTTGCCAGGGGAGCCTTGGTATGGGTGAGAGCGGGGGTCCCTTTCCAGGCCACAAATCATGTTATTGACCCAGAGGGTAGATACGTAGCAGTGAGGGGAAATTGCATGGACGAGATGTGGTGTTCTGTAGTGTTTATGCTCCGAATGTAGATCAAGCCCGCTTCCTAGATAAAATATCAGGGACATTGGCACACTATCTGGCGGGCCCGGTGATATTGGGGGGGATTTCAATTCAATCACGGATGTAGCATTAGATAGGTCACATCCTCCACTGGTTGATTCCCCGGTCCGTAGGCTTGCTATGCAGAGGTCAGACTGGCAAGAAAGGTGGGAACTAATTGATGTGTGGCGAGGGCACCATCCCAGTGATAGGGATTATTCCTTCTTTTCGGCACTCCATTTTATTTTTTGCAAAACAATTAAACAATTTTTATTGCGGAATCAGAAATGCACAACCGTTTGGATGACCCCGTCCATCTCCGTACACCGTTGATCTCAATCGCAAACAGTATTACACACAGCCATTCAGCCCACATCCCGGAGGCAGGGCGGCGACATCTAAGAATTCGGTCAGAAACTAGGTGAGAATACCACCGCTACAGTGCATACATGACATCAGTACCATTAGGGTCGGTTAAAAGATCTGCTTTTTCCCACCTATTCAACCCCTAACCCCAACAGATAACTCTTCCCCCCCGGCCGTCATACAGCGTAGTCAGCAAGTTCTATGCCCATCGTCTCACCCAGTGGAACTACACCAACACACCCGCAAGTCTGCTGTCTACTTACGAACCACTCTCAGCAGCCAAATCACTCTTTCAGTAGTAGCCCCCTCATCCCCCCCACCTCCCACCCACCACTTTGTCCCCCGCTGGTGTTAGCCGCATACAGGATCAAGTCACGTTATCCAGGAGCTGAGGGAACAACACTCATACAACCGTGCATCACCCGGAGCTCGCCATTTGCTTCACTATTCCTGGTCTCCCTCTGGCGATCGGTGCTCATGCAGGGCAACCACTAGGCCTTCCCACGCCCGCGCCGCCTCCAAGCCCTTTTCATTCGCTGTGCGGGTCGCCTGTCTAAGCCGGACCATACTTTCACTTCTGGCCCATTTTTCCAATTCCGCAGCCCAACGCTTACTGGATGGGCCCTCTAACGACTTCCAGTGCCAGGTGATCTCTCTTTGAGCCAAAATAAGTCCCAGATCTATGAATTTACTGGTGATCTTTGTTTTCTTTGTGTGCGGGAACCACAGTAGTAGGCAAACCGCCTTATCAAAAATCATCCGTCTATCTGTCACCTCTTGCAGTAGCTCTCCCACTTCTACCCAATATGAGCCCAGCTTTGGGCAATCCCACATCATGTGATCTAGTTCTGCCCGCGCGAGGAAGCACCTCGGGAAGGCCGCCCCTTGCACCTTGAAATGCCGTTGTATCTTGCCAGGTGTCAAGTAGGCCCTATGTAACACAAAGAAGTGTACTTGTTGGAAGCGGGCATTCCTACACCCTTTCCATGCCCTCCTCACAATTTGGCCCCATGCAGCATCAGGAATGAGTTTCCCTACACTCTCCTCCCATTTTTCTTTCAACGCCGCGAGGGGTGTCAGGCCTTCATGAAGCATTCGGGAATGCAAACACGTCACCGCCTTAAACGTCCTCGCCGACATCATCACGTATTGGCACGCCATCGTGGTCGTTGGTTCCGTGTTGCCCACCCCCCAATGTCTCTTTGCTGCCGCAGTCACTGCCATATACAATAGGAAACTCCCAGCCGGGATTCCAAATTGGTCCTGCACCGCCTGGAAGGGAAGTAACTCGCCATCGGCGTACAGGTCACCCACCATGTGGAGCCCCATCTCCTACCATTCCATAAGGGGCGACCAGTCCCCGCCATGTGGTAAGGCCGTCAGCATGCCCAGAGGAATTTCCGGGGCATACGGATGCATCACTCCCGCTCGCTTCTGGCTCCTATTCCAGCACTGACTCAGCGTTCTTTCCTCTAGTGTTAGGTCTCCTAGGGGGCGTGGCTACAGCGCCGACCGGGATGGCTGCGTGAGCGAGTTGCTCCGCGCCATGCCCCGTCTCTTCTCCTGATTGACCGTCGCCCCGCGCTGCCTGGCGGCGGAATTCGTGGTCCGAGGGGCTGGTGAGCATTGGAGGAGCGTTTGGCCCCGTCGGGACCCTGGCCGGTGGCAGCGGGCGGGCCTGGAGTTCGGCGCGCCTGCCGAGCGGACGAAGCCAAGATGGCGGCGCCGACTCCCTGAGGGCTCCGGGAGCGGTGTGTTGTGGCGCACTGGAGCGGTTACAGGCTCCGGCGGAGCTTTTGAGCAGCTGTGTGAGGAGCGGGGGCTCGTCGGAGCGGACCCTGCGCAGCGGGGGGGCCCGGCGGCGTTTTGCCGGTGTTTGCGGCGTGTGTGGCGCCCCTCCCCCACCTACTGCTGGGACGGCAACGGAGCGGAGCCTGCCCTGTGCTGGGCCAACGAGGGCACTGCTGGCCTGGGAGGCCGTCCACACACCGGCCACCACACTGTAGGGCCGACGGACAGCTGGAGTGGACTACTGGCCGGCGGAGAGCTGGGGAGGGCGGCCGCCCACGGCGCTTAGACATCCCGGGGCCTGGCGGATCGGAGGTGGCTGCCCGCCCGATCAGAGGCGGGGGTCCTGCCCCCTGGGCGGTGAGGACGCGCCGAGCTGGTGGCGTAGTGTTGGGCCCTACAGCAAGTAGTGTTACGAAGGGGCCGGTGTAGCCCGGGGCCTCGCCGGAATCGTGGTCCGCCCCTTTCGTGGACTCTGTTCCCACTGGCCCTGGTGGGCTGCGGGTGTTCCTTGAGTGGCTGTGGGACACCGTGGAGCGCACTTCCACCCGGGTGCTGATCGAAGAGCTGTGCGTGGGGTGCAGTTGGCGCCGCGAACACCCGCTTATCCTGCAGATTGGTGCGTTGTGCTCGGCTGGGTGCTTCTGGTGGGCCTAGCCTTTGTTTGAAGGGGCTGCTCGTGTGGCCGAGTACTTGCATCCAAGATGGCTGCACAGGGGCTTGGCGGCGCCGAGCCTGCTGGACTGGGGAGCCAGAGGCAGGAAGATGTGGCTGGCGGCCCCCGGACGGAGTCCTCGCCGCAAGAACAGAGGCTCAACCTCCGCCTTGACGCTATCTTGGCCGCGATAACCGCCACGAAGGAGGAACTGCGCCAGGATATTGCGCAGGTGGCGTCTGGGCTCGGCCTGTTGCGGGCAGACCACACCAAGCTTTCGGACCGGGTGAAATCCAATGAACAACTGCTCCAGGAACTGAAACCGGCGGTGGTCACGGCGGAACATAAACTCGATGACGTTGCCCGTCGACTGGCGACCTTGGAGCGTAGGGTGGAGGACGCGGAAGGCCGTAACCGCCGGAACAACGTGAGGGTGGTAGGGCTTCCGGAGAAGATTGAGAAGGATGATGCAGTGGCCTATTTGGAGGACTGGTTCCGCACTGTGGTGGCGCCTGAGGGCCTTTCCCCCTTCTTCTCCCTGGAAAGAGCGCATAGGGTGCCCGCAAAACCTCCCTTGGAGGGCCGACCGCCTCGGCCGATGGTGGTCAGACTGCTGCACTATAAGGATCGGGATCTGCTGATCCAGAAGGCGAGGGATCGTGGGCCCTTCCAGGTGGACAACAGTAAGGTGACCATCTTTCCGGACTACACGCAAGAGGTGCAGCGGAACAGGGCTTCTTTCCTGTCTGTGAAAAAGGAGCTGAGAGAGGAGGGGATTCAATATTCCTTGCTTTTTCCAGCCAAGCTGCGGATTGTCGTTGATGGCAAGACTCACTTTTTCCACGCGCCCGATGAAGCTTGGTCCTGGCTGGAACTGTATCGAGCGGGGACGGACCGGGCACACAGGCCGACCAGGGATCGGGAACAGCCGGTCAGGGTCCGGAAGTCGCAGCGCATCCGCTCCCGGAATCGACGCCAACGAGCCGAGCGAGAGGCGCAAATGCTGGCCGATAGACGGAGTGCGTTGGAGGCCACAGCGAGTATAACGGGGTCGCAGCAAGAGGACGCCTCCAGGGGTTCGGCGTCGGAGAGTGAAGGTTTGAAGACTGGTGATGAGGACTCGGAGGTGGGGGGAGCGCTGGGGCCGGAGGTTACTCCACAGACATCCGATGGTATCTTTAATGGATGAGGCTTCTGGCGGATGGACTTTGGCATGGCCTGGACGCTCCTGATTTTTCATGGACTGCCAGGTATGGGGCTGCATTAGCAGCGAGGGGCTGTGGGCGCGGGGTGGTTGCTCTGTCGTCCTGGTTCGGGGCTCCATAGTCCCCATCTGACCCCTAAGGTCCTCTGTGGTGTCGACCACAGTTTAGTGTGATGTGTGGGGAGTTTGAGGTTTGGAACGGGGCTGAAGCTGGGTTACTAGGCCCTGTCCTGGGGAAGGGGAGGGTGGGTGTTGTAGGGGATGTTTTGAGGGGGTTGTACAATTGCTGCGATGCGGGTTCCATTTCTTGGCGTGTGCTACTGTTGGGTTTGATGCTCTATGGGGACGTTACCTAATCTGAAATGTGTCACATGGAATGTCTGGGGTCTCCGTACTATGGTCAAGCGCCACAAGGTGCATGCCTACTTGGTGAGGCGGGGCGTCCAGATAGCGATGCTTCAGGAGACTCACTTGACGCAGCAGGAATGCGGGGCTTTGCAGAGGAGGTGGCGGGGCCAGGTGTTTGGCACGACTTACTCGGCGTTTGCCAGGGGAGTGTTGATCTGGGTCAGAGCAGGCACGCCATTCCAGGTTACGAGTCAGAAAATAGATCCGGAGGGTCGTTATGTAGTGGTGGAGGGACGGCTGTATGGAAGGGAAGTAGTGCTGTGTACCATTTATGCCCCCAACGCTGAGCAGGCCCACTTTTTCGAGAGCTTGTCGCGCTCACTGGCGTGCTACTTGGCCGGCCCTATCCTCCTGGCAGGGGACTTTAACTCTATTACGGATGTGCAGTTGGACAGGTCTCACCCGCCTTTGGTGGACTCCCCGGTGCGCAGACTTGCGACTCGTAGGCGGGAGTGGCAGGAAAGATGGGGTTTGGTGGATGTATGGAGGGCGCAGCACCCCGAAACTCGGGATTACTCCTATTTCTCGGCGCTGCATGATCTGCATGTTCGTTTGGATTCGGTGCTGTGTTGTGAGTCTTTGGCGAGGGTGGTGCGGCACACTGAGTACTTGTCTAGGACCATCTCGGACCATAACCCGCTGCTGATTTCGGTGCAGTGGCAGTTGGCGAGATCGGCGGTCCCCACGTGGCGACTCCGTCCGGAGACGTTGGAGGATCCGGCGTTCTGCGATACGGTCCGTCAAGGCGTTGACGACTATTTCGCGGTCAATGCTGGGTCGACGGCGACCAGAGCGAATGAATGGGATGCGATGAAAGTGGTGGTGAGAGGGGTATGTATGGGCCGGTTTCTGACTGTGAGGGGTGCCGTGCTGGCTGATCTCGCAAAGGCGGAGTTGGTGCTGAGAGAAGTGGAGCAGCAGCGTCCGGAGAAGCCTGAGCTGCAGGACGACCTGTTGCGTGCAAAGGAGGCGGTGGCGAGTGAGACTGAGAGACTGCGGTGCTATGACTACAAGTTGTATGCGGTGAAAGTGCACGAGGAACGTGATAAGGTGGGCACGCTCCTTGCGAAGTTGGCTGATCCGACCCCTAGGGGTTGTTCGGTGCTGAGTATACGAAGGGGAGATGGGGTGGTGGTTTGCTCGCAGTCCGCGGTCCTGGAGCGCTTTCAATCCTACTACACGGGCCTTTATACCAGCCACCTTGAAGTGGAGGCTACGGCCATTGGCGATTACTTAGATCCGATTCCTCTACCGGTATTGGATGAGGAGGACGCCCAGGATATAGGGGGCCCTGTCACCCTGGCCGAAATTAGAGGGGCGATTAGCCATATGGCGCGGAATAAGACCCCGGGGGTGGATGGGCTGCCGATCGAGTTCTATGCCAAATTTATCGACGTACTAGCGCCCAGGCTGCAGGCTGTATACGTGGAGGCGAAGGAGCTGGGGCGACTGCCTGAGTCTATGACGGAGGCGCTGGTTGTGCCCCTGCTGAAACCGGGCAGGGATGCTTTGGATGTTGCCTCTTTCCGTCCGTTGTCTATGTTGACGGTGGATTATAAGATTCTGAGCCGTATCCTGGCCACCCGTCTCTTGCCATTGATGACCTCTCTGGTACATAGGGATCAGGCGGGATTCATCCCCTCCAGGAGTACCTCGATGAATATCCGTCGGCTGATCGGGGTTATTGATAGTGCTGCCTTGTCGGATCCGGGCCCGGTGGTGCTGGCGGTTGATATTGAGAAAGCGTTTGATAGTCTGGAGTGGGATTTTTTAGATGGTGTGCTGTTGAAGTTCGGGATCGGGGACGGGTTCCGAGGCTGGACAAGAGTGCTCTATTCATCGGCCAAAGCACGGGTGCGGCTAGGGACACTGGTCTCCTCGGTTTACCCGGTATGTAGGGGTACGAGGCAGGGCTGCTCGCTATCCCCTTTGCTCTTTGCTCTGGCGATGGAACCCCTAGCTGCACAGGCGAGGCTGGGAGTTGCTTACGACGGGATTATGCAGGGACTTGACTCGCATTATATATCGTTGTACGCTGACGACCTATTGCTGTACCTCGCGGACGCTGGAAAGGCTCTGGAAGGCGCGGTGGATATGCTGAGCAGGTTTGGGGAGCTGTCAGGCCTCAGGGTGAACTGGACTAAAACTTGTGTGTTTCCGCTGCGGAAGGCCACGCGCTGCCCACAGCTCATAGGGTCTGTGAAGTGGGAACCATCTTGTTTTCTGTACCTGGGGGTACGCATCTACCATGCTACAGCGGACCTCCTTGAAGGGAATGTGGGACGCTGCATTAGGGCGTTGAGAGGTAGTATGGACTTCTGGGCCTCCCTCCCGTTATCTGTATTGGGCCGAGTGGCGCTGTTGAAGATGGTAGCACTCCCGAGACTGCTCTACTATTTTAGAACGTTGCCGGTGTGGATCCCGCAGGGCATCTTTAGGGAGCTGAGGACGATGGTGACTGGTTTTCTCTGGGGCCATGGTCGCAGACGGGTAGCACTGACCACCCTGCTGAGACCCAAGTGTGAGGGAGGGATGGCCGTCCCCGATTACGAGTTATACTATTTGGCGGCGCAGCTCCAGGTCCTGACGCAGAATGTGGCCAGAGAATTCAGGGGGCCCGAGGTTGGCCGGGGGGTAGGCGTTCAGCGGCAGGTCTTGTCGTCCATCGTGATGCATCAGAGGCTGGCCAGTGGGGAAGTCACGATGGAGGAGTGGACCCTCAGATTGTGTTGGAATAGATATATGAAAAGGGCTGGGAAGCGCCGGCCGTATGCCCCGGAGATCCCGCTAGGTATGCTCACTATTTTGCCGCATGGGGGGGACTGGTCCAGATTGTTGGAGTGGGAGGACCTGGGCTTGCTGATGGTAGGTGACCTGTATGTGGATGGGACGTTGGCCCCGTTCCAGACGTTGCAGGAGCAGTTCGGCCTGCCGAATGGTTCCTTCTTGCTGCATGCGGCGGTGGTCGCGGCTCTGCGGAGGCACTGGGGGGGCGGATTGGCTGAACCAGAGGTGTCGGAGGTGTGCCAATATGTGGTGATGGCTGCGGGCACCGTCAAGGCGGTGACCTGCCTTCACAATAGGATGCTGAACGAGGGTCTAGCTCCGTTGATCGAGTTGAAGTCGCGTTGGGAAGCCAGCATCGGTAAGCCTCTACCGGACTCTGTTTGGGGTCAGGTGCTACACAGGGCCTGGAAAGAGACAAGGAATGCGAGATTCCAACAGGTGCATTATTTTGTGCTCCATAGGGCGTATTTGACCCCGGAGAGATTACGTCGCCACTTCCAGGTGCATGACGCCATGTGCCCGAGATGTTTGGAGCCCGGGGCAGATTTTGACCACATGCTGTGGGGCTGCCCGAGGTTAGGTGACTACTGGGCCGAGGTGGGGGACCTCTTGAATGCTGTCACGGATCGGGAGGTGGACTTTGACAAGGCCACGTGTCTGCTTCTGTGGTTCCCGCATACCAAAAAGACAAAGGTGACGAGTAAATTCATTGGGTTGGGTCTGATATTGGCGCAGCGAGAACTCACTTGGCATTGGAAGTCTAAAGAGGGGCCGTCTGTACGGAGGTGGAGGAACGAGTTGGTGAAGTGGTCGGGCTGTGAGAGTGTGTCACGGATGCGCCAGGCGACTAGAACGGGTAATGAAAGGAGCTTGGATTTGGCACGGTCATGGGAGATGGTGGTGCAGGCATTGAGGGACCACTTGACTGACGACGATGAGACTGATCAGTTATGAATCAGGATTCCATGTGACCGCTTGTTCGTTACAACTTCCTGATGGCTGTCACCCTAGAGCAGGAGGGGCCTGGAGATACCCGCGTTAGCAGCAGTTGGGGGAGGGATTAGAGTAGGAGTTGTGGGGTGGGGTGGGTTGCCAGCGACTTCCCGGAACCGGTTGGCCCAGGAACATAGTCGGGTTGATTTTGTGATGTGACATTGATGTGACCGGGGATTGGGTGGGGAGAGGGTGGTTGGTTGTTTTGGGATAAAAGCAGGAACGAAGTGCTGCACGTGACCCGTGTCCGGCATTAGGCATATACCAGGGTACCTCCAACGAACTGCTTTATTGACGCGCCGCCCAGCCTCCGGGATGTGGGCTAATTGGCTGTGTATTACATTGCTATACTGCTGCATGATGGGACCCGCTGGTACTTGGGTTGGTTTGTTGGCTGTGTTTATTCCTGATCCTGCAATAAAAATACATTTAAAAAAAATAAAAAAATAGTGTTAGGTCTCCTACAGCAAGGCGTTGTTGCAGGACTATATAGGACAACACATGGCGCTGTATCCCCGATCCCCTGCGCTGATCAGGGCCCCTAAATTCCCTGGCTACGTGTTGCGTGAGGATCTGCAGCTGCGCCGCCAAATAATACAATTCGAAATCTGGCACTGCCATTCCCCCTTCCGACTTCGGCCGGCGAAGTGTATCTAACGCCACCCTTCTCCTCCCATTCCCCCATAGGAACCCGATAGTAAGTGTACGTAGGTCCGTGAAGAACCGGGGTGGGATCCACAACAGCAACGTCCTGAAATAGTACAGGAGGCGCGGCAAGGCCACCATCTTGAGCAGTGCCACTCTGCCGACCACCGACAGCGGGAGCGTGGCCCAAAATGCCACCGAGCCCCTCAGGGCTCTAATGCATCGTCCGATGTTGCCCTCTAGTAGGTGTTCTGCTCCTCGGTAGATCCTCACGCCCAGGTAGGTAAAACAGGACCCTTCCCAAACCACATCAGCCGGCAGCGGTGGCTGCGGCGTGTCCGCTCTCAGCGGGAAAACACAAGTCTTGCGCCAGTTCACACCAAGACCTGACAACGCCCCAAACGTATCCAGCATAGTCACCGCTCCTCTCAGTGCCCCCGCCGTATCCTCCAAGAACAGCAAGAGGTCATCCGCATAAAGCGAGATGTAATGGTGCTCACCCCGGTAGGTGATCCCCTTATACGCCGTTCCCGCCCGAGCGTGAATTGCCAAGGGTTCGATCGCCAGCGCAAACAATAGAGGCGACAAGGAGCAACCCTGACGTGTACCCCGCTGTACTAGGTACGACCTGGATATCATTGAGCCTATTCTCACCCTGGCAGTAGCCGAGGAGTATAACACGCTCGTCCAGCGCCGGAACATGGTTCCCACACCGAACCTCTCTAAGACCTGATCCAGGTAGGCCCATTCCAAGCTATCGAATGCTTTTTCTATATCGACTGACAGTACCGCCGGCCACTCATCTGGCTCTAGATCGCTCCCCAGGACACGTATCAGTCGACGAATATTAGCTGAAGTGTTCCGGGTGGGGCTAAAACCAGTCTGATCCTCGTGAATCAGCGTCGTCATAAAAGGCAGCAATCTGGTAGCTAGTATACGGCTCAAGATTTTGTAGTCCACCGTCAACATGGACAGCGGTCTATATGCAGTCATGTCTGTACCATCCCTCCCCGGCTTCAGGAGGGGCACCACCAAGGCTTCCCGCATGGAACCGGGTAGGCAGCCACACTCCAGCGCCTCATTATAGACTGCCAACAACCGGGGCGCCAAGATATCAACGTACTCAGAATAAAATTCTACTGGGAAGCCATCCACCCCAGGAGTCCTCTTCCTCGCCATCTGCTTAATAGCCACCCTTATCTCTGCCAGCGTAATCGCGGCACCCAGGGCCTCGGCGTCTTCGTCCCCTAATTGTGGCAACCGGAGCTCCGCCAGGTAATCTTCCAGGTCTCCAGCCCCTGCCACCAATCGACTCTGGTAGAGAGTTTCATAGTACTACGCGAAGCGCGTGAGGATCGCCATCTGGGAGTATATTGTATCCCCCGACTCCGTCCTCAGGTTCAGGATCGGGCACCCCCTCGGTTCTGGATTCGCCAACCTCGCCAGCAGCGTGCCCACCTTATCACCCTCATCATGGACCCTCGCCGTGTACTGCTTATAATCATAGCAACGTAGCCTTTCAGTTTCCGCTGCGACTAACTCCTTAGCCTCCATAAGCTGCGCCTGCAGCGCTCCCTGTTCCGGGCGCCTTTGCTCTATAGTCCGTAGCCCCTCCTCCGCCTTCATGACCTCCCCCACTATCACTCTCCTGACCCCGCTATGCTTGCCTAGACACAGGCCTCTCGCCACCACCTTAAAGGCGTCCCACTCCAGCCCTCTTGAAGAGGCCGACTCCTCGTTGACCGCAAAATACGTCTCCACTCCCTCCCGGACCTCAGTCCGAAAAACCTGATCTTCTAGCGTGTCCGGGTTCAATCGCCAATTAGGAATCGCAGTTCTCGTTCTCTGCCATTGAAGAGAGAGCAACTGGGGATTATGATCTGAGATGGTCCTAGCCAGGTATTCAGTACTTGCCGCAATGTTAGCGATGGTAGGATCACAAAGGATCGTATCGATACGGACGTGCAATTTGTGAAGCGCGGAAAAGAAGAAGTAGCCCCTATCCCCCGGGTGCTGCCCGCGCCACACATCCACCAGCCCCCATTCAGTCTGCCACTCCCTTCTTCGCCGTGCCACTCTGCGTACCAAAGACTCAGCTAATGGTGGATGGGACCTGTCTAGGGTGGGATCCGTAATGGAGTTGAAGTCACCTCCTAGTATGATCGGCCCTGCTAAATAATGCGCTAGCGCACCTGATAAAGCGTCAAAAAAGGGAGGCTGTTCTGCGTTCGGTGCATAAATGCTGCAAAGCGTCACCTCTCTGCCACATAATCTCCCCTGCACCCCTACATACCTACCCTCCGGATCAATTATTTGGCTCGCAACCTGAAATGGAGTCCCAGCCCTCACCTAGATCAGCACCCCCCTCGCATAAGCCGAGTACGCTGTACCAGAAACCTGCCCCCTCCAGCGCTTTTGCAGTGCTACGCACTCCGATTTGGTAAGATGAGTCTCTTGAAGCATTGCAATCTGAATCCCGCGTCTCACCAAATACGCATGTACTTTATATCGTCGGGACATAGTGTGTAGCCCACGTACATTCCAAGTGATGCACTTCAGTTCAGGTAAAGTCCCCATGGTCGTCGTCCCTCAGCCTCCCCCCCTCTATATCTCTCCAGCCCACACCAGCTCCGGACGTACCCTCCCTCCCAACTCCCCACACAACACCCAACTCCCTCATCCCCAGAACAGGAACCAAACTTTGCGCCTCAGTCCCCATCCAAACCTCAATAACCAAGTAAACAAAACTACCCCGTGGTAGCCACCACAGGCTGCCTTAAGGGCAATGGGAGCGTGGTAACGCCCCGACAGGCGGCAGATCCGGCCTCGCCCCCCGCTCCATGATCCCGCCCAATGGCATACAATACCGACAGCATTCAAAAGGTTACCATACATTTCAGCCTCAGCAGGAGCCGATTCCAGTCCATGCTGCCCCGCAGGGGCTATGCGGATCACAGATAGTCTGCCGTACGGGGTGTTATCTCTGGTCCCGCCGTACTGTCCACATCAGATATCTCAGTTCCTGATTGTCCCTTGTCATCTTCGGACGCCGATCGTCCAGTCATGTCCTCCGCCTGCGATCCAGTAATTGTCGCCGTCGCTGCTAGCGCTCCCTGTTTGTCCGCCGCCAGTTGCGCCCGCAAGAGGGCCTGTTGAGTTCTGTGTCTCTTGCGGATGCGCTGCGATTGGCGCACCCTCACCTGTTAGGACAGATGGTCCGCATTCTTGCTCCTCCGATCAGTTCCCGCCCTGTAGGACTCAAGCCAAGACCAAGCTTCGTCAGGGGAGGAGAAGAACTGTGTCGTGCCATCCAAGATGATTCGCAACTTGGCCGGAAACAGCAGAGAATACTGAATCCCTTCTGATCTAAGTTCCTTCTTTAACGTTAGAAATGAGGCCCTGCGACGTTGAATATCCTCGGTATAATCCGGAAATATAGTGACCGAACTGTTCTCCACCTTGAAGGGTCCACGGGAGCGCGCTTTTTGGATCAATAAGTCCCTGTCCTTGTAGTGAAGGACACGAGCCACCACAGGTCTAGGAGGACGTCCCAACAGTGGCGGCGTGGCCGGGACTCTATGCGCCCGTTCAAGAGTAAAAAAGGAGGACAGCCCTTCCGGTGCGACCTGTGTCCTGAACCAGTTCTCCAAGTAGGAAATCATGTCTGCCCCTTCAATTTTCTCCGGCAGGCCGACCACCCTGACATTGTTGCGCCGATTCCTACTTTTCGCATCTTCCGCCCTCTTCTCCAGCGTCGTCAGTCTTTGTAACGCATCGTCCAGTTTCCGCTCAATGGTCACTACCTCCGGTTTCAGATCCTGTACAACTAATTCAGTCTCTTTCACCCTGTCCACCAGTTTGGAATGATCAGCTTTCAGTAGGCCCAACCCCGTTGCGACCTGCGCAATGTCGTTGTGCAGGGAGTCTTTGGTTGCTGTGATGGCCTCTAGAATCTGATCTAGGCGCTTGTTCAGCCGCTTTTCCGCTTCCGAGCCCTCCATCAGGTTGCCGCTCTCCGGGGCAACTCTCTGCGCCCTCCGTGTCCGCGGTCTTCGGTTTCATCTCGGTAGGCGTTCTTCCCGCAGAGCTGGCCGTGGGCACCCGCCGCAGCGGTCGTCCGAACTCGGGCTGGACTGTTCCTCACGTCCAATGCCAGGCAAGGGTCGCCAAGCCAAGTCCCGCCGCGTACCGGCCGGGCTGCACTCCCTCCACTAGGGCGAAGCCGCCTCCGCAGCGGCCCCGGGACTAGCGCCGCCCAATCGGACCTTGGCCCACCACGATGAACATGGGCCCCGTCAACATCGGCCGCTGCTGCAATGTCCAGCTCCGATATGAATTGCTCACCCCTGGCACTTCCGAAGCAGCACAGCGATCCAAACGGGTTCAAAATCTGCACTGTGATGTACAGTTGTCCTCAGGCGCAGTTGCTGTGCGGCCACCTTTATCTGATATTGCCCCTCCGATTATCGGTCGCCAATCTAGGCACGCCACAGCACTCCGCTCACCTGTTGGTTGGCAGGTAATGCGGAACTCCCAGTTTATCTCGGGGGGGTCAAGGCTATGGCGCTCTCTTCCATGTCCCCTCCGTAAGCGCCAGTTCTCAGGTACTGCGGCTTTATGTCAGCCTCCAGCCGATCGTGGGGCGCAGCAGCAGGGGGCCAGTCCCTTCGCCTCAGCAGTGCTGCCTTCCATTATGGTCCCTGCACAACGCCCCCAGAGCAGCCCCTGCCCTGCAATACCTGCTATGGTCTCTCCAGCAGCTCACCGCCGCAGGGGTAGCCAAAGCCCCACTTTTGCCAGGGTCCCGGGTGTTGTCACGTCGCCACCACAATGGGCTCCGGGGTCCGCCTCGTCGATCGCTTCGGGGTGCCACTCCCATGCGCCGCGTTAGAGGCGCTCCGGTCTCGCACCTTACCGATCTCCAGCTGTGGGGCCAGTCAAGTCGCTCCCCTTCCTATCTACGTTAGGGCGCCGCCATATTGCTTTTCCCCGCAGGCAGCCGGGCCGTGATGCGCGGAGCAGCGTTCTTTCCCGAGCCGACCGGGCCCAGGCTCTCCGCCGCCACAGCACCCCTGTCGCACACCTTCCGATCAGCTCGGCTCCTCCACACGCCGCTCGTCCCCTTCAGATCGCGGCCGCCGCCATTTTGGAGATTCTGCCGTCGCTCACTCAGCCCGAGTCCGCTAGGGGCTATTCGCCTCCCCAGCCCTTCCACTCGGTTATTGCAGGCACGGAGTGCGCACCGGCAGATCCAACTTAGCTGTGGGCACTTGCAGCCTCTGAAAACCCCAATTTTCAGGAGTTATGAGGGATCGAGCGCGGAGCTATCGGCTCACGCCGCCTGCTCCATCAGCGCTCAAGCCACGCCCCTCTTTTCGGCACTCCATGAACTACATGTTAGGATTGACACCATCTTGTGCAGCCACTCAATAGCTTCCCTGGCAACACACTCTGAATATTTGGCTAGGACCATTTCCGATCACAATCCCCAATTGGTGTCCCTTCAATGGCAACGCATTAGGGCGGCGGTCCCCACTTGGAGATTGCGCCCGAAGACCCTTGAAGATCACGCATTTTGCGCAGAAATTAAGTAGGGCATTGAACACTACTTCGCCGAGAATAGAGGGATGGCATCTACCAGGGCAGTAGAATGGGACACATTTAAGGTAGTGGTGAGAGGGCCATGCATTGGTAAATATTCAGGTGAAAGGACATTGGTACTTGCGGATGTACGAGAGACAGAGGGGGCGCTGAGGGACATAGAGAAGCGGAGACCAGAGCGACCGGCGCTGCAAACGCAGCTACGCGAGGCTAGGGAACTAGTGGCTGTGGAGACAGAGAGATTGAGGACCTATGACGATAGACAATATGCGGCGAAGGTTCATGCTGAAGGGGACATGGTGGGCACACTCCTAGCGAGACTAGCAAGCCCGATCCCAAGGAGTTGCCCAATTATGAGCGTGCGTGAGGCGACGGGAGAAATGGTCTATTCCCAAACTGCAGTCCTCTCGTGCTTCTTGGATTACTATATGACCCTTTATCAAAGTAACCTGGAGGCTGAAGAGTCAGACATAGAGGGCTATTTGGCGGGGATTCAGCTCCCACGATTGGATGAGGAGGGCGCTAAGACACTGGGTCAAAACATAACATTGCAGGAGATTAGGGGTGCGATCAAGCAGATGGCCCGGAACAAGACACCGGGGTGGATGGCCTGCCAATAGAATTTTATGCAAAATATATAGACATTTTGGCACCCCATTTACTGGAGATCTATGCGGAAGCGGCGGAGCTGGGTCACCTGCCTAGGTCAACGAGAGAGGCGCTGGTTGTTCCCCTTTTAAAGCCTGGGAAAGAGATGAGTGATGTGACTTACAGACCACTATCAATGTTGACGGTGGACTATAAAATCCTGAGCCGCATTTTGGCTACCAGACTGCTGCCGTACATGACCACATTGGACCATGAGGATCAAGCTGGGTTTATCCCGACCAGGAATACCTCGACTAATATCCGTCGCCTGCTACGGGTACTGGGGAGCAACCAAGGAACAGGACTGATGTCAGCCGTGCTATCAATAGATATAGAAAAGGCTTTTGACAGCCTGGAATGGGCGTACCTTCATAAGGTACTAGAGAAGTTCGGCTTAGGCACACACTTTGGGCATTGGACGAAAGTGTTATACTCCTCAGCGACTGCCAGGGTGCGACTGGCGGCAGTGATATCTTCTGATTATCCTGTACAGAGAGGAACGAGGCAGGGATGTTCACTTTCCCCTCTGTTGTTCGCTTTGGCGATTGAGCCTCTGGCGGCCCAGGCTAGGACAGGGATGGAATTTAGGGGTCTTGAATGTGGGGGGACTCCGCAATATATATCATTATATGCGGACGAGCTGTTGTTGTTCTTAGAGGACACGGGAGCGGCATTGCAGGGGGCGATAGGTATGTTGTCGAGATTTAGAAAATTATCAGGCCTTAGGAGTAAAACATGCCTTTTCCCGATACGAGCGGAGATGCCCCAACTGCGGCTAGCTGGGGACATGATCTGGGAACTGTCGTGTTTCACCTACCTGGGAGTCCGTATCTATCACGGAGTTGACAACATGCTAGAAGGGAACATAGGACGCTGAATAAGAGCCCTGAGAGGTTGTATGGCATTCTGGGCAACTCTCCCTCTTTCGGTAGTGGAGAGAGTGGCACTGCTCAAAATGGTGGCTTTGCCTCGGCTGCTCTACTATTTCCGAACGCTGCCGATATGGATCCCTCAGCAAATATTTCGGGAATTAAGAACGCTGACCACGGAATTTCTATGGGGGCACGGACGGCGACGGGTAGCATTAACTACGCTGATGAGGCCTAAAACGGACGGGGGAATGGCAGGTTCTAATTTTGAACTTTACTATTTGGCAGCGCAACTGCAGATCCTTACCCAAAATGTTGCAGTAGAGTTCAGGGGCCCTGACCTGGCCCGAGGGGCTGGGATACAGAGGCAAGTCCTCTCGTATATAATCATGCAGCAGAAGCTGGACGTACAGGTTTTAACATTGGAGGAGAAGACTCTGCAATTATGTTGGAACAGAAGCCAACGGAGAGCCGGGGTAGCACATCCGTACGCACCAGAAATTCCTCTGGGTATGGTAACAGTGTTGCCGCACGGAGGGGACTGGTCCTCGCTCATGGACTGGGAAGAGTTAGGAATTCAGATGATAGGCGACCTCTATACTGATGGTGAGTTATTGCCATTTCGGGTGTTGCAAGACCAGTTTGGCCTTTCTGATGGGAGTTTCCTCTTGCACGCGGCCGTCACAACGGCGATACGGAAATACTGGAAGACAGGGCAGACGGAGCCACTGACCACCATGGCTTGCCAGTAAGTAGTAATGGCGGCGGGAACCTTCAAAGCGGTCACTTGCCTACATTCTAGAATGTTAAACGAGGGCTTAGCACCACTGACAGCATTGAAATTGAAATGGGAGGAGAGTGTGGGGCGACCCATACCGGACACGGCATGGGGCCATATCCTGAGGAGGACATGGAAAGGGAGTAGAAATGCTAGGTTCCAGCAGGTACACTTTTTTATAGTACATAGAGCATACCTCACTCCAGGGAAGATCAGGAAGTATTTCCACGCGCAGGACGCAGCGTGCCCTAGATGCTTGACGCCTGATGCGGAACTGGACCATATGATGTAGGATTGTCCGAAGCTGGGGCAGTACTGGTCCGAGGTGGGGGCGCTCCTTAATGAAGTTACTGACAGGCAGGTGGAGTATGACATGGCGATGTGTCTGTTGCTCTGGTTTCCTCACACGACTAAAACGAAAATTACTAGCAAGTTCATTGACTTAGGCCTAATCCTAGCCCAGAGGGAAATAACCTGGCACTGGAAGTCGAGGGAGGGTCCATCTAGTAGGAGATGGACAACTGAATTATATAAATGGGCCCGCAGTGAGAGCACTGTCAGACTTAGGCAGGCCGCCCGTACAGCAAATGAAAAGAGTTTAGAGATGGCACGGGCATGGGAGGCATTAGTGCAAGCGCTAAGGAATTCTCAAGTAGAGGATGAAGACTAGGGAGGATGAGTACTGTATTGAGTTCCATGGAATGCAGCTTTAGATGAGTATTGATCCATTAGGTTTCTCCTGACCATTGTAATATATGCTTGAAATATGCCCACACCAACAGCAGCGGGGGGAGGGCTATTTGTGGGATTAGTTGGGGGCTTTAATGAGGACACTTGGGATGATTGAATGTATAATGTGTCATATGTTGACCCTTGTGCTGTTTACCCAATAAAATGTGTTTTCAAAAAAAAAAAATGAAGCAAGTCACCAACTAGGTTGGTGAGTGAGGGTTCTTTTAAAAAATAGCATTTGCTTCCTTGTTTCGTTCAATGCAGTAAATTGTAATCCATTTGGAATTACTCCTTTTGTTGTTTACATTGATTCTTTAAGGGGACCAGGAGTCGTTCCATTATACCCTTTCTCTCTTTGTGTTGAAGCAGATTGTAGAGGGTCAACAGAATCACCAGCACTGTGCTATTCGAGGACAAAATCATGCCTATGAGGAAACAAAGTGTTTGACTCGGCAGAGTTCTGGCCCTGGAGCATGCTGGAGACAGCTTTTTAGGGTCTTGGAGACAAAGAGCAGGTTCCTTTAGCAGAAGGTTGACTACTGCTATCTCCGTAATCACTGGAAAAATATCCAGCTCCAGGAACTGGAATTTCACTGGCAAAAAGTGGTTTAATATGCAGAGCTCAGCAAAGATCACTGGAGGAACACTTTTTATGACCTACAGATGTTGCTTTTATGTGATGGGCATAAGACTATGCACACCTTTGTAGGTTTTAGGATAAATCAGGGATAAAAGTCATTTCAGCACTGGATCATTGGAGGTGGACTCCCGATGTTTTACTCCCTCCAGCTAAGAATGAGCTACGTCCTCACACATCCCTTTCACAACAGCTAGCTGTTCTTGTGGCCAGAAGACACAGTAGTTCAGAAATTATATGGGTGAGCTCCATTGTTAGACAGATTGTGCTGTTAATCCATTCAGAGAAATAGATGGTTTTAGCCCATTCATTTTTGTGTCATATAACATCACTATTGCGTTGTTTTCACCTTTGTGGCGACACAGTTGTGGATGGAATTTTCGAATTAATCTCAGCCACTGGCAATCGATCAGGGTCGCACACTAGTCCATCATTTTTCACCTGTCATGCCACCTCAGTTTGGACCCACTTATATGAAAATCAATCTTGACCCAGCTCCAATAGGAACAGTCCAGGTCGTCACTGAACCAGAACACAAGCAACTCAAGACCGGTTTCGCCCAGATTGACCTGGCCTGGCAGTTTGGGCTGGACTGCTTCTTTTGGAGCAGGCTGAAGAATGATTTGCATATGGCTGGGTCCAAATTGAGGTCAATCAATCAATCAATCAAAGCATTTGTATAGCGCACTACTCACCCGGAGGGTCTCAAGGTGCTAGGGGAGAGGGGGTCCGCTACTGCTCGAACAGCCAGGTCTTGAGCTGCTTCCTGAAGGCGAGGTGGTCCTGGGTCAGGCGGATGTGGGTCGGGAGGGAGTTCCAAGTCTTGGCGGCGAGGTAGGAGAAGGACCTTCCCCCTGTGGTGGCTCTTTGGATGCGGGGGACGGCGGCGAGGGCGTGGCTGGTCGATCGAAGCTGGCGTTTGGGAGCGTAGAAGTTGAGGCGGCTGTTGAGGTATCCTGGGCCTTGGTTGTGCAGGGCTTTGTGTGCGTGGGTGAGGAGACGGAAGGTGATTCGCTTGTTGACCGGGAGCCAGTGCAGGTCTCTCAGGTGTCCGGAGATGTGGCTGCGGCGGGGGATGTCCAGGATGAGTCGTGCTGAGGCGTTCTGGATCCGCTGGAGTCTCTTCTGGAGTTTGGCGGTGGTTCCGGCGTAGAGGGAGTTGCCGTAGTCCAGTCGGCTGGTGACGAGGGCCTGGGTGACCGTCTTCCTGGTCTCGGTGGGGATCCACCGGAAGATCTTGCGTAGCATGCGTAGGATATTGAAGCACGATGAGGAGACGGCGTTGACTTGTCTGGTCATGGAGAGGGAGGAGTCCAGGATGAAGCCCAGGTTGCGTGCGTGGTCTGTTGGTTTGGGTGCGCTGCCTAGGGCGGGGGGCCACCAGGAGTCGTCCCAGGCGGAGGGTGAGGATCCCAAGATGAGGACTTCCGTCTTGTCAGAGTTCAGTTTCAGGCGGCTGTTCTTCATCCATTCGGCTACCTCTTTCATCCCTTCGTGTAGGTTGGCTCTGGCGGTGGCGGGGTCGTTGGTGAGGGGGAGGATCAGCTGGGTGTCGTCGGCGTAGGAGATGATGTTGAGGTTGTGCTGGCGTGCGATGGCTGCGAGGGGACTCATGTAGACGTTGAAGAGGGTTGGGCTGAGCGAGGAGCCTTGAGGAACGCCGCAGATGACTTTGGTGGCTTCTGATCTGAACGGGGGGAGGCGGACTCTCTGTCTCCTTCCGGCGAGGAAGGAGATGATCCACTCCAGTGCCTTCTCCTGGATTCCGACGTTGCTGAGGCGCTGTACTAGGGTGCGGTGGCAGACTGTGTCGAAGGCCGCGGAGAGGTCTAGGAGGATGAGGGCCGCTGTTTCTCCGTTGTCGAGCAGGGCTCGGATGTCATCGGTTGCTGCGATCAGGGCGGTCTCGGTGCTGTGGTTGGCCCGGAAGCCAGACTGCGAGAGGTCGAGGGATCCGTTCGTCTCAAGGAAGGCGGCCAGCTGCTTTTTGACGGTCTTCTCGATGACTTTTGCGGGGAAAAGGGAGCAGCGAGATGGGTCGGTAGTTCTTGAGGTCGGTGGGGTCGGCTGATGGCTTCTTCAGTAGGGCGCTGAGTTCGGCGTGCTTCCAGCTCTCCGGGAAGGTAGCGGTGTTGAAGGAGGTGTTGATGATGTCCCGTGGGTGGGGTGCGGTGATAGCGTCAGCCTTGTTGAAGACGTGGTGGGGGCAAGGGTCGGTCGGAGATCCGGAGTGGATGGAGTTCATCATGCGGATGGTGTCTTCGGTGCTGATCGTGGTCCAGGCGCGGAGGGTGGTGGTGGGGGGCGGTAGTTCGGTTGTGGCGTGCGTCGGTTGGGTGCTGAAGCTGTTGTGTATGTCCGAGATCTTGTTGTGGAAGTAGGAGGCGAGGGAGTTGCAGAGGTCTTGCGAAGGGGTGATGTCGTTGTTTCCGGCGTTGGGGTTGGAGAGCTCTTTAACGATGTTGAAGAGTTCCTTGCTGTTGTGTGCGTTGTTGTCCAGTCGTTCCTTGAATGCAGTTTTCTTGGTGGTGTGGATCAGTTGGTGGTGTTTTCGGGTGGCGAGCTTGAGGGCAGTCATGTTGTCCGGTGTGGGGTCTCTGCGCCAGGCGTTCTCAAGGGCTCTGCAGTTCTTCTTGGAGCACTTGAGTTAGTCGGTAAACCATGGGGCTTTCTTGCTGCCGGGTCTGCTAGGCGGGGTCCTCAGAGGGGCGAGGTCGTCTGCGCAGTCGCTGATCCACTTCGTGAGGTTGGTGGCCGCTTGGCTGGGGTTCGTTGCGCTGGTGGGTGGGCTCTCGTTCAGGGAAGTCGTGAGCTGGTCGGCTGTGATCTTGTTCCAGCTTCTGCGTGCAACCTGTTGCTGGTGGTGGTGGATCGTGGTCCTTCTGAAGCTGAAGTGGACGCAGCTGTGGTCCGTCCAGTGGAGTCCGGTGGCGTGGCTGAAGGCGATGTCCTTGCTGGATGAGAAGACGGGGTCGAGTGTGTGTCCGGCGTAGTCGGTGGGGGTGGTCACCAGCTGCTTGAGACCGAGGTTGGCGAGGTTGTCCAGCAGGGTGGTGGTGTTGCGGTCGTTGTTGTTCTCCAGGTGGAAGTTGAGGTCCCCGAGGAGGATGTAGTCAGCGGAGGGGAGGGCGTGCGGGGTGATGAAGTCGGCGATGTCCTCGCTGAATTGTGTGCGTGGTCCCGGGGGTCTGTAGATGAGGGTGCCTCTGAGGGTGGTCATGGGGTCGATGTGGATCTGGAAGTGCAGGTGCTCGGCGGCGGCGAGGGTGTCGTCGGTGTTGGTCGTGATGCGGATGGAGTTCCTGTGGATGATGGCGATGCCTCCTCCTGTCTGGTTGACGCGGTCCCTCCGGATGATCTTAAAGCCGTCCGGGATGGCGATGGCGATGTCGGGTGCTGAGGAGGCGTTCATCCAGGTTTCCGTGAGGAAGGCGACGTCTGGGGCTGTGGTGTCGATCAGGTTCCAGAGCTCGACGGCGTGTCTGTGGAAGGAGCGGGTGTTGAGCAGGATGCACTTCAGGTGGCTGCTGTTGTTGCTCGTCGAGGTCTTGGGCCCTGCTGGAGTCGTGCAGGTCCGGATGCAGGTGAACTTGCAGGAGTTGCAGCAGAAGGGTCCGTGGGTGCGTCTCGGGGTGGCTCGGTAGCAACCCGGGAGTCGGCCGGCGTCGAGTGAGTTGAGTTCGGTGGCGTTGTAGGTCCGGCGGGTGGGCTGGTGTCGGCGGGAGCCAGGGGTCCTGGCGCTGGGCGCGGTCCGGTCGCGGACGGGCGCAGACAGGCTTACTTTTGGCGCGCCTTCGGCGCACAATCGGCGCGCCCGCTGCGCGAGCGCACGGTCGCCATTTATGGCGAAGTGCAGGGAGGGAGGGGCAGCTGGGGGGCGGGAGCGGGGAGGAAGGGGGCGTGTCTACACTCCCCGGCGGCGGGAATCGGCAGCGGGGAGCGGGTGCATGGTGTGCATGGTGTGCAAAATAGCGATGGTGGCCTGGTGTGCAAAATAGCGATGGATTGGGATGCGGTCCAAGTGACTGCCAATGGCCATGAGGAATTCTGGCACTCCATTCATCACCTTGTTGGTGTTGCATGTGTCTTTCTGTTCATTGGAATAATCGTACCGCCATTTCCTCTTTGCGATCGGAATTTTCGGATTTAAAAATCCACTTATTGTTTTTCCAGCAAAGATGGGAGAATTTATGTGCTCTGACTGGTCAGCAGATTTGTGTCTAATATCTCTTTAAGAGTATACCTGAAGTGCTCTAGAAGAGATGGATACTGCTACCAGGAAGTGGGGTGGACAGGTGGGTCCACCATTTTTTTTTAGCTATGAGGCCACCTGATCAGGTTTGAAATGTACAATTTCGCCTGCACACAAAAGCCTGAGAAGCTCAGATTGTGTAAATAGTTTGGAATCTAAATGTAAAAAGTAACAACACAGTGAGCGACCTAGGCAACTGATTGGAGTTTATCAACCAAGAAGATCGCTTGTGGAGAAAACGGCATCAAGAAAGTGTTCTGTTGCGTATGTGGGCTCTTGATTCACTAGTTAAAGGTTCAGAGTGGTAATATCATCTCTGAGGCCAACCAGTATGTTC
The DNA here is from genome assembly GCF_964261635.1 of Lissotriton helveticus. NCBI lineage: Eukaryota > Metazoa > Chordata > Amphibia > Caudata > Salamandridae > Lissotriton > Lissotriton helveticus. Next base: position 273,020,838 of record NC_136062.1, read on the forward strand.
ATAGTTGTTTCCAGCCAAAGATTTAAGCCTCTGAGGAGAGCACAGTTTTCTTCATTAATATCTAGAATTGCCGAATCGACAGTTAGAGATACTAGTTCTGTACCTGTACAGTCTATGGAGCAAGATAAAATGTATTCCAGAGGTTTCAATAATAAGGCAGACAGTTTTAACCTCAGAGTGGAACTGAAGCTGGATTATTTGAATGAACGTCGATCACATCTTTAACAATGACCACCATCCCACCTTCAGCACTGTATGGTCTATCCTTCCTGTAAATTACAAAGTTATTCGGGACCAGATCATAGGTTATTCGGGGCAATTTCCTCCATGATCCATATTTCAATCATAAATATAAAATCTAATTCACAAAGGCTAAAATTACCTGAACTCTATGTTTAACTGCAGAGTGTACACCCCACCAAGGACAGGATCATGGGGGCAGTGACTGTATTAATTCTCAGCCACGCGTGTCTAGCCAAAGGGTAGAGGATGCATTATTTCTCTCATACCTCTGCGGCGGGGTGGGAGGGCGAGGGTGGGGTTGAGAATTGACATTGGGAAGTAAGAAACAGATAACACCAACACAGCTTGCATAGTGCACCCCTAGTCTTTGAGCAACAAGTGGTATTGGATGGAAGGGTATAGTTACAATCATACATGCACGCAACTACTGTATGTTCAGCATAATATAAGCATTCTATTAGAGATCCACACACTCAACAGGACAATTCTCTGATGATACAGCCAAACTCTTGCCATCATATGCCCACACACCCACCATCATACATCCACATCAACTTATGCCCCCACACACAAAACTCCATCATGCCCATCATACTGCCACAGAAAAAATATCGTACACCCAACAGCTATCATCACTATTAAATACCCGCATCAGCATCAAAAATACAACCATAAACCCATTAACATATGGCCACACACCCATGAACTTGCACTCACATCCACAATCAGATACCCGCACTGACACATTTTACACCTACACCATCCATTTTCTAGAACTACAATATGTCATTAATGGTATTCATAAGCTTTCCTTTTTTCAGTTAAAACACCAGTAAAATCCTATCAAGATGGTACTAAGTCCTTATCTGTATAAACCGATAAACAGATTTCTCTGCACTCCTACAAACTAAAAAGCTATTAAAAGGTAAGAGAATTTTAACTTCAGGGGGTTTGAGAGAATTTAAATGATCTTAGATTTTGTGATAGTATTTCTATTGTATTACTTAATGGAAAATGCATGATCCACAAGATTCTCTGATCACAATTAAATATCCACAGCAGGATACATGCCAAGTATCCCAGGCTTTAAACATTCAATGTGTGATAGGGTAACTTGCACCTTCGCAAACTGTGTTGGCATTAAGTGTATTGGAACAGTGGTTCAAATAGGATAACACTTCCCATATCACCAAAATCGGGAAATAATACTGGCAGTTGCCAGCTGCCCCATTTCACATGTGAAACCTTTAGACAATGCTGGCATTTTAGCAAACAAAAGTATACAAAAAGTGATGGATGGAATGCTTGAATTAATATCAGCAACTGGTAATTACTAGGGGCCACTTTCCCGTCCATCGCTACTTTGCACGCCATACCACCTCAGTTTGGTCTCAGCCAGATGTAAATCAGTCTGGACGCTGGTCCATTGGACACAGTCCAGCCCGAACAGCCAGGCCAGATCCATCCTGAACAGAAAAACAAGCAACCTAGAACCATTTTCGACATAGTTAGGGCTCATCAGCAGGTACAGCTTGATTCCAGTGGCACAGTGGGCACGGGACCCACGTCTGGGCAAACCCCTCCCTCTAAAGGCAAAGCACTAAAGTATGCAAAAAGTGAGTGATTGCATGCTTGAATTAATCTCGGGCTGCATCCCAGTACATCGTTATTTTGCACAACATGCCACCTAAGTTTGGACTTAAGTAATTACTAGTGGCTGAGATTAATTCAAGCATTCCTCCAATTAATTTTTGTATACTTAATTTAAGAAACAGCACTATGCATTCCAGAACGTTTGAGCTCATACATATATTTTTTTTAAACTACAAGTTCAAGCATGCAACTTGGTTGAAAAGGCGGTGCTGGAAGGGAATATGCTCCATAGGTGTTTGAGTCTGGCTCCAACTTTCTGAGGTAGCATACATGGGCATGTGTAAGGCCAGAGAGCATTCGCAGATGATGCAGAAAACACCTGAGCTCTGGTGCGTGGTTTGTCTGGTTACAAAACACAGAGGACTGCAATCCCTTTGATTCTCGATGGAAATAAGATGGTGCCAGACTGCCTCCCATAACAAGAAGATGAGGGCTCTAGGGCAGAGGTGATCTGTAGGTTGAAATGGCTCCACAAGTACATACAAATCAACTAAACAAGGAAAGTATATTTGAAATTTGGAGTACAGGTGGAGAAACTCATATAGTCGTTCTTGTTTCTCCACTAGGTGGGAGATGTTGTGCAGACATATGATGAGGTGCCACGAAGCTGTAAGAATTTCCGCCATTGAGTCATTGATGTGGGCTCCTCAAGGTATGGCTGCCAGGATTGTGTGAACTGAATGGAGTACAACAATGAATTCAGCTACCAATTAATATTTGGTCTGGTCCACCGTGAAGCATGGTCACTAGAAACAAGAAGGTTTCCTGCCAGAGGACATGAAGAGCAAGGCAAACAAGACTTCTTCGCCTAAGAGAATTACTCAGACAGGAATAAAGAGGTGCAGAAACTTATGGGGTGAAAATGAATTGTGGGAATAGCCCAGCCACCTGTAGCTAAATTCTGCTGCCATTGCAGGACTACACGAAATTCTGAAGAAGATGTATTTCATAGATTCAACCATGTTATTCATAGATAATAGGGTGATCAAAATATAGGGAGACACAAAGGTCCTCATGAAGAGGGTTTTGAGACTGCAAAAGCTCAGTGACCAGGCTGGAAGAATGATAGCAGATTCACAGATGTTTGTAACTGTGTGATGCCGGCCCTAATTTGTTTTGAGACCGAGTCTCTGGAAGATAGAGCAGGAACAGTAAATGTTTGCCTCCTGAAAGTCAACCAACAACCTTGGAAGGCTGAATTCCTCCTCATGATGATAAAAGGTTTATCTGCGTCCTGCGGGTTCTTCTGCCCAGATTGTAATCCGCAACATTGCAGCCTGGAAATCAAGTGTGTGAAGGAGTAACCAGAGGTCCATATTACCAAGTGAAGTTCTCCTTCATAACAGAGCAAGGTCTTGCGAAAGTCCACTCCCAGCAGTGGTATTGATTGGAGATGAGAACATCTTTCCAATTTTGCAAAACCTTTATTTTATCGTTCCATCTAAATACAAATGCCAGCAACTAGTGTCATTTCTGTTGCAGATGTACATCTTCAGGGCTATACAATAAATATTATACACTACTTTTATTTATGATTTGAAACTCCAACAAGGTTCACATGAGAAAACTCCAAACACACATAATAAATAGAAAATAATAATACTATAAATAGTAATACCACAAAACAAGGGAGTAGATAGAACATTACAATACCCCCACTTTGAATTAAAGCTCTGATGGCACGAAGTAAGCGAGTGCAATCCTCCCTAGAAGCGGTCCCTTGTCTCTTTCATCCAAACATCTATCCATTCATCCTTTCATCGACTATTTCTACTTTACATTGTCATTTATTCATTCTTTCATCCATATTTTGATTGTTCATTATTCCATCCATTCCTTCCATCATCCATCCATCCATCCATCCATCCATCCATCCATCCATCCATCCACCCATCCCCTCTGCCATCTACCAATCCATCCACTCAGCAATACATCCACCCATCCACTCCAGCAGCCAGTCAGCCAGTCAGCCAGTCAGCCAGTCAGCCAGTCAGCCAGCCAGCCAGCCGACAGCCGGCCAGCCAGCCATCCAACCATCCTGCTATCCATTCACTCATCCTTCCATTCTTTACTCAGCCATCCTTTCACCTATCCATTCATCCCTTTTCTCTACCATTCTTTCACCCGTCCACCCAGCTATCCAATCATCTATCCAACTACTGTGCCATCCTTTCACCTGCCCATCCACCTATTTTCTCACCCACTCATTCAGCGCTCCATCCTTCCTTCCATTCAATTTTCCTTATTCCTTTCCCTTTTCTATTTACGCATTTTTGGTTCTTCCCTGCTCGCTGTTCAATTGATGCTGGATTCCTTTTTTTTTAGTTTTATTTAGGGAGCTTTAACAGTCTGTGGAGCTGGTAGACAGAAGAGTCCCATAAACAACCCCACCCCGCTGTAGTTGCTAATGCAGAGGTTGCTCAACACCCCTGCCATACTACAGTACACTCAACTTCATAATCTTAAAAAGATAAATTACATCAAAATGTCGATACAGATTTAAAAAACATTTTAAAAAGTTTAAACCTCGGTACAGAACATTTCATTTGTAAGGAAAAATAATAACTGTATGACTTCGGCTGTTGCTTGAACACGATCTTTCAAGAAGAGGAGCTTCATACAAATGTGATGATATAATAGCAATGAGTATCAAATAAATAGCAGGTGGGCGGAACTCGCAGAGGTCTGTTACGCGGAATTCCACGGAGGGTCCAAAAACTCAGTGAGATTCAGTGGAAATCCACAAGCGGGCGGAGCTGCTCAACGTGCCTGTTTGCCTTACATTTTTGACGCTCGGTAACACAACGTGCGTTCTCGAGCTCAAAATCACGCGCCAATGGCCCTCGAGAACATTTGCTCAAGAAGGGTGCAGCCAGAGTCACTGGCGCGCTCACTGTCGTCGCAAACAAGCCACCGGATATCTCAGACACGGCCTAAAGTCGCGCTCGCGGGTGTCCAGCAAATCACGCTGGGGCTCGCGGGCGGCTGGCAAATCTCGCCGGTGCACGCGTTGCGGCAATTCTCGCAGGCGTCGAAGCGCGTTTTCGGCGAGTAGCATGCTACTGCAGGACCTATAGAGGATTAGTGTTGAATTAGTATAGTGAAACATGCAAGTAAGTTTTAAGTGGTGGATAGGTTAGTCAATTATTTGGATTTGGAAGGATAGCAGAAGGATAGAAGAGGAAAAAAAGGTTTGTATTTATATAGCCCTTGTTACCCCTGATGGGGTGTTGACGCACGCTACTCTGGAAACCCATTAAAGATTAGAGGTGAATTAGTATGGTGAAATATGAAAGTAATTTGAGTAGTGGATTTTAGTCAGTTATTTGGAGTGAAAAGGATAGCGGAGGGATTGAAGGGGAAGAAATGTTTGCATTCATATAGCACCTGTTACCCCTGATGGGTGTTGAAGGGCTTTTCTGGTGAATAGCACACTACTCCGGAACCCATCAAGGATTAGTGTTGAAAATTAGTATAGTGTAATATGTTATCCCGTTATTTGGATAGAGATGGGTAGGTGGTGGGATAGAAGAGGGAAAGAGGTTTGTATTTATATAGCGCTTGCTACTCCTGATGGGGTTTTGAAGCACTTTTTTGGCGAGTTGCACGCTACTCTTGGACCCATAAGGATTAGTGTTGAATTAGTATGGTGAATCAAGAAATTCATTTGAGTGGTGGATATGTTAGTTATTTGGATTGAGAAGGGTTGAGGAGGGGTAGAAAAGGGAAAAGGTTTGCATTTATATAGCGCTTGTAACCCTGATGGGGTGTTGAAATGCTTTATTGGCGAGTAGCACGCTACCCTGGAACCCATAAAGGATGAGTGGTGAATTAGTATAGTGGAATATGGAATTTGAGAAGTGAACATGTTAGTCTGTTATTTTGATTGAAAAGGATAGAGGAGGGAAAGAAGAGTGAGGGGTTTTGTTTTGTTTTTTGAGGTTATAGCAGTAGGAGGAGAATTTTGGATGAGTAAAAAGGGGTTTGGGAGGGGAAGTTAGAGGGAAGAGTTTAGAAAGGTTTGTTTTGGGGGAATCTGTATAGTAAAATAGGTGTCAAATGATGTAAGGAGGGATAGAGTAGGAGAGAGTCTAGAAAGGGTTAAAGATAAATGAGAGAGTGGATGTAGAGAATATATTGATAGATGTATAGGGTGAGAGATAGTGTAGTGCATTGGAAAGAGTAGTAGACAGAAGTTTGAGATGAGTCAGAAAGTAGGGCTAGAAGATATATTGAGAGAAGTATAGGGTGAGAAATAAGGTAGTGGATTGGAAATGCTAAATTAGAAGAAAGTGCATTGAAAGTATATAGATGCATAAAGGAGGTAAGTATATGTAGATTAAAGATATTGCTGGAGGTACAGGATGAGAAATAGGGTAGTGCATTGGATATTCTTTTTTCAGGAGAAAAGTAACAGACACACAGATCCAAGTACATGGAAGGTACATAGATGCACAATGGAAGCTAGTACATGTAGACCAAAGATGATTTTTATTCTTTTTAAACAACATAGTTATTCTACATGTTTATACAAAGCAATACACAAAGATAGGTACATAGCTATAGTGAAAAAAAATGCTTATATGTGGGGAAGAGCCAATTGTTTAGTAGTTTTCTGAAGATAAGGTGGTGGTTGGTGGATCTTATGTTGGGGGGTAAAGAGTTCCATAGTTTGGCTGCTTGAACAGAGAAGGATGTGCCACGCGTTTTTTTTCTTGTATCTTGGGATTTTGAGGGGAGATGCCCCTTTAGAGCGGAGGACCCTTTGTTGGATGTATTTGGTGATTTAATTCCTGATGAAGAGCGGTTCCATTCCATGTATTGCTTTGTGGGTGATACAAAGTAGCTTGAAAGTGGATCTTCTTGCAACCAGTAACCAATGCAGGGCTTTCAAGGCAGGTGAGATGTGGTCTTGCGGTTTGATATGCAAGAGTAGTCTGGCAGACTAGTTCTGAATCCGTTGTAGTCTTTTCATGATTGTTAAAGGCGATACGTGGTTGAGGCTATTGGCGTAATCGAGTTTGGACAGAACAAGGGAGATGGTAGCTTGGACCTTGTGTGGAAATCCCAAATGAGGGAAAATTTGTTGCAGCGTTTTTATAGTGACAAAGCTTGATCTTGCTAGTTTGCCCACTTGGGCATTCATCGACAGCTTGGAGTCCATGGACATTCCAAGGTTTCTTACTTCCTTGAACACTTTAGGCGGTGATCACAGTTCATCAGGCCAGGCGGCAAGCGGGTCATAATGTTTCCAATCACCACGCATGAGTATTTCCGTTTTGGAAGCATTCAATTTGAGATGGCTCCAGGTCATCCACTGATCAACGGCTTTGAGACAACTGAAAAATTGAGATTTTCCAATGTCTTTGAGGCCTTCCAGTTGAAGGAGTATTTGCGTGTCATCTGCATAGTTAGAGCATGTGAGGTGAAATTGATTGATAAGAACCGATAATTACTTCATGTAGATGTTGAAAAGTATGGGCGAAATGAAAGAGCCTTGAGGGACCACAGCTTTTGTGGAGTAGGGTCTGGACAAGAAAGGTGGGAGATGACATTAGTTCTGTTTCGAAGGTAGGACGCAATCCAGTCTAGAGCAGTTCCCTCTATGCCAGCTTTATAGAGAGTCTTTGTTTCAGAGTGTCATGGTCAACCATGTCAAAGGCAGCTGAGAGGTCCAAGAGGAGTAGCGCAGCAACTCCGTTGCGGTCTACTGTATTCTTCAGGTCATCCCAGATGGCAAGGAGGGCAGATTCAGTGCCTCTTCCCGGATGGAATCCTGTTTGGAAGTCTGAAAGTATGTAATTCTCTTCAATGGATTGTGACATCTGGGCGAACGCTGCTTTTTTTATCATTTTGCCCAGGAAAGATCCATTTGTAATGGGTCTGTAGTTGTCAGGGTTCAGTGGGTACAAGTTTGTTTTCTTCAGTAATTGACATATGTGTGACTTTTTGAGTTCTTCTGGAAATATTCTGGTAGTTGAGAAACCGTTGATGTTTCTTCTTACTGGAGTGGCAGCAGAGGTTGTTAAAAGAATTGCCTTGAAAGTTTCTGGTGGACAGGGGTCAGAAGGGCTGCCGGCAGGCCTGCTTGCTATGACCAGGTCCATAAATTCATTGTGTGAGATGTGTTGGGAGGAATGGAGAAGCTGGGTTAGAGTCTTCTTGGATTGTTGTTTTGTACAAGTGTTGGTTCTTTGTTTCTGTTTTGAGTACGAGTCCAATGTCACTGCTTTGTCCGTGCAATGATTTGCCAGTTTGTCTGTGAAATCTTGAGTAACAGGAGGAGTTCCTTCTAGGCAATTTGGTTTACAAAATTCTTTGAGTATTTTATTGAATTCTTTATTTGTACATTTAGCATTATGAATTCTGTCTGAATAGTACCTTTTCTTAGCTTTAATTTTCTGTAGGTGAAGTTTGTCTTGTTTGGCGTTTGTTTTGAGCCAGGTACGTTGCAGCTTTCTAGTTTGTTGTTTTATGTTGTATGTTGTTTGACCTGTTACAGGAAGAGGCCCCGGACATCGTGGCCATCACAGAGACGTGGCTGAAGGATGACGATGCGGCCATCATCAATCTGGCATTCCCCTCTGACTTTTCTGTCTTTACCCTCAATCGATCTACTAGGGGAGGGGGTATTGCTCTTGCTATCCGATCCAGCTTTACCTGCAGCTGGTCGGCCCTGACCATTGCGGGATGTGAAAGTGCGGTGTTTAAGATTCTAGTCACCCCACATTTTTCACTCTCGGGGATGGTGGTTTATCGTCCCCCTGGGAGCGAAGTTGCGTTTAGAGCTGCCTTCCCCGATGTGGTCAGCTCCTTGGTGGTAGGTTGTTCCAACTTGCACTTCGATAAACCTAACATCCCTACGGTAAGTGGCATTCTTACGGACTTGGAGGCCCTTCAGTTGGTACAATTGGTTTGACAGTCCACTCACACCGGTGGCCATATTTTAGATCCTTTTTTCACCAACTTGGCAGATGCTTCTGTCACCGCCGTCTCACCCCTTGGCTGGACAGACCACTCTTTGGTTGCCATCTGTGCCCCCTTGCCGGGAAGGATCATTATCCCCCCTGCTAAACTGGTCGCAAGGCGGCATTGGAGTAAATTACGGCTGGAGGACTTACATCGTGTCCTCGCCGCGGAGCCATTAGATCCTTTTGTAACTGTTGACACAGGTTACGATGGGTTCTGCACTTGGATCTCCAAGGCGCTTGACGCCCTTATTCCTTTTACCGCTTGTAAGACCAGTTTTAGGGACTCTAGTCCGCGGTACGGTGGCGCCTTACGTGCACTCAAGGGTACTTGTAGGCGAGCAGAGAGGGCTTGGCGGAAGGCGTACGATATTGGGAAAAAAGCTATTTATCTCGCCTCCGTCAAATCTTACCATCGGGCTGTTTGCCGAGCTCGGGCAGTCTACTATACTGCCGAAGTTGGCAACAGCTCCAACCCCTCTAAAACCATCTTTAAATTGATGAAGGATCTTTTAGCTAAACGACCCTGTGCTCCGACAACTGGCTCCACTGCCCACTGTGAGGCCCTTGCTCTGTTTTTTCAGGATAAGGTCCAAAACATCTATAAGACCTTCCCTTCTACAGGGCCTCCAGTTGAGTCTCCGATTAACATCTATGGAGACACTGTTTTGCACGCGCTGCCCCCGTTGACATCTGAAGGGTTTGACATCTTGGCACAGCAGGTTAAATCGGGGTCCCCCGCTGACCCGCTTAGTTCGACTCTTTTTAGAGATCAGTCGTACGCGGGACGGACTGTGGTACACTCCTTGATTAACATCTCGTTGGAGTCTGGCACGGTACCCGTTAGCTGGAAGCGGGCGGTGGTTTCTCCCATCTTAAAGAAACCCTCACTGGACCCAGATAAGCCAGAAAATTATCGGCCTATCTCCCTGCTCCCTTGGCCAACCAAAGTGTTGGAGGCCCATGTCAACAAAGTTCTTTCGGACCACCTCATCCATGCTAACATCTTGGACCCCACCCAGAACGGCTTCCGTGCTGGGCACAGCACGGAGACCGCCCTTCTCTCCATGGCGGAACATCTTCGCACAGTGATGGATGCGGGGCAGACAGCGGCGCTCGTTTTATTAGACCTGAGCGCCGCGTTTGACACTGTCTCTCATTCCATCCTGCTGCATCGCCTGGAGGAGATTGGGCTGGGCGGCCCTGCCCTCCAGTGGTTCCGGTCCTTCCTTGACGATCGGTTCTTTAGCGTTGCCTTGCCACCGTTCCAGTCCCAATTCCATCCTCTGAAACAGGGGGTCCCGCAAGGCTCCTCGCTGAGTCCCACGTTGTTCAATCTATACGTGAGACCGCTGGCTGAGGTCGTCAAGCAATGGGACATGACTATGGTCTCATATGCCGACGACACTCAGCTAGCGGTTACGATCAGCAGGGATGCGGACCGGGATGCCCCCAGGTTCCAGAGTGGACTTAGGGCGGTGGCAAGCTGGATGAAGAACAACTGTCTCCAGCTCAACGCTAAGAAAACAGAGATCATGATCGTCGGTAGGAAGGCGGAACTGTGGGGGGACAGGTGGTGGCCTGCTGAACTGGGGCCGGCCCCCCTTCCGGTCACTGAATTAAAGAACTTGGGAGTATGGATGGACCCTGCTCTTAGTTTTGTGGGCCATTCGAAGAAAACCGCGGCCTGCTGTTTTGGCATCTTGCGGTCGCTGCGTCCCATTCTGAAGTTCTTTGACCATCGTACCAGGCAGCTGATAGTCCAGGCTACTGTGCTATCTCGCCTGGACTATGCAAGCTCTCTCCTGGTAGGGACCAATCTGGCTGAGGTCACCCGCCTCCAACGCGTTCTGAATGCCGCGGCGAGAGCCATTGTTGGCTTACCCCGAACGAGCTCCGTCTCCGGCACATTGAGATCACTGCACTGGCTGCCTATCAGGGCGAGAATTCAGTTTAAAGTGTTGTGTCTGGCGTTCAAGATTTTGAGGGGAGGGGGTCCTCAAATACTCGCAGACCTTTTGTCCTGGTATGTACCCACCCGTTCCTTGAGATCTGGGGGCCAAGCTCTTGCCGTGATCCCCCGATACAGGCTGTGTCGGGTTGGTGGCCGATCCTTCCGGGTCAGAGCAGCTGAGCTCTGGAATTCCCTTCCTGTTGAATTGCTGTTATTAGAGGATCTTTTAGCTTTTCGTAAAGCTCTAAAAACTTTTCTGTTTTAATAAACCTCCTTGTTTTCGGTTGTGTTCCCTGTCGGTGTTGCATATTTCCTGCCATGCGCCAGGACGCCCCTTAGCTGGGGCAGCTGTGCGCAATACAAATATGTGTAACATAACATAGCATAACTTATGTCTTTTATTTCTATGTTTCTCCAAGGCACTTTTTGCTTTTGTTCTGTAGTGTGGTTTTGAGTGGTATCAGGATGTCAAAAGCTTCCCGTAGCCACTCATATAGATTTTGAACAGAATTTATTGTTTCCAGATCTGTACTGGATGTTAGTTGTGTTTCTAAGTTTTCCAATTTGAGTTTGTTCCACAGCTGATAGGTGGATGGATGTAAGGTAGAGTTAGGGGAGTTGCTTATTATTGTTTTATGTTAGAAAGCAAGTAAGTGGTGATCTGACCATGTGACTGGTTACTCTGAAGCTTTCATTAGCAGTTAGGGAGTACTATTTACTTAATTTATGTCTTGCAGAAGCAGACAAGACATGCTGTGAAAGCGCATAGCAATGGCGGCCGCTTTTTTTTTTATCCAACCCGAAACAGCATTGCCTCTTTAAACCAGTGCTTCAGCGTGATGTCCATACCCCCACCGGTTTTTTTTTAGAGGCACAGAAAAGAGCTCTAGAGACAAAGCAAGGGGGAATTTGAAATCTGGTGGGTGTTTGTCACCCTGCTACGGGCACAATGATCAGTATAAAGTTTACCTTCCCTCCAGTGCGGCTACAAACGAAGTTTAAGTGCGGATATCTTTATCTGAATGGGACCAGAGGATATTATATTTTTACCCCTCTCCCAGCAATATTCACTTCACCCCTTCCTTTGTTAGGAGGGTGCTTCTTTGGTGGCTAAAGTGACTGAAGTATTTCATCTTCATTATAAAAATTACAAGGGATGAGTACTGGTTGGGCATTGAAGATATGTCTAATTTTTAACAAGTTCTATACCCTCAGTAACCAGAACTGAAACTTAAAAAGGAATTTAGTCCGAAAATGTCACGCTTCACTTGGGGTCAATTGGCAGCTATAAATTTCCACACAATTGGAGAGTAACTAAAATGTTGGCATGCGACATATGTAACAATGGAAAAGATAATCCCAATGGAGTGCAGTCAGCCCCTCCTCCCCACACCCTGGGCACCGGTATCACTGCACTTGTTGCACTAATGATAGACATGCTCCTGGCCGTGCTTTCAAGGGGACTCCCTGCTGAGCACATAAAACCGTGCCCAAGATATGGATATTATGACATGTCGAATTCATTCACAGTCTGACTCCTCAGATAAGCCAAAGGGTTGCGAGTGTCACTGAACACATCAATGCCGAGTGTTACAACCTGCAGTCAGGCTTCCTTTTGTAACAGATCTCTCTGTGCTTTCCCGATTCAGGAGGACCTGTTGGTTCCAAGTCTGTGTTCCCACAGCACAGTGCAGAATGATGGGGTATTAAGGCCACCTTTTAAAAGACGTCAAGAACACAACCTCTTATGGACACCTTTCCACTTCAAGACCCTTCAACCTGAACAAAAGGTGCCCTCTGCTCCTGGAGAGGAGGGGGTTCTCGTCTCCCCACCTGTCAGGATGTAAATCTCAAAGCTATTTTGCCATTGGTCACTTGGGTATGACATACCAGAGTTTTGAATAAACATTACTCAAAATGCTAAGCTGCCTTTACCCAGAATGCAGCGGTCACGCATATTTGCTGCTACAGAATTCAGAGCTCAAGAGCGATGTGGGTCATACCACCTCCCACCACTGGGCTTTCTGCCACTGCTGGGTAGTTGGATTCAGGAGCCAGTCCTGAATACCAGGCGCAGGGCCTGTGGTGCTGTGTGACCAGTGTTTCTGCCGGTCAGCATTGCTCACAGACTATGGCCTAGCCTAGGAAGGAAAGGTAAGGTTCACAGTGGGTTGGTTTAAGGGTAACTGCTAGTCTCCATTTATATACAACTGCGGAGGGCGCTTGCAGTGTACCCAGCAGCTCTGCGATGCAGCTCAGCAGTATCCCATCCCCACACACGCACACCTTCCCTTTCTTCCTCATTCTTTCTGTCTCTATCTTTTCATTCTCTTCCTTTGTCTATCACTCCCTTTCTCTCTCACTCTGTCACTCTCTACTCCTCAACTCATAATCCTTCAAGCTCAGCTAAGTGTAGTCTTACAATTTGTCAAAATTCAGAGTAGCTTGTGTGCTTTTGCACAGTAAACACTAAGGATATCCGTGACTGACCCGGTAGTAATTTCATACTTGTACTGGAGATACCATTCATCTAGGCACGTGCAACAGTTAACTCGTGCATGCTCTGTCCAGGTATTTAAAAGGACATGCCTGTCCGTCCGTTCAACCAAAATGAAAGAAATAGAAAAAACATCTATTTCTTTAATTTTGGTACAATCGCGGCATCCCCACATAACTTTTAAAATTTTACAAGTAAAGCGCGTGTGCCGCGATTATATCAAAATGAAAGAAATAGATGTTTTTTCTATTCCTTTCATTTTGGTATAATCGCGGCACCCGCGCTTTATTTGTAACATTTTAAAAGTAAAGCACGGGTGCCTCAATTATACCAAAATGAAAGAAATAGAGAAAAACATCTATTTTTTTAATTGTGGTATAATCTCGGCACCCGCACTTTACTTTTAAAACATTATAAGTAAAGCGCGGGTGCCACGATTATACCAAAATGAAAGAAATAGATGTTTTTTCTATTTCTTTCATTTTGGTATAATCGCGGCACCCGCGCTTTACTTGTAACATTTTAACAGTAAAGCACGGGTGCCGTGATTATACTAAAATTAAATAAATTTCTTTTTTAGAGCCGTCCCACTTGGACGGGCTCGGGCTGACTTGCTGCTGTGGTAAAAGGTTGATTATCTTCTTTATGGGGCCATCCGTTTGGACCCATAAAAAAGATAAGAAACCTTTTACCACAGCAGTAAGTCAAAGAAGCCAGTCTGAAAGGGACGGCTCTAAAAGAGAAAAGAGTACGTCACAGGACGCTCTTTTCCAATGGCTGGCCATCGTTTAGCATGAACGGTGACGCCAGCCAATGGAAAAGAGGGGTGGGGCTTAACCTCGCTAGTGAAACATACTCTAACTCATTAAATCTCGCCAGCGAGACTGCTCATGTGCGCAGCCTCGCTAGCCGAGACCTAAAAAGGAGTTACGGTGCAGATAATAAATACATTTAATATGAAACAATGTTTAATATGTGCAGGTAACGAAAGCCAAAAACAATGCAAATAATAAAATTTTATAGTGTACAAATAAGATGACAATTTGAGCACTACCCATGATTTGTTTGGTACGTGCCTCATAGAAATGACCAATCAGACAAACTGATTTGAAGCTGAACTCACACACATTAAACTGCAAAACATTCAAATAATCAGTTTACTCAAACATATAACCGGCAAGAACACACAAAGTTTGAGTTTTGAATCACTAATCAAGGCGTCTCAAATTAAGGAGGGCAACCATAATAGAAAACTAAGCGGGATCAATCATGATGTTAAACTACAGACCTAAGAATAAAAAAGATACTGACTTAACGAAAATTATAGGGCAACGGTGGGAAAAAAGTAATACAGGCTAAATTGATTTGCAATCAAGGTAACCATGTAAAAAGCCACCGGTCAGTAACCTTTTAACAGTATTTTGTTTTCCAGGGAATCAAATGTGATGCACAGATTACTTACAGCACTTGCACAAAAGTGGATGTATACTTTAAGTTGCAGGCACATACTGTGATACTTCGACACTAGTAATGATCCAATCTTAAAGAAAGCAACTCTTGGCACATTACACATTTATCAAAAAGAATGTAATCAACTAACAGCAGGACATTCTCAAGTTGCAATTCACAATTCACTGTCCTCTAAGCAAATCAAAATGCATCATTCAATTATGTTCACTGTCCTCATGTCATGTCTGAAGGACGTTAGAAATTGTAACATTTCTGGACACATTTTAATCTACTAATTTACATGGTTAAAGTTAGCATGCATACTTACTAAGGACCTCCTCATCTGCATCAATATATTCATAAAGCAGTCAAAGCTGATCAATCCTTCGGGACTTAGCTGCATTTTGCCCTTTTCCATGGTGTTGACTACTGCAGATGAAGCCAGAGCCATCTCAATCCATTCAAGCAAATACCTCAAAGAACCACGCTGAGCGGCTAGCCCAAGAAGTAACTCTGAGGCAAGCCTCCGACCCAAGGTGTCTGCACTAGAGTTGGGAACCGTTACTCCTTTAAGAAACGTTGTCACCTGTAATAAACAGTCCAAACCCATTGGTGGAATCTTACTTTCATTCGCTAGAGATAAAGGAGGAAGGGAGCTCACAACTTCGATCGCTGTTTGAATTACATCATTACAAAGGTTGATACCAGGTCCTGACGTAGGGAGCATCCAACTTTGTCTCAGAAGTGCAAATAGTAGGCTTAGGCCAGTGCGAACTCCCATTTCAATGAGAGCATCAGTACTGGATCTGGGGCGTTCACTGACAGAATGGACATCAGTTGATCCAGAGCTGCTCTCCGGTGAATGCTGTTGCTGCTTCACCTTCCCTTTATCGTGATATTTATTTGACAGTGCATAAAATACTCGCTGCAACACCAAGAGTCTCTTTCTAAGAGCACCAGCAAAAGGAGAGTCCGAGCATACCATTTTAGCCAGTGCCAGCTGACTGTTAAGAAGTGCATCAAGATAGTGGTCCTGCTCATCGCTAGACAGAGATTCCCGTTCAAAGTCTGGTAACTGAGGTCCTTTGAGGCACAGAACCTGCTGGGGCAAAGGTACAACCTCCTTATTGCTGATTAGTTTCAAATAGAGGAGAGAGACGCCCTCTCGTGTGGCGATGGACTCACTATCTTCTGTGATCCATGAGCTGTTGAGATGCTCCAGCCATTTAAGCTTCACAGGAGGGACCATTGCAGCCATACTTGTTCACCCTACGGCCATTAGTTCTGTAAGAAAAGACACTTCATGAGACAGCCATTTTTACAAGTCTATGAATCAAATTAGATCAAACAGATTACTGGTTTTAAGAATGGAAAGCGGCATGCGTGCTTTTAATGGCATGATTTGACCACGTTATCAACGAGAATCTTAATCCTGTTTGAAACCCCTAGTCATGGGAAAAAAGGTAGTGCTGGTCCTTAAGCAACTCCCACTCAGGCCAGGTGATAGACACAGAGGAGAGAATAACATAAAAGCTAAGAATCAACCTTAAAATAAAATGTACAAATATATATATATATTTTTGAATGCACCACTTTCCACATTTCATCACGAAGGCTGCATTAGGCTTTCTAAGTTGAAAATCAGGGTACAGTTGTGGATTCAATTGACACAATCGATCAATTACCCTCCACCTGTCAGCACTCTAGCAGACATACATTTCTGTGAAACACTGGATCGAGGAGGCAGCAGGCCCTCATCCCTGGAAAAAAGTAGTATTCACTTGGCAACCTAGATTCATCCTGCAAGGACAATATGTATTTTGAAAATCACAGGCTACCCAGAATGCTGCCTTGAGAATACTAACAGTTATCAGCAAAAGTCTCTCTCTTGTGGTGAAGACCAGTTATGAATACACACTGTCCCACCTTTTCTTCATCAACTTTATTCAGCATTACTGTCGCTGAACAGCTTACACATATTTCTTTCTGTATTGTGAGCATGCTGGTGCATTAGGTACACATACTCCTCTTCACTCTGTTCAGATTAAAAGATCTGCCAAAACCCAGCCCTAACCTGCACTCCTCTAAGAGATATTCCTCATTTCTTAGCGTACACTGCAACTACACGCAAGCCTCGAAAAATGTAAGGGAGGTTTTCATTTACTCATCCAAGCCACCCTCTACAATTCTAAAACCTACATATGGTAATAATCAATGCTCAGTCTGCAACTGCCATTGTGGTAAAATGGCAATCAGAATTGAAATACCCACATTTTCCAAACACATCATCTTGCAAACCTTGCCCCGCCCACATTATACCTCACACATACACCTTACCTACTTGTTTTGACATTCTTCTCCCTGATGGATGTAAGATATTTCACACACTCTCCATCTATTCTTTCTGTAGCACTTTGCAAAACCTTGGCAAAATTGAAATAATGTGTTTTCAATTTGAGTTTCGCCCTTAAACAATGTTATCTATACTACTATTATAAAGGAAGAACTTTCAGCCTTTGAGGCGGGTAAACTCGGGAACCACAGCTCCAATCCACAGACCCGATACACCGTTGGAATCGTCAGGGTGTGTAGATGGTTATAGGCTATATAAAGTACAAAACAAACGTTATTTAAAAAATGTACAGAAAAAAAATAAAAAGTAGTCCCTCCGAAGTACCGCCGGCCGCGACGTGCGTGCTCACATCAGGAGCACGGGGAGGAGCGGCGTCCAGGAGCGGCGGACATGGCGCGGGGGAGGAGCACTGACGTGAGGAGCAGCGGACAGGCCATAGGCGGTGCGACCAGCGGACAGCCGGGAGGAGCGGCGGCTGAGATAAGGGGACCCATGTCGGGGCAGGTGGGGGACGGGCTGGGCGGGGGCCCGGGCTGCAGGAGAAAAGCGAATGATCCCATGTTTTTATGGTGAAACAGCAATCATTAACACACCTCTAGGCCAAAAACATTACAGCCGGGAGGAGCGGCGGCTGAGGTAAGGGGACCCATGTCAGGGCAGGCGGGGGATGTGCTGGGGGGGGGGAGGGGGGGCCGGGCTGCAGGAGAAAAGAGAATGATCCCGTGTTTTTATGGTGAAACAGCAATCATTAACACACCTCTAGGCCAAAAACATTAGCTATGATGTAAACTTTCCCAGCCAATGTACACTCTGTAGAACGGATTGGTCAGCTGTACACCTCTGCAAAGAAGAACAGACATATTTAAAGCAGTATATCAGCAGCGGACAGGCGGGAGGAGTGGCGGCTGAGGTAAGGGGACCCATGTAGGGGCAGGCGGGGGACGGGCCGGGTGGGGGTCGGGCTGCTGGACAATGTCGGGGCGGGCGGGGGTCGGGGAAGCCTGTTGCTCCCGGACAACGTCAGGACGGGCTGCTAGTTAAAGATAATAGATAACTCCACAATTTAATGGACATTCTAGCCATAAGGGCAACCAACCTCCAACCAAATCAGATTATTTCTGCCTGGCTTGTGGCATATTTTTGTACATTTCCTTATTGGGATTTCTCATAATGAAGATAACACCTATACATCTGTAATGTTGAGAGCTAACAATGTTCTACAAATGATAATTATTGTCAATACTAATTAGGCTAGCATTCCTCCATCAACTAAACTTGTTTCTCCACACTTCAATATATGTTACAGAGAAATGGTGATAAGAAATGAGTCACTGACAATGACTAACATAAACAGGAAATACTAAAGATACATTAACCTACAGGGTGGCACATTGAGGTCAACGACATATGAAGGAACAGGAAAGAGTTATCAGCTTTAAACGTGCCTGAGACTGAGGTGTGCTTTCAGAGCACGCATGAAGAAAGGAAAGAGGTTACCCGAGAGGATGTATTATGATGTATATGACGGATGCTAAAATATCCCCCTTAGCAATGTCGGGTCAACCCACAATAACAGAACAATGACATTCTCACAATTAATAAACCAGTTTCTTGATGTGTCAGTCCCAACCCTATAGAAACCAACACATTGTGCACTCCCTTTCAGTGATTAACAGAAACAGAGACAGAATGATAGCTTGATAACATCCTAAGTGATTAGAATCTCAGTGGTTATATACATAAACCCCCTTTAGCTATCAGCCATTTATCGGACCATTATAAAATCACTGATCTTATAATGTTTTGTGCTGCATGCTCTTAGGAGTCCTAGAAAGATAGACCAGAATTGCACATTTAAAATTCCGAACATTAGACAAGCAGCGCATCTCCATACGAAGAAAATTCCACAACTGAGAGGCTCATTCAGAGATAGGACACAAATTACTTTACCTACAATTAAGGGTCCGATGCCGATGCGGCTAGGAAGGCCTCCTAACAGCATTTGCTCCGTCTGAACCAGGAACGTGTCTTTCCGACCGACTCGGAAAGGTTTCCGACCAACCGAGTATGATGCGAGTTAGGCGTTGGGAATATCCCAATCCGACGGCATTTGGAATGACCGAGCCGTACGGAGCAGAATTGTACATCTCTCCAGGCCGTGTTTCCGAATGACCGAGTACGAAGCTAGATTAGGACAGCTTTTCCGAACTGTGCCGTGCGACTCGAATTGGCAGTCGGGATCAGACTTTGGGGGCTCATGGCGGGACCCCATGCACCTGGAGCCTTCCCAATCGGTCCTGTGGGGGTACCCATGGGTTCCCCCCTTAACCAGCCATGCACAGTGTGACAGGCACAGTGTGGCAGGCACAGTGTGGCAGGCAAACGGGGCCCGATTTTCCCCAGCCACCCCTTTCTTTAATGGGAGCCTATGCATTTGGTCTGAACATAGGTTCCCATTGAAGTCAATGGGAGTCAGACCGAATCGTATTTGGAAGCATCTGGATTCATTGTTCTCGGTCGGTCGGACTCTCCCGATCCGAGTGGGTCGGAAACTATTCCAAACCCATTTCGTCGGGAAGATTTCCTAACCGCATCAGAATTGGGCCCGGAGACTGCTGAATAGACAGCCCGCATCAGATTGGTCTCTTGCACTATAGAGCAGAGTTTTCAGCGCAAGAAAAGCAAACGAAAACAAGTTAATGCTTTGCCCTACAGATAGGCCCATTAACAGAAGGGGAAGTAGAGACACAAACATTTTTTGCACTGCAGTGATTAGGGCGCGTCGGAGATAGGAGTGAAGCAGGGGCTAATTTTCTCAGCTGTAGCTCAATCACCAATGATGTTGTGTCAAAAGAGGGTGCCGCAATCTGTGAGGGGCAACTGACATCTCTGAAAAAAATGACGGCAGGGAACGGGCTTTTGCTGCTTGGTCTCCTCTAAAAAGGTCAACTCCAATTAGCATGGCGTTGAAACTGTGGGCTGCTACAGACCGTGATTCAAATTCTGGGATGCAGGAGTCCATGGGGCCATCGCTGGGTAGAATGGAGGACTGCAGATCCTAGGCAGTATGCAGGGGATCGTGGATACAGATCAGGAACAAGCATTGGCATAGCCAATAGGTCTCGCCTTTGGGAACTTAGAAGTATTTAGTAATGCAGCACAATGTCCTTAGTGCAACAACATCAACTGTTGCATGGCTAAACACTTATAAGGTCCCAAATGCGAGACCTATTGGCTATGCCAATGCTTGTTTTAGCTTGGATTAGAGAAATTTCAATTAGCTTCACTTAGACTACGAAGACTTCACTAGTAGCTGGTAACAACAAGTTGTTTTTTACGATACTTTTACCTAAGCGTTTTCAATAACAAGTTCTTCAAATCCGATGCACAAAATATATCCTTCTGCTCCATTTTAGATCAAGTCTCTTGAATGTTCAAGTAAAGAATAGATTGAATTGAGGTGAGGGCAAGTTCACAGTTCAATCAGTACAGATGTACCAAGCCATTATTACCCATTCAAGAAGGCATTAACGGAATTACAACATTTCCTAGATTTCTGTAGATACTTCTCTGAATGATTGCTCCCTGTCTCGCATCACTCGATCAGCTTTTTCAAACTATTTTCGGAGCATTCATTGGTTCCAGCATGTGGCAAATTAAATCACAGTGTCCCCTGTATACAAGTAATACCACCAAGGCAAAATCAAATACTAGCACTGCTGCAAAAGATAGACCAGAAATTGTATGTCTGGCATAAAAGGCAGGCCTGAATTCTTAGATCTGTTACAAAGAACATGTCAGGTCCCTCAAAGAACTGTTTACAAATACATTTAGGGCATCATTACTATGTCAGGCGGAATCACTTCCACCCAACACCGCATTGGTTATGGGACCAACCAACACCCGGTCGACAGTCCCGACTGCCTCATTAGGATGGTACCGAACACTGTTCTGTCGCATTCCTACAATTTCCTATGGGAACATGCATGCTCCCATAGTAAAATTGGCGGTGCAGGGATGGTGCACCCTTGGCCTCCAACCGAGGCCGTGCACCAAAGGAGGCCCTGCTGGCGGCCCTCAAAGATGCTTTCCGACATGGGTTCCATGTTGGACAGACCAGCATGGAAACCATGTCGGAAACCGTCATCGTAATCTACTTGCCTTACTCAGACTGGCGGACGAGCTCTCTGAGCCAGTCGGAAGCCAGCCAGAATGACCAGTCAGTTTCCTTTCCGACCGCCTCCTTCAAATTGAGGCGGTCGGAAAAGAATCCGACCGGCCCATTACGTTACGGCTCAGAAGGCTCAGAGCTGCATCGCAATTGGGCCCCTACTATACATGTAGTGCTCCTATCTAGAACAGGCCAAGAGTGAGAGCCTTACTTTACCACAAACGTCATACTAGTACAGTCCCATTCCAACAAACAAGAATGCCATACTGGTGGACTCTACCAAAATCAACACTGCTCCAAAGGTTACATCCATTCTCAAAGCAGATAGTGTACATCGGCCTCAATGAAATTTACACCACATTGCCTAAATACTTATAGGCCTCTACTTATCTTAAAATTCGCTTTGAATTAACCTATCAGCTGAATAAACCTGTCATGTTTCAATGTTCGTGCTCCTCGGTTATCTGATCAAAAACTGAACTTAAAATTCAGTTCAGAAAAAAATTTGATTTGAAATATCCCATCACATGTTCTCCTCTTTTGCTCCTAGGATTTATAACTCTCATACGGAGAACAAGAGAAAAGACCCAAACCTATTGCCTTGAATCCTCTTTTAACATCGTATTTCCAGCCCTACTATGCCATCTTCCCTTCTCATCTATTTTCTAAACTACTCAATTATAAAATTGAAGTCAGCCCTTATTACCTAGCTAATTGTTCTGCTGTCCTCGTTGTTTATTAGCTGTAAAGTGATCTGCAATTCATGTACTGAAATCAGAAGTTAATAAACTATCCTTGCAATGACAGAGCCATCACATTAGGCAGCCAGCTTTTAAGGACAGGTCTCTTACATTACAATTGGCACATCTTTGTAAAAAATGATTTGTTACATTACAGAATGCTGCCCACACCAATATGCCTGTACGGTGCTTACCACAAAATGACAGGACTCGCATGTCAAGAGCCCCAAAGACCATTATTATTATTATTATTATTATTATTAATAAATTTTATAAAGCGCGTAGTCACCCGTAAGTATCCCAGCGCTACGATCCAAACAGCAGAGGGTCAGCCAAGCGAAGCGGGGAGAACCGATCAGGGAAAAAGGTGTGTTTTCAGCCGCTTCCTGAACCGAAGGTAGTCAAATTCCGTTCTAAGGTCACGGGGGAGGGAGTTCCAAAGACGGGCCGCATTAACAGAAAAGCGCCGTCCACCCGTGCGCACCTTTTTAACTCTAGGGATGATGATAAGGTGTTCCTGATCAGAACAGAGGGATCTTGGAGCTTTGTAGGGCCTAATGAATTTTCTCAAAATAGGGGGGCCTTTATCTTGCAGAAGTCTGTGAGACAGACAGAGAGCCTTGAACCTTACCCGCTCTCTCACTGGCAGCCAGTGAAGGAGTTTCAGAGATGGTTTGGCCGAGGATCTGGCCGGAGTGTTATTAAGGATCCGCGCCGCGGCATTCTGGATCCTTTGTAATTTGTTAAGGGTTTCCTCGGGGGCACCCAGATAGATGGAATTACTATAATCCAGCCTTGATAAAATAAGGCCTTGGATTAACAGTTTCTGGGAGGCCGGAGGGAGTAAAGGCAGAATCTTCCTGATTGATTTGAGGAGCCCAAAGCAGATACCCGCGATTTTCTTGGCCTGCGTCCTAAAGGACAGGTCTTTCTCAAGCCAGATTCCCAGGCTTTTGATCTCAGACCTAGGAGCGGGGGGATCACCCAAGCAAGAGGGCCAGATAGTCTGTGAAAGGGAAAGCCCCTTCTGACCAAGGAGGAGAATGTCAGTCTTTGATCCATTAAGTTTCAGAGACGAGCGGTTCATCCAACCTTGTATAGCTGTCAGGCAGTTGTAAAGATCAGATGGTTTTTGGTTCGGGTGGGATAAGGACACCACTAATTGCGTATCATCAGCGTAGCTGATGATGTGCACTCCAAACGGGTTAACAACCTCCTCCAGTGGGGACATGTAGACATTGAATAATGTCGGGCTTAGGGATGAGCCCTGGGGCACGCCGCACTGGAGGGGGAAGTTGGGGGAGCGAGTGTCATTCTCCCAGACCTGAAAAGAGCGCTCGCCAAGGAAAGAGGGGAACCAGGTCAACGCGGTGTCCTCCACACCGATGTTCTTAAGTCGTTGGATTAAGACCTGGTGGTTGACGGTGTCGAATGCCGCACTAAGGTCCAGGAGGATCACTGCCACTGATCCTCCTGCGTCCAAAAGTGCTCTGGCCTCCTCCACCGCTGCGAGAAGGGCGATGTCAGTGCCCTGCCCTGGGCGGAATCCAGTCTGCGAGTATCTGAGCAGGTTGTTAGCTTCCAGGTACTGCGAGAGTCTTTTGTTCACTATCTTTTCAGCGATTTTACTGGTTCCGGGGAGGAGAGAGATTGGCCTATAATTGGCCAGATCCAAGGGGTCGAGAGAGGGTTTTTTAGTAGCGCCTTAACGACGGCCGCCTTCCAACTCGAAGGAACTTTTCCCTGTAGTAGAGAGGTATTTATGAGGTGGGTGAGTGGGGGAACAATAGTGGTGGCCACTTTTTTGAGGATGCGGAACGGGGTCCCTAGGGGATCCGCTTTTAATGGTGTCTAGCGTGGTAGCGACCTCCTCGGCAGTTACTGGTCCCAAAGAAGTAAGACGGGGAGAGGTAGGATTCGTGTCGGTGTCATCTTCCACGCTAGGATTAATGGATGGAATGGAGGCGAGGATTTTCTGAACCTTTTCCTCGAAGAATTTGGCCAGTTTAAAACATTTTTCTTCATCTGCTTTGGGGTCTGGAGGGATCTTAGGTCCAGCGTCAGGGGCTTTAAGTAGTTCTTTTAAAATAACAAAAGTTTCCTTGCTGGAACAGGAAGAATTTTCTATCCTTTTCTGATAGAATAAACTTTTAGCATTACGAAGAGCGAGCTTATAGTTTTTTTATAGAGGTGCGATAGGCATCTTTCCTATCTGACAATTTATCCTTTCTCCAGGAACGCTCCGTTCTCTTACACTCCTTCCGTAAAAGATTAAGCTCAGGAGTGTACCAAGGGGCAGGGGTCACTCTTTTGCTTCGCCTGAGAATGGTAGTTTTAGGGAGAAGTTTATCCAATGATGAGGTAAGCCAGGAGTTAAACTGTTCGTCAGCATTGGCTGGGTCTGAAATTGGGGGGGGAAGGAGCTGTCCCAAGAATGGTAATCCATTCGTCTGGCACAAGTTTGTGCCAGTGACGGTCGGTGGCCCGGGTTTTCGTCTGTTGTGTCGGGGGAGTGTGAAGGTGCCAAGAAATGGGTATTAAAAAGTGGTCTGTCCAGGGCAGAGGAACCGAGGGGCGAGTGGAAATGTCCGTGATGTTGGTCAGGACCGGGTCCAGGAGATGTCCCTTATTGTGTGAGGGTCCTAAATTGACTAAACGGATGTCCAAGGACATAAGGTCAAGAAGGAGTTCAGACGCCGTAGGTTCATTAGGGTCTGAAAGGTGTAAGTTGAAGTCACCCACAATAAGAAAATTGGGAGAAGAGGTTGCTCTCTGCGAAACGTTGTCGATAAGAGCACTTATGAATTTCCCAGGCGTACCCGGCGGGAGATAAATCAGCAGCCCCGATAGGGAATGTACAGGGGATATTTGAAGAGCGAAGTGGCAGCTTTCACAATCTTCAATATTAGCATTACCAGATCTACATGCGAAACATTCTCTGTAGATAATCGCAAGGCCACCCCCTCTGCCACGGGGTCTGTCTAAGGTTTGGATTAAATATCCTGGGGGTAGGGAGTTAACAGTATCAGCATTTGCCCAAGCAGTAAGCCATGTTTCTGTTAGGAACAGAATGTCCAGGCCGTGATCCTGAATAAGTAGGTTAATTTCATCAGCATGCTTAGGAAGGGACCGACAGTTGAGGAGACCCAGCTGTATACCGGGATTACCTGCTGTAGTGGTGTCAGGGTTACATAGTTCACACTTGCTGTAGGGTTTGTCTTCCGCGTAGAAGTAACTGCACTCCGAGTTTTTTACTGAATGGAGTGCTAAAAGCCTATCCCTCGAGTAGACCACCCGGTCCGTGGGAGAAATGGGCAGAGTGACTGGGCCTGGGTCGCCCGCTGCGCCCGTCCGCTGCGCGTACGTGGAATGCACATCTTTTTGTAGGCGGAGGGGGCGTGGCCTCGGGAGAGTGGGCGTGGCCACAAGACCGGCTCGCTCGCTGATGGCGGCGATGTCAATTGCAATCCTGCGTCAGCGTTGTCTTCAGCTGCGCGGATCACACGAGGTAAAGAAAAGTGCCCCAGAAGAGTGCAGGCAAGGAAGGGTAGTGAGTATTAAAAGCACAATCACATACACAATATTTTAAAAAACACAAAAAGCTTTAGCAGCGCTCCCGGCTGTGCCTCAGGAGTAAAGATCTAACTGAGCTAGCAGTCAGCTCGGTTTTGTAGGCGGAGGGGGCGTGGCCTCGGGAGAGTGGGCGTGGCCACAAGACCGGCTCGCTCGCTGATGGCGGCGATGTCAATTGCAGTCCTGAGTCAGCGTTGTCTTCAGCTGCGCGGATCACACGAGGTAAAGAAAAGTGCCCCAGAAGAGTGCAGGCAAGGAAGGGTAGTGAGTATTAAAAGCACAATCACATACACAATATTTTAAAAAACACAAAATGCTTTAGCAGCGCTCCCGGCTGTGCCTCAGGAGTAAAGATCTAACTGAGCTAGCAGTCAGCTCGGTTTTGTAGGCGGAGGGGGCGTGGCCTCGGGAGAGTGGGCGTGGCCACAAGACCGGCTCGCTCGCTGATGGCGGCGATGTCAATTGCAGTCCTGAGTCAGCGTTGTCTTCAGCTGCGCGGATCACACGAGGTAAAGAAAAGTGCCCCAGAAGAGTGCAGGCAAGGAAGGGTAGTGAGTATTAAAAGCACAATCACATACACAATATTTTAAAAAACACAAAAAGCTTTAGCAGCGCTCCCGGCTGTGCCTCAGGAGTAAAGATCTAACTGAGCTAGCAGTCAGCTCGGTTTTGTAGGCGGAGGGGGCGTGGCCTCGGGAGAGTGGGCGTGGCCACAAGACCGGCTCGCTCGCTGATGGCGGCGATGTCAATTGCAGTCCTGCGTCAGCGTTGTCTTCAGCTGCGCGGATCACACGAGGTAAAGAAAAGTGCCCCAGAAGCAGTGGTAGAAGTGGGGGGGGATCGGTGGGCACGGCGTGCCCCTACTTCTAAAAAATTGTTCAGTCCGATCCCCTACTTCTTGCTTTCAAAAAAGAGTCCCGGGACGGCAAGAATAGTCCAACTTTAAAACTTTTTTCATTCGCTTCCAGGGGCTGCTTGCACTTCTCTGTGAACTCCAGAGGCTGCAGCAACCCCTCCCTGAACTCAAACAGACCGAGGAGGCCCATTGTCATTCCGATTGAGGCGGATTACCTCTTTCGAATGACAATGCGCCGCCCTCTGCTTTTAGCATATCAAGTGGCCCTGAGATTAGAGATGAGCTTTCCCCAAGCAGGGTACTGTGGGGAACTTGACACCAGTGGCTATCTTGTGACGAGTTGTGAGTGTGTGTGTGGTTAGTGAATGGAGGCGGCAAACTCAACCCCGGAATCTAAAGTGTGAATGCGTGGCTTGTTATCTTCACGATCTTTTTTTTTTATTTAATGCATTTTTATGTAGCGCGGACTTTATCCGAAGGTGATTGCAGAACAACTT
The DNA here is from genome assembly GCF_964261635.1 of Lissotriton helveticus. NCBI lineage: Eukaryota > Metazoa > Chordata > Amphibia > Caudata > Salamandridae > Lissotriton > Lissotriton helveticus. The sequence goes on from NC_136062.1 coordinate 273,047,792, forward strand.
CCTCAGCACCGATCAGCCTCCCCAAGTGAGCTCCGTCGATATCCCGCAGACAGGATGCTGTGGCACAATTGTATCAGCAACTCCTGGCACATACTTTTAGTAGGGGGCTCACATGTGCGAATTTAATTACGTGTTACCATAGTGACTACATATCAGCCACTATGTCTGTTTTCCTTCTCTCACTTCATGGTGCTGCTGTACGCTAACATTTATTCTAGTCAGGATTTAATTTCACCAGTGAAATGGGTTTCAAAACTTAGAAACAGATGCACTGGTGAAGTGCCACCGCGTGGTGCGCGCAGCCTGCTGTTTCCTTTAGCAACCTGCGGAGGTGCATTAGAAGAGCTAGGAGTACAGCGAGGAATCTGTACACCATTATAAGAGAAGGGTTGGAATTGTCTGTATGACTGCAGAACGCCATGCAAACCTTTTTACTGTCTTTTTGTGCTTGGCTGAAAGTCAACATGTGCAGGCCCTGGTGAGTTTAAAGTATTTGGCATTGCCCTGGCTGAAATGTTAAATGGCTGTGTGTGTGTTTTCAAATGACGTGATTTGAAAGTCTTTCTTCTCATCGCTTTGCAGAGCAAAAGAGCGAGAACTGCGTTAAACACATGAAGTGCAAAATAATGTTTCTTTGTGAATAATTTGAAAGAGCTAGCAATGACACGTTTTGACCTGTCAAGAGTATTGTGCTGGTAGACCCATAAGACGTATCATAAAAGTACCCAGCACCAAGCTTTTTTAACTTTTTCTCTTTTGTTTAATAACACTGTTCATTTTACGCTACACTATTGGTACCAGGCTTATCCTGTCCAGTCAACAATATACCATGCCTCCCTTCCTCTTTAGCTTATGCCTACTTATGTTTGCTCACTAATTGATAATTGGTGTCTTCATTTTACACCCCACCACTTTCAAACTTTACCAGCCAGCACTGCTTGACACCTTTGTCAATGTTGTACACAGAGTGAAGTGAGCTGGGCAGGAGCAGTGACCGGACAGAAGAGGCGACAGGAAAGGAGAGGTACTAGGGCAGGAGAGGTGACGGGGCAGGAGAAGTGATGGTGCAGGAGAGGTGACTGGGCAGGAGAGGTGACGGGGCAGGAGAGGTGACGGGGCAGAGAAGGTGACGGGCCATGAGCTAGAGCAGTAACCGGGTGTGAGCCGTGAAAGGACAGGAGCGGTGAAAGGACAGGAGCAGTGAAGGGGGCAGGAGCAGTGAAGGGGGCAGGAGCAGTGAAGGGGGCAGGAGCAGTGAAGGGGGCAGGAGCAGTGAAGGGGGCAGGAGCAGTGAAGGGGGCAGGAGCAGTGAAGGGGGCAGGAGCAGTGAAGGGGGCAGGAGCAATGAAGGGGGCAGGAGCAGTGAAGGGGGCAGGAGCAGTGAACGGTGCAGGAGCAGTGAACGGGGCAGGAGCAGTGAACGGGGCAGGAGCAGTGATGGGGCAGGAGCAGTGATGGGGCAGGAGCAGTGATGGGGCAGGAGCAGTGATGGGGCAGGAGAGGCGACAGGGCAGGAGAGGCAACAGGGCAGGAGAGGTGACTGGGCAAAAGAAGTGACGGGCAGGTGACATGACAGGCAGGTGATGTGACGGGTAGGTGATGGGGCAGGAGAGGTGATGGGGCAGGAGAGGTGACGGGGCAGGAGAGGTGACGGGGCAGGAGAGGTGACGGGGCAGGAGAGGTGACGGGGCAGGAGAGGTGACGGGGCAGGAGAGGTGACGGGGCAGGAGAGGTGACGGGCAGGAGAGGTGATGGGGCAGGAGCATTGTATAGGAGGAGCCCTGCATTCATGACCTCAATGTTTGAGACAAAAAATAATCATGGATTTCTGAACAATGAGCGTAAAAGCATAAAGGTAACATGTTGTTCCTGCTTATATTTCACATGCTTTACATAAACCTGTATTCCCTATGAGTGTTTGCTTTTTCCTGAATTAAACCTCAAATAAACATATCCATTCTTTTAATTAAATAACGTTATAAGCTGTAACGGGTCAGTGAAATGCTAAACGTACTAAAAATTGGTATGTTTTGCTATTTCTAGCCACACCCCTGACTCCGCCCACTGATTCAATCTTCGGTTATTCCCGCCCCCTGATTCTCCACCCACAGTTCCCCTACTTTTTTTTCCCCACTTCGACCACTGCCCAGAAGAGTGCAGGCAAGGAAGGGTAGTGGGTATTAAAAGCACTATCACATACACAATATTTTAAAAAACACAAAATGCTTTAGCAGCGCTCCCGGCTGTGCCTCAGGAGTAAAGATCTCCATGACAGAACTTTCCTAAGAAAGCCAAGTCCTTGACAGACCTGTCAGATTCGGAGTGTTGCCCATAATGACACATCTGACGCAGCTGAGCTCCCATACCAAAACATCAGAAATTCCCTATTACATAACTAGCATCATGCACATCATATTGCACAATCCAGTACATAATGACAGGCCTATTGGAGAAGTGCTTGCAGACAAACACGGGGTTGTCAGGATACACAACACAGCTCATGGCTAGACTGCCGCAATACAATGAGAGGGCTGACACAGAAGGAGGGAGGTCAATCCATAATGACAAACATGTAACATTACAGAGCCCATTTTACAATGACGACTGTTGCATTACAGAGGCCAATCGGTATTGATGGGACTGTCGGAATGCACTGCAAATTAATAGTACTGGCATAGTACAGAGAACGGCAAACAGCGGTAGTTTTGTCGCATTTCCGGGCCCAACTCTTAATTACAGGTCTCTCTCAGTACAGCACCCAGGTTGGGTGATATTCCCTTTCCCCCACATTCCTTACCCTAAAACAAGTGATCTCACTGGCTGAATGTCTCTCCCTTTTCCAGTGTACTATCCGATCGTCTGGACTAATAGACTGTCCTCTAAAATAAACTTCTCTAACAAATTATTTCTCCCTACGTCACACCCACCCCATTCTCTGCATCAACTCCTCCGTTACCGTGTGACAACTAACTTCCTTCCTTCAGTGAGTCCTGGCTTGTTAGCCCGCAGCACAGAGCTTAATGAGATTGTTGAGCCCACAATGGAATGATAAAGGGGAAACTACAAGTCTAATGTTCATCAAGCAGTTAGCTAAAAAGTCAGCAGACGCCAAAGGTGTGAAGAATTGGGCACCCCAACGCATCCGGCTTCGCCACCTCTTCAAACTCAGCCTCCTACACCCCAATATCCCTCCACTTAGATAGCTCTCCTGCCATTCTGGTAGTGTGACTCTAGACACCTCCTGTTTCCTTGGGAGTGAAAGGGGCGCTTGGTTCTACAGCTGCCATCCTCGTCATCCATCTGTTCTCTCATGTTCAAACCCAGCAGCACCGGTTCAAAACCGCTTTCGTTCGCCTACTCCCTCTTCCCCCAACCGTGACAGCCACCCCCGCCTACACCACCATACTTCTCACCCAGAAGCAGCCGCTTGATTTCAGGAGTCACCTTTTACCATTTACGTTACAGTTTGTTCATTCTCTGCTACCCAGCCCAGCGCTATTGTATGCATACAAAGCCTTGCCCTCAGACCACGGAGTGGTGAAAGAAAGCACTATAAACAAGAAGCTTAAGTAAAGGTGTAAGTTTCATTAAAAATAGATATATAATAGTTTCTATTCTTTATTGTTTAGGATTTTTACAATCTTACAATATATTAATAACAAGACAGAGCGTGCTGCGCATTACAACAAGCACCGTTTACTGACCAGCACCGCCTCACCCCCACAACCTCCATCTCCGAGGACTCCCAACGAAATGACGGCACAAACGTAAAAAAAAAAAAAACGGGGCGGAAACAGGATACTGAATCCCGCCCCTCCAGGACTCCCTGACCTGCCTCATGGTTGCCAAGGCGATATTTCAAGAAATATTGTCGTGATACCGTAAGGCAGGTCATGGAGTCCTCGAGAGGCGGTATCCAGAGCAGACGAATCTGCAAAACAGGAGCTTTTTCCAATGGCAGGCCTCCGTTTCGAGAGGCCTGCCAATGGAAAAACGGGGCGTGGCTTCATGCCGTATTGAAAACCCCTCCTGACAATGTCTCTTTGCCTGCTACAGCGCATGCGCTGCTAGCAGGCTTCGACCTAAAAACAAATCTATTGCTGGCCAGGAGCCCACCCTTCGATTGGACAACAGCCAAAACAGCCATTACCACAATGCAGAAAATTGCTGCAGGATGAGTCAATGGAAATGAAAATTAATCTATTCTTTTGTCGCCCTTTTTTCAAAAGGAATTGCACTGCTTTAGAAGTAACTGTTTCGGAGGCAAATGTGATCATTGTATGCAGATTCTTTTTTTTGTCATTTTCGTTTTATTCTTTCTTAGAAACAAGAAGTAAAATTATAGCCATTGTTAACAAATGAGCTCATCAGAAATAGAAACTGCTATTGATGTTTAAAAGCATTCTTCCTGTCTCTGCCTTTAAAGAGCATCACCGCATTCGGACTTACTCCATCGGAGCCATTTGGTCTTTTAATCTTGAAAGTTCTATTCATTTCCGAAAATAGACCACTATCAAACATTCCTGGTAACGACATCATCTCGTTGTGAGTAAAAAGAAGATAGGAATATATTGTAATTTATAAAACGTGCTTACCCATGGGAAAATACATTAAATCACTTTAACTACTTGCCTAAACAATTCTGGTCTTCTACCGACAGGATCTAGGGTTCCTGGGAAACCAAATCTCCAAGTAAATCCCAGATTATAAACTAGGTCTTTAGAAAATCATCTGCTCCTAGTTTAAAATTTCACGTATTGCATATTCTGATTTGAGTACCACTGAGTTGGGTAGCAACAAACAACTGTTATTCAGCGAAAAGATGCACCATTGGGGATGAACATGCGCTTTACAAATACACGTTATGTTATGTCATATTGGGTATTCCTTATTCCTCTGGAGCAGGGTCTCATTGAGCGTTGAGAGGCCTTCTGAATGCAGCATTCCAGTCTGGGGGTGGGGGCAAAAAACATCGAGACTAAGAAGGTAGATAAAACTAGAACAGATCTGCTTTTTTTTTTTTTTAAACTGTCCCACCATGGATGTCCCAGTGAATATCTCAGGAGTGAATCTAAATTTGACAACCGAGTCGTCCTCACGAGATAAGGATTTCATATATCTATGTTTAATAATTCCGTTTCTCACATGATAGATTCCTGATATAATGGTATCACATTCCTATATATTTGTCTGCCCCTGGACCAAAGCGGTACAAAAGGGGGTGGTGATGGACGGAGCATCTGAACCAATCAAACACTCACACCCAGTCAAAAGATCTGGGGTTAATCCATCACCGTTCTTTAGCCCACTCTGCCACCCCAGTTCAGACATGGCCATATGCAAATCAGTCTGACCCTGTGCCTCATGGGAACAGTCCAGCCCTAACTGCCAAGCCATGCCTTCCCTGGACCGGAAACAAGCTTCCTAGGACCGGTTTCTGGCATTTCAGCAGTCTTCAGCCAGGCTTGCTTGAATCCAGTGGCAAAGTGAGCAAGGGACTCACGTCTGAGCATACCCTGCCAACTTATGGCGAACAAAGAGGTACAAAAGGGGGTGGAGATGGACGGAGCACCTGAACCAATCAAGCAAGCCTGGCTGAAGACGGCTGAAATGCCAGAAACCGGTCCTAGGAAGCTTGTTTCCGGTCCAGGGAAGGCATGGCTTGGCAGTTCGGGCTGGACTGTTCCCATGAGGCACAGGGTCAGACTGATTTGCATATGGCCATGTCTGAACTGGGGTGGCAGAGTGGGCTAAAGAACGGTGATGGATTAAACCCAGATCTTATGACTGGGTGTGAGTGTTTGATTGGTTCAGATGCTCCGTCTATCACCACCCCCTTTTGTACCGCGTTGTTCCAGGACCAAGCCATTCACATGGAATTTAGATTTGGTGTTAATCCTATTTTTGTATGGCGAGTTATCGAACAGAATAAGGAAAGTGCTATATCCTTCTACCAAAAAGCTATTTGTTTTTAGGTCTCGTAGACCTAGCCTTGCAGGGCGCAAGCGCTGCTCGCTCTGCGAGGCATATTGTAGTAGAGTAGGTTTTAGAAGTGGAGTTGAATACCGCCCATCTTTTTTATTGGCTGGCGTCATCGTTTATGGTAAACGCTGTCTTCTGATTGAAGATGAGGCGTCTTTGTTACTGCCCTGTCTCCTTTTAGGCCCTCCCATCCGGACTGGACCGGCGTTAAACGGTCTCCTTCACTAGTCAGTAGGCACGATAGGGCCGATTAGGATTCCGGACGGACTTTGTCCGTCCACCATCCCGTCGTAAGAAGGGACCGTCCGCCACAGAGGCGGAGGTCCCATGCGGCGAATTAGGATGCACCCGCCACAGTGACGGGTGCATCCCGCATTTTTAACATTGCGGCGGGCGGTGCTGAAAGCACCGTCCGCTGCAAAGCTAAAAATGCATGTTGTGCGTTTCATAGCACAACATGACAGGCACCGCACGGTGCCTGCCATGTTGTGCTTTGAAACGTGGTACCCCCCATGTGCACCACCCACCCCACCTTTCACCCTGGGGGCCCACAACGGGCCCCCAAAGCAAAGACTGTATGCCTTTCCACGGTGGCAATACCGCAGTGGAAAGCATAAGACCGCTGGCATCGTAATATGGTTGGCGGTGTCTCGCAGACACTGCCACCATATGTAGGCACTTTTTTCCGCGACCAGCGGAAAAGCGGCGGACGGTCTTGCCGTCCGTCGCAGACTCCCCCGCCATCCTAATGTGGCAGGGGGTCATTTATGTCAGGATGGCGGACGAATTGCCCCCGCCGGGCCGACGGTGGCTACCGCCAGCCCGGGGGGGGGCAATCCGTCCGCCATCCTAATCGGCCCCTATGCTTTTTTAGCCGCCTTTGGCAAGGGCGGCTGCATGTTTATTTTTACATCACCCTAAAGTGAAAGCGCAATACAAATATAAACAAGCGGCTGCCTTTGCACAATGGCGAGAGCTTGTTAAATTTAACATAAAAAATGTCCACAGCTCCGCATCACACCTCCAAAGATAGAAAGTTCCTGGAAAAGTGTTTTTTTCGCCGTTTTATTTAACTTACTGCAGACGGGTGATACGCATGTTCCTACTTCATTGCTGATTCAGCAGGCTTACATATTGCCTACTTATGGCAAAATATTCAAATAACGTCGTTCACTAATGTACCACACAGTGTCAGTACTGGTAGGGATGTTTGTGGTGTGCAATGTTAGTATTGTACCTACTAATCTATTCCGCAGCTCATTTTATCAGACCCAGAATGGTGAAAGGTTGAGTCAGTCCTGTTCGTATCAGAAGAGGCGATTTGCCAGACTCGGACATATTGCTGCAGCAGACCCTTCGAATATTCCTTGAATATATATCACAAGGTTTGTGTACAGCTGGAAACACAATATTTCATGAAAATGTTATACTTGGCTACCATACAGTTTATATTATTAATCTATTTATGCTATGAGCAGAGTTCCTTAGGAAATATATGTCTGGAGCACGTGCCCGAACAACTAGACATACGCTATATACAAATGAGATGTGGGAGCTCTTGTTTACAGACAGCATTTTACTGCCTGCAGCCCCATCTGGTGCAATACGGGAGACGATGCAGTCTTTAGTTTATCAACAATGACCATGTCCTGACACCACAGACTAAAACAAGCATTTGCAATGCAATAAGTCTCGCATTTGTATGAGTTTCAGCTATTGACATTGTAAATGACAATTCCTTTTATTTATGTTTTAAAAACGAAAACAAATATGAAAGGCATTGTTATTTGCAATGTCAATAGCTCAAACTTGAGTAAATGCGAGACCTACTGCATTGCAAATGCTTGATTTATTTGCTATGTATTACCCTGTAGTGCTATTGAAACGGTTTTTTCGGATCATAACAAGGAATTACATGGTCTTGAAATAGTCTGTATAATTTATTTAGCCAAAATTTTAATTGAATAGAAATATGTATGTTTAGATTTGAACTCCTTATGATACTTGAGTTATGGATGCATTGTGATCTTGAGACTGGAGATTGTATTAAATTCTTTCTTCATTTATTATAATTTGATATCTTACTAAGCATGGTTGTTGGTTTAATGGACTACGGTTCCAAGAAACTGAATGGGATGTTCTGATACCAACGCCTTAGATGTATTTACATAATCCAGACTGAGGCATGCGAAGAGACTATGCTTCACTACTTTCCAAAAGAGCCAGATGAATTTTCCCCACTTACAAAGCTTATTAATATAGATTTCTGCAGGGGCTGGGTTGGGCATCTTTATAAACTATAGAGCGAAACGAGAATGAATTAGGTTTTACCAGTCATGCAAATGTGGGAGACTCAAATGTATGGGCTCCGGAATATTCATACATGGCCTGATTGCTGTCCCCAGCTGGATACAATATCAAGGAACTACAGACATGAACTATTAAGTTTTAAATGCTTGCTTAGGCTGTGCTTAGGCGGTGACCCACTTGTGGGACACCCCCGCGCCGCACGGCCACCAGCTGCTGCGTGTGCCCCTTGCCTCGCTGCTGCCTCGTTTCTGCCTCGTTCGCCGGCTGCCGCCGCTGCGAGCGCTTTTTCCCCTTGTTTTGGTTGTTTTGTCAGGTATTTGTGCTTGTCTCACTGATCTGTTGTTTTCTCTGCTTTTTCCCCGTTTTTGTCGCTATTTTGTGCCTGTTCAGTATTGTATCGTGTGTACCCTCCTTCCTGGTTGTCCGCCTACCGCTCCGCCCCCCGCCCTCCCTTCCCGCCACCACCGCTTGTCCCCGCCCCTTTTTCTTCTGTAACCCTCCCCGCTCCCGCCTCCCAGCTGCCCCGCCCACCCGCGCACTTGGCCTTAAATGGCGACCGTGCGACGCAGGTGAGTGTGACCCACTTGTGGGACACCCCCGCGCCGCACGGCCACCAGCTGCTGCGTGTGCCCCTTGCCTCGCTGCTGCCTCGTTTCTGCCTCGTTCGCCGGCTGCCGCCGCTGCGAGCGCTTTTTCCCCTTGTTTTGGTTGTTTTGTCAGGTATTTGTGCTTGTCTCACTGATCTGTTGTTTTCTCTGCTTTTTCCCCGTTTTTGTCGCTATTTTGTGCCTGTTCAGTATTGTATCGTGTGTACCCTCATTCCTGGTTGTCCGCCTACCGCTCCGCCCCCCGCCCTCCCTTCCCGCCACCACCGCTTGTCCCCGCCCCTTTTTCTTCTGTAACCCTCCCCGCTCCCGCCTCCCAGCTGCCCCGCCCACCCGCGCACTTGGCCTTAAATGGCGACCGTGCGACGCAGGTGAGTGTGACCCACTTGTGGGACACCCCCGCGCCGCACGGCCACCAGCTGCTGCGTGTGCCCCTTGCCTCGCTGCTGCCTCGTTTCTGCCTCGTTCGCCGGCTGCCGCCGCTGCGAGCGCTTTTTCCCCTTGTTTTGGTTGTTTTGTCAGGTATTTGTGCTTGTCTCACTGATCTGTTGTTTTCTCTGCTTTTTCCCCGTTTTTGTCGCTATTTTGTGCCTGTTCAGTATTGTATCGTGTGTACCCTCCTTCCTGGTTGTCCGCCTACCGCTCCGCCCCCCGCCCTCCCTTCCCGCCACCACCGCTTGTCCCCGCCCCTTTTTCTTCTGTAACCCTCCCCGCTCCCGCCTCCCAGCTGCCCCGCCCACCCGCGCACTTGGCCTTAAATGGCAACCGTGCGAACGCGCAGCGGTCACGCGCAGCGGGCGCGCCGATTGTGCGCCGAAGGCGCGCCAAAGGTAAGCCCGTCTGCGCCCGTCCGCGACCGGATCGCGACCAGCGCCAGGACCCCTGGCCCCCACCGACGGAAGCCGACCCGACGAACCTACAGCGCCGCCGACCTCTTCGCACTCAACACCGGCCACATCCCAGGATGTCATCGAGCCGCCCCGAAGCACACCCACGGACCCTTCAGCTGCCTCGCCTGCAAGTTCACCTGCATCCGGACCTTCCCTGCACCCGCCAAGCAGAACTCCAGCAGTACCCACCTCAAGTGCATCCTGCTCAACACCCGCTCCGTCCACAGACACGCCGTAGAACTCTGGAACCTGCTCGACACCACCGCCCCCGACGTTGCCTTCATCACCGAGACCTGGATGAACGCCTCCTCAGCCCCTGACATCGCCATCGCCATCCCAGAGGGCTACAAGATCACCCGGAGGGACCGCGACAACCAGACCGGAGGAGGCATCGCCATCATCCACAGAGACACCATCCGCATCACTACCAACACCGATGACACCCTCACCACCGCTGAACACCTGCACTTCCAGATCCACACCAACCCGAAGACCACCCTCAGAGGCACCCTGATCTACCGACCCCCGGGACCACGCACACGATTCAGCGAGGACATCGCCGACTTCGTCAGCCCGCACGCTCTCCCCTCCGCCGACTACATCCTCCTGGGGGACCTCAACTTCCACCTGGAGAACAACAACGACCGCAACACCATCACCCTGCTCGACAACCTCGACAACCTCGGACTCAAGCAACTGGTGACCACCCCCACCCACCTCGCCGGACACACACTCGACGCCGTCTTCTCATCCAGCAAAGACGTCACCTTCAGCCACGCAACAGGACTCCACTGGACGGACCACAGCTGCGTCCACTTCACCTTCAGAAGAACGACGATCCACCACCACCAGCAACAGGTTGCTCGAAGAAGCTGGAACAAGATCACAGCCGACCAGCTCACCGCCTCCCTGAGCCAGCACCCTCCCGCCAACTCAGCGAACCCCAGCCAGGCCGCCGACAACCTCACGAAGTGGATCAGCAACTGCGCGGACGAACTCGCCCCTCTGAGGACCCCGCCCAGCAGATCCTGCAGCAGAAAAACACCATGGTTCACCGACGAACTCAAGTGCTCCAAGAAGAACTGTCGAGCCCTCGAGAAAGCCTGGAGAAGGGAACCAACGACGGACAACATGACCACCCTCAAGCTCGCCACCCGGAAACACCACCAACTGATCCGCGCCACCAAGAAAAATGCATACAAGGACCGGCTGGACAACAACGCACACAACTGCAAGGAACTCTTCAACATCGTGAAAGAGCTCTCCAACCCCAACGCCGGAAACAACGACATCACCCCGTCGCAAGACCTCTGCAACTCCCTCGCGTCCTACTTCCACAACAAGATCACGGACATACACAACAGCTTCAACAACCAACCAACGCAAGCCACAACCGCAACGACGCCACCCACCACCACCCTCCGCACCTGGACCCCGATCAGCACCGAAGACACCATCCGCACCATGAACTCCATCCATTCCGGATCTCCGACTGACCCCTGCCCTCACCACGTCTTCAACAAAGCCGACGCTGTCCTCGCACCCCACCTGCGGGACATCATCAACACCTCCTTCGACTCCGCCACCTTCCCTGAGAGCTGGAAGCACGCCGAACTCAGCGCTCTCCTCAAGAAACCCACAGCAGACCCCACCGACCTCAAGAACTACCGTCCCATCTCGCTCCTCCCGTTCCCGGCCAAAGTCATCGAGAAGACCGTCAACAAACAGCTGGCCGCCTTCCTCGAGACGAATGGATCCCTCGACCCATCACAGTCCGGCTTCCGAGCGAACCACAGCACCGAGACCGCCCTCATCGCCGCCACCGACGACCTTCGAACTCTGATGGACAACGGAGAAACAGCGGCCCTCATCCTCCTGGACCTCTCCGCGGCTTTCGACACTGTCTGCCACCGCACCCTAGTACAGCGCCTCAGCAACATCGGAATCCAGGAGAAGGCACTGGACTGGATCACCTCCTTCCTCGACGGAAGAACACAAAGAGTCCGCCTACCACCGTACAAGTCAGAGGCCACCAAAGTCATCTGCGGCGTACCCCAAGGATCCTCGCTGAGCCCAACCCTCTTCAACGTCTACATGAGCCCCCTCGCGGCCATCGCACGCCAACACAACCTGAACATCATCTCCTACGCCGACGACACCCAGCTGATCCTCTCCCTGACCAACGACCCCGCCACCGCCAGAGCCAACCTGCACGAAGGGATGAGAGACGTAGCCGAATGGATGACGACCAGCCGCCTGAAACTGAACTCAGACAAGACGGAGGTCCTCATCCTGGGCTCCACGCCCTCCGCCTGGGACGACTCCTGGTGGCCCCCCGCCCTGGGCACCGCACCCAAACCGACGGACCACGCACGCAACCTGGGCTTCATCCTGGACTCCTCCCTCTCCATGACCAGACAAGTCAACGCCGTCTCCTCGTCATGCTTCAACATCCTGCGCATGCTACGTAAGATCTTCCGGTGGATCCCCACCGAGACGAGGAAGACGGTCACCCAAGCCCTCGTCACCAGCCGACTGGACTACGGCAACGCCCTCTACGCCGGAACCACTGCCAAACTCCAGAAGAGACTCCAGCGGATCCAGAACGCCTCGGCGAGACTCATCCTCGACATCCCCCGACGCAGCCACATCTCCGGACACCTGAGAGATCTGCACTGGCTCCCGGTCAACAAGAGAATCACCTTCCGGCTCCTCACCCACGCGCACAAAGCCCTACACGACCAAGGCCCGAGCTACCTCAACAACCGGATCAACTTCTACACTCCCAAGCGCCTCCTCAGATCAACCAACCACGCCCTCGCCGCCGTCCCCCGCATCCGAAGAGCGACAACAGGAGGAAGATCCTTCTCCTACCTGGCCGCCAAGACCTGGAACTCACTTCCGACCAATCTGCGCCTGACCCAAGACCACCTCTCCTTCAGGAAGAAGCTCAAGACCTGGCTGTTCGAGCAGTAGCGGCACCCCCCCCCTCCCAGCGCCTTGAGACCCTACGGGTGAGTAGTGCGCTCTACAAATGACCTGATTGATTGATTGATTGATTGTCACACCCCTGCTAAACTAAACAAGTTTTATTAAGGCAGGCCACACGAGTGTCATCTCGGTTATTAAACCCAAGTTGTTTTCGCCTCGTCGTGTCAATACACACTAGCTTTTGGACAGAAATACCAGACACACTGTCTGGTATAGAGGGGTGTGAAAATATCCAGCTATGGCACTTTTAGGGTATTTGGAATATATGACTTTACAACGCAAACAATTACAACGCATGCTTTTACAATGCGATTTTTACATCGCAACTACCATTGCATTGCATGATTTTACAACGCATGCCATTACAAGGCTTTTTTAAAAACTACCATTACAACACATCCCATTACAACGCTTACCCATTACAACGCTTACCCATTACAACGCTTACCCATTACAACGCTTACCCATTACAACGCAACACCATTACAACGCATTCCATTACAATGCATTCCATTACAACGCATACCATATCACATGATACATGGGTTCGAGTGAAGCTAGGGTCCGGCTCACATCTCTGGCGAAAAATCATGACCGCACGCGGTGTCAAGCAGGGATGCGTGCTGGCCCCTCTTCTCTTTAACCTATTCATAGCCGACCTGTCAAGCCCTCTAGACAAGGTAAATAGCCATCCACCCAAAATAGGAGGTGTGGCACTATGTAACCTTTTATATGCCGACGACTTGGCCTTGTTTAGCCTCACTAGAGTAGGATTACAAAGGCTCCTTGCTGCCCTATCGCAATACACGTCTGACAACCAGCTAGAAAATAACATGGAGAAAACCCTGATAGTCCCATTTGGCAAGAAACATTACAGTGGCGGTGGTTGGTCAATTAACAAAACAAGCCTTTCGATTGGCCAATCATACAAATACTTAGGCGTCCATTTGGAAGCAAGGGGCAGCTTCTCAAAGCAAAGCAGTGTGATTGCAGCTAAAACAACGGCCTTAGTGGTATCCTTAGCCAAGCTATCGAAGCAACTCTCAGGCCCAACCTTCGCCCCTTTACTAGAAGTCCTTAGAGCTAAGATTGGGCCAACACTATCTTATGGCATAGAGATTTTCAAAGGCAAAATGAATACTGCCCTTAACAAACATACAACTAAAATCTACAGAAAAGTACTTCATCTACCGAGCATTGCTTCGCCGGCACAGATTAGGTTAGAGCTGGGATTAACCAACTATGAAGCCTCTAACGTTGGCACTTACCTTAAGCTATGTCATAAATTAAGACAGGCTGAACCAGGCACACTAGAATTTCTAACATGGAAAGAAATTAACGAGTCTAATCCAGGGGGAACATTCGGGCGCCTTCTGAACGATTATATCCAACAAATGTCAGTTGCCGACCTTTGGGCTCTTAACCCCAGTCAGACTGTTTTTAAAAACATAATCAAAAAATGTGTAAGACTGAAATCTCTGGCTTCAGACAAAGCCCTTGTCACGAAACGCAGTCATTCCTGGGCGGTAGTTAACTCCTACAAACGACTGACCCCTGCAGCCTACCTGGCCACGACATTTTCGCTTTATCTAAAACGCGGTCTGATTGCCCTAAGAATGGGAGATCGGCGCTTTCGACAAAATCTACCCAACTGGCATCGTAAGAAGGAAGACACAACATGCAGAGGGTGCAGGTCAGCAACAGAAACAATCTTGCATGTGCTCTGCATCTGCCCCTCATTCAATCTCCAGCGCAGAAGCCTGCTCATGCCAGAATGGAACAGGCTGGGTATTCGGACCTGCAGGCATGCCATTATCGCTGCTCTGTCCCCAGATAACATTGTTTTAAACATAAACCTGTCAAAATTCATTCAACACGCTTATCGCAACCTGGATAAAATGGACATTGCTGAGGCCAAATAGCTGATTGACAAGATTGAACATGTACTTTAACCCCTTCAGTGCTAATGACAAGGGTAACTCGTCATGGAGTTTCCATTGATTTCAATGGAAATTACATTGAGGGGCAAGAGGGGCCTTAGCAGCCAAGTGGTTAATAGAACCTGTGATAATGGGGAGAGTTAATTTACAAATTGAAAGGTTTTAATTAGCACGCTTATGGCCACATTTTATTTTTTTATCATCTTTTATTCAAAAAATTGTACAAAATGTGTTTTGTGCAATCTTTTAAAGATATGTTTTTATATCTAAATAAAGAATTACTACTACTACTACTACAACGCATACCATTACAACACATACCATTACAACGCATAATACTTTTAGGGCAACAGCAGGGTAAGTATTGGATAGTGTAGGTGTAAAAATTACTATTCCCACTCCAGTGAGTATAACAGTAGGGAAAGTGTTGGATAGTTTAGGGGTAAAAATTACTATTCCCATCTACCCCTAAACCCATACCCACCCTAAAACAAAAAAATCTCCATTAATTACCTTATAAATGCATTGTAATGGCATGCGGTGTAATGGCATGCGGTGTAATGGCATGCGGTGTAATGGCATGCGGTGTAATGGCATGCGGTGTAAAGGCATGCATTGTAAAGGCAGTTGCGTTGTAAAAGCAGTGCAATGTAATGACTGCGTTGTAATGGATGTTTCCCGGTTATTTGGTGGATGTACCAACGAATGTGAGACAACTAAGTGCTATATTAGCAATGCTTGCAGAAAGAGAACTTGTCGCCCACTGGATGAAGGGGCCATTGCTGACACTGAATGGATGGCTTAGAAGTGTCATCTACTATAATAAATACAGAGACATGCTCCACTGTGCTACCAGTATCTTCAAGGTCGAAGGACGTATGGAAACTATGCAGGACTTTTCTTGAACATTTGAAAGACCCAAATGTTGATAAGATGCCAAATATTATAAGGGGGTCTATGTGTTGACTAATAAGCCAGAATGCTTTTGTTGTGTCTATGGTGATATGTGCAGATACCTATGTTGTCCAAGTACAGTGTTTATAGAAACAGGATGTCCCCAGTTTCCTGTATGTAAATGACATGCAAACTCTTTGTTTGGAAGAAAATGCACTATTGAAGTATGTACAATTGATGCATGTATATGCTTAATAGTTAAATAAAGCTTCGAAAAATACCTCTGGGGAAGAGAAATGGACATATCTTTAGCATTTGTGTTGGGGGCTCATGAGTCAGGCTGTAAGCTCAAAAAGATGGCTCGCTGAGGTTTTAATGCTGGTCTCTGTTAAAGCAGAGGTTTCTAGTTCACACACTCTTGCAGTAACTCCGCTTACCGATCACAATGACTGATTGTTATGAAAGACTTGAGTCCATCTATGATCTATGATGATTGTACCTAAATAAAAAGGTGACATTTCCAGCAAACAAAAAAGACCGCCTTGATTAGAAGCAATATTTATGCAAATTCCTTTCACTTGTCATAAGAGTGGAATAGATTGTTATGTTGGAGAAGTGTGGCTCAGGGGTTAGAGGCAGCAGACCCGGAAGCTGAGATCGGTCCTGGACCAGGGTTCAATTCCCCGCCTCGGCGGGTCTTGGGCTAAAAATTCCACGGACTCGATAATTCTCGCCCCGGTGCCTCCTCGACTCATGGGTTCACACTCTGCGACTCTGGGCAATAGCTTGCTTAATCTCCACAACGGCCCCTCGCGGCGGGATGCCTGACTTTCACCTTGTGGATACCCTGCTATCTCACAGGGGAATACCAGGAAGGGTTCCCTAAGCAAGCGCCGGGACACCCACTGCGGGTAGCTGTGCGCTATATAAGCTCAACTACATTTACATTTACATTTACATAACAACCAAGAAAAGAGAAAATATCAAAAATGTCCTGAAGGTCCAGGAACCCTCCACAAATACTTCTGATTCAAACAAAAATATTACAGAAGAGACTTCAATTTCATCTAACTAACCCCCACAAAAGAGAGACACCCCCCTCACACTTTACAAAGGGCAATCTAAACGGAATGTCGACAATCATGAATAAGATGAGAACTCTATGGGAAAAGGCCTAAAAAGAAAATTAGCTAATATTAGCAATAAAGTCACCCCAATAAAGCGGAGGTGAGCAGGAGTTTAATGTCAATTGACAATCTGGTAGGCGAACAACCTAAACTGTCTATCAAAATCGGGATAATGCAAAACAATCCAGTGAACATTTCTCAAAGTAATAATTCATGCTTGAGGTTATCATACAGTGATGATGGTTAAAATTAAGATGGTCACATAAATTATTTACAGAAATTGTTTAACATTGAGAAAGAGATAATTGTCACATCCATTGTTCTCATTGGGTCTTTAACCAAGCAATCAAGAACAGAAGTCTCCCTATGGATATTTTAAAGAAAGCGTATTTCTATATTAGAAAAAGTTAATGTATTTCGTTTTGTTCACCTGTTACCGTATGTATTTGGAAACAAATACACCTTCTTAGGATACAGCTACACCTTACTGACTAATTCCCAAGCAGTAGAATGTAGGAAGCAGAGTTTGCACTAAATCTTGCATGCAGGGAATGGCAGTGCTAGGGCTGCCATTATGTTTCGCATTCCAAAATGTAATGCCAAACAATTTTCTTTTCTAACACATAAAGATGTTTGGACCTCTCATTTGGGAGAACTGAATGAATTTTGCTGTACCTTCGTTTTCAAAAGTAGGTTTGACCAACAACTGTTGCTAGGGTGGGATAAGCCGATAAATGAAGGGGGTCAGGTGAGGTTGACTTGTTTTACCGGAAAATAACAAAATCACCAGCATGGCTTTTTGATAGGCCTCAATTTGGCTAGAACAATGGCAGGGGGAAAATTCTGCAGATTTCTAGGCTTTAGAATTGGCACTAGGTCCGAGAAGAATGTGGAGTGCTTTACATATTTTCCCAATCTTCCATGATGTGTTCAAGAGCAGTGTTTGTGTTCCATAGTTTATTTTTTTTGTCTTCTTTTGCAAAAGAAGCCCTGAGTGAGAGACCGTAGAAGAGGGCCGTCGATTTCAGTTGTAATTTTGCTTTCCCATTGAAAGGGGTCATACAGAATTTTACTCCCTCTTTTGGAGGGTACCTTTGAGCACAAAGATCGCAAGATGTTGTGTCATGGATATTTTCCAAGAAACATCAAAAAAATGGGAAGTTGATCTCTAGCAGACATTTGTCTGCATATAATATAGAAGGCTTAAGTCCTGAAAATCTGAGAAGAAGCCTTCCTTTCAAAAGAAGAAAACAAATCTGTTAAAAAAAGTTGACCCAATTAAGAAAAGCTTGATGAATCTAGATCCTGCATCTGTGAAGTGGCCATATCACTTTGGGTAGAGCTGCAAGATTCCAATGCGGCTGCCAGCTGGAACTTGCAACTTCTCATTCCTGAAAAGAATTTCCACATCTAGTCTGGTGCCCAGACAGGGGTTTATGTAAAGAATATGCAAGAGTATTCCGCCATTAAAATCTAGTCTTCTGACATTTCAGAATATCCTGCTACATGGTGTTGGCCGATTTCATGCTCTCTCAGCATTTTAAGGTAGGAGCCAAGATTTACTTTATTTCAGTAAACGGCTCTGCTGATTTCCAATTCAAAGTAAACAAAAAATGGGATCACTCTGAGTGCAGAAACTAAATTTGAAGCGCAGATCTTATTCAACTCAATCATCTGAGCTACCCCACTGTCTTCACCTGTTCTGATGTCAAATAAAGAGAGAGATGGCATCCTGGATTCACCAAGAAACCCGCTGATCACATCACGGACCCATCCAAAAGCATTAGGACATCTGGGAAGGCTGACTTCCTTCTGGTTCTACTGAAATCACTGACCAAACAGATTGCTTGACTCCCAAAGGTTTGCAAACAGACAGGTTTTCCATAAGACTGCATATAAAATGAGAGGCCAATGAGTAAGCAAAATTCGCTGTCAAACTTGATGCGGACTTCAGCTTAGCAAGAACTACAAAATTACTTGCATGGTTTGTCGAAGTCAAATGCAGATGCTGATCAGTCATAACAGCTGTCTACACCAACAGTGAAACCCATGTGACATTGTACGACGTTCATATCCTGTTTTAAAAGGTCTATATAAAGGGGAAGAATGGAACGGAAGCAATGGAGGAATGGTTTAGTTCCTCCCTTACACTATCCAGACTAACTAATAGCGACAGACACCTCCATGAATGTGAAGTAACAAAAGATGAGATCTTAACTGTCTTTTCCTATGAGAAAATACTGGAGAAAATGGCTTACCCTGAATTCTACAAAATGGGCACATCTACACTGACTGTAATACTATGCCACACCTTCTATGGGGCAGAAACCACAGACTACGAGGTCCTACACTGTTCCAATTATCATCCAATATCTCTCATAAATGTGGGGATCAAGATATTGTGCAAGATTCTCTAGTCTTAAAAATCAAAAATATAATTCCCTCTTGGTACACCAGATTCGCAAACACGCCTCATGTACTCACATACATCCACCCATGAATCACAGGCACAAAAATTGAACCGGATATCGAAACACTTAAAATACCATTTAAATCAAAAAATCTCCATTGTCTAAAAATTCTATAAAAACATGAATAACACCTAGTTCATGATATAAAAATCGGAAAGGACTTCAAGAAAGTCACATCTGTCGGGGGGCGTGGCCACGACGCTGCCGAGCATGGACGCCTGAGCCCTGAGCTCCGGGTCGGTCTCGGAGATTATCCTGTTGAGAGACCCCCCCGGCGGCGCCACCACCCGGGCTTGATCTCTGGAGGTCGCGGGACGCCCTAGCGCCGATCGGGAGTGCGCTGGGTCCCGTGGTTACAGGGGACTGAGCTCCGCGGTGGGAACTGCGGAGGCGGCTGCCGGCCATTTTGCCTGGGCCTACGACTCGCGGCCGATCCCCGGCCTAGATTTCTGTGGGGCCGCCGGAGATTGACCTGCTGCAGGAGGCCGGAGGCCGGCGCTGGCGGGCGCCCTGACCCCGAGTGCGGGTGGTCACCTCCTGGGAGCTCGACAGCCAGGATCCGACGGGCCAGGCACCGGAGCGGGGAGTGCCGTGACGCTGGTGCTGTGGAGAGGTTTGGAGCGAGCGCCGGGAGCGGAGGAGAACCTGCGGCGTCATCGGCGGGGCGCCGCTGGCCTGGTGCCCGGGGGGCCGATTCAGCTGTGGAGCTGTTGGTCAATGGCGGCATTGTGACTGGACTGGTGGCCGCGAGGATTGTGGGAGCCTGGGTTTGCCTGGAGGGGCCCCTCGTGACCCGCGACGGACCCTAGCGGCAGCGACCCTGACAGTGCAGATTCCTTGGGGCGGCCATTTGGCCCTGGGGGGAGCCTGGGCCCACTCTGCTCCCATACTGGACCTTTGCATTGGGAATTGCCGGCAGGGAGAGCCCGGGAGCGACGTGGGATTGTTGGTGGCTTTGGCTGTTGGCTGCGGGGACCCGGAGCGGAGGGAGTCCCATTGGGGGTAGCGGGAGCCGAGATCTGGCTGTGCCTGCTGGCTGCCCTCCCCCCTTTCTCTTCCCTTCACCGTGCTGAACCCTGCCTTCCCGTCAGGCTTGCCGGCGGGCTAACGACTTTGGCCCTCTTTGAAGAACACGTTGGGGTGGCCCTGCAGTGTTTGGCATCGACGCGGTTGCCGGCTGGCCTCCATGGGGAAGCCACGGAAGGGGGCGGGCGCGGCGCCGCCGGACCAGGTTGAGGACTCCCTTGACGCCCTTGACCAGCAGCAGTCGGGCGATCGGGCGGCTGGGCTGCAGCAGCAACAGATGGACCAAATTCTTAAAGCCATAGGGGACACGAGGGAGGCGCTGCGCCAGGACATCGCCCAGGTCTCCACAAGCCTTGGCCTTTTGAAGGCGGACCATGGCAAGCTCGCGGACCGTGTCAAGGCCGCTGAACTGGCGATAGAGACTCTGGAACCGGCCCAGAAGACGTCGGACGTCGCACTGGAGGACTTAACTCGTAGGGTGCAGCAGTTGGAACGGAGAGCGGCTGACGCAGAAGGGCGCAACAGACGCAACAATATCCGCGTGGTGGGCCTACCCGAAAATATTGAGGGGGACGACATGGTTGCGTACCTGGAGAACTGGCTGCGGGACGTAGTGGTCCCTGAGGGCTTGACGCACTTCTACACCTTGGAAAGGGCTCACAGGGTCCCGGCACGTCCCCTAGCCCCGGGTCGACCTCCCCGGCCGGTGATAGCTCGGCTGCTCCACTTCAGGGACCGGGACCTTATACTGCGGCAGGCCAGACTGGCTGGTCCTTACAAGGTGGACAACGCATCTGTGTCGATCTTTCCAGACTACTCCCAGGAGGTCCAGCGCAGCCGTTTTTCCTTCGTCGCCGTCAAGAGAGCTCTCCCAGATGAGGGGGTGCAATACTCTCTGCTGTTTCCGGCCCGCCTGAAGGTGCTGGTGGATGGAGTAGCGACGTTCTGTGATTCCCCGGACGACGCTTGGCAATGGTTGGAGCGGTATCGAGCGGGCAAGGATGGCTCGGGTGCCTGGACGGGGAACGCTGAGGCCCGGCCGAGACCGCGCAGGAGCAGGCGTAATCGGAGGAGAGAACAGGGCAGGAGGTCCCCCTCGGCCTCACAGACTGCGCAGGAGAGGAGAGATGCCCTACGGGCGGTGTCGGACATCTCCGGAGCAGCGCTTGAGACTCAGGTGGTGGACTCGGGCTCCAGATTGGGATCGGATGAGGCGGAACCGGGAGGCTCGGATGAGGCTTCGGACAAGGAAACAGGGGGGCTGCCTCAGATCACGCCGCAGACAGCTGATGGCCTACTAGATGAGTGACTACGGGACGCTGAGTAATGGACAGTAAGGGGGTCTGCTGGCCCAGTGGGGTGGATGCATTATAGGCGGCTGGGGCCCTGCTCTCCGGGCGGATTGAAACTGTGGCTGTGCTCTGCTCCCTGTGGGGGGTGCTGGGTCCTGGGCCCTGTTGGTGGGGGGTGGTGCTGCCGGGGGAGGGTGGGGGAGGTCTACTCTTAGTCCGGATCGACCTCTCCTGGTGGGACGGGTTTTGGCTGTCCGGCGGGCTGGTGGGTGGTCACCTCCTCGATCTCACGTAATTTGTGAGTCTCTGGTATTTACCAGAGTTTCCCTCGTACTCGGGGGTTGGGTTTGGATGGGTGACAACTGTTTGATGCCTGTTCTGGGGGTGGGTGGGATGGGAGTTGGTTGGGGATGTTTTGGGATTGTTGTGTTCCTGGGTATTGTCAGTGTGCCGATGAGACTGTGGGGGATTGGACTCTGCTATGTGCCCATTGATGGCGGCTAGATTGGAACTGAAGTGCATTACCTGGAATGTGCGGGGGCTCAACTCCATGAGGAAGAGGTATAAAGTACATGCCTATTTAGTCCGGAGGGGGGTCCAGGTAGCTTTCTTACAGGAGACGCACTTAACTTTAGCAGAAGGGCAGGCGCTGCAGCGGCGTTGGAGAGGGCAACTCTTCTATACTACTTACTCTGCGCATGCAAGGGGGGTGCTAATTTGGGTGCGGGCGGGTGTCCCCTTTCAGCCATTGACCACTAGAGTGGATCCGGAAGGGAGGTTTGTGGCAGTGTTGGGGAGGCTAGATGGCCGGGATGTTGCGTTTTGCTGTGTGTACGCCCCTAACTTTGATCAGGCTGCGTTTTTATCTGGGTTGTCAAGCCGTCTGCCGGATGTGCTCGCGAGCATGGTGTACATGGGAGGGGATTTTAACTCGGTGGCAGATGTTGAGATGGACCGTTCTCACCCGCCGCTTGCTCAGTCGGTGGTGTGTAGAGTGGCCAAGGCTCGGAGGGACTGGCAGGACCGCTGGAGACTCCAGGACGCGTGGCGGATATGTCACCCCACGGATAGGGATTATTCGTTCTACTCGGTACCGCATGATTTGCATGTGCGTCTCGACACTTTCCTCTGCTCAAGTGGGGCTCAGGAGCTTACGCATGATTGCGAGTACCTGGCGCGGACCATATCGGACCATAACCCTTGCCTGCTCACGGTCATCTGGACCAGGCAGCGACAGCCGGTTCCCACATGGCGGCTGAACCCGCTGACGTTGGAGGACCCGGTTTTCCACGCTGCACTGCAGGACTGCATTGAGCGTTACTTCCTTGAGAACTCGGGAACTGCGTCCACTCGAGCAATTGAGTGGGACGCCTTCAAGGTGGTGGTGCGGGGCGCGTGCCTCTCGTCCTCGTCGGGGGTTCGCCGGACGTTGCTGGCTGATGTCACGCGGGAGGAGACCGCTCTGCGGCAGGCGGAGCGGGACAGCCGTGAGGCGGGCGGCAATAGAGAAGAAGTGCTAGAGGCTCGAGAGCGGGTGGCCGCCCAGGTGGAGAGGCTCCGCTGCCATGACTACCGGGAATACATGGTCCGAGCGCATGCGGAACGGGATCGGGTCGGCTCGCTGCTGGCATGGTTGGCTAATCCTGACACCAGGGGCACGCCGATTTTGTCACTGGCTACGTCGGCTGGGGGCATGGTCCATTCGCAGCTGGAGATTAACACTCAGTTCCGGGACTATTATGCGGAACTTTATCGGAGCCGGATGGCGGTGTGCCCTGCGGCACTGGATGCCTTCCTTGAAGAGGCTCAGCTGCCGCGGCTTGATCCAGAGCAGGGAGCCTCACTTGGGGCGGCTATTACACAGGGGGAGATTAGGGCGGCGATTAAGCATATGGCCAGGAAGAAAACGCCAGGGGGGGACGGCCTCCCGGTGGAGTTTTATGCGGCATATGTGGATCTCCTGGCACCTCGCTTACACCAGATCTATGGGGAAGCCTGGGAGCAAGGTAAACTGCCGGCGTCTGCGCGTGAGGCGATTGTAATTCCGCTGTTGAAAAAGGGCGGCCTCCCCACGGCTAGAACGGCGTATCGTCCGCTATCGATGCTCACGGTGGACTACAAGGTGTTGAGCAGGATCTTAGCGACGCGGCTGACTGCCCATATGTGCTCGCTGGTACACCCGGACCAGTCGGGCTTTATCCCCACTAGGAACACCTCGACGTGCATACGGCGTCTGATAAGGGTCATGGATGTTGAGGGGGAGGGCCCCGCGGGGGCAGCTGTGCTGTCGGTGGACATTGAAAAGGCATTCGACAGTGTGGAATGGCCTTATTTGTTCTGCGTACTCCTTCAGTTCGGGTTGGGGGATGGCTTTGTCCGTTGGACGAGGTTGCTATATGAGTCGGCTACTGCTAGGGTCCGAACGGGCCGCACCATCTCCGCGGCATGCTTGGTCGGTCGGGGCACCAGACAGGGTTGCTCCTTATCTCCGCTCCTTTTCGCTTTGGCGATTGAGCCGCTGGCGGCGCGGGCCCGGCAGGGTCGGTCCTTTGACGGGGTACTGTCCCGCGGCGACTTGCATTATATCTCCTTGTATGCTGACGACCTCTTGTTATTCCTGGCAGATGTAGATGCGTCCGTGACGGGGGCACGGGCCTTGCTTCAGGAATTCGGGACCCTGTCGGGCCTTCGGGTTAATTGGTCTAAGACCTGCCTCTTCCCCTTGACTTCCCGCTGCGCTCAGCCCGAGGTGCTGGATGGCCTGCGCTGGGAACCGGATTGTCTGCAGTACCTCGGAGTCCATATATATCACACCCATTCGCTCCTTTACGAGGGGAATGTGGGTAGGGCCATGAGGGGCATTAGAGGTAGCATGAGGTTTTGGCGCGTCCTTCC
Organism: Lissotriton helveticus; assembly: GCF_964261635.1. Lineage (NCBI taxonomy): Eukaryota > Metazoa > Chordata > Amphibia > Caudata > Salamandridae > Lissotriton > Lissotriton helveticus. The sequence continues at coordinate 273,072,215 of NC_136062.1, forward strand.
GTTATCTGTGGCAGGGCGGATAGCTTTGTTGAAAATGGTGGTCTTACCGCGATTACTTTATTTTTTCCGCACGCTACCGGTGTGGATCCCACCCACTTTCTTCCGAACTTTGCGGTCCGTGGTGATAGGCTTTATCTGGGGTACTGGCAGGCGACGCGTTGCCCTGAATACTTTACTTAGGTCCCGAGAGGAGGGCGGCCTAGCCGTGCCGGACTTCGAATGGTATTATTTGGCTGCTCAACTTCAGTGGCTCACGCAGGCGGTGGCGCGGGAATTTAGAGGACCGGACGGACCGCAGGGTCGGATTGTGCAGCGCCATGTTCTGTCCTTTATTGTGCTCCAACAGGAGCTTCGCTTAGAGCAGCTGACTCTTGAAGAGCGTACCCTTCGCAGGTGTTGGCTGCGTAGCCACAGGCGGGTGGGGTGTCGTGCACCATATGCACCGGAAATACCCTTGGGTATGTGTACTGCCATCCCGCATGGCGGGGATTGGTCGGCGCTTGCCTGCTGGGAGGACCTCGGGGTTCACATGCTTGGGGATTTATACCGGGATGGTGCCTTGATGCCGTTCGGTGTCTTGCAGGAGGCCTTCGATCTGCCGAGGGGTGACTTCCTGTTACATGCGGCTTTGGTTACTGAGATTCAGAGGCGCTGGAAGATGGGGTTGGCGGAACCTCTCACGTCACTGGGCTGCCAGTATGTTGTGATGGCGGCTGGCACCTATAAGGCCATCACATGCCTGTACAGGAGGCTGGCGCTGGCTGATCCTCCCCCCCTTGACGGACTGCGGGAGCGCTGGGAAGCTGACCTTGGTCGACAGATACCGGAGACGACCTGGCCTCAACTGGTACGCAGGGCCTGGAAGGGCACCCGTAATGTTCGGTTTCAATTGGTTCAGTATTATACACTCCATAGGGCGTACTGGACTCCTGCCCGAATCCGACGGATCTTCGGAGGTACACAATCGTTATGTCCGCGCTGCGCTGCGGAGGATGCTGACTTTCAGCATATGTTCTGGTCGTGCACAGGGCTTGGCACATATTGGATTGATGTTTGCGCTTGCCTGAACGCGGTTACGGGCCGTCAGGTTGATGCAGATGCGGGAGCGTGCCTGCTACTCTGGTTTCCCCATACCCCTGCCACCAAAATTACTAGCAAATTCTATGATTTGGGGTTCATACTGGCTAAGAGGGAACTTACTCTACATTGGAATTCTAGAGGGGGGCCTAACTTTCTGAGGTGGCGGAGGTGCTTCCTGCAATAGGCTACGTGCGAAGGCTCTCTCAGACTGCAATTAGCTAGGCGTACGGCCGCCGACAAGGCACTAGATACTGCCAGGGCATCGAGCGCGCTTGTGACGGATTTGCAGTCACTTTTGGAGGCTGATGAGGGCGGAGAGGCTGGTGAACGGGCGACTCCGGAAGGGGGCGCGAGGGGAGGTGGAGGTGGGTGAGGTGGAGGCGGGGAGTTAGACAGTGCACCGGGTGTGCGGAGGGGATAGATTGCGTGGGTCCCATGAGCCCGGAGATGGAGTGGAGGTCTTAAGCAACATTGGCTCCTGCCTGGCCTTACCTGCGGATCAGGGACCTGAGGGGAGTGCCTTCCGTCGATTATTGGATGGGTTTGACAAACCGTAATGAGGGGAGGGAGGCACACTGACATGGGGGGGGTGGGGGTAGAGGCGGAAGCGGGATGTTTTGGATAGGGACTGTTGCAGGGGATGGTAAGGAAGTGATATGATTGTGTGTGCTCTGTACGGACTGTTATGTGACCCAGGATTGTTTGATGTGTGCACAAAATCAATAAAAAGTTTATAAAAAAAAAAAAGAAAGTCACATCTGTCATAATTTGCATTAATTTGTAAAAGCATATAGACTTATCATCATGCAAATCATCAGTTTTTTTGCCAGAATATAGTTCAGTGCAATACAAATTTAATGACAACACAAGGCGTTGACGTGTTTCGGTGGGTTAAAACAATGGAACCACCTTCCCCAGGACAAACTATGTTTTCTCTCCTCTCCTATACTCAATCGTCAAACCAGTTTGAATTCAATCAAGCACCCATTTTCAAAAGGCGTGTCTTGACTACAGGGTCACCTGCTCCATACATTTACAAGACTGCAAGATTTTAATTCTGCGAAACGATGTGCACCTATATTATGGTTCATCAGCCCCTTATGCGGTATTCTTAATATTTCGATAAAAACCTCTTGTTTGATTAAATCCATATCTGTTTTCACTGGGAGTTGAACAACTTTCCACGTTCGATTAACAGACTACTGGAGGCCTTAAACGGTAGGTTCTGTTATGTAGCCCTTTATTTCTAGGTCCGCGTATGTTCCATGTAACAAACAGAGTCTCTGGCCCACAGGCTGTGTCAAGTGCTAGTTACGAAACACTGTCCCAGCTACTACAGTTTTGTGAATACTTACCAAGAAACACCTTAGCCTAGCCCTTTCAGTTGATGCACAGTAAGTCTTCGATCAGGGTGACTGGGGATACCCATTTAGGGTCCTTGAAAGAGATGGCTTAGGACAAGTCTGCTGGCTTTATACAAATTCAAAAACAACTGCAGGGATTTTATGTCTGAAATGTTTAGCACTGAAATGGGCACCAAGCATGGATGTCCTTTATTACCCCTTCTATAACTACTGGCGAGATATAAAGACAAATATCAACAGAATACATACCCTATTAGGAGAATACAAAGCTTTCCTTTATGAAAACATACTCCTCAACATAGAGAATCCATTACAAATCCCCGTTTTAGGGACATAATATTAATTAGACAAAAGTGAGTAAAACCAACCTGTAGGAATACTGCTAGAGTGATAACAGAGGGAACTAAGATTAAATAAGTACCAAAAAAACTCAAATATCCGAGTATTTTTTTTTAACAATAGAATGCCCTTTGATAACAAAACCATTTCATATCCAAAGCCACTTTGCCAGATGGTCACATCTACAGATTACACTTTGGGACAGGACATAAATAATCAGATAATACCACTCTGCAAATAGTGCTGTCAGAATAGTTCTTTAAAAAGGCTGGGTCTTTGGTTAACAAAACACTGGTTAACAAAATCCCAGGGGGGTAGGTAGACTGAGGTTCCTGCTGGTGATGGACCTGAGGGGCAAGAAAGACTCAGAATGGGAGGTCTTACTGTCAGTATCTTAGGGAAATGACAATTCGTGCCAGTTTTAGACTGGTGCGGCTAATGTTGTTAAATCAAGTATAATACGCCCAGGAATGATTGAACAAATCATTAAATCATTTAAATTTTATGCTAAGTCTATTGCAGGATTTTGTTTTTCTCTACTGAAATCCTTGATAAAGGACTTTAAAATTTCTTCTGGAGGCCACTTGGAAAGATATCGTCCATACAGCAACTACATCAAGATTGGACTATGCCAATGTTCTCTTTCTTGGGGCACCTCTGGAGATGACTAACAGGCTAAAATGGGTTCAGAATGCGGCAGCTCATCTTATATTGAACATCCTCAAATATGAATTGATTCGGCAAGGCTCAAAAAAGCTTTTCACTGGTTACTTATTAAGCAAAGAATAAAGTTTAACCCCTTCGCTGCGGGGGTAATTCCCCCGCTCTGCAAGGGGGGGAGGGAGGGCGCGCACAGCGCCCGCATGCTCATGATGAGCTCAGCTCGCCATGAGGCACGGCGCTCCTGACGAGCTGAGCTCGTCACAGGTGCACCGGCTCCCGTGGAATGCTCAGCACAGCAGGGGAATTGTCCCCGCACCCGAGCGTTCCACAGCTCATGACGAGCTGAGCTCGTCATGAGCACTGGAGCACCGTGCCTCATGACGAGCTCAGCTCGTCATGAGCATGGTAAAGGTTAAAACCATCATGTTTACCTATAGGATGGTACATCACATGGGTTTGGTCTATATTCAGACGGTCTATATTAAAAAACGCATACTCCCTAGGGCCATTCGATCTGTGAGCTAAAACCTTCTATATATTCCTAAGGTTCGTAAAGTGAGAGCTGAGAGTAAATCTTGTTCATTTTTGGCTCCCAGCCTATGGAACTCTCTTCAAGAACATCTTCGAAGTCAGTCTTTAAAGCACTTTTGAAGACTCACCTATTAGAGATGTGTAATTAGACCCTGCTTTATTTGAAGACTTTACTGTTTAGTTAAGGAAGTAGGGGTCCTAATTTCTCTATCACAGTATAGCGCTGGAACGTTCCCCTTTTGGGGCAGCTGTTGAGCTTTAGAAGTTGGTTTCATTTCTTCAAGAAGAGGAAAACGTCTTAGGTAATGTGGTCAGGCGGGTGATTTTGTGTGTCCCCCCTCCCCCCCCCCCCCACTCTGTGGTTCTGCCCGAGACTAAAGAAGATTTGGGTAGGGATTTGTAGATGCCTCAACACAATATTAGAGATACAGATACTCAATTTATGTTAGTGTAAAAACACAATGAAGACCTGCTGATGCGATACAATAAAAGAAGCTGGGACTAATGTTTCCTAACAGAGAGGTGGCCAAGTTAGGAGGCAGCTTTGAAGTCCCAATCCTGAGGAAATGGCATGTTAATATGGACTAGTGTGTACTCGCTAAGCAATATGCATGTGAAGGTAGGGGATGCTGTATGAAGTAGGATATATTTTGGGCGGCTGTATGAAATACAGGAAGAACTCTAGCGTAAGAGCAGATGTGCAAATTCCGACTAAATCATTTAAGTTGTAGGGATTATTGGTTATGATGGGCAGTTTTGTCCGCTCTGAGATGTTTGTTCACCCACGTATGAAAATAGATGCCAATCCTATAATGGAAAGTGTTATGTTTGTAGTACCTTAAACTACCAAAACAAATACACTAGTGCTACTAGAAATCATACCCTTAGTATTTTGGGTTGCTATTTCGTGATTTTGATAAAACAGGGAATTAAAAAATACACAATGGATAGCCAAACACTTAGACAGCTCGAAACAGATGGGGAGAGAAATAAGAACACATTCAGAATTCCTATTAATTCTTGCTGAAAACTAATAGGTTACGTGCATTCTGTGTGCCTTTTGTGTGTATATACTACTTGAATTTCAGGAAAGCCTTTGACATCGTACTCCTAGAACAATAACATTCAATATAAATAGCATCTGAGTGCAGCCCAGGCTAGTAAATATTCTGCTGAATGGAGCTCCTCCTTTCCAAAGTTTTAGTAGTCACATTATCTGCAGGAATGGAAAAGAGGTTATAGCTTTGAAAAAAAATCACTAAAATTTGCTACAAGCTTAAAACCATGAGCTGGTGCCAATATTTGGGATTTAAACGGCATCGCTCTGATTCACTGACTTTTCTTAAAGCACATGGAAGCCAACGCCTGCAACATCGGACTGCATTAAAAACTGATGTATTGATTACCCGATTTTGGATCATTCTTTGCGCACACACCGATAGCCCCTTTTTCTAATGTCACTAGTAGAACCTGCTAATCTTTAGCCACATCAAGCCACCACATACATTAATATGGCTACACTTCCCTGTTCTTTAAAAACAGTGCATGTCTGCACTACAATGTGCTTTTTAACTACAAAGATGTTTATCAACAACATCAGTTTAAATTCTGCCCTTGTTCAGAAAGTGAGAATATCATTTAATTTCTCTGTTTTCTTAAACAACCTAATACACATCTACTGGAAATTGTAAACAAAAACCAAAATGACCCGGTCATGCAACTAAAGATTATGGAAAGTAAATTGTGTTTCTCTTGATACCCAGAAACAAATTATCAAAAAGAGAACCACTGTTCCTTAGGAATCTAGGCACTGTCAAAAATAGTACCTACAACTGAAGCACATCAGTGTCACTAATGAGTACAACAATCTCAGCTTCAGATATACCCTGCAGGCGTTCCAACACTTTACAATTTTTGTCCCACTGAATGCAAATACAAGTCCAAATACAGAGCACAGTAGATGGAAACCAAAACACAAATCAATCATAGTAATGCAAGTAGACCCCATTTTACACCCAAGACCTCCAAACAGTAATCTCTAAAAACAGGAATGTACTGCCGTCACTAGTTATAGCCAAGCTTGAAGTAACTGAAATTAAGATCATCAGAGTCTATGAGATGGAAGGATGTGTAGTAATTATTGGAAATAAATAAGCACTGGAAAAGCCAATAGGTCTGCCAATTCGTTGGGTTAAATGTTTATTAATTGATGGGTGTCTTTTGGGTGGTAGGCGATGTTTACAGCTGTCCTATAAATAAAATCTCATAACCACATCTTTGGCTACAACAATATGGAAGATGGGAATACAGCCATCTGGTGAACTACATTAGCAGAGCTCAACTGTACCCTCAAAGAAAAATGCTATGAAAAAGAGTCAGAAGATGAAGCTTCGTTATTAGCGGTAAATCTATAAACAGTAAAGTATTACATAATAAATACTTTGTGAAGGATGGAATCTTCAAGAAAGCATGTGTACGTACACATCTTTACTTCGCAAACAAGTACAAATAGTTCAATCCTATTAAACATTATCATAGCAAAGCAAAAAACACACAAATGCACCAGGCCAAAGAAGCGATGTAATTTTATGATAGACTAAGGAGCATCCAAACATCTTCAAGAAATACATACTGGGCTCTCATTTATAACCTACATGCCATGTCACATCTGTAACTATAAAAACCTATGGAAACACAAATAGGTCCATGTAACTACTCTCTAAATATCTTGAGTTTGACTGACTGCTAATCCAAACAATGGCATGAAAGGCAATGCGTGAAGAGGGCTGACCCAAAGCTCACTCTTTCTGTACTACTTTCTATAGTACTTTAAAATATATACAGGGCCAATGATAATCTGTGATTCTGCCGCAGCATTTTTTTTCGCATAGTTATCGGTCACTTTAGCTACATAATTCATCATATGCTGCATAATCTGCAGATTTTAACAAAAAATATTTTGTTCCTTGCTCAAACTGATCAAAAGTTACTAGAAACGTGGCGATGTGCTGACGCGCAATTAAAGGCCCTTCACAAAGGTTAATTGGTCAACATGTATTTGCTTATTTCTCTATTTGAATATTAGACTGGAATTAATGTTGTGAAATCTTTGTCCAGATTTTTTACCGTATTACCGTGTGTCAAAATTAGAACATAATGCTTTCGGAAGATGTTCTGCATTATGTCACATAAATTGACTTTTCTTGCAGCACAATTTAGTCAATTCAGCTGAATAATTTAGTGGTCTTCAGCCGCATAATTCCACTGGCCCTGAATATATATATCATACGGTATATACACAACTAAAGCTCTAGATAGCCAGACTTAGAAAAATGTACACTGGTTGAGTCAACTGAGGGGAAAAGAATTATAGATAGGGTGCATGGTTTAAAGAATACTGAGAAACTGAAAACGTATAACAGCGGATGTGCCAGCGCCAGATAAACCTGCCCACACAGACTTAATGAAGATACATTTTCAGCAGCTAAGCGTACGATTCTATAAGGTGGCAGAGGATAGAAAGCACTTTCATTTTCAGGCAAACTCAACGCAGAGAGCCTGATCAATAAATAAGCAATAACTGAAAGTATGCTGATTAAACAATTGCGAGGAAGGTTGTGCGCGGATTGTTCAGAAAGGTAAGACTATTATTAGGCGTGGAGCTATCCCACCAGTGCGCTCTGTCCTGTGTCAACAGGTTTTTGTAGATATCCTCTGTCCTGTGCCCCATTCCTCTTCCTTTAGATTCACGGATCCCTGTATCAACATAGCCTGTGGGTTGGTTATCTTTCATCTGCAATCCTTCGACAACAAACGCTCTCCGGGATACTTCACGCATCCGCCCTCCAGCACCTCAGGCTCTGCAGCTGTCCTTTCACTTGTACCCAAAACCCTGAAGGTGCCATGTGTTCAGTGTCACACGCCGAACACAGTCGTTTTCCTGTACCCCTGCTCTGATGCATCCTATTTCAACCACATCGCACGTTTTCCTACTCTCTGAGCCAAGCATGTTTCCTACTGTGCTCGCATACTCTGCAGATACATTTTCTCCAGTGCCTCCCTTAGACAGGAGCCTTCTCATCTGTGCCCTCATAGCACGCATGAGTTATGTGTTCTGTGTTGCCTTCCCACACCCACACGGCAAAAGCCCTCTTTTAAGAGATCCCACGACAAGTAAGAACTGTGACCATCTGTCTTCTACTTACACGGGCCGTCCGTGAATTCCGTCTGTCAGTCGTCCGTTGTTGATCTTTTAACGGATGTCATTTGTCTGTAATTTTTGGCACTTCCGGGTCGCGTAACAACCAATCCCACTGCTTAACATACTGCGAGAGTCGTTTAGGAGCGGTGGTAGTATTACTGTGTGAGACGACCTAGGATTGGAGCAACAGGCACCCCCACAGCCAATCCTAGTGCGCAGCAAATAATTTGGAAGTGATGATTGGCTGTGGAGTTCGCACGTGGTTCTGCGGCAGCCGTCCTTGGCTTGAACTGTTTGGCGGTGACAGAGTTGGATGGTTTTGGACTTTGATGAAAGTGAACTCCTTACATCTCAGGTGGCTTAGTCACGGTCCGAATGGATATAGTCAAACCAGGGTCTTCTCTTCCTGCCTGCTATTCTGGATCGGAGGAAGAAGGCAAGAGGGAGCAGACGAAGGCCTTTTGTGGGCAGGGTCATTGGTGCTTGGAACCGGCCACGACTGACAGCCGGGGAGGCCTTTTCTTCTTTTTTACTGCTGCCCCTGTTTGAGGGGCTCGCGGTCGGTCTCTGTCATATGGGGATTGGCTGGAGCGATTGCGGAGTGGTGCTTGACGGTTCAAAGCACATGTCGCATCCTAGAATGTACTAACCGGAGTATTCTGGCTATGCGGTGGCAGTGATTCAATTTGTGCATTGCAGCTCCTAGGCATGACTGCAGACTCCGCCCTCTTTTGCGAGGAGAACATCTAATGCAAAACCATAGATCTGATAACTACGCTCTCAGTATCTACCAGAGGCGCAACTAGAGTCAAATTTCGGGGGGGGGGGGGCTGAATCTTTAGGCAATCGGCAGAGTCGAGCTGCAGGGGCTCTAAGAAGGGGTGAACCAACAACAAAGCCCCATTAACATGCACAAGGTCTTTTAAAGACCCGTGAAGCGCTCGGGTGCGGCTGTGAGCGGCCGGGGAAGTGTTCTCATCAAGATGTCCCACATGGTAAACTTTCAGAAATACTTTCCCTATATAATATGATCCATACCATCTCCTGGATAACCTATAATTAGCATTTTCCCACCGACATAGTAAACTCCAGGACTAACAAGATCTTCTACATCCAAATAAAATCCACAATTTCCACGGATTTTAAAAGTGTGATCACATTCACTTCTGCCCACAATATTTGTATCTAGTTTGGATTTTCTAGCATATACACACAATTTCCCTTGATGTTGCCAATCTAATACTAAAGCCGCTAAGTTAATTGCTACCTAATGCTCAAGCTCCTTTTACCAATTTGCTGCACTAGTATGATTTGCTCCTCTGGCCATTATATTTTTTCTCCTGTCTTTTACCGAATCTATACATTTCTTATCATCATCTGTCAGTATACAGGCCAAGTTGTGTTTATGAGCAAAAGCAGTGTCCAATGTCATAGTAGGTTTAAAGAAGTGTCCAACTATTTCTAGTGTTATAGCATCAGGCTGAAGATTAAAGTATTTCAGCAAAGGAATTTCTCAGAAACCGAAGTCATAGTTTCAGTAATAATTTTGGAGATGGCTCTTCCCATAGAAAAGGCTCATCAACAGACTGCACGACACACCATAAGTTAGAGTGAGTGGGGGGAAGTAATTGCATACGCACACAGCAGCTAAAATAATTTAGAATAAATGTTCTACGCTTAATCTCCTCTAGATGTATCTACATGCAAGTCTTTCTCATCAAATGAAGCCAAACTATTGTCAGTAGGAAATGGTGCTTTCGGAACAATTGTGGACCTAATCTACTGAACTAGAATGTGTAAATAAGCTCAACTCTACAAGTAAAGCCATTATTACTATAGTTATTACAACTAACACTTCTGTACATATGTATCTACGTCTACCACCTTTGTAACTAGGTTCCATAACTTTTTTGAACTCAGACTGTTTGGGTGAAATGCAGCAGCAGCAAATGTCTCCCATCGATTTCCAGCAGTGTAAATGGCAAAACAGTGTCTACCCAATCAAATGCATTTATGGTGTTTACAAGGTCTTCATGATTCTTCCTAAGCCCTACTCCTTGTTCTTCTAAATTACAATCTCACGCTCCTTCAGCAGACACCAGCCTCTCTTCTTTCCCTACTGATTCTATTATATGTCTCTAATAAGTGCACAGTTCAAATTCCCTAACAATCACATCGAGGATAAAATATCTCAGTCTGTTTAGTGGCAATATCGTTTCAAAACTCTGATCAGACACAAAGTTCAGTTCAAGGAGGCTCATTTAAATTCAAATTATTATAACAGAATGTCCAAAATTCTCTCTCGCGGTCATTGGTAGCAACATATATCCATTCAGGTGAGGTGTACCTCCGCCAGGGTACTCTTGCTCTGTTTGATCTCCTTACTACTGGACCTTCATCATCACTGCCACCAAGGCTAGATTCCTCAGTATCACCCTGGGATAGTTTGTGACAACTGCTTCAGACAAACTCTGTCTCCTTCCCTCTTCTCCTCTTGACCACTGGTTTTCAGCCACTACTCTCGTTACTGCGGCACTAGGCCTTCACCAAGGTCTGATTCTGACGCAGACAACACTACAGGATAGGACCCTCTTGTTCCAACTTCACCGGTTGACTCATTCAGACCACCCCACAGGCCAAACGTGCTGATCTGACCTGCTCCTTTTGTCTCACTGTCACCTTCGGCACTTCATGTAGAGGTGCTGTTACATCATCAAGGGGGGGACAGGACTCCAAGATGGTGATACTGCCAAGACTCCTATACTATTTCACACATTTTCCCATATATGTCCAGGCAAAAACCCTCAGTGAATTGTAACAGTTGCTTAGAAACTTCATATGGAATAAGGGACGCCACAGAGTAGCCTTATGGAAGCTTTATGCGCCAGTGGAAAAGGGAGGCCTGGTGGTTCCCAATCTGGAGCTGTACTACCTGGCTGCTCAGCTCCATTGGGTCAAAAAATCGCTGTCAGGGATACAGCTTACAGACTCGGCCACCGTGCAACCCCCTTGGTCGCTATTCAGGATATATCATCTGTTTCACCCTATTGCAAGGCCACCTACCCCGGCACCCACCTCACTAGCCCTAGCCCACCGCTTTTACAGGCGTAGCCTATACCTTACCTGACTGACAACTCCCTATGCACATGCTCTGCCTCTTCTTGGTACCCAGAGGAAAAGAACAAACACAACGAGCAACAAGCTAGAATCATGGCAAGCTGCAGGAATGCAGACACTAGGTGATCTGTATGAAGATGGGACACTACTAACATATAATAGGTTAGCCCAGGACACTGGCCTGCCGCCAGGACAATTCATCCTCCATGCATCTATAACAACGGCACTGATGAAGGCCTAGGGGGACATGCAATCCTGTTGGATTTGAAATATTGTTTTCGTAATGCGTAGAATCGAAATGCCTTTTGCCATGCTTAAAGCCTATTCAGTGTTAAGTTAGCATTCATGGCGCCATCTTTATTGGCGCCATCTTGTCCTGTAACTAAGATCGAGTTTCTGTATCCTAAAGCTTGCCTCAGCAGAAAGGCTGCCCCTGCGCCTCCTGTTTGTACTTCTCAAGGTTGAAGCTTCGTAGCACTGATGAATGTACCATTTATTATTGCATACCTTTGCTGTTAGAGAGACCCGTTCCCACATCTTAGAATGGTAGGCACTGGCTGAGCAGCCTTGGGGTCGAGATAGCATGTTCCCAGCCCTGTGCGATACTCATGTTTGGGTGCCTTCTTTGTTCACCATGGCCTGAGCGAGAAAATTCCAGTTTGGGCGAGACCTTAAAGGTGTTGGAAAGGTATATTTTGTGTTAATGTGGAGACGGGGTCAGTCGCTCGGCAGCCATCTCAGGAGACTGGTTAGACTGGGCTTCGCTGCAGTGTATTACCAATAAACTAACTGGTTTGTATTCTCTACTATCTTCTCGACTCTTCATTTATTGAGAAGGCAGAGATGTGGTTGTAAGTGACCAGGGTGACCCTAATCAGGCCACTTCCTTCATTTGGCACCCGAACAGGGACTCCGTCAGGAGTCCCATCCTCGCCTGTAACCGGGTGTGGAGGACGGGGTGGCGTCAGGTCAGACGGGCGGATCGGAGATCCCCACACGAACAAACTTGGTACTCGCAGCTGCCCCGCCTGTCTGATCTGGCGGTGCCTCGTTTAGTGGTAATCCCATCTGGGGTCCTGAAAGGCTTATCCCTTGGAATTGGCCGTTTGGTCCGAAGAGTCAGCAGTGGAGAATAACTTTGTTCGACTTATGTGCACCAGGTGAGTTTGTCTTGATTCCTGGTGAAAATGGCGCAGTTTTGAATAATTTGTTTATGTACGATTTCGAGATCATTTCTTGGTTTGCTTGTGGAATAAATTGGTCTGTGGACCGTTTTGGAGAGAAAGGGTGTTTGTGGACCCTCTGCCAGGCAACTTTGTAATTTGGCCTTTCTTGAAAAGCCTGGAGTTTGGCTAGTGTTTGAGACTCGCTATGGGGAGTCTGATTTGAAGAACTGGTGCGGTCTGCGTACCTGTCCTTGGATTTTGAGCATTTAATGCAGTCCGAGGGCGAACCTGTGGGGAGGAATTGGTAAGTCGTTTGTCGGGTGCCGGTAGCAAATTTGTTTTTTTTTCCTGTGTTCTTGAAGAGGCCTTGTTTTAGCAAGTTTTGCTGTTTCGGGTGCCGTTGTTGCTCTGCTGATGCTCGATTGGCGGAGAGGCAGCCTGCGCCTCTGGAAGGCACTCCAAATTTTGACATGTACCTCAAGCATGGCCTTGCCCCTATTATGTTTAGTACATTATGGCACAAATATATGAGGGACAACGCTGAGTTGCAGTGGCCTTTGACGGGTACCTTTGATGAGCAGAAGTTGAACTTCCTGCAGGATAAATTGTTTGCAAAAAGGAGCAGGCAGCCTATGTCTGACAATCTTCATATATGGCAAAAGGAGGCTAAGCAAAGACGGGTAAGAGCAGAGAAGGAGGCCTGGTGAGGGAAGACTCAGACAGTAACGCAAAGGCTATAGCATATGAGAGGGAAAACATAGAGAAGGGCATATAAGGTCGGCACCGAAGGTTTACATTGCAATGTGATAAGTCCTATGTTACCCGAGAAGAAGGCGATCCTTTTGTGGAGGATCTGTTAGATGCATGGTCACCCGCTCCTTATGCCCTGCAAAGAGTATATACAGCAGACCAACAACCAACCATGCTGCCGCTTCTGGCTCTCCGTCTCTGACCCGGTTGTTTCAGATGGAGCACCTCCCATTTCCTCTCTGGCTCCATCGGCCGAGCCGGCAGCCACTGTGGGCCGATCTGCAGTACCTGTTGCCACTGGCTCTTCCCTACCCCTCTCGCTCACATCCTCCACACAGACATTAGTGTCCACAATTCCTACAACATCTACGACTGTATCCTTTCCACATTACTCTTCCTCACCCTTACTGTTTGCGGGGACACCACTTAGGGGATTGGATGATGGGGATCGGGAGGCTGCTAAAGAACGGATGGGGTGAGTGGTGATTCGGTCTGATGTAGGTGATGCAAGCCACTATATCCATCATGGCTCTTACATATTCTTTTGAAGAGTTATATGCGCTACGTGGTGCTCCCAATATTACCTGTTCTACTTACCCTTTCCCGCCGCACAAGTTCAGCTGCCCTCGCTGCAGCTTCTCATTAAAATCTCCTACCATATGCAGATCCCTTCAACATCAAGGTAGACGAAAGAGACAGGTATGCTCCAAGACAGTCTCCACTTGCCCCCCTTTAAGCTTTTGGAGCATAAACTGCAGATCCTTGCCACAACATAGATACAATATCCACGACTTTCTTGTTGAAAATCAACCTGATGCGATATTCCTGACCGAGACGTGGCTCAGAGACTGCTCCGGTCTGGATATTGTAGATGCCATACCCTCCAATTACGCCATTCTTCATCAGGATAGAGTTTCTGGCAGGGGTGGTGGAATTGCAATTATTTACAAGAATGTATATACTTGTAAATTGGTAGATACCACTCAAAAAGATTGTGAATCAGCCCTATTTAAATTGTCCATTACCCCCCAATTCACGCTGTCAGGATTATTGGTATACCGTCCACCTGGGACAGCGAGCTCATGGATAACTTCATTACCGGATCTCTTAGCCCCAGTAATGCTTAAAGCGTCGAATTTTACGATCTTAGGGGACCTAAATATACATTTAGACGACCACGAGTGCCCTAATAGGAATCAGCTTCTCTCCATCCTGGAAGCTTTTAATCTTCAACTTCAAAACACAGGTCCCACACATTGTGCCGGTCATTTACTGGACCCGATTCTGTCCAACCTGTCTTTAGACTGTTCTCGCGAAGCTCTACAAATTGCCTGGTCCGACCACTTAGCCGTCCCCTTCTCCTTAGATATAGCTGAAACAGCAACAAGACCTAAGGTGGTAACTACCAGGCCAGTTCGGAATTGGGGGAAGATCAACATACCAGAACTCAATAAGCTACTGATCAAATCTCTCCCGTGCGCTGAACTACCAGTTACTGCATTCAATTGCGCCACCGAACTCTGGCTAACTAATGCGGTCAATTTGGTGCTACCGGTGACATCAAAGTCCGCACTCTCACACCATCCCCCGGCTCCATGGTACTCGGAACAACTTAAAAGCCTCCGCTCACAATGTAAGACCTTGGAGCGTAAATGGAGACAAGGATACTCTCCCTCACGCAAAATTACATATAAAGAAGCCTTGAAGAAGTACCACAACAGCTGTAAAACTGCCAAAGCAGACTACACTAAAAAAACAGTGACGGATGCACAAAACTGCCCAAAGGTGCTATTTTCCATTGTGAAAAAATTGACTGGTGCAAATTCCACTCCTCCTCCTCCGGCACTTGATGCCACCCAGTGTCAGTCCTTAGCAGATTACTTTATAAATAAAGTTGATCTTATCTATGACCATTTTACTTTACTTCCAGGGACTACTTCCATTGTCCCTGATATGGTCCAGGAACCAGAAAATACGGCCACGGATGCAGCAATCACCATCTGGCAGCCTTTAGATGCCACTTCCTTTGCTTCCTGTCTAAATAGTGTGCGATCGGGCTCCCCACGGGACGCTCTCCCGGCCAAAATACTGAAACTATTAGATCCCCTCACTCACCCCACCATTATCAAATTACTAAACGCTTCGCTGAGTGAGGCTCATGTCCCCCAACCTTGGAAGCACGCCATGGTGGTACCTTTATTAAAAAAACTGGGTGCAGATTCTTCCAACCCTGCCAACTTTCGCCCTATATCTCTGTTGCCAATCTTCTCGAAGATATTGGAGAGACATATAAATTCCCAGCTTTCTAAACTGGTCGAAAACACTGCTTTTCTCCATCCTTCTCAGTCGGGTTTTCGGCCAAGGCACTCAACTGAGACAGCCCTCCTGGGGGTAACAGAGAGTCTTAGGCATGGTGTCGATCAGGGAAACACCATGGCGCTCATCCTGCTGGATTTGAGCGCAGCCTTCGACACCGTGTCGCATTCCATCCTCATTGACTCTCTGAAATCTCTAGGTGTGGCAGGCCAGGCCTTGGCCTGGCTGGTGTCTTTTCTCAACGACCGAAGCTTTCAAGTGTTCTCTTCTAAAGCAGCTTCCACCATTTGTTCATCCACCCGCGGCGTCCCCCAGGGCTCAATCCTTAGCCCTTTATTATTTAACATTTATGTTAAACCTTTGACAACCATAGTTGAACAGGCGGGGCTAACCCGGTTTTCCTACGCAGATGACACCCAGATTGTCTTCTCCTTATCAGGGAGAGACGAGAACAATATCTCCGCACTCAAGGCGGGCCTCACTCTTGTGGCCGATTGGATGCGGAGAAACTGTCTCAAGCTGAATGGGGAGAAGACCGAGGTGGTCATTCTGGGACGGAATAAACATCTTTGGGGTCCCCACCATTGGCCCACCGAACTGAGAAATGCGCCTATACCATCTACTGCAGTTCGCAACCTGGGTGTCATTATTGACGACAGGCTAACCATGAGGCAACAGGCTACTAAGGTTGCAGCCATCTGTTTCTCAACGCTGCGGTGGCTTCATAAGATTCTGTGGATGCTTCCCCTATCCTCCCGCAGAACCGTAGTCCAGGCACTTGTAACATCACGCCTGGACTATGGCAACATTCTCTACTTGGGCGCAGATAAAGCCACCATACATGTGCTGCAGGTTGCGCAAAATGCGGCTGTGCGCCTGCTAAAGAACGTCCCTAGACGTACTTCAGCCACTGCCGCCTTACGTGACCTCCACTGGCTGAGCATCCCTGAACGTGTTAAATTCAAGGCACTCTGTTACATGTTCAAGGCCAAGCAGGGCAGCGCCCCAGCATATATTCAAGGGCTGGTAAAACCTTACAGACCCCTGCGCTCACTAAGATCATCGGACACTGGTAATTTCACAGTGCCAAGATGGAAGCTGACAAAAATGGGAGGTCGCTCCTTTTCTACTTTGGGTCCTAAATACTGGAACTCCCTCCCTTTAGCACTAAAATCAGAGACCAACCTGCTTCGCTTCCGTAAGGCTCTGAAGACTCTGCTTTTTACTAAGCGTGAACAATAGTCGGCTGTGGCCTCAAGTCAGGTGATAAACCCTCCTTTCTTCTATAGTCTATCCCTAGCGCCGGGAAACCCATTGTGGGTAGCTGTGCGCGATATAAGCTTAAATAAATAAATAAAATAAAATAAATGCAGAGAAGATGATGTTGGCTGACCAGGCCTCTCAGTGGGCCCGGAATCCGACTTATAGTATGGAGGACGTGTGGAGTGTGTTGAAAGAATGAGCCGTTTCTGCAGCAGCATGCCCTTAAGCATATGTCGGCTACTCTGATTGGACTATGGGAACAGTGTTGCCCCCAAAAAATTATTTATGATATTCGAGATAGTATGTACGGGATGGTGTGGCTCCTAATGATGTTTTTAGTAATGCCGCCACTCTGATTGGATACCGAGGCAGGTTGATCCAAAGGAGCCCGATTGCAATGTCTCAATTCCCGATGAGGGCAGTGCATTCCATTTATCACCCCGAAATACCAGAGCTTCGAAATGGACAGGACCAAGTCATCAGACAATGAGTAGAGGGACGTTTTCAGGAGCAGTGGGTTTATACTCCTTGTAAAAGGAGTGGGGTATTATCTCTTAAGACCCAGTTTCCCAATGCTAGGAAGAATCTAACTGCCTATTACAAAGAATTGACAGAGGCTGGATCCTCGTCAGTGATGTCCCTGGCCGATATTGAGATGTTTTTCCGTTTGCTGGTGCCAGTTGATATCTGGCGGCAGGTGCACACACAGGACCATGTAGTGGAGTTGGCTGGCACTTTAGACGAGATCAGGGCATGGGACAAGGAGAGGAAGTCTGGCAAGAAGCCCAAGGCTGAGATACTAGCTTTGCCAGGTCGAATTATCACATATAAGCACTCCTTGATCCCATCGAGAAGAGTATATTGGGATAAGTTAACAGCATGTCAGAAGAAGAAAGATGAAAGTGTGTCTGACTTCTTCACTAGGTTTGAAGAGGTGTTTCTAGATTTTAGCGGTCAGGACTTTTCGATGGAGGGAGGCATCCGATTGTTTGTTAACAGGTTTGTTACGAACGTGCTTCCTGAGATCGTGGCTCTGTTGCAGGCTTCGGAGCGCACTTGGACTACCTCCTCCCATCGGTGATATTAAGTATGGCACAGTACTACGAGCACAGAGAGAACGAAGAGAAGGAGAAGGTAGAGAAGAAAAATAAGGATTTGAAGACAAAGGTGTTGATGCAGCAGGTGTCTCGGGGCAGCGGAAGAGGGGGGGAGAATTGGCCCGGCCTGACAGTTGCCTCGCACTAGCAGGAATGCTACGCCTGTTGGGGCCAAATCAATGCACGTCTTGTAAAGAGGAGGGGCATTGGTGAAGTGAGTGTCCGACGCTGATGCAAAGGGTTGAGGCTCCGAGAGGACGGGGATCGCGAGGGAGAGGAAGGGGAGCAGTTGGATATGGTGGGGGCTGGGGAGGTGGGAAGAAGCCAGGTCAGTCTGAGCAACACTATCTTGATGATCCGAGGGGGCACCAGTATTACCATGATGATTATGACTTGGACGAAGTGACGGGACTTAGCCACGGGTAGGACAGCCAGGGACAGGGAGGGGGATCAGTCCAGATTCCTGTGGACCAGCGAGGACTCTATGTCACTGCTGATCTTCAGGGCTCAACGAAGAAATTCCTGGTGGACACAGGCGCAATGAATAGCTCTGTTTCTCGTTCACTGGTCCCCGGGGAAGCCCTGTCTGGCCAAAATAATGTTTCGATAGGCTTCATAGGCATACCAGTTGTGAGCCCCATCTCCGAGCCTCTGACTTTGACTATTGGTCCTTTTACTGTAGACTCACCCTTCTTATTGACATCAAATTGTGGAGAAAATGTAATGGGTTTGGATCTGTTGAAGAAGTTACATGCAACTATTTTATGTTCTCAGGATGGTGTCTATATAACCATAGGACCTAATGTAGCGAATTCTAAGCAGTGCTTGTCAAAAGATGAGCCTCTTCCTGCTGAATTTTTAGAGGTGCTGATTACATTATGGGCTACAAGTGACAGACATAGGGCTGTTGCAGATCCCTCCGGTTTCCATCAGAGTTAAGGACAATGCTGTCCTGCCTCGCCTTGCCCAGTACAAGATACCAAAGACCGGAGAAAGGGCGCTGCTGCAGGTTATGCAGGATTTGATTACGTCTGACGTTGTGGAAGAGACTAATGCTAATGTGTGCAATAGCACTATTCTTCCTATCTTAAAAAGAGCACCCTAGAGTTCCCCAGATGATCACCCGATATCTACCGTTTTGTGATTGACCTGCGTGAGGTGAACTAAATAGTGGTTCCCTGTTGTTCCCGACAACACTGCTCTCCTGACCATGATTCCTCCTTCCATCACATACTTCTCAGTCACTGATTTGAAGAATGCGTCTTCAGCATTCCTGTACACCCAGATAGTTGGTATTTATTTTGATTCTCGCAGGCCGGCAGAAGTTTTAGATTCTGCCGGGCTCCGCAGGCCTATATCGAAAGTACCAGCATTTATAGCCAATCTTTAAAAGGTCAATTGGACTCCCATGTCCTTCCCTCGGGTAATGTCCTATTGCAGTATGCGGACGACCTTTTGATAGCTTCGGATACTGAAAATGGTTGCAGGGATGCAACGGTTAAATTATTACTATCATGGACATAAAGTGTCTCTTTCCAAGTTTCAGTATTGTTGACAAGAGGTCACCTACTTAGGTCATCTACTGTCGAAGAAGGGAAGAAGACTAACACCTGAGCGCATTGCTGCCGCAACAAAGATGCTTATCACTAAGACACAGCAAGATATGCACACTTTTATAGGCATTACCTCGTATTGCCGTCACTGGATTCTTAACTTTGCTTTACTAACAAAATCTCTACTGCACCTAACCACTAAAGATGTGCATGGGTCCCCTGCCCTGGACGCATGATTGTCAGCGTGCCTTTGAGCAACTAAAAATAGCGCTTTGCTCCACACCTGTGCTTGGGACTCCAGACTACCAGAAGGCGTTCGTGTTGTATGTACACGAAGCGGCTGGCTGCGCGCTCTCTGTCTTAACACAGGCCTTTGGAGGTAAGCAAAGGCCGTATGCCTATTTCTCTGCTCTGATAGTCAGAGACCTCCCGAGCTGTTTGAAAGCGGTCGTGGCAGTGGCCATTTCAATTCGACAATCGGCAGGGCTCGTCCTTGATACTGATCTTACGGTCATGGTCCTGCATGCTGTGGATATACTTTTGAATAGAACATAGACACAGCACCTTACCAGTGCACCTCTGACTGGCTACGAGCTGACCCTGTTTGCACCACACGTCACCATCAAAAGATGTGCCACTCTGAACCCAGGCACGTTACTACCCCTCTCTTCTGAGAGCAAGGAGACGGGCGTGCATGATTGTATCTACCGTAAGGAGGAAGAGACAGGTAGATTTGACTGATGCTCCCCTATCTGAACCCCAAGGGGAGCTATATGTCGATGGCTCTTGTTTTAAATGACCAGATGGCATGACAACAGCAGCCTATGCTATCACCACCCTACACACTGTAGTTGAGACATCACGAGTTCCCTACCAATCATCAGCTCAAGCTAAAATTAGTGGCCCTTCTTCGTGCCTGTGAGTTGAGTGAGGGACTGGCTGTCAATATATATACTGACAGCCAGTACGCGTTTGGAGTGGCCCATAATTTTGGGCGGAGAGGGGGTTCCTTACGTCTCATGGAATAAAGATACAGAACTGCACACTAATACACAGACTTTTGTCAGCTTTGGACACTTCCTAAGACACTGGCAATAGTGAAGTGCAGGCCTCACAAGGCAATAACTGACGATGTTGGGAGGGGGAACGAATTTGCAGATCAGACAGCAAAGGAGACAGCTGGAACTAAAATGAAGAGTATGTTTGTGGTAGGTCCAGCTAGATGGGTGCCTGATTGTTGGAAGATACTCTGGAGAACGTGAAAGATATCCAGAGTGAGGCAACAATTGAGGAGTTAGCAATAGGGCAGGAGAGTACGGCTAACTTGGACAAGGATGGGTGTTGGACTGACAAAACCAGCAAGCAGAGATGGATGCTACCGGATGCATATGTCCTCTCTGTGGTCACCATGGCGCATGGGCCAGCACACAGTGCGAAGGGGATTTGCAGGTTGTTAGACCCCGTATGGCAAAATGGCAACATTCCCAAAGTTGCAGCTCACCTGGTCAAGTACTGTATGGTTTGTTTAATGCACAATTCTGGAAAGGGTACTCCTACTCCTGTTGGCAGTTTTGCACCGCTTTCCTTCCGTTTTGAGGTTCTCCAGATAGATTATATTTAAATGGAACGGGTCAACAACTTGAAATATGTATTGGTGGTTGTCTGTGCATTCAGTAAATGGGTTGAGGCTTACCCCACGAAAGAGAACACTGCCATGGCGACGGCGAAGGTACTCTTGAAAGAGTTCTTCCCACGTTTTGGTTTACGCCACTTGATCTGGAGTGACAACGGCAGCCACTTCAATTCTAAGGTCATCCTGTTGCTGTGCGACGGATTGCACATTAGACAAAAGTTCCATGCAGCAAATCATATCCAGTCAGCGGGCCTGGTTGAGAAGTACAATGGTACTCTCAAATTGAAATTGGCTAAGATCAAAGAGGGCACAGGATTGCAGTGGCCCAATGCTGTACCCCTATCATTAATGTCCATGAGAGTCACAACCCACTCTAGAACAGGATTGTCTCCGTATGAGGTTGTGTTCGGACACCTGGCAAATGTCTGGGGCTTCCCGCGACCGTGAAAGTTTTCTGAGATAGGATACCCCTTGCTTATAGATTACCCTTATTAGTTGCCTAAAAATGTGTGTTCTATTCACCAACAGATTGCTGAGACGTTGCAGCAACATCCAGAGGCTCACGGCCACGAAATCCGTCCCGGAGACTGGATTCTTGTCCGAAATTTTCAAAGGAGTAGCTTAGAGCCACGCTGGAAAGGACCCCTCCAGGTCCTTTTGGCCACCAGGACAGCAGATAAAGTCGACGGCCGGAAGAACTGGATCCACAGCACCCTCTTACAACGGTAAGAGGGTGCCCCTTCCGTTGCCCTATGACCAGTCGGTCGCAGATGGGATTGGGGACTGTGAAGGGGAGCAAGTGCCACGGTTTATTCTCTTCTTGGGCGCCCGCCTCATGTGGGCACCGACGTAGGAGGGAAGTAATGCAGTGCTGACTGAAGCGGTGCCACCTGAAATTAAGGCCATCCAGGAGCCCCAGCCTGTTGGCCCACCTGTGATTGAGTCACATCCACCTGAGACCCAAGTACTAGCCCTGATGAATAATTCATGTACTAGTAATGGTATTTAATATGTATATTTCCTCTACTCCTTTTTAGAATTGTAAAGACCCTTAACTGATAGCAACAATAAAGATTAGCATGAATGCTAAAAGGAGGGTCTGTTAGATTTGAAAGGTTGTTTCCGTAATGCGCAGAATCGAAATGCCTTCTGCCATGCTTAAAGCCTATTCAGTGTTAAGTAAGCATTCATGGCACCATCTTGTCCTGTAACTAGGATCAAGTTTCTGTCTCCTAATGCTTGCCTCAGCAGAAAGACTGCCCCTGCATTATTGTATACCTTTGGTGTTAGAGAGACCCGTTCCCACATCTTAGAATGGTAGACACTGGCCTTGGGGTCGAGATAGCATGTTCCCAGCCCTATGCCATACTCATCTTTGTGTGCTTTCTTTGTTCACCATGGCCTGAGCTGGAAAATTCCAGTTTGGGCGGGGCCTTAGAGGTGTTGGAATTGTATAGTTTGTGTTACCGTGAAGACAGGGATCAGTACCTCGACAGTCATCTCAGGAGACTGGTCAGACTGGGCTCCGCTGCAGTGTGTTACCAATAAACTAACTGGATTGTATTCTCTACTGTCTTCTCGACTTTTCATTTATTGGGAAGGCAGAGAGGTGGTAGTAAGTGAGCCTAGTTGACCCTAAGCGGGCCACTTCCTTCAATCCGAACCTCAAACCTATTTGGTTGTACAATATTTGCATTGCACGTTATGGGTAGAGGCAGCCACATAATACATTGGTTAACAGAAGCTCTATTAACACACACCATACAACCCTTAGAATCATTGCGTGCAGCTTGGGTGGTGGAGAGGGGGAGGCCATGGGAGGATAAGGAATGGGGCGGGATATTAGCAGGTGCCACTCAGATCTTACGTAACGCAAAGTTTCGTATAATTCAGTTCTTCATCATTCATAGAGCATATCTATCTCCAGACAAATTAAATAGATATTTTCAGTTGACATCAGCAGTCTGCCCCCGCTGTGACCAAGTAGGAGCTGACCTCTTACATATGTTGTGATCCTGCACTCCACTTCAGCAATACTGGTCTGAAGTGGGGACTGGATTGTCAGATTACAGAGATTGTCCCCAATTGCAGACATGGGAGGAATGCATACTGGGCATGTTTCCCAGCTCAAAAAACACAAAGCCACATCCAGATTTATGGACCTAGGCCTTATAGTAGCCAAGAGGCTGGTTACCCAGCGATGAAAGACTAAACACCCCCCACTAGTAGAATGCTGGAAACGTTCGCTTACGGTATGGGCCCAGGCAGAGAGCGTAGGGTTACACAAAGAGGATGCAGCTGGCCTGCGTAAATACCCGAATGCACAGAACTGAGGAACTATAATGGCAATATTCCATCCAGGGTTGATGCAAAGTGGGGATGATCCACAAGATGAGGCTCACAGGGGAGACATGAATTGGCAGTGAACTGCCTGCGCCAAAGACAGCATCCAGTGCGGACCCAATCCACGCACTTACCACAAATATATAGTGAACATAAAATCACATAGGTAAATGCAATTAATCCGCTTGGAGCAGGGTGGGAGAGAGCATGGGCCGGACGGGAGAGGGATTGTTATGATGAGTATATACTGATTGGTATCATGCTGTTGTAGTGTGTCAAGTTACTGTTTGGAATTGTATATATGTTTTGCATTATAATACTCAACTAGCAAACTATATGGAGGCAGGTATATACCTGCAATATGACTCCGAGCCAACAACACTTTATTAGCTTTTATATACGTGTAACATGTTACAGTCATGTCTCCTCTTGCTAAGCATATGACATAACAGTACCAAATGCATTCTAAATCTCCTGTAATTTGGAAACCACTATTGGCCATGTGTTGGCATTGCAATATGGAATAAATCCTGTATTTGATGTAATTCAGCAACTAATTAAAAAATGCAAATAAAGAAATTAAAAAAGGGGAGAGGCACGGGACTCCGGCGAATATGCGCAGCGTGCACCCATTGGGTAGACTGCTGCACTTCAAAGCTGTTCCAGTGACCAAGATGACTTGGTAAGGTCCTTGCCACCCAGGCTCCAAGCCTGTTTTGCGTACATGCTTCTTCACCATAGCACAGTTGATGGGACTACGGTCATGGCATTGCCCCTCTACAGGCGGAGCTGTAGCCTCTCCAACCTGATCAGACACAGAATGCACCACATCAACCAGTCCTTTGCAATAATCAAGGACCATGTCATCTGTAAATTCACAAGTTCATTTGCAGGCACAGCTGGAAATTTCAGGGCTCTGCCCATGATTAGCTCATGAGGAGATAATCGTGTGCTCCCTTCTGCAGTACTGGGAAGACTCCTCAACAAGGGGCAATGCACCAGACCATTTCAGAGATGTCGAAGCACACACCTTACCAAGTCTGGATTTCAGGGTCCAAGTGGCTTGCTCCACAATACATGAAGTCTTAGGTGGGTAACTGCAATGTAGCCTCTGCCCCACTTGCAATGCTGCACACAACATCTTTAAGATCTCATTATTAAAATGAGTTCTTTCATCTGATTCCAGAGAAGTTGGGAACCTGAATCTCGGAATTAACTCTCTCAACAACAAATAATCTACTGTGAGACTGTAATTTCTCCTGGTTGGGTAAGCTTCAAACCAAAGCGAGAAGATTCCCACAATAATCAAGACGTATCTCATCCCATTGCACACAGGCAGCTCGATGAAGTCCAACTGCACCCTATTGTAGGGACCACCTGCCTATGTGACTCAGCGTTACTGCAGTTCGTCTTCCTACATTCATCTGTTGACACACAATTCACCTGTGACCTAACCCTTTAGCCATCAGTGTGAACCCAGGGTTAAACCATGTCTGCCGAAACAAACCCACCATAGCTTCTCTACCTACATGAGCAGGTCCATGGTAGTGTTTCGCTAATAAGGGTAACACGCTGTCAGGTAACACTGATCTTTCATCTCCTGGAACCCAAATGTCACCGTCGTCTCTCTTGACACAACCTGCTCTAACCCATCCTTGCTGTTCTACTTCTGAAAATCCCTCTTGAAGTCTCTTAACTTTCTCCAATGTATGACTGCCTATGATGCCAGCCTACACTGCCCCAACGCGAACAGATCAGAATGCCTAAGTCAATCACCCAAGATCAGGGTGCCCAAAGAAGGCAATGTGGTAAAACTCTTACAACAGCCGAATACAGCAGCATTGAACACCGCAGAGAAAATCAAATTGCCATAAGAAGGATTAAAACTAACGTTGTATCCAGAGTATGCATCCCAAGGGAAATGGGACACCCTCAACAGAGGAAACATCTCAAAGTTGTGCTTGTACCTTCCGGGATTAGAAAGTGTGGCATTTGTCGCCCCACTACAGGGCCAGATAAACGAGGCCACAATAGTAACGTTCTATAGCAAAGACATGGCCTCAGCCCTAATGAAGAACAAAAATCACCTGGGTGACTGGTGTATCCAGGTTAGTTTTGCGACCCCCGGTTAAGTATCCCGCTTTCTTAAAGGACAGTGCTCTCAACACTTTAACGTTCTCCAACAACAGTAATACAGACAGGCAGCCACCTACTTCAGTTGTGTATGGCTCCCTAGCAGGAACTCAAACAATGTCCTGGAGAGACAACTCGCTACAAATAACTATAACTAAAGTACGAGGTCCACGTCAGTGCTCTCTTAAACGGCAGAATTCCCAAGACTGGTCCTGGCTTTCCTAGGCCCTAGGGTGAATCACCCAGCACCTCGGTTGAATATAAAATTAATAAGGACGTCGCTTACCACCCAAGAATCTGTTCCTGGACCATTCGTGGACTAACCAAGGAAAACGCTAAAAGGACAACTACCCCTTTCCAGAAGAGCTATGACATCATCGTCCTACAAGAAACTTTGGGGCATATTGGCAAGAACCTCGTTAACATTATCGCCGTTTTAGCGGCAGGAAACTGCCGCTAAAATGGCGATAGTGGGCTTGCTAATATGCGTTATAGAATTCCAATAGAAGCCCAGGTTAGATGTCCTGCACATCTAACCTGGGCTACTATTGGAATTCTATAACGCATATTAGCAAGCCCATTATCGCCGTTTTACGGCGATAATTTTAACGAGGTACTTGCTAATATGCCACTTGGTCCTTGCAAACTATCGCCTGGGAGGATTTCACCGTTTATGAATCCTGTGCAACAGCATCCCAAGCAGGTGGCCATGCATCGGGAGGAGTGTTAATCTCAGTGAAGAGCAACCTGGCCTTACAGGTTTCCTTACTCTGTAAGGGGCATGGAGATTACATTTTTCTTAAAACCCAGACACAGCTATTGAAAAAACACAACTCGAAACAACAAACAATGACCCTCGGCTGTATCTACCTACACCCCTCTAAAATCAAGCAAGAGGCAACCTTGAGCAAAATGCTCCCCACCGTGAGAGACTTTCTCTCTCACTTCTCTAACGGTATGTGGCTAATAATGGGAGATTTTAATGCAAACCTAATGGAGACAGGCTTGGACTCCTCTTTCCTAACTTCACTGGACGATCAAATGTGTGCCATCCCAGATATAAGGCATCAGTACCAATGGAAGGACGGTCAAGTTACAATGGTGGCAGCTTACTTAAACTAACTAGACCAATGCATCTTAAACGCAAGAGCCGACTCGGACTCTCCCGCCGCTTACACACACGTATCTCCCTCCAGAATGGCCTCTCTGGACTACATAAGGATTTCGGTTGCGCACTTCTATCTAGTGCAGGAATTCGTGGTAACTCCCTTACTGGAAAGTGATCTTGCCGTCCTTATGTGCAAAGTCTCATCCCAGCACTGCCTCTGCCCAGAAATTCATCTAATTGGGAAAGAAGCCAACTTGGAGCCTGTAAGAAAAGTACGAAGGGCCATAGACCATCAGGCCATAATTGAAGAGAAGGTGGACCATTTCCTAGACAAATTAAACCAAGAGTCTAGTGACCAACGGACCACAACATGGTGGGATACAGCAGTAGTGGACCTTAGAGAAAACCTAGCCACAAAGATAACTAAAAGGCCATATAAACCCACTTCAAACACACTCCACTTTAGTAAGCACAAGCAAAGTACAATGAACATCAAATACAAATTAAACAACTGACTGCACAAACGCGCCTTCAATGATACTGAACACAAATCCCTACAAGAGAAGATATTGATCACTCGCAAGGAGTACAGGAAGGCAATATTCACCTCACAGAGGATGAAAGAAGAACATCTCTGGACAATCACTCACGAAATTATAAAATCAAAGGAGATTCTGGAGCTGGGTAAACAAGGGTGCCAGAAATGCCCAACCACCAACCGTAACAAACATCTCTCCAGCCGAATGGGAGGCCCTCATTGTCACACTCTACGAAGAGCACAATAGAAAACAACTGGCCATATTAACTCCAACATTATTAACTCCAACATCGGACCGGAGCCCACCATCAAGATCCCACCAACCCAAATCGCACTTATTGTAAAAAAAATGAACCCCTGGCCCAAATGGAATACCATCAAAGGTGTACAAAGCATCTATTCACAAGTGGGCCACACTCTTGGCCACTCTATTTGAGGCAAGCAGAATGGGCAGGCCTATTCCTGACTCCTGGCAAGGCTCTTTCCTCGTCCCTATCCATAAAAAAGGCCCGCGGTCCAGGCCGAGAACTACCGGAGGATTGCCCTTCAAGATATTGAAGGGTAGGCCTATGCAAGTGCTCTACTTCAAGAACGGACTACCTGGGTGGAAGACCTAATACCCTTTACTCAAACAGGCTTACAAAAGGGGTGCCACGTTGAAAACAATTTGATCTGTCTGGCCCACATGATTGAGGGCACGCTCACTACAAAAGGAAAAGCTCTATATTTGGGGTTCATCGATTTTGGAAAAGTTTTTGATAGCGTTGTTTGTCCCAGACTCTGGGAAAAATGAATTAAATGGGGCATCCTGCAATCCCTACTGAATGCTCTCATCGCCCTGTACACTGACACCTGAGTAAAAATAAGAGCCTGCTCTGGATGGTCAACAACCAATAAAATCATGACCAACAGAGGCTTAAAGCAAGGATGCATATTGGCCCCTCTACTCTTTAATTTTTACCTAGCAGACCTGCCCGATTGGCTTGCTCTCCCACGAGCATTTCCGCCTAGAATCGCATCGATTCAAATTTAATCAATGCAATATGCAGACAACTCGATTCTCCTTAATCAAACTCAGGTGGGCCTCCAGAGGCTCTTTGATTCCTCGGCATCGTACTGTAAACAAAGTTTTAGAGATTTACACTGCCAAAACCAAGGTGATGATAGTCTCGAGACAATGAGCAAGAAAGCGCTTCTGGTATAATGAAGGGATATCAATAGAGGTAGTGGCCACATATAAGTACCTGGGAGTCTGGATAGATCACAGAGGAAGACCGGCTCTGCACATTGATGCAATTCAAGGAGTGGCTCACTGCCTGGAGGGGGCCTTCTCAAGAACCAAGAAAGCCCTTCATTCTCCCGATTTCTCACTGTTAATCCGAGTGATAGGTGACAAACTACTACCAACCTTAGCCTTTGGCGTACTAACCTTCAAAGTTCAAATGTCTCTGTTTTCGCAGAGTGTTCCATCTACCCAATTCGACCTCTCGCGCCCAGATCCATATGGAGTTTAGCTTGTCATCCCAAAACTGGATTATGAAAGAAAGATTTATTGCCTACTGCTCAAAAACTAAAAAGGCCTGTGACCTCACACTAAAGTGTTGCATCTGGTCCCTGCTAAACAACCCTAGACCTCCTGGAGTCCATTTTTAACACACTGCTTGGACGCATTAGAAGCTTAAGATATATGGGCCAGTTTGCTGCCCACAGGAGTGGTCGCAAAAGTACTGACCAAGCAAGCGAAGATCTGGTCAGTGGAACATGATGCACTTGCTGTGAAAAAAATCTCTCCCATGGGCGTCAAAACTCTATGATCTTGAAACTCTACTACACTATCTGTCATCCCCCATGAAGCCATCAGTGAAACATCATCTAATGAGACTACGTTTTGGCCTAATCCCCCTGTTAGCGTACAAGTATGGCAGATACGGCCTCTCAGTGCCGTTTTTGCGGCAACGGGGAAGAAAACTTAATTCACGTCTTATGCATTTGCAGGATTATACGCCCCTTGTGAACTTTTTTGCTGCTTCCAATCTGGCGGACCCTCAATGTGCGGACATGTCAAGAGGCCCTAGAGGAGTGCATGAAGGGGTATTCAGCTCAGATGTCGCCCGCTTTGTAAAATACATGTCTGAGATCAAATCTATTTTACCAGTAGATGACCGTCATGAATTTCAGCCTTGCCAGTCATGAACTTTCTTTTAATATGAACTCCTTTTATGGAAATTGCTTTTAAGATTTTTTTGTATGAATTGCAATGATTTTAATTAATTGTGCAATAAAAATGTATCTATCCTCCAATGTGTCAGCTGCGGTTAGCAAAAAGTTGTAATTGGTCTCATCTATTCCCTCATTTTTATATTTACCTCTGAAAGTACAGGCATTTAAAGCACAATATCTGGTGATCTTATCAGCATCACTGCTCACCACAGTTACATAATCATCCCCTTTGCAGTGTGCAGAACACTTCCCAACAGCAATCTGGGCAGGTAGCTGTAGTGCCTTTTAAGAAGTTATGCACACTGTCTCCCCCATTACTGGGGACCCTGAAGAGGTCATAAATCCCAGTTGTGACCATAACTTTCCAAAGTCACGGACAGCACCAAAGCCATAATGACTATCAGTGAAAATGGTCACTTTCATCTGGTCTGAAACACAACGTGCTCTAGTAAGAGAAATCCATTCAACCACTTGTGCAGAAAACACTCTTTGAAGCCAGGAGGCTTCAACCACACCTGAGACAGTACAAACTGCATAGGCAGCTCTCAGGCTTCCTTCATTGTCTTGTAAACAGGAGCCATCACAAAAGTTACATAATCTGACTCAGTTATTGGCACATCTTGTATGTATGATTTTGGCTTGGTGAATAGTTCAGTAACATCAAGACAGTCATTCTCAACTTCACCTTTAATGACATCATTTCCAGGAATGGGGAACATATTAGCAGGATTCAAAGTGGTAAAACTCTTGAGGATTATGTTGTCTGCTGCAAGTATGACCTGTTCATGCTTTGTCAAATGGCTCTTGGTGTGATATTGTGTTCTGGTGCAGGTTAACAATATCGCAACAGAATGAGGTACAAAAACGGTCAGTGGATGGCCCATGTCAATGCTCTCACACTATTCAGTGCTGACACCTGTTGAGGCCACTGCTGTG
Source organism: Lissotriton helveticus (assembly GCF_964261635.1). Classification (NCBI taxonomy): domain Eukaryota; kingdom Metazoa; phylum Chordata; class Amphibia; order Caudata; family Salamandridae; genus Lissotriton; species Lissotriton helveticus. The sequence goes on from NC_136062.1 coordinate 273,102,566, forward strand.
AGACATCCGGGCAAAGCAGCAGCTACTGGGTCAAGTGTAGCTGAAAATCAGCAACGGGTTGCGAGCATTCCCTTGCATCGGAGTAAGTACTGAGAGAGTGCAGCCCTCTAACTGCAAAACAAAGTGAAGCACTTATTATAAACAGGCATTCCAAGGGTTGGGGCATGAGAGAGACTGTCTTTCAGCTCCGAGAAGGCATGCATGCAAATGTCGTCCCATGGTATCTGATCTTACACATCCTTGTGTGTCAGCTCTGCAAAGGTTTTGCTGCTGGGAAAAGTTGGGAATCCACTGTGGACAGTAGCCCACCATTCTCAAGAACATCCCAAATTATTACTGAGTACTTAGTGGATTAATTCGCTAAATTAGTGAGATCCTTTCTTGTGGCATCGTCCATGCTCCTTTTTAGTTTTTTAGCGATTATTTTTATTGGCTAAAATGAAGTACTGAATAATAACAGCAAATACAGTGACATGCAAGACCAGCATGGACCCATATTGAGATACAAATGTTCATTTCGATACATGCACCAATATTAAGCAATACTAATTTATAAGAAAGGGAGAAAAAGTGAGGGGTAAGAAAATAAGCCATAGAAGGAGGAAAAGAGGGGGCGTGGCCACGGCGGCGATCGGAATGGCTGCCTTGCCGTGAAGCTCCTCCATGCGGACTCCCAACGGCGGCGATTATGAGGTAGTCCGCTGCTCCTGTCCTCCGCGACCTGGCGGATTCGACTGCTGATGCCGCCCGACCATCTGGGTGACTCGAGTGGCCGTGGGAGCATCCTGGTGAAGTGCGCACGGCGGAGGAGAACGAGGCCCTCACTGCGCCGGATCTCTAGGTGAGTGCCTGCGGTGCTCGACTGCCACGCCTTTGCCCCTTTGAGCTCCTTCTGCGGGGCTCCCGCGTGCTGCCCGTCCCTCGCTGTCTCCCGGGAGAGGGGCGCCTGGTTCCTGGGCGCGATAGCGGGCTGCTGGCCTAGGGGCGTACCGGGCCGGGGCCTCGATTTATGGGCCGGTGCCTGACGGTGGGCGGTGGACGGGAGCGCTAGATGGGGGGAGTCGGGGGTGTGGTGGTTGTGGTGCCGGGGGGGCTCTCCCTAGAGTTATTCGACGGCCCCGCCTCAGACGCACTCGGGGAGATCTTTGATTCCCCCCTTCGTCCTGCTTTAGACAACAGGAGAGGGTCGCTCCCTGCCCCTCGGACCACAGCGAGGGTACTCCGCAGGCAGCCTACGGCCCACGCAGCTCTCTGGGCTTTGACGGCTTAAACTATCTGAGGCCATAGCCTTTGGCGAGCGAGGCTCAAGGCGCCATCACTCTTCTCCATTGGCCTGACCTCGAGGCGATTGCAGAGGCTGATGCTTAAAAACACTGCAGTACTGTTCCCAATAGAAGCTGTGGCCTGTCTGGTCGTGGGGCTGTCTGGCGTTTTTACATTGCCCTGCTGCTTCCCCCCCCTAACTGGTTGGCTCCTGGATTTACAACATTGAAACTGCGTCCTGTGCAGTACCGCGACGATGGGAAAGCGTGACCCGAACCAGAGAATGCTCAGCTTCGATAAAACCCATCTACTCGCTACGGATCCTCCTCCTGGCCCTGCCACTGGGGCTGCGACTTCCGCAGAAATGGGGGACGCCGCGTCCATGATGGCCACCATGATGGGTGAAATGCGTGCTGGCTTTAAGGTGCTTGACACCCGCTTTGACAGCCTTGAACTAAAACTGGCTGACCTGGGCACCAAGGTGCAGGCACATGACAGACGTCTTGATGTAGCGGAATCCAGGATTTCGGACGTGGAGGATGGCGCTGCAAAATCACTTAAGCGCCTGGAACGGGTTGAGAAAATCCTTAAGGACGTGGCCATAAAGAACGAGGATTTAGAGGCGCGAAGCCGACGCAACAACATTCGTATTCTTGGCGTGGCGGAGACAACAGCCACGGGCCCTTTTGATACCTTTGTTGAACACCTCCTCATTGAACTTTTTGGCAAAGAGACTTTCACTGCTGGCTTTGTTGTCGAGAGAATAATTACAAAGAGGGGGTGGTGATGGACAGAGTATCTGAGTTAATCAGAACACTCCTACCCAGTCAACAGATCAGGGCTAGATCCATCACCGTTTTTTAGGTCACTGCACCATCCCAGTTCAGAACCTGGCTATATGCAAATTAGTCTGTCCCTGGCCCAGTGCATCATGGGAACAGGGCAGACCAAACTACCAAGCCAATTCTTCACTGGAAAGGAAACAAGCTTCCGGGGACCGGTTTCTGGCATTACAGCCGTCTTCGGCCCGGCTTGCTTGAATCCTGAAGGTGCAATGAGCAAGGGACTCATGTCTGAGCATACCCTTCCACACTCATGGTGGCCAAAATAATTACAAAAAGGGGGTGGTGATGGACAGAGTATCTGAGTTAATCAGAACACTCCTACCCAGTCAACAGATCAGGGCTTGATCCATCACCGTTTTTTAGCTCACTGCACCATCCCAGTTCAGAACCTGGCTATATGCAAATTAGTCTGTCCCTGGCCCAGTGCATCATGGGAACAGGGCAGACCAAACTACCAAGCCAATTCTTCACTGGAAAGGAAACAAGCTTCCGGGGACCGGTTTCTGGCATTACAGCCGTCTTCGCCCCGGCTTGCTTGAATCCTGAAGGTGCAATGAGCAAGGGACTCATGTCTGAGCATACCCTTCCACACTCATGGTGGCCAAAATAATTACAAAAAGGGGGTGGTGATGGACAGAGTATCTGAGTTAATCAGAACACTCCTACCCAGTCAACAGATCAGGGCTTGATCCATCACCGTTTTTTAGGTCACTGCACCATCCCAGTTCAGAACCTGGCTATATGCAAATTAGTCTGTCCCTGGCCCAGTGCATCATGGGAACAGGGCAGACCAAACTACCAAGCCAATTCTTCACTGGAAAGGAAACAAGCTTCCGGGGACCGGTTTCTGGCATTACAGCCGTCTTCGGCCCGGCTTGCTTGAATCCTGAAGGTGCAATGAGCAAGGGACTCATGTCTGAGCATACCCTTCCACACTCATGGTGGCCAAAATGATTACAAAAAGGGGGTGGTGATGGACAGAGTATGTGAGTATTTGTTGTCGAGAGAGCACACAGATCGTTGGGTCCTAAACTTCTCCCTGGCCAGCCACCGCGACCTATCATCGCCAGGATTATGAACTTCCGAGACCGTGACGCTACGCTTCGTGCAGCGCGTGATGCCGGGGAGGTGCGTTGGCAGGGTAGCACTCTGTCATTTTTCCCTGACTTTACATTAATGGTCCAAGAAGCACGTCGTAAGTACAACGGAGTGAAGTCCGCCCTCTGAAATCTTGGCTTGAAGTACGGCATGCTCTACCCGGCAAGGCTGAAGGTCGATGTAGACGGCAGGTACCGCATTTTTGATTCCCCAGCGGAAGCACAGGACTTCTGCCAAAGCTACAAGGAAAAGAGCTCACCGTCGGCTTCCTGCTCTTCACCGCGATCCCCGCGTCACAATGACACACAGTCCAGTGCTGATCTTTTTGCTGAAACTGGCCAGGGCTGAATGTTTGCTACTACCCACTCTTTGTGCCATACTCGTTGTGTCGCTTGTTGGGACGCCCGCATGGTGTGGCGTTGCCACCCCCTATGGCGAATGCCTTATTCTTTATCTTCTTTAGGGTTTTCACATTTTCTTTGCAGCAATATTGTTTCATTGATTTGTTATTACATTCTGTGCTTTACACTGTAATGCAGCGATTGTTGGGGAACTAACTCTCTGGGGATGAGGGGGGGCTGGGTGGTGGGGGGGATGGGTCGTGTTTTGTTTAGATGGTCATTTTTGTTTGTGCGAACTTGCGAGACTCGCGGGAGTGGATTGAAGGTTGCACACCTGCTAATGCTTATCTTTGATGTGGTGTTATGGCCAGGGTAGGTCTACAGTCTGGTCCGTCCAGACTCACTTTGATGTCTTGGAATGTGAGTGGGTTGAACACCACGGGGAAACGCAAACAGGTACTGAACTATGCGGCGCGATATAAAGTAGACGTCCTCTTTTTGCAAGAGACTCATTTGGCGCAGGCGGACTCGATTTCTGTGGCAAGGGGCTGGGGTGCACACAGTGTTTTCAAATTACAGCAGATACGCAAGAGGCGTTGCGATTCTTGTGCACAAGCGAGTTCCCTTTGTGTTGACTGGTAGCAGGACTGATGGGGAGGGTAGGTATGTGCTCATAATGGGTGTGCTATTTGGATATAAAATTGCAATGTTGGGGGTCTACGGCCCTAATGTGGATTCCCCGGTCTTTTTTCAGGATCTGCAGCTGACACTGCTTCACTCTGACATAGATCTGTTAATCATGGGAGGAGACTTTAATTTATTAATGAACCCTAGCAGAGACAGCACTTCTCCCTCTCCGGATTGTAAACCGCACGCCCGCTCAATCATGGCGGAACTTTGCTCCCATTTTTTCTTTAGTGGACATTGAGGCTCGGCTACACCCCCACACACCTGATTACACGCATCACTCTGGCTTTCACAATACCAGCACTGGAATTGACTACTGGCTCCTCTCCCCGGGCGTTGCGGGTTGGGTGGAGGGTCTTTCCACTCTTCCGCGCACGCTGTCAGACCACTCTCCCATAGTGTTAACTTTGGCGATACCTAGGCTGTGTGGCTACGAGAGACAGTGGCGTTTCCCTGGTAGGGCTCTGCTGGATCCGGTTTTCAAGGAAGAGATTCGCACTGCCATTGATGACTATTTTGACATTAACACCGGCTCCGTAGCCTCATGGGCCACGTTATGGGAGGGTTTCAAGGCCACCTTGCGCGGGGTTTGCATTGCCAAACATGTGGGGGCCTTACGTGAGATTCGCTCCACCTTGACTCGCATTGAAACAGATATCTCTGCGGTGGAGAAAGAAATCCTTGTGGACCCCTCGGCTGCCCGCGAGACGAAGCGTCTTGCGTTACTCCTAGACTTTTGTGACGCAGCAGACAGGAAACTGCGGTTCATGGGAAAACACTATACGGCGCGTCAATACGGAGAGGCCAGGCAAGATACTTGCACAAATGCTACGACCGCCACACCAGGCAGCTTACATCACTGACGTGGTTGACGCGCAGGGCACACGACAATACTCCACTCCAGACGTATCTAACACCTTTCTGTCATACTACTCTTTACACTTCCACACTTTCTGGTGAGCGCTGCAACCCAGGACCTTATTTGAATGAGATTGCCACGGTATACCTAGAGAAACATATGCAGGAGTTTCTGGCAATGCCCATAACGCCAGATTTCATAATTGAAGCCATTGACTCGCTGCGGGGCTCCTCGGCACCGGGCCTTGATGGTTACTCGGCTGATTTTTATTAGGAGTACAAGGAGGAACTGGTGCCCAGGCTTGTCGAGGTATATGCGGAGGCGCTGGAGGCAGGTGTTCTCCCGCCCACGCTCCGGGAGGCGGTTATTGTTCTGCTACCCAAGCGGGGCCGTGACCCCTCTTTGTGCAGCTCCTATAGACCCTTATCCCTCCTGAACTTGGACTACAAGATCTTGGCCAAGGTCCTTGCAACCCGCTTGGCACTTCTCATGGAGACCATCATCTCGCCGGCTCAGTCCGGATTTGTTCCACATAGATCCACTTCCCTCAATCTGCGGACACTGTTTTCGGTCCTGCACAGGATTGATCCCTCCACCCCGGCTGCAGCGGTGTTCCTGGACGCAGAGAAAGCGTTCGACACCCTGGAGTGGCCCATTTGTTTGTCTATCATGAGGCGGATGGGCATGCCCAAAATGTTTGTGGCGACAGTGGAACTGTTGTACTCGGCTCCCACCGCCCGGATACGTTTAAAAGGCACCATTACTAAAAGCTTCCCGCTTTCCCGAGGCACCAGGCAGGGGTGCCCCTTATCCCCGCTCCTGTTCATACTCGCGATGGACCCCTTGGTGCGACATTTTCAAGAGAAACACCTCCACAGGGGTCTTCAGTTCCGCACCGGGCCACTACTCATCTCGCTGTATGCAGATGACACTGTCTTGTATGTTCGGTCTCCTCGATCCAACTTGGAGCCTCTACTGTCGGAGATTGCCCGCTTTGGCGAATACTCTGGCCTCAGAATAAATTGGCATAAATCGGTCATTTTCCCGCTTACCCCCTCCACCTCGCAATGGCCTTGTGCTTTTCCTCTAGAATGGTGCACCGACTCCGTGAAATATCTGGGAATCCATATCCATCTTGACACGGTGTCCATAGTCCGGCTAAACTACGGACGGGCCCTTGACTTCTTGGAAGACAACACGGAGCGTTGGCTTCGACTCCCCTTGTCCATGGCTGGCCGGATTGCCATTATTAAAATGAATGTCCTTCCCCGGTTTTTGTACTTATTCAACAACATCCCGATCCCTCTCACCAAGATTTTTTTTTCACAGCTTCGCTCCTTACTGCTCCGGTTGGTGTGGGGCGGCAAACAACCGCGGGTGGCCTGGCGCACCTTGATGCTCCCTTATGAACGTGGAGGATTCGGAGTACCGGATTTTTTTCTTTATTATGTAGTGGCGCAGGGCTCGTATGCGCATCCCTGGTTTCACCCGGATGCCAGAATCCCATATCTGAAACCTGAGACTGATATGGCGCTCCCTGTGGCCCTTGATACCATCCTCCCTCGGGCACTACCTCGTGACCCGCAAGACATACAACCAGTGTCTACTACATGTTGGGCTTGGGATAAGCTGCGACGCTTACTACACATTGAGAAATTGTACTCTTCGGAGCTGCCGTTGCCTAACCCTCATTGGCTTCCCATCACGGGCGAATCGGTGGTAAAGCGCACATTGTCCAAATACCAAATAAACACTATTGGCGATTTCTTTCCGGACGGGCATGTTTTCTCCCTGACGGAAGACCACCGCTTCACTGACCAAACCTTTATGGACTCTTTCACACTTAATAGACTTCGCTCCATGCTCCGTAAAGAATTCCCCACGTTTCCACTTCCTCCGGAGGACACCCCCGCACTCACGTTTATTATCAAGAATCAGACGGGGTCACATGTTGTCTCTAAATTGTACAAGTTATGTATGGTCTCCATCCCTTCCTCAGACGCAGCGGTGCGCACCGCTTGGGAAGGTGACCTGGGCATCCAGATTACAGATGCCCAATGAGCGGCTTGTTGCGCTACCACTAGAGATGTGTCCATTAACAGCAGACATAAACTTATACACTTTAAGTTCCTGAGGAGGATGTATCACACTTCCGCACTTGCTCATAAAATTGACTCCAGCAGACCACACTTCTGTCCTAAATGCAGGGCCCCACAGGCCGACATCGCCCATCTTTCCTGGACATGCCCGCGTTTACATGACTACTGGTTGAAGGTACACCGGGTTCTGGGGGACATCTTAGGCATGGAGCTGCGACCCATTCCTGAAATTGCACTGCTCGGCTATGTTGCCAACTTCCCATGCCCTCTTCGTAGACTGGCATCCATTGGCTTTCTTTTGGCAAAAAGGGAGGTGGCACTACTTTGGTGTGCTAGGCGCGCCCCTACGGTAGACGCCTGGCTCCGTAGTATGGTCTACTGTAATGTTAACAGTGTTGAATATTCTGAACAGATTCCGACTGCTTCCCGTCCAATTGACATCTGGGGCCGTATCGGCATTACGTGGCAGAGCTCACTCAGGAGGCACAATCTCACTCGATCAACTCAATCGTTCCTGTGGGGGTGGGTTAGGGGGGGCTCCACTGCCACGCTGTGGCAGCTTCCACCACTGTTTCTGGGGATGCCGCAAAGGGTCAGCGTTGCAGGATGCGGCTGTGGGGTGGGCCGGTAGTTAACAAGAGATCTCCACGGGACGACTTCTATTGTGCCAGTGTCATTGCAGGCATTCATTCCTACTCTATGAGGATTGAACGAAAGATTGGCCAGTACCTACTGTTTTTGATATTTCCACTTTTGGATACGCCATATTAAGACTGAATCTGTTATGCTGATGTTTGATCTGCTCTACTGTTCTCGCGGATTTATTGAAATGACTAGCCACCTGTATGTTGTTCTTTTCATTTTTTTTTCTCAGTTTCCATATGATTTTAGTATTTATGATTTCAGCAAAAACAAATTTGTATTATTGCAATGTGTCATTCTTGCAGTCTGCAATCCCTCGATGAGAGTGTTGGCTTTTTGGTTATTTTTACATCTGATTGTTCTGGATAATGTTCTTGCTCCATCGGTTTGTAAGAAAAGATTGCTTCATTGTGCAATAAACAAATAAAAAAAAAATAGAAGGAGGAAAAGAAACAGAAGAAGGACAGAAAGACAGTAAGGGAGGGAAGATAGAACTACAAAGCAGGGAAGAGCAGCCAGTCAAGCGAAACTCAAGTATAGTAATAAGCGGAGAGGAGGTGCAATGATGGTGATGCGGAAGAATCAAAGCGAATTTGCGCTGGCACCATGTGAGAAGAAAAATATCTGCTTTGTCCATTAAATTGTAACTGACCTTTTCATACGACGCGGTCTTGTACATCTCCGGGAGCCATTCCTCATGTATTCCTCCTGTGGGGAATGCTAACGTAGCAGAATACAGATCTTTGCAGCTGTAAGGGCAGTGACTGGCACAGCGGGTCAGCTCGCAAATGTCCGATGAGTCACAGGGAACTAGGGGGTCCTGAAGTGGCAAGGGCAAATCCATAGATTCCCAGAGTGTTAACCCCACTACTGTGGGGCTTGGCCCTTTTTGCAGGGTCATCCCTGAACCTTTTGCCTTCCGCCTATATGTTTTCTGACCTGTTGTTGGTGGGTTTATGACTCTGGGCACTTCACGGCTGATCATTGCTAAGGTGCATGTGCTTTCCATTGTAAATTGTTGTAAAGGATTAGTGACTCCATGATTGGCTATTTGATTTACTTGTCAGACCATAGTACAGTGCACCATGGGTGCCCAGGGCCTGTAAAGCAAATGCTGCTGGTGGGCTTGCAGCACTGATTGTGCCACCCACAGAAGCAGTAAAATATGGCTCAGGCCTGCCAATTGCAGAGCCTGTGTGCAGTTTGGGACTGCTATGTCGACTTGGCAAGTACTCACACTTACCAGTCCCTAAACCTTCCATTTTCTACATGTTAGTCAACCCTAAGGTTGGCCCAAGGTACCCCTATGGGTATGTGCATTGTATGTGAAAGGTAGGACATGCCCTGATGTGTGCGGCATGTCCTATTAGTGAATTACAGCCAGGCTACCTGTTCTTATAGGCCAGAATGGGTAGTTTGATTATAGCATCTTATAATCCTAATTGACCAAGGGAACAAGGTAGAAATTCGAGTTTAGTATGACTGAACTCAGAATGTTAAAATACATCTTTTAGTGAAGGTGATTATTACAGTCTGTGTTCGAAAATACCACTTTTAGAAAGTAGGTATTTTCTTGCCGACCATTCATTTATCTCTGCTAGGTCTATGTATTGCATGTCTGGTTTGTGAGTGACAGGGGGCTGAAGAGGGCCTTGGCTCCAGCAGTCTAATGGGTCAGGGCTGGGCTGAATAGGACCTGCATTGAATAGAGAGTTGGGCGAGGAGATTTCCTTTCACAGCCCTGAGCCCTCATAGAATAGAGAGTATGGGGGCGGAGATTTCCTCTCAGTCACCTGAGCCCTCTTAGAATAGAGAGTAGGGGGAGGAGATTTCCTTTCAGATACCTGGGCCAGGTCTGCTCTCAAACAATGCTGTCTCCACCTCCTGCCAGGAAACTGCACCCAGGAGGACAGAACTGGTTTTGACTAGGTAGAGACACTCTCTGCCTTCAGAGAACAAAGGATGTTGCAGTATAAATATTGGGGCCCAGACCCCAGAACTTTAGATCACTTCTGGGAATCAAGACAAACCTTTGCCAAGTAGAAGAACCAAGGAAGCTGAAGGAGGAGACTGCCCCTGCAATAGTGACTGTTTGGGGTTGCCCTGCAGTGGTTACTTTATTGCCAAGGAAAGGAGAAAAGGAACTTTGTACTTTAATCATCTTGAGGAAGATCTCCAAGGGCTTGAAGTTGAGCTTGCCTCCTGTTCTAAAGTCTCAGGGCCACAAAGACTTCACCACCAGCTCCCCCTGAACGCCCTTGCTGGGAATTCTACCTGCAACGAGGTGCCTGCTATTGATTGATCCCTCTGAGAGATTGCGTGTCACTGGGAGCACGACGCAACGAGGAGAAGTGTGTCGCCGCCGCAGCTGTCACCGTCGCATCGCAGACGTAGTGTGTCGCATCACCAGAGAAGGTTGCCATCGCAGCATCGGAGAAGCATGTCCTAGGGCCTGTTGTGGCTCCAAAGTTCATCGACTGCGGCGCACTGCCGTCAGGCATACATTCATGTTGTCGCATTGCTTCCAAGACGCCATTTTATCGCATCACACCGGATCGTCGAATCGCATCAAGGCGTCATCTTGTCGCATAGTAACCGGAACGCAGTAAGTAACCGACGCATCACCTCCTCCCGGGAAGGAACAGACGCATCACCTCCCTTGTGCTGTTGTAAGGAACCAACGCTTCACCTCCCCCAAAGCAAGGAACCAAAGCATCAACTTCCCTGTGACCCTATAGTTTGAAATGCGTTACGCATCCAAGGTACTTTGAGAGTAAAGTGTTGCATTTACCATCTACATTGAACTAAGCTATTTCTACCCATTTAAAGTCATATTTTTATTACATTTTTATGGATTTTTGTCGTTTGGTCTTGCGTTAAGTCTAATAGAGATTACTTATTTTTCTAAACTGGTGTGGTGTCCATCCAGTGTTTTCACTGTATTACTGTATGTGTTCACACATGCTTTACACACAGCCTCTGAGATAAGCCTGTTTGCTCATGCCAAGTTACCAAGGGGGTGAGCAAGGGTTGTTTCAGGAGTATAGCCCCTTACCCAGACTAGAAGCAAGGGTCCCTATTTGGACAAAGCTGCAAACCATTGCCAACTATAGACCCCCATTTCTAATAACTACCATTCAGAAGGGACAAATGGGGGGGCCAACCCAGTAAGGAATGAACAATATCACAGGGAGCCTGATAGGATTGCCAGCAGGTAGAGTGAGGGAACAACCTTGAAGCTGTGCCGGGGTCCAGGGCCAGCCCTGAAAGATCTTAAAAAGACTGAGCTTCATCCATGCCTCCCGGTCCCTTCTTTCCAGGACTTTTAAAATTTCTGTCCATTCCTCCTCGCCGTATTCTACATGCAGGTGAGCCTGCCAGGTCGTCCTGATGGTAGCCAATTGTGGCTGGGAGTAGAAGTGGCAAATCAGGAGATGGTGGAATCTGGACATCACACCTTTAAACTGACCCCAAGTATTAACATAAGAGAGCACCGTGGAACAGGTGATGGTCCAGGGCCCCCAATCAAGCCTGACCGACTCCATGCGGATACCAGTTTTGTTCCAGAGGGAAGCTTTGCCATGGACCGAATAGAGCTTGTGGCCTGCATCCAGATGGCTAAATGACTTTCAGCATAGGGCTGGGGTACCCGGCGGCAGCGTGGCCAGGAAGATAGAGGGCAGGTAGCCCCAACAAGGCCTCCTGGAGTCTGTCTTCAATTGCAGACCCAGGGATGCCTGTAAGCCATTGATAGCAAATTTAGGGCTAGACAGAAATGCTCCACAGAGGGCAGGGCAAGATCACAAAAAAATGATGGACAGAGTGGTGAAACTTTTCAAACACTCATCCCCAGTCACAGATCTGGGTTTTATCCATCATTATTTTGCTCGCCTCATCACCCTAGTTTGGGCCCAGCCTGCTTTGGGGAGCAGGGTCAAGACTGATTTGCATATGGGTGGGTCCAAATTGGGGTGACATGGTGAGCAAAATAACGATGGATTGGACCCAGATCTGTGACAAGGGTTGTTTGAAAAGTTTCAACACTCCGTCCATCATTTTTATTTTGTGATGTTACTATGTGTGCCTTAAGTGGCCAAGGGTATGCCCAGACATGGGTCCCTTGCTCACTGTGTCACTGGATTCAGGCTAGCCTTGCTGATGAGGGGTGATACCCTGAAACCGGTCTCATGATGCTTGTTTCCGGTCTAGACCTGGCCTGGCAGTTCGGGCTGGACTGGTATCATTGGGAGCAGGTTCAAGACTGATTTGCATATGGGGTGACGTGGCGTGACGTGGCGAGCAAAATAAGGATGGATTAAACTCAGATCTGTGACTGAGGGAGAGTGTTTGAAAAGTTTCAACACTCGAGCCATCATTTTATTTTGTGCTGCGCTCTGCTCCCAAGCCCTTCCAGGAGCAGGATTCGCGGCAGCAGCCCGCCGCTGGTTCCCGATGTGCACTGGCTCTTCGGGCCAATTGGTTCCTCCTGTTTTGGTGACTTTTTTGACTTGGGTATTTAATTACTTTTCATAGTTTAATTCCTTTTCCTTGTATTCCTTTTTACTTATTCCGGCTCATTTCGAGCCTGCTCGTTCTCCTGCCTTTCCCTCCGCTGCTGCCCCTGCGGCCCCTCCCCACGACCCAGGCCCCGCTCCCGCCTCCTCTCCTCGAGTTCCGCTCCCTTCCCTACTGAGACGTGTGCAGTGGGCGCGCCTAGGGCAAGCCCGTCTGCGCACGTCTGCAACCTGACTGCGGCCAGCGCCAGGGACCCTAGATCTCCGGAACCCCGCCAATCCATCTCCGCCACCCTCCACGCACTCAACCCTGGCTGCCAAAGTGCCACACCGATCTCCACCCAGGGACAGTTCTCCTGCAGACACTGCCGACGATCCTTCACCATCGACTGCGCCCCCATGACCGCTGAAAACTCACATAACGCCCGTACTACTGGAGCCCTAACATGCATCCTACTCAACGTATGCTCCCTACACAGACACTCCATAGAGATCTGGGACCTGCTCAACACTCTCTCGCCTGACGTCGTCTTCCTCACCGAAACCTGGACTAATGCCACCCTCGGCCCAGACATTGCCACCGCCATCCACAACGGATACAAGATCCAGAGAAGGGACCGCCCACACCACCCAGGAGGAGGACGCGCCATCGCTCACAAGACCTCCCATCCAACTCTCCACCTCCAACACGAGCGACCCCCACTCCAACACAGAACACCACCACTTCCAGATCCAGACCACGCACCCAGGCCGCAACCACCATCGCCGACCTTGCTGCACCACACGCCTTCGCTTCCATGGACTACATTCTACTCGGAGACCTCAATTTCCACCTCAAGAACCGCTGCGACCCCGACTTCATCACCCTCCTCGACAACCTCTCCAACCTCGGACTGAAGCAGCTTGTCACCACCCCACACACAGAGCTGGACACCACTGCTACACTTCACCTTCCACACTTCCACCGGACCCAAGCACCCCACGTCGTTTCGAAGGAACTGGAGCAAAATCACAGAGGAGCACCTCAACACCACCCTCCTCCTAGACCCACCCTGCGCCACTACCGTCGCCAACTCCGCAGCCCAGGAACTTCACCGCTGGATCTCCAGCTGTGCCGTCAAGCTCGCACCCCTCTGCCACGGAAACCACGGAAGACCATAACATCTACCAGAACGCCCTGAAGGATTACCGCCAGCGTTTAAGAGACACCAAGCGGGCTTTCATCAGGACAAAATCCACACCAATGCAACGAACGCTAAAGAACTCGTCAACATCCTACAGCAATTCACTACGCCCCCCAGCGAAGCCACGGACATCACACCATCCCAGGAACTCTGCAACAAGCTCAGCTCCTACTTCCATCTAAAATTAAGGCCCTCTACGACAACTTCACCAAACAGATGCCGGATACCACCCCGCTCGCCACCACCACTGACAAAAAGCCGATCATCACATCCTGGAATCCTGCCACCGTCGAACACACCACCGTGACCATGAAAAACACCCACTCAGGAGACCCCACGGACCCATGCCCACCGCACATCTATCACAGGAACGCCGCTGCATCAAACCCGAACTAGGACGCACCATCAATGCCTCCTTAGAATTCTGCATTTTCCCCGATGACTGGAACCAGGCGGAGGTCAAACCTCTCCTTAAGAAGCCCATGGCCGACCCGACAGACCTCAAAAACTACCGGCCCATCTCCTGCCTCCCCTTCGCTTCCAAAGTCACCAAGAGACTCGTAAACACCCAGCTGACCACCTTCATCGAAGAAAACTCCATCCTGGATGCCTCCCAGTCCGGCAACCACAGCACTGAGACGGCCCTCCTTGCTGCCACCGATGACATCCGCATGCCACTGCACCAAGGACACACCGTGGTCTTCATCCTTCTAGACCACTCCGCAGCTTTCGACACCATCTCACACCGCACGCTCGCAGCCAGACTACACGACGCAGGATAACTAGGAGCTGCCAACCACTGGATCCAATCCTTCCTCTCCAACAGAACGCAGAGGATCTGACTCCATCCCTTCCTCTCAGGGAGGGAGTCATATCCTCCACAGAGAAATCAGCTGCGGAGTACGCCAGGGATCATCACTCAGCCCCACGCTCCTTCAACGTCTACATGGCCCCCGGTGCCACCATCGTCAGACAGCAGGGACTAAACATCGTATCCTACGCCGATGACACTCAGCTCATCCTCTCCCTCACAAAGAATCCCGAGGATGCCAGACTATGCTTCCAGGAAGGAATGAAGAACATGGCAGCCTGGATGAAGGACAGCTGCCTGAAGCTTAACTCAGAGAAAACCGAGGTCCTCATCCTCGGACCCTGCACCACCGCCTGGGACAATTCCTGGTGGCCCTCGGGACTCGGGAGCACACACACCCCTACAGACCACACTAGGAGCCTCTGCCTCATCCTGGACTCCTCCCTCTCTATGAACCGACAGATCAACGCCGTTGCCTGCACCAGCTTCAACTGCCTCCGCATCCTCCGCAAGACCTTCAAATGGATCCCCCGCGACTGCAGAAAGACCATCACCCACGCACTCATCACCAGCAGACTGGACTACAGCAATGCACTCTACGCCCGAATCAACAAAACTCTTGTACACAAACTCCAAACCATCCAGAACATCGCAGCCAGACTCGTCCTCGGGACTCCGAACCACGAGCACATGACCCAGCACCTACGAGGACTCCACTGGCTCCCCGTCGAAGAGGGTCACCTACAAACTCCTCACCCACGCCTACAAATCCCTCAACAACATCGGACCCAAACACATCAATGAGAGACTATCCTTCCAGGTACCCAAGAAGAACCTCCGCTCCTTGCCCTGGCAGAGGTCATCCGCAGAAGCAGAGCCGGCAGGAGAGCCTTCTCCTATATCGCAGCAAAGGCCTGGAACGAGCTCCCTGTGTACATCAGATGCTCCCTGACTCTGCAAATGTTCAGGAAGAACCTTAAGACCTGGCTCTTCAACTGACCAGGAGCCGCCGCCCTCCCCCTCCCCAGCGCCTTGAGACCCTCACGGGTGAGTAGCGCGCTTTATAAACTCGATTAATTGATTGATTCAAATCTATCCACAGGACCCTTTGATATTTTCACAAACCTGTCAACCTGTCTGTACCATCCCACTGGTTTTTCCCTCAATTTTGGAAAATCGTTTGTGAATGATGCAACATCACTTGAATATAGCTTCCACCAGGCACTTCTCTCATAGGAAGGATTTGTGTATCCTCTTCCTTTGCTCCAGACGGAGGCAGTTCTAGTCTTACTTTCCTTGGTTCTTCTTTGTCCACCTACCTTCACATCTTTCCAGCTCACTCCAAGGTTGGATATGGCCAATTAGTCACTGATCTGTAATTTCATTCCCGATGGTCTCTTGCTAGTGAGATCACGGCCATTGAAATTTAAACAATAACTTCTCTGTAAGGCATTGGATCAATTTGGGCTGGACTGTTCCCATGAGGCACAGGGTCAGACTGATTTGCATATGGCCATGTCTGAACTGGGGGTGGCTGAGTCGGCTAAAGAATGGTGATGGATTAAACCCAGATCATTGACTGGAGGTGAATGTTTGATTTGCTCAAACGCTCCGTCCATCATCCCCTTTTGTATCGCTTTGTTCGCCCTAAGTGTGGCAGGGTATGCTCAGACGTGAGTCCCTTGCTCACTTGGCCACTGGATTCAAGATAGCCTGGCTGATGAGGATTATGAATCCGAAACCGGTCCCAGGATGCTTGTTTCCGGTCCAGGGAAGACATGGCTTGGCAGTGCGGGCTGGACTGTTCCCATGAGGCACAGGGTCAGACTGATTTGCATATGGCCATGTCTGAACTGGGGTGGCTGAGTGGGCTAAAGAATGGTGATGGATTAAACCCAGATCAGTTGACTGGGGGTGAGTGTTTGATTTGCTCAAACGCTCCGTCCATCATCCCCTTTTGTATCGCTTTGTTCGCCCTAAGTGTGGCAGGGTATGCTCAGATGTGAGTCCCTTGCTCACTTGGCCACTGGATTCAAGATAGCCTGGCTGATGAGGATTATGAATCCGAAACCCGTCCCAGGATGCTTGTTTCCGGTCCAGGGAAGACATGGCTTGGCAGTTCGGGCTGGACTGTTCCCATGAGGCACAGGGTCAGACTGATTTGCATATGGCCATGTCTGAACTGGGGTGGCTGAGTGGGCTAAAGAATGGTGATGGATTAAACCCAGATCAGTTGACTGGGGGTGAGTGTTTGATTTGCTCAAACGCTCCGTCCATCATCCCCTTTTGTATCGCTTTGTTCGCCCTAAGTGTGGCAGGGTATGCTCAGACGTGAGTCCCTTGCTCACTTGGCCACTGGATTCAAGATAGCCTGGCTGATGAGGATTATGAATCCGAAACCGGTCCCAGGATGGTTGTTTCCGGTCCAGGGAAGACATGGCTTGGCAGTTCGGGCTGGACTGTTCCCATGAGGCACAGGGTCAGACTGATTTGCATATGGCCATGTCTGAACTGGGGTGGCTGAGTGGGCTAAAGAATGGTGATGGATTAAACCCAGATCAGTTGACTGGGGGTGAGTGTTTGATTTGCTCAAACGCTCCGTCCATCATCCCCTTTTGTATCGCTTTGTTCGCCCTAAGTGTGGCAGGGTATGCTCAGACGTGAGTTCCTTGCTCACTTGGTCACTGGATTCAAGATAGCCTGGCTGATGAGGATTATGAATCCGAAACCGGTCCCAGGATGCTTGTTTCCGGTCCAGGGAAGACATGGCTTGGCAGTTCGGGCTGGACTGTTCCCATGATGCACAGGGTCAGACTGATTTGCCTTTGGCCATGTCTGAACTGGGGTGGCTGAGTGGGCTAAAGAATGGTGATGGATTAAACCCAGATCAGTTGACTGGGGGTGAGTGTTTGATTTGCTCAAACGCTCCGTCCATCATCCCCTTTTGTATCGCTTTGTTCGCCCTAAGTGTGGCAGGATATGCTCAGACGTGAGTCCCTTGCTCACTTGGCCACTGGATTCAAGATAGCCTGGCTGATGAGGATTATGAATCCGAAACCGGTCCCAGGATGCTTGTTTCCGGTCCAGGGAAGACATGGCTTGGCAGTTCGGGCTGGACTGTTCCCATGAGGCACAGGGTCAGACTGATTTGCATATGGCCATGTCTGAACTGGGGTGGCTGAGTGGGCTAAAGAATGGTGATGGATTAAACCCAGATCAGTTGACTGGGGGTGAGTGTTTGATTTGCTCAAACGCTCCGTCCATCATCCCCTTTTGTATTGGATCAATTCAAATCAATTTAATATTTTTGAACTAATTCGGCTAACCTTTCATGAGCCTGTCCAGCACGTCTTATAATATCTTTACACATGAAATGGGCTTATTGTCTTGGTAGGTTTCTAATTGGGACATGTCACTATTTCCAAGTATCATTTCATTTAATTCTAGTTTTAACTTAGCCACACCTACTGTCTTTTCACTCACTGGGGTTTGAACAGTCTTTCCACTTGATCCTGAACCTTCACTTCAGATGTCTATACCTTTAAACCAATCATCTAATTCTTAGGCACTAAGACCAGGTTGTTTTGCAGGTTTATTAATTATCTCTCCTCCAGAGGTACTAGGATTTGCATTGGCTAGTGAATTCCAAATGCACATGTCAGATTTTGGCAAACCCAAAAGTATTCCTGTCCTAGGGGGTGCTGGAAGGTGCACTTGGAGATACATTTGTGTCGGGTATGAAAAATCTTTCTGAAAACCTATTTGTGGAAATTCCTGTATGATTTAAAGTCTGATCTGCACTTACAGCAGGTGGAGTATTCACTTGTGTCGGGGCCAAAGGCATTTTTCTCACTGTCGAGCCCAAAGGATTGTCATCTGAGGAGCCCATCTCAGTAGGAACAGCCAAAGTATGTGTAGTATTTGCTGCCAATCCAGGTTTCTACAAAGAAACTACAAGGTCAATTGTGACAGAATGGTCAGTGCATATGCGGTATTTAAGACAAATTTGGAGGGACTGTCATTCCTGAACCCTCTCCCATCGAATTAGAATCTACATCTACTGGTGCCGTAGGCACATCAGAATTCTCACTGGCATTTGCATTACTCCCCCAGTTTGGTTTATATTGTATGGTGGTGGACGGTTTAACAATAGTTCATTTATGGAATCCTCATCTGGATCACTATCACTGTCCTCACCTCAATTCTCTATGTCATCTATCTCTTACTTTTTTTTCTCTTCTTTTTGTTTGCCTTTCCCTTCTTCCTCACACGTCAATGCTGGGTACAGTTTAGTTCCCTCGATCATATCAGTTCTCTATGTCTTCTGTTCCACGTCCCACCTAGCATCTGCCACAAGTGAGTATTGATGCCTTGACCATTCCTTCATATCCTTCCTTGTGTCTAAGGTGAGCAATTTTTTTTATTTCATGGAGTTTTATATAGGGCAAACTTGACCCGAAGGTATCGGATATCAGAGTGCTTTACACGAGCACCAGTTACCTTACATTAGGACACATTAATTTTTTTGTTAGGCACAGGAAGATTAAGTGATTTGCCAAGAATCACAGAATGTTGCACGTTCTTGCCGAGACTCGAACCCGGTTCCCCTGTGCCAAGGTCAACCGCCCTAGCCCTTAGGCCAACTCTTCTCCCCAAGCTATGTGTCCCAAAGCCTTAAGTGCTTTGTATTGTGCAGGTCTAGGAGGCAGTTTCATATTATACAGATCCCACCTTAAATGTTCAATGATTCTCAAATTATGTGTGCCGTAGCAGGGAAACAACAGTGCACCCACTTTTTCTGTGATCTTATGCCATTGTTCAAGCCAGATACTTGTGTGAAGACCCTCTTTCATTGCCATATAATGATCTAGTGTACCTTCAGGCGGTGCTTCTTTTCCCTTTCTAACAGGTATAGTCATATCTCCCTTCATTAGACTTTGTAGTGCTTTAAAGAATTTCATATTCAGTCGAGATATACAAAATTCACAAATAGCTTTCTTTAAACCAGGAAATTAGTCTTCACCCACAGTTCTTTGTCCGGCGTCCACAACCAATACCAACGCAGCTCTTCACCAACTTATACTAGTGCGGCACCCTGTGACGTCAATCTCACTCCTTGCAGCGGGCCACACTCATTTACAATTTTTCATGAAAGCATTCTCTCATCAATTTACGCGCAAAAACAAATGCAAAGCAGCTTCAACAACTAACTTTGTCTGCTCCTCTAAAGAAATTAAAGTATTCATACACACAAGAAACGGTCTGGAGTAACACTTTCCAACCTACCCTGACGCACACTTGAACAAAACCTCAACCAACCACACCTCAAAATCATGCAGAGATAAAGTCTCTATCTCAGTTGTGTTCTTGACAGCGTCTCACGACTAGCATCACAACACAGCAGACAACTACATTATAGTGCGTTCTACACTTTTTAATACCATCCAGGGATCTTCGGCCACATCGGACCCGATAACCACTACAACTTCTAGATTAAGCGCAACACTCACACAACAATCTAAAAGCACCTCCATAGAACACCACACAATCACGGCAAAACACCACAAACTAAGCATTTGCAAAGTGAAACCCTATTGATACTCACACCTTGGCTGTTACAACTCACTCTCGAACCACTGAAACGCCATTAATCCTCTGAATGAACCATGTGCTTTAGGGGTTTGGACTGAGTTTTAGCAATTTCTGAATTGGACACCCGGACTCCCTCATTTCAGTGACAAACCTTCTGACAAGCTACCAGTTGACCCAGCGCTGGGCCAACTACTTAACATTGATTATCTGATGGGTCTTTTCTTTGTCGACTGAGAAGTGAAGGGAGCTAGCATAAGTCAAACACATCAACTTCATAGTATACCCCATCTAGCTATACAATTAGACAGCCGCGGTGCGTCCATTGGGGCGTAGGGGCATAGCCCCACAAGCCCATGGACGACGCTGCTCGGATGCTGCAAGAAATTATAAACACACACACTGACTGATGAAACATTTAGTAAAAGTCGTGCGCGCGCCGCCAGGAATCCGGGAAGAACCCGAGTAATCTGGGAGAGCGCTGCGCAGGGGGGCTGGTCTGGACTGCTGCGCAGCTTGAGTGACAGTCCACGTGACGCAATCACTCAGCTGCAGCAGCAGACAGCCAGGCCAGCCAAGGTATCTAGCGTAGCGCGCAAGTGATGCTTGGGGCAGAAACTAGCCCGAGCATGCGCATGAAAGGTCCCCCATAGAGAGTGACCGGGGGGGTGCTCGTTTAACCTGGCCGCAGCCCCCGGCTTTACTGAGGCGACACAGGGCGAGCAGTCAGTGAGCCCCCCTAGCCAATCCTGGCGCTGCTTGCAGCGCCAGGATTGGCCGGTCACCGCGCAGCAGGGCAGGGCAATCCATTATTGGATGCCGCGCGTGGGTAGTGACACACACACTGCATAATGGCCAATCACTGTGTGTGACTTCATGTAGTCATACAGGGATTGGCCATTTTGTGGCACTGCAGAGCTTACGTCAGATCATCTACTCGCCACCATTCTCGCCTTGTGTGGACCGTGTGCATGAAGGACTCCTTCCCTGTGAACGGTGAGTGGTTTGACTGTGTCACGGAGCACAATTTTAGGCGAAGTTGTGTTTTAGCGACCGGTATTTCAAACATTGTAAAAATTAATGTGTCCCTGTGTAAGGTAACTGGTGCTCAAAAGCGCTCCAATACCTTCGGGTCGAGTTCGCGCTATATAAATCTGCGAGAGAGAAAAACAAAACCCTGAGGGTAAAGCATGATGTAGCTCTGCGCTTTCTGCTTGCTAGAGACTTGGGCCCCTCCCGTGTGACAGAGCACTGTTGTGTCAGGTGGCCGGTGCATCCATGCAGTCCTTTATTTAACGCGTACAGGGAGTAATTTCAGCCAAGGTATTGTGTGACCTACATTCGTGGTGTAATAAAGGTGTAGTTGGCCCTGAAAGAAGCAATTAAATTTGGTCCACATTCCCTAGATTTACAGTACAAAAAAAATACAGGCACTAATTGGGATGGAGTGATCTCCTCACACCACCCATGTGCCCTACCTAGTGTAACTGGGCCTTCTACATTATTGACAACTCCCCATGGTCGCCTGTTGCTGCATCGCGAGATGGTGGTAATCCCCATCTATAATCACCGGCTTCCTTTTTACTCACCACTGTAAACTAGAAGTGCAGTACAATGTATTCTCTTGAAGCAAATAGACTTCAACTCCCATAATGCTTCTGTCAGTAGGTCACCAGCCAGGTTCTCCCTGTTTGTTTTCTTTGTCTGCTTCTCACATAAAATAAACTCGACTACCAGGTTCCACATTATCACTCCAATCACCATGACAGTTCCTTTATTCCATCAAAGAAGACTACCAATGAGACAGACATTCCGAAGGGAAGAAAGGTAAAAACACTGAAAATGTCAAATTTGAATCTCTGTTCTTACTTTACTTTTTGCTGGATGATTGTACACTGTCCTGCGCATTTCTTTTGTATTGACTATGCATCCCCGACCAGTTCAAAAATAAAACTTCCACCAAGTAACAGCACAGATGTTTTTTTACGTGGAAACGCTTTGCAGTGATGGGGTACATTTATAAAATGCTTCACTGCGAACGGATATATTTGCACCACTTTCGTGCATTGTAAATTACTTTAGCAATAAAACACTGCACATATTTTCTTCTCAGTGTAAATGCTAAATATCTGCTTAAAACCATATGCATTAATCATTATAATTGATTAAAGGTTAATTCCACTCATTTTGCCAAGGCATTCTGGAGAATATGCTGTAGCATTCCCTGAAGCTTCAGACAATAACTAGCATCCCTTATGCATCAGTCGTCTTATTTACATTTAGGGTCCTGCTATGGTTAGTAAAATTGCTGTTAGGTGCTGCCTGATTTTTGTTTGTAATGTGTGTTCTCCTAAGCGGTATACTAACAGCTAGAGTTAACTTTTCATTGATATACACATTAAGGATCACTGAAATATTATCGACGGTCACATTATCGACTAGCAATAATATCGTTGAATAATTATCGACTACAAAAATATCGACTTTGTATACTTATTACACAAAATACAAAAATATCGACTAAAAAATATCGAGTATTTAGAATATCGAGTACATAAATATCGTCTTATTAAATATCGACTACTAATATATTGTTGTTCATGAAATTACACCTAACACTACAAAAATATCGACTACTAAAATATAGAGTACAAAAATATCGTTTCTAAACAAATATCGAGTTATTTTTTGTACCCTTTCATGTCTAAAATACCATATTAATGGTCTATAAAAGTCATTGCTCTATACAAAAAACATTTTACATATAATACCTGTGACTTTTATAACATTACTATTTATCATCATTTGCTATACATTATATTAAATGCGTTCTATCATTTGAAAAAGAATCTTTACATGTAACTAAAATTTTCATAATATTTTTACACTTTCACATGTATTTTATTTAACAACTAACCTGCTTTAATGCGGAAAGCACCACTTACCACCATTCTCACATCAACAAACACACCAATTAACATAAAAAAATTCAAACTAGCCTATACAATCCTTCCTTTCATCCTACAACCAATCAAATCCAAGCACACAAAATACACATACTATAAAAGGGATACATGCATTCTACCATTTGCTGCTGCTAACTCCATAGAAAGAAGATGCCAACACTCTGAAGATTTTGTTCCTGAACAAAGATCCAGGTCACTAGCTAATCATTCAAGTAAGTTACATTCCATTATTTAAAAATCTAAATTAGTAGTCTATTATTTTACTTATATCTCCTAACTCTTCCACTTATTTAATTTTTATCTCCTCCTACTTTTCTGATAGAAACTACTACAAAAAAATTCCTAATACATGCTCCTATTTCTTCCCCTGCAAAATAAGATAGTAAGTATATATTAATGGTCTGTTATACAACAACAGCTGTTTTTAAACATTATTTCACAAGATTCATACTTAATTTAAAACATTTTATTCACAGATATTCAGCGATTTTCCGATTTCAACACTACAAATGTATAGAACTACACTAATTAAACATGTAAGTATATATGTTTTTGTTAGTAAACAACCAATATTTAAAATGCTATTTTCTAAACAACATATCTTGCATATTACATCTTCCCTACAGATCCAATAAAAACATCCTACATCAACTATACCAAAAGACAAGACTACCCTTGTAAAAAATGTAAGTGTACTTCAATTTGTCTAAAACTTCATATAAAAACAAGAACTATGTTCTTAACAGCATGTTATGTATTTTATATTTCCTCTACAGATATTGTGAATACATCATACATCTATTCTACCTACAGCAAAGAAAAGTACATATTTAGAAGTTAGTATAGTTTTAAATATTTCCAATTTCCCAACGCTTCAAAATAATTTTTATCATATGTGACATGTATTTATTCTATCTTCTCTACAGATCTAAACTTTACTACCTTGATGTACTCCACCAAATACTACAACTCAACTATTTAAACAAGTAAGTATATGTAATGTTCACATCAAATGTAGTACTAAGCAAATTAAAAAACTGCTTTTTCCTAGGAAAAACGTTTGTTATGTATAAACATTAATTTAGCATTTCTATATTTTCATACCAACAGTAAATAAAGAAATACATACAAGAAAGTCCTTCAAAATACAGTTCTGCATTTGTGATTACTACTTTTAGTAAACGTAAGTATAAATACAACATTAATTATGTTAGCACCACTAAGTGAAATATATGTTATTTGATTTTGTTTCTTTCTACTCTTTCCTAGAACAAGTAAAACAAAATGACAGAAGGTGCAGAATTTGTTATGTCACAGAAAAATAAATTACTGTTATGTTATATGGGTTATGTTTATAGCCAGGAAAGACAAAGTGGTAGAAAAGTTTTTTGGAAATGTACAAAATATTACTCAAACAAATGTTATGGAAGGGCTACTACAGAGGAAACTAATGTGCTATTTACCAGGGAACACAATCATCCCCCCAATGTCACAGAAATTGAAATAAGAGATGCTTTAGAAAGTATAAAGACTGCTAGCACACAAAGTGATAGACCAACAACACAAATCCTTAAAGAGGAACTGTTAAAAGTCCCAGCCCATGCTTCAGGTCAACTACCCTCTATTGACTCCCTAAAACGCACAATTGCATACACTAAAAGACACACTTCCACTACCCCACCCAACCCTACTACTTTTGAGGAAATTATTATTTCACCAGAAATGTCCATCACACACAATAAAGACAAATTTATCCTTTTTGACAATGAAAGCAGTACAAACAGAATCATAATGTTTGCAACTGCAAGTAATTTAAGAAAAATCCAACAGTGTCCCCAATGGATGATGGATGGAACATTTAAACCATGCCCAAAACCTTTTTATCAACTATATTCCATCCACGGGTTATACCATAACTATAACATCCCTTTCATTTACTGTTTGCTACCAAACAAACAGCAAAACACTTACACAGAAATATTAAATGTTCTCAAAAATGAAATCAATAATTATTTTCCAGAAAAAATAATTATTGATTTCGAATTAGCTATGATTAATAGCATTTTGAAAATATTTCCCCACACAGCAATCCAGGGTTGCTACTATCATTTCAATCAGAGCAAAAATCAACTTTAAGTATTTTGTACTCAACAGATAGCACCTTTGCCTATCAAATTAAAAAATTGATAGCACTGGCCTACGTTCCTGTTACCGATGTAGCGGAACACTATAATTTATTAATTGACAGCACATATTACAAGAGGAATGAAGATAAACTAACCCCATTACTGGATTATTTCGAAGATACTTGGGTGGGAAGGTTGCACAGGTCTGGACATCGACGCCAACCCAAATTCCAAATCCCTTGGTGGAATGTCTATCTTAGTACTTTAAACCAAGAGTCTAAAACCAACAACAGTGTAGAGGGTGGCATAATGCTTTCCAAGCTACCACAAGCAGAACAAGACCCACATTCCATAACCTACTAGAAGCTTTGATAAAAGAACAAAGCTATCAAGAACTAAGAATGGAACAATCTGTGACCCAAATTGGTCCAAAACTAAGTAAACAAACTAAACAAATGTTCCGACTACTGCAAAGTCAAGTCACACTATACCCTACAACTAGAGGATTAGAATATCTGTCAATAATAGCTAAAAACCCTACTATAAAAATGTCGACAAAATATACTAATATCTTCTTACAATAATGATACATATAACAATCATAAACATTTCTAAACAATTATAAATAAGACATATTTGTTTTACAAACTTATCAAAATTTTGCCCATTATTTCTGAACAAATATGCAATATTTATAATTACATCACACATACACATTACATAAAGATCGACATTTCCCACCCAATAAATAGAAATATAAAAATACTTACAATTTCTGTAGATGAAATAGACGTAATGAAGCAAAATACAATCCATACAATCCATTACAAAGTAAGAAAAATCCAATATGGGAAACCATCAAAAACCCGAAAATTATGTAAAAATAAAATAAACGCTCCAGGAAATCCCGAAAACAGTAGTGTGGACACTTTAGTATTTAAAGTGATATACACACAACTTTAAAAAAAACGGTGACGCATACCAATGTATCAATCCAATACGAAACCCTCAAAAATCCCGAAAAAAGGTTAAAATTATTAAAATCCGCTCCTGGCAAACACGAAAAATAGGAGATACACGTAAAAATATAACCATAATAAGTCATACATTAGTATCTCCGAAAAAAAACACGCTTCCTTCCATGTAGTTTTCATGCGAGGAACCGGAACCTGTTAAAAAACATACATAACCAAACCCACCCACAAATAGCCCATAAAATTTGTAAATACACTCACAATTAACATTAACCATGTAAGAAGACATTTCCTAACAATTCAAATAACACTAGAACTAAAACATACACGACGCATCTATAACGACGACATTACACCTAAACGCTACATTAACAAATCATACATACACACAAAAACACTACACAGTTCGAATATACCCTCAAACATTACCACTCAGTCATAAATGGTATATAAAATTTACCTTACCTCTCTCCACACGAAGCAACTCCCAACCGCGAGCTTCTCCTGTCTTGAATGAAGCGCAATAACCTTACGCGGTAAAAAAGTAGTCCCCTTAAACCAATTTTGAAAAGGTATCATAGAAAATACAATGTTATAGTATAAAAATATAATACATACACATTGTTATTGTAACAAATTAATACAGTAGACTCATTATAATTTAAAGTGTTAAAAAAATGTAAATTTCTTTAATATTAATTAATATATAGTAATTAATATATATTATTAATATTAAATAAGTATGTAACACTTGAAATAATATATGTAAACATTTTATTTTTGTGTACATTTATAGGAATAAGTTTGTGTTTGTTTATAACAAAAAATTGTTAATTGTTTTGTAAATAATTAATAATAATAAATAATATAACTTATTTATTATTATTAATATAAAGATTATAACCATTTACTATATAAATAATGCCCTTAAATAATGTATTTTTATTTCTCTGAATGTATATATTTCTGAAAAGAAAAGATAAATGTTTAAGTTTATTAATTAATAATAATAATAATAAATATATTTGTTATTATTTTTATTAATAATTTTTTTTTATAATAATGTCTAAGTATTATAAAAGTATATAATTGCATAAATAATCTTTTACCAATACCAGATATTATTATTAAACATATTATTCCCCTTTACAGTTATAAAGTTAACAACATAATATATTTATATGTATAATTTAAAAACAACATTGTCAGAAATATGTGAAAAAAAATGTCTTAATTAGTATAATATATAATATTAACATTATTAAATATAAATGGAAGAAACAGAAAAATAACTTGATTTTTATTTATTTCAATATAAATACTTGTTACAGAAAGTGATTGATAATAATATTTTGTTTTGACATAAAAAATGTTGTGAAAAATTTTTGTGTGACAAATTAAAACATGTACATAAATGATAATGTGTTATTCTGCAAATACAACATTTCCAAAAATGTTTATGTTATATTTGATAGTGATTGTATTGTATTACACATGAAAAAATTGGAAAATTGTAATAAAGTTTTGTGAAAACATCCATTTTGCATTGTCTTGTAATATAATAACACACTAATGTAAAATTATATGCAAATGTGCTGGACACTGACCAATTAATAATTGCTATTCCTACTCCAGTCAAAGTATTATCAGAGAAGTTGCTGGACACTTACCAATTATTATTTACTATTCCTACTCAAGTGAAAGTAATATCTGGAAAGGTGCTGAAGACTGACCATGTATAAATTAGAATAGCTACTTTAGTATAATGTTATAGTGTAAAATTTGTCAAATATTTATATATATTTTATAAATATTATTAACATATATTAGTAGTATCTTTTTTGCTGAGTAGTTCACAAAATTATTATTAGCATAAAAATGAGCAACTATTTTTCACAAAATTTTTTCAACTATTTGTAATATTTATAAAAAAAATTCTCACACTTTATATACACAAAACAGACCCTGAACCCTAAAAATACCCCTTTACCCTAAAACTGAAAAGTGTCCATGAACTCAAAAATATACTCCTTTACCCAAGAACTGGAAACTGACCCTGAACCCTAAAAATACCCCTTTACCCAAAAACTGAAAACTGACCCTGAACCCAAAAAATTCTCCTTTACCCAAAAACTGAAAACTGACCCTGAGCCCTAAAAATACCCCTTTACCCAAAAACTGAAAACTGACCCTGAACCCAAAAAATTCTCCTTTACCCAAAAACTGAAAACTGACCCTGCGCCCTAAAAAATACCCCTTTACCCAAAAACTGAAAACTGACCCTGAACCCAAAAAAATATCCCTTTATCCAAAAACCCAAAACTGACCCTGAACCCTAAAAATTCCCCTTTACCCAAAAACTAAAAACTGACCCTGAACCCAAAAAATACCCCTTTACCCAAGAACTGAAAACTGACCCTGAACCCAAAAATATACCCCTTTACCCAAAAACAGAAAACTGACCCTGACCCATTAAATATACCCCTTTACCCAAAAACTTAAAACTGACCCTGAACCTAAAAATATACCCCTTTACCCACAAACTTAAAACTGACCCTGAAGCTTAAATAAACTCCTTTACCCAAAAACTGAAAACTGACCCTGAACCTTAAATATACCCCTTTACCCACAAACTGAAAACTGACCCTGAACCCTAAAAATACCCCTTTACCCAAAAACTGAAAACTGACCCTGAACCCTAAAAATACCCCTTTACCCAAAAACTGAAAACTGACCCTGAACATTAATTATACCCCTTTCCCCAAAAACTGAAAAGTGACCCTGAACCTTAAATATACCCCTTTACCCACAAACTAAAAACTGACCCTGAACCCTAAATATACCCCTTTACCCAAAAACTGAAAACTGACCCTGAACCTTAAATATACCCCTTTACCCACAAACTGAAAACTGACCCTGAATTCTAAAAATACCCCTTTACCCTAAAACTGAAAACTGACCTTGAAACATTAAAATACCCCTTTACCTAAAGAGAGAAAACTGACCCTGAACACTAAAATTCCTCCTGTACCCAAATGTAATTAATATTATTTAATTAACTATTAATGATTAATTAACTATAATTAATAAGTTAATATATTAGCAAAATAGCTGTAATTAATTAAATATAATTATTTATAATATTTATTCCCAAACAAATATTTAATAATAACAAAATATGAAAAAAAGTATTAATAATTAAATCAACTAATTAATATTAATTAATTACTATTTATTTACTAATGATATATATGTACCAAATTATATGAATTAATTAACAAATTAATATTTATTCTTTACCAATTAATTCATAATTTACATTAATCACAAACATATCATAATTAATTATTTCTTTTTATTTACTCCCCACCCTTATCCCCTATTAACCCAACATCCCGCTCCTAAACATTAACTACAATTTATACCAATAACAAAGATGAAAATATTTTAGCACATTAGCTGTAATTATTTTCATGTAATTATTAATAAATGTTTCCCCAATTATTTAATGAACTATAACAAAATATTATATATATAACAATTACTCTAAATAATGTAATTAACTAATTAATATTAATTATTTACCAATTAATTACTAATACAAAATTTATACCAAATTATAATAATAAATTAACTAATTTATATTATTTATTTTCCAATTAACTAATTAATACTAATTAATTACCAATTAATTACTACATAAAATTGTATTACCAATTATATTAATTAATTAAATAAATATTAATATTGTATTTCCAATTAACTAATTAATAATAATTAATTACCAATTAATTACTACATAAAATTTTATTACCAATTATATTAATTAATTAAATAAATATTAATATTTTATTTCCAATTAACTAATTAATAATAATTAATTACCAATTAATTACTACATAAAATTTTATTACCAATTATATTAATTAATTAACTAATTTATATTATTTCTTTTCCAATTAACTAATTAATAATAATTAATTACCAATTAATTACTACATAAAATTTTATTACCAATTATATTAATTAATTAACTAATTAATATGATTTATTTTCCAATTAACTAATTAATATTATTTAATTACCAATTAATTACTAATAAAAATTTTATAGAAATTTATATACATTAATTAACTAATTAATATTAATTATTTCCCAATTAATTAAAATATAAAAATATTTACAAACATGTATAAATTAATTAATTATTTTAAATTACTCCCCACCCTTATCCCCTATTAACCCAACATCCCGCTCCTAAACATTAACTACAATTTATATTAGTATTACAATTTATTTATATTTTTTACCTTTTTTCAACATATTATCGATATTTTTTACTTTGACTATTAATCGATATTTTGTCATGTTGATATTTTTGAGTCGATATTTTTGGACTCGATATTTTATTATCATTATTGTAATCGATATTTTTAACAACGATATTTTTGTTCTCGATATTTGATTATGTTCGATATTTTTTACTCGATATTTTGTCCATTCGATATTGTGGAGTCGATATTATGTCTGTGCACCACACATTAACACTTTGCTATTTTAAATTCACATCTTCAATTCTTAGGCCTCGCGTACAAACAGCTTCAGCTGTGTGTTGTCAATGATTCATTGTCTCCAATACAAAATACATAGAGTAAGCCAGAACCTAGAGGATGATTTAATGGCTTTCTTCTCTGTCTCAGTTCCCTGCTCCTACTTAATTGCTTTCTTCCATGTTCTTGATGTTGTCCCCCCACTGCAGCATAGCTTCTATAATAATTTTTAGGTTGATTTGTATCCTTTCACTGCTCTGAGGGGACTATTTTTTCACTCCCTTTCAGCACTCCATGGGAGCACATGATTTCCTTGCTGACTTCCCTTTCCCTGACTTAATTACTATTATTATTCTTTTTTTGCGAGGACCCAGCGGAACACTGCTACTGGGCCACTCACTATGGAGACCCCAATTGGAAAACCAAAGAACCAAGGCATTCAACAAACATATTATGCACCTTTTTGATGATGCTTTTAAATGCTTTTATGTGGCTGGTGTTACCCTTTCGCAATACATCAGTCTGTATGCATGTTGGTAAAGAGGATATGTTTGTATTTTCTCCTGTCTCAAAAATGAACTGAGCTGGCCTGATTGATTTGTGTTTTTCTGGGCTTCCCTGCGTTTTTTCTGTTGTGAACCTGAGTCCACAGAAGGTGCGGCACATTGTATTAATGTCTGTATTCTGTGTTTGTGCTTACTTTTTATGGTCCTGGTGATGACTATTTGCGTGCACAGTAATGTATAAAAAACAAACTGTAGTTCGGACCGAATCTGTCCCCAGTTTCTGAGAGGGCCGTTACGGGGTGTGACCTGTCTGAGTGAGGCCCCGATTACCGTCGTGTTTTCAGCCTGAATGGAACTGGAGGTGAGCCCGCTGCCTACACATGGCCTGCCAGGGAGGTGCCTAATGTGCTACAGGGCTGATGTGATCCCTCAAAGACAGATACTCTGCAGATACAGTTAGTAGTGGGCTGCTATTGCTGGTTACTCCCTGTCATAGGTTCATGAGCCTCCTGGAGCTGACAGTGACTCATTGTTTATCACAAGGTCAAGGGGACCGAGCACGATATCTGCATGAGGCCACATGTGGCTGGACTGGAATCAGGCAGTTCTGTGTGTCTGTGTGTGTTTGCTAGATCCTTTATTTGCCTTTTCGAAAGAACAGTGGAAAATGTAAATCGCAATGGTATATAACCTGTTTGTGCCCATGGCCACTCTGGTGTATTGGCTTTTGAATTTAGTTTGATTCTTGGTGCCTAATAACATGTACAACTTTCTCCCCAATTCCAAAATGCCTCATCATTAGTTGTCATCTTGTCTTGTATTGTGTCCATGTTGTACACAGGCCTGCTCAGCTTTCTGGCTTCTGATGTTTACAGCCTCCTTCTCATGTTTAGCCTCTCTGAGTGAGGTTTCACAAATGACTAGGTCAGCATCTGAGACTATATATTCGTTGTATCTTTTTCAAAGTAATTTTTTGTTCCTTTCAGGAGAAGGCTGTGCAACTGCTAATGAGAGTTTTGGTTTCTGTTATGCGTGCCTCATTCGAAGCAATATATGTAGAAAATATTTAGGTCATGCAAATTGGGGCGTGGTTTGCCTTATTTGCTCATTGCTAGGGGGCTTGTCGCTGCATTCACAGTTTTGTACTCTGGTTACTGTGTCGGATAAACTTGTGCAGACTTCCAGAAAGAGTGCAGGAGTGCAGGGGGTAGAGCAGGCCCCTGAAACCACTGTAGGTACACAACTGCATTTGTACACTCCAGCCCTGGCCGAAAGCCAGATTTGGGAGACTCGAGGGCCCTCATGACACACTGCAGGGAGCCCCCATCATTTTGGACGTGTGGGTTCATTCTCTCTTCCAACAGGAAGTGTGCTTCTCTTGGGTCATTTATATGCCAAGTTTAGCTGGATCAGGACTCATCTGGCGTGCAAAGGGGCTGCACATTTCTTTCAAACACAAGCGTTCTTTATAGCTTTCAACTGTGTTGGGCCAGAGGATGCTATACTCAGCTTGTAAGTGAGAGCAATGCTCACGCTCCTCCTGTTTTATTGGGCTGCTCAGATTATTGATAAACGTCACCTGTACACACTCTGCAGTGAATGTGCTATGAATAGGCGGTGCTTTGGGTGTGAGTGAAAGAGACTGCTTATTAAAAGTTAATAGGTTGAACGTTGTTAGAAAAACAGAACCAATGCCAAAGCAGTAAAATCAGGTCATCTTCAATTTCATGTGACTAAAGAGCACACAATGGCTGCCAAAGTGCCACCATATTTTTGTGGGCCCGCTGCTTCCATCTTTCCCTTAGCCTGTAAGACTACACTGCTTCAGAGTTGGCCTTGCTACAATATTTATGGTTTTGCGGTTTTGCTGGTGGGATGTGCTCACTTTTGGGACACATCTAAGATGTAAACAAAGACGGACTGTAAAAACTGGCTGCAAGTACTTAGGCCTCAAACAGCCTGACAGCAAGCTCCCTGCAGGAACACAATCTGCATGAGTGTGTGTGTCTGTGAGTGTGTGTGGGAGTGTGTGTGTCTGTGTGTGTATGCTAGATCCTTTATTTGCCTTTTCGAAATAATAGGCATGTGTGGTAGCGAGCTGGCACCTCATGTAGTGACTGTGGAGAGTGGAATCTATCTAGATATGTGTGTGTGAGCATGTGTGTGTGTGGGGGGTGTCTGTGTGAGTGTGTGTGTTGATTGATGTGTGGGTGTGTGTGTGAGTCTGTATGTGAAAGCGTGTCTCTGTGTGTGGGCGTGTGTTTGTAATGTAATAACTGCACTTTCGCAATTGCTTTATTAACCTTCCTGCTTTCTAAAATTTGCTTGAAAATGCACAATTTTTCTTCTCTTTTTTCAAAATTTTCCGAACCCCCCTTATGGGCAGAAAGGCACAAAAAACGAGTGGGACAGAGGGCAGAAAGGCACAAAAAACAAAAACAAGTGGGACAGAGGGCAGAAGGGCACAAAAACGAGTGGAACATGGGGCAAAAAGGTACAAAAAACGAGTGGGACAGAGGGCTTTGTAAAGGCTGTCTCCCAACTGCTATGCAACTTCTTCTACTCTTAGAGCTGAGATTTTTCTTCTTTTTTTTCAAAATTTTCTTGGGGGGGGTTATCCCCCCAAACACCCCTTAAGGGGTTTGGGCTCGCTAGCTGCGCTCGCTCGCTACGGTGCTGTATGCAAATCACTTTGCGCCTCACCACTTTCAAATGTCACCCACCGCCCCTGCAATTAGAACTAGGAATCAAAGAGTAAAGTTAAAGTTTTATTACGAGATAAGTTAGGATATTGTAAATGAATCTCAATACCATGCTGTAGAGATACAAGACAACAACGGGACAGCCAAACCTCCTAAAGAAGTTCAGTCACAGCAATGCAGAAACTTAACAGTAAAATCTGGTGCTCAGAGAAGAGTCTCCGATCCTCTCTTTTAAACATGAGTAATGTCTAAAGGTATTTAATTTATAATGTAAACCATCATGGGTGATTAAATCTAAAGGGGTCTAAAAAAGGTTGGGAAAATGTAGAAAAAGAATTTTGGCAGTGCGGGAAGGTGTCAGCATTTCAGAAGCTCGAGGATAGGAAAATAAGTTTTAGTCTAAGCCACACTTCGCAAAGAATCAAAGGGGATAGCATAGAGGTCTGTACCTCTAAAAGTCCTAAGGAATAGTTGCAAACATCAACCTGTGAGAACACCAGTTACTCCCACACAAATCTCCTGGGTAACACACCTTGTTCCTACCATCAGGGGCTTCATTGTCCTTTCCATTCTCACTTTGTGGGCTGCAACATTAGCGGATTCTCCCAGACCAAAACTGTGAACGATATCGACCATGGGTACCTGCAACTCCTCAAAACATTATTGAATAGGGACTATCATTTAACGCTCTGGTTTTCCATGTTCTTTGTCAAGGTCCTCTTCTCAAGCTCTCTATCACTAGTACAGTGCTACATCTATTCTCATCCTAACAAACCATGTGAACGTACCTGCAAGGAAAAGGACACGCAAGAAGAAATGGAAAAGCAGTATTTTATGCAGAAAGAAATACAGACCTTCTCCTGTCAACATTTAGCGTATAATTCAATGATGCACATTAATACATGTCATTTGTGCACATATAACTACAAATAAATGAAGAATGTCAGTACAAAAAATTCAGAACTAGATTGATGTTGCAATTTAAGAAAATGCAATTAAACTTTGAATGCATGAGCAAGTATCAATGTAACTGAGAAGTACATTATAAATTGAAATATGAAAACTTTAGTGTGCACATTTACATAAAACACTCTTGTTTCCACTGTAAATACATTTTAATAGTGTGAGGATGATTTTATCCCATCTCAAAAGACTATGGTGCACATGCATCAAAATTCGGTAAAGCGATTCCTTATTAGCGATACATAAGGAATCGCAAATAAGGATTCGTTTTTCGGTACGCATGTACAGATTCGGTAATTTTTAGCGATTTGGTAAAAATCGCTAAAGAAATCCGAATACACGATAGCGATTCCTTAAATAAAAAATGAGCTATTACCGAATTCGGTATTAGCTATTTCGGCAATAGCAAAATCGGTAATAGCGAATTTGTAAAAAACGTGTTGCTCCGGAAGCAGGCTGATGACATCACAACCAGTAAGTCATCCAGCCCATGCTTCATTCAGTGCCCTGAGGAGCTCAGAGGAGGAGGCAGAGCACAGAAGCTGACCTGAGAGACTTCACCCTCACAACCCAGCTACACTACACCTATCCAGGATGGACAACAATGCTGCAAATACATCTGCTCCGCCAAGGAGGAGGAAAAGAAAGTTCTCTGATAGGGAACTTGAACACTTGATAGAGGGGGTGAGCAGCAACCAAGATACTTTTTGGAAAGTTGTCCCTCAAGGTGCCAGAAGCTGAGAAGTGCAAGATATGGCTGCGCATAAAGGAAAGGGTAAATGCTGTGGGAGTCACACACTGCAGCATTGACGTCCTGAAGAAGAGGTGGTATGACCTCAGGAAACATGCGAAGGAGCGCATTGCAGAAAGTACCCGCCAACACAGCCCTGAAGGACCTCTCTGAGGGGACTTTTGAGCCAGAGGCAGTCGTGAGAGTCACCCAAATGGACACTTCAGGCGCAGCTACCACACAACAAGGTAAGATGCAAGCCTGCGCTAATATGCTGCGTATTGTATAACATGCACATCCCCTCAGGCTAATCAGTGTGCAGGAAGAAGTGCATTACACATATACCCTCACATACGAATTGCATCATGGGAGTTGTAGTCATGTTAGCCAAGTGTGAATGTATGATCACCAATGCGCAAGAAATGAGACCAGCAGTACAAGTCCAACAGTGTTTCTAAATATGTTATTTATTATGTGAAAAGTAGGCTAAATGATAAACAGATAGAGTAATAAAATAATATAACAATGCATCTCCGGTGGACTCAGATGACAAGCGAGCGCCTCATCATTTTGGAGACACCGGCAGAGACAGATGGAGAGACTCCGCAGGACCCTCAATCCACACCACCACCACCACAACCGACAACACTACCACCACCACCGACAACACCACCACCACCCCTGACAACACCACCACCAAGACGCAGGGCACATGTCCCCGCCCTGCAGGTAATGGAAACAGAGCTGAGCCCAGCACCCACAAGAGTTTCCAGCTAGATACGTGTTACTCCGCCAGCTCCAACACCAGCATGTGGCCGAGTCAGACAGCGGCGCAGGTCCATGGGCAGGATTGCGGCAGGATCCGAACTGGCTCCAAATGTCTATGGTGGGGTAGAGTCCCAGATGCTGCGTGTTCAGCTCCTGCAAGGGAGACATATGGGCACAATGAACCTCAATATCTCAAAACTGGCCAAACATGATGACAGACGCTGTGTGTCACCTGACCACAGTTGTAGCGGAGGGGAATCAAGAAATCAACAAGACCCTACAGGAGCTCACCCGTGGTGTACTAGCAGGACAACACAGTGAGCGTAGGAGGCATCGGCAGAGCTTGCTTCGTTCTTCTGCGTCTACTAGGGCCATGACCAAGCTCTGCAAAAGCACTGCTTTCTTATCACGACGCTCCGTGTCACTGCAGATAGACCTAGGAGATTACTGCAGGGATGTACCGAAGGCCGTAGGCCAGGTGACCACTGCTGTGGAACATCTACAGTCTGGGACATTCAGTGCTAGCAACTTGGGAGAGGAGGAGGGCAGGGAGGCGGCATCAAGCGTAAGTAGCGTGTCCGTGCAGGAGACCAGTAGCAGGAGGTGCAGTTCACGCAGCTCAACAGCCACAGGCACACATCGTGGTGATGTTGAGGAGGCATGCGACAGGAGGCAGGGGGTACATGGCAAGAGGCGCTAGACAAGCAGTTCCGCCTGTTTGTCCATGGTGGTGTAACCTTGGGCCACTGAAATATTGTGACTGCACTCCAGTGCTGTTAACGGATATATTTCTTTTCACAATGGATTCAATCACCGTCATGTTTCCTAAATATGAATATTTACTTTGACAAGTGCTCATGTGAATTAAACATTTACATTCAACAATATTTTGTGATGGCTCATTCTTAACCGGCTCTGAAGTGATGTTGTGTGATATATGTCCGCCTCCTCTGACCTCCAGCTGTGTTTGGCACGTGTGACTGTCGGTGTTGTGTGGGTGGTTGGTCATCCCGATCGTTGTCATTTCCATCCATCTCAATTGGTATCCCCCTTCTGGTTGCAATGTTGTGCAGCATGGCACATACTGCTACAATCCTGCAGCAGGTCCCGGGGTTATATTGCAATGCACCACCAGTCTTATGTAAGATCCTGGAGCGACTTTTCAGGATCCCAAATGTTCTCTCAACCACATTTCTGGTGCTAATGTGTGACGCCTTGTAGCGTTGAGGTAGGGGGTGAAGATATATTCCCGCAAGGTGATTGCGCTGTCACCTACAGGGGGGGAAGCAAAGGCTTAGCATCAGTAATGCAAATACATATGTGATAATGGTGTAATGAATAGATATATGTATGTACCAAGTAGGTGTCCCTCTCCGAATTCACTGTTGAGCAGACGCCTGTGGATGCCACTGTGTCGGAATATATATGCGTTGTGTGTGCTCCCTGGAAATTGTGCCACTATGTCCGTAATTATGTGCTTGGCATTGCACAAGACCTGCACGTTGATCGAGTGATAGGCCTTCCTGTTACGGAAGATGTACTCGTTGGCTGAGGGGGGACAGATGAGGACATGCATGCAGTCAATGCATCCTATGACATGGGGGAATTGGGCCACCTGGTAGAAGTCCTGTTTGGTCTGGTTCAACTGCTGTGGGGTTCTGTGGAAGGTGATGTGGGTATGTATCATTGTCAGCATGGCATCAATGATTTTACGGAAGAAGCGTGAAAGTGCGCTTTGTGAGACACCTCCCGCTACCTCTACGACCCCCTGGAAACTTCCAGACGCCAGTAGGTGCAGGCTGCATAGGACCTGAACGTGCGCAGGAATGGGATTGGTCCTACGGGTCTGGTGCTGCAGTAGTGGTTCCAGGTCAGCAATTAGGAGCATTATCATGGCACGATTCAGACGGTACTTGTCATATACTTCATCCACATTTTGGCCTAGCAATGTAATGCGCACTCTGAATACCCTCTCCTGGATCCTCCTCCTGCGCTGTGCTGCTGCATTTATTCTCATCCTCCTTGCAAGCACGTGGAGGGCTGCCATTTTGAAAAAATTACGGGGTCTCCAGTGCCATTTTCGAAGGTTTTCTGATTCATT
This sequence comes from Lissotriton helveticus, assembly GCF_964261635.1. Classification (NCBI taxonomy): domain Eukaryota; kingdom Metazoa; phylum Chordata; class Amphibia; order Caudata; family Salamandridae; genus Lissotriton; species Lissotriton helveticus. The sequence goes on from NC_136062.1 coordinate 273,140,884, forward strand.
ACACCTGTGGAAAACTTTGAATTTTTTTTTTGTGTTTCAGCAACTCCTGGTTGAGATTCCCCTTATTCTGCTCATGCTAAATAGCGATTTGATGATTTTCGGTATTAGCAAATTTTGATGCATTCATTTGTGATTCTTTGTTTGCTAATCGCTATTGGCATGCGTAATTGTTGTTTTCGCTATTTCCGATGATTTATTTTGCGATTCGGTAATTTACAGTTTTTTTTAACGATTCTTTAGTTTTTTCGCTATTGGGGTTGATGCATTGGAATATGTTGTTTGATGCTCGCTAACAGCCTATTTTACCGATTCAATAATTAAGCGAGGACAATTTTGCTTGATGCGTGGGCGCAGTACAATTCTTTTTAATAAGGTTAAGGCACACCGTGTGTAGGAAAGTGCCCTTTTTTGCATTGTTACCCCCCACTTTTTTCCTGATGTTGATGCTCTTTGATTAAGTGTGTCCTGGGCTTCTGTCTGCCAACCAGGTACCCCAGGCCTGAGTTCTTTGCCTAAAACTGTACCTTTGCACCCGAAATTGGCACCTCTCTGGCCACACGTAAGTCCCTGATAAAAGGTGCAATGGGTACGAAGGACAGGTGAAGCCTCTAAGGACTCTAAGGACTGCAGCATATATTGTGCCACCCTTAGAGGTCTGTACCTTAACCCACACACACTGCCCTGGCAGGCTGTATGTAGTGGTGCAGAGAAAAGTGAAGTCGACATGGCACTTGTGTGACATGCCTACAACCCACTGCCTGTGGTATAGGTAATACACTCCTCTAGATGGGTGCATTACACCACTGGCGAGGGTACAGGTGCATGAGCCCTGTACCCCTACAGTGCCTAAGTCCATTATTAGGAATTGTAAATGCAGTAAAGTCATATTGCGTATGTGGTTTGGGAGTTTGTCATTAGGAACTCCACAGCACCATAATGGCTTTACTGAATTCTGGGAAGTTTGGTATCAAACTTCTCAGTCCAATAAACCCACACTGATGCCAGTGTGGAATGTAATGCCAAATGCATTCAGAGGGCATCTTAGAGATGCCCCCTGAAGAACAACCTAACTCTAGTGTCCTGGCTGAGTGGCTGCTCATCAGCTGCCACCCCAGACATGTTTCTGGACCCCTGGGTCAAGAACCTCCCGCTCCCGGGGTTCTGAAACAAAGCACATCCTGAGCAAAGGTGCCAAGACTCCTCCCCCAGGATGAGCAGGGTCCATGAAGGAGAAGCTTCAAAGGCTTGCCGCCTTGGTGACCTGACCCAGCCATTTTCTGCTCCCAACAATTGGCCCCACTGGTTCTAACCCCCATTTTGGGAGGCAGAATCGGCAGGAAAACCAAGAGGAGGAGAGGTGTGCCCACCTTTGCCAACTCCACCCCTCAGGTGAAGGAGGTGAGGCGACGCACACCTCTCTTGAAGATGGGATAGGGTGGCTGCCAACCAGAACCCTGCCTCCTCAGACAAGCAAGAAGAAGAAGGACCGAAGAGCTGTGCTGAGGGAAGAAGAGTAGGACACCATCTGCCCCGGCCCCAGCCCTACCGGCCTGCTCTGTCTTCCCTACAAAGACTTTGTCTCCCATGAACACCTGACTTGCTCAGGAGACAGACTCTGGCTCTGGCCGAATCCGCAAGTCTGCACCTGATGTCCGCAGTCCGAGTTCTAGTGGTCCAACACCACGAGGAGGCCCCCCACAGTGAACCTGATCTGGTGATTCCTGACCAACCTCAAGCCTCCCAAGGACACCTGCAGCCTCTATCTGGAGGTTCCCCCACCCCAACCGTGACCGGAGCTGGTAAGGAAATCCAATACCTAAAGACAACCCTGCACCTGACGTTCCACGGCCTTGGGTGGCCCAACCAATGGTGTCCAAGCGACCCCCTGCATCCCAACTTACCTCTCCAACTCATGGTTGCCTCCAGTAAGTCTCCTGGATCCAACCTGCAGTGTTTGTTCCGACCGGAGATCTCCATCGAAACCAACAGGGCACCAGATGCCAAATCAGCACCCTGCACCCTGCCGCTCCTGTGCCGCTACGGGTGCACCTTGATAAAAATAAAATACAACCGAAGAAACATTTTTGATACAAAAATTGGTCTCAAGTCAGTCTTTGAGTGTGTGACATCATTTCTTGCCTGAGTGTGTACAATAAATGTTTTGCTTTGATAAAGCCTTACTGCTCACCCACACTACCACAAGTAGAGAGTAAGGTATTATCTACTTTTACCTCTGTAAGCCTTTGGGGATCCACTGGACTCTGTACACACTATATCTTACTTTGGTATAGTATATACAGAGCCAGCTTCCTACACTGTATATCAATCAATCAATAATACTTTTATTTGATTTCGTTAAAAATCATAAAAGAATGGCAAAAGCACATAATACAAAAATGATTTAAAATAGGGGTCTGTAAAGTGCTAAAGATAAAAACACAGTGCGGTCATATACTCAATCATTATCAACAGTTAAAAAAAAAGTATTACATTAGTAATCAGTGCAATTTATAAACAATATAAGGCGGTTCCAATCGTGTCAGTGCAGTTGAAGAATGTCCAGGCAGTCATGTCATAGCCACTCGAGTTAATTCATTTTTTTGTCCAATTCTTTGGCTGCCATTTTCCAAAAGGTAATGGCTCGGCAGGACAGCTGGATTGACAGGCCTCCAAAGTATGACTGCGGCTCTGCATGTCCTTAATAGATTTTTCCTAAAGATCTCGCGAAGGACAGCTTTTTGAGTTTGTAATTGTGAGAAGGTGTAGTAGCGTCTCTTCTCCTTGACCGCACCATCAGCATTCTTTTGTCGGCTAGGTAAACTTCCATTTCTGGGTCAAGTCCTTGTGGGGAATGACCCTAGCCGCAACAGCGTCAGATAGTGCTTTTTATGATGAGAGAAGTGTTCACACAAATACGGTTGGGGTTTCAGCATCTGATATGATTGAATCACTGGCCATGCATGATTTTTCTTGGAAAAGGCAGTTTTGTCTATTAATAACAAGATTCGTTTGGGGGCACTATTCACTATATTTTTAAACCCAGAATAAGAGGTAGTTGTGTGCCAGGCCTCCTCAAGGTGTAGGTCCACAAGTGATTCTTTTAAAACTGTAACAATGGAGTTGTTTAGCCACGCTTGCTTCTCAATATCTTTCCAGCAAAAGTGTGCTAAAGAGTTGTCTTCTGCTTGCCACATCCTCCAATAATTTTTGACCACCGCCCCTTGCTTGGCTGTTTTCTGGTTTTTAAGCCCGTATTCCAATCAAATTAGTGCCTGAGAAATGTGCTGGGGAATTGAAAACAGGCTTTTGAAGAAACTCAATTGGGCTTGATTTAAGGCGGCGGCGTCTTTTGTGTTCATGATTTCCGACCCATACGATATGGTTGGTAGGAATTTTGCTGCAATTACCTTAAGCAGTTGACCGGTTGAGCAGCCTTTTAGCTTCCTCTGTAAGATTTTGAAAGCATAGAGGAGTTGTTTTGCTTTCATGTTCCCTTGGTCCAGGTGTTGCTTAAAGTTAAGGTTGTGGTCGAGTTGGAATTCTAGGTATTTGTGTGAATCTACCTGGGATATTGGTTTATCATCAAGTGCTTTATACAGTTTCGGGCATATGCATATCAAATTTTTGGCTACCACAGAGTCGACACGCTGTGGTCTCCAGCTTGGATAATTTGCTAATGAAGGAATCTTTCCAAAGTGCAATGCCATCAGTTGTTTATTTAGGTGGACCGAAAATGTATGGTCTAGATAGACCGCTGGTTTAAGAGCTTCATAGTTGTTGATCACCATCCAGGCGTGGGATCTAAGGCTAAAAGTACTTTTGCCAAGTATTAAAGAAAGAAGTTTGTCAGCTTTATTTATTACTATTTTGAATGTTGTGAAAGGCAGATTTATGTTCCAAAGGTCGCTGGTGCAAGTTGACCTAAGCGCATTATAAAGGATTGATTGTACACTGATTTTTTTGTCTTTCTCAAGTTCTAATCATATTGCTTCATTAAGTCCAGAACTCTCTATGTTTTGATTTAGTCGATACCAGACCTTTAAAGATGTTTACATTCTGCCTATTGTTTCATTCATGAGCCTGAATTCAAGACGCACTTGCGCCGGCGAAGCTGTCTGGGGAAGTTGTTATTAATTTATTAAGGAGAGCTGAATCTTTTCTGCATGAGGCAGTACTAGCAAAAGTTACAGATGGAAGAGTTGTTGCTGCTATTACAGAGAGCAGCGGTCTGAACGATGGACCTTACAGTTTTTTTGCCAGTGACCTGTATGCAAAGGTTAGTTCACACGCACGCTAAGCCATATAATTGTTCTGCTCATGGTGGTTTAGTTTATTGTCAATACAAAATCCCAGGTATTTGTAGGAGGATACTTCCTCCAGATTTTTACCATCTATCCAGATGTTCTGATGAAGACTAGACCTATTACTAATGTGCATTGAATACATTGATTTCTAATTTGTTTGCTGTTAAGATGTCTGTCATTTCGGAAAGTAATCTTTGTAAGCCAATCTTATTTAGACTCATTAAGAACATCATCTGCATAGGAAAGATGTGATAGAGGTAACGGACCCAAGTGCGGTGGGTGGGAGTTGATCTTATTGAGCTTATCGGACAAGTCTGACATAAACAGGTTAAAAAGATGTGGTGCCAGCACACATCCTTGTTTCCAGCCCTTGTTTGTGTTAAATTTTCTCGAAACTCTAGAACCGTTGCCAAGTTTTACTCTCAGCCAAGTTTGGGAATAGAAGAGCATTATTCCTTTTAGAATTCTGTTGGGTATATTCCAGGTCCAGAGTTTGTTCCACAAAAGGTGCTGGTCCACACTGTCAAACGCAGCTTTTAAAACAATAAAACAGAGGTGAAGGCTCTGTTTTTTTCCTGATAAAATATTGGAGATAGTTCCAATCCCTTTTCTAAATCCAGTTTGGTTGTTTGGGATCAAATTGAGTTTGTCCGACCAGTTCACCCGATCTTCCAGGATAAAGGAGACGTGATACTTTGCTTCTACATCCAGCAGTGCAATAAGCATGTGATTTGATGGATTTGTTTTGTCGCCTCCTTTGTTTACAGGTGTAATGATTGATCCTTGCCAGCTGGATGGTATTTGGTTTTGGTACTCCACTTCTTTAAAGACCGCAGCCAGGTGGTTGCTCCAAAAATATGGTTTCTGTTTAAAGATGGCTTGCGGGATGCCATTAGGCCCTGGAGCACCATCTCCTCTAATTTTGTTTATTATATTTGTTATTTTCTCCACGAAGTAGGGAGAGTAGTATATTTTATTTTCCCCTCGAATATCAGATCCCTCATTCCTGCCTGACAGATGTGCTAAAGTTTCGCTGGACTTCGCTAGGTCTTGGTGACTCGGGCCGTCCGCAGGATTCTGAGTCAGTCATAGAGAATATGTGTTCTCTATACATTTCTTTGTTATATAATTAGCCCAATCATGTTCTTGTACATGGCCTGTTCAGATGGTTTATCATTTGCCAAAATTTACTCGAGTTAGGTTGCCTTGCGCTGTATAATAATTTGGACGAAAATATCTCCTTAATCATTCTTTTGTCTTCCCATAGTCTCTTTTTGTAAAGTTTCCTCAGTTGCTGAAATGCTTCCCATGTGGTTCCATCATAGTCCGTTGAATGAAGTTTCCTAATTGATTTTTTTAGGTCATGTTTCAAGTTTTGGACTGTCAATAGTACTTCTCTGTTTGTTGGATTTAGCTTCAGGAAATGTATTGCCATCAGCTAGTGAAGTATGGCAAGGGATGAGGTAACCACCATGCCCGGTGGAATGAAGTGCAATCCTCAACACTTCAAAAGAAAAAGTGGGCGAAGTAAAAGTGTGCTCTTATTTCAGACCTATTGCCCTGCCCTCTCTGAGGTATTTATGATCTTTTGAATTAATTTACTTGCCTTTTCATTACTTAAGGTGGCCGCTGCATTTGACAAAGTAACAATGGGTTTTGGATGAAAAATATCTGGGACATATTGGCAGCACTTTTTGGGTTCTCGTTTGTCTTTTATGTCAAATTTGGTTTTTTTGGTTTTAGAGTTGAAACAATACAAGACAAACATTGGCGGAAGACACCAGTACAACTTACAGATCAAGAGTTACAGAAAGCTGGATAACAATGTTCAGTTTGTGTACTAGGACTCGATCTGCAATGATTGCTCACTCCATGACCCCTGCTGGCCCAGACCAGGCAGATCATGTGTCACTACTCAAGAAGCCTGCATTGTTAATCATGTTATTCTTTGGTATTTTCATCTCCCCCTCCCCCCAAGCCCCTTCAAAACTCAATGATAAACAAAAGTAAATATACTATGGTATCCGGTCAAAAAAAAGTTCAAGCTTGGTCGTGAGTGAGAACAAGTCAATGGGGACAGGGAATGCCCTGAACCTCCAAGAGCTCCCAACCCCAGGTCATGGGCCTCTCGGGAATACTAGATATGGAAGAGGTGGAGAGCCCTCAATGTGGACCCATATGCAAATAAGGGTAGACCCTTTGACAAATATTCAACCAGGGGGCCCAAACATAGTCAAACCCCTTTCTCGAGTCCTCCACTATATCCGCCATTCATTCAATCGCTAGTGCTTGCCATAACCTGGCGTGCCATTGCGTAAGGGAGGGGGCCTCCACCTTTTTCCAAGCTGCTGCTAATGCCATCTTGGCTGCCCCCAAGCACAGCCCCATCACGGAGCGGTCCCCTTGTGTTTGACGTTTCAAGCTGGGATCCCGAACCCCCAGGAGAGTGTGTTCCATGGTTGCAGGAATTGGCTAGCCCAGGATCAGCTGATTGGGGATAATGTTTCCTTTCAGAAGAGCTGGATGCATGGGCAGCCCCACCAAATGTGCCTGAAGTCCCCCAGTAACCCGCAACCCCTCCAACATCTATCTGAGGCAGCAGGAAATATTGTGTGCAGTTTCTGAGGGTGTGGGTACCAATCGTACATAATTTTATAGTGAGCTTCCCTTAAGAACATGGACCGGTTGTATTTGGGGATGTCCCTGCATAGGGAGTTCCATTGTTTTTCCTCCAGTGGAGTGGTCAAGACTGAGTCTCAGAACCTTTGCTGTCTAGGCGTTGAGTGAGACCCCAGATCCCGTATGAGTGAGTAAAGGAAGGAGATGGTCCCTTTCCTGGAAGCCCCCGTTTGTGCAAACTGTTCAATGGGAAGTAACTCCTTAGTTGCGGCTAGCCGAACTTGTGGTTGTTGAACCCAGTGTTTGAGTTGTATGTAGTGGTATTTTTCGGAAGGCTGGAGTTTAAATGTTTTAGTGCAGTCCTCAAATGTAAGTAGCTTCCCCTGTTTATAAAGATCAGATATCATGAGGCAACCACCCTCTCCCCAGCTGTCGAATGGCCCCTCCTGAAGAGCTGGAGGGAACACAGGGTTAAAGTGGATGGGGGTATAGGGAGATGGGAAGATGGTAAGGGGTGTGTATCTGGCAAGGTCATCCCAAACCCTCAGGGTGGTAGCCGTGGGGGTGCTAATATAGGCATTTCATGGCCGATTGTATTTCTTTTTCCACAGGAGATCCCAAATTGTCCTGCCCACTATTTGTCGGTCCATGTGAAGCCAGAATTTGTCCGATTCACGGAGTGACCAGTCAGTGATCACTCTGAGTTGAGCCACTCTGTAATACCCCAAGAAATCCAGCAAGTCAATCAACCTTTCCCCGCGCCTTGGTTAACACTCGATGCGACTCTGACCCTGCCAAATGAACTTAGTGATCATTTTTTTCAGGTCGCTAATGAGAGCCCTTTCTTCCAGAATCGGAAGACCCGGGAAAAGATAAAGCAGCCTAGGGAGAACGTTTATTTTGATGGCGTTGACTCGCCCTATCCAGGAGATGTAGGCTGTTCTCAATCTGGCCAAGTCTGCTTTTAGCTGGTGTAGCAAGGGAGGATAATTAGCTCCATAGAGGTGCATTAGCTTAGGAGTGAGTCTGATACCCAGGTGTGTGATGTCTTTGAGTTTAGTTTGGAAAGGGGACATTGTTTCTGTGCTCCGCATAGTCTCCTTGGGTAAAGAAAGATTAAGGAGATAGGACTTCGAAAGGTTTACCTTAAACCCCGAGGCTTGCTCATATAAGGCGAGTTCTGTTTGGATGGCTGAGCGAGAGTACATCGGCCTCGTGATTGGGAGCAGCACGTCATCTGAAAAGAGAGATATTGTGCTCGTCTGTTCCGAACGGGACCACCCCCCTATGCAAAGATTGAACTGGATGCGTTCTGCTAGGGGCTCGATGCTGAGAGCAAAAAGCAGGGGAGATAGTGGGCAGCCCTGCGTAGTTTCCCGGGAGAGATCAAAGGGTCCAAAGCCACCCCATTCACCAAAACTCAGGAACTCGGAGAGGAGTAGTTGGCAAGCACCATACCTATAAAGGTCTTGTTGAACCCAACCGCCTCAGTGTTTGAGTCAGAAAGTCCCAGTCGACCCGATCAAAGGATTTCTCTGCATCTAGCGAGAGAAGGGCTGTTGGAATAACTTTCCTCTGCACCTTCTCAATGATGTGTACCACCCTCCGTAGATTATCATGAGTTTGCCTCCCCTTAATGAAGCCCGCTTGATCTGGCTTAATGAGCAACAGCATGAGATGTTCTAAGTGAGTGGCTAAATATTTTAGAGTACAATTTTGCGTCCAAGTTCAAGAGTGCGATAGGCCTGTAAGAGGCACAACTTGTGGGATCTTTTCCTGGTTTGGGGATAACGGCAATCAGTGCTTCCCCCATGGAGGGGGTCACCCGCTGTGATGCAGCCATGTCATTATAAAGTGTCACTAAATGGGGAACTAGCTCTGGCACGAAGGTACCATAGAAGTTGGCATTTAACCCATCTGGGCCAGGTGGCTTTTGAAGCTTAAGCATGTCTATCGCCTTTTGAACTTCCTCACTAGAAATAGGTCTGCTTAGATCTTCGTTTTTGGAAGCCGGTACCTGAGGCAGAGCAAGAGCCTCGAGATATTGCTCCTGGACTGCAGTTTCTAACGGGTCAGTGGTACTCTGTCTTTTAAAAGACCAATTGTCACACTGAGCCATTTGCGTTGTGTTTCATATTTATTTATTGTTATATTACAATTGCTTTGAAATTATACAAGATTATGCCGAAATAATGGGCCTTCTTTCAACCCAGGTATACTGAGTACAATAAATGCCTGTCAATACATGCCTTAATAGGGATGTACTTTAAGTGCATTCAAGGTTCTGGGTATCAAAATCTTGTTAACTCTATAACTAGTCAGATGTGGTCCTGTATGACATTTTTCCTCGTTTCACCCTCTACCAAGTTGGGCACCTACCAAAGTAGCTCTGTGGTGTGAGGTATCTTTGACTACTCAGATCTGCTAAGTAACTTCTTGCACTATTTAAAGTGCACAGCATTGTTTACTAAGGCAGAATTATCTTAAAATGCATTTCCCTGCTTACATCAGAACTATATTCTGATTGCTATTAGTTTGCCATCCTGTGATAATAATTTTGTCGGAATTTGTCAGCCTGGCAAGGAATCACCCATCACCATTTGATTTTGAAGATCCATTGCATAATTATTTTTATTTGATAATAGGAGACATGCAGTGCTTAATAATATGAATTGTATGCTTTCTTTTTAAACTTAGGTCAGGTATCAGAGGTGAAATTCTGTTAAATATCACATCTCGTACTGCACTTTGGACTTGATTGATCCTGTCCAAAGTCATCATTTTGGGAGACCTTGATTAGCCTTATAAAAGCATTGTGTATTACCAAAAATGTACTTGCACCTCTTTCCTCACAGCAAGCAGATGATCTACAACATGGATACTTCTCAGTAGTGATGCTTCCAATAAGGGGAGCGTTATGTTACATATATCTTTATTAAAATACTTGAGGTTCACTTCTTATTTGACCTGTACTTTGATGAAGATGCTGCAAAGACTGCTTTCTCGAAACATTGCCCAATCCATTCTTTTTCCCAGTCTCGCACTGTAGGAGGGAGCGGCGCTCCCCATCGCTGGGCAATGTTTCTCTTGGCTAGCATTAGTCCCAATGTAACCCATTGTATCAAGCAGACATTCAAATCTGTTGGCTCCCAAATGTTTAATAGGCACCTGCGGGCTTCAATTCGAAGTTGCACGGACAAGACAGTATTAATTATGTCATGAATATTGCACCAATAGGGTTGGATCAGCTCGCATTCCCAGACTATATGAAGAAAGGTTCCCAGCTGGCCACATCCTTGTCTACAGTCTCCCTTGTCTGCCCTCCCCATCCACACCAATTGAGGCCCTGTTGCATATACCCTGTGTAGGAATTTTAGTTGGATAAGTTGGAGACAAGCTAGTATCGCCACCACTCTGGGAGAGGAGATAGCCTCCTGCCACTCGTTGTCGTCCATCTCAATGCCATCTCTGGTCCACTTCTCTCGGAGAGGCTGGAGAAGGATCCAAGATGTTGTTGACCAGCTTTTTGTATATCAGTGAAATGGTACTTTCAGGAATGTGGCCGTCTAATATTCTATCTTCTAGTGGGGATTTTTATGGTAACGTGACCTCGGGCTGTAGGTGAGTGCGTAATGCGTGTCTGACCTGCGTGTAGCAGAAGCATTCCGAGTCGGCCAACTTGTACTGTTGCTGCAATGCGGCGAATGACTTAATGTCTGATTTTCCCCACAAATCGCCTATATGGGAAATATCTAGAGATCCCATTTGTTGAACCCCTTACTCCCCGTAAGTGGATAGCGCCGGGGCCTGGAGTAGAGGGCTCTGTTAAAGTTCCCCCCAGAGAGGAGCCATCTATCCATGCTATAACCTGGGTCTCCAGGCTGGGCGTAAGTGCAGTGGTTAATGGAGGACAGGTGAGCTGCCCAATAGTACAATTTGATATTGGGAAGGCTGATGCCGCCATCATACCAGCTCAAGGAAAGCTTACCTAGGGCGATACGTGGTTTGCCATTCCACAATAGATCCCTTTGGGGGCCCTCTAGTTCGCTGAAATAGGATGCGGGTATCGGGTCCAAGGAGTTCTGGAGGGCATACAAGAAGCGGGGTAAAGACATCATTTTAAAGAGCAAAACAACGAGTGGTACGCAGTTCCCCAGACAGGGAGGCTAGAAGAGGGGGAAGTGAACCAGGAAGTGGGTGGAGGCACACCTAAGGGGGAATCTCCCCTTTGGAACTAAAACCCTCACACACCCAGCAAGCTAGGTGCAATGCTTCATCATATGGGTTTGCCCCTTGTCGGGTCGGCGGTGCAATACCCATTGGGCACCCATAAAGGGGCTCTTTAACGGAGATCTTTTGTTCCTGCCGTTTGGTGCCGTGGGTGTGAGGGCCCTAGGGAAAGAGTGTAGATGTGGATGGGTGGTGAATTAAAAAAGGTTAGATAGTCCACTGGGTAAGTTTAATAACATGATAATCTGCCTTATTAAAAATTGTGAAGAGAGGCTGCTCGCTGGTGCAATGATCCAGAAGAGCAATGCTCTACTCTGTGTTTTACTGGTCAACATGTTTCATGCTGAGTGTTCAATAAGATACGGTGTATTTCGTCAGGACCTAAAAAAGAAGCTATCTACACCGTGGTATGGTGAAAGTGTTCTACCCACCACTGGACTCTGGGGGCGGACAGAGAGTCCCGCCACTTCTAGTGATACCCTATAAACCAGAAGCGCTGGCTTCAACGGTCTTCTCAGTATGAAGCACCTCAAATGTAGGTGCCCTGTCCTTTTGAAGGACTCACTCTTCAAACCTACCCGCGCGCTGGGAGAAGAGAGAAGCCATTTTAAAGAGGGCAGCCTTCCCTAGCAGGGAAAATGGGGGAGCGTCTTGTTATGTTATGTTATGTTATGTTATATGGGACTTTTATAGCGCAACGGCTACTCCAAAGGAGTGTCCCGGCGCTTTATGCTCCAGACCTTAAGAGAGACTAGAGAACATAACAGTAAAAACAGAAACCAGAAAGGGAGAGGCACACTAACCAGAGAACAGCCAGGTCTTTAGACCCTTCCTAAAGACAAGCAAGTTAGATGTGGCCCGCAAAGACAGTGGTAGGGAGTTCCATAGCTGGGGGGCAAGGAATCTAAAGGACCGACCGCCCAGTCGGGCCCTCTTTATACGTGGCACCACCGCCAGAGCCAATGACTCCGATCTTAAGGATCGTGCAGGCCGGTAAAGGTCCAGCCTCTTCTGGAGGTATTTTGCACCATTGGCATGCAGGGCTTTATGGGCTAAGGTCATAGCCTTAAACATTATCCTCTTCCGTATAGGAAGCCAATGGAGGGATAGAAGTAGGTTTGAGGCACTAGTACGGCGATGCAGGCCAAAAATCGCTCGTGCTGCAGCGTTCTGGGTCACCTGCATGCGCTGTAAGAAATATTCTGGCACACCCAGATACAGAACATTTGCAAATTCCAATCTGGATCCAATAAGTGCCTGAACAGTTATCCTGCGATGTTCCTCGGAAAGTAGGGGAAAGAACTTTCGAAGCATCCTGAGGATCCCGAAACACGTTCCTGTAAGAGTAGCCACCTGGGATTTGAGCGAAAGCTCATTGTCGATTTTAACTCCCAGGTTCTTAGCCCATTTAGATGACTGAGCTGGGGGGAACATGTCAGCGGGCCACCAACCATGCCAATCCGGTTCCGATGGGCATCCGAAGAAAAGTATCTCGGATTTATCCGAGTTGCACTTGAGGCTGTTAAGTTGGAACCAATTAAAAACAGCCCCAAGGCACTCACGGATACTTTCCCCATCGAAATCTTGGCTCTTACGGCAGGTGAACAGAAGCTGGGTGTCGTCAGCATAAGAGACGATCCGGGCCCCATAGGATTCCGCCAATGTCGCCAGAGGGGTCATGAGGATGTTAAATAGAGTAGGGCTCAATACTGAGCCCTGAGGAACTCCGACTCCCAATGGCGGCATTTCGGCAGATCCAGACGGGACCCAGATCGTCTGTCGGCGGTGGGCTAGAAAGGAGCGAAACCAATTGAGCACCGTCCCCCCTAGACCGATGTCATGTAGCCTAGTGAGGAGATCCCCATGGGGGACGGTGTCAAACGCCGCCGACAGGTCTAACATGACTAACATCACCCTGCCTCCGGTGTCCAGCACCTCCTTCACAATCTCAGAGACTTCCAGGAGCGCCGTCTCGGTGCTTAGGTTCGATCGAAAGCCCGATTGGGACTCATGGAGCAGCTCGTTCGACTCCAAGAAGTTGGAGAGCACGCTGTGAACGTGTTTCTCTAAGATATCTACAGCTGCCCCTAAGGTAAGCTACTCACGTCGGGAGCTACTAAGCCTCAGACCCCCCACCTCCCCTTGTGAATACATTCATGACCTAAATGGACCTTTCATCCGCTGTTCCCTCTGCAAGCCAGTCCAGCTCAAACTACCTACAAAACCTCACAAGCCCGCTGGCCTGAAACTGGCATCGTTAAACTGCCGATCGCTCCCTAAACACGCGACGCAGATTAACCACCTCATAGAAGACCAGGAGATTGACATCCTCTTCCTCACGGAAACATGGCTCGCCCCACATTCGGAGTCAGACATGGTGCTAGCTACCCCACCGGGCTTCCTCATTCAGTCCCTACCCCGCCCCTTAGGCCGAGGTGGTGGTGTTGCCATCATTCATCGGGACTACCTTCATTGCAAATCCGGCGATGCGCAGATCCCTGACTCTGAAAGCCTGCAATTTGCAATCAAGCTAGACCCGACCAACTCACTGACAGGAGTCCTTGTTTACCGCCCTCCCGGTCATCCAGGCCCTTTCGCTAGCTCTCTCCTGGACACTGTAGCGACCCAGGCACACTCCTTATCAAATTTCCTGATCGTAGGGGATCTAAACATCCATCTGGATGACCCTACCGACCCGGCAGCAGCTGACCTGATCTCCGATCTGGCAGCACTTGACATCCACCTCCTTAATTCTGGAGCCACTCATACTAAGGGTCACCTGCTGGATCCAGTGTTCACTAACACCCCTGCGATGCAAGTGAAGGAGGCCTCTCCCTTACCCTGGACAGACCATTTCTTAGTCTCCTTCCTACTACCAGGATCTTTCAGGACACCTCAAAAACCGCCTACCTACATCAGAGACAGGACCTGGTCCAGACTTCCCACCGAACAATGGGCCAGGAATCTTAAAAACACCATCCCTGGACACGCAGAAGACCCGGTTGTCGCAGACAGTAATTTCAGAGAGTGGATCACCACCTCCCTGGACTCCGTACTCCCACTAAGAACCAGGGAGGATAAAAACGGTAAACCCGGGTCCGCCCCGTGGTACACTTCGGACCTCCGACTACTCCGCAAAAACTGTAAAAGAGCCGAACGGCTCTGGAGGAAAGACTGGCAGCACACCAACAAGGAAGCATACCATAATACAGTCAGACTCTACAAAGATGCCATTAGGCACGCCAAAGCTTCCCATTATGACACGCGGATAACAGAATCCTCCAATTCGGCCAGGGAATCCTTCCTAATTGTTAAGGAGCTGCTTAAAGTACCTAACTCTCCTTCCTCCAGTTCCCCCCCGGTGGACAGAAGTAATGATCTAGCCACCTATTTCGACGACAAAATCGCCCGTATTCTAGCTTCCCTCCCATCTCCTGGTCCCGGCAGCCATTTGGACAATCCTCCACCTCCCAGCCAGACCGAAAATAATCCCCGCCCTCAACTTGCGACATTCAGGCCAGTAACATACGTAGAGGTAGAACGAACCATGACCAAAATGAGAAGCGGATCACCTCTGGATCCGGCTCCCATTAGATTCCTCAAAACCGTGGCCCCTGTCATCGTCCCCACGGTCATGGAGCTTATTAATAGCTCACTTGCCCAGGGATCTGTTCCTGCCAGCTGGAAGAGCGCCGTGGTAAAAGCACTCCTAAAAAAACCCCAGCTCGATCCAGCAGATATGGCAAACTACCGACCAATATCACTCCTTCCGGCAATCAGCAAGGTAGCTGAGAAACTGGTCAACGGACAATTGTCCCAGTTCTTTGAAATAAACAACGTCCTACGGGAATCCCAAACTGGATTTCGCCCGGGTCATGGCACAGATACTGCCCTCCTCGCCGTCATCGAGGAGGCAAGGCGCATACTGGATTCAGGAGGGTCAGTGGCAGTGATCCTCCTGGATCTCAGTGCAGCCTTCGACACAGTTAACCATCGTGTCCTTCTCCACCGACTCGCGGCAGCAGGGATCACCGGGACGGCACTCAGCTGGATAGAATCCTTCCTCACCGGACGCACGTTCCAGGTATGGGACGGCAATTACCACTCATCCACCCTCCCCCTCACAAGCGGGGTCCCTCAGGGATCTTCCCTGAGCCCGACGCTTTTTAATGCATATATGGCCCCTCTTGAAGACGTGGTGACACCATTTGACATAAAAATGGTAAGCTACGCTGATGACACTCAACTGGTCGTCTCCCTATCCCAACTAGTCGACCACCCAGAGAACCTGGCCAACTGTCTCACACAAATCCACAGCTGGATGAGTGATTCATCATTAAAATTAAATGGGTCTAAGACGGAAGTGATGCTCCTGGGAAAACAATGGGCGACCATCCCCCCAACAGTCTGGCCTGACGTGTACGGAGAAATCCCTCCTCCGAAGCGTGAAATCAAAACCCTTGGAGTGTGGCTAGAACCTGAGCTCACCATGAAGACGCAAGCGGCCAAAACTGCGGGGACCTGTTTTGGGCTCATGCGTACTACCCGTAAGATTCTCCCCTTATTACCACCTGCTTCCAGGAAACTCCTTATCCAGGGACTAGTATTGTCCCGTCTGGATTATAGCAACATGGTCTACCTCGGAGCCCCAGAAGCCACATTGACGAGACTGCAGCGGACACAGAACGCTGCGGCACGTCTGCTCATGAACCTTCCCTCGAGAGTGTCAGCAAAACCAGCCCTCAAGGCCCTGCACTGGCTCCCTGTGCGCCAAAGGGTGGAATTCAAAGCCATGTGCACGACACACAAACTAATCAACGGATCTGGCCCTGCGATCCTCAGCAGCTTGGTCACCCCCTACAAAGCATCCAGATCCCTCCGTTCGGAGAATGAGCACTTAGCCAACATCCCCAAATCCAAAAGGACACGCACAGGAGGACGACGATTCTCGGTTCAAGCGGCCATGGGATGGAACTCCCTCCCACGCACCCTCAGACTGGAATCCAGTTACCTGGTTTTTCGCAAAAAACTGAAAACGCACCTATTCCCGAAATAGAAATAGTCCCTCCTCCCTTCCCTTCCCTCAATGGATATCAGCCTTTTTACAGCGCGGGGATGCCCTTGGGTCACCAGGCGCTATACAAATCGCTAAATAAATAAATAAATAAAAATTTTGGTAAGTGCTGGAAGAAGCGAGATCGGCCTGTAATTGGATGGCACTTCTGGGTCCAGGTTGGGCTTCTTAATGAGAGGAATAACCATAGCCTGTTTCCAAGGAAGAGGCAAAGCTCCCTGACTCAGGGAGAGGTTAAGAATGGGATTGGCTAAGGGGTTGACAACATCTGCCATTCTCGCTAGAACTTTTGCTGGGCACGGATCACGCGGTGAGCCCGATTTAAGGTTCCTCATCAAAGCTAGGGATGCGGATACCGTAAGGGGCGGGAAGTCTAACAGGACTGGGCCCGAAGTCGACAAAGGAACTGTCTCGATCGGCAAAATCTGAGGATCGTCTATTGGTCTAGGAGGAAAGGAGTCCTGGATTTGCCTAATTTTGGTGGTGAAAAAATTAGCAATGGTGTTAGCCCAGGTCTCGGCCGGGGCATCCTGAGCTGAGGGTAAGCGCGGAGTGGTAAATTCTCGAACAATTGCAAAGATCTCCTTGCAGGAGTTTGCTGCTTCCTCAATTCTTTTGGCCAAGTAGCATTTCTTGCCCTGAAGGATTAAATCATGATAGGATTTCATCATGGATTTATAGATCTGTTTAGCCTCAGTATCATAATGGGCTCTCCATGCCCGTTCGGCGACTTTACATTGTCTACGGGAATGGGCCAGTTCCTCCGTAAACCAAGGGGCCGAGATCCGTTGGGTAGCAGATCTAGGTGGCTGTAATGGGGCAAGTTCATTTAATCTAGCTAGGAGCCAGGATTGCAGACTCTCAAGGTCATTATCCAGATCACCCATGTAGGACAGGGGATGATCCACCAGAGCCTGAGCTAGCAGATCTGGTGTCACCCGATGGAACGCCCTGTGGCTGCTGCCCTGTAGCCTTGTAGCACTGACCGTTGGTTTCACAGTGGCAGATATTTCGAAATGGACGAGACAATGGTCAGACCATAATACCGGCAAAAGTGTAACAGCCATAATAGGTGAAGTGGAGAAGACCTGGTCAAGCGTATGACCTTTATCATGGGTCGGGCCGAAGAGATAGGGGAACAGGCCCAGAGTAGATGTAATATCCAACAGCTTGATAGCATCTTGGTCTTGAGGATCATCCATGTGGAAATTAAAATCTCCAGCCAATAGACACTGCTCAGATCTTAGAGCAAGGACAGACAAAGCCTGCTGGAGATCATCAAAAAATGATCCCACAGGGCCTGGAGGTCTGTAAACGACAAGACCCTTCACCGCTTGCTGGGGTGATAAGGAGAGGGTGAAGGCGAGAGAGTCAGCCCCTGCGATTGTGTTTGTGTGCGTGACTGTGCACGAGAAAGATTTTTTCACAACTAGGGCGACTCCTCCCCCTCTTCCCTTGTCTCTGTCTTGTCGATGGATAATATAATCAGAGGGAATGGCTGCCATTATGTCCGGATGGGAGGACTCGTTGAGCCAAGTCTCAGTGAGCATCAGACAAGTTGGACTGGTCGTAGAAAGGAGATCAAAGATCTCCTGAGTGTGTCTATGCAGCGACCTCGTATTAAGGAGTAGACAGAGATGTTTAATGCTACAATCCTTGATCGGACAGGTGGAACGGAGGTTGCTGGTAGGATGCCATTTACAAACAGGGCACTTATATTTACCCCTATAACGGCCTGGGAATACTGAGTGACAGGCAGCATCCACGGCTCGCAGGGAGTAGAGCTCCTGCGCGGAGTAGGAAAGCATAATGGCCAGAAGTCCCTGCCACGCCGAATGCCTCCGGGACGCTGACGGGCGCAGACGGGCAGGACTCTGGCGCGACTCCGGCGCAGGTCCGGCGCAGGTCCGGCGCGTCCGCAGTACGCGTCCGCTGCGCGGAGGGAGAGGGGAGCTTTTTATAGCGCTACTAGAGCGCGAGGGCGGAGAGTCCTACCCCCAAGATGGCAGCCGGAATGAGATCCCAGCCCTCGGCGTCAACACTCAGCCGAGGGCGGTCTAAAATCCCAAGCAGGGGAGAGGGAGCAGGCGAAGCGCTTACAAGCGCTGGGAAGTCTAAGGCAAGGCAGCAGCACGCTTATAACTCAAGCGCGAACATAAGCTGCACAAAAGTACAATAAAATTGACAAGCATGAAAGTCACAACACACTCGTTTAAAATTGCCAAAGAATAGAAAAGAGACCTCCCGGCTTCCGCCTCAGGAGGGAAAGGTAAGGTAAGGTAGCAGTTGTTAATCACATGCACGATGTTGCAGTTCCCTTTTATAGCGCTACTAGAGCGCGAGGGCGGAGAGTCCTACCCCCAAGATGGCAGCCGGAATGAGATCCCAGCCCTCGGCGTCAACACTCAGCCGAGGGCGGTCTAAAATCCCAAGCAGGGGAGAGGGAGCAGGCGAAGCGCTTACAAGCGCTGGGAAGTCTAAGGCAAGGCAGCAGCACGCTTATAACTCAAGCGCGAACATAAGCTGCACAAAAGTACAATAAAATTGACAAGCATGAAAGTCACAACACACTCGTTTAAAATTGCCAAAGAATAGAAAAGAGACCTCCCGGCTTCCGCCTCAGGAGGGAAAGGTAAGGTAAGGTAGCAGTTGTTAATCACATGCACGATGTTGCAGTTCCCTTTTATAGCGCTACTAGAGCGCGAGGGCGGAGAGTCCTACCCCCAAGATGGCAGCCGGAATGAGATCCCAGCCCTCGGCGTCAACACTCAGCCGAGGGCGGTCTAAAATCCCAAGCAGGGGAGAGGGAGCAGGCGAAGCGCTTACAAGCGCTGGGAAGTCTAAGGCAAGGCAGCAGCACGCTTATAACTCAAGCGCGAACATAAGCTGCACAAAAGTACAATAAAATTGACAAGCATGAAAGTCACAACACACTCGTTTAAAATTGCCAAAGAATAGAAAAGAGACCTCCCGGCTTCCGCCTCAGGAGGGAAAGGTAAGGTAAGGTAGCAGTTGTTAATCTATCAATATCTTTACGCTGACTAAGCAAGGGGGGTGGAGGTTTTGGGAGTAACGGAGAGAGGGATCTAAGGAGAGGAAAATACCCATATATTTAAAACCGTCTGTACAGGTCTGTATAGGACACCCACGTGGTGGGATTGGCGGTTCACCCGCCACCACGAACATGAGGGACTTGCTCCAGTTTATGGAGTAGCCTGAGTATCTACCAAAGTTCGTAAGGATATCTAAAACCACAATCAATGATCGTCTCGGAGAGGTCAAATAAAGGAGAATGTCATCAACGTAAAGGGAAAAACGGTCCCCCCATTCCGGAGATCAGCGCATGCCCCGAATCATCGGGTCCCTGCGTATCCAAGCTGCCAACGGTTCTAGCGCCAAGGCAAATAGGAGAGGGGATGGGGGCATCCCTGACGGGTCCCCCTACCCAACTCAAAGGCGGCTGATTTTTTATTGTCAACCACTACCTGGGCCAGAGGTTGAGAATACAGTAGCTGCACCCATTGTATGTATCTCGGGCCGAACCCCATTTTCTCCAACACTGCCCACAAATATGGCCATTCGAAGGTATCAAACGCCATGGCAGCGTCTAAAGAAACTATGGCCGCCGGCTCCAAGATGGAGTGGTTAAGAAAAAGGGGTAACCCTGTGTCCCTCAGAACCTGGGTATTAGTAGTTTAGAAAGAAAGTGGTTCTGTTGGGTTGGACCAATTGCTTTTAGACACATTCATTAAATGGAAACAAAAAAGGGGGCTCTCTGATACTGATACAGTGCATTGAGAAAAGAATGCTCAAAATCTTGAAGTCGTGTGATCAATCAATTATATTAAAAAGAAGAAATCCAAAACATTTGGTATCTGAATTGTAATCATTCAAGGATAACAATCAATGTATCTGGTGACTGTCAAGTGCAAAGTGACTTTTTACAACACAAAGTATGTACAATTATATACAATGTCTTCATTGGCCAGAAACTGTTTTTAAACCAAGGAATCCTAGGGTTCTTGTATGGATCCTGGTCACTCTGGGCCTATGGAGTTCGTCGACGTTTCGACCCTCGTGTGCCCCGGTTGGTGGTCACGGCGGGTCTTTTTCAAGACGGGGGAAAGACAGTTTGTTGTTCAGGCAGGACCAATTCAGCCTGAGGCCGGTGTGGGATGAATGCCAAATTGCTCTTGTGAGCGGATTCTACACGGTAAACGGAGGCGCTTCTTTCCTCTCGTGTGTACCGCTGCGGCCAGAGGTTGAGAATACAGTAGCTGCACCCATTGTATGTATCTCGGGCCGAACCCCATTTTCTCCAACACTGCCCACAAATATGGCCATTCGAAGGTATCAAACGCCATGGCAGCGTCTAAAGAAACTACGGCCGCCGGCTCCAAGATGGAGGCCGCTCTGCCCAGAACACCATGCACCCTACGCAAGTTAAGTGTGGTGTTGCGGTGGGGTATAAAACCAGACTGATCCGGGTGAACCAGGGTCTCAACCACCGTCTAAAGCCGGTTGGCAAGGAGCTTAGCCAGAATCTTGGGCTACACGTTCAATAGGGATATCGGCCTATAGGACCTGCAATCGGTTTTAGGCTTCCCCTCCTTGTGGATGGTAACGATAGTGGCCGGCCTTTGGTCCAGGGGTAGGAGTCCAGAGTGTCTCGATTTCTCATACATAGCCTTTAAGTACGGGGCCAACCTGTCTGGCTTGCGTTTGTAAAGTTCGATCGGCAACCCATTAGGGCATGAGACTTTGCCTGGCGTAAGGGACCTTATTGCTGCTGCTATTTCATCATTAAATATGTTACTCTCCATGAAATCATGACCAACCACCGACAGTCTGGGCAAAACTATATCAGTGAGCATCTGGCGGGAATCCTCCTTGGAATAGGGGGAGGCTGAGGTGTTGACTGCCCCAAAATGGGCCGTGAACTGGTCCACAATACCTTGCGAATCTGTAAGGGACTCATCTTCATGCCTGTGGAGCTCAGATACTAACCTACTTGCCCAGTCTCTTTTATCCAGCCAGGCCAATAGTTTCCCAGCTTTGTCACCTACATCATACAACTGCCCCAGCGCCGCTCTCCCCAAGGCCATAGCCTGATCAGTCGCCAGTGCCCTATAGTCCTGCTGTTTGAGTTTGAGAAGGTGGAGCTTATCAGGTGTGACATCTGAGTCTAAATCTGTTTCTAACCGCCTTACTTCCTCCTCCAGAGCCTCCAGCTCCCTCCGGCGCTCTTTCTTCTTCCCCGAGATTAAGGAGAGGGCCTGGCCCCGAATTACCGTGTTAAAGGCCTCCCAAAGCGTCTGCGGGGATTCCACAGGACCCTCATTCTCATTGATGTAGTTATCCATGGCAGCGAGGAGTTCGCAGCGGATGTGGGGATCCCGAAGGTATCACGGGTAAATGGGGCCACTCGCCCCACCTGCTTGTAATTAAGAGCCACATGCAGCCATACCGGTGAGTGTCCAGAGATGCCTCTAGCAAGATGTTTTACTTCCCGGACATTGGTAATTTGAGACGCAGGGACCAAAAAATAATCAATCCTAGATAGGCTCCCATGTGCTCCGGAATGAAAAGTGTGTTGGAGAGTGTCAGGGTGAAAGGCCCTCCAACTGTCCATCAGCCCCATGGATTCGAGGAAATCAGGTAGCCTACAAGATGAGTGAGCGAGATCGCGTGCTAGGATGGCGAACTAAGTCACCGGAGACCACAGAATTCAAATCCCCACCCAACACCAACAAGCCCTCAGGGATATTTACCAACAGTGTACCCAAGTCCCTAAACGTGACAACTTGGAGGCCCGGGGCACGTAAATCGAAAGGAAGGTGATAGGGTGTCCCTCCCAAGTGCCCGAGACCCCAACGTATCTCCCTCTGTCATCCTTCCAGGTTACCTGCACTACCAGGGGAAAGGACTTCTTCATCAATATGCCAACTCCTCGGGAACCCGTGGTAAAACCTGCATGGGCCAACAGTACGTAACCCCCTCTATGCAATGCCCTACATGCATTACTATCTAGATGAATTTCCTGGAGTAGGATAGCGTCAGAGGTGTGGCGCTTTATATATTGAAGGACCACGCTACGTTTGATTTTGTCCCCCAGTCCATTGACATTCCAACTTAACAATTTAACACTACTGTCCCAACCTGAAACCATCGCAAATTGTACAATTTGAGATTACAGTACGTGTTTCTACTCCCCCAATCAATGTTGCAATAGTAGATGCTGATGTGGAAAACTCTTCAAAAACATAACAAAACACCCCCGCCCAACAGCCCCCTACCCCGCTACCCTGCACTCCGGACTTTGAACTGCCTGTCGCCATGAAAGAGAATTCAAGAAAGAAAGGAGAAGAAAAAGTGGGGAAGTTAAAGCGCACCCTTCCCCGGCCCCAAAAAAGATAAATATAAACCCACCCAAGTGCAGATACCTCAGGTCCAACAGAGTCCACGAACACCAATACTACGAAAATAGAGCCCTCCCACCCAGGCCCACCCTCCCACAGCCCCGTCTACTTAGTTCAAACTCAGCCACTGCAAGGGTCACCACATCAGGCCGGTTGACTGTTCTCGTTTTCACCACCGTCACGGTCCGTCGGGCTCCTCGCTCCACGGCTCTCGATCCAGTCTGCCGCAGCTTCGGGGTGCTCAAAGAACCACACCCTCCCCTCTGCCTCGATCCGAAGACGTGCCGGAAACAGCTTGGAATATTTCAGTCCCTGCTCTCTGAGGTTGTGCTTGACCGATAGAAACAACCGTCTCTGCCGTTGCACCCTCTGCGTAAAATCCGGAAAGAAGGAAATGTCCGAGTTTTCGTACCGCAAGGGTGCGCCCGCCCTGCAATTTTAAAGGATAATGTCTCTGTAGCGGAAGTTCAAGACCCGCGCCGACATGGGCCGCGGGGGAGCACCCGGTTTGGGACGGCCGCCCGGGACCCTATGGGCACGTTTGATAACAAAGAACTTACTGAGGCCCTGGGCTTGCAGATGTTTCAGAATGAGGTCCTCAACAAAGAGGTCTGGGGTTTGTCCCTCTGATTTCTCCGGAACCCCTAAGATGCGCAGGTTATTGCGATGCAGGCAGCCTTCGTAGTCGTCCAGCTTGAGGTCAGTGAGTTTGCGGATGTCCTGAAGGTCTGCGCAACATCACTGAGACTGGCAGTAGTAAGTTCAACTTGATTGACCTTCTCGTTCAGTTTGCCCATATCGGCCCTGATGAAGTTGACATCGATTGCCACTGTATCCAGGGAGGCCTTAACACCGGTGATGCCATCCATTATGTCTTTTAGCAAGATTTCTTGCTCCTCCTCACCCAAAGCCTCCGAGTCTTTGGGCAACCAGGATTGTTGCGTGTCTTTTCGGACAGTATAGCGGTCCAACTTGTTGGATTTCGTAGTCTTTGATCCACGGGCCCCTGCGGCCTTGACACGCTCTATTGTGACCCCCTCCGTGCTCTACCAGTCTGGCCACAGGCACCCCGACAAAGCGGCCACACCGCCTCCAGTAACGAGTCAGGAGTCGGCGGATGTTGAAGGTGCCAGAGCGCCCCTGTGCACAGTCTATTGGTCCTCAGTAGGGCCATTCACCAGAAGGAGATCTGCCCCCACGTCAGCCGCGAAGGTGGCGGCAGCTCAAGGGGTCTCACCAAACAATCAAAGTCTATGCGCCCTCCCTGTGGCTCCTGGAGGTTGCAGACCCCCCTCACCCCTGTGCAATGGGCCCACCGATCACACGTTGTCAATTCAAGGGCTCGGCAACGCAGTTTCCGCTCCCTCGAGGGTAGTCCCAGCACGGCATAGGATCGTGGCGGTGCAGTCTAGGGTCCCCGGGAGGCTGCGTGTCTCACCTGCGGCCACTGATGCAGTATGCAGCTCTGGGGGTGGGGTGCGGGGAACAAGGCACAACGGATGCCCGCGGCACCAAGGACCGCCCCTGGGTCCGACTCAGGCGGTAAGTCAGAGCAGGCAAACGGCCTGCCTACACCGCACGGAGCAGTCCTGGGACGCCTCTGTCAGCAGCGGGGTCGAGGGGGCCCTGGTCCTTTTAAGCGGGAGCGATCTTCTCTTCCTAGCGGCGGCGCGCTCCAGACACAGCGCCACCGTAAGTGCGGGCCAAGTCTCCCGGAGCTCTGTCTCGGCCCCACGCAGCACTGTGGATCCCGGCGCGATTGTGCGAACTGAATATCTGTCGAGAACAGTGTCAGACCATAATCTTTAATTAATCACTATGCAGTGGCTCCCTACCGTCTCCAGTGTCCCTACTTGGAGGCTGCGTCCGGAAACACTGGAAGATCCGCTTTTTCATGATGTGCTGGAAGAACGGATCACGCAATACTTTGACGACAATGCTGACACGACTGGAGCAAGGGCGACAGAATGGGATGCCTTCAAGGTAGTCATCAGAGGGTTTTGTATAGGGAAACATGTTGGGGTGCGGAAACTTCTCCTGGATGACCTGGAACGGGCTGATAAGAAGCTCCGTGAGGCAGAACTCCTAAGACCTGGTCACCCTGAGCTGCAAAGAAAGGTTAGCGAGGCGAGAGAAGCGGTTGCAGCGGAAACAGAGCGCCTCCGCAGTTTCGATTATAAAGCGTATACAGCAAGGACCCACGCAGAAGGGGACAAAGCAGGGACCCTGCTGGCTTGGCTTGCCAACCCCGCGAAAAGAGAGTCCCCCATAGTGACCATGCGCACAGTGAACGGAGACGAGGTCTACACCCAGGCTGAGATTTCACATTGCTTTACGAGCTGTTATGAAACCTTGTACAAAAGCACATTAGCGACCGGTAATCCAGACACGGATGTTTTCCTAGAAGGGCTCTGTTTTCCGGAATTGGACCACGACCAGGCGAAAGAACTTGGCAAGAAGATAGAGCTAGGGGAAATACGGAGCGCCATAAAACGTATGGCGCACAACAAAACCCTGGGTCTAGACGGGCTTCCCATAGAATTTTATGGAAAGTATACTGACCTTCTAGCACCCAGACTGCTAGAAGTCTACAAAGAAGCAAAACGGTTGGGGCGATTACCACAATACATGCGCGAAGCATTGGTAATACCCTTATTGAAGCCAGGGAGGGAGAGCGGAGACACCGCATCATATAGACCGCTGTCGATGCTCACCACTGATTATAAAATATTAAGTAGCATCCTGGCGTTTCGCCTGTTACAACACATGACTGCGCTGGTACATGAGGACCAAGCTGGTTTCATACCAACGCGCAGTACGGCCACGAACATACGGCGATTGATGCGATTACTGGAGGGAGATCCTCCTGGTGCTCGGCAGCCAATAATATTATCGGTAGACATAGAGAAGGCATTTGATAGCCTGGAATGGGAGTATCTTTATAAAGTGCTGAGACGCTTCGGAGTGGGGGAAGATTACCTGAAGTGGACGACGGTGCTATATACCTCAGCAGTGGCCAGAGTGAAAACGGGTACGTTAATATCGCCTCAATACCTGGTGGAAAGGGGCACGAGGCAGGGATGCTCACTGTCTCCCCTGTTGTTCGCGTTCGCAATGGAACCCCTTGCGATGTCAACCCGGACGGGAAATCACTATGGGGGATTGTACAGCGGGGCAGGGCGACAATACATATCGCTATATGCAGATGACCTCCTGCTCTTTCTTGAAGATGCCGGCGAGGCAATGACGAGAGCCGCAAACCTACTAACGAGCTTTGGGAAACTATCCGGCCTGAAGGTGAACTGGTCCAAGACGTGTCTGTTCCCAGTGCGTCGGGGGGGAGTTCCAACCCCTCACGACCCAAGAGGTGCGATGGGAACCCAATTGCTTGAAATACTTGGGTGTATACATTTACCATACGCCAGCCGACCTGCTGGAGGGCAATATCGGACGCGGACTACGGGCATTGAAAGGCAGCAAGGCCTTTTGGGCTACTCTCCCGCTGTTAGTGGCGGGCCGAATAGCACTACTGAAAATGATGGCGCTTCCACGGCTCCTATATTACTTCAGGACACTGCCAGTATGGATAACCGCCAAAACCTTCCGCCTTCTAAAGTCCATGATAGTGTCCTTCCTTTGGGGGACGGGGCGCCGAAGGGTAGCACTAACAACGTTAATAAGACCTAAAACGGAGGGGGGACTAGCGGTTCCTGATTTTGAACTATACTACTTGGCAGCTCAACTGCAGATCTACACACAGGAAATAGCGTGATAATTCAGTGGTCCGGAGCATAAAAGAGGCCTAGGCATACCTCGCCATGTTCTTTCTTTTATAGCACTACAGCAGAGATTAGACCTTAGGGATCTGACGCAGGAAGAAAAAACTATCCGGTTATTTTGGAATCGATCGCAGCGCAGGGTGGGCGTATTACACCCATATGGCCCCGAAATCCCAATCGGGATGCTAACAGCGCTACCACATGGTGGCGATTGGTCGCAGCTGCGAGATTGGGAGGAGGCGGGAGTTCAAATGCTGGGGGACCTATATGAAAACGGAGAACTAATACCATACCCGATACTCCTAGAGAGGTTCAATCTACCTAGAGGGGGTTTCCTGCTGCATGCAGCACTCCTGCGAGCAATACAGAAGCATTGGAGAGAGGGTTTGGAGGAGCCAAGAACAACAATGGCTTGCCAATATACTATGATGGCGGCGGGCACCTTTAAGGCGGTCACGTGCCTCTACTCCAGAATGCTCGGTGAAGGGCTACCACCTCTGGCAACACTGAAGGGAAAATGGGAAGCTGACATAGGGAAAGATATTCCCGAGGCGGTGTGGGCACAGTTACTGCGGAGGGCCTGGAAGAGCACGCGCAATGCAAGATTCCAGCTCGTGCATTTCTATATCCTCCATCGGGAATACCTGACACCAGGAAAGATCAAAAAATACTTTGCAATAGACTCGGCAGCGTGCCCCAGGTGCACGACGATGGGGGCAGAATTAGATCACATGCTATGGATGTGCCCTATGTTAGCTCCTTACTGGAAGGAGGTGGTAGACACTCTGAACGTGATAACGGAGAGGGGCCTGGAATTTGATTTAGCCGTAGGTGTCTTGCACTGGTTCCCCCATACTCCCAAGAACAAGATCACGAGTAAATTCACAGATATGGGTCTCATATTGGCAAAACGCGAAATAACAAAGCACTGGAAAGCGACAGCGGGACCCAATAGTACTAGGTGGAGGAATGAATTCCTTAAATGGGCCGGAGGCGAAAGTGTGCTAAGATTCCAAACTGCGCGGAGGCAACGCAATGAAAAGGCCTTAGAAGCAGCTCAGGCGTGGGACGCATTAGTGCAATCTCTGCGTGACTATGGTATACAAGATGAACACAGTTGGAAATATCCCCGAGACATGACAGGCACATCACCCAGAACATTACTTGCCAACTCCTGTGCACACAGAATACTACGACTAGTGCTGATTGTACACATCGATGATGGGGATCTGGGGAGGCGGTAGGGTTTATAGGGGAGTTAATTACGAATCTGGAAGAGTGTGTTGGAGCTCATCCTTTATTGGGGTTCCGAATATTTTATTTTGTTCGCATTCTAGCCTGTTACCCGAAATGTAGCTAAGGGGGGCCTATACTGGGGGAGTAGGAAGCATGGGAATATAATTGATTTTGTATGCTGTATGGAACAAAACCCAATTAAATTTGTTTAAAAAAAAAAAAAACACAGCTATCGCCTATTAGCAAGGCAGACTGTGCGATTAAAAAAGTTGCGCTAAGCGCGATTATTGCCAGAACCTAATGCCTGCTCAGACCATGACTTAACCTGTATATCCAATGGGAGGTGGATATTCAGGTTAAGTCCCCATTAGCGTTAATGCCTGAATATCGCTGGATTTCCAGCGATATTCACGCATTGAGCCGCTATCGCAGGATATTTCATCGCATTAGAGATAAACGTTGCTAATAGCATGTTATCTCTGCGGTAATATCCGGTGATAGACAGCGTTAATACAAAATGCGCTGAGCGCATTTAGCGATAAATATCGCTATTTGTTGCTAATATGCCCCTAAGTTTTTAAAAATTCTATTTCCTAACTATAACGTCCCCATGACCTCTGTATTTTTCAGTCAATTTCTACAATTTTTTAATGATATTTGCTAACTATAACATCTTGTAACCTTAGTTTTTTTCAGTGAATTTTTTTTAATATATATATATATATATATCAATATAACCTTGGTCTTCTAAATAGCCATGAAGAAATGAAGAAACAGCAATTCTCAGTTGAGAATATAGTCCCATGGTGCACCAGCTTTTATTTTGATCGCCATGTACGGCACTTACAAATTTAACTAAAATAAATAAATCAATTTCACACATATGGATTTATCTATTTATGACTTCACATCTCATAATACATTTTCAGTGAAGCATCTTCCTTAATCTCTGTATTCCATAAAATGGCGTTGTTGCTTTATTTATTCAGAATCATAGCCATGTATCTTGTGTAAGATATTTAAAAACACTTTTCCCGTCCACGCAGGACAAAAGACTCTGTTAATAACCCTAATGCACGTTGGACTACTATGGCCCATCGTCAAGTATACCTCTAAGAAGTAAAAAAAAATAAAGCATTTGTTTGCCACTTTAATATGTAAACACTCACCAGATCATCTAATGACACATCAAAAACAAAAACCTGGCACATCTGCAAACTATAACTTATAAACTAAGCATTTATTTAAAAAATATGGTTGATTATAAAGTGTAGATACTGATGCCAATCCCTTCAAAGAACAGACTGTGTGTGTGAACACATTGACCACTATTAAAGAAGTGAATATTTTTTACAACCTCACTCTTTTTTGTGTACTAAATCGTACAAGAGAAACCAATCTTGAAAATCGTGTGTGTAAAAATCAGAAAAGCCATCCCCCAATTTTCGCTTGGTCATGTAGAGAACCCCTAAAACATCATTCAAAGTGACTTTCTTACAAAACATCTTTTTTTAGATAAATGCTATTGCCACTGCCTCCCTACTACCTGCAAACAGGCAGCATTGCAAAGGAAGAATTGCACAAATATTTAACCACATTACTTCCAACCACAGATCCATACATTATTATTAAAGCTGCAAGGCAGTCCGGAACAGTGGACTTTGCGCTGCTCCAGGTCCCAGTTGCAAGGAAGGTACTGGGTCTGCTCACAAGTCATTCCTGCCAGGCATGGTCAGGTTACCCCTCACAAGAAAAAGAAAACCAGGAAGTTAAAGGCTCTTCGACTGTGTTGTGCAGGTCCAAGTGATCGAATGAGGCTCAGAAATGACACCACAAATCTAGGCCCTGTTTCCACAAGTCAGTTGTGGAGTCTGAGTTTGGGTTCGATCCGTGCCTACTAGAATTTCCCTGAGGGTCTCCTTGTTGGAAATCAGGACCTCTTTGCAGTGTTCCCCACTTTTTGCCTTATTTCTGACTCTGAGAATGCCCTGGGCTCTGCTAACCAAGCACAGGGCCAGTGCGATGTGGAAAACACACTTACAATACAATGAAAACACCTACATATACTAGGGTACACTATGGGTTAGAATACCCCTGTTGGCATGCCGTCCCCTAGAAAGCCCTAGTGCATAATAAGGCACGTTGATTAAAATTAAATTTAAGTTTTACTATATTTATTTATTTATTTTAAAGGTTTTATATAGCGCTGATGGACCCAAGAGTATCAGAGCGCTTTACATAGTAAATAAACATGCTAAAATACAGAATACAATTGTCAATGAGCAGAAAAATTAAAACGAGATAAAAACATTGCGTTAAATGGGTGAAGGGGGCAAAGGAACAGAGGGATAGTAGAAGGGACATGGGGAGTTAACAATTAGAGAGAGAGCGGGGGTGAAGTGAGGGAGAGTGAGTGGAAAAGGGGGAGAGGGGTTAGGTAATGATAGCAAATCAGAGCAGAGAGGTAGAGAGCGGGGACAAAAGTCAGTAACATTAATAACCCCAATATTTATTGAGGAGGAGAACTTTGAGTCTTGTTTTGAAGAGAGGGTAAGAGGGGTTGCAGCGAAGATCTTTGGGGAGTGAATTCCAGATCGTAGGAGCGTTACAAGAGAATGCACGAGATTGGGTCTTATTGCATTTTAATCTGGGAGGGATAAGGACAAGGGAGTTTGTGCTCCTCAGGGACCTGGAGCACCCTGCCTTTTGTAGTTTGCTTGAAAGGTAGGAAGGGGTGTTTTGGTGAAGAGCTTTGTGCGTGATGCAGGCAATCTTGTAGGTGGATCGACCTTCAATTGGGAGCCAGTTTAGGTTTTTAAGGACAGGAGAGATATGGTCAAATTTTAAAACAGTCAGAAATAAGTCTGGCAGCTAGGTTGAGAACAGATTTAATCGGTGCTAGATGGACTTTAGGGGTGCCAGCAAGAGTGGCGTTACCATAGTCAATCCTAGAAAGGACAAGAGATTGGACCACGATTTTGAAATCATTGCTGGAATGAAGGGTTTGATTTTTTTGAGGTGGTGAAGAGAGAAAAGAGCACTTTTTGCTGCATTTTTAATGTGGGGGATGAGAGTAAGATTATGATCGATGCTGATACCTAGGGATTTGACAGAGTTAGAGGCGGAGAGGGAGCAATTAAGTGCTTTGATATCATTGATCCATAATGGGAAGGGAATTGTTTTTGGGAGTGAAAAGGATGATTTCGTTTTTTTTAGGATTAAGTTTGAGATGATTATGATGGAACCATAATTGGACTTTAATCAGCGTGTCATTAATGTGGAGGATGTCATTGTGGGATTTGATCCTATAGTATAGTTGAGTATCGTCGGCATAGAGGTGGTAACTGATTTTGGCTTCTTTGAGAATGAGGGTGAGTGGTTCCATAAAAAGATTGAATAGGGTTGGTGAAAGGATAGACCCTTGCGGGACACCGAATGAAACAGGTTGAGGTTTGGAGAGTCAATGACTGAGCTTAATTTGTTGTGATCTATTTTGAAGGAACGAGGAGAACCATTTGAGTACAGTGCCTTCAAAGCCAAAGCAATCTTTGAGGGTGTTAAAAAGGGTGAGATGGTGGACAGTATCGAAAGCAGCTGAGAGATCGAGGAGGATTAGTAGTGAGGATTCGCCTTTGTCTAAAGAGCGATGAATGTCATCTGTAATATTGAGCATAGCAGTTTCGGTGATGCACCCCTTTCTAAAACCAGATTGGAAAACATCAAGGAGATTGAAGAAGATGATATGGTCATCTAATTGAGATAGAACACATTTTTCAAGGGCTTTAGAGAGGAGAGGAAGGTTTGAGATAGGGCGTAGATTGTTCAGGTCATTAGGGTCAGCGGTGGGGTTTTTAAGAATGGGGGAGATTTGACCTAGCTGAAGGGAGGCAGGAACACAGCCAGTGGACAGTGAGGAGTTGATGATATCGGTCCATAATGGGGCAATGATGTATTTGAGTTCTTGAACTAAATGGGCGGGGAGGGGGTCTTTGGAGTGAGAGGATGGTTTGAGTTTGGAGATGATGTTAATGATGGTGGTTTCTGATATTGGACTAAATTCGTTCCATAAGGCCTTGTTTTTGGAAAGGAGATCAGTCCGAGATGAGTCAGGATGGGGTAAAGCAGGGAGGGGTTGAGATGAGTCGAGATGGGGGGAGAGGAGGCCAAAAGTGGATTATGAATGTTCGGGAGGAGGTTTTGGTTGAGGGGAGGTTGGAGACAGAGAGGGGGGGAAGAGAAAGATAGTTCGATGTTGTTGACTTTATTCGAAAAGAAGCTGGCAATTTCTTCACACCTTTCCACAGAGGCTGCTAATTTAGGAGGGCCAGAGGAAGTTTGTTTTTTAACGATGTTAAACAATTCTCTGGGGCGGTTTCTGACCTGGTCAAGTTGTGAGCGGAGAAAGGAGGCCTTTTCGTTGAAGATATGTTTTTTTAATGGGCTCTGGTGGTTCTCAGGAGAGCCAGGTTGTCAGCGGAGGGATGACTCCTCCAAGCACGTTCTGATTGTCTGAGGGCCCGTCTTTCATTATTGAATTCGGTGTTGAACCAGGACTTGGGAGGGATGTTTTTTAGTTTTTTTAGTTTAATTGGGGCAATTAGGTCAAGGGCACTAAGAATAGAATTGTTGTAATGGTCAGTAAGGTCGTTAGTGCTATGAGAGGGAGGGGGAAGAAGTAAGCGGGTTTTAATTGCGGATTCCAATTTGCCAGGTGGGATAAGGTGAAGATTGCGAGTGGGTTTCATAGGTAAAGTACTAACGGGGGCGGGGCGAGTGATGGGGAGACTCAGGGTGAAAAGGTTGAGGTGGTGATCAGACCAGTCTACAGGAAGAATATTAGAGAGAGAGGCCAGATCCTTCTCGTCACAATAGCATTGAGGGTGGCACCTTTGGTGTGAGTCGGTGCATGGCAGAATTGGGACAGGTCAGTGATGTCTAAGGTTTCTTTAAATAGGATGACAGTAGGGTCATCGGTTTTGTTCCAGTGGATGTTGAAATCACCAAGAAGAGATTCTTGGAGTGGGAGAGCGATGCTTGAATAATAAGATCGGTCATCTCTTCGGTGAAGGAGAGACCATTTAGAGGGGGGTGGTAAATGGTGTGCAGTCGAGTGGTGGGAAAGCCCGGAAAGGAGAGGTCGGCGCAAAGGTATTCAAAGGACGAGGGGTCTTGGAGCTGGACAAGTGAGATGTCGAGTTCATCCTTAAAGATAAGGGCAAGGCCTCCTCCTGTTTTGCTCGATTCTGGCAGTTTAGAGGCCAGCAGCCCTTTCTGCACTTGCATGTGTGCACTGCTGAGAGTCTGAGGTCAGTTTAAAAGCAGCCCTGTGTTACAGGACTGCTTTTAAAATGTGATTCGTGCCTAAACTCGACTTTGGTATTTAGGGCACTTAAAAATGTATAAACTACAATATTTTGGCATATTAGGTACCCCCAGGGTCTCTATTAGGTGTCACAGTGGTGGGGGTTCAGGCACTTATAAGAAGTACCCTTATAAAAGGTTCTATATGCCTTGGTGATAGAGAAATTGTACATTTCACTTCCCTCATTGTAGTAAAGTTCTTCACAAAATCGACTTTTGTGCTACGAGCACCATGGAGTGGAGATCTATGTACATTTTGTATATTCGGCACCTGTAAGGTCTCCCCTAGATGTTCAAGGGGTTGGGGTCTTGTAGTTAGTTATAAGCAGGGTCCTTATAAAAGCATTTTCTAGGCCCTGGTGCTGGAGAAATTGGACATTTCATTTTCCCCATTGTTGATCCCCAGCCACATGGGTTAACATTGCAATAGTTAAATTGATAACTATGGCAGGGGACAACTGAAAAATATCATTCAAGGTCTAAGGAGAATGGTTGTCACTTCCTCTCGGTTTGAGTGCTTCAAAACATCTACACCACTCCATGCATGAGTTGTTTTTCCTCCTTTCTTTTCCTATTCTTTTCTTTTCCATGGTTTGAATTAAGTTACTAGAATGGTATATACACAAACATAAGTGGTATGCGTATACGAAGGACTGATGTTGGGCGTCTGCCCACCTAAATGATGTGCTATAAATGTAACAGTGGAGCAAGCATTGGAGAATGTAGTCAATACTTGATGGTGTAAGCAATTTCTTAGACTGCTGCGAATGGCGTATTAGGCACTGAAACGGGTATTAGACGAGTAGAAAATCAGTTACACTGAGCCAATAGTATTTATGGTTGCTTGTAGTGCCAGTGGATAGGAGTCTGCAATTATTTACTGTATAGTCTGGACCTTATAGATGTACTATCTTCCTTCCTTTCCTTTTTGTATCCTGTGTGATGATTTGTATAAAATGTCAATACAAATATGCATTATAAAAAAAGGACTAAGAAGAATTGTATTGATAAATCCAGAAATATGCTGTTGTTAAATGTATCCTACCATTTGCATTAAAGAAGTTATAAGACTTGCTTGCAAAATTCAGCCTTCCAGTGGTCTGCCCTGATTGGTCAGAATTAAGTGGATTTGCCAGGCTGCTTTGATGAAGTGATAAGTGGCACCTGCGGTGAGGATCCATCTGGGAGGAGAGGGTCCTGCTGCACAGGAATGTCTGAGCAAGGGGAAGGGGTTGTAAACCATGAGCTTCAAAGGAAGATGGGGACAGGCAGAAGGGGCCAGGTCCATCTACACCTTTGTCCTCTGAACCCAGACAGATGGCAGGCAGATGCCAGGGGGAGGGAGGCTATGTAGATAAGCCATCTTGGAGGTTGGTTTACTAGCTCTTGCCACTCTGCTGAAACTTCAGCCATATTGAATTTCGGAATAACAGTGCTTTCTGGGAGACCATTGTGCCACACTTTGGAGAAATGGTCATGCTCTGGTGTGCTGCCTAGCACCTCATTGGACAGGAGTGCCCTTCTGATTGACCTCTGAGAACACGGAATAAGTATCCGAGAGGGGCAGAGTCTCGAAGCTCTGCTGCTTGAAACTGAGAGAAGAAGAAGGATTACCAAGCTGGAAACTTAATGTGCAACATCAGGCCCTGCGATTTTGACTGACTGTGCCTGCTGCATTATCTGGAACTACAGCCCTTTGAATGTACCTTGCTTCCATCGGAATAAAGAGTGGCCGCCAAGCTGGAAACTTGATTTGCACCATCAGGCCCTTCCTTCTAACTGACTACATCTGCTGCATTATCTGGAACTACAGTCCTTTGGATGTACCTTGTTTCAGGAGGAATAAAGAGTGGGTTCCCTGCAAGCTACAGGTAAACAGAGCTCACTTGCGTCAACCCGACCAAGAGTTCCCTGCCTGGAGTGTTTCCTCCGCCAGTCTCGCATTACGATTGGTGAACACTGCATGCCTTTTGGGCCGTTATTCCCATTCTAAATGGGATACGATTGTGCACGTGCAGCCCAGGGTCTTGGAGGAGGACCGAGCCTTACTCGCCTTTGAATGTACCTTGCTTCCATCGGAATAAAGAGTGGACGCCAAGCTGGAAACTTGATTTGCACCATCAGGCCCTTCCTTCTAACTGACTACATCTGCTGCATTATCTGGAACTACAGTCCTTTGGATGTACCTTGTTTCAGGAGGAATAAAGAGTGGGCTCCCTGCAAGATACAGGTAAACAGCGCTCACCTGCGCCAACCCCACCAAGAGTCCCCTGTCTAGAGTGTTTCCTCCGCCAGTCTCGCATTACGATTGGTGAACACTGCATGACTTTTGGGCCGTTATTCCCATTCTATCCCGGCTTTCCTGAGGCAGAAAGCCGGGAGCTGGAGGTACTAATGTATTGCAGGCACTTGTGGTAACTTTAAAAAAAAAACGAAGCTCATTTTTAGATTTGCGTGGTGTCACTTACTCTGTTTTTAATCTTGCACCACAGCCAGGATCTGCTATTCTTGAGCGCACAGCCGAGCTGAACGCTGTCACGCTCCCACCATCCCCAGCGGCCGCCATCAGACCAGGCGTGCACGCTGACCACGCCCACTTAGGCCACGCCCCCCGATTAACCTACAAAAGCGCTGACCACTAGCGCTTCTGTATTCTCTTGACCCAGTTCCTGAGGCGGAAAGCCGGGAGCTGGAGGTACTAATGTATTGCAGGCACTTGTGGTAACTTTAAAAAAAACGAAGCTCATTTTTAGATTTGCGTGGTGTCACTTACTCTGTTTTTAATCTTGCACCACAGCCAGGATCTGCTATTCTTGAGCGCACAGCCGAGCTGAACGCTGTCACGCTCCCACCATCCCCAGCGGCCGCCATCAGACCAGGCGTGCACGCTGACCACGCCCACTTAGGCCACGCCCCCCGATTAACCTACAAAAGCGCTGACCACTAGCGCTTCTGTATTCTCTTGACCCAGTTCCTGAGGCGGAAAGCCGGGAGCTGGAGGTACTAATGTATTGCAGGCACTTGTGGTAACTTTAAAAAAAACGAAGCTCATTTTTAGATTTGCGTGGTGTCACTTACTCTGTTTTTAATCTTGCACCACAGCCAGGATCTGCTATTCTTGAGCGCACAGCCGAGCTGAACGCTGTCACGCTCCCACCATCCCCAGCAGCCGCCATCAGACCAGGCGTGCACGCTGACCACGCCCACTTAGGCCACGCCCCCCCCCAGGGTTAAATATGTGCATTTACAGGAAGCGCAGCAGACGAGCGCAGCGGGAGCGCCATTTGCGCGCCGAAGGCGCGCCTAAGGCAAGCCCGTCTGCGCCCGTCCGCGACCAGATGGGACCCGGGGCCAGAAACCTTGGCTCCCACCCCACCCAAGGCATGACTTACAGCTCGGCGGACCTATACAACATAGGTAGGACTGTCACTCCCCAGTGCTCCCATATCTTTGCTCCCACAGAGCTACCCGCCCATTGCCCGGGGTGCAATCACTTCTTCCGTAAATCCCCGTCGACCGCGGCACAAACATACCATATGTATGCGCTCAACTGCCGCTCCTTACCTAAACACAGCCTACAGATTGCCATGCTGCTCGAGGAGCAAAAGCCTGACGCGGTTTTTCTGACAGAAACGTGGCTCACTGCTCACTCTGAACCTGATGTGGTTCAAGCCTTACCCATAGGCTACCATATCATTAGAGTGGATAGACCGGCAGGGAGAGGCGGAGGGCTGGCGATCATTCTGAAAAACCAGTACCGATGCCGTACTACAGCAGAAACTATCCCTGAGTTCGAAAGTGTAGCATTCTGCATTGAGTTCAATGCGAATAACTCTTTCTCCGGCACCCTGATCTACCGCCCCCCTGAGCCTGTAAAACTGTTCCATAGGTCTCTCCCAGAAATTATAGCGGAAAGAATTCTTTCTTCCGCCAACCACACGATCCTAGGGGACCTCAATCTTCACTTTAACTCCCCCTCAGACCACATTGCCCAGGAATTACAAGATGACCTGGAAGCCCTCCAACTGTCACAACTGGTTACAGCCCCGACCCATGACAAGGGTAATTTACTTGACCCTATATTTAGCAACTGCCAAGATCTAACTGTTGATCAACCCACCCCCCTTCCATGGTCGGACCATTTTTTGGTCCCATTTACCTGGACCAAACTCAAAACCCCCCAGCCACCGCCCCAATTCACCACCAGGAGGAACTGGTCAAAACTCCCACTGGAGTCCTGGCTGCATAAACTGGACTCCACTCGCCCGCTACCCTGCCTAGACCCCAATGCGGCAAACGCCCACTATGAAAGCTGGATCACCCATTCGCTAGATTCGATCCTCCCGCTTCGTAGATCCTCCTCGAAGAGACTTCAGAAATCAGCCCCCTGGTTCTCTGACTCTCTAAGACAGCTAAAACGCCTTTGCAGGCAACGAGAGAGAGCTTGGCGTCTAGACTTCCTCCCAGATAAAAAGGCTTCCTACAAAGAGGCGATCAAAGCCTACAAAGAAGGGATCAGAACGGCCCAGGCAACCTACTACTCTGCCAAAATACTAGAGGCAAAATCCAAGCCCAAAGAAATTTTTCAAATTATAAAGCAATGTTCCAGTGCCAGCACAGCACCCTCTCCCAACAAAACTCAGGACCAATGCAATGAGCTTGCGGATTTCTTTCACGACAAAGTTCTAAAAATTTACTCTACCTTCCCAACGGCAGCCACAACCCTGGATGCTATTAATCCACCTCCCCCTAGACCACCTCTTCACGCAGACCAGTCTTCCCTCGAGGACTTCCCTCCTCTGGACCTCGACACTTTAAGCAAGGTGGCACGACAAGTCAAGTCTGGCTCTCCTTGTGACCCTGCTCCGCCAGAAATCCTGATGCAGGCAAGCGAAGGTACCCTGCCGGTAATCTTGGATCTTCTAAACACATCCATATCCACTTGCTCAGTCCCCACAGCTTGGAAGCAGGCCATGGTACGGGCGCTGTTGAAGAAACCCAGCCTGGACCCTAATGACCACTCCAGCTATCGTCCCATCTCACTTCTCCCTTGGGCAAGCAAGGTGTTAGAGAAGTATATAAACGCACAGCTGGTCCAGTTCCTGGAGGACCACGCTCTTTTACACACATCCCAGACAGGTTTCAGACCGAAGCATGGCACGGAAACCGCCCTGCTAGCGGTCACCGAAGAAACCAGAAGGATACTGGACCAGGGAGGATCAGTGGCAGTGATCCTCCTCGATCTAAGTGCCGCCTTCGATACGGTCAGCCACACCATCTTGCTGGACCGTCTCTATAACATCGGGGTTTCTGGTGACGCTTTAAGGTGGTTTGACTCCTTCTTGTCTGGGAGGTCGTTTCAGATCTTCGACGGAGAGACGATATCCTCAAGCAAACCCCTGAGCTGCGGAGTACCACAGGGCTCCTCCCTGAGCCCTGTATTGTTCAACGTGTACATGGGACCGCTGGCGGGTGTTGTCGAACCATATGGCATTAAAATCGTGTCATATGCCGACGACACCCAGCTTGTGGTCTCGCTGGCCACGGAGAACAACAGGCATTCCCCAGCCGACCTGCTAAAATGCCTAGAGGACGTTAAGGGTTGGATGACCAACTCCTCCCTAAAACTAAACGGAGAAAAAACGGAGCTTATGCTCCTAGGTCCAACCTCTCCTGTGCCTTTTTCCTCCCTGTGGCCCAGCACACTAGCCCCCCCCCACCCCTAAGGAAAGTGTCAAGAGCCTGGGAGTGTGGCTGGACAACAAACTCTCCTTCTCCACCCAGGCCACAAAACTGTCCGCCACCTGTTTTGGCCTACTTAGAATCTTGAGGAAGGTTCTCCCGCTACTTCCCCTAGAGGCCAAAAAGGTGGCGATACAGGGTCTCATCCAGTCTCGCCTGGACTCAAACAATGCCCTATACGTGGGGGCACCTGAGATGACCCTCCGGAAATTGCAGGTTGTGCAAAACTGTGCAGCACGCACCCTGCTGAAAATCCCACGCACCCAGTCAGCCAGACCTGCTCTAAAAGATCTTCACTGGCTGCCAGTGAGGCAGAGAGTGGCCTTCAAGGCGCTATGCTTGGCGCACTGCGCCTTCTGGAAGATGGGTCCAGCCATTAACACCGACCTTGTCACCCCCTACCACCCTAACAGGAACCTTCGGTCGACGGAGGCGTTCCTCGCCGTTGTCCCCAGAGTAAAGCGAGCCAGGTCTGGGGGTAGGCTGTTTTCTCTGAACGCCGCCAGGCTCTGGAATGCTCTCCCCATCTCACTCCGGTCTAACCCAGACCTCCTCCCATTCCGGAAAAACTTAAAGACACTGCTGTTTGCAAGTTCCTTCGTACCTTAGCCTCCCGTCTCTTCCTTGCTTCAACCCAGCGCTTGGACGCCTACGGGCAGCAACCGCGCTTAATAAATATTTTTACAATTACAATTACAATTACAATTACATATGATTGTGCACGTGCAGCCCAGCCCAGGGTCTTGGAGGAGGACCGAGCCTTACTCGCCCAAGCTATTTCCAACGGGATAGACACTGCGAAGTTCGCTATCAGATGTGGCTTGGACACAACAGACTTGCTGGGCAGAGCCATTGCTGCTTAGAGCCGTCCATCGCCACGCCTAGCTGAGAACGTCTAGCTTCTTGGGGAGAGTCCAAGCTAATCTCATGGACATGCCCTTCGATGGCTCCCCTCTCTTCGGAGACAAGGCAGATGCAGAATGCAGCACACATAAGAAGAGGACCAACGAAGAGAAAAAAAGCTTTTATTCATTGTTATACCATCCTCTGTGAGGTGAAGCGATTGTAAA
This sequence comes from Lissotriton helveticus, assembly GCF_964261635.1. Taxonomy (NCBI): domain Eukaryota; kingdom Metazoa; phylum Chordata; class Amphibia; order Caudata; family Salamandridae; genus Lissotriton; species Lissotriton helveticus. Next base: position 273,180,718 of record NC_136062.1, read on the forward strand.
TCTGGGATTGCATGAAATCCATGGGTGGATGCATGGAACGCCCATGTCAGCCACCCCTGCCAACATGGAACTCCTCCCAGAATTAATTGTAATGCAATGCAGCACAAGTCACTGCATTGTGTGTTTTTTCACAAAGCCATGCAATGGGGCGCAAATCACACCTTGCGTTGCTTTGTAAATACCTACAAGCATTTAGCATCATAGATGCACCACAAAAGTGGTGCAACCATGACTCAAAATGTTAGTAACCTAGGGCCTGAGTGTCCAGGTACAAACAGTATATTCCCAACATACTACTTAGGAATGGGTGGTTTTATGACGAGCGTAAGCGTATGACCTCTTGTATACTTTACTATACTTCTCTTGTGGGCTTAAAGCCATCCCCTTGCTTTTGATTTGTTTGTTTAAGTGTCCTTTAAAAATCATTGCTTGTTAGTGGTCAGTCCTCCCTCTTTGTTATGTTATGTTATGTTATGTTATGTTATGTTATGTTATGTTATGTTATGTTATGTTACCCAGCATTTATAATGCGCACGGCTACTCGGAAGTGTCCCGGTGCAAAATGAAAGAAGCGACAAAAGAGGTAAAAAAGTCATGTTTTTAACTGCTTTTTGAACACCCTAAGATCGTGGATGTTCCTGAGCTCAAAAGGCCAGAGCTGCCTTTACAGAGAGGGAGCACCCTCCTTTTCTCTTCCATTCCTCCCACAGAGCAGGGACTAAGTACTCTCTCATTCTGCTATGGTTCTTGATCTGTTCTTTCAGGTACTATGTTTTTCTTGGTTTCCTGCTCTGTTACTGTTTGCCTGTGTTCAGCTTAAGCGCATAGTTGCTTACATTTAAATATCGCATTCCTTCCCCCGCCTCCTCTTAATGCTACAGTTGTGTTACTGCTGCCTCCCGCCTCTGTTTTTTTTGGGGGGCGGCTTTTTGCACTTTTAGATGTTCACCATCAGTAGGGCTCGTTTTGGTAGGATACTGGTTTGGTTTAGGCTTCCTTTTAAGGGGGATTGGGCTTGTTGAAGTCGAGTTTGTAAAAAGGCATGAGGCATTGTAGCCCCTCATACTCCTCCTTGTGCCTGGTGCTCCCGTCTGATCCCTCACCCCTCCCACCACCATGTTAGAAGAGCTGCAGCCACGTAGGAGCCACCCAGGGCTCGAGTCGGGGTACCACGCAGGTGGACGGCATCCCCCCACTTATTTTACCGGTAGCTCGATAACTGGAGCAAATGGAGCCACACATTCACTCTTTGGCCTCTCTGGGGCGAGATAGGAGCGCTGTCACGCGCTGGCTTCTCTGATGCAATCGCATGAGGGAAGGCAATGAGGCTGATGGTGCAAGCCACCTTTCGTGATGTCACTTCCTGTCGTGACGTCAGCATCCCCCACTTCTTTTTTTAGGACTTGTACCCTGGAGCCACCTGCATCCACAGTTTAAAAAGGCTTCGCTTTTTGAACACAATCAGTAATAAAAGTACACCAACAGCTCATGATGGGGAATAATATCTGCTTAGTTTTGTTTGTGTGCTTTGTAGGGGTTCTTTTCCCGCATGTTCTGGTGATGTATGTCTCGCGATTAGGGCATGTGTGCTAGAAGGTACGTGTTGTTTCCATTCCCCTTAGAGCCTCATTGTTCTTCCTCTCACGGTGAGGAAGCTACTTCTTTAGATTTTTGGGAGGTCATCTCCCATTGAGTACAATCAGAGTGTGACACTTCGAGAAGAGAAACATGGGCTGCCTTCAGGTAAGGTGCGTTACGCTGCCTTCATCTATTGTTTAGGGGTCATGGATCTTCTAACTTTCTTATGTCCAGTGATAATAAATAGGGAATGGTGTAACTCCTGTAGTGACTGGCATTAAATACTCTTAACATTGTAAGTTAGCAGTTAAGTGGTGTTTATTTGCAGTTATACTAAAAGTAAGGTAAACATGATAATCACTGACACGCAACACCTATTAGGCTGAGTGGGCTTTAGTTCCCCCAGCTGGCCTGACTGAGCTGGGGTTGTCAACCCGACCTGATTAATGTATATTTCTCTGGTCCTCTAAAGGACTTTTACGTTGGACATTTTTTTTCCACTTTCTAATAACTAAGGAAGCACCTCCCACCACACTATGCCAACCACATTCCACGAGGCCTGACGAGAATAAACTAAACCCTTTGACTATCACCTCTCTGTCGTCCTTGAAAAAGAATGTGTATTTTTTTTAATGTATTTATTGTAGGATAACACACTAATTTTGCATCTAACACAGGCTAAGAATTAGTTTAAACGTTTCGTGGTCAATGGCTAATTCGGTGCTTAAATTGTTTTTATGGTTTTTACGTGAACAGTTGATAGCGCACCCTTTCAACCCTTTCAACATGGCAGCTCATTTGAGAAAATTGTAGTAACTTTTTTTTTTTTTCACAACAAAATTTTTATTTTATTGATCAGGTAAGGCATATATGCAGTTCTCCACAGTCAGGAGAGTCCTGCCAAACGTCAAAACATGTATAAGCATCTCACAGACCCAACCAAAAACAACCGCACTTGTCCCCCCCACCTCCCACATCCACCCAGCGACCCACCTACCCACCCCTTATCCCTCCCTAACCCCGTGCACATGATCCCAGTAAGCCTCTAGTAACTGCTTGTGTCAAGCCAGGAAACATGCGCCTCCTCAGGCCTGAACTCCATCTTCCAAGTCTAGACCATCGCCAGGTTCCACTGGAGGTACCAGAGCTAAACCCCTAAATTCCGCCCACCGCTTCCAAATTTTGTAATGTTTCCGGGGGCATCCTCTGGCCTCAAACACAGGGCGCTCTAGCCCCATAAAATATTCCATCCCTGCCTTCCACACGTTCAACGGGGGGGCACGATCACTCTTCCATGCTCGTGCCAAATCCCGTTTGGCCACGACAAGACCCAGCAATAAGAGGTGGCGCTTGTAGGTATTCCCCCCACGCCCTCCAGGACATGTAGAAGGCCCAGTCTATGAGTACGGGGAAGATCCCACCCCAGCACCTCCGACAGACAGCCCCATACACCCCTCCAGAACCTGGTCAGGCCAGCACACGACCATACAGTATGCTGCAGGGTACCCATCTCAGCTCCGCATCGCAAACACTCCGGGGACCCAATCAAGCCTGCTTTCCACAGCCGCTCCCTCGTGTAATAAGCCCTATGCAGATATTTAAATTGGACTAGCCTGAAACGCACCGCGATAGCAGTCCCTCGCGGGGACGCCAAGGCCTCCCTCCAATCGTCCTCATCTAGGGGTCCAACGTCTCCTTCCCAGGCTTCCTTTAATGCGCGTAGGGTAGAGGAACAATGGATGACTAGGGTTTGATAAATACGTGACACCTTCTTGTCTCCAAGGTCTCCCATGAAAACTTTCGCTTCCAGGGGGCTGAACTCCGGTAGCGAATCCAGACCCACCAAACTGGGCTCAAGTGCGTGGCGGAACTGCAGGTATTTGAAAAATTGGGTATTAGGCATATGGAACTCGTCTCTAAGCTCCTGGAACGATTTAAGGGCTACTCCGGACACAACATCTCCCAGCGAAGAGATCCCTATAGAATCCCATCCGCCAAACCCTGTCAGCGAGGCCAACGCGGGGAGTCGCCCATTTCTTCACAGAGGAGTCTCCGCCGTCAATCTGCACCACCAGCCCATGCGACGCAGCACCTGTCGCCATATCACAAAAACCACTTGCGTGGCACGGGGCTACTGCCCCCGCATTCTGGCAGAGTACAAGAGCGTGTGCAGCGTGTTAACACCCATCAACGAGCGCTCTAAAGCATATGCCGGGTCTCCTCTATCTCCGTCCCACCATTCATTCAACACTAACAAGTGGGAGGCCTGGTAATACGACAGCACGTCAGACGTTGCAAGACCACCACAATAGGTGGACAGGAAGCAGGTACGCAGCGCCACTCTGACGGCACCTCCCGCCCACAAGAATCGTCCCAGTACGGAATTAACTTGCCGGAACCACTGAGGTGCGACCAAGTGTGGATGGTTCTGCAGCTGATACAAAAGGCGCGGGAGTGCAACCATTTTAAAGATCGCAGACCTACCATATATAGTAAGGGGCATCCGGGATCACGTTCTAATGTCCAACTGGACCTTTTCCCAAACCGGTATCATGTTTCGCTCCCAAGAGATCGCCACGGACTCGGACAGGAACACGCCAAGATACAGCAGGCCTCCAACCGCCACCTGCAAGGCTGACGCCCAGGAGCCCGCATACGCCCCGTCACCCAGCACCCACAGGGTGGATTTACGCGGGTTAAGATACAGACCCGATACCTCGCCAAATATGCGCATAATTTCCAACACCCGTGGGTCCGATCTATCCAAGTCCGTGAGGAAGAAGAGAACGTCATCCGCATAAAGTGCGATCCTGTCCAAGAGTCCCCCGTCCCACCTGAAGCCCCATAGCTGCGCATAGATTCGCACCCAAGAGGCCAGGGGCTCCATGGGCAGCGCAAATAAGTACGGAGACAGCGGGCAACCCTGGCGGGTTCCCCGACCATTTGGAAACCTCTCGGAGACCGCCCCGGAGACTCGCACGGACGCCGTGATGTCGGTATACAGCAGTTTGAGATACGAAATAAAAACAGGGCCCAGGTTAAGACGGGGCAGGAGCGCAAACAGGTAGGTCCAGCTCACGGAGTCAAATGCCCTATCAGTGTCTGCCAACAGTAGGGCTGCCTGCTCCCCCGTGGCCCCCATCGCGTCCACTGCCGTCTGTGCCCGTCTAATATTGTGCGGCGTTGCCCTGTGCGGCATAAAGCCAGCCTGGTCCGGGTGGACCAGATCAGCCACGTAGGAGAGAAGACGGTTCGCCAACGCCTTTGCCAGCAACTTAGCTTCGATGTTAAGCAAAGATATAGGGCGGTAGGAGTCATGTCGATCTGGCGGCCTACCCGGTTTCTGGAACACCACCACTTCAGCGTGGCGCCAGTCAGCTGGCAGCCGACCCAGCTCCCGCGCCGCTTCCAATACAGCCCTGTAGTGGGACCCCAATTGGAGTTGGAATTTCTTATAGAATTCGCACGGGAAGCCACTCGGCCCAGGTGCCTTCCCGGTGTTGAGGTGTCCTAGCGCATCACCCAGTTCCTCCGCCGTAAGAGGGAGGTCCAATGCCGCTCGCGTCTCGTCAGAGACGGCCTTCGGGGGCAAATCAGCAATAAATTTATCGACCGCATCAGCTGGAAGGCAGTCCTGTGGCGCATATTGCCCCACGTAATATCGGGCAAAACTAGCCGCCAACTCCACCGGATCCGTCAACGTGACTCCGTCGTCATCCGTGAGTCTGGGCAGTGTAAGTGGCTGCAGGGTACGTTGACACAGCCTATGGAGCATAGTGCAGGACACGTCCCCCCACTGGTAAACCCTACTTCACGTGGCTAGCCACGCCTGTCGGGCCTCATCCAACAACATGGACGCATAGGACTGCTGCGCCTGCAGGAGTAGCCGCACCGCCACATCGTCTCTCCCTCCCTGACACCGCCGCTCAAGAACCTCCACGCGCGCCGCAGCAGCAACTATGGCCTCCTTACGTCGGCGACGGGCCGCCGCACACCACGCTATGTCGACTCCCCTCAATGTGGGCTTCATGGCCTCCCAGACTACCGTCACATCCACGTCTGGCACCAGGTTCTCCTGCCAGTAATGGGCAATCGCCCCCCGCATGTGGTGTACATAATAAGCCTGCTGAAGATGCCATGAGGACATCCTCCACCTAAACGGTTGTCTCCTCCTGTGCAACTCAATATCCACAGCTACTGGGGAGTGGTCAGACAGCCCCCTAGGCAAAATATCTGCCCCTCGCACCCTACTCAGAAATGCACAGGGCACAAAGACACAGTCCAGTTGCGAGAATGAGCCATGCACAGCTGAAACATAAGTATACTCACGGACCTTAGCATGCAAGTGTCACCAAACATCAACCCAGCCCAACCCTTCCACCATCGCACTCAACCGGGTGGGGGTAGCAGCAGTCAGTGTCCCCTGCGGTCTCCGACGGTCCATACTCGCATCCATCACATCATTCCAATCCCCTCCCAGTACTGCCAGGGACTCTGGGATTTCCACCCACACTGCAAACAACCTCTCAGCCAGGGACCACTGCAACGAGGGAGGGGCATATATACTCCCAAACTCAACAGATTCTGAACCCACCATTCCCTTCACCAAGACATACCGACCCTGCGGGTCAAGCCACTGTCGCTCATGAACATAAGCCAGCCTGCGGTGGACCAATATGTCGACCCCCCTGGAACCCCTAGAAAACCCAGCATGAAAAACGTGTTGTTACCCAAAGCGTTGCAGACTAAGCACTTTCGTCCCCATCATATGCGTTTCTTGTAGCAGTAGAATATCCGCTGCTTCCCTCTTCCCCATCGCAGAATTGCTCCCCTCTTGATTTTATCCAGCATCCCCCTAACATTCCAACTCAGTATGCGCATGGACGCCCTAGGGAGTCCCGGAGTTGATGCATCAGCCATGATCCCAGGGGACACAAAACCAGAGCACCCAGCAGCAGGCCTGAGTAGACAGCACAATCAGTAGTAAGGCAGTAGAAATCACGGGCACCCCCCACCAACCCCCCCTGTCCCTCCCACCCCCCCACAGAACACCCCCCTCAACACCCAGTCCCCCTTCCCCCGCCACCCACCCCGATACCTCATAGAACACTGAAGTATCTGTCGCGGCATGGGCAACCTCGGGCCCAAAACAGAGCGCCCAAGGCCAACCATACCAATGGATCTCAACTACCCACTCAACCAAGAAGAACCCCCCCCGCCAACTCCTACCCACGTAGGAGGCAAGAAGCCCCTGTATACAAGCTCCCCGAACCCCACCCCGCAGCCCCACACAATCACAAATATGCAAAGCGAACAGTCAGAAGCATGGCATAAGTGCCATATTATATCTAGATTTATGGGTAGAGTATACCAAAGAGTTAGAGGAAAAGTATAGATGGCCTGTGTCAGGCACATGGGATGCCGAGTGCATCATGAGAGTAGAAGAAGCATTATGGAAAAAGAAAGCCAGACAGTCACAGAAAGATGCCATCGAGTTATGGCGCAAAGAATCTCATAAAAGAACCGAAAAAGAAATCAGAAAGTCAGAATTAAGTAGAGAATCCTTGGAACGAGCCCAAGAAAGGGAATTGATCGAGATTGGTGAACGAGTTAAAACCGAACAGTCTGACAGACAGAGGCATGCTCTTATTAAGGGTATGTATCCTCTTCTTGCCGAGGGCCTGCCAAAAGCGACCCCGGAGGCATCCAGTAACTTTCCGCCACCATTAGTTCCGACCAAGTTACGTCACAAACCGACCGCAGCTGATATTTTCATCTCGTCCTATTTGGACGACACAGTCCCAGAATATGCAAATCCTGTTACTACTCCGCCAGTCCCTGTAAATCAGGCACTTCCCACTCCTCCAGACACCGGAGTACCTGTTACGGTACCCCCGGTCCAGCCCGCCATACCAGTTCAGCCCGCATTTCAATTTCCTGCCACACTAGTACGAAGAGCATCAGTAGACGATTCTAGTTTAGGGGCCGCAGGAGGTCCTCCTCAAACCCCGCCGCCACACAAGCGTTTAACGTTAGTCGAATTACATGCTCAAGCGTCACAGCGTACGCCCAGATATCAGTCTGTTGCAGAAATAAGGAAAGCCCTTAATGAATGCGGCTATGATCCAGTCCCAGGCGAGGATAATATGGTTTTATATTCATTACGCATAAGAAAGGTGGCCGAGTATCTAGTCACCCTACCGAATATGAAAGAAGATCTAGACAGAATATATCGTTTCATCCGTACAGGGGATGATCCAGAAAGCATTGGCGAAGTCATGTCTCAAAGGAAAGCCGAGATCCAGCTCATGATACTAAAGTTTTTGATTAATTGTTTAATAAGAGAACAAGATTACCCGTCCAAAGATCAAGCCGAAATGAGAACCCTGACAAAGTGGAGTGATAATATAGCCGAGGGTAAGCACAAGACCATCAGTGCTATGGAAAGTATGTACAAGAAAATCCGTAAAGAAATAATAAAGTTACACGAACAGCGTAAAGCAGCACAAGTAAGCGAGAAAGAAAGTAACTCTGATACTGAAGAGGTAGACGACGAGAATCCCGCCAGAATAGCGTATGTAGGAAAATCTAGATTTCCAGATCGCCATTTTCGCCTAGAACACAAGTCAACTTTCCATCATCCAGCACCAGAACAAGGTTCTCTAGAACAAGTGTTTCAAGCTACCGATCACATTCTGAAATCACGAATCGGTTATAGCGAGTTAAGTACTATGCATGAACAAGAACTAGCCCGATCAGCAGTCCGATGGATTACTGATTCTACCACTTTTCCAGACGAAATAGTGGCACAAATGTTTCTGAAAATGCCCCCAGCCGAGCAACGACTGGCGGGTATGTATATGATTCAGCACCTCATTACATTGTATGAGGGTCAGCACTCTGATCCAGGCCCGTTACATGATATCCTGAACGAGTTACTCCAGTATAGATGGAAAGGTTTAGGTACCGATTTAATTAGTGTCATTCTAGAACAGCGTCACAAATATAGAACGTTTTTGAACCCGCATTTTGTTCATGTCTCACCCCCAGAAAGTAAACCATTTTACATGGAGAGACAGAATCCGTTACGAGAAGTCCACCCAGTTAGAGGAACGGGTGGCGAACTAGAACGAGTGTTTGTTTACACCCCGATCACAAAGATGGAACTCTTAGAGATGAAAAAAATAATCCCCTGTCATGATAAAGATCCAGCAGGGTTCCATCGAGAATTAAAAGACATGCTCCGTATGGGAGAATACACGTATCCAGATATAATTAAAATGTTAAAGGTTCTGCTGCCCGCAGGGGTGTATGAAAAGCTCAAGGAAAAAGAATGGGAGGTGGGAGAGAAAAAGATAGATTGGGCAGTTCTAGAAGCTGAAGATAAGGCACGAGTACCAGGTACCGGTCTTGGAGCGAAATGTAAAGAATTACCTGAATTATTGATTCAAGTTTTACCCAGATTGTTAACAACGAAAAAGGAAGACTGGGATGCAATCTCAGCCTGTAAACAGAAACAAGACGAAGACATTAGTGATTTTTATTCTAGATTTGAGAAATGTTTTAGCATCAACAGTGGCCTCAAGACAAGTAGTGAGTCATACCCTCACCTCTTTCTTACTAAATTAGTCGAGAATTCAAGTCCACAAATTAAGAATCGAGTTTTGAAAGTCGAAAGTACCTGGCAAGCTAATACCCCGTCCCAGATGTTACAGATGCTCCAATACCACCAGAATAGAATCAGAGAAGAGCAAGAACACGAGAGAAAACGTATGAAAGACACGAAAATGAAAGTACTAGTTGCACAATCTATTCCACAAGACAGCCAGAAGAGGGGTCCGAATCAAGCCAGTCATCCTGCAACTCCCGTTAAAGGGAACTGCAATTATTGTAAACAGCCAGGTCATTTTATAAACGAGTGTGCAGTTCTGAAACACAACATAGCTACTGGTAAGACTAAAGAAAGACCACGTCCGCCTAGACAAGAGCAAGTTTCACAGATTCCTCAGTCACAGAATGCACCACAGACAGTTACAGCACCGCAGCCCATCGCTGCAACACAGCACGTTACACAGCAGATGTACCAGTATGCACAGTCTGAGTATCCAGAGTATCAGCCATATTCATGAAACAGCCTAGAGAGGGAGGTAGGCTTGCCTCTCATCGAGATACCTGTAGATCAAGAAGGTCCCTATGTTCACAGTCAAGTATTAGGGAAAGACAGAAAGTTTCTGATTGATACAGGGGCAAGTAGGACCACAATTAGTCACGCCGAAGTTCCAGGGGCTCCGCTCTCAGGCTCAAGAAATGTTTCCCTTGGATTTTCAGGAAAACCCATTGTAAATGAAATATCAAAGCCAGTTACTCTAGAAGTAGGTCCATTGTCCCGCACTACTGATCTGTTACTTACTAAGTCATGTCCAGAGAATCTATTAGGCATTAAAACACTGAAAGAATTAGGTGCAGTTATATGCTGTTCCCCAGAGGGAATACGTCTGTTCCTACGTGACTTTAAGGGTCACTATGTATTACGAGATTTTGATCCCAGATTGTCTAATGTTCCGCAGCATTTATGGGCGCAAGGTCCAACTGATGTAGGGTACATGCAAATCACACCCCATCGTGTGACTCTCAAGCCAGGTGTAGTGTTACCACGAATCAGACAGTACAGATTGCCACCTGAGGCTGTAGCAGCCTTATCCAAAATTATTGACGAGCTCATCGCTCAAGGAGTGGTTGTAGAAACTGACTCCAATGTATGCAATTCTCCGATCATTCCAGTCATGAAACGTACTGATCCAAATGCACCCCCAGTATATCGATTAGTGATTGACCTACGAGAACTTAATAAATGTATTATTCCCCAGTACCCAGTTGTCCCAGATATCTCTTCCCTATTGACAGCCATTGATTCAGAAGCCTCATTTTTTACAGTCATAGACCTCAAGAATGCATTTTTCAGTGTTCCCATTCATCCAGACAGCCAGTTTCTTTTCGGATTCTGTTTAAATGGAAGGAGCTATATGTTCACACGAGCTCCTCAAGGTTTCACAGAAAGTCCTAGTATTTACAGTCAAGCACTTAAGAGACAGCTTGATAATGTTCACATGCCAACTGACACTGCCCTGCTCCAGTATGTCGATGATCTACTGATCACAGCCCGTTCTGAATGTGCTTGCGAGCGAGCATCCCTTACAGTTCTGTATTTCCTAGCCGAGATGGGGCACAAGGTGTCCCCTTCGAAGCTTCAATTCTGTGTCCAGCAAGTGGTCTACTTAGGACACTTACTGTCCAAGAGGGGTAGGCAGTTGACACCAGACCGTATTCAGTTAATAGCGAGTCTTCCTCAGCCCAAGACCCAGAAGGAGGTACGTGCTTTTATCGGCCTTACTTCTTATTGCAGACAATGGATTCCTCAGTATGCATTTCTAGCCAAGCCACTGATACAGTTAACGACACAGGAGGCAGCCGTATCGACTGTCCTCCCTTGGACATCTGAACATACACTTAGCTTCAATGAGTTAAAGAAAGCTTTATGCCAAGCTCCAGTTCTAGCTACACCAAACTACAGTAAGCCTTTTACACTTTTCGTCACAGAACGTGAAGGTACAGCATTATCTGTCCTCACACAAGATCAAGCAGGACAGTACAAGCCCTGTGCTTATTTTTCGAGCACATTAGATCCTGTAGCCCAGGCTCTGCCTGCGTGCCTCAAGTCAGTTGCAGCCACAGCACTAGCTATCAGACAAAGTGATTCCATAGTATTAGGACACTCCCTGACAGTACAAGTTCCACACTCCGTGGAAGTTCTTTTAAATCGAACACAGACCCAGCACTTGACAATTGCACGTTTAACAGGTTATGAATTGACACTGTTCCAGCCACACATAGAAATCAGACGCTGCAACGTTCTCAATCCTGCTACACTGTTACCATCAGCTAATCCAAATCCTGCCACACATGACTGTGTGGAAGTAGTCAACATCACGACCAAGCCAAGACAAGATCTGACAGATATTCCATTACCAGATCCCGACCTGACACTTTATGTGGATGGTTCATGTATGAGAACAAGTACAGGAGAACTAGTCGCCGCGTATGCAGTGACCACTGACACTGAAGTTATTGAGACACACCGTATTGACACCCTGTCCGCTCAAGCAGCAGAGCTAGTTGCTCTGACACAAGCCTGCATACACGCCAAGAACCTGAAAGTTAATGTTTACACAGATTCACGCTACGCATTTGGAGTCGTACACGACTTTGGAGTGCTCTGGCAGGAGAGAGGTTTCATGACTTCTCATGGAACCAAGATTCAGCATGGTCTCCTTATTCAAGCTCTGTTAGATGCAATACATTTACCGACATCCATTGCTATCATGAAATGCAAAGCACATACGAAAGTTACTGACATTATTTCCCAGGGTAATGATCTAGCAGATCGCACAGCCAAGCTTACAGCTCAGACTCCAGACATTCCAGCTAACATGACACACACTCCAGATCCGACTACATGTATGACAGTTAAGGACCCTACTCAAGATGTCATAGATATCCAGTTACATGCTACTCCCGAAGAAATCAAGAAATGGTCCGAACAAGGAGGGGTCCAGACAGATCAAGGATGGGTGACGAAGGGAAAAGCCACATGGTTTCTCCCCGACTCTATGGTTCAAGTCATTATCAATACTGCACATAGTCCAGCACATTTAGGAGAAAAAGCTATGTTAGACAGTATCCAGAACATTTGGTTCAACAAGCATTTACGAGCTGCAGCCAAGCAGAAAGTCCGTACCTGTATGATATGTTGTCAGTTTAATCCAGGTAAAAGTGTCCCGGTGGAACAAGGGGGATTCCAACCTCCTGACCACCCTTTTGAAGTCCTCCAGATGGATTATATTCAGATGGAGCGATGTCGAGGTTTCAAGTATGTCCTTGTAGTTGTATGCGCTTTGTCCAGGTGGACAGAAGCATATCCAGTCCCAGATTACACAGCCGCGACCACTGCCAAGCAGTTGGTTCGTGAGTTCTTCCCCCGTTATGGACTCCCTAGGGTCGTATATTCTGATAACGGCCAGCCATTCTCCTCAGAGTTAATGAAGCATGTTTCCCTTTTGTTAGGGTACCAGTGGAAGTTCCATTGTGTACGCCACCCTGAAGCAGCAGGTCTCGTAGAGAGACATAACCAGACCCTGAAAATTCGCATCGCCAAAGTATGTAAAGAGAAAGGTGTGGACTGGCTAGTAGCTCTGCCAGTCGCTTTATTTTATATGCGTATGGTCGCACATTCTAGATCAGGTCTGTCCCCGTATGAGGTCGTATTCGGCCGCCCCCCTAACATGTGGGGTACTCCTAGACCCCGAAGTATTACTGATGTTTCATGTAATATGCTGACAGATTACCTAGCTTCCTTGATGTCTGCCCTCAACTCATGTCGTTCACAGGTTGCCGCCACATTTCCAGACAATACCGAGGTGGCACCGCATGAAATCGTTCCAGGTTCGATGGTGCTCGTACGTAACTTCGACAGATCAAGTCCGCTGGAGCCACGTTGGAAGGAGCCCCGTCAGGTCCTCCTCACCACCCGTACAGCTGTGAAATTGGAAGGACGCCGCGGCTGGGTGCACCTTTCGCACGTCAAGAAATTCTACGGATTGAAACCGGTCTCCAAGAACATTTCCCAGGATATCAAGACTTGTCAAAACATTGTTTCTAAGGACTGTCCCGCAAATGACATTGACACAACCCCTCCCCTGTTAGAGAAAACTCCGCAACAGGAGTATAAACAGAAATTAAGGTCTAGTAAAATAAGTCAGCCAGTTTGATTGTCTAAGTCCTCCCCTAGGTGAAACGGTTAGACTGTTTCTGACATGTATAAAATAGACCCCCATAGTGAGAGAGTTAGTCAAAACTCAATCCGATGTATCGTTTTTCTAAGTTTCATATTATTTCTCAGCCTTTTGATATCCTGCACTAGTTACGCATTTTTCCTGTGTTTTCCAGTTCCTCATGTAAATAAGCCTTCTAATGTTACAGTAGAGCACACGTTTAGTGATCTGCCTCCTCACGAATATTCATACCGCCTCGCTATGCGTAACAATACATTTATCCGCATGTTACATTACTCACACCAGGCCAGCAATGCCACTAATTGTTGGGTGTGTGGTCGACTCCCCCCTTTTCAGACGTCAAAGGGAGTTCTGCCACTTTTTCCTTATCCTTTTTCACATAATGGTTCGTGTGGAGCATGGTCCACGTTAACGTCATCCTTAACAGATATGTCTTTTCTTAACAGCACATGTTTCCCAGACAAGCAAGGTTTCCCCCACAGAACAGGTTTAGATCTAGAAAATGAAGTGTATAATTTAGGTAACTATTCTTCGAATTTCATGGTCCTGAATGTTCAGTCTGATACTACTCCAGACTCACCTGCTATTTCAGTATTACCAGTCAAAGGCGAATTATGTGTCCGTAATTATGGTTCTGTACACGTAGGACATAGTGATTGTACTACTATTATCCAGTATAGTGACAGTGGGAAATCTATTTTTAAAGCTTCACGTCATTCTTATTTTGTTTGTGGTCAAACCGCATATGTTCGTCTGCCCCTCGATTGGGAGGGAACCTGTTACATTGCCTTCCTACTGCCACCTGTTTTCCTAGCCCCACCTGACTACCATAGGAATTCCTTCCTAGTACATACTAGACACAAGAGAAACCTCCCGATTGTCGATTATACTGAAACTGCTGCAGAGCAATTCATTGATATCGATAAAGGTGTGTTCCCTTATTTAGGTACAGTTGTAAACAGTAAGCTAATCCGTAGGTTAACAAGAACCCTTGAAGCTGTAGTAGATGAGACTGCCTCCGCTCTAGGTAACTTAACCGAAGAGCAATCCTTTATGAGAATTGTTGTGCTCCAGAATCGTCTCGTCCTTGACGTCATACTGGCCGATAGGGGCGGGGCCTGTAGAGTCATCGGATCCAGTTGTTGCATTTTCATTCCAAATAATGCGCCGTCTGTTTATTCAGCTATAACCAGACTTCATAAAATTGCCCATCTGTTACACCAGGATCCAGGCACCTGGACATGGTCCGGTTGGTTCTGGAATATAATTTCCGCATGGGGATGGAAAGTCCTGTCCTTTCTAGGTATCGCAGTAGCGATCATATTCAGCTGCTGCCTCTGTATACAATGTGGCCCTGCGATTTGCGGCATGTGTGCTACCACTTGTATTCCTAGTCCCAAGCCCTGTTCTAAATCCCGTTCCAAGACAATTCGAGATGAACAAATGGTACTGTATGAAATGATAGATGGTATCATGAATATTGATGTTTCCTGATGGAAACGTAGTGACAAGGAGGGAATGTGGAAAAGTAAATTTTGCCATGTTCTGTGTCTCTACGTGTCATCCATCATATGTTATGTGTGCATGACCAATATGCATATGTTATTCCCCATGTCCGATTCAAGACGCAATTACAGTTGTGTCCTCCTCTAGTATGCCAGTTTCCAGTCCTCGTGAATACTACGAATATCAGGCCTATGTAAAGCTACGTTGCCACGTTTCTCAGTGTGCACGTTATTTCATTATAAAGTCCCCGTTTCCAGGCCTCAACAGGGCCCGGACATCAGATTCAGCTCCTGTCTCCTGAACCCTTGCTGAGGAGCGATCCAGCCCCCACCTGTATCCTCGACCCTTCACTTACTTCTGCCTCGCAGTGCCCGGTGCAGCTTGGCTCTGCCTCTGAGTCTGCCAAGACTATGTTATGATTCCAGTTATCAGTTTAGTCCTCCTTCTCTGCATTCCTAAGCTACTGAACTACATCAATAGTTTCCGTCATTGTCTAGCCTATGCGGCTCCATGTTAAGAGAAATACTGTATTTAATGGTCATTTAATATTCTTCATCACGCACTATATGTAGAATAAATGCATGCTCCAGTCTTAGAGTCAGTTAGCTTTTCCCCTCATGACTTCTAGTTTATATCAACATGTTCCCTAAACATCAGATACTAGATAGGGTTTAGGTACATGTCGCTCCGACCCTCCAGACTTTAGTCTCTGCTCCTAGCACAGAGTTCATAGCCCCCAGCTTCTCCTCGTAACACGTCATTGCCAGTTTGCGCGCACCACCAGGTTAGAGGCCCCGGCTCCTTAGGTAGCCCCCTCCTATGTTTCCGCCCATTCATGACATATTCTGTTACGTTTGTATCACATGTCTGAGTTACACCTTCTTTTTACTCTTATCTTTCGCGACTGCTACGCGTCACGCCTTCTGCTCCACCCACTGCTACGCCTACTGCAATGTCATGCTATGTGTTTGCGTTATGTATATATGCTCATGTATTGTTATTAAAAGGCAGCGCGCTCATCCCAGACCCAGCCCCAGCAGCTGCTGGGCCCTGTCATCCTATTCCTATGCAGGTTGTCCTGTTCCTGTCCTTATGCTGTATTAAACCTGCAAAAACTCCTACTACCTCGAATCTTGACTCTTATTTATTGAGCTATCTGTTATGATATATGTCTAGTCAAAAATAGGGTATTATTTATTTATTTACCACATAATGGCGCCCGAATAGGGACTTGCCCTTTCCCCACGCGTCGGTGAAGCCACGCCGACCCCCTGACCCTCTGCAGTCGTGACGGAACTCTTCTGCGCAGTGGCAGATATTTCTGCTCAAGTATCCCTCAGGCCCACGGAGGAGACGGAGGAGGCGGTCCAGCATCCAGACGAGACGGTGGAGGAACGCGGCGAGTCCCGACCAGAGCCCAAGCCAAGAGTCCAAGGTCCGAGGTATCCGGAGGTCCACCCGTAACTGAAGTCCGAAGTCCGAAGTTCGTCGTCGTAGCAGTCCAGTCCAGTCCGAGGCCTTCCGTTCTTGCTGCCCGGTGAGTACCGTTACTGGGGTGGTATCTAGACAGGGTCAATTTAATTGACTCTGGTCTGTGGGTTGGTGGTACACAGTCCCACAAACGAAGTGTCCACTTCGGTGGATGCGGGTCCTGACGTGTCTCTTTTAAGAGACCGGTAAGTTTCGTACTGTTTCAGCAGTGCATCTAGTTTCTGTTCTAGTCAGTTCTGTTCTCGAGAAATTTCAAGTATTTTCAGGTGGTATTCTGTTCGAACTGTTATTCATAATGTTCTTCATGTATTTTAATGTTGTGGTATGAGTGCGACGTGATTTCATGTTTTCATTGTGTATTGTATTATGTCCAGATTATAGTCCAGTCATGCCGCTCTTCTCAAAATTACGTCAGTTAAAAACTAGAAAGGGTCTGCTGGAAGCAGCAGTTCCCGTCCCGCCCAGGGACAGTCCAGGTCACTTTATGTATCAGAAGCATGGCATAAGCGCCATATTGTATCTAGATTTATGGGTAGAGTATACCAAACAGTTAGAAGAAAAGTATAGATGGCCCGTATCGGGTACATGGGATGCCGAATGCATCATGCGAGTAGAAGAAGCATTATGGAAAAAGAAAGCCAGACAATCACAGAAAGACGCCATCGAGTTATGGCGTAAAGAAGCTCATAAAAGAACCGAAAAAGAAATCAGAAAGTCAGAACTAAGTAGAGAATCCGAAGAACGAGCCCAAGAAAGAGAATTAATCGAGATAGGTGAACGAGTTAGAACTGAGCAATCAGACAGACAGAGGAATGCCCTCATTAAGGGTATGTATCCTCTTCTGGCTGAGGGCTTGCCAAAAGCGACCCCAGAGGCATCCAGTAATTTCCCGCCACCATTAGTTTCGACCAAGCTACGTCACAAACCGACCGCAGCTGATATTTTCATTTCGTCCTATCTGGACGACACAGTCCCCGAATATGCAAATCCTGTTCGCGCTCCGCCAGTCCCTGTAAATCAGGTAATTCCTGCTCCTCCAGACACCGGGGTGCCCTTAACAGCCCCCCCGGGTCAGCCCGCCATACAAGTCCAGCCCACGTTACAATTACCGACCCTGCCAGGACGAAAAGCATCAGTTGATGATTCTAGTATAGGGGCCGCAGGAGGAGGTCTTCCTCAAACTCCGCCGCCATACAAGCGTTTATCAGCACTCGAATTACATGCTCAAGCATCGCAGCGTACTCCTAAAAGTAATAAGTCTGTTGCAGAGATCAGGCAAACCCTTGGCGAATGTGTCTATGACCCAGTTCCAGGCGAGTTTAATATGGTTTTATATTCCGTACGCGTAAGGAGAGTGACCGAGTATCTAGTCACCCTGCCGAATATGAAAGAAGATCTAGACAGGATATATCGTTTCATCCGTACAGGGGATGACCCACAAAGTATTAGTGATGCCATGTCTCAAAGGAAAGCCGAGATTCAGCGCATGATATTAAAGTTCTTAATTAACTGTCTAATAAGAGAACAGGATTACCCGTCTAAAGACCCGGAAGAAATGAAAACTCTAACAAAGTGGAGTGATAATATAGCCGAAGGAAAGCACAATACCATTGGTGCCATGGAAAGTATGTACAAGAAAATCCGTAGAGAGATAATAAAGATACACGAACAACGTAAAGCAGCACAAGTAAGCGAGAAAGAAAGTACCTCTGATCCTGAAGAGGAAGACGACGAGAATACTGCCAGAATAGCGTATGTAGGAAAACCTAGATTTCCAGATCGCCATTTACGTCTAGAACACAAGTCTATTTTCCATCATCCAGCACCAGAACAAGGTTCCCTAGAACAAGTATTTCAAGCTACCGATCACATTCTGAAATCACGAATCGGTTATAGTGAGTTAAGTACTATGCATGAACAGGAACTAGTCCGATCAGCAGTCAGATGGATTACTGATTCTACCACTTTTCCAGACGAAATAGTGGCACAAATGTTTCTGAAAATGCCCCCAGCCGAGCAGCGACTGGTGGGTATGTATATGATTCAGCACCTCATTACTCTGTATGAGGGTCAACATTCTGATCCAGGCCCGTTACATGATATCTTGAACGAGTTACTCCAGTACAAATGGAGAGGTCTAGGTACCGATTTAATTAGTGTCATTCTAGAACAGCGCCACAAATATAGAACATTCTTAAACCCGCATTTTGTTCATGTCTCACCCCCAGGAAGTAAATCATTCTACATAGACAGACAGAATCCGTTACGAGAAGTCCACCCAGTCAGAGGAGCGGGTGGCGAAATGCAGCGAGTGTTTGTATACACTCCGATCACAAAGATGGAACTCCTCGAAATGAAGAAATTAATTCCCTGTCATGACAAAGATCCAGCAGGGTTCCATAGAGAATTAAAAGACATGCTCCGTATGGGAGAATACACTTACCCAGATATCATTAAAATGTTAAAGGTTCTGCTGCCCGCAGGGGTGTATGAAAAGCTAAAGGAAAAAGAATGGGAGGTGGGAGAGAAAAAGATAGATTGGGCAGTTCTAGAAGCTGAAGACAAGATACGTGTACCAGGTACTGGTCTTGGAGAGAAATGTAAAGAATTACCAGAATTATTAATTCAAGTTTTACCCAGATTATTAACAACGAGAAAAGAAGACTGGGATGCAATCTCAGCCTGTAAACAGAAACAAGATGAAGATATTAGTGATTTTTATTCTAGGTTTGAAAAGTGCTTTAGTATCAACAGTGGTCTCAAGACAAGTAGTGAGTCATACCCTCACCTTTTCGTTACCAAATTAGTCGAGAATTCAAGTCCACCAATTAAAAACCGAGTTCTGAAAGTCGAAAGTACCTGGCAAGCAAATACTCCGTCCCAGATGCTCCAGATGCTCCAGTACCACCAGAATAGAATCAGGGAAGAGCAAGAACACGAGAGAAAACGTATGAAAGACACGAAAATGAAAGTACTAGTTGCACAATCTGTTCCTCAAGACAGTCAGAAGAGGGGTCCGAATCAAGCCAGTCATCCTGCAGCTCCCGTTAAAGGGAACTGCAATTATTGTAAACAGCCAGGTCATTTTATAAATGAGTGTGCAGTTCTGAAACACAACATAGCTACTGGTAAGACTAAAGAAAGACCACGTCCGCCTAGACAGGAACAAGTTTCACAGATTCCTCAGCCACAGAATGCACAACAGACAGTTACAGTACCGCAGCCTATTGCTGCAACACAGCATGTTACATCGCAGATGTACCAGTATGCACAGTCTGAGTATCCAGAGTACCAGCCATATTCATGAAACAGCCTAGAGAGGGAGGTAGGCTTGCCTCTCATCGAGATACCTGTAGATCAAGAAGGTCCCTATGTTCACAGTCAAGTATTAGGGAAAGACAGAAAGTTTTTGATTGATACAGGGGCAAGTAGGACCACAATTAGTCATGCCGAAGTTCCAGGGGCTCCGCTCTCAGGCTCAAGAAATGTTTCCCTTGGATTTTCAGGAAAGCCTATCGTTAATGAGATTTCAAAGCCAGTCACTCTAGAAGTAGGTCCATTGTCCCGCACTACTGATCTGTTACTTACTAAGTCATGTCCAGAAAATCTATTAGGCATTAAAACACTGAAAGAGTTAGGTGCAGTTATATGTTGTTCCCCAGAGGGAATACGATTGTTCCTACGTGACTTTAAGGGTCACTATGTATTACGAGATTTTGATTCCAGACTGTCTAAAGTTCCGCAGCATTTATGGGCGCAAGGTCCAACTGATGTAGGTTACATGCAAATCACACCCCATCGTGTGACTCTCAAACCAGGTGTAGTGTTACCACGAATCAGGCAGTATAGATTGCCACCTGAGGCTGTAGCAGCCTTATCCAAAATTATAGACGAGCTCATGGCTCAAGGAGTAGTTGTAGAAACTGACTCCAATGTATGTAACTCTCCGATCATTCCAGTCATGAAACGCACTGATCCAAATGCACCCCCAGTATATCGATTAGTGATTGATTTACGGGAACTTAACAAATGTATTATTCCTCAGTACCCAGTTGTCCCAGATATCTCTTCCCTATTGACAGCCATTGATTCCGAAGCCACGTTCTTCACTGTCATAGACCTCAAGAACGCATTTTTTAGTGTTCCCATCCATCCAGACAGCCAGTTTCTTTTCGGATTCTGTTTAAATGGAAGGAGCTATATGTTCACACGCGCTCCTCAAGGTTTCACAGAAAGCCCTAGTATTTACAGTCAAGCACTTAAGAGACAACTAGATAATATTCACATGCCAACTGACACTGCCCTGCTCCAGTATGTCGATGACCTACTGATCACAGCCCGTTCTGAACGTGACTGCGAGCGAGCGTCACTGACGGTTCTGTATTTCCTAGCCGAGATGGGGCACAAGGTGTCCCCTTCGAAGCTTCAATTCTGTGTCCAGCAAGTGGTCTACTTAGGACACTTACTGTCCAAGAGGGGTAGGCAGTTGACACCAGACCGTATCCAGTTAATAGTGAGTCTTCCTCAGCCCAGGACCCAGAAGGAGGTACGTGCCTTTATCGGCCTTACTTCTTATTGCAGACAATGGATTCCCCAGTATGCATTTCTAGCCAAGCAACTGATACAGTTAACGACACAGGAGGCAGCCGTATCGACTGTTCTCCCTTGGACATCTGAACATACACTTAGTTTCAACGAGTTAAAGAAAGCTTTATGCCAAGCTCCAGTTCTAGCTACACCGAACTACAGTAAGCCTTTTACACTTTTCGTTACTGAACGTGAAGGTAC
This sequence comes from Lissotriton helveticus, assembly GCF_964261635.1. Lineage (NCBI taxonomy): Eukaryota > Metazoa > Chordata > Amphibia > Caudata > Salamandridae > Lissotriton > Lissotriton helveticus. Next base: position 273,201,930 of record NC_136062.1, read on the forward strand.
AGCATTATCTGTTCTCACACAAGATCAAGCAGGACAATACAAGCCCTGTGCTTATTTTTCGAGCACACTAGATCCTGTAGCCCAGGCTCTGCCTGCGTGCCTCAAGTCAGTTGCAGCCACAGCACTAGCTATCAGACAAAGTGATTCCATAGTCTTAGGACATACCTTGACAGTACAAGTCCCACACTCCGTGGAAGTTCTTTTAAACCGAACACAAACACAGCACTTGACAATTGCACGTTTAACAGGTTATGAATTGACACTGTTCCAGCCACACATAGATATTAGACGCTGCAACATCCTGAATCCTGCTACACTGTTACCATCAGTTAGTTCAAATCCTGCCGCACACGACTGTGTGGAAGTAGTCAACATTACGACAAAGCCAAGACAAGACCTGACAGACATTCCGTTACCAGATCCTGACCTGACACTTTATGTGGATGGTTCATGTATGAGAACTAGTACAGGAGAACTAGTCGCCGCGTATGCAGTGACTACTGACACCGAAGTTATTGAAACACACCGTATTGATACCCTGTCCGCTCAAGCAGCAGAGCTAGTTGCTCTGACACAAGCCTGTATACACGCCAAGAACCTGAAAGTTAATGTTTACACAGATTCACGTTACGCATTTGGAGTTGTACACGACTTTGGAGTGCTCTGGCAGGAGAGAGGTTTCATGACTTCTCATGGAACCAAGATTCAGCATGGTTTCCTTATTCAAGCTCTGTTAGATGCAATACATTTACCGACATCTATCGCTATCATGAAATGCAAAGCACATACGAAAGTCACTGACATTATTTCTCAAGGTAATGATCTAGCAGATCGCACAGCCAAGCTTACAGCACAGACTCTAGACAGTCCAGTTAACATGACACACACTCCAGATCTGACTACATGTATGACAGTTAAGGACCCTACTCAAGATGTCATAGATATCCAGTTACATGCTACTCCCGATGAAACCAAGAAGTGGTCTGAACAAGGAGGGGTCCAGACAGATCAAGGATGGGTGACGAAGGGTAGGACCGCATGGTTTCTCCCCGACTCTATGGTTCAAGTCATCATTAATACCGCACATAGTCCAGCACATTTAGGAGAAAAAGCTATGTTAGACAGTATCCAGAACATTTGGTTCAACAAGCATTTACGAGCTGCAGCCAAGCAGAAAGTCCGTACCTGTATGATATGTTGTCAGTTTAATCCAGGTAAAAGTGTCCCGGTGGAACAAGGTGGTTTCCAGCCTCCTGACCACCCTTTTGAGGTCCTCCAGATGGATTATATTCAGATGGAGCGATGTCGAGGTTTCAAGTATGTCCTTGTAGTTGTATGCGCTTTGTCCAGATGGACAGAAGCATATCCAGTCCCAGATTACACAGCCGCGACCACTGCCAAGCAGTTGGTTCGTGAGTTTTTCCCTCGATATGGACTCCCTAGAGTCGTATATTCTGATAACGGTCAGCCATTCTCATCTGAGTTGATGAAGCACGTTTCCCTGTTGTTAGGGTACCAGTGGAAGTTTCATTGTGTACGCCATCCTGAAGCAGCCGGTCTAGTCGAGAGACATAATCAGACTCTGAAAATTCGAATTGCCAAAATATGTAAAGATAAGGGTGTGGACTGGCTAGTAGCTCTGCCAGTCGCTTTGTTTTATATGCGCATGGTCGCACATTCCAGATCAGGTCTGTCCCCGTATGAGGTCGTATTCGGCCGCCCCCCTAACATGTGGGGTACTCCTAGACCCCGAAGTATTACTGATGTTTCATGTAATATGCTGACAGATTACCTAGCTTCCTTGATGTCTGCCCTCAACTCATGTCGTTCACAGGTTGCCGCCACATTTCCAGACAATACCGAGGTGGCACCGCATGAAATCGTTCCAGGTTCGATGGTGCTCGTACGTAACTTCGACAGATCAAGTCCGCTGGAGCCACGTTGGAAGGAGCCCCGTCAGGTCCTCCTCACCACCCGTACAGCTGTGAAATTGGAAGGACGCCGCGGCTGGGTGCACCTTTCGCACGTCAAGAAATTCTACGGATTGAAACCGGTCTCCAAGAACATTTCCCAGGATATCAAGACTTGTCAAAACATTGTTTCTAAGGACTGTCCCGCAAATGACATTGACACAACCCCTCCCCTGTTAGAGAAAACTCCGCAGCAGGAGTATAAAGAAAAGTTACGGTCTAGTAAGTCAGCCAGTTTAATTGTCTAAGTCCCTCTCGGGTGAAACGGTTAGACAGGTATCTGACATGTATGAGATAGACCCCCATAGTGAGAGAGTTAGTCAAAACTCAATCCGATGTATCGTTTTTCTATGTTTCATATTATTTCTCAGCATTATGATTTCCTGCACCAGTTATGCATTTTACCTGTATTTTCCAGTTTCTCATGTAAATATGTCTGCTAATGTTACGGTGGAGCACACGTTTAGTGATCTGCCTCCTCATGAACTCTCTTACCGCCTCGCTATGCGAAATAATTCTTTCATCCGCATGTTACATTATTCACACCAGACCAGCAATGCCACTAATTGTTGGGTGTGTGGTCGACTCCCCCTTTCCAGACACCGAAGGGAGTTCTGCCACTCTTTCCTTATCCTTTTTCACATAATGGTTCGTGTGGAGCATGGTCCACGTTAACGTCATCCTCAACAGATATGTCTTTTCTTAACAGTACATGTTTTCCAGACAAGCAAGGTCTTCCCCACAGAACCGGGTTAGATCTAGAAAATGAAGTGTATAATTTAGGTAATTATTCTTCGAATTTCATGGTCCTGAATGTTCAGTCTGATACTACTCCAGACTTACCTGCAATTTCAGTACTACCAGTCAAAGGCGAATTATGTGTCCGAAATAATGGTTCCGTACATGTAGGACATAGTGATTGTACTACTATTGTCAAGTATAGTGACAGTGGGAAATCTATTTTCAAAGCTTCACGTCATTCTTATTTTATTTGTGGTCAGACCGCATATGTTCGTCTGCCCCTCGATTGGGAGGGAACCTGTTACATTGCCTTCCTACTGCCACCTGTTTTTCTAGCCCCACCCGACTACCATAGGAATTCCCACCTAGTACATACTAGACACAAGAGAAACCTCCCGATTGTCGATTATACTGAAACTGCTCTAGAACAATATATAGATATCAATAAAGGTGTCTTCCCTTATTTAGGTACAGTCGTGAATAGTAAACTGATACGTAGATTAACCAGAACACTCGAAGCAGTAGTAATTGAGACTACTTCTGCTCTAAGTAATTTAACCGAAGAACAATCCTTTATGAGAATTGTCGTGCTCCAGAATCGTCTCGTCCTTGACGTCATATTGGCCGATAGGGGCGGGGCCTGTAGAGTCATCGGATCTAGTTGCTGCATTTTCATTCCAAATAACGCGCCGTCTGTTTATTCAGCTATAACCAGACTCCATAAAATTGCCCATCTGTTACACCAAAATCCAGGCACCTGGACATGGTCCGGTTGGTTCTGGAATATAATTTCCGCCTGGGGATGGAAAGTCTTGTCCTTTCTAGGTATTGCAGTAGCGATCATATTTAGCTGCTGCCTCTGTATACAATGTGGCCCTGCGATTTGCGGCATCTGTGCTACCTCTTGTATTCCTAGTCCCAAGCCCCGTTCTAAAACACGTTCCCAGAAAATTCGAGACGAGCAAATGATACTGTATGAAATGATAGATGGTATCATGAATATTGATGTTTCCTGATGGAAACGTAGTGACAAGGAGGGAATGTGGAAAAGTAAATTTTGCCATGTTCTGTGTCCCTACGCGTCCTCCATCATATGTTATCTGTGCATGATTAATATGCATATGTATTCCCCATGTTAGATTAAAGACGCAATTATAGTTGTGTCCATCTTTAGTACGTCAGTTTCCAGTTCTCGTGAATACTACGAATATCAGGCCTATGTAAAGCTACGTTGCCACGTTTCTCAGTGTGCACGTTATTCCATTGTAAAGTCCCCGTTTCTAGGCCTCAAAAGGGCCCGGACACCAGATTCAGCTTCTGACTCCCGAAGCCTCGCTGAGGAGCGATACAGCCCCCACCTGTATCCTCGACCCTTCACTTACTTCCTGCCTCACAGTGCCCGGTTCAGCCTGGCTCTGCCTCTGAGTCTGCCAAGAGTATGTTATGATTCGAGTTATCAGTACAGCCCTCCTTCTCTGCATTCCTAAAGCTACTGAACTGCATCAATAGTTTCCGTCATTGTCTAGCCTTTACGTCTCCACGTTAGAGAAATACTGCATTTAATGGTCATTTAATATTCTTCATCACGCACTACATGTAGAATAATGCATGCTCCAGTCTTAGAATCAAGTTAGCCTTTCCCCTCCTGACTTATAGTTTATATCAACATGTTCTCTAAACATCAGATACTAGATACTGTTTAGGTACATGTCGCCCTGACTCTCCAGACTTCAGTCTCTGCTCCTAGCACAGAGTTCATAGCCCCCAGCTTCTCCTAGTGATACGTCATTGCCAGTTTGCGCGCACCACCAGGTTAGAGGTCCCGGCTCCTTAGGTAGCCCCCTCCATGTTTCCGCCCCATTCATGACATATTCTGTTACGTTTGCATCACATGTCTATGTATACGCCTCTGTTACACCTACTTTCACCCTTATCTTTCGCGACTGCTACGCGTCACACCTATTGCTCCACCCACTGCTACGCCTATTGCAATGTAATACTATGTGTTTGCGCTATGTATATATGCTCATGTACTGTTATTAAAAAGTGATCCCTTCCTAGCCTTCTTGTCCAGATCCTGGCAGCGCTGCCAGGGCTTGCCATCCTATTCCTGTGCAGGTTGTCCTGTTCCTGTCCATATGCTGTATTAAACCTGCAAACTCCTACTACCTCGAATCTTGACTCTTATTTATTGAGCTATCTGTTATTCATTTATGCATTCAAAAAGAGAGGTATTATTTATTTATTTACCACATACTCAGTCCTCAATTGTCTGATCAGCATAGCCATCCGACCACCCCCGGCAGGTGCCCACAATACCAGCAGACAAGCTCGCACCCCGGTGTCCTTCAATGTTCCTTTCCTGAGTGGTCAGAGTCAGCAGGTGCCCCATCCTGTGCTCCACTGCGAGAGGAGGAGCGCTTCCGCGACCTAGATCTCCTGTGCCTCTTGCTCCGGACACTTTGGTCGCCTCGCTCCTGTGACGAACCCCGTGACGGACCCGGATTCAAACCCGGTTGGGCATGTGGCCAGACCCTCACCGTCTCATCTGTCCACCTGAAGACCTCCTCTGGAGTATCAAAGAAATGGGTCTGTGACTGGAATACCACCCGGAGGCGGGCCGGATAAAGTAAGGAATACTGGAGCTTCAGGCCTCGCAGTTTCGCCTTGGCAGCTATGAAGGAGTGTCGTTGTTGTTGTACCATCCTAGTATAGTCCGGAAAGATCATGATCTTCTGGTTCTCGAATGTAAGAGAATCCTTTGCCCTCGCCTCTCGTAAGATAGTGTCTCTGTCATGGAAGTTCAGAATCTTAGCAATCACCGGCCGGGGCCGCTCCCCGGCAGGCGGCTTCTGCGTCAGGGCTCTGTGTGCACGCTCTATTACAAAACAACGTGATAGAACATCCGGAGGGAGCCAGCTCTCCAGCCACTGGGATAAGAAGTGTTCCATGTTCCCTTTCTCGCAGCCTTCGGGAAAACCCACAAAGCGAAGGTTATTCCTGCGCGCCCGCCCTTCAGCATCCTCTACTCGGAGCGCAAGACCTTTTTGGATTTTCTCCATCGCAGCCACCTTCTGCTTTAAGGTCCCCACATCATCTTCCTCACTCAAGATTCTGGATTCTGCCTCTGTGATGCGAGTCACTGCATTGTGAAGGTCCTGATGCTCCTATTTTGGCGTCCAGCATGTCTCTGGATTGAGTTATCGCCGCCATGAGCGGTGCATTGTCCGACCCCGCGCCCTGGCCACCTCCAGATGCACCGGGACCCCCGCTCGGCCCAGTGAATTTGTCAATGGGCCCTTGCTTGGCAGACCTACTGCCCCCTCCGCCTCTGGTCATGTCTGGGATGCACAGGGAGGCAGCCCTCTGTAGTCCGCTTTCAAGACGCCTCAGTTCGGATTCACCGCGCCACCGATATCAACAAGGGCCACTCCACCCTATGGTCTCCACCGCCCCCAGGTGCACGGCTCCTCCACGCAGTCGTCCTCCGATGTCCAGGGACACCTCAGGCCCTCACGCAGCTCCGACCTCCTGCCAAAACGTAGAGCGTGGCTCCGGCGCGGCTATGCCTCCCCGCTCTATGACCTACTGGTCAGGATACTGCCCCTTCTCAGGAACACCACTGCTTCGGCAGGGGGGACCCTCCCAGGGCACTCCCGGGTCGCCCGGATCAGCCAGTCACCCGCACCGCCGTCACTACACCACCGCCCCTGTCGATCGCCGAGGCGTGTGTGCGGACTCATTGGGCCCCACGAGGGGCCTCGTGGTTCTATTCCAGACCCCTCAGTGGTCGGCCGCAAGCTTTGGGCTGTAGGGGCCCCCTCACTCCACTGCCCAATCTTCCGGGGTAGTCCACTGGCACTCAGCAGCGGGCTGCGGTTCCTCAGCCACTCGTCCACACACACAGGGGCCACGGGGACACTCACTTCTCTCTCCTCGCCTCCGCTACAACTGCTTACGGACGCCCTCGGGTCCCGGGCGCCTCCCCGTGTGAGCCTCAAGAAGTCCAGCGGTCAGGGGTCCAAGCGAGCGCGGCATCGCTAAGCCAGGCACACCGGGCAGGACCTCGCCCCGGGGGCCACAGCGCCGGCGGTCCCTCTGCTTCACCACCCAGGCCGCCTCCGAGCACCACCACTAGCAGCCAGGGACCTCCAAATTCAAGGCCCCGGTCTCCGGACCCCAGCGCAGGCCGCAGGTCTCCACCAACGCCTCCGCAGTGCAGGCAGCCACACCTGCAATAAAGGGCACCGCCGGGCTCCCACTCTCCACACTGCCGCCGATCAGAAGCCCAGGGCGAGGGCCCAACAGTCGAGGCGGCAGGCCAGCGCCGGGATCTCCCGACCGGGAGTCGTCAAAATCGAGGCCCCGACTGCACACGCCGGGACTAGGCCTCAGGCCACCGCCGTTGCTATCGCCACTTCAGGGGGTCCGGGAGCTCACCACTCCGCACCGGAAGGCACTCCCCGCCGATCGCCACTACGGCTACACTTGTGGGCTGTAGAGCAGGTCCGGGAGCCAGGATAATTGGTCGGATTAGTGTCGGGCTGGTGGGAGCTTTAGCAGGCTGCGTCCACCATCTTCGTAGGCGAAGCCACGCCCCCATTGTAGTAACTTTTGAACTTGGATTTGTATCTGCCGCTCTTGGCAACAGGGTTACATCTGTTGACTGCCCCACTGTGCCAACTTATCAGGGCATCAAGATGGCATCTCATTTAAGCGGCGCGCTACAGCTGACGGATTTGGATGATTTCAGCAGGTGAGCGCAGTGTTTGGGGGTGTGCAGCTTCGAGAACAGCTCCAACCCCAAGTAAGTTCACCCGCCTGGCTGGGCACCTCTGTGCAAGGGGTGTTGTGATGACCACCTTACCCCGGGGGTGCTGGGCTGACCATAGCTCTTTCGGGGGGCAGGGGTGACCATTTTCTTTAGGCGGCATATGTGCCTCTATATTCATTTGTTGTTGTGCATTTCATGCTTTTTTTTAACAACAAATTTTATTGATTTTCAAGGTACCATATGGGCAAAGCCCAGTGAGCATCAAAGCATGTATAGATACAATATACACTAGCAAGGCACCGTATATCATCCCCAATGAAGTCTGCAGAACAGCAGACCCTAAACCCCCTCCCCCACTCCCAACCATGCACCATACATCATTTATACAACATTATACAAACATAGTGTAAACTTGCTTCTTTACCTCTGCACGACACCACTATCCTGTATCGGTGAATTGCTCACAACCAACCTATCAATTGGATCTCGGAAAGCCACTGACTCCAGAAGTGACAGGTCAATGCCACGGTACGCAGCCCATCTGGCACAGATCTTCTTGTGTTTTTGCGGACATCCCCAGGCCTGAAATAATGCAACTTCAGCGGACAGGCACCTATCCATTTCTTTCTGCCAAGTACCTATACCAGGTGGGAGTGTTGCCTTCCAGTGTTGTGCAATGTCGCGATTAGCTAGTGCAAGCCCTAAAAAGCAATAAATACCTTTTATATCTGTTCCCCCCAATGTCCTTGGTACTGTGTAGAAGTATCAATTGAGGATCAGCCGGAATGCCCCCTGCCAACACCTGCCCCCAGCAGGACTGTATGCCCAACCAGAAATTATGCAGTGCCGCACAGGTAGACACAGTATGGAGAAACGACCCCTCGTCCGAATCACAACGGAGGCACATAGGATACTGAATAGTCCCCATCTTGTAAAGGCGTAAACGTGGCAGTGGGGAGAGCGGACAACCCTGCCGTGTGCCCCTGCGAATGGGGAAGGGGCAGAGCAATGGTCAGCCACTCGGACTGGGGAAATGGCCACTACAACGCGGCCGTTTCCACGAACACCTTTACCACGCATGCATTACAACGCATGCGTGGTAACAACGAGAAGATTTACCACGCATATCTTTACTACGAAATACGTAGTAAAGGTATGTGTGGGGAATGAAAAAAAGGGGGGTTTGAGGGGTCTCCCCACAAAAACGAAAAAAACGAGGGATAAAAAAGGGGGTTTGGGGGGGTTTCCCCCCCAAAAAAAGAACTAACCTGAAGTGACGAACATCAAGCAATCACCGTCGTAAAAGAGGAAACGGAATTAAACTTCCGCTTCCTCTTTAGGACGTACGGCCGACGTACCCAAGAAGAAAGACGTAACAAAGAAGATGGACAGGAGACGAGTTAAAAAGGTAAGGGAAAATGATTTTTTTTTTTTAAATAAGGGTTAATGGCAGGGGTAATTAAAAGGAGTAGAGGCTGGAGGCGTGAAAGAGGACAGATGTAACCTTTAACAAGAATATGCCCTCACCATGCATAAATTAACAACGAAAAACGTTGTTAATCTATGCGTGGTAAAGGAATATTAGTAGTAAAGGTTATGCGTAGTAAACGAATTCCATTGTAACGCATGCGTGGTAAAGGCATGCGTTGCAACTGAATTCGTTGTAACGACATATAACCCTCGGACTGATGCAGTGAGGTCCGTGTAAACAATTTCACGTAGGCCCATGGGGGCCCAAGTTAACCGCCTCCAAGAGCTTAAAAAGGTATGTCCAGCTTAATGAATCGAACGCCTTGTCGATGTCAGCCAACAGGACTGCCACAGGATGTCCCAGACGGTGAGCCACCGCATTGTGAGCATGTCTGATATTATGTCTGGTACAGGGCTGTGGCATGAAGCCCGACTGGTCCGGGTGGTGCATTGCATGCTTTGACAACAATGCAGTTTTGTGTCAAGTGTTTATGAATGTTCAAAGCGCATCAAAGCGCTATGATATTTCATTCACACTAGAAAGTTAGGGCCTCATTTATGAGGACGTGCATCACTTTTACGCCACTGGTGCGTCACTTTTTGTGACGCACCAGCAGTGTAAAAAATGTGCCTTGTTGCACCATATTTACAATGTGACACATCTAGGTCTAGGTAGATGCGTCACTTTGTAAACCCCTGAGCTACATTATACCTACGCCAGGTATAATGTATGCACGGGGGTGCGTTCTGACGCTAGAAAGGGTGATAGAAGTGACGCAGTGAAATCTATAAGATTTCACTGCGCCACTTCTAGGACACAAATGCGTCAATTTCTTAGGCCTGCCTCACAGCAGGCGTAAGACTGACGCAGGCCCTTTCACATGGGGCTTGCCCCATGTGAAAGGACACTTTGCTGGAGTGTAACTCCTTGCGCCATGATGCGTCATACTGCAAATATGACTCATCATTGGAGTCGCATGGAGGGTGCAGTGAAAAGTGACGCATCGCTGTTTTCATGCAGCGATGTGTCACTTTTCATAAATGAGGCCCTTAATACATAGACGAGGGGTAATTTTTGGACACCCCCTGCTTGTTCTCTTTTACGAATCTCGTGCACAGGCCGATGGAAAGTTGTCAGTGTGCTACGCTCTCATCCACCTCATCCAGCATTGGACAGAGGCACGGATGGTTTGCATTAGCGACCAGTGCGTCCTGCAAATTAGCGATTGTGCAAAGGGCAGTTCACCTATGAGTTGATAGGAATTGTTTCACGGCTAGAACCGGGGATGGCTTATGTTTTCAGTTTTGGTTAAACATTTTAGAGTGCCTGGAACTGCAGCACCTTCTAAAGTACACTAGAACTTGAACAACAACAAAAAAAATACTAAAAAAAACGAGACAGAGTTTGTTTTATTTCCTCTGTGTTGAAAGTGTTTTTTCAGTATTTTATTGTTTCTGCCCTTTAACTTTACAATTTGTTGGTTTTCTCCTCACCAAGACCCTTGCTTTTTTGGGGGCCCGAGCACCAATGCCTGCTTAGCAGCTAATGTCACGCCATCTTTCGAGATCTAAAGTGTACTTAGAGATACTGGGGAAAGCTCATATTCTGGACTTAAACCATTTTTTCTTATTTTGTTAATGCTATTTATTCCAAATGATTTATATTATGCAATTGAGACTATCCATTTTTTTACCTTCTGTATTTCACTTTAACGTTTTAATAAACCTTCATGGTTTCTAAATTACTAATCTGGAGCCTTATTGAATAAGTGTTGATTTAAGCATATCAACATTGACTTACACATTTACTGGTATTTGAAATACAGTTTAAATCTATGATTGGTTAGGGACACATTTGCTCATCTAGTCTTGAAGACAGCACTGTCTCAAATCCTGCATGGACACTTTGGGTCTCATTTATGAGGCCCCTTACGCCATCGGAACTTCACTTTTTGTGGAGTTCCGCGGCGCAGAAGCTTGTGTGATATTTATCAGGCAACACTAAGCCGCTTTTTTTGGTGTACTGCTGCCTGATAAATATCTGTCCCCTTAACGCAGTGTTCTACGTTAAAGGGGCGTGCAATGGGTGTTGCTGGGGTTGTTCCCAGCAACATCCATGGCCTTTTGACACAGCCCCAGATTTACGAGAAATCGTAAATCTACGGCAGTGCCAAAAGCTTACGCCTCCCCAGGGGAGGTGTAAGGGAGGCGCAACTGGGAGAAATATCTTTATTTCTCTACGTTTTTCCTTTTTATATGTGTGCTGCATTCTGCAGCACACATAGAATGAGGAAAAGCCTCTTGTGATTATTTTTGTACAGAGAGGTTTCCCTTTCTGTACAAAAATAATCATCCCCGCTATGCAGGCACCCTTGCACCATTGTGCAAATGTGCCTGCGCTGGCAGCCCATTGTGCACCAGCGCAGGGGAAAAGGACAGGACTGCGAAGTATCTTATAGATATAGCACATTCCTGCCCTTTTCTTTTGCCGTAGGGAAGCGCAGCAGGAAGGCCCGCTGCGCTTCCCTGCGGCAAAACCTCATAAATTAGGCCCTTTATTTCTACCTCATCATATCACCTTAGATAGAGACAACACCCTGTATTATGACTTGCAAGCTACTAGCTTCGTGGTTGACAACTGTGGGGCATATTATCAAGTACAGGTGTTACATTATCGCCGCTTTTATCGGCAGGAAACCGCCGATAAAGCGGCGATAATGGGCTTGATAATATGCTCTATGAATTCCAATGGAAGCCCATGTTAGATGTGAAGACATCTAACATAGGCTTCGATTGAAATTCATAGAGCATATTATCAAGCCCATTATCGCAGCTTTATCGGCGGTTTCCTGCCGATAAAAGCGGCGATAATGTAAAGCCCTTATTGATAATATGCCCCTGTGTTCTTCATAAATGTGACGAGACAGATTTTTACAGCTACCACAAATCAGGATATGGCTTCCTTTTATGGTGTTCGCCAGACAGGACAGGAAAAAGCAAATGTATATTTAATTGTTTATGGCCTCTATAGCTGGGGAGGGAGTCCCTTTTCAGTTCGACATCAAGGGTATTCAAGCCTTGAAATATGTCCATAAATGTTTCCGGGAGCAAGCGTATATTCCTGAATCAGACTGCATGACCCAGTGTATAGTAATTGTATAGCTATTCAATCCCTGGCGGCACAGCACCCAGGATCATATAGTGCAGTGCTAAACACGTATTAGGTGCCATAGGCCACTGCACTGTAAAGCAAAGCACATAGGTAAAAGACAGTGTCATCTACACCACCAATAGCTCTAACTCTCGCAAATGCCAGACCTATTGCATTGCAAATGCTTGTTCTGTTTCTGGTTATCTGGAATAGAATTGCTGTGTGAACCCGCTATTTTGGAGATAGAATATATTGGAATGTTTTCCACCAGTCCTACGGAATGGTCTGACTGCCGTGACCAGTTCTGATTTGTTGATGGAAGACAGAATTACTGAAACGTCATATTCATTTTAGATGATATATCTGGTGTCAGACTTACATGACCTAAATGTTTCCAAACACAGTGCCCGCTTATCTTTCATGTCTGTACCCCTTTTAAGTTGGTACTTTCAAGGTTTGTCAGTTGTTTGTCAAGTACTTCAAGACTCAAACTTCCGCTTCAATTTAATTTAAAGGATGAATTATTCTACTGACTGAATTATATGGTGCAATAAAAATGTTTGCCGCTGTCGTGACTATTGCGCTGTCGGAATTAAAGAAGAGGAATATGATGGACAAATATTCAGATTTTAGCCTACATTTTTTTATTTTTTACTTGTGCCGTCCACCACACACATCTGCCATTCTCACCGTACTCTTCAAACGGTACACAGACAAAATATCGAAAAAAAAATATCGGAAAGACAAAATATCGAAGTTAAAATATCGAAGGTAAAAAATATTGGGAAGCAAATATATCGGATACAAAAATATCGTAATAGGTAAGTAAGTAGAAATATCGAAAAAAATAATATCGTATGACAAAATATCGACAATACAAAATATCGTGTAGTAATGGAAAAAATAAATAGTGTAGGAAAAAATATAATAATTGTAAATAAAAATTTGATAAAAAGGTCTATATTAAAAAATTACAATATATTTAATATAAAAATATTTTTTAAAAACATATATAGTTTTAGGAGCGGGTTATTGGGTTTATAGGGGATAAGGGTGGGAAGTAATTTAAAAATAATTAATAAATTAATATATATTTGTAAAAAAAATGTATTAATAATTAATTGGTAACTAATTAATATTAATTAGTTAATTAATTAATATAATTTTGTACATTATTTTATATAATAATTAATTGGTAATTAATGAATATTAATTAGTTAGTTAATTAATATAATATCGTACATAATTGTAAATAATTAATAATTGGTAATTAATTATAATTAATTATTTAATTAATTAATTAATATAATTTTAAATAATAAATAATTGGTAATTAAATAATAATAATAATTATTTGGTAATTAATTAATATTAACTAGTTAATTAATTAATATAATTTTGAATATTTTTTTAAAGAATAAATAATTGTTAATTAATTAATATTAATGAGTTAATTAATGAATATAATTTTTTACATTTTTTTTAATTATAATTAATTGGTAATTAATTAATATAAATGAGTTAATTATATTAATTAGCTTCATTTAGTTTAATATATATTTTTTACTTATTGTAAATTATTTTGGAAAATATAATATTCATAATTAAATTTATTTCTTTACAGCTAATGTGCAAATATATTAACTTTATTGTTATTATTAATTAATAATTAATTTGTAATTACATAATAATAATTATTTTTGGGGAAAGGAGTATTGTTAGAGTTCAGGGTCAATTTTCAGTTCTTGGTTAAAGGGGTATTTCTTGAGTTCAGGGTCAGTTTTCAGTTTTTGGGTAAAGGGGTATTTTTAGGGTTCAGGGTCAGTTTTCAGTTTTTGGGTAAAGGGGTATTTTTAGGGTTCAGGGTCATTTTTCAGTTTTTGGGTAAAGGGGTCTTTTTTGGGTTCAGGGTCAGTTTTTAGTTTTTGGGTAAAGGGGTATTTTTTGGGTTCAGGGTCAGTTTTCAGTTTTTGGGTAAAGGGGTATTTTTTGGGTTCAGGGTCAGTTTTCAGTTTTTGGGTAAAGGGGTATTTTTAGGGTTCAGGGTCAGTTTTCTGTTTTTGGGTAAAGGGGTATTTCTTGGGTTCAGGGTCAGTTTTCAGTTTTTGGGTAAAGGGGTATTTTTAGGGTTCAGGGTCAGTTTTCAGTTTTTGGGTAAAGGGGTATTTTTTGGGTTCAGGGTCAGTTTTTAGTTTTTGGGTAAAGGGGTATTTTTTGGGTTCAGGGTCAGTTTTCAGTTTTTGGGTAAAGGGGTATTTTTGGGGTTCAGGGTCAGTTTTCAGTTTTTGGGTTAAGGGGTATTTTTAGGGTTCAGGGTCAGTTTTGGGTTTTTGGATAAAGGGGTATTTTTAGGGGTCAGGGTCAGTTTTCAGTTTTTGGGTAAAGGGGTATTTTTTGGGTTCAGGGTCAGTTTTTAGTTTTTGGGTAAAGGGGTATTTTTAGGGGTCAGGGTCAGTTTTCAGTTTTTGGGTAAAGGGGTATTTTTTGTGTTCAGGGTCAGTTTTCAGTTTTTGGGTTAAGGGGTATTTTTAGGGTTCAGGGTCAGTTTTTAGTTTTTGGGTAAAGGGGTATTTTTTGGGTTCAGGGTCAGTTTTCAGTTTTTGGGTAAAGGGGTATTTTTTGGGTTCAGGGTAAGTTTTCAGTTTTTGGGTAAAGGGGTATTTTTAGGGTTCAGGGTCAGTTTTCAGTTTTTGGGTAAAGGGGTATTTCTTGGGTTCAGGGTCAGTTTTCAGTTTTTGGGTAAAGGGGTATTTGTAGGGTTCAGGGTCAGTTTTCAGTTTTTGGGTAAAGGGGTATTTTTTGGGTTCAGGGTCAGTTTTTAGTTTTTGGGTAAAGGGGTATTTTTTGGGTTCAGGGTCAGTTTTCAGTTTTTGGGTAAAGGGGTATTTTTTGGGTTCAGGATCAGTTTTCAGTTTTTGGGTTAAGGGGTATTTTTAGGGTTCAGGGTCAGTTTTGGGTTTTTGGGTAAAGGGGTATTTTTAGGGGTCAGGGTCAGTTTTCAGTTTTTGGGTAAAGGGGTATTTTTTGGGTTCAGGGTCAGTTTTCAGTTTTTGGGTTAAGGGGTATTTTTAGGGTTCAGGGTCAGTTTTGGGTTTTTGGGTAAAGGGGTATTTTTAGGGTTCAGGGTCAGTTTTGGGTTTTTGGGTAAAGGCGTATTTTTAGGGTTCAGGGTCAGTTTTCTGTTTTTGGGTAAAGGGGTATTTTTTGGGTTCAGGGTCAGTTTTAATTTAATGTACGCTGGATTTGGTATAGTAATAATTAAATTATTAGACACCAACATATACTCACATTTAATATACAGTGCTAAATTTCTGATAAGATTGTTACATTATAGTAAGATAATGATACAAATAGTACAACATGATTGTAGAAACATTATTTTTATTTATGTTTCACAAATAAAATGTTATTTCATTACAAAATTCTTTTTATTACATTTGGTTTTATAAACATATTTTATAAACACAATGATAAGCAACTATACAGAAGCATTATTATTTTCATACTTTTTGTACAAAAATGAATATTATTTATTATCTCTTTTACATATTGTAATTTAATAAAGAAATGTAGAAATAACAAAAGTATTTTTTACACTTTATTTCAATACATAAAATATTTATTATGTGAGTCACATATTTTTAACACATTTTTCTATTATTATAATTTTTGACAATGTAGTTATATTTCTATACATTGTTAATATAAATATTATTCTTTTCATAATATGTATTTATTACATTCATTTACATATTTGTTAATCAAATCATTGTAGGATTAAAGTAAATATTTCTTTACAATAATAGAAACTTAATGTTCATTTTTGCATATTTAGTGAAGTATATATATTATATTTTATACTTGGGACTATTTTATTGCATTTGGGTGCTTTATTTTGTAACCGGGTTAGGTCGTTTTGGGTTATTTGGAAGAAGGGCTGATCGCGGTTGGGAGACACTTCACGTCGCTTCAGGTAAGGTTTATTTTATATGTTTTATGTGTATTTTAATGATGTTTTGAGATTAGTGACCTTATATTTTGTGTTGTTGAATGTGAGGGAGGTATGTTTTAGATTTCGAAAACAGATAATTACTTATGGTATATACACGTAGTGTTAGTTAGTTAACTCATTATATATAGAGTGAATTTTAGTCTTTTACGGTATATCTACAAGTGAAATCATCTATTTTAATATGTTTGTACCTAATTACTAGCTAATTAATGTGGGTGGGAATGTCTGTTTTCTATGTTTTTGTCATAGGTGTACGCTACATCGGAAGTTCCGTTTTTTTTTAAAGGAAGTGTTTGTTTGTTTCATTCAACACTGCTTTACAAACACTTCTTTACATTTTTCGGTTTTGCTGGAGCGATTCTTTCTATTTTTCAAATTTTTCGGGTTTTTTATGCTTATTCGATGGCTCTGGATAACGTGGATGTCTTAATTTTGGAACAGTTGTATTTTTACATTTTTTTGGGGTTAATTTGGCACTACCTGGATTACTTTGGTGGACAAGGAGGTTATTGGATTGACAACATGATTGGTAAATCCTTGCTTTCTTATTTTGTGTGGGTGGGTAATGTTATTTTTATTATGGAATAGTTTTTTACTTGTTATTTAGTTTTAATGTGTGCATATATTATAATAATATCTCTATATATTGCATACATTAAATACTTTAGAAGCTCACGTTACATATTTTTCAATACTTAGGTGATACTTTTAGTGTTTTATAACATTTTGGGAATTAATTAGAGTAGTGTTTTAGCAATGATATTTAGGTATTCTATGCCTTTTGTACTAGGGTAAAGTTTAACTTGTTCTTCTAGGTACTTGTGCATTTGTTTATTTTGCTTTGATGTTTTAGGGACAAGTTCAGTTACAGATTGGTCCATTCTAAATTCCTGGTAGCTCTGTTCTTTCTGTAGGCATTTAATGAAATGTTCTAGAGTAGGTTTAGTTCTGCCAGTTGATTGTACAAATGCATTGTGCCAACCTTCCACTGCATTGTTAGTTTTTGAATCTCCGTTAAGGGTACTTCTGTAAACGTTCCACCAGGGTATGAGGAATTTGGGATTTCGTCTGTGGCCAGATCTGTGGAGTCTGCCTGCCCAGGTGTCTTCAAAGTAGTCGAGAAATGGACTTAATTTAGCTTCATTTTGTTTGTAGAAGGGGCTGTCTATAAGAATGTTGTAGTGTTCAGCTACGTCTGTTTCAGGTACATAAGCAAGTGCAATGAGTTTTTTAATTTGGAAAGCAAAAGATGAGTTTGTAGCATATTCGACACTTAGGGTAGTTTTTTGAAGGTGTCTCCATAAACACTGGTTTAAATGATAATAGCAGCCTTGAATGCAGGTATGGGGGTGGATTTTTATGATAGTTGAGAGCATTGCTTGCTCAAAATCAAGAATGATACTTTCAGGAGAAAAATCATTAGTTTTTTGTTTAATTATATTTATTAATTCCATATATGTGGAATTATTTTAGTTTGGTAATAGTGCATATAGCAAAGGTATGTTGCAGTTGTGGTAGAGGCCATGTATTGTGTATAATTGGAAAAATGGTTTGGGACAGATGTTAAATGTTCCATCCATCATCCAATATTGGCTTTGCTGCAGTTTAACTAAATTCATACTGGTACCAAAAATTATAAGCCTTTTGTCATTGTTTTCGTTGTCGTAAACTATAAATGGTTGTTTATTTAAAGTTATTATTTGGTTAGCAGTTAAATTTATATCCTGATATGTTCTGGGAGATGGTGTTGTAGAAGTAGTAGCTTTTTTAGTTCGTGCTATAGTTCTTTTTAAGGAGAGGATATTTGGCATTTGAGTTGTGGCAGTTTTTGGGATTTTAGGAATGGCTTCTTTTAAAATGACATTTGTTTGCTTTTGGGAACCAGTACTAGCTTCTTTTATATTTTCCAAAGCTGTTCTAACTTCTATTTCAGTAACATTAGGTGGATGATTGTGTTCCCTAGTATACAGTACTGTAGCTTCTTTAGTTGTTGCTCTGCCATAGCACTTGTTAGAATAATATTTACAACATTTCCAATTAACTTGCATGCCATATTGCTTTTCTTGTGTATAAGTGTAACCCATGTAGCATAGTAATAGTTTTCCTTTCTGGCTGGTCACAAATTCGGCTCCTTCGGTCATTTTGTACTTTGTATATCTATAAAATGTATATATAATAGTTAATGTCAAATTAAATGTGATAAATAATCTATGTCAGTGATAAGTAGGAATGTTTATACTTACGTGTTTTTGAATTTACAGCAAAATTAGGAGCTGCTTGCTTCTTTAGTTGGGGATATTTATTTGTGATGTTGTTGTAGCTGTTATGAAAAACATGAAAGTAGTATATTATTAATTAATGTTTCGGTACATTTGCAATGTTAGAGCTCATTTCTACTACAAAAGTGTATCTTCATGATTCACATTGTGAAGATACTTACATATTTTTTTAGGTTGGTCTTTGCCAGTATAGTTGTTTCTTCAGCTTCTGGAGAGTAGTTTGTAGTGTTACCTTAAATAAAAAAGGAACATATGTATTAGAATAATCACCATGTTGGTATGTTTTTTAATAGATTATCTGGTAATTATGTTCTTTAATATACTTACTTTGTGATTATTATCTGTATTATTCAGAATGTGGAGTTCTGTATTATGTCTGTATATCTATTCGTTGTGTTTGCTCTGTAAATAAACAATATATAATAGAACATATTTAGAACAGTTCTAAATGTTTGTATTGTTTTTCCACATTTATTTCAGTTGCATAATACTTACGTAGTAAAATGTATTGGAGAAATAGTACTGATGTCCTTAGTTCATTAGTAGTGCAGTTTTCAGTAGTAGAATCTACAGAAAAAAAGAAATATGTGGGGCAAAAGTCATTATTTCTGTGTGTTTAGATTTATGTGCACATAATGAATCAATGTGAAATTACTTACATAGTTATTAGAATCTGTATTCCTAGGGTTTGTTCACAGTTATTTTGAGTAGAATATTCAGTACTCGTTGTATCTAAAAAAAATAGTTTCATATAAATATTTAGCATGTTAAGTAGTATGAATAGCAAAGGGGCACTGGGTATTTAGCAGGTAAGTAAGTAGTATTAGCAAATAATGCATTTTCTATTTTATTTACTTACTTAGAAGATGTGATAGTAGGTTGATAGTCTGGTTCTTCTAGTTGTTGTGCAGCAATTCGGATAGAGATGAATCTCCTTCAGTGACTTTTGGCAAGTAGTTTGTGCTTAGATTTTAATTGTTTATATAGGGGAGTGTCAGTAGTAATTATTTTGCTATTGGTTCATTTAAAAAATTAGGTTTGTGATTGGTTAGTTAGTATATTTGAATTTCAGTTGTGATTACTTTGGAATAGAAGTGAAAAACAAAAACAAATTATAAAATTATACAAAGTACTATAGAATATTTTTATATGTGTAGGTGATATAATTATACCAATAGGATATTTTTGACAAATTAATAGTGTGTCTATAGTATTAATTTAAGTATTGTGTGTTTATTTAGATGTGAAAACATATAAAACGTTAATTAATTATGCAAACAGATGCATATAAAAAGTCGATATAGCTGATAATCCGATATTGAAGTGCACGATATTTTTGATGTCGATATTATAGTTAATGTCATTATTTTTTGTAGATAGCGATATTTTTGTTTTCCGATGTTAATGTAGTCGATATAAAAGTAAACGATGTTTTTGTATATCGATATTAAAAAATCGATATTTGTGTATATATCTAGTTAAGTATAGGAACCCGATATTTTTGCTCCGATATTTTTGTACGTCGATATTGTGAATCTCGATATTTTGTCAGACATTCTCTTCAAACATCTTGGGCTCAAATGTGAAGGACTACTGTTAAAAGCAAGTAGGAGTTGTGGAGTACACTCAGTGGTAGAAGTGGGCGAGGACGGAAGGGCACGGCGTGCCCTTACTTTTAAAATTTAACATAGTCCGTTACCCTACTTCTATATTTTAAAAATGCGTCCCAGGATGACAAGAATGGTACGAATGTATAAAGTACGGCGTGATTGTCCAGGCCTGTGTGATGCAGATTGAGGAAAGCCTCTGAAGTCGACACGACTTCCTCCCCCTTCCTGTCTGTATCTGGGCCCAGGAGCCTGCCCGACAATACTGTAGGAGAAGTGTTTCACTGTAGGAGCAATCAATCAGCAGTGAACCCGGCTTCCTTTGATGGCCCGGCTGCTGCAGTGAGCTACACCTCATTTAGTGAGGCGGCCCCCTGCCTGCCCCCACTGTGACCAATACAATGGTCACATCAGGATGCATTTAAGGCACCACCCTTGACCTCATCTGCCCTTTGTTTTGGGGCTCACTCAGACTGACGACACCACAAAGAATTCCTGGCAGACTGTGCCCAAACCTTGGCGCTTTTAAAAATAAGTATTTACAATGCAATAGGTCTCGCATTTGCGAAATTTTAAGGTAATGGAATTGTTAATGACAATGCCTTTTATTTATCTGTTTTCAAAACTAACACAGATAAAAGGTTTGTCATTTACAATGCCAATAGTTCAAAGTCTCGCAAATGCGAGACATATTCCACTGTAAATGCTTGTCCATGTTTGTGAAAAGCAAACTTTGACAATCTTGTATACCGAGCGCTGTTTAGTAAATTTGCATTTAAAAAAGCACATACAAAGAAAATCACAGTATACACGTAAAAACAGCAAACAAAGCAAGAACTTAGGGGCAGATTTACAATAACTGGCGCATCCCAGGGGATGCGCCAGTTATTGTGCGCCATGCCGCCACCACCATGGATGCGCCACATTTACAATGCGGCGCTCCAAGGGGCAAAAATGGCACAGATGCGTGACGCATCTGTGGCGTAAATGCGACGCATTACTGAAGTTGCGTCGCAAGCGCGACACAGCTCCAGCAATGCTCTGGGGGCCCTATTCTCACAATGCTGCGTCAATCCTTACGCCTACTTCAAGCAGGCGCAGGTTTTTGACGAAGCATGGGCCTCAAAGTGACTGAGTGAAATCT
Source organism: Lissotriton helveticus (assembly GCF_964261635.1). Classification (NCBI taxonomy): domain Eukaryota; kingdom Metazoa; phylum Chordata; class Amphibia; order Caudata; family Salamandridae; genus Lissotriton; species Lissotriton helveticus. The sequence continues at coordinate 273,223,078 of NC_136062.1, forward strand.
TGTAGATTTCACCTAGCCACTTTTAGGAGGCATTCCTGCGCCGGAACGCCCCTCCCCCCTGTGCAGGAACGCCTCCTTCTGGCGCAGGGCTATACAACGTGACGCATCTGAGAGATGCGTCACGTTGTAAATACCCCACACCATGGCGCATCTTTTGCGCCGCCGCTGCTTCACAAAAGTGACGCAACGGCTGCGTAAAAGAGCCGCAAGGGGCATGTAAATCTGCCCCTTACAATGTACAGAGAACAGGAGGGGTTTCCATACAATTTATTATGATCTCTGTCCAACAGCACCGACCCTTATAAACATACTCATGAAGCAATGTACAAAATCTGCCCAGACATGTGATCAGCGTTTATTGAACTGAACTGCACTTCTATTAATTACACATAGTTTCACTGGACCTGGTTAGAAGCATTAGGCAATGCAGTCATTAACAGCAAAGAAAAAGGTTTAAAAGGTGACAAAAACAAAAACCCAAGACTAATGAACGTTGTCCAGCTGGATTTTGGCATAGGCTGGAAACAAAATGGAGAACATCTATGTTCAATGCAGCTGCATCTTAGAATTGGCATCTATTAGTCTATATTGATTTAAACTAGTATTTAACCAGTGAAAATCCCCTTCTTAATTACATACATTCTTTATTTTATACATGTTGTATTTATCATATGTACAATAATACACAATAAACAACTGATAGGATGCAAATGGATCCAGTTTCAACCACTTCAAACCAGTTCAAGTATAGCCATTTGTAATTGTTCAAGTAGAATTTTCACCACAGTCAGCCACCTGACCACAAACTAACAATTTAAAGCTTAACAAAGGTTGTTTTTGGGGTGGCGTGGCCGGCAACTGAACATGGCGGATGCGTGTTGAGGGAGCTCTGGACCCGAGCCTGCATAATCCTGTAATTACCTGCACTTCTGCACTGCGTGGAAGCCTGCGGCTGTAGTCCTCCGTGACTGGGGGGACCGTGGTCGCTTGTCACTGCCCAAAGAGGACATTGGCTCCCAGATTGTGGGGGCACCGCAGTGTAGGCTGATTACCGTCTGACAGAGAGGTGAACCCGCGTGGGCCCGTATCCTGTGGAAAGCTGTCCCCGAATGTGGAGCGCCGCACTGGAGGACACCCGTTTGCGCGGCGGGGCGCTGTGCCCTTGTAGGCCTGGTGAGGGCGGCGGACACCGCGGTGCGAGGCGCGCTGCCTGGCGGGGAGCTCTGTGGACTCTGTGGCCAGGGAGCGCTCCTACGTGAGCCCGGGGCTGAGAGGCCTGCTGCGGTGGGGGCTGGGTGATGCGGCCGAAGCCGGAGGCGGTCTGCTGTAGCCTCGGCACTCCCCAGACATCAGTGGGCACGGGCAGGTAACATTGCCGCTTGCTGCACGGGTGCCTCTGACCAGGGGTCCGGATCTGCCTTGAAGGGAGGCTTACCCGGGGCGCCGGCAGCTACATCGTCACTGCTCAGGAGACTGTGGAGGCACGCCCGAGGGTCGAACAGGAGACCCCCCCCTCGTGTGGACTCTTGCAACGCATTATCCACCCTGGACACTCCCCTCCCCCTCATACAAACATAGGGGGAGACGGAAAAACACTGCAAACACCGAAAAAACAAAGGGGAAACCACTGCGACCTACAGCTCCCCCCCCTTCCGCCCTGAGTGGCGTAGTCAATGACTGGACCCTGCCGAGCCCTCCGTGCTGTTGACAACGACGCTGCTCTTAAAGCTGCAGCTGGAGCCCCACTGGCGGCTGTGCGGAGCCCGAGAGAGTGACACCCATTCGCTTGCCATGTAGGACTGACCTGGTGCGACCAGTTACCGCACTGTTCGGGTGCTATGAGGCGCAACAAGCCGAAACAGCAGGGACAGGCTGGAGCTTGTTCCACGCAGGATACGCAGGACAGTGTGGATGGTACACCGGAGTCCAGCTGTGTCCCCCCCAAGATGGTACCTGCGCAGGAGGATAAGCTGGACCTTATCCTGAAAGAAGTGCGCGACTCCAGGAAGGCTATCGAATCACAGATAGGGTCCCTGACCATGGGCCTGAACCTGCTGAGGGCGGATCACGCGAAGGTAGCGGATACAGTGAAGGAACACACAGCGAAACTAGCGGAGGTGCTCCCACAACAAAAGCAGACTGCAGCTGACGTGAAGCTCCTACAAACGCAGGTGGCCACCTTAATGGATCGAGTAGAGGACGCGGAAGGAAGGGCAAGACGGAATAACATCCGGGTGATTGGCCTGCCGGAGAAAAGTGAATGGACCGACGCAACTGGCTACATGGAGCAGTGGTTTAGGGATCACGTCATGATGGAGGGTCTCTCCTCGCAATACTGCATCAAACGGGCACACCGAATACCTACTGGTAGACCGAAACCGGGTGCCCCACCACGACCTCTTATCGTGAAATTACTGAATTTCAGAGATAGGGATGCGTTATTGCAAAAAGCTCGGGAGATGGCGCTGATTACCTTTGAGAACACAAGGGTATCCCTGTATCCGGACTACACGATGATGGTGCAATGCCAACGATCCTCCTTTGTGGCAGTGAAGCGTCGGTTACGGGACCTGCATGTCCAGTACGCCCTGCTATTCCCTGCGCGCCTCAAGATACTGCATGAGCAGAAAACCTACTTCTTCGAGAGCCCCGGGAACGTGGAGGACTGGCTTGAGGTGATGGAGCTGATCAACGCTGCGGACACCGCCACATGCATGGAAGTCGAAGAAGGGATCACAATTGAATGCATCGACGAGACGTAGAGGTGGTCGAACCCGGCGAACCATCAAGAGCAGACGAGTCACTTCACAACAACTGCAACAAACTAAACAACAGGCGATCATAGTTACAGCAACCTTCACGAACGCCACACGAACTGAAGCTAAATCCTCTACAGAGGGGGAGACGTCACATGGATCGGACTCTGAGGGCGGTGTGGCCGTGTTCCCCTCAGCCACACCGCAACTGATCACGGACTTATTTGGTTGACGTACCCACGCAAGTATACAATGTGTTTTGCTCCTAAGCTGTAACTAGATTACACTGCTATTAATTTACACTGGCTCTTTTGCTGCAGAAAAGTAAGGAATGGGCTCGGGTACCGTTGTAGCTCTAGAGTACCAGATCAAAGTGCTACACAAACGGGGGGCGTGGCTGACGGCCGAGGGAAATGGCCGCCTAGTCTCGGAGCTCCGAGGCCGACACAGCCCGTTTTGTTAAAATCCGCTCAATAATCCGTTACTAGGATTCCACTAAACAGCTCCCCCGACATCGGAACCTGAGCAGTGCAAATCGGAAATACTCCGATCTCAATCCGACACCGGCATCGGTAATTAACATCGTTCGACTGCACGCGGTCTAGCGGGGCCTGCGGAGCCGGGGACCTGAGTGAAGGAGGCGGCCGGAGACTGACACCCTGAGGCCTGAGGCTCAACATAGCTGAGCGCCGGGACACGCCGGCGTTGACATCGCCCCGGTCGCTCCCTCCTACGATTCCCGCATTGGTCCTGGCAGCGGAGGCTTTGTGGTATGATCTGTGCGCACCTACGCTGTGGCTGATTTGACCGGCTCCCGCCCCAGGCGCTGCTGCGTACCTGCTGGCCTCAAGATTGAAGGATCCGGGTGAGAGGCGACGGCACTGTGGCACCTCCGGCACCCTCCCTGCTGCTGCTGGGCACGTTTTTACTCTTCTGGACTGTGCTGACCCTAGTCCCTGAAACCCGCTGGCTCTGGGGTGGGGCCCTTGCCATACAATTGCAGCGGTGCACGTCCAAAGAACCGACCCTGGGATTGTGATGGGCCTCGGGCTGCACTTGTAGGGACACCACACTGCGGGGGTGCTCCCGTTGCGTACTGTTGACACTGCCAGGCACGCTTTACCCTCGAGAAGGCGGGACGGTCTACTAACCTGAGGTGGTGTAGCCTGCGAGATCCTCGTTGAGTCGGCGGTTCCTAAGAGACCACCCCCCTCGCCTGTGGCCCTAGGACTCTCACCTTTACAGACCTCGCTGTACCGACTGCAACACTTGATAATAGCGATTTGTGGCATCTTCTCGGTTGTGTCTGCGACGCGCCTCGCCACTCTCGTTAATATGGAGGGCAGAGGGCCCAGAAAACACGCTGCTCAGACTAAGCTGGACAAGTACGCCTATGAAAAAGGGCCGCACACGACCACACCCCAGGGCAAAACGCAGGAGGGCGATGGCGGGAAGAAAGTCACCCTTGAAGACATCATGAAGGCCCTAGCGAACCTCCAGACGACAGTTGGAACGATCTTCACGGACGTAACCCTGCTTAGGGCGGACCTCCACAAAATGGCGGATAGGGTGAAGGAAGTGGAAATAGTGACAAAATCCCTGGTTCAGGACACCTCAGACCTCCAAATGTCGATGACCCGCCTGGAAAGAGAAAACAAGATGCTAGCGGAGAAGCTGGATGACCAAGAAGGACGTGCTCGGCGCAATAACGTGAGGATTATAGGTATTCCGGTGACGGAGGGGACTCGGGCGATGGATCTCTATGTCGAAGAACTGATAAAAACCAGGCTGCAGCCCAAAGGACTTTCGCACTTTTTTACGGTCGAACGTGCTCATAGAGTGCCCGGAGGGAAGCTAAAACCCGGGGCTCCACCTAGACCGGTACTGGCCCGCCTTTTTAACTTCAGGGACAGAGATGCAATTCTACAGGCGGCGAGAGTTTCTCCCCCTATCCGGATACTGAACTCCAACGTCTCCTTCTTCCGGATTACACGGCGGCTGTCTCTAGGAGGCGCCGCAGCTTCTTCGAAGTCAAGAAACTACTCCGGGCTAAGGAATTACAATATTCTATGCTCTTCCCTGCAAGATTGCGGGTGGTGGCTGAAGGGCAGACCTGGTTCTTTGACTCTCCGGAAGCGACTCACGACTGGCTGGAGGGATGTCGACCGGTACCTGAAGCGGGTCGAAGACCGAGATCGCACCGACGCAAAGAGGGAGAAGATGCCCCGGATGAACTGGACTCTGATAGTCAAGAGGCCCATCGTGAAGTGCCCCCTGAGGAAGAATGACATTGGCAGTGTTGTTGCGAACAATTTCTATGCCCGATGCGGAGAATTGAACATTTGTGTTTTTTGGCTGACTCATGGTCTTGGACTGGGGTGAACCTGGTGGGCTCCGAAAGGCGGCTGCCTCGTAGGACTCTTTCCCCCGACACGCAAGTATTGCAGCTATGGGAGGGAAGAAGCACTCTGCTGAGTTGGGGTGGTGGGCAGTTCTAGGTTCGCTAAGCAGGGAGGCAGGGAGGGGAGATGGGACTAGGGTTGGGAAAGTAACTGATTTACTTAATTCTGTTGATTCCATTGCATATGTGTTTTCTTTTTTTGGTTTTGTTGCACACAAGCTGGACAGGACAGTAATGTTGTTTGCTGCTTTACCCTCTCGGGACGATTGTACTCATAAATGTTTGACATGCCTCGCCTTTCCTAATGGCTGACACTGACTTGCAGGGGCTTAGGGCTCCACTCACGACCCTCACTTTACTGACCTGGAATGTCCGTGGCCTAGGGGACAAGGTGAAGAGGGGTCTGGTACTGCAATATCTGAAGCGCTGTGGGCCTGCGGTGGTCTTTCTGCAGGAAACACACCTGGTGGGATCTGCGGTCCGGGCTATGGATCGCGGGGGGTACAAGATGGTGGCCCATGCAGAAGTTTCCTCAGGCTCCAGGGGCATACTTGTTAGGAAAAACTAACCACTAGTGGTGCATCAAACACGAGTCGACGTTCAGGGCCGATTCGCGGCCCTGACCTGTCAATGGGAAGGAAGATTACTTAATCTTGTCTCGGTCTATGTGTCGCCTTCCCTCCATGCGCAGGCCCATGCGGCTCTCACGACATTTCTACTCACATTACCGGTAGCAACACTTTTGATAGGGGGTGACTTTAATGATAGGACATACGGGGTGGGAGCCGGCTGCTTGGTCTTTTAGACGCCCTGGGACTCACTGATAGCTGGAGATTCAAACACCCGACTGAGACACGTTTCACTTTTTACTCCCCAGTACACAACTGCCTTGCACGCATTGACTATCCTCGGATGCCCTACAGGGTGTAGAGGAGGTCACTATACGCCCAAGGGGTATATCAGATCACTCCCCAATATTGTTAAAATACACCTATCACCAGACCTGTAGGAGATGTATTTTTCCGATTCACGACAGTTTCCTCCAGGTAGCGCCTATCATGTCGACACTTACACTTACTACTAATCGGTTCTTTCAAGAAAATCAAGCCTCGGTGGATTCACCCAGTGTGCTCTGGGAGGCATATAAAGTGGTCCTTCGGGGACAGGCGATGGCCTCCATCACAGGTCACAAACGAGAGCGCCGGGCAGTTTTGGACAGTCTTGAAACTGACCTGGCCTTGGCCACTGTGGAGCAGGAGGCCCACCCGTCTCTTGGTGCCGCCCGCACGGTTCGCCTTAAACAAACTGAAGTCCTCACCCTCCAGAGAGAAATGGCACATACGCAGATCCAAGCCACTCGGCATAGGGTGTACGAGTTGGGTGACAAGGCGGGGAAAATGTTGGCCTGGCTAGATAGAAAAGAAAGAGCGAATAAAGTCATTGCGCAACTACAATCACCTGGAGGCTCCATGGTCTCTGACCCTGACGATATCGTTGATGTCTTAGCTGACCACTTTGAACAAATGTATGCTCCCAGTGCGTCCTATATGGTCGCAGAGGCATATGACTACATTAAAGATCTCACGATACCCAAACTCTCCCCAGAGGCGGCGCTTCTGTTGGAGGCAGACATTACCGCTGACGAGGTGCAGGTAGCTACCTATTATTATTATTATTATTTTGACATTTATTGAGCGCACAGCTACCCCCAACGGGGGTGTCCCGGCGCTGAGGAATGCAGGATAGAGGGGCAGTTGCTTTTTTTTTTATTATTGACTTAGTGGCCTGAAAATAAAAAGGTTTTCAGTTTGCCCCTGAACTGAGATTCAGTGTCAATAGTCCTAAGACTGATGGGCAAAGAGTTCCACAGTTTGGATACAGCCACTGTGAAGGCTCTGCCACCCTTTCTCGCAAATCGAAATCGGGGGGTTGACAGCAGGTGAAGGTGATTCGATCTGAGATTGAGAGTGGAGTGCACTGGTTTTAGTCTGTGACTCAGGTATTTAGGGCCTTTCCCATTAAGAGCTCTAAAAGCTAGTATCAGGGCCTTGAATTTGACGCGAGCAGTGATCGGTAGCCAGTGCAATTTCTTCAGGTGGGGGGAGATTGAGTGACGATAGGGGACGTTGCAAATTAGCCTGGCAGCGGCATTCTGCACAATTTGCAGTCTGTGAAGCAGGTAGGCAGGTAGTCCTACATATAGACTATTCACGTAATCTAAGTGTGACGTAATTAGAGCATGTGTCACTATTTTCAGTGCTTCCTTGGGAAGAAAGGGGGAGATTTTCCTTATCATGTGAAGTTTCCCAAAGCATGCTGAGGTGACTTTCTGAATCTGAGTCTTGAAAGATAGGTCGTTATCAAATTGAACTCCAAGATTACGGGCCACCCTCACCGGGGCAGGTGGAGGGTTGAGTTCCACAGGCCACCATGTAGAGGGGGATAAGGGAATCGGCTGATTAAAAAATAACACCTCAGTCTTATCCGTATTCAATTTTAGCGTATTTGAAGTCATCCAAGCCACGATATTGGAAAGACAACTTCTGAAATTGTCAAAACCTGAGGGTGAGTGATCTTTAAAAGAAAAGATAAGCTGAGTGTCGTCAGCGTACGATATCACTCTTACCCCCAAAGACTCGACTACCTTTGCTAGGGGTGCAACATAGATGTTGAAAAAGAGGGGGCTCAGAGCAGAACCCTGGGGCACCCCGCAGTCGAGTGGTTTCCTGTCTTTGGACCAGAAAGGGCGGCACCAGACTTGTTGTGTGCGGCCTGTGAGAAAGGAAGTAATCCAGGCCAAAGGGGTGCCGTGGATCCCCATCTCACGGAGTCTCCTCAGGAGGATGGCATGGGAGACCGTGTCGAAGGCTGCAGACAGGTCGAGGAGCACTAACATGGCTACCTCTCCCCCGTCCACAGTCTCCCGCACGGTCTCCGCCACCTCTAGAAGTGCAGTCTCCGTGCTATAACCGGTCCTAAAGCCGGATTGCGAGTCATGTAACAGGTCATGACTTTCAATATAGTCCGCTAGTTGTTCCTGTATTATTTTTTCCAAAATTTTGGCAGGTTTTGGTAGCAGGCACTACGCACTACTATGCACTCGCGTCCGGCAAGGCGCTGGGACCTAGTGGACTCCCAGTTGAACTGCACAAGAGAACGATGCAAACTACGGCTCCCTTTTTCTTGAATATGCTATCCAACAGCCTTGAGAAAGGGGAGCTGCCGAGAGATCAGCGGCTAGCCACAATTGTCGCAATTCATAAGCCAGGAAAATCGAAGATAGACTGTACATCATACCGTCCAATTTCTCTTATAAATGCGGAGCCTAAGATTCTGGCCAAATTGCTTGCGACGCGATTGACCCCACACCTAGAGTCTCTGGTACATCCAGACCAGTCGGGGTTCATGCCACATCGGAGCACAGCCCTTAACCTCCGCCGGCTCCATGCGGTCCTAGCGCGAGTCACAGATATCAAGGAACCTGCAGTTATCCTCTCGCTAGACCCTACGATTGCGTTCGATACCGTAGAATGGCCCTATCTATTCGCAGTGCTCCAACACATGGGGTTTGGCCCCAAGTTTTGCGCCTGGATTCGATTGTTGTACACTAAACCCCTGGCGCATGTCACTGCCAATTGACACATTTTGCGAGACTTTCCTCTCGGCCGAGGCACAAGACAAGGGTGCCCACTGTCCCCGTTGCTATTTGCACTGCTCTTGGAGCCACTTGCGATCTGGATTAGATGGGAGCCCTCTATCAAAGGGCTTCGTTGGACTGATGTATGGGAGGATCGCATATCCTTATATGCAGATGATATCCTTCTATATCTCACCTCCCCTAGAAAGTCCATTCTCGAATTATTAAATGTCTGTGAAAAGTTCGGTAGAGTGTCTGGGTACACAATCAACTGGACTAAGTCCATCCTCTATGTACTTGTGGGCCCCTCACCTATCCTACCCCTGAGTTGTCCCCTGAAGACCTCAACGACTGCATTTAAATATCTAGGTATCTTCGTCACACCAGACCCCCACGAATTTTACACCCTAAATCTCTCCCCCCTCCTTGAGAGGTTGAACGCAATGTCACGGTGTGGCAGACTCTCCCTCTCAAACTTTTGGGGAAGGCCGCCCTATACAAAATGATGGCACTTCCTCGCTTCCTTTACGTGCTTGAAAACACTCCATCGACGGTTCCTGTAACGTATTTCAAAGCGATCGCAGCGACAGTATCCCATCTGCTGTGGGGCGGAAGCCCACCCCGAATTGCGCAAGACAAATTAACTAGAAGCTGGTATGATGGAGGGATAGCGCTCCCTAATATCGAGCTATATTATTGGGCGGCACATCTCAAGGGGATTAACTTCTGGCTGCACGCCCCGCAAACCGAACCGGCATATCAGGCTGATATTTATTATTTAATTTATTTATTTATTTAAAACATTTATAAAGCGCAGCTGTCACCTTTCAGGTATCCTGGCGCTGAGACAACTCTCTAAGATGAATGCAGTAGGAGATGAGCAGTAGAGTGATTGGCGTTTAGCATTTTGGATAAAGCCAGGTTTTGATCCGTTTCCTAAAAGGGAGAAGTTCTGTTATTTGGCGGGCATCCAGAGGCAGGCTGTTCCAGAGTTTTGATGCAGTAACCCTGAATGATCTTCCTCCTGTCCTGGCTTTTTTAAATCTTGGAACTTTAACCAGACAGGCTGTTGTGTATCTGAGAGCTCTGGTTGGAATATACCATTCGAACAGAGATTGCAGAGGAACAGGGCCAACTCCGTGCAGAGCTTTAAAAACAAGGCAGAGCGATTTAAAAGCAACTCGCTGTTTCATAGGGAGCCAGTGGAGTTCAACCATTGCCGCAGTAGCCGAGGATCTCCTAGGCCATCCCAGGGCCAGTTTGGCGGCAGCTGATTGAACTCTTTGGAGTCTGTCCAACAGTGCAGACGGAGCCTCAAGCAGCAGCGCATTACAATAGTCAAGGCGACTAAGAATGGTGCATCTGGCGATTAAGGCCCAGGCCTGCAAGGGTAGGAGTGGGAAGATCTTGCGGAGTAAGCGAATCAAAGCAGTGCAGGTAAGCACTGTTTTCGCAACCTGGGCTTCCATGGTGAGCTTGTTGTCTATCATAACTCCCAGATTGCGAACGGTGGTGACCGGCTGTGGTTTTTCCAGAGTTTCAGGGGGCCAGAACTCAGCTGGAAACGGGCGGGGGATCCGACTTCCGGCACAGAACAGAACCTCGGTTTTGGTGGCGTTGAAATGTAAGGAGTTCTTGTGAAGCCAGCAAGCTGTGTCTCGCAGAGAGTCATGAAACGACTCCAGAGGAATCGATTCCTCACCCTCCCAAGAGAGAATGAGCTGAGTGTCATCGGCATAGTTGATTGCTCCTAGCTTGTGAGCTTTGATTAACGTAATTAAAGGTTTTAAATACACGTTAAATAAAATCGGGCTTATGGACGAGCCCTGAGGCACCCCGTGGATCACCGGGGAGAAGGCTGATTGATACGGGGGGAGGGACACAGCCTGCTTCCTATCCCGCAGGAAGGAATGAAACCAACGCAGGGCAGTACCGCCCACCACGGCCTCTTTTAGTCTCTCCAGCAGAATCATATGGTTGACCGTATCGAATGCGGCAGACAGGTCCAACAGGATCAAGGCAGCCGCCTGACCCCTGTCTGCACGCATACGAAGGTCCTCCATGGCAGTGAGTAGAGCTGTTTCCGTGCCATGGGCTGGACGGAAACCAAATTGTAATTCGTCCAGAAAATGATTCTGCTCCAGGTGTTAGGAGAGGCATGAGCTCACCAAGCGCTCGGCAATTTTTGCCGGGAAACGTAACAGGGAGATTGGCCGATAATTCTGTAGACACTCAGGGTTCAGGGAAGGTTTCTTCAACTGTGGCCTAATAAGAGCCTGCTTCCACCGGGCAGGAACTAGGCCACTGCTCAAGGATTGATTACAAATCCTACAGAGAGTGGGGAAGAGTTCCTCTCCAGATGACTTCCAGTATTTAGGGGGGATGGGGTCGAGAGGAGAGCCCGAGGAAATCCCATGAGCTAGTCTGTTAAATTCTACCTCAATAATGGGGGGAAATTCCCACAGGAGATCCATGGGCTGGTGCTCTTGGCTCGCGGCTCCAGGGTCAATGATGTCAGTGTCAGGGCCGATGGAAGCAACCAGAGTGGGGGGGATGCTTAAGTTTCGAATGATGGTCTCAATTTTATCATTGAAAAACAGCGCCAAAGTGTCGCACAGAATTTGAGTGGGAGGGGTAGCTTTTTTTGCGCAATCAGGATGGATAAGGCTGTTTAAGATCTGGAAGACACTTTTGGAGCTGTTGGCGGCTGTACAAATTGTGGAACAATAATAAGCGGCTTTGGATTTCATAGTCGCATTTTTATATTCCAAGAGTTGAGTTTTCCAGATTTGCTTGTTAGCATCAAGGTAGCCCAGTCTCCATTTTCTTTCAGCCTGCTTACAAGCTGATTTAAGAAGCTTTAGAGAGTCGTCAAACAAAGGGGCTGATGCTCTCCCCTTATGCTTACATGTTTTTAATGGAGCTAGGGAGTCAATGGTTGTCGACATCTTGAGGCAAAAATCCTCATAATTATCCTCGGCCGGACGGTGTGGGGAGAAGCTGTCCTCCACTTGGAACATAACGTCGGTAGATCTGCGCCTTTCCAGAGCCTTCCAATCTCTATAGGTAACTTCAGAGGGAATACTGTGTGCTAGTATTTTAGTTCCCTTACAGTTAATGAAAAATTTAAGGAGAGAGTGGTCTGTCCAGGCCATGGGCAGAATGTCATTCAAGAGTACTAGCCGAGGGGTGGAGAGAATAAAATCAAGTATATGTCCTGCCCTGTGAGTGGGTTCTCGGACTAGCTGTTTCAACCCCACGCTCTCACAGGAGAGGAGAAGGTTATGTAGTCCAGTATCTAAAGAACCGTTAGGCCATAGATTGAAATCCCCTAGAATAATTAACTTATTGTGGGAAATCGCCATGTTGGACAGGGGAGTGAGTAGCGATTGTTGGTGCTGGGCACTGAAAGCCCCCGGTGGGCGGTAGCAGATGATTTCCGTGAAGGTGACTCCTGTTTGACTGTTGATTGAAAGTCCGAGGAGCTCAGTCCCAACAACCGGGTCCATATCCAAGATGTTAACGTGCCAGGAGGCTCTATAGATGATTCCCACTCCACCCCCCCGACCTTTGGGTCTGGGTAGATGCAGGATTTTGTAGTCCTGCGGGCAAGCCCAGTCGAGCTCAATTTCACAGTTAGGATGGGTCCAAGTCTCGGTACAAAAAAGAACATCTAACTGATGAGTTTCTACTAGGAGTTGAATTTCAGCGGCATGTTTTGGCAGTGATCTTACATTGAGGAGTCCGCCAGCTATCAGACCACTGGTCACAAAGTCACTCAAAGGGAGGGCGGTGGCGGCAAAAGAAAAGTGTCCTTCACACGCATGCTCCCTCAGATGGAGCAGAGTCTCCCGAGAGTACAGTGGAGGAGAGGCCGCATGGTTAACGATGAGTCGGGCAGGGTGGCTCGCGCTCGTCGCGGCTTGGTCGCGGACGGGCGCAGATTGGCACGCCTTTGGCGTGTCTTTGGCGCGCCCGCTGCGCTCGTCCGCTGCGCTTCCGAAAAGTGAACATTTTTAATGGCGGGGCTGGGGGAGGAGATGGGGCGTGGCTTGTGTGGGGGGCGTGGCCTATCGTCTCGAGGGCGATGGCGGCGCTGAGGAGACCCTCCCTGCAACAGCGCTGGAACCGCTGTGCAAGTACCCCCAGTCAAAGCAGCAATCAGAATAAACACAGGTAGGCACACAAGTTTAAAATCAGAATGAGTGCAAATGGCAATTTTTTAAAATATTACTGAAGACTCCCGGCTTTCCGCCTCAGGAGAGCTGTCTAAGACGCCTGCTCGCAGTCAGCGTGGCGTTTTATAGCGGCGAAAAAGGGGCGTGGCTTGTGTGGGGGCGTGGCCTATCGTCTCGAGGGCGATGGCGACGCTGAGGAGACCCTACCTACAACAGCGCTGGAACCGCTGTGCAAGTACCCCCAGTCAAAGCAGCAATCAGAATAAACACAGGTAGGCACACAAGTTTAAAATCAGAATGAGTGCAAATGGCAATTTTTTAAAATATTACTGAAGACTCCCGGCTTTCCGCCTCAGGAGAGCTGTCTAAGACTCCTGCTCGCAGTCAGCGCGGCGTTTTGTAGCGCCGAAAAGGGGGCGTGGCTTGTGTGGGGGCGTGGCCTATCGTCTCGAGGGCGATGGCGGCGCTGAGGAGACCCTCCCTACAACAGCGCTGGAACCGCTGTGCAAGTACCCCCAGTCAAAGCAGCAATCAGAATAAACACAGGTAGGCACACAAGTTTAAAATCAGAATGAGTGCAAATGGCAATTTTTTAAAATATTACTGAAGACTCCCGGCTTTCCGCCTCAGGAGAGCTGTCTAAGACGCCTGCTCGCAGGCAGCGCGGCGTTTTGTAGCGGCGAAAAAGGGGCGAGGCTTGTGTGGGGGGCGTGGCCTATCATCTCGAGGGCGATGGCGGCACTGAGGAGACCCTCCCTACAACAGCGCTGGAACCGCTGTGCAAGTACCCCCAGTCAAAGCAGCAATCAGAATAAACACAGGTAGGCACACTAGTTTAAAATCAGAATGAGTGCAAATGGCAATTTTTAAAAAAAATATTACTGAAGACTCCCGGCTTTCCGCCTCAGGAGAGCTGTCTAAGACACCTGCTCACAGTCAGCGCGGCGTTTTGTAGCGGTGAAAAAGGGGCGTGGCTTGTGTGGGGGCGTGGCCTATCGTCTCGAGGGCGATGGCGGCGCTGAGGAGACCCTCCCTGCAACAGCGCTGGAACCGCTGTGCAAGTACCCCCAGTCAAAGCAGCAATCAGAATAAACACAGGTAGGCACACAAGTTTAAAATCAGAATGAGTGCAAATGGCAATGTTTTTAAATATTACTGAAGACTCCCGGCTTTCCGCCTCAGGAGAGCTGTCTAAGACGCCTGCTCGCAGTCAGCGCGGCGTTTTGTAGCGGCGAAAAAGGGGCGTGGCTTGTGTGGGGGCGTGGCCTATCGTCTCGAGGGCGATGGCGGCGCTGAGGAGACCCTCCCTACAACAGCGCTGGAACCGCTGTGCAAGTACCCCCAGTCAAAGCAGCAATCAGAATAAACACAGGTAGGCACACTAGTTTAAAATCAGAATGAGTGCAAATGGCAATTTTTTTAAAATATTACTGAAGACTCCCGGCTTTCCGCCTCAGGAGAGCTGTCTAGGACACTCATGAGAGCTGTCTAGGACACTGTAATAGACACTCATTGGAGGGCAAGGGACTGCTTCATAATCTCTACTGCGGTCGCCCTCCGCCGGACCTGATAGGTCCGACACAGCATTCCGTGCAACTATGGTATAAAGCCAACAGACGTCTTAAATGCTCAGGAACCATCACCCAAATGACACCGCTGTGGGACTCCTACCAACTGGGATTCCTCTGTAATAGTAAAGGGTTTCAGGCCTGGGACGCAATCGATATTTCGGTGGTGGGTGATCTCTGGAAGAAGGGCAGAGTGGTGGACTTTTCCCACCTTCAAACACAATATGAGATGTCGCAGACGGAGAGGTTTAGATATTTGCAAATTAAGCATGCACTGCAGTCGACTATACCGACAGGCACCATCTTGCAGGAGTCATCCCCTCTTGAGGACAGACTCCTGACAGAACACATGCAGGACAAGGCCACTTCATTTACATATAGGAAGCTTGTCAATAACCTCCCAGATGGGACGTCCACATTGAAACAGAACTGGTCCATGGACGTGGGCTCCTTTGAAGATTCTGACTGGTGGGAGGGCCTTTCCTCACCACGGGACACTGCCATATCCTCCAGGTTGAAGCTGGTTCAACTGAAGGTACTGCACCGTACGTATTATACCAGGACGACCCTCTGTAAAATAGGAAAAGCTGCGCACAAATTCTGCCTGCGTGGCTGTGGGGAGGAGTGGACTTTTTTCCACACCATTTGGGACTGCAGACACATGACATCATATTGGACAGCAGTAATGCACACGATTTCCCAGACAATAGGCATCTCCTTATTGCCGGAGCCTTGTCGTTGTCTACTTAATGTGTGGGAACCTAACGACCTTAACCACCGGCAACAAGACTGGGTGATGCTGGGTATGATGATGGCGAAACGCAACATAGCCATGCTGTAAGGCTCGGCTGTATCGCCAACGCTTAATAAATGGTGTAGAGACATGGATGAGGCGATGGTGGCAGAAAAAGCTGTTTACGTTCACCGTGGCTGTCTGGGGAAGTGGGACAAAATTTGGGGAGCCTGGAACAGATTTTGGGGGAATATTTGTGAGCCACCATGTGTTGTTGGGTTTGAGGAAGGCCTAGACTGATTGTGTATGGCTAGATTCCAGGGGGTGGAGTAATGCAATGATGAAAAGCTATATATTTACAATTATCGTCTTTCGTACGATGTAACTGAGATGCCTGCTGTAGCATGATTAAGTGATGTAGACAACTATGTACAAAACTATCCGAGTTGCTGTGTTTGTCTTTAAACTAAAAACATTTAAAAAGAAAAAAAAAAGTGCTACACAAACGCATGCGAAGTGCAGGCGCCGCCCCCGTATGGCGAAGGCCCTTGGTTTGCTATTTTTGTTCTGCTCACTTCAATGTTATGTTGTGGTCTGGTGTGGTTCCGGAACCAGACCATGTATTGGAAATGTTGGGGGGTGGGTCGGTCACTTTTGTAATGTAACTGCAGGTATATTCGATCTATCGCGAATCATGTTAGCACCCTTGTGGATTTACAGATTGCAACAATGCATGTGTTGGATAACTATACAGTAATTACTTGGAATGTGCGAGGCATGGGCACCACCCACAAAGGACATAGGATACACACATATCTGCTACGCCGCAAAGCGCAGATAGCTTATTTACAGGAATCGCATTTGGTGGGCAGTGGAAGTGAAGTGGTAAAACTTAGAAAGAAATGGAGAGGATAAGTTTTCTCCACCTCTTACTCAGGATACGCTAGGGGTTCCACGATCTGGGTGAGACATGGGGTACCATTTGTAGCGCATGACCAGAAAATCGACAAATGGGGCAGATATGTATTTGTGAGGGGGGTACTGGACGGACAATTGGTGGTGTTGGGATCCATTTATGCCCCTAATTTCGATCAAGACAAATACTGGGACATGATTAGTGGAGCGCTAGCAGGGTGGGATATATGCCCCTGGATAATTGGAGGGGACTGTAATACGGTGATGGATGTGGCCTTAGATAGATCACATCCGCCATTATGTGGTGCGGAGGTGTTCAAACAAACTGAGGCGCTGGTACGATGGGTGACGGGGTGGAGACTGTGTGATATCTGGAGGATGCGACACCCCGAACATCGGGAATACTCATTCTATTCGGCAGTACATGCCTTGCATACTGGAATAGATAGGATTCTCTGCTCTGAGGGTATAGCAATGCAGGTACTCCACTCTACATACTTACCCACGACCTTTTCCGATCACAACCCACAGGAGATCAGTATCACATGGAGCAGGGTAACCTCCCCGGTCCCCACATGGCGCTTATGGCCACAGTTATTGGAAGACTCAGTGTTTCGTACAGATCTGTTGCACACAATAGACCGCTACTTTACAGAGAATAGCAACTCGGCGACCAATAGATTGATTGAGTGGGACGCGTTCAAGGCGGTAATATGAGGCAAGGCGATTAGCGCGACGGTCAGTGCACAACAAGAACTCCATAGGTCTCTGGTGGACACTGAAACGAAAATGGGCAGATTAGAGCAGATGGCGGTGACTGATGACACTCACACAGGTGCACTCCAGTAAGTGAGGATTAAACATGCTGAGCTGTTGGAATCCCTTAGAGTCAGAGATTACCAGGAATATACCCGAAGAACACATGTAGAAGCGGATAAAGCAGGCACTTTACTAGCTAGATTGCTCCGGGATACCCCTCCCACAATAGTGATTAATGAAATCAGGAAGGAAGATGACACGAGAGCCTGCACACAGGGAGAGATTAATGAGGCATTTAAGACATACTATGCTTCCTTATATAGCGCACCCGACGGAGTACCCAACGAGCAGGCGGATGCTTACCTGTCCACCCTGACATTTCCAACGTTGACGCCCTCAGCCCAAAAAGACCTAGCAGGGCCCATAACCTCACAAGAAATCAGAACTGCTTTGAAGGGACTCCCTCTTAAAAAAATCCCTTGGTATGGATGGCCTCCCCATCGATTTTTACGCTACATATGCGGAATCGCTAGTGCCCAAATTAACGGACTTGTATAAGGCGATATGGGAGGAGGGTTCCCTACCTCTTACTACCGCACAGGCACTGGTTATATCATTGCCTAAGCCCGGCAGAGACCATACGGAAATGGCCAATTACCGCCCACTGTCGCTTCTACCTACTGAGTACAAAATACTAAGCAAAGTGCTGGCCAATAGATTACAGCCGTTCCTGACGCACTTGGTCCACGTGGACCAGACAGGGTTCCTGCCGGCGGGTAGCACTTACCGAAACATTAGGAAACTGCACCATCTGATGTTGGTAGCGCCGATGCAGTTCCCCCACGCGGGCTGTCTCTCTTTAGACCTTAGGCAGGCGTTCGACTCGATTCACTGGGAATATATGTTTCGGGCACTACCACGCTTTGGGATACCAGAGGGGTTCATGAACTGGCTGCGAGTGCTATACGAATCTCCGACAGCGCGAACAAGGACGGGTAGACACATCTCGGGCGAATACATGATACACAGAAGGACACGTCAGGGCTGTCCGTTATCGCCCCTGATTTTTATTCTGGCACTTGAACCCCTGCCTATAGCAATGAGACAGTCCTTCCCGGATATGGGAATACCGATAGGACGCACCACCCACCTCTTTTCGGCATATGCAGATGATATTATTATCTATCTGCGCGATCTCCGCCAGCCCTTAACGCCAATTTGTGATTTGTATAGGCGATTCGAGACCTTATCCGGCCTCGCTGTAAACATTACAAAATCGCACGCCTTTTTCTTTACGAATCGCGCTGAGATCACAGAAGTGGAGTTCGGGGATACCACACTACAGGTAGCACCCACTACGTTTAAATATTTGGGTATTCAAGTTTATAGAACACATGCTGATATGTTGGAGGGTAACCTTGATAGAACAATACGGTCTCTACGGTGCAGCGTTGTCTTCTGGACCTCACTGCCCTTATCCATCATGGGGAGAGTTGCAATAGCGAAAATGGTAGTCTTACCGCGTGTGCTCTATTATTTCTCAAATTTGCCCCTAATGGTGCCGCTATCCACTTTTAAAACACTGAACACGCTGCTTGTAGATCTTATTTGGGGTACGGGACGGCATTAGTCTGAAAAGGCTTCAAGTGGGCACTAGACTAGGAGGGCTGGGAGTCCCAGACTTCCAGGCGTATTACTACGTCTGCCAGTTGCAGTGGTTATCATACTGGACGGCGGGATGTAACCTCCATGAAATAGGGTACACTGCTACAGACATTGACAATGGTGCCCTACATACTCTATTACTGCCGGGTCATAGAACACTAAGAGGCCTGCCTACACTGTTAGACGTTGCAGATGCATGTTGGAAAGCGGCGTTAAGGTATGCCAATGCAACCTCCACGTATGCGGGCAATATACCATTGCTGGGCATCCCACTCACCGCTGGTACCCCCACTAAATGCAGGATAACACCCTGGACGGAGGCCGGCATCACCACGGTGGCGGACCTTTTTAGCCACAAGCTCCTACTGGATCATGACACCTTTGTAAATGAGACGGGTGCTCCACAACACTTATTTTTAACACACGCTGCACTGATAGAATACATTAAAAAGCACTGGGCACCACAAGGCCAGTAGCCCGAATAATAATGAGTTGGTAAAGATGGTACACTATATGGGGGGAGGGAGACATTTGGTCCGCTGGATATATCATGGGATCAGCACGCACACTTGGATGCCCCTAGATACTCTGAGAGCTATCTGGGTGGGGGAGATAGGAAGGGAATTGATGGACAAGGAATGGGCAATGATACTGGAACACCCCAGGAAGGTATCCCGGAACTCGAGATTTAAGTTCATTCAAACTATAGTACTACACCAAGCCTATCTGACTCCAGGAAGACTGGACAAAATGTTCCCCCAGACGCAGCACTCCTGCCCTAGATGCAACGCAGAAGGGGTGGGCCTACTACACATGTTTTGGGCATGCCCCAAACTGCTAGACTATTGGGGTATGATTAGGGAGGTTACAGGAGTGGCAGCTCACCACGTGATACAGGCTACAGTGGAGGAATGCTTGCTAGAGCTACACAAACACACGTCCAAACACAAGGTGCAATTTCGATTCATAGACCTGGCAATGCTACTAGCTCTCATTAATATCACTATGCGATGGAAGTCTGGTAGACCTCCGGGGATGCATAGTTGGCATGCAGAAATGTTAAAGTGGGGTAGTGCAGAGGGCGCAACGCTGCGCAGGGAGGAGGCACGAGGACTACGTAAGACGCCAATAGCAATGGAGTGGGAGGCTATTTTGGAGGAGTTAAAATCTGCAGAGGTTGACATGTCAGTTTAAAGGATGCAATGTATGCATAGCCAGTACTACTGATTGCCTAGGCCTTGTTATCTACTGGACTGTAAAGATGCGTTATGCCTTAACAAAATGACCGGGATATTGATAGGGTGCACATGTTTTGGTACTGTTGCTGCATCAGAAATGTGACCAAAAGTTCCTAGGGAGGAGGTGGGGGGGAGGGGTTTACGAGGGGTGTTTTAAGATTATATGTTCTGAGCAAAGGATATGTATTCTGATTTTTTTTTTTCACTATGCACATGGAAAATGTAAATGATAATTGTAAATGTAACACGCCATAAAACATAAGCAAACACTTTGCATGACTGTATATGGAAGTTGAAAATCAATAAAAATATGTTTAAAATAATAATGTATTTGTTTACCGTGGTGAACACTCTGGCATTCCATACAGCACACAAGGTCTGACCCCTCCTGCCCCAGGAAACCCACACAAAGTAGTGAGCCATCAGCCACACATAGGGTGAATTACAAGAGTCTTTCAAGTCTAGCCTGAGAAGCCATTCATTCCCTTCTACCTCGCCCAATGGGTAGTGGCTTTGAACACTCCCATTCGTTCCATGAGATCAGCTACCATCATCCTCTCATCGCGAGAAGCCCTGTCTTGCCCTACAATGTGCTCCCTCAAAGTTCTAACTCTTTTGACTACTCTGAACTCTTCCATGGAAATAAATGTCTCCCAAATCACATCAGGGGTACACTCTTCCTTACGTAATTCAAATAAATAAACAACTTGGAACAAGCTTCCCCTGTATCTTAGAGGTATGTCGAGCCTTATGGCCTTTCGAAAAGCTTTAAAAACCTGGCTGTTTACTGATTAGCATGACACTGGTTCGATCCTCAGGCAAGATTTCACATAGCGCCAGGACACCTACAGGTAACAGTAGCACTCAACAGATGTTATAATAATAATAATAATAATAATAGCTCACCTCATTCAAGCAAGGTCTAACTCGACCTTCAACCTCCCACCACTAGCCTAGTCCTTAAATGTAAATATGTATATATAGTATATAACAGTATGTGCATTATCATTATTTGTATGCATTGACATGCAATGCTGCAACGCATCAAAAAATTTTTTTTTACTACTGGCAACTATCCTTAGCTTTAAAACTAAATAAAGTGAAAGCGCAATACAAAAATAAACACGCGGCCGCCATTGCCGGCTGGGGGAGCCGGCTGGGGGAGCGCAAAACAACAACTGGCTTCGAAGCTGGCATCTCACAAGTGTATTTAAAGTAAACAGCAGGCATTATTAAAGCGAAAGCGCACATGGCGCACTGCTGCAAATACAAACAGGAAGGGTGCAGTTCTTATGCGCTCTGACGTGCCTGCTTCAGCATGACTGGAATTTAGTAAATAGTGCATCCGACCTCTTAATGAAAGGTATAGAGCAGGGATACATGTAAGAGGGGCAGTCCTGATGGGAGGTAACAACAGGAGACAGGGAGGTACTAAGGAGGGACTAATAAGCCCAACATTTACAAAGGACAGTCACAAAAGCCAATACAAAATTGGGGGGGGGGGAGAGTGGATGCAGCTTCAAATCTATACCTCAATACAGCATGTCTCGGAGAGACAGCGCAAGCGTTGCCTAGGCAAAACCTAAAAATAACTGTAGAAAACATTTGATGTCTTTTTTTTTTAACTTTATTTTTATTGCAGAATTAGATAATATACAACCATTCGTTCCAGGTGTCCCACCAGCAAAACAGATAAATGCTTTGCGTTCAACATGAATCAAGCATACCACAAAACATTTGATGTCTTATCAGCTGTTTTCCTTATTTTATTTTATAACATGGGTAATGCTGCTCTGTCTGTGTTCAGGGATGCGGTCTTTTTAAAAATACTGTTTGCCTTTTTTAAGGATATGAAACAAAAAGCAGCCCTAGGTGTCTAGTTCTGTGACACTCAAGCACCAGAGCCACTTGGGTACCCCCTCCAAGGTGGGACTGTACAAACAAATAGGCCCAGGCACCAAGGCAGGACTGGTGTAATGGGCATCGGGTGGGAGGCAGGACGCTGGAGGGGTGAGAGACTGGTTTTGTTACTGGGGGCTGAAAAACCGGCCCTCAGTAACAAAATCAGCAGGACTGTCCAGCACAATTTCTCACTTCTTACTCTCAAAAATTAAGTCACATCCAGGTGTTTATAACTGGGCACATTTGGGTTGTAGCTGAAGGCAACGCAAGTTTATCTCAGTCAGGCAAAAGACGTCCGGGGGGCTGGGGTGGGGTGGGGTGAGATGTGGCACTATGGCCAGAGCTATGGAATTTGAAACTGGAAACCAGGATCAGGCTTCCTGACCAGAACAGTCTCCTGAGGGAGCACATTCCCCTACTAGACTATAGAAGGCCTGGTCTCTTAGCACTAGCAGGTGGACCCTACCGGTGGCCAGGGCGGGTTAACCTTGAAGCCCTGTCCACCACAATTCATACTGAAGTTCACCTCCAGTTTTACAGGCAACCCTGCGAAGCAGCACACCCTAGATAAACAGAGGCTTTGTCACTGAGGTCACAGGACCCTTGAGGCCACTCCGCCTCACCCATTGGTACCTCCATTGGCTTTGTTCCAGCAGTAGCAGTGCAACTCACCAGGGATTGACAATTCAGGATTTGCACGCACACCAAACTAAGGGACCTATTTACGAGGTCCTTGCATCATGTTTGCAACACAGGACGTGATAAATGCACAACACAAATCTCCAAGTCATATTTATGAAGCCACTCATAGCCACTTTGCATAGATTTGAATAGTTTCATAAATATGGAGTAATGCGACACAGCGCAAATCGCTGCTTTGCCTTCCTCTGCAGTAGGCACACTTTGTGGTGGGTGTTCCCATGCACCACCCATGGTTTTTGATGCATTCTTAGATTTACAAGGACTTGTAAACCTGGGAACGTATGGAAATCTTACGCCTCCCCAAGGGAGGCACAACAAGGAGAAATATCTTTATTTCTCACTGTTTTTTTCTCTTTCTAGGGACAAATGGCATCTAGTTCCACTTATAAGCGTATTTGGGACATTCTGTGATTGAAAACGTATCCCACATTGTAAATTAATTTTAATGTCATTAACTCATATATTAAACCTTAAATAAACGTGTATCCATTGGTTGTATTAAATAATGTTATAAGCTGTAACTGGTCAGTGAAATGCCAAACATACTAAAAATTGGTATGTTTTGCTCTTTTTAGCCACATCTCTTGACTCCGCCCTCTAACCCAATCTGTTATTCACGCCTCCTGATACTCCACCCTCAGTTCCCCTACTTTTTTTCCCCCACTTCGACCACTGAGTACACTTGCCTGGGAGGCACGTTCGTGCAATGGAAGTTCTCGGTAAAAGGAGCAGCCGGTCGGTGCCTCGTAGTTTTGGCGGTCTGTATATTTCCTCAGCATTTAAGTCTCTTTCTAGGTCTGAACATTTTTCTGAGGTGCTGCCTGTATTCATTGCTGCGCGCGTGCTCAGGGGAAGAATGTTCTGGGAGCCGCCCGCGCTGAGTGATTGTGTGACGTCATCTATGGAATGTTGATGTGGATTAGAAAGAAAAGCTGTGTGAAGAGGTGACGGACGGTAGGAACATCTGGTCGTTTACAAGAGGGCTTCCATGTGTATTCCCAGTGTAGAGTTTATTTAATTCCCAGGGTAGAGTTTATTTAATTAAACCTATCTGGTACCTTTTACATATTAGTTCATCAAATTTAGTTTTGATGATTTTCATGAAACCAGGATTATGAGCCGTAGAATGTTGTAATTTTAGACTAGTAGTCCAGGGGTCCTGGGCATAAACAAACAACATAGTGCATACTGAAAATAGAAAGGATTCAGCTTATCAATTGAAGTATTATCTAAGAAGAGATTAGTGCCTCAAACCTAGTCTATGCGTAATATGTTCTAATGTCTTACCAAGCAATTGGTTTGACTTTTGTTTACATATCTAAATTTCGTTCATCTCTCTTGTACAATGAATTATTTTGAAGAAGCAAAGACATACATTTTGATGAGTAAAGAAACGTAATCTGCTGGATAGTCATCAGAAAATGATGTTCTGGGGGGCGTGGTTTGGCCGTCGACCAAAATGGCTGCATGGAACTGAAGCTCCGGAGACCGCTACCCTAATCCTGAAGGTTTGTGGACATTCAGCACGCCCATCCACATTGGTTTCCAGAAAGGACACCCTCTGGTCATGCCGCTGGTGCCCCGGTGGTATTGCTGCTCTGGTCCATTGCCGCCAGAGACTGCTGGAGACTGAGGCGGCCCAGCCTGCCTCGGAGGCCCATGGCGACATGGGCTGCAGGCGAGCCTGAGGCCGGGGCTGCATTATCCCGCCGGCACTCCTTCCCTCTGTAGCTCCACCTGTGGGCTTGAGCTGGCGGCGGCCGGTGCGGACGTGCGTAATTCCCACATTTCACTTACGCTGTGAACTGACCTGCCCCTACAGCTCCATGGCGATGGGAGCTGCTGGGGGGCCCTGAGTAGGGGCAGCATGGGTGCACGGCCTAACCGCTAACAGCACAGACCACATTCCCTGAATACAACCAACCCCCTAGTGGGAAACCTCCCTTGCACTTGATCCAGCGCTCTGAATGAAAAACTGTCTCACCAACGCTACCTATCACCACAATACTCACCATTAATCATGAATAATTTACAAAGGCCCATAAACCAACAAGACAATTTTTGAGCAACTGAATCATGTGACCTAATTAATCAGAACTATTCACAAACTATTTACATATTTATATACAACTGCAGTTTAACTTTTCTCACCATGGTTTTTAAACATATATCATTTTAATTAGGCCACTAAGGCGAATGGATCAACTGATGGAAACTAGACCATGAATAAACAAGACCAGATTGTCTTTTCAAATCTAATTTTTATTAATTTTATTATTCAAAGAAAGAGCATTTACAATAATGATTCTTTATTTTATAAGCAAATAAGAAAGCAGCATTTTGATAAGGAAATGATTTATTAGACTGACATTCTCAAGGCAAACTCAGAAAGCATGAATATTAGCAAAATAACAGTTTCCATTCCCTAAATCTATTTCCCTGACTATTCTCACTTCACCTAGAAAGTAAAATCAATTAAAGTCTGCTGTCCTTACGTGAGCCAGAAGTCCGACAGCATGTCACGTCAATCAGGAATCGGAAAGCGAGAAGCGCCCTCCTGCCAATGATGTCAGGTTTTATACCTTTCTGTCTAGCTAAACTTGCTACATTTTACATACTTTCTTAGAAATCCGAGCTTCTTATTTGCTGTCTTATGTCAGTCCACGATAATGTAGTTAGCTCATCTCCGTTTCTAGACCAAATTCATTGCTCCATCAACTCCCTCATCTGGTGATTTCAAAATCACCACATAACACCCAAAACTTAATTTTCTACCCATGAACATGTTTTGGACTTTCTTAATATTAGTATTTCTAAACTTTTGATTCATCTGTTTTTCTGCAACTCTCATATTGAGTTCTACGAAACTCTTCTAATTCTATTTCTTTTTTTTTCTTTATGAGATTGTAAATTCTTTTCTTTTCCATTACATATTTTCTTCTCCTGTGTATCATGCAACTAATTTTTAACAAAAGTATCACTATAACTATGACTATTAAAGGAAAAACTATTTTACCTATGATTGAACTACCAATCTCTAGAAACCAGTTTTTAATTGCTGCAAATCTTTTACTCAAACGTTCTGAAATTTTTTTATCTTCTAAAGGTTCTACCTCACTATGTAATTCTGTTATATTTTTAATATACATTTCTATATTCTGACTCTGGTCAGGTATATACGTACAGCAATGTTGGACATGTAAAATTCCACAAACTCCTCCTTCTTTGGCTAACAAGATATCTAAAGCTAAACGATTCTGCATTACCATAGTTCTCATGGCAATAAGCTTTGTATTCACTAATTGAAATCCACTAGCAGTATCAGTAGACAATCTATCAACAATTGTAGACATTTTTCTAATTTTGTTTGCATTCAGGGTTATTCCTACCATAGGTATTAATGCACCAAATATGTCACCCAATATTTCTGAAAAGCTTTCCCTTCTGAATCTACTCAGATGATTACTAATTTCAAATGAACCTTTTGCATTTCTTTCTACATGAACATTTTTGGGAAAAACTAAACCCACATAGCAGGTCCCATACCAGTGATCGGGAAGATTGTAATAAGCTTTGTTCCCACAAACAAAATAAATCCCAGGCAAAATTGGATATTTGCCTCTTTTAAATCCCCATCCCCCTAAGATACGATAAGTATCTTCACATTGACTAGCACCTACAAAATAATTATCAAACAACGTGTTATCTCTTCTTATACAAAGTTTTCAACTAACAGGTTTATCTATATGAATTGCAACATTTTCATTTCTACCATTGAGCTTTTCATCTTCAATCTGCCAAAACATAGATTTGGTTTGTTTCAGCATCTCATTTCGCTTGTAGATTGCCCTTCTCTCTTCGACCATATTTAACAATGTTTTCTCTTCCGTTCTCAATTTACATGTTAAGTTATTTCTAAAAGCATACTCATAAGTAAGTTCACTAGTTACTATGAAAAATTCCCTCATCTGTTTAGCATGTTTCAGTTTATTCAGGCTATTATCAACTTTTAAATTTGCAAAAATCTCATAAAAATTTGAGTTATAGTATTCTAAATGACCTGTTTGATAAAACAAACTAGCTATTACACTACAGGTTATGCCATAAGTAAGAGGAAGCATATTATATGTAACACCTTCAGACACAGAAGTAGGTAATTTCACACAAATGTAGCAATATTTTACATCCATCTCCTTAACATATTCAGATAAAAGTCTTAAAAAGGTATTACTAGAAAAATCTCCTACAGAATCTCTGGTTTATGCTCAATGATTTTATTAGTCTTGTCTACTATATCATGATTATCTTGTTTAACAACAACTTTACTAGTCATGTTAGTTTTATACATCTCTTTATCTATTCCAAACGGAAAAATGACAGCTAAAATTAACCAAACCAAAATTATCAGGATTACACATATTGAAGACAATTTGCAACATCTTCTGAAAATTGAGCATCTCGAATTATTATTAGTAGAAGGCATCTTTAATTTCAAACAAGAGCCTTTTTAAAAAAAAAAAAAAAAAAAAAATTACTAAATATACACCCCTCTTTTTTTTTTTAACAGAAAACCTTATTTTCTAACAGCTTTTCTTCGACCTTATGTCTTACATCAATGTGTTTTTCCAGCTAACACAATTTCTTCGACCTTGTGTCACCTAACACAATTTCTTCAACCTTGTGTCAAAACAAAATCAATCATTATCACTTGTATCATCTAAATCTTCTTGACTACTATTTACTTCCACTACTGGTGGGATGATTATATAGGTCCATTGGCTTTATTACTCTTTTTGCTCTGCTGTTTATCACTTCAATTTTCTGACCTGCTTGATTTTTCTTCTCTGAGTCTCCTTCCCTTTGACTTGAGATCTCATTAACCTGCTCTTTAGCTTTGTTCACTAATTTGAATTTTAAGCTCTCATTTTCATCTGGCCAATTATCTCCTTTTCTTGATAATTTCTTTTTTGGTTCAGTTAGATTACACTCTACTCTCCAAACTCTTTTCCTTGATCTTTTCACTTTGGATTCATCATCACTTTCATCTGATTCGCTTTCTGTGATATCAGCTCTAGATCCAGGTACTTCTTTACTCTGCAGTTTCACTCTGTTAGGAACATCATCCTTATAGCTGGTACTTGGAATTTCCTCTTCTTCTTCTTCTTCAATTACTTCCAATCCACCAGTTTCATAATTTTCGTTCCTTCTTCCAGAGCTTCCAATCTGCTTTTCAATACTCTCCTGACCTTGAATCACCTCTTGTTTAGACTCCTTTTCTGCTTCTTGATCTAGCAGATCTTCATCATTTTTAGAGTCTTGTATCACAACCTCTTCATTTTTTTCATTCAATGCCTCATTCGCATTTGAATTTTCCAGGTGTCTACCTTCCTGTCGATCTTCAGGATCTGGATTTCTTTCAGGTTCTTCTTCAGAATCTGAATCAGCTGTTGTTTCACCTTCGTCAGGATTTTCAGGTGCTGGCACAAGTATGGTATGACTAGCATGAATCCATCTTTTCAATCCTCTACACTTTACTGCATTTGTTGTGACTAATATCACCTGTCTTGCTTTCTGCCACCTTGGTACTAGGCAATTTCTTCTTCGGTGTACTTTTGTTCTCACCCAGTCTCCTGGTAACAGATCATGAGCTTGTTCTTTCTCTTTTGTAATCACTTCAGTTCCCACCTGATGGAACACAGAAGTTACCACATCAGGTAGATTTTTGCAGTAATCCATTATGACGCTATCATTAATGCTCAACAGTTTATCAACCGGAACAAATGCTTGTCTCATGACCCTGCCCATAAGGATTTCATGGGGGCTCAAACCTGTTTTTCTATCTGGAATGCTTCTCAAAGACATCAAAACAAGAGGAAGTGCGTCAGTCCACTTCATTCCTGTCGCTAAACACATTTTTGCTATTCTGTTTTTTATTGTGCCATTCACTTGCTCAACAACTCCTGATGCTTCTGGTCTGTAAGCACAATGCAATTTTTGCTTTATGTCCAGTGCTTCACAAATCAATTTTAGAAATCTGTTTTCAAAATGTGTGCCACGATCAGTCTCGACCGTCACTGGAAATCCATACCTTGGTATGATTTCTCTCAAAAGCAGTTTTGCCACAGTAACTGAATCATTGTGACGTGTTGGGAACGCTTCCACCCATCTCGAAAACAGACAGATTATCACCAAGACATATCTGAGTTTGTTATGAGATAGCATGTCTACGAAGTCAAGCTGTAATCTGGTAAATGGACCACCCTCCCGTCCTATGGTTCCCATGCTCACAACTGTTTTTCTATTTGGATTAATCTGCTGGCAAACTAAACATCTCTGACAAAAAGATTCTGCAATTATTCTAAATTTTGGATTGTACCATGTTTGTCTAAACAATCTAATCATTGAATCTCTTCCAATATGTCCTGGACCATGATACATGCGAGCCATGTCAGAAATCATGCTGTCTGGCATTACTGGTCTGTCATCTTTGTAAACCCAAATCTCATCTTCTTCTCTCTGTCTGCAACCTGCTTTTAACCATGTGTCTTTCTCCTCATCATCTGCCTCATCTTGCAACTCTTTCACTCCTTGCCAAGTCTCAACTACAGATGTTAGCATAAGTGAGTTCAAAACATGTTCATTGTCTTTTTCCCGATTAATGGACATATTATTCTTTGCACAGAATTTTGCTATTGTGTCAGCATATGCATTTCCCTTTGTTATGTAATCTTCTCCTTTCTTGTGTGCTGTGCACGTTACAACAGCAATTTTCTCTGGTAGCTGAATTCCGTCAATTAGCCTTTTAATCAATTTTGCATTTCTGATTGGTGTTCCCGCAGAAGTTAAATAACCTCTTTGAGACCAGAGCTGGCCATAGTCATGGACTACGCCATATCCATACTGACTATCAGTCACTATGGTAACTTCTAACTCTTTTCCTTTTTCACATGCATGAATCAAAGCAATCAATTCTGCTACTTGAGCTGAACGAATTCCTTTGAGACAGGAGGCTTCAATTACATCTGTAACTGTGCACACAGAGTATGCTGCGCTCAGAACACCTTCATCTGTTCTTAAGCATGAACCATCAACAAATAAAACATAATCTGATTCAGCTAATGGGACATCTTTAATGTCTTGCCTAGGTTTAGTGCAATATTCTAATACATCCAAGCATTCATGATCAATATCAATTTCATCTCTGACTTCTGTTACAGTACCATCAGGTCATTTTGTGTTGCCCTCACGTAGGCCGTGGAGGTAACCGAACGAACAAAGTTGCATGGGCCTCATTGTTCATGAATGCATTAAACAGGCCCTTTTCTGACTTGTGAGTGAACTGCAGGACGCTGACCCCGTCACCTGAAACTGACCCTTCACAAAGCCAATTTCTCTGGCTGATCCTTGTCTGAGATTGCCAATCAATGTTCAGGACCTCGTTAACCTTTAGTTTCCTTGCACATATCTTATCCTAATCAGCATCTGAATTGTTTCTTTCCTTACGACTTTTCATTACATGGGTTGTGCTTTTCAATTATGGGTTTGTCCGGCTTGTGGAAATTGAATCTGGGACAGTCCTAATAATTAACTTTTGGGTTGGGTTACTGTAAATTGGGTTTTTGTTAGTGTGATACTCAGTTAGAAAATGTGTCCTATTGGTCAGAATTTTGCGCAGTGGGTGTGCATTTGTAATGAGAATATTGTGTATAAAAAGAGATGTCTTGCTCTATGAAAATTGAACAGTTTCTTGAGTTGTACACCGTGTTGTATTGCTGAGATTACTGTTACTAGCTGCAGCTAATAAATTTGATCTCTGAAGCCACCTAGAAGTATTCCGTGTCTCTGTTTGCCAAGACAGGAGAACCCGAAGACTTTGGGCGTGTCCCTGGCGCCGCTGGGTTCTAAGAAAACCCGGTTCTTCAGTTGGCGCTCAACGGTGGGGCGACTTCAGCGGTACCGGTCCAAGCCTGATGATCGTGAGGAGCCACGTGAGGAAATTCTGGAGGGAGGCCGCCACTTCATTGACCCCTGCATGTCGACGTGGAACGAAGGTCTTTTCTGCGAGGCTTCCCGCTTTCCAACGGCTACGAAGGACTGCTGCCCTGACTGTCGCCCTGTCTTGGACCCTTGATTGATCCTTTGTAAAGCGAGACGATAGACGGTCTTCTGGTGGCGTGACAGATATTTGGTTAAGTATAAGTCGGTCGCTCCCACGACTTTGTTTTGGTTCTTGGTTTTGATTCGGTTGTTGCAATAATCGAAGCCGAGGGGCTCGTATATTTACGAGTGTATCGATAGTTGATAACCCCTTGAAGTTTGAAGCTAGATTAGTGAGCTATAAGATGCCTGGTCTTAGCAAAATTAGGAAATGGTTTAGTTGTGGTTGCACCAGGGATTCCCGATTGGAGGATTCGTGTCCGATACCTCCGGTTGGAAATCCGACTTATGAGCTCTATTCAAAACACGGAGTGGGTCCTATTACTTATAATGAAGTGTGGGTCCGCTATACTAAAAAGGATGGTGTCTTACGATGGCCCCAACATGGTAGTTTTGAAGTAAATGTTTTAGATAATTTGGAAGTTGCGCTATTTAAGAAGAAAGCCCGGCCGGCAATGTTTGACTCTTTCCTCCTTTGGCGAAGGGAAGCCAAACAGCGAGAAATTAAGCAAGCAAAGAGAGATAGGAAAGATAAGAATATGTCAGTACTACAAGCTGCTAGGCAGTTTAAGTCAGATGAGGAAGATCGAGTGTGTGAAGTTTTAGATAGACAGCGTTGCATGGCCATAGATAAATGTTATCCGGCCTTGCCGTCTTCTCCTCCGAAAGTGACGGAAGACCCTGAAAAAGATCCTTTGATGTCTCATTTACTGAGATTGCCACCCCCTTATGTGCAGGGTGCTACTGCGCCTCCATTACCCCCGGTTGTTCTAGCCTTTGTTGTTCAACCTCTTGCTGTTGTTCAGCCACCCGGTGCTCCACAGATGGTTTTGCCTCCTACTGCGCAACCCACTCTAGAGTCGCAAGCTTTGCTTCCAGCTTTGCCTCAAACTCCTTTGCCTTCTGCATCTCAGACTCCTACTGTTCCTGTTCCTCCTTTGTCTCAAGATTTTAACTTTCCTGTTTTTACGCCTACTTCTTCTCCTTCTGCACGAAAACGAATGACGGAAACTGTTGTTAATCTGTTGTCTCCATTGTTTGGGTCACTGAATATGACCCCTGTTTCGGAGCGTAAGCAGAGTCGTAGTCAGCTTCCTAGTTCAGAGGAACGGACAGTGTTGGATTTGTTGGCTCGTAGATGGATTTTAAATGCTTCTAGGTATAATTTGACAGCGGATTATGGATGTTTTCTTTCAGTAGGAGCCGCCTAAGCAAAGGTACGTTTTTGATGTAATGTGTACTTTTTTGCGTCAGGAATGGGAAGATAATGAGTTGGGTCCGATTCCACAGGAAGTGCTCGATGTTCAGTCAGAGTTTGCTAAAGGGACGGTAGTGGAATCTGATGTTACAGATGCCGTGGAGACGATACTTGTTTTTAGGTCTAGATTACCGCCTCAGACATTGTACGAACCTGATTCCTCTGTTAGGAGGAAAGTGAAGCAGTATCCTATGAGAGAGGTTCCCCCTGTATGGAGAGAGGAAGTTGTTGCTAATGTTAATCAGGGTATTCAGGGTGTACCGGCTCATTTTCAGCAAGTATGGGTACATGTCCCTTGGAAAAGAGCAGAGATCTTGGCTCTTAAGCAGACCTTACCTGACCCCCGTAAGAATCCTACTGGTTATTACAAGGAGTTGTCTCAGACGGTTGAAGCGTGTATTATGAATTTAGCTGACATAGATATGTTAATGGGTAATGTAGTCCCTCAACCTTTGTGGGCGAAGATTCGTCATGAGAATCATGCGGCAGAATTAGGAGATACGTGGGCTAATATTGTTGCTGCAGATGGTCGCAGGTAGGAGGTGCTAAACCTGAACCTTTAGTTGCAGAATTACCAGGTAGGATTATTAATTTGATGAAAACTATGATGCCTCCTTTACGAATGAATTGGGACAAGTTAGCAGCATGCAAACAAAATAAAGACGAGAATGTGTCTGATTTCTTCACGAGGTTTGAAGAAACGTTTATTGATCATAGTGGTCAGGACATGAGTACGGAAGGTGGTCAAAGGTTGTTCGTGGACTAATTTGTCTTTAATTTGCTTCCCGAACTTTCTAATAAGTTAAAGGACTCTGAGAGTTCATGTGCTGTTTCTTCGTCGGCCCAGATATTGGCTACTGCACAATATTATGAGAATAGGGATAAAGATGAGAAGGATAAAATAGAGAACAAGACTAAAGAATTAAAAACGAAAGTTCTTTTGCAGCAAGCTTATCCGCCTCGTCAGAATCAGCCTCAGTTTCAACAACCTCCACAGTTTCAGAGATTGTTACAGAAGCCTGAGCCTTATGCTCAGCGATTCTTTCCTGGTCCTAATCAGTGTGCTTATTGCAGAGAGGAAGATCATTTCAAGAATAGTTGCCCGGCTTTGTTACAGCGTGCGAATGGTGTATCTGGTCAGAGAGGTCGTGGTGGTTTCCAGCAAGCTCCTAGGGGTAGGGGACGTGGTGTGTTACCCCAGAATGAGCGTTCCTCTTCCCTTCAGAATTCTGCGAATTATTTCGACAGACAGAATGTTCCGAGTGTTCAGTCTGCACAGTACTATGTTGATGATTATTATGTCGAGAGTGAGAGTGCTGGTTATAATGATAGTTAGGACAGCCATGGGCAAAGAGAGGGAGTAGTGTCAGTTCCAGTAGACCAGAGTGGCCCTTATGTTGAAGTGATTACATCAGGTGTGGCAGAACCTTTTCTTTTGGATACTGGTGCGACGAAGAGTTCTATTATGCACTCTAAACTTCCTGGCGCACCTTTGTCTGGCTTGACCAATGTTTCCGTAGGATTTTCAGGCGCCCCAGTTCGTAACCCGGTTTCTAGTCCTTTGTCCCTTTCTATTGGTCCTTGTGAATTGGAAGCTCCACTTATTCTAACGACTGGTTGTGGTGAGAATCTGTTGGGTATGGACTTGCTGAAAAGGCTGCATGCGACATTACATTGCTCTCCTGCAGGAGTACATCTTACCTTGGGTAAGAAAGTGATTTCTCCGATGTATTTGTCTAAAGATTGCCTTCCACTGAAATTGCGTTCTCTTCCTGATACACTTTGGGCTACAGGTCCCAATGATGTTGGTCTTTTGCAGATTCCACCTTATGTTGTCACCCTCAAATCGAATGCTAGGCTACCTCGTATCCCACAGTATAAAATATCTAGTGATGGCGAGAGAGCTCTATTAGCGATTGTCTATGATCTGGTTGAGAAGGGTGTAGTTGAGAAAACGAGAGGTAATGTGTGTAACAGTCCGGTTTTGCCTGTCCTTAAGCGTACTGATGCTTCTAAGCCACCTGTGTATCGGTTTGTGATCGACTTTCGAGAGGTAAACAAGATTGTGGTGCCACAGTTTCCTGTTGTCCTGGATATCACTGCTTTGTTGACTCTGATTCCTGCTTCGGCAGCTTGGTTTTCTGTGATCGACCTAAAGAATGCTTTCTTTAGCATTCCGATTGCTGAGGAGAGTAGGGATATTTTTGGCTTCTCTTTAGGAGGTCAAAGCTTCCGGTTTAAGAGAGCTCCCCAAGGTTATTGTGAAAATCCCTCTATCTATAGTCAGGCGTTGAAAACTCAGCTTGATAGTTTTGTGTTGCCTACTGGTGCTACTCTTATCCAATACGTTGATGATTTGTTGGTTGCTGCTGATGACAAAGAGATTTGTAAAAAGGCTACTTTTTCTTTGTTACG
The DNA here is from genome assembly GCF_964261635.1 of Lissotriton helveticus. Lineage (NCBI taxonomy): Eukaryota > Metazoa > Chordata > Amphibia > Caudata > Salamandridae > Lissotriton > Lissotriton helveticus. Next base: position 273,257,362 of record NC_136062.1, read on the forward strand.
ACATTTGTCTGACCTTCATCATAAAGTGTCACCTTCCAAGTTACAGTATTGCCGACAAGAAGTAACCTACTTAGGTCATCTCTTGTCGAAGGAGGGAAGAAGGTTGAACCCAGAACGAATTCAAACGATTGCGCAAATGAGTGTACCATCCACACAGAGAGAAGTGCGTGCTTTCTTAGGTATCACCTCGTATTGTAGACAATGGATCCCTAATTTTTTCCTGCCAGTGAAACCTCTGTTGGCGCTGACTCTTAAAGATCCTCCGCATCCTCTCTCTTGGTCTGATGAGTGTCAGAAAAGTTTTTCTGAATTACGTGATGCATTGTGTTCGGCTCCGGTATTGGGAACTCCTGACTACAGTAAACCTTTCGTGTTGTACGTTCACGAGAGAGAAGGTTGTGCATTGTCAGTATTGACTCAACAGTTTGGAGACAAGCAACGTCCATGTGCGTATTTTTCAGCGACGTTAGATCCGGTAGCTAAAGCGTTGCCGAGTTGTTTGAGAGCTGCAGCGGCTGTTTCTATCCGACAGTCTGCTGGTTTGGTATTGGATAATACGTTGATTGTGATGGTCCCACATGCAGTGGATACCTTATTAAACAGGACCAAGACTCAGCACCTTACTAGTGCACGTCTGTCAGGTTATGAGCTGACTCTTTTGGCTAGCCATGTTCATATTAAAAGGTGCAATGTGTTGAATCCAGCTACTTTGTTGCCGATTTCTGTAGAGACGGATGTTCAGGAACAGCATGATTGTGTTCTTCGGACAGAAGAGGAAACAAGGGCTAGAGTCATTCTAAAAGATACTCCTCTTACGAATGTTGATGGTACCTTATGGGTAGATGGTTCGTGTTTCAAGCTCCCGAATGGTGAGACGACTGCGGCATATGCCGTCACAACTTTACATACAGTTGTTGAGACAGCACGCATAGCACAGAATTCTGCGCAAGCAGCAGAGTTGATTGCACTGACTAGAGCGTGTGTGTTGTCGGAAGGAAAGCGATTGAATGGTTACACTGATAGCCAGTATGCGTTTGGTGTTGCCCATAGTTTTGGACGTTTGTGGAGAGAAAGAGGATTCCTTACTTCTCATGGTGCGAAAATTCAGCATGGGCAGTTAGTGAATGAACTTTTGGAATCACTTACTCTCCCAAAGCAGATTGCAATTGTGAAGTGTAGTGCACATAAAGAAGTTGTGGATGATGTAGGTCGAGGAAATGCGTTTGCGGATGAAGTTGCGAAGGAAACGGCGAAAGACATGATGAGCCGTATGTATGTTTCAGGCCCTGCTGATTGGGTTATGGCTGGTGGAATGTGTGAAGACACAATAGAAAGTGTGAAGATGATTCAGGCTGAAGCTACGGAAAAAGAAGTGAGTACGTGGAGAGAGAGTACGGATATGTTGGATTCGACGGGTTGTTGGGCTGAGTTGTCAGAACACCAGCGATGGTTGTTGCCTGATGCGTATGTACTCCCAGTGGTTACAATGGCTCATGGAATGGCTCACATTAGTTCGAAAGGAATATGTAAGTTTTTGGCTCCAGTATGGCAGAATTCCGAAATGTGCTGAGAACGTGGTGAAGCATTGCATGATTTGTTTGAAGTATAATCCTGGCAAGGGAACTCCAAGGGAACTCCAACTCCAGCTGGTCATTTTGCTCCTCCGACATATCCGTTTGAAGTGATACAGTTAGATTACATTCACATGGAGAGATGCAATAATTTGAAGTATGTCCTTGAGGTTGTTTGCGCCTTTTCCAGATGGATAGAGGCCTACCCCCTAAAGGATAATACTGCCTTGTCTACAGCCAAGGTTTTGCTCAAAGAGTATTTCCCTAGGTATGGTTTGCCGAGAATTGTATGGTCGGACAATGGGAGTGAATTTGTGGGTCAAGTCATGAAGAAAGTGTGTGCTGGAATAGGGATAAGGCAGAAGTTCCATGCTGCGAATCACCCCCAGTCAGCTGGACTTGTTGAATGTTACAATGGTACCTAGAAGCTGAAACTAGCTAAGATTCAAGCGAGCACTGGTCTTACATGGCCAGATGCCTTGCCGTTGGCTCTTTTGTCAACAAGGACGACTGTGCATTCTCGTGTGGGACTTAGCCCATACGAAATAGTGTTTGGTCGTCCAGCGAATGTTTGGAGTGTGCCTCGTCCAAAAGAATACAGCAGTATTGAGTACCCTATGTTGGTGGATTACCTACATGACTTGACTGCTAAATTACGTGTTCTCCACCAACAGGTCTATGACACTTTGCCGACAGCTACTACAGATCCAGGCCACGTGATCCAGCCTGGTGATTCCGTACTCATCAAGAACTTTCAGCGAGCAAAAAATTTGGAGCCGAGATGGACTGGTCCCTATTTGGTTTTGTTAGTAACTCGGACTGCTGTTAGAGTAGCTGGTAAAAAGAATTGGGTGCATGCCACCCATACTAAGAAAGTTCCGTTGCCCTTACCGTATGACAAGTGGGTGAGGGATGGAGTAGCTGACTCGGAATGCGAAAGGGTTCCCAGATTTGTGCCTTTTAGTGATGCTCATTTGACATGGACACGATAAGAACGTGAGGATGGTGATGTTCTGCAAGCTGCTGTGCCTCCGTCTTTGAAAATCGACACGACGAATCCGGAACTCCTCTTTAAGGATAAGACTGTGCTTGGCAAAGAGCGCTACAATCTGAGATCGAAAAAGGATGTTTGAAATGGACAAATAAATCTGAATTTTTTTATATAGTGAATTACACCTTGTCAGATCAAGAGACTTTTTTACTTTTTCTTTTTCGAGTCACCATCCGGACTCAGCTGCAGGGTCACGGTATAAGTTCTTAAGGGGTGAGCTGCGTATTGACACAAGGTCTGTGGTTTAGTACGATCTTGATGCACACTTGAGTGAAGAAGGAAAATTGCCGTGAGCAGCACGTTAGAGGATGAGGTCTTTTGAGTCCAACAAGGGTGTTAAAAGAGTTGATTTCAGAGTGCAAATGTGTTTATTGGTTCGTAGCAAATGTTTTTTAATAATGTGTTTTCTTATGCTTTTGAACATTACGTTGGTTTGTGTGGGTTGGGTTTTCTATGTCACACAACAGACGCTTGCATCTACCTCTCAACCTACTCTTTCTTTTCCTACTGTTTCCCCACATGAGTTTCATACGTTGCCTGAACATGAACAGACACGAAGATTAGAATTTGTGAACAATTCGTTTATACAGATGTTGCATCAGCATCAGTTAGTTGTAAATACCACGAATTGTTGGGTGTGTGGTCTTATGCCACATACGACAGATAAGGGAATGCCATATTTGGTTTTGCCTTTTTCGGCTAATGGGTCAGTTTGGGCACTCCAATCAATGTTTATCTATGCAAATGAAGCCTCTTCTGTACGTTCTGTTAAAGACAATGCGAGTAATAATGCCTTGATACGGGGAATAGTTGATATGATTAGAGATATCGATGCGTATAACGCTATCCCTAAAGATGAGGTACGAGCATATGTTGGTTGGAACAAGACGAGATATAGCATTAGTTTGACAGAGAAGGAGAGACAGAAAAGGTCTCCTCCTATTTGGATCGTACCCCACTGAGGTCATCTTTGTCTGCAAGGCAATGGTCAGAGTCCGAGAGCTCAGTTTGGTGAGAGTGTGTGCGTTCACACCTATGTCTATACGTCCCAGAAATCTCCACCGTTCGTGCCAGCCAAAGGCACGTATTTTGTTTGTTACGACAGAGCATATACATGGTTGCCTTCTGATTTTTCAGGCACATGTTATGTGGCGTTTTTGCTTCCCCCTACATATACAGCTGCTTTCAACTACCATAAAACAAGATATGGTAGAGGTGTTATCGGTGTGAAAGACACTGCTGCACAAGAAGTTGGAGACCTCTTTAAGGGTTTCTTGCCCTTTTGGGGTCCTATGGCTAATAGTAGGAATATTCGTTAGCTTACGAGAGTGGTTGAGGCCACTATCAATGAGACTGCAGGTGCTCTAAGCAATATTACAGCTGAGCTTCAAGCGGAGCGCCTTATGACATTACAGAACCGCTTTGCTTTAGATATTATACTTGCAGATAGAGATGGAGTATGTAAATTGATCGGGTCTAGTTGCTGCGTTTTCATACCAGATAACGCCCCGACAGTGTACCAAGCCATCTTGAGGTTACATAAGTCCGCTGAGTCTATACATGTAGATGAAGGGAACTGGTCATTGATAGGATGGTTTTGGGAACTGCTGTCCAAATGGGGATGGAAGATTCTGATGTTCCTTGGTATGGCTTTAGCGATCCTTTTCTCGTGTTGCTTATGCATCCAGTGTGGTCCCGCCATTTGTAGTCTTTGTGCTACAATCTGTGTGAGAAGACCAGTCCCGAGAGAAGCAAAGGATAATAAGATGATGTTACAGCAACACCTTGATGACCTGATGAGAATAGATATAGACCTGGATTCAGATTGACGTGAGTTTAGGTCATTGCCTACGTAATGGCAAAAGGAGGGCCTGAGGTTACGTGGTTTTCGGGACCGGACTCCATTTTGTTTTCGTTGTTCATAACGCCATTTTGTGTTGCCCTCACGTAGGCCGTGGAGGTAACCGAACGAACAAAGTTGCATGGGCCTCAATGTTCATGAATGCATTAAACAGGCCCTTTTCTGACTTATGAGTGAACTGCAGGACGCTGACCCCATCACCTGAAACTGACCCTTCACAAAGCCAATTTCTCTGGCTGATTCTTGTCTGAGAATGCCAATCAATGTTCAGGACCTCGTTAACCTTTAGTTTCCTTGCACATATCTTATCCTAATCAGCATCTGAATTGTTTCTTTCCTTACGACTTTTCATTACATGGGTTGTGCTTTTCAATTATGGGTTTGTCCGGCTTGTGGAAATTGAATTTGGGACAGTCCTAATAATTATGTTATGTTATGTTATGTTATGTTAAGCTGTTTTATAGCGCGCACAATTACTGCCGGAGTATCCTGGCGCGAAGAAGAAGAAAAAAAAAGTGTAGCAGCAGAGCCCTGAAGTAACATAACAAATTAAACAGCTAATCTAAACAAATGAGTTTTTAATGCTTTCTTAAAAGCCGTGAATTAACTTTTGGGTTGGGTTACTGTAAATTGGGTTTTTGTTAATGTGATACTCAGTTAGAAAATGTGTCCTATTGGTCAGAATTTTGCGCAGTGGGTGTGCATTTGTAATGAGAATATTGTGTATAAAAAGAGATGTCTTGCTCTATGAAAATTGAACAGTTTCTTGAGTTGTACACTGTGTTGTATTGCTGAGATTACTGTTACTAGCTGCAGCTAATAAATTTGATCTCTGACGCCACCTAGAAGTATTCCGTGTCTCTGTTTGCCAAGACAGGAGAACCCGAAGACTTTGGGCATGTCCCTGGCGCCGCTGGGTTCTAAGAAAACCCGGTTCTTCGCGACAATAACCTACCATTCCTAGAAACTTTCTGACCTGTCTCTGTGTTTTTGGAGGTTGCATTGCTAGAATCATTTTTATTTTCTCTGTTGTCACTTGTCTGATTCCCTTTGCAATTCTGTGACCAAGATATTTTACTTCTTGTTTGCAAAACTGTAATTTTGCAGGAGACACTTTATGTCCCTCATCTGCCAGATGATTCAGAAGAGTAATGGTATCTGTCACACAATTATCCCTTGTTTTTGCAGCCACAAGGAGATCATCAATATACTGCACTAACGTTGATTTTCCAGGTAAATCTAGATTTTCCAAGGATTTCTTTAACAACTGATTAAAAATAGATGGACTTTCTGTGTACCCTTGAGGGATTCAACACTATGCTAGGATACGCTCTTTGAACCTGAACGCAAAAATTTGTTGGCTTTCTGGATGCAAAGGAACAGTAAAGAATGCATTACATAAATCTATAACTGTATACCATTCTGCATCATGCGGAATCTGATATAAAATTACCGCTGGGTTTGGTACAACTGGGCAACATGGAACAACTATTTTATTAACCTTTCTCAGGTCTTGAACAATCCTGAAAGTTCCGTTTGGCTTTTTGATTCCCATAATCGGTGAATTACGTGGACTGCTCTCAATTTCTTTTAGGACACCTTGTTTTATAAATTTATCAATTACAGGAGTGACTCCTTCAATAACTTCTGCTTTCATTTTATACTGAGGAATGTTTGGATAATCTGCTCCTTGTTTTCATGACCTTTTTACTGGGTCTACATTTTTCATCAAACCCATTTCATCTCCAGTGAAATCCCAAATTTTAGCATTGACTGTCTCTTTTAATTCTTCAGGAAGATTATTTTGATCAAATACAGGAAATAATTTACTTTCTTCTGCTTCAACCATTAACATTGTTAACTTGTAAAGCCCATCTTCTTCTTGAGTTTGGAGCTCAATACCATCCGGTGAGCAATATATTTTACAATTCATCTTACAAAGGATGTCCCTTCCTAACAGGTTTACAGGACTGCTGTCACAAACTACAAATATATGCATGTCCTTAAATTTACCAATTTCAACTTCAACTGGTTCTGTTAAATCTGTTTTAATTTATTGGTTAGCTACACCTACTACTTGGATCTTTTCCCTAGAGAGAGGCAGGTTTTCTATTTCCACTGATCTAACAGTAGAACGGGTAGCACCTGTATCCACTAGAAAAGTGATTTCTACATCATTCACTTTACCATTTACAAATGGACCAGATTGATCTACCTCAAGAGTGGCTCCAAGCACACACTCTTCCTCCTCTCTCAGGCACCGGCAGAAGTAATCCTCAGATTTACTCCCTCCATCTTCTTTCAACCAATACTGTTAAGAAACATTTGACACATTCACTCTTGGCGATCTGTTTACCTGTTCACCTCCGCTGAATCCTGTTTCTGTACTGTATCTCTGCACATTTACAGAGTTTGGAAATGGCGGTTGTGGTATCTGACTTTGCTGAATCACTACCTGTCGCTGTAGCTGTTGCTGCTGATTTATCTCATTCTGCATCTGTGGATTTAATGATGCATTTTTTAAATTTCTGGGCGGATTCTTACATTCGCGCTTCCAGTGTCCAATTTCGCCGCAATTAAAACATGGGAGTTTCTGCTTTAACTCTTCAATATTTCCCATCAATCTTGGCTTATCATAGTTACCTTTAACTTTCCCTTGATTCTGATCAACACTTTTATTTCCTAAAGTTGCTATTTGTTGTTCAGCCACTTTCACCTGTGCCCACATAGCCTTTTCCTTTAGCTTCTTTTGTTTAGCATCTAATTCATCACTACAGTATTTTGCTTTCCTCAAAATATCGTCTACTGTGAGCGATTGCCAGCCAACTATTCCAGATCTTATCATTTCACCAATTTCAGGTCTTAAGCCATATACAAATCTGTATATGAAATGGCTCATATCCTTTTTGCTCAAACTTTCATAACCACTGTATTGTTTAAATACCAGCAGTAATCTTTCATAGAATGAATGTACTGATTCTTTTGGCTCTTGCGTTGTTCTATCTATTTTAACCCAATCTACTTCTTTTGGAGGAATCTTATTTTTCAACCACACAATTACTTTATCGAACACTTTCATTACTTCTGAAGAAGGAGCACCTGTTACTTTATGTTGAGGAGGTTCTTTTGTAGGCCAATCTATAGAAATTTTACATTCTGTCCATAAATCTGATGGGACAACTATATCAAAGAATCCATTGAGATCAACCCACAGAACTTTTGAAACTTTCACAAATCTGTCTACCAGTCGATACCATTCCACAGGTTTTTCTCTCAGCCGAGGAAAATCATTTGTAAACAGTAAAATGTCCTGTCTTTTTCATGGGACATGCACATACCCTCCTCCCGGTATTTCTCTCATTGGAAACTCATTTACTACTTCTACTCTTTCTCTGGCAGGGAAAGCTAAACTTGTTCTGTCTTCCTCTCTTTTCTTTGTCCATTTTACTCTCCATTTACTTAATTCACCCAATCTTTTTAAAAACACAATTAAATCTTTTATATAAATAATTCTTCCTGTGGTAGTCATATTTTCAATGTCTTTTTCAGAGAAATCCACCCTATAATGTTTCTGCAAATTCTTCTGTCTACTTAAATCTACTTCTAATTCAGCAGCCATTTCTTCCAATTGATCATACTTGGTTTTCGTTTTCCATGTTATGCTTTTATAAATAAATAATAACTCATCATACTGATATGTCTTCAAACTGTCAGTTCCAATTGTTCCAATTATTAATTCCTCCAAATCTGCCTTCAATTTTGCAACATCAAGTAATTTACATTCTGGGGTTTGTGGGGTGTGCGTTAAATCTATTTTATTTATGCTCTTTTCTGGAGTTCCAGAATCAGATTCTGCACCAGATGGAGTTTTACATGACAAACTTTGATTAAAAGTTAAATCGGGCATCATTGTTTTCTCTCGGTGAATTTCTGATAAATCTGAATAAAAATTTTCAGCCACTTTCTGAATTCCTGCATTTAATGGAACAGTTAAAGCTGAATGTCTAACTTCCCTTTGATCAAATACTGGAAGAACAGGTCCAATCGTTACTGGTACTGTTACTGCTTCCATGTTTTTAGTTAACTGCTGTATTAATTCATCTTTTGATCGGAAATATTCTGAGGTATTTGGTAATTCCTCACATCTTTCTGTTCTCATTACATTTCTTGGGGTTTCATTTCTCTGAACTGGGGTTTCAGCATAATTTCTATTTTCTCCTGATATACTAGAATTGCATCTTGTTTCTACTCTTTCAGGTGTTTTTCCATTATTCGGATTTGATCTAGGTGATGTCTCATCAATAATTTCTCTTGGAGGAGCACTTGGGGAAGTTCTTGGTGGGACTCTTGGGGAAGACCATGAACAAACTGGTTGGTAAGGTGGCGGTTTTCTAGTTAAAATAATTTCTTCTAATACCGCATCCTCTTGATCACTTTCTTCACCATTTTTCTTTTTCTTTTGAGCATTCTTTTGACCAGTTGCCTCACCAAGTAATCTCGCTGGGTACAAGCCATCACACATGTCTGCACGTCTCCATCGACGCATTCTATCCTCATGTGTTTCCCTATTAAGACCTAGTCCAGTACCTCTTGGTATTCCTCTATTTTCTCGTTCTAATTCAAACATTTCGTCCTCCCATTCAGCTAAAGCCTCAAATTGAATAGGTCGAGGCTTTGGTACAAGGGTTGTCATTTTTTCTCTTAAGTTTTTCAAAACCCCAATGTTAAATAATCCATCTTCCGGCCATGCTAATTCACCATCATTTTTAGTATATTCCATCCAATTCTCAATCCAAAGACAAGTATGATAACCATATTCACCTAACATATAAGCTGCAGGTGTTTTGTACTTATGAAGTAATCTTCCACCTCGTGTTTCAATTTTCTTGTCAGGTTTAATTTTATTTTTCAATTTCTGAAACCATGAAAGCTTCTTTTTCTCCTTTATATAATAATAATCCATGTTTTTAAACAATTTCTCTTACTTCGGAATAGATCATAACTACTTCCTTGTTGTTCCGCAAAACCAACCAATCCGTGCGCGAAACTCACCAACAAGCCAATCAGGTTAAGCTTCGTCACTATTTTGCTCAACCAATAGAATTACTGCTTTTCAGGATGAGCCAATCAGCTGTAAGCCTGCCTAGTCACATGAGCCAATCAGTGTGCGAATACTGTGACGTATGTTAGCCAATCACAGCGCAACACCTGTGACGTATACTGCCGCTGCAGCTTCTCTGTCCCTCGCTCCGCTCTGACACCTCCTTTACAAAATATTTTCACAGCGCCATATTTTACAAAACTTTCAATTGAATTCAGTTAGTAACTCCACAAAAACAAACCATTTGTCTGTTTCTCTAAAAAAAAGTGATAGCTTTCCCAGTCATTCAGGTATTCTTTTGCGTGAAATAGACGACGCTATTCTCACAGAATATTTAAATTCATTGATAAAGTAAGGCTACTCTACCCTTCTAACAAGTAATAACAAACTCGTTTCTCTCTGAATGCACATATAGTGACAATTCAAAGTTTCACTCGATCGTATATTACAAAATCATTTACGCTCATTCAAACGGAAAAAATTCCTAACCATACATACATAAATCTTAATAGGACTTTAACCCACCATTAGAAATCGTCACTCGCCAGTAAGATAGACAGCACTTCCTTACCCTTCATTAAAGCTTGGATAAATTCTACTACTCTTTTCACAGTGAGTTTTAAAACAGGACACCAGTCCCTATACTCGAAAGCTACAATTTTATAGACAATCCTCACTATACATTCTACCTTACACACCTAAAATCCCTAATCTTGTGCTGTACATCCACAACACTAGTGATATATGACAATACCACTATTTTGAAACAGAACAAATGCACTGTGCAACTTCACCTGTTACACTTCACTTGCCAGCAAACCAGGAATTTTCCCACTGCTGGAAAAAACCTTTCAACTACATATAACAACTGAACAAACTTAACATGTTTTAGTCATCAATCCTATGTATTTACCATGTAACATGTCAGTTACCATAGTAACCAAACTCTGCTACCAGGTTATTGATCCAGCGCTCTGAATGAAAAACTGTCTCATCAACGCTACCTATCACCACAATACTCACCATTAATCATGAATCATTTACAAAGGCCCATAAACCAACGAGACAATTTTTGAGCAACTGAATCATGTGACCTAATTAATCAGAACTATTCACAAACCATTTACATATTTATATACAACTGCAGTTTAACTTTTCTCACCATGGTTTTTAAACATATATCATTTTAATTAGGCCACTAAGGCGAATGGATCAACTGATGGAAACTAGACCATGAATAAACAAGACCAGCTTGTCTTTTCAAATCTAATTTTTATTAATTTTACTATTCAAAGAAAGAGCATTTACGATAATGATTCTTTATTTTATAAGCAAATAAGAAAGCAGCATTTTGATAAGGAAATGATTTATTAGACTGACATTCTCAAGGCAAACTCAGAAAGCATGAATATTAGCAAAATAACAGTTTCCATACCCTAAATCTATTTCCCTGACTATTCTCACTTCACCTAGAAAGGAAAATCTATTAAAGTCTGCTGTCCTTACGTGAGCCAGAAGTCCGACAGCATGTCACGTCAATCAGGAATCGGAAAGCGAGAAGCGCCCTCCTGCCCATGATGTCAGGTTTTATACCTTTCTGTCTAGCTAAACTTTCTACATTTTACATACTTTCTTAGAAATCCGAGCTTCTTATTGGCTGTCTTATGTCAGTCCACGATAATGTAGTTAGCTCATCTCCGTTTCTAGACCAAATTCAGGCTTTTACATAAGACCTATTGTCCTTTGCTTTCGCGTCATCCAGCTTCCTCAAAAGAGATACTTTTCTCTCGAGTTACAGTCTATAACTTCCTAGCCTTGGCAGTCACGTTGGTTTCCTGTCCTTGAGCCTTTTTCGCCAAGAGCACGTTCAGCACAACTAATAAACTGCTTTTTCTGTCAAAGATGACAACGTGGTAAAAGTCTCCACATCTGCGCATGTGCAAGGCTCCACTCTGGACAAGTTTTCGCAACTGAATCTCTATTATCCATTTCTCTGTATCAATCTTAGGCCTCACTTGGAAACTATTATTCAAACAAACACAAGACATCAATTAATTAAAGAATTGAGACCCATTCTGTTACCCACCCCCTTTGCTAATTAAACCCGTTAATTTATGTTACCTAGCTAAGCACACAAAAGCAGCGTTCATATTTACTTTTCTTCTTTTGGACTGCAAGAATTCTCCACGAGCTTTTGTCACAGAAAAGACATAACATAAGCACACAAATAAGCACATGCCATTAATTAAACAGCCGCATTTAATACTGACAAGGACAATAGACAAGGTTAGTTTATTATTTTCTTTGTGTTTGCAACATAGAGCACATTAGTTAATCTCACGTGTTCTGATAAAGGCATTTTTAAACTAAGTTGATTAATAATTTCACCACATGCTTGTTAATTCAATTACTTTTATTATGGAAGATTAACTTTGCAAGTTTGAACAAAATCTTGTTCATCACCTTGCTCCATCACACTCAATCACACACTGGGATATGCTACTGCTGCATCCAGGGTGTTGCACCCCACCACGGCTGACCTTGAGCTGAGTTCTACCAGTGGGGCACCCCTCCCTGCCCTCCTGCGCGTGGAGCACCCACTTGATGACTTTCTACCCCTCTGGCTGGATCCTGCACGGGGCCTCATATCCAATTGCTTGACTTCGGTCCCCTGGTGTGCCCCTGCTAAAATATGCGCTGCGGGGACCCCAAGCAGAGACGGCTCATCAGAGCAGGTACTGAATACGGATGCAACAAGGGGACGGACCTTCCCCCTCGCCCCCTTGAGGGTGCGGCAGCCATTATGGCTGAACTCGATCGGGATTCCATGCCATTGATGCCAGATTTGACACCCTTAACTACCCGGCTGGACCGAATGAGATAATGGCTGGATGGGCAAGGTGCCCGATTGGATGTGGTAGAGGAACGAGTTTCCACGCACGAGGACCATTTCAGTGCAATGGCCCGTCGGTTGGAAAAAAACAGAACGGCTCCTGAAGGCAGTTGCGGTCAAATGAAGATCTGGAACCAAGATCTCGGAGAAACAACATGCGTATTCTCAGTTTGGCCGATTCTACCAACATGCTCGAGTCTCTACTCTCCTCTCTGACTTGTTTGGAACACAACACTTATCCAAGGCGTTTATAGTCGAGAGGGCACACAGGTCCTTGCGCAACCGCCCACCCCCCTTAGCCCCTCCACGTCCCATTGTGGCCCGCCTTTTGAATTATAGGGACCAAGACACTATACTTCAACTGGCCTGTAAGAACTGCCCGCTGCAATATGAGGGCACCACGCTCTCCTTTTATCCCAACTACACAGTTACAGTTCAGGAGGCAAGGCGAAAATTCACTGAAGCAAAGGCACAGTTCAGGAATCTTAAATATGGCATGCTACACCCTACGAGACTGCGAGTGACAGTGGATGATAAGCCCAGGTTTTTTGATTCACCCTCAGACGCCCTTGCCTTTTGTAAAAAACTGATGGACCGCAGCCTCTATTCTACACCAGGACACTCATCACCGGACAGACAGTTAATGACTAGCGCGTAACTCTTTCCCTCTGATTACTTGGCAATACCTATGGCTGTGATGTGAGATATGACCAGACACACTGAGGCTACTAATGTTGCTGATGTTTTATGTTTTGTTCACAAGGTTGCATAACCACTACTTTCGTTTAGCACAGATGCTTGAAAAATTTTGCACAGCTAGGGTGTTGGGCCCGTGGCGTTGCCCGCCTCCCACGGATGATTCCGCCTGTTAACTTGTTGGGGTTTTGGTTTCTGGGTCCTGGGCAATGGTAATTGGGAATTTTCTAGGCTTTCCCCACCTGGTGTTGGTGGAGGGTGGGCTAACTGGGGTTTAATCAGATTTGCCTTCTCTCCTCAGTCTTTCCCCGTGTTCATACCATTCCCCTCCGATATAAGCCCCACTCAATACTAGATGCAGAGTCAGCACCATTCTGATGTATAAGAAATGGGAGCCCACAAACCAGCAGTTGAGACCCGGCTGCTAACCTGGAATGTCCGAGGACTTAACCCACAAAAATGTAAGCTAGTCTTATCCTACCTACACAGGAACCACATCAAGATAGCTTTTCTCCAGGAAGCACACCTCCCCCTACAGACCCCCCCCCCATTTGCCTCTACCTGGGGATCTAATAGATACTTGCTAGGTACAGCACATACTCTATGGGTGTGTATATACTCATAGCCTCACATTCACACACCATACCACCATTACAGACAACCAGGGACGGTATGTATTGGTAGTGGGGAAAACTGCCTGGCAGGGAGACACTGTTTTTAAATATATATGACCCACCTGTCCTTGTTTAATAGCATCTCCATTCTCCTTGACCAATTTGATCCAGATGCCTTATGTATAGACCTGAATCTATGGCTGTACCCCAGCCAGGACATATCAAGCTCAGGCCAGGGTAACAAACATCAATCCCTTCGTATTGTCTGAGATCTCTTGGACTCACTGGCTCTTCGAGATGCATGGTGAACACGACTCCATGGAATCCCAGTTTAGACATTTCATTGCGCTCCACACTCGGTATGGACGCGCATCGATTATTGGTTTATCTCCGCTGCCCCCTGTCAGTGGATGCGGTACGTAGAGACGCTGCCACGCACTGTTTCGGATCATCAACAATGCTCGTACATATTATGATATCCTACACCACAGGCTGGTAGTGCAGATGGTCATTCCTTGCGACTGTACTATTAATGAAGTATTTTGCTCGGAACTCCATGATGTCAGCCTTGAATACTTTGCACTCAACTCAGGGTCCGTTACACAGCATCCCATTTTATGGGATTCCTTTAAGGCGTATATTCATGGTATTTGCATTTCCAAGCAGTCAGGCGTGTTGCGGGCACTTTACAGCAGCCTGACCCGACTGGAAAAAGAGATGGCGACCATTGACAGTACATATGACTCAACCATCACAGCGAACACATTGCATAGGCGAGTGAACCTCCTTGTAGAATTTAACAAACTGGCTGACAGGGAAGCCATGCTACTGGGTAAATATAGTGCAGCGCGCAGGTATGGGGAGGGGGAACGCCCCGGGAGGACATTGTCTCGACTCCTGCCACCCCTCCCCCTGCAGGTAGCAAGGCACATCACGTCCCTTTTTTTCGAAGATGGCTCTTGTGTCTCAGACAATGCCAACATAATACGCAAAACTAGCCTTGTATTACAAATCCCTCTATACCTCCAGGCTGCCCACCGACTCAACAGCCCAATTTGCCTATCTTGAAGAAGTTGCGATTGTCTGGCTCGCCACTGGACAGGCCCAATTTCTCAGCAAATCTTTTACGGCTGAGGAAATCACCCAGGCAATAGACTCACTTGATGACTCGAAGGCCCCTGGTTTAGATGGGCTATCGAGCACCCTCTACAAAGCATTCAAACAGATGTTGGTGCCTCACCTATTGGAAGTATACTCGGAATCCTTAAATAAGAATATACTCCCTCCCACGATGCGGGAGGCTGCGAGCACACTATTACTGAAGCTTTGAAAAGATCCTACCAGATGCGCCTCATATAGACCTCTATCTCTCCTTAATTTCGATAATAAGATATTGGCCAAGGTAATGGCAAATAGGTTGTCGCTACTCTTGGATCTGATCCTTTCACAGATCCAAACAGGCTTAATCTCACATAGGTTAACCACGCTTAATCTCAGGACTGTATTCTTGGTAATAAACAGAGTATCCCCTGCGACGGTGCCACTTCTGGATAATGAGAAGGCATTTGATTCACTTGAGTGACCCTTTCTTAAGAAAACGCTCCATAAACTTATCATATCCATTAGTTTTAACGCGCTAGTCTCACTCCTGTACTCCTCACCCATGACTCGGCTGTGGGTAAACGGTTCTCTCTCAGATCCATTTCCGATTTCCAGGGGCACCCTGCAGGGTTGCCCACTATCACCATTACTATAGCCATGGACTCTTTGGTCAGACACCTCCAGGAAAAGTATTTGCATCGGGCCCCCCTGGTTCTGACCAGGCCCTCTTTTAATGCCCATGTATGCAGACGATATTTTGCTGTTTATCAGGCATCCCTGTGAAAACCTAAAACCCTTAGTGGAGGAAATCGTCCGCTTCGGAGATATGTCGGGCTTGCGTTAAACTGGGAAAAATCTGAGCTTTTCCTTTTGACAGAATCAACAACTCCCCCACTTAGTGAGCGCCCCCTTCAGTGGGCAGCTGATTCCACTAAATACTTGGGGATCACACTCCACAGAAACATGGATCAGATTATCCGCCTCAATTATGGCCCTGCTATGGATTAACTTGCAACCCAGGCGGACCGATGGGTCGGCCTGCCGCTCTCCATGGCCGGGCACATAGTGAGGTTCTGTTATTTCCGAACCAGACTCCATTTTGTTTGCGTTGTTCGTGACGCCATTTTGTGTTGCCCTCACGTAGGCCCGTGGAGGTAACCGAACGAACAAAGTTGCATGGGCTTCGTTGTTCATGTACGCATTAACTAGGCCTTTTCTGACTTGTGAGTGAACTGAAGGACGCTGACCCTGTCACCTGAAACTGACCCTTTGCTAGGCCAATTTCCCTGGCTGATCGTTGTCTGAAATTGCCAATCAATGTTCAGGATATCGTTAACTTTTAGTTCGCTTGCACATATCTTATCCTATTCAGCATCTGAATGGTTTCTTTTTTTATGTCTTTTCATTACATGGGTAGTGCTTTCAATTATGGGTTTGTCCGGCTTGTGGAAATTGGATTTGGGACATTCCTAATAATTAACTTGTGGGTTGGTACAATGTAAAGTGAGCTTTTTACGATGTAATAATGTGTGGGAAAATGTATTTCATTCGTCAGTGTTTGTCGCAGTGGGTGTGCATTTGTAATGAGCAAATTATGGATAAAAGGTGATGTCTTGCTCTACGAAAATTTGTATTGCTGGGATTACTGTTACTAGCTGCAGCTAATAAATTTGATCTCTGACGCCACCCAGAAGTATTCTGTGTCTCTGTATACCAAGACAGGTGAATCCGAAGACATCGGGTGTGTCTCTGGCACCGCTGGGTTCTAAGAAAACCCGGTTCTTCAATAGCCCTCATCAGGATGAATGTCTTCCTCCACTTCTGATATCTTTTTGTAAACATACCCATCCCTTTGACAAACGTGTTCTTCCTACAGCTCCGTAACCTGCTGTTGCGCCTTGTGTGGGTGGGCTGCAGGCCTTGTATAGCATAGGACACGCTCATACTCCCCTACAAACGGGGCAGATTTGCAGTCCACGTCTTCCGCTTATACTATTTAGTAGCACAGGCTCTGTTTGCCTATTATTGGTTTCATCCCTATGCCTACATACCGTATAGTAAGCCTGAGCAGGATTTAGCAGACCCTGTACCCCTTAACGCTATATTGCAACAAGGCATTCGACTAGACCCAACTCACGTTCAAACACTATCCACTACGTGCTGGGCCTGGCGAAAACTCAGCAGGCTGCTGGGCATTGGCTCCCTGTACTCCCCTAAATTACCCTTATCTCAAAACTCGTGGATTCCATTAACATCCAAAAGACTGGTGCAGCGCAGCTTGCAGAAACTGTGCCTGAACACCTTCGGGGACCTTTTCCCAGATGGCCATATTGATACACAGCTTGACATCACCCATGACAGAGAATTATCATACATGGACAGATTCATCCTTAATTGGCTGCACAATACTTTGTGCGCTGTAATGCCGTCCTATCCACTATCGCCTGTGGAATTTCCACCTCCCACACTTCCCATAGTGGACCCAGGGGGCTCCCACCTCTTCACTAAACTCTACTGCTCATGTATAGCTTTAAAACAGGTGCACAATAGAGGGGTTTGCTGTCGCTGGGAGGAAGACCTGGGACAGCCACTCTCGGACAAGGACTGGGCCCACAGCTTCGCACAAATAAAACTTGTATCGTCTAACTATAGCCACAAGCACCTCCATTTCCAATTTGTCCATAGATCATATATCACCCTGTGGAAATGGCTAAGTACAATACGTCCAGATCCTCGCAATGCCCCAAATGCCACTCACCCGTGCTGATTTTGCCCACGACATGGACCTGCCCCGAAATCACAGCCTCTTGGTCATCAGTGTTTCAAGCATTATCACTCATGATATCCACAACAATTGCACCCTCCCTCATGCTGGCCCTGCTGGGCATTGTTTCCAACATCCTGGTCTGCTGCAGCAGATTTATAGCTATTGCCCTATTATTAGCTAAGAGGGAATTTGCAGTACATTGGGGGGATTGGTTCCGCCCCACAAAGGAGGCCTGGTTCCAGAGCATGACCTATTGCGACATGCAAACTGAGATATACTCCACACTCTACAAGGGATGGAACAAACCCCCAGATAACATCAGGCATGAAACCAACCATTTGGCTTTCAGGAAGCGTCTAAAGACATTTTTGTTTCAATAGTGTCTTTTACGTCCCCTGGTCTTACAGCGCTGGGATGCTCAAGGGTAGCCATGCGCTTTATAATAAAGTATTCATTCATTCATTCATTCACTACAACCCCCACCTTGCGTCCCAGGGATATTTGGCACGTATATCGGGCCTACCTACTTACCTTGCAATCTGACTCTGATACCTTCCCATCCTACCAATCATGACCATAGCGCTACTCCTCCCACCCCCCTTCCACCCCATGTTGCTAGTTCTCATAGTTTTGTAGGACTATCGCATCAGGGCTCCCCAACACAGTCTCAGATGCACACAGACTCTGCACTGATATACCACAGAACTGCATTATCATTCAAACTGATGGACTCTGAGAGCATGCATAACTACCCTCCCTCCCCCACCCCATTTTGGTGTGATGTTTGTCGTTTTCTCTACAACAGTTTGCTAGAGTGCTACAAATTACGATTTATAGACAAGGTTTATAACAATGCAATGTCAAGCAAGTATGTGGCTAATGTAGCACCTTGAAAGCTTTCTCAGGCAAGATGATGCAGTCAATGTATATCTGTTGTTTTTTCCCCAATAAAACAATAAAATAATTAAAAAAAGAAAAAGAAAAAAACGAATATGAGGATTCGGTGAAAGAAAAGAGAACCACATTTTGTAGACCTGGCTCTGTGCCACAAAATAATGCCCGGTTGAGGCAGGCGCAAAGTAGGAGAAATGTTTTCTTTCTCCAACCTTTTCCCAATTTGCATGTGTACTGCACTGTACAACACACATACAAATTGGGAAATATTTTAAAGTTAGTCTAGACATAATGTTTTGTACATAAAGGGTGGTGTGGGATGGAGCAGAACATGCAGTCTAAGGACCTTATTATGAGTTTGGCGGTGCCAATCGCCATATTACGAGATGGAGGGATTGTCTTTGAGAAGCCTGCCGATGTACTGCCGAGACCACGGACCGCCGGGTTCACGACTGGGGAAAGGCAGCCGTTATAGGGTGGTACAGGAGAGCTTTACTGCTGTCTATATTATGAGTTGCCTGTTTCATAGTGGACCATGGCAGTCCAACCACCTGCTTCAAGGTGGCAGTGAATTGGGGTGCGTTCTCACCTGTTTAGTGTTCTTTCAGGTAGCTTCCAACATGGATCCCTTTCTCCAGATCTCTCCTTCGCTGAAGGATCTTCACGCTGAGGATTATGACCTTGTTTGCTGCGATCAACAGGAAGGTTATTTTCGTATCATATACCTTTTCCAGGACTGCCAACATATGGGCTGAAACCCGGCAATGGGTATGTGGTATTTTTCCACATATATCATGCATTTGTGTGCACATCTGTAGTCGAAATGCACACAGAGGCATTGATATATATGTGAAAAGTACTCACCACCACTGCAAGATCCTTGTCTGCCCACCACTGGCCCTGTGGTCAACTCTTAATGCGGCGGTCTTTGAACTGCCAGCTCCGTGGGCTGCTGGCAGATGCGGTCCTACAGTAGTTGGACCGCCAGTTTCGCAATAAGGTTGTAAGTGCTTACATGCCTGCAGAAACAGACCGATATGCTACACTGTTGCTCTGCAGTGCTTACAACTACCACCTTCTTTTTCATTCCACCTATTTCTCTTATAATGCAACACTGTCCTTATTACGACTTTTCAGCCATACGCTAGAGTCACATCAGTACCTCTAAGAAATGTTTGTGGGTTTAAGTGTCTGCCGGTAAAGAGACAAGAGAAGCAGTGAAATCCACATGTTACACCGCTGATGCTGCTGAAGGACACGTCTAAATGGCTGTCTCACAGGGAGAAGATCTAAGTAGTGCGCCAGATGCAAAGCCATCTGAACGTCCACAAAACAGAACCAAATGCAAAACACAAGGTACATTTGATGAGCATAAGCAACCTTGACCAATTTTTGTTTTTATAAGACTGATAACAATGGTTGGTAACAGCAGTTATTCTGACCTCACTGCTCCTTGTGTTTGCTAGTAATCCCTGGGTGCAAATCAATGTGGAGCACGTAAACAGAACGCTACCAGAATATCGAGTTTTAAATACCATGTTATCAGAACTATTGTAGCAAAAATAATGAATTTGTCATTGGGACGTTTTTTTAAGAATCAGCTAGTTGTGTAAAATATAATTTGGGGGGTTTCCTATAAATGAACGTAGGTACTGAATGGTTTTCACTCTGGTTCTTGTTCATAGAAAGAATGCATGAACTCAGGGGATGCTTAGAAAACCATAATGATTAACACTTAAGGAAAGTAATCTGTGTGTGCCTTGATCTGATGTTCAGCTGCCTCAGTACTTAATCAGTTGTAGGAACACATTTAACATTTAGTTGGCAGCAACATTGACACTTAAAGTGTTAGTAAGTGATGAGAGTTTATTGCAAGGTGATGGTAGCAGAGTGGTAAATTCCATAGTGTGTTGAAAGGAAGCTGCAGACACGTGGTAATGAGCAACTATTTTATTTCTCTACCGGCTCCAATGACCAGCCGCAACTGACACGGCCGACACCCTGCACAAAGTTCCACACAGGGAACATATGCCAACATGCCATGCCCACCATTCCATACCCTCCCTGCACATCCCAACACATCCACTTCCTTCCCAAAATGAAAAGAAATACTAGATGAAGAAACGCAATTTACAAAGAGTACAATTTAACATGAAAAAATGGCATGCAGTAAATACATAAAACCATGATTTAAGAGCTAATAACAGCTAACAGAGCTAATGACAGGTAACAGAACACAAAATGGGGCTAATACAGTGTGT
The DNA here is from genome assembly GCF_964261635.1 of Lissotriton helveticus. Taxonomy (NCBI): domain Eukaryota; kingdom Metazoa; phylum Chordata; class Amphibia; order Caudata; family Salamandridae; genus Lissotriton; species Lissotriton helveticus. The sequence continues at coordinate 273,278,172 of NC_136062.1, forward strand.
AGTCTTTAAAGTTCACGGGACATAAATTTACTCTGAGTAAAACCCTCCTATTAGAAACAAAATCAGAGTGTACACCCATATTGCTGCCTTCAAACTCAGTTTTGGATTCAGGCATCACTGAGAAAAAAACATGTTCCAAGTTTTACCATTTTCTAATACAACCACATGATCTTTCGCCTCCTTCACCCGATGGGTGCAGAAAACCATGACAAACCCTTGGGAACAAAGCTTCTTGATTCTTACCCAATTCCCAGTCTGGACCGGTAAGGTTCTATGTGGATTGTCCATGGTACTACGGGGCAGATTTACAAGCCCCTTGCACCTCTTTTATGCCGCCGTTGCGTCACTTTTGTGACTCAGCGGCGTCGCAAATCCAGCACCATGGTGCGGGGTACTTAGAACATGACGCATCTGGGAGATGCGTCACGTTGTAAAGCCCTGAGCCACATGTAGGTGTTCCTGTGCAAGGGGGGCGGGGGGGAGCGTTCGGCGCAGGAACGCCTCCTAAAAGTGGCTGAGTGAAACCATGTAGATTTCACTCAGCCACTTTTAAGGCCATGCTGCGTCAAACCCTGTACCTGCTTGAAACAGGCGTAATGATTGACACAGCATTGTAAGGATAGGGCACCCCCGAGCCTTGCTGGAGCTGCGTCGCGCTTGTGACGCAACTCTAACAATGCGCTGCCTTTACGGCAGCAGATGCGTCACGCATCTATCCATTTTTGCCCCATGGTGCGCCACATTGTAAATGCGGCGCATCCATGGTGGCGGAGCCGTGACGCACAATAACTGGCGCATCCCTGCTGATATGCAGGGATGTGCCAGTTATTTGAATCTGCCCCTATATTTCTTCTGAGCTGCTTTTACATCTACTACTCCTGCCATTTTTTTTCAAATCAATGGCCTTTCTGCACATCCAATCTTTGTTCAGTTCGGACCCTGCAATCCTACCTCTTAGTAGTGTAAATGAAGATACCCCTGTTATGATGTGAGGGGTTGTTCTCACGGCCCACAACATATCCTCAATTGCCTCCCTGCAATACAGCCCATTAATGATAGCCAATTGTAACTAGTCCTTAATGAGTAGGTTCACTCTCTCGACTAAACCATTACTTAGGGGATGATATAATGAGGTTAGAATGTATTTTATGCCACATTTGTTCAGGAAACTTTCCATTACTATGGATACTAATTGTGTGCCGCTATCAGCCACTAATTCTTAAGGAAATCCCTCTCTATGAAATACTTCCCTTAAGAATTTAATGACTACGTCAGAATTTACGCTGTCCACAAACTTAACTTCAGGCTACTAAGTCATGTAGTCAACTAAAACTAGAGCATACTTTGCTGAGTTACCAAACACACACACCATAAAGACCAGCCACATCAAATGCCAGTTTACTCCAAAGAGTGTTTTTAACCATGACAGCGTCAACAGGGGTGGGACACGTCACTTGCAATTTGTTACTAAGGACACACATGTTACATTCTTGGACATAACTTTTAATAGCTTTGCCCACCCCAGCCAAAAAATATCCTCCCTTACTCTTTGCTTCATAGCTTGAATCCCAAGATGACCTTCATGGGCTAAATCCAGAACTTTCCTACACAGGATTACCAAATGTCCACCTCTACGCATAATTACCCCAACAGTGGACAATTCCTTCCCTAGCCTCCTGTAAAGCATCAAATCTGAGGTGGTGTCTTTGTTGTTGGCCCAAACCACTGCAATAAAGTTCACCACATCCTTGAGCTCCCTGTTGTCAGACCATGGAACGCCCCTTTCACTCAAAGTGCTGCGTGCAAAGAGGCTGTATTTACAAGGACAGGAAAAGCCACCTGTCAAATCCGCTGACAGTGCATCACAAAAAGTGATGCACTGGCAGCGAAGGGGCTTGTAAATCTGCCCTGAAATGTTTTATTAATGCAGCCCTTTATTTTGGTGGTGGTGCAACACTGTCTAGACAACAACTTTAGGCCGAGCATAAGGCCTCTGCACAACTTTCCTGCATGGCAGTCAATTTTGTTTCAGTGTATAAGCGAAGCAGAGTGTTCCCCATCTGTACTTTTGCCGTGCATGCAAGGATTGCGTGAATGGTACCGACCACAGCAACAGGTTCTGTTCGTTCCAACAAGAACCTCAAAAGTTGTTTTTGGCTTGTAAAAAACACTTAACAGTATTTTCGGTGTGTGCTGGTAATGCAGAGCTCTCAGAAGTGCCTATTTCAACGAGTGACTAGCCTTATCCAGAAAAACAAAATTCTGTGCAAGTGGGCTTGTTTTGTAACCAAACATACAAAAACACGAGGAAAATCAAAATAATTATTTTTAAAACAAAATGTGATGTTTGCAGAAGAATACTTTGCAAACAATTTTAACATTGTCCCTGGACTAACCTGTGCGCTAAATAACATTTCCTCAGCCTTGTTTCTAATAAGAAATTGATATCCAATAAAACTACTGAGTACATCCAGGATTTGCTTAGATCTTTTCCGTGGGGGAAGTACTGTTTGTTACTTCTATGTTAAAGAATGCACTTATCTTCTACATGTTAGTAGTGAAGTTTGACATTGCCATTTTAGAAAAAAACACAATGCCCAACAATATCACTTTCAACTGTAGTACACAGGGCCGGCCTCCAGCATGGGTGGGCTGGGCAAAGGCCCAGGGCGCCAATACTCTGAGGGGCGCATGGAACTGTGTGCAATAAAGTTATGTCAACAAGGGCACTCTTCTCGTTCCAGCCTTGTCACTGCCTGTTCGTTTCTGTATGATTTGCCAGTTTAAAGTGGTTTTAGTCCTTTATTTTCATATGGTGGGCGATGTCTTAAACCCCTTTAGCTCCCTTTCTTGCCCTCCCTTCACCCTCTGACCCCTGCTGCCACCCTTCAATAAAAACATCATCTGCGCGTGGCAGCTAAGCTATGATTTAAGTAAGCTGGGGAAGGTCCAGGGATATTTGTGTTCAGGGGCTGCTCATCCAGGCAGGTACTGATCAGTGAATACAAACGGACCCCCCACAGGCAAAACCCTGCTGCCTAATTTAATTCACTACCATCAGCAAGGGCGACACAGTTCTCTACCCTCACGACCAAGGCGCTATCTTAGCAAAGGCCGGCTGTGGTAGTAATAATGCAAAAACTGCAGCGGCGACATGGCGCAGCGAGATGAACGCTCACCAATTAAACATTTGATCGGCAAGTGCAGCGACATTGCTATACAGCAAACCGGAAGCGCTCTCCTGCTTACTGTGCTTGAAACCGGCAAGGCCGTGAAACCATTCCACAAAAGTAGGCTCTGTCAATCAGACCGTACTGGGCCAATGAACGCGCACGAGGGTTGGATGTTTCGCTATGGGAGCCTTGATCCTACAAAACATGCTGTTATGGTGTGTTAAAATGCCGCCCCTTTCACGCTTTATTTTTTAGACGTCAGTTAGTCGCCCTGTCACGAGCATCACGCTGCCGAAAGAGGAGCGCTGTCATGGCAACGAGCTCCGGATCCGAGAGAAAGGCCACCCTGACGTATCTGTCTCTGACTCATTCTCCGCCATTGACACTGAAGCGAGTTTGCGGACAGAATGCACTTTAGGAGAACAGCAAAACCGACGACACTGCCCGTCCATACCTTTCATACCTAACATTATTTGTGATTGCTGGCTAATCACATGCCTCAGGGTCAGCCCAGGAGCGTAGCTGCTCATGAACCCAGGTGCAAGGGAGGACACAGGCTCCTAGCTGAAATATACGATAGTGCGATAATCAGGGCTCAGAGGGCCCCCAGTCCTCGGCCCGGGTGCCACTGCACTTGTTGCATCAATGGAAGCTACTCTCTTAGCATCCCGCGTTTAAGCACCTGTTCCCCCAGACGTATGCACGTCTATCCACCCTATCATTGAACTGGGCAGCAGTCTACAGACAGCTCTTTGCAACCTTGATGGTACCTGGTTAAAAATGGCATTTCAACACAGATGCTTGGAGATTAATATGTTTGAGTATATCTAGGGTCTCAAATAATTATGTGGCAATGTAAGACCAAACCTTGCAGGAAGAAAAGTCAAATTATGCAGCATAATGCCCCAGTTACTAACCGGTAATGTTCATTACAACTAGTCCATGTCTTCCTCGCCACAGTAATTACTCATGAGCCTCCGGCTCCACACAGAACTCCAAGTTTTAAAAAAAAGCGCTCTAGTCTCCCTCTCCCTCCACCAAGATGGCCCCCAGTGGCTTCAGCCACTCCCATAAAGGGACACGAACACACAGCACGACCTGAGAAACCAAGCCGCAGACATGAAGCCACCACCAGGGCCGGGAGGGAAGGGAAACCATACTGTGGCGAGGAAGACATGCACTCGGAGTAATGAAGATTACCGGTAAGTAACCGGGGCATTACCTCCTCGTCCTGTCTTCCTCGCCACAGTAATTAATCATGAGCCGATACCAAAGCAATCAGCTTCATGCAAGGAAAACACTCCACAGAAACCATGCAGAGAAACATAATGAAATCACGAGTGGCATAAAAATGCCACAGAAACATACACCACAAGGAATCTCAGCCGACAGTACAGAAGAGGCAAAGGAAACAGAGTCCCCATCCCCAACCTGAAGGCGATAACGGGACACAAAAGAATGCGGGGACGACCAAGTGGCAGCCCGGCAAACCTCCACCATGGACACCCCCAGAAAAGCGGCCCACTATACAGAAACAGATCTGGTGGACCGACCCTGAACAGGAAGAGGGGGAAGACCAGAAACAGAACCATAAGCCAACAGCATGGCCTCCACAAACCAACGACTGACAGTGGACAGGGAGGGCATCAGGCCCTGACGAGACAAACCAAAATAGACAAATACATCGTCAACCTTACAAAAGGAGGAGCGCGTGACAAATAAACCAACAATGCACGACGCACAACCAACAGGTGGAGAAGGCAATCCTCAGCCGAGGAAGGACCAGGACAAAGAATCGGAAGAACCACTTCAGCAGAATGGCGAAAATAAGAATCCACCTTAGGAATAAACGTAGGATGAGGGCGCCATACCACACGATCAGACAAAATGACCAAAAAAATGGAGCAGACCGCAGGAAGGCACCCAGCTCACCAACACGCCCGGCAGATGCAAAAGCCACAAGAAACACCACTGGGAGTGTCAAGAACCTCAGGCCCACCGACTCCAAAGGCTCGAAAGGAGCCGACTGCAAGGAACGCAATACCAGAGGAAGGTCCCAAGGAGGAGAACAGAAGATAGGACGGGGACGTCGCAAATAAAGCGACTCAAAAAGCCGAGCTACCAAAGGAGAAACACGAACCAAAGGCAGGACATGAAATGCCCGAATGGCGGCCCAACGAGCCCTGAGAGTGGAAATGGTCAAGCCCAAAAGGAAACTGTAGGAGAGTAGGGTCTGCAATCCTATGATCACCCAGATTTTTGCTTTTTGCTGCACTGGTTTACGACTTTCCCTGGCTGTGGGCCTGCTAATCAGACCCACAGCCTAGCTGTTCTCTCTATCCAAATTGTACTCAGGTACTGAATTGGCACTGGGCCCTCTCCAAGTCCCTGTACCCAGGGCTGAGGTGCACCCAGAAGTCTCCCAGGGGCTGAAGCATGTATTATGCCACCCCTGGGCTGACTAACTAAACTGACACAACTGGCTGCACGACAGCTGGGGCAAGGTGGTGTACTCACCCTTTGCTTTAGATATAGTATACCTATATCTAACCCTAAAATGGACACACAGATCTCCTATCAGTCACTCCTATGGCAGGCCTTAACAATCCTGAAGGCAGAGTGCTTGGAATCGTGTGAGATGGTGCTCTGGCATGAGCTGAGCCTGTCTGCGGCTTTCGGGATCTATCCCTTAGCCGTTTCCATGATATCGCATACCATATACTCTTAAGTGCATTATAATCCTCGCGGTTATATGCCAACTCTGGTATCGCTTTATCAAAACATGTCGAGTAAGGTGTCATACGAATTGGAATACTAACCCCTCGCCAATTCTGGCGACGGGGTTAGCATTCCACCCTTCTAGAGGGACACGACATGTATGTAACCTGTAACCCCGGTTAAAGTCAGACAGAGCCTTAGCATCCACAAAATGGATGCTGCCACCGAGACACAAGTCTGCCCTCCTGCTGCTGGGAGTCCTCCCAGAGCAGGAGGCAAGGACAAAGGGTTTCCTGCCAGGGGCGGTGCCATCACCGTCCCAGACAGGGTTTTGTGTATTCCAGGTAGGCAGGGCTACAGAGGAAGGTGACTGCAAGTGGCACCCCGGTGCTCACTGTGCATAGGCCGGCTGAAACCAGTTCCAGGGGCACTCCAGCCCCTGGCCTGGGGAAAGCCCGCCAAAGGAGAGGGGTGTAACCACCCCCCTCCTGGTCCCACCCATAGGGCAGGACTTAGTCGCGTGCCAGCCCCCTTTTCCCAGATAAAGGTAGGAGCAGGCCCCCTTCCAAATTAGATCATCTTTGGAATCAAGACACAACTTTCTGCAAAAGGACTTCAAGATTTCTTCTTCAAGATTCTCCCTTGTGACTAAGGAGTAGTCACCCTGCATCCGCAGGCACCATCCTAAGAACACTGCGGTCTGCTGTAAGTCCTTCCTCCGGAATCCGACTGCCCAGCTCGACAAGACCCGGCTTCCCTGGTACCTCCGACCTCTACTCACCTCTACAGCCAAGCTGAGAACCGTGAGTGCGACGAGACCTCAAGGGACCGACTATTGCCAAGACTGCACGACTTCTTCACAGCAAGCCCGCCGAGTAATCTCCTGGCGAGTGCTTTGGGGTCCGAGAAGCCCCAACCCTGAGCAGCTCCAGCACCGAAGAGCAGCCCCCCAGCATCTCCACGATCGGCATGGGGCCCTTCTGCTTTTTGCTGCTCACCGCGTTGTTTGGCTACTAGCCCGCTGGCTTGTGGCCTTCTGAACGACGCCCGACGACATCACTGCTGCTGGTCTGGTTGCTCCAGACTGGCTCTTGCTCCCTTCCAGAAGAGGAGCACCCCGGACCCTCCTGGTCCACTCAAGACGCCATTTTGAGTCCACCGCATGGGCTTGAATTAGCCAAGGCTTTGTTGCCCAATCCTGGGTTCTTCGACGCCGACAGCTTCATCCATCGTGGGACAGCTCGCCCCTCCATCCTGGTCGCCGACAATGCCTCCTGGTCCGTGAGATCTGCAGAGCCCAGCGTCGCCCACTCACCTAGCCGAGGTGACTCCCATCCGGTGCCCTCCTGGTGCCCCCTGACTACTGGCTAGTAGTCACAAACTTGGTCCCCTCTGCTTTCAGGTATCATCCATCTTCGAGATCCAGGCTTGGATCCCTTCGAACTCTCTCCACTGGTCGCCTGCCAGCCTCTTTCTTCCAGGCTCCTGGTTCGTCTACGAGGATTCCCGACGTCTTTTGAGACATATGCAGCTGCAGCCCCTGGGCTAGGTAACTTCGGCATTTTGGTGCCCCAGCATAGCCTCACTATCCAAGGGTCAGGATCCACTTTCGTTTTCTCCCTACCAGGTCGGGTTCGCCCGTGAACACTAACTTTACCTTTACTAGCTATCATAGACTTTGTCCCGCATCCCGCGTGAGAGTGCACACTCTGCACCCGAGTCCCCTGGGCCTCCTAGAAGTAATCTAACGATTCCATAGTCAAGTCCTAGCGATTCCAAAGCCTATTAGTACTGTACTTACCTGCTAGTAATTTGGCATTCCACTTTCAGAGTATATGGTTTTTCGTGCCCCTCGGGCATTTGTGTATACTGTGCTAACTTAAGTATTTTTATAAGAGTTTTGTTGTGTGCTTAGCTCCCTGTCTCATAAAGAGCCAGGGTAGTCTTGTTATAAATAAATACACTGTTTATTTTCATAACAACTTGTGTGGTGTCCTTTCACTGGGTGTTCAAGGGGTAATGTGATGGTAAAACAGCTGGCTTAACACGCCCTCTAGAGTCTTAGCCTTAGACTGCTCGTATCCATGCTACTAGGATAGCTGGTCTATAAGGTTGACTTACAACCAATCATCAATAAGGGTTGTTTGGACTGATATATAGTGATCACTAGAATAGTGAGCACTGCACATCAGGCCAACTTCTCACATTGGTGAGCAGTGGTTGGGATTTGAGCTTGCTGTTGTTTTACCACACATATCCTAAGAATATCTTGTGAAAGATCACATAAGTACTAAAGGTACATATAACTTAGCTTAGAATACTCTGAGTTCTACTGAACCAGCTGTTGTAGCTCCTAGGGCCTAGCACACCCTAAACTACAACTCTAGCAAGGGATCAGTAGGCAAACATATAGTGTAGGTAAGTGCACCACTTACACCTCACTAGAAAGAGCATGTCTACCCAAGGAGAATCTACTGAGACTCCCCTTGTGGATGTTGACCCTCCACAGGTCAAATCAAGATATGCAGCTCTCAGTTTTCAGGAGATGAGACAAGTGTGTACCTCCAGGAAACTGAAACAGGGGTCTAACCCCACCATTCCCTTTTTAATAGGTCTCTTAGAGACTTATGATGCGAGAAAGCTTTCTCAGCTAGATGGGAATATGCCAGCCTTAGAGGGTACCTCTGGAGATCCAGACCTCCCCAACATTGCCAATGCAGTTGAGGAGGAGGATCAAGGGGAACTCTCTGGGGATGAGGTAGACAAAGGTCTTGAGGTAGTCAGAAGGCTAACTAGGGCCAACTTAGACTTGCTTGGGCTAGGATCTGGGGGACCCCCAGTACTGACCCTAAGTAGGCCTAACCTTGGAGTTAGGAGAGATAGATCTCTTTCTAGGGACTCCAATAGATCTATGCACTCTAATGCCTCTTCTCAGAGGAGAAGGAACTCTCCCCAAAGGAGATTGACTTCCCCTCAGAGAATGGAGCATGAAGCTAGGATGAGACAGGCTACTCTGAGGATTGAAAGGGAAGAAATTGCCCTGGCCAAAGAGAAGCTTGCCTTGGCTAGAGAGCAGCAGATGAGCGGGTTAGCTCCCACTGGTGGCAGCAATCTCCCAAGAGATAGAGAGAAGGGTTTAGATACTAAACACCTGACTAAGATAGTGCCCCCCTTTAAGCAAGGGGATGACATCCAGAAATGGATGGCTGCTCTGGAGAGGGCCTGCACTGTGCAGGGCATTCCCCGGAGTCAGTGGGCAGCTATACTGTGGCTCTCCTTTGATGGTAAAGGTAGAGATAAGCTCCTCACTACAAGAGTGGAGGATGCTAATGATTACCAGGTCCTGAAAAATGCACTGATTGATGGGTTTGGTTTAACCACTGAGCAGTACAGGTTGCTGTTCAGAGACACCCAGAAAACTCAGTCTCAGGACTGGTCTGACTTTGTGGTTTGTGCCACTAAGGCTTTGGAGGGCTGGTTGCTGGGTAGCAAGGTTACTGATTACACAGGGTTGTACAATCTCATGATGAGAGAACAAATTTTAAATAATTGTCAGAACCAGTTGTTGCACCAGCACCTTGTTGATTCAGATCTGACCTCTCCCCAAGAATTGGGAAAGAAGGCAGACAAATGGGTCAGAACAAGGATCAAGCAGAACCAGAACCAGAACCAGGGTGGTCAGAAGAAAGCAGACCAGAAGGGTAATGCTAAGAGTGAACAAAATGACCAGAAGTCTTCACCAGGTCCCCAACAAACCAAAGAGGGTGGGGGTCAGGCTTCCCAGAAGAAGAAGACTCAAGAAGGCCAGTCAAAGAGGTGGTGCCAGTACTGCAAAAGTAAGTCTCACTGGTTTAGTGAGTGCACCAAAAGAGGAGGACAAACTCCTGCCACTACAGCCCCTAAGGCAACTGCACCCCCTAGTACAGTCAGTAGTGGTAGTGTACCTCCCAAGGCATTAGTTGGGTTAACCTTGGGAACTGAGGGGTCTGACAACTTAGTTGGCACACTCACTCAGGCTGTCCTTGTCTGTACAGGGGATATGGATATATCCCCTGATATAAGTCCCAATTATTTGGGCAAATACAGGCAGACACCTTTGATTAATGGCAAGATGGCTCAGGCCTATAGGGACACTTGTGCCAGTGTCACCATGGTGACACCTAACTTTGTGGACCCTGGACAGATCATGCCAGGTACAGATTTCCTGGTGACCAATGCCAGCAACGTCACTACCAGTCATAGTATGGCGATTGTGGCTTTCTCCTGGGGTGGAGTGAAGGGTCAAAAGAAAGTTGTAGTCAGTTCAGACCTCCCAGTTGATTGTTTGTTGGGCAATGATTTGGAGTCATCACTATGGTCAGAAGTGGAGCAGAGGACTCACATGGAGATGTTAGGCTTGCCAGCACATGTGCTTGCTGTGACTAGCTGTTTAGCGGATAGATGCACAGCTATTGAAAAAGTTGAAATGAGGATCAAAAGTCTCTTGTGGTTTTATAGGTGCTCACCAAGGTGGCGTCGAGGGCCCAACGACGTCAGACTAGATACTGAAACGTGAGGCCAGAGGATCTCTGGTCTCATCCCTTAGTTGGCACACAAACTGTTGTCCCTCCTTGGAAACAAGAAAGTGACTTCCATTCAATGTTCATTATAGTTCATATTTATTCCATATTAAAGTTCTTTTTTGTTTTTTTTGCAAAACTCATTGATGGTTTTAAACAATCATTTGCAGCGTTAAACTTTTAAGCACTGTCTTTCAAGGCGTGTCCAATGCATTTCGGGCATTTTTGCTATGCCCTTCATCAGGGAATTGACACTAAAAACAACAATATACATATGTATTAGAATCATAGTAAATGATATGTCAAGCATCATGTAAAATCAAACTTTTTACAGAACATATTGGTAAGTGATTAAAGGAGAAGATAAAGCAAACGAACGATAAACCATCTTATAACATTGCGTTGTCCAAAAACATTCTACATGGCTACCTATATACATGGAGGTTTGGAAAACGACGTCTCACTTACGTGCTTCTTGTAAGCAGTTATGTGAAAAATCTAAAGGAAAAGTACATGAAACGGTGTTACACTCCGTGGTATAAAAAACCACATTCTACTGGGTGCAGTGTATTAAGATGGTGAAAACTAACCTGAGCGGATACGTCAATGTGCTTAGGTCCGATGTTTGTTTCCTGCAAAACGCCGGCGGGAAACCTTCGTTAGCCGCGCTTCTTAAATTCAAATGGGAGAGTATCACAGGTGTGCTCACGATCTCATGAACAGAGTAAACAGACTAAACTTAACAGTTTAAGCTGTTCGTATCGGGGTTTTCGGTTAGAAGCTTCAAACCATTGTGTTTAACATTACCAAAAAAAACATGGTAATGTAATGTATGAGATGCTAACGAAATATAAAATGTAATGTGAGTTTCAAAAAAAGTTAAAAAAGCAATAAAAGAAATTTGGGCCATGTAAATCTAAACCCAACGTGGGATCGAACCCAGGTCTGTGAGAATGTAAGCGCAAACAACTAACCAGATGGCTACGTTAGACGGTGTTAAGAGTATGCTGTTTTTAGGCAGTGTCAACATGCTAATGAACGGGAATACACACAATAACATCACAAACAGGTATTTAGAGCAATTAAATCATAAGTAACAGGAAAATTCAATTCTTTCATTGAGGCCCATTGGCTTCTGGGTCGATAATTTGTAGATCCAATAGTTCTCTCTCCGAAGCAGAAATTTGTTATTGTCTCTTCCTTCTTGTTTTGTGACTATCTCAAGAATGATAAACTTGATTTGAGATACATTATGTTGAGCTTCAACAAAATGCGATGATAGAGCTGACTTGGAATTTTTGAGTCTGATATTGGACTTATGTTCCGTGAGTCGAACCTTCATGCGGCGCTCGGTTTTCCCAACGTATAGCTTCCCACATGGGCATTTGATTCCGTATATTAAGTTACTGGAGTCACAGGTGGCATTAACATGTAGTTTGATGGAGTTGCCATATCTCGGATGTTGGATTGAATTACCTTTAATAATATTATTGCAATTGCCGCAATTTAAACAGGGTCTAGTTCCATGGAATGAAATGCTCTCTTTAGGTTTAAGTTGTACCATTTCACCTAAATTTCTGGCCCTGGTATAGGCAAATATTGGTGATTGGTTAAAAGAGTTCCCAAAGTCAGGTTCTAAGTTCAGGATTGACCAGTGTTTCATGATACTTTGTTTGAATTTCCTGCTTGAAGTCGAGTATTTAGAGACTACCACCGTCCGTGTTTGTTCAGGTTTGTTGGTTGGTGTTAATAACTTGTCTCTATCAGTCTCCACAATCCTCTTTTTCGTATCTTCTATTAAAGATTTAGGATAACCTCTGTTGGTGAACTTTTTGGACATTTCATTAAGTCTCACTGTCAAGGTAGTTGAATCTGACGAAATTCTTTTAACTCTCGCCATTTGAGAGTACGGTAAGTTCCGTATAAGGTTAGGTTCATGGAAGCTGGAATGTAATAACATATTATTCCTGTCTGTGGGCTTCACGTACAAATCAGTGACGAAGCCTTGTGGAGTTGCACTAACTTTCACATCAAGAAAGTTAACCGAGGTATCTGAGATCTCCCAGGTTAATTGAAGTCGTTGATCAATGGTATTGAATTTGTTAAGTTGCGTTCTTAGTGACTCTTCAGTGTCAGTCCAGACGATGAAATAATCATCGATGTATCGAGATATCATTTTGAGGTGTTTAATCCAATCACTATTATTGAGAATGTGTTGTGTTTCATACCATTGCATAAAAATATTCGCATACACAGGGGCTGCTGAATTGCCCATTGCCATCCCTGTAAGTTGTTGGTACCATTCATCTTTCACTCTAAAATAGCTGTGGTACAAGGTGAAGTACATCAGTTCCATAAGGAACAGTTGAAAGTCTTGATCTAGATCGGTCTTCAAGAGAGCTGCTTCTATTGCTTCAATCCCCATGTCATGTGGGATGCTGGTATACAGACTGCAGACGTCTGCCGTACATAATATCAACTTCTCAGTTGGATCCACTGGTAATTTACGTAATTTGAGTAAAAAGTCGGTTGTGTCCTTGATGTATGTTTGCATTTTTTGTACTGAGGGTTGTAAGTATTTATCAATCAGTTGTCCTATAGGTTGATGCAAACTGCCTATGGTAGAGACTATGGGTCTCATGGGTGGGTTTTTCAAATCCTTGTGTATTTTGGGTAGCATTCTTAAGGATGGACTTTTGGGGTTGACGGTCGTGAGAAAGTTTTTAGTTCTTTCTGTGATTGTACCATGTCGCGATGCTCGTTCAATAATGTTCCTCAAGGTAGTTGAATATTCCATGGTGGGGTTACAAATTAGTTTGCTGTAAGTATTCAGATCGCTGACGTGTTCCATTACTTTGGCATCATACATGTTAGTGTTCATAATAACGATTGCTCCCCCCTTGTCTGCTTTAGTGCAGATGATTTGATCATTCTCTGCTAGTTTTTTCAAAGTATCAAGATCTTTTTGTGTAATATTTCTGGATTTTGGTTTAGTGTGTTTGAGTTTATTAAGATCTTGTTTAACTAAATTCTCAAATAAATCCAATGTCTTGTGGCTCATTGGTGCTTGAAATGAGCTCTGTGGACGTAAGCCCAACAGTTGATCCTTATCTTGTAATGGACGTTCAGGTACGACGTTGTCGAAGAAATGTCTGAGTCTCAGTTTTCGCATGAGCTTGAAGAAGCTCACTTCAAGTTCCAGATGGTCCGTGGAAGTTGTGGGTACGAATGACGTACCTTTCTGTAATAATTCCAATTCATAAATGTTAAGATTTTGGTCGCTAATGTTGATGACAAGTTGTTCTGAGGTTAAATCTTTTTGGGTTTCTTCTCCTTCTCCTTGGTTGTGGCAGTCGTGCTGCGAGTATTTGGAGGATCCCTTTCCTTCTCTTTTTCCTTTTCTCTTCCCTCGCCGGGGTCTCCTCTTTGAGATTGGCCCTGTTCTAAAAAAGGGCTACTGTCGGGAGTCTTACTGGTAGTGGGTTCCACTGTGGAGGTTTGCTCCTGTGGTGTGCGTGTTGGTTGTTGCTTTCGTGACTTTTGACTGGATTCACTCTCGGTGGATGAGGTGTCAGTGTTCGAGTTGTAAGGACGATTTCTGCGTTTTTGAGCATAGATGTCAGCCCACGAATAGACCTCTCCCAGTCTGTAATCCAAGGTGTCCCGCTTGAACTTACGTATTTTTCGTTCATTGATCTCTCTAGAATGGCGATCCAATTGCGTTTTGATATCCTCTAAGGTTGTTTTGAGATCATCTTCAGACATCAATGTGGAAAGTTCTGTGGACACTTCCTGAATTTCCGCCGACAATTCCTCCAATATTGTGGACAGTTCTTGGATGATAAGGAGAATTAAATCTAAAGAACACTTGTTCAAGATCTCATACCAGCGTTCTTGAAATTTTTTTGAATGCTTACATAGAGATGGTTTTAATGCTATTCTTAGGCCACGAGGTATGCGCTGGTTCCTGTGATATTTAATAAGTGTACTGGCATGAAGTTGTTGATTCGTGCGTCTCTTGGATAGGTAAAGTAATTGTTTGATATTTTGCTCTTTTGACCGACTTGGAGTTTCTTGTGTGAGTTCCTCCCTGATTAAAGAATAGATCTGATCCACGTCTTTAGCTTCAAACGCGAATGTGGAGGCTCTGGCCTCAGTACTTTTCGAAATGTCTTCATAGTTACTCATGATATATTTTATACGAATCTATTGAAAAAGTGCGTGCTACCCATCCAGTGGACACTGTAGAGGATACTAACTGTTTAGCGGATAGATGCACAGCTATTGAAAAAGTTGAAATGAGGATCCTCCAAATACTCGCAGCACGACTGCCACAACCAAGGAGAAGGAGAAGAAACCCAAAAAGATTTAACCTCAGAACAACTTGTCATCAACATTAGCGACCAAAATCTTAACATTTATGAATTGGAATTATTACAGAAAGGTACGTCATTCGTACCCACAACTTCCACGGACCATCTGGAACTTGAAGTGAGCTTCTTCAAGCTCATGCGAAAACTGAGACTCAGACATTTCTTCGACAACGTCGTACCTGAACGTCCATTACAAGATAAGGATCAACTGTTGGGCTTACGTCCACAGAGCTCATTTCAAGCACCAATGAGCCACAAGACATTGGATTTATTTGAGAATTTAGTTAAACAAGATCTTAATAAACTCAAACACACTAAACCAAAATCCAGAAATATTACACAAAAAGATCTTGATACTTTGAAAAAACTAGCAGAGAATGATCAAATCATCTGCACTAAAGCAGACAAGGGGGGAGCAATCGTTATTATGAACACTAACATGTATGATGCCAAAGTAATGGAACACGTCAGCGATCTGAATACTTACAGCAAACTAATTTGTAACCCCACCATGGAATATTCAACTACCTTGAGGAACATTATTGAACGAGCATCGCGACATGGTACAATCACAGAAAGAACTAAAAACTTTCTCACGACCGTCAACCCCAAAAGTCCATCCTTAAGAATGCTACCCAAAATACACAAGGATTTGAAAAACCCACCCATGAGACCCATAGTCTCTACCATAGGCAGGTTGCATCAACCTATAGGACAACTGATTGATAAATACTTACAACCCTCAGTACAAAAAATGCAAACATACATCAAGGACACAACCGACTTTTTACTCAAATTACGTAAATTACCAGTGGATCCAACTGAGAAGTTGATATTATGTACGGCAGACGTCTGCAGTCTGTATACCAGCATCCCACACGACATGGGGATTGAAGCAATAGAAGCAGCTCTCTTGAAGACCGATCTAGATCAAGACTTTCAACTGTTCCTTATGGAACTGATGTACTTCACCTTGTACCACAGCTATTTTAGAGTGAAAGATGAATGGTACCAACAACTTACAGGGATGGCAATGGGCAATTCAGCAGCCCCTGTGTATGCGAATATTTTTATGCAATGGTATGAAACACAACACATTCTCAATAATAGTGATTGGATTAAACACCTCAAAATGATATCTCGATACATCGATGATTATTTCATCGTCTGGACTGACACTGAAGAGTCACTAAGAACGCAACTTAACAAATTCAATACCATTGATCAACGACTTCAATTAACCTGGGAGATCTCAGATACCTCGGTTAACTTTCTTGATGTGAAAGTTAGTGCAACTCCACAAGGCTTCGTCACTGATTTGTACGTGAAGCCCACAGACAGGAATAATATGTTATTACATTCCAGCTTCCATGAACCTAACCTTATACGGAACTTACCGTACTCTCAAATGGCGAGAGTTAAAAGAATTTCGTCAGATTCAACTACCTTGACAGTGAGACTTAATGAAATGTCCAAAAAGTTCACCAACAGAGGTTATCCTAAATCTTTAATAGAAGATACGAAAAAGAGGATTGTGGAGACTGATAGAGACAAGTTATTAACACCAACCAACAAACCTGAACAAACACGGACGGTGGTAGTCTCTAAATACTCGACTTCAAGCAGGAAATTCAAACAAAGTATCATGAAACACTGGTCAATCCTGAACTTAGAACCTGACTTTGGGAACTCTTTTAACCAATCGCCAATATTTGCCTATACCAGGGCCAGAAATTTAGGTGAAATGGTACAACTTAAACCTAAAGAGAGCATTTCATTCCATGGAACTAGACCCTGTTTAAATTGCGGCAATTGCAATAATATTATTAAAGGTAATTCAATCCAACATCCGAGATATGGCAACTCCATCAAACTACATGTTAATGCCACCTGTGACTCCAGTAACTTAATATACGGAATCAAATGCCCATGTGGGAAGCTATACGTTGGGAAAACCGAGCGCCGCATGAAGGTTCGACTCACGGAACATAAGTCCAATATCAGACTCAAAAATTCCAAGTCAGCTCTATCATCGCATTTTGTTGAAGCTCAACATAATGTATCTCAAATCAAGTTTATCATTCTTGAGATAGTCACAAAACAAGAAGGAAGAGACAATAACAAATTTCTGCTTCGGAGAGAGAACTATTGGATCTACAAATTATCGACCCAGAAGCCAATGGGCCTCAATGAAAGAATTGAATTTTCCTGTTACTTATGATTTAATTGCTCTAAATACCTGTTTGTGATGTTATTGTGTGTATTCCCGTTCATTAGCATGTTGACACTGCCTAAAAACAGCATACTCTTAACACCGTCTAACGTAGCCATCTGGTTAGTTGTTTGCGCTTACATTCTCACAGACCTGGGTTCGATCCCACGTTGGGTTTAGATTTACATGGCCCAAATTTCTTTTATTGCTTTTTTAACTTTTTTTGAAACTCACATTACATTTTATATTTCGTTAGCATCTCATACATTACATTACCATGTTTTTTTTGGTAATGTTAAACACAATGGTTTGAAGCTTCTAACCGAAAACCCCGATACGAACAGCTTAAACTGTTAAGTTTAGTCTGTTTACTCTGTTCATGAGATCGTGAGCACACCTGTGATACTCTCCCATTTGAATTTAAGAAGCGCGGCTAACGAAGGTTTCCCGCCGGCGTTTTGCAGGAAACAAACATCGGACCTAAGCACATTGACGTATCCGCTCAGGTTAGTTTTCACCATCTTAATACACTGCACCCAGTAGAATGTGGTTTTTTATACCACGGAGTGTAACACCGTTTCATGTACTTTTCCTTTAGATTTTTCACATAACTGCTTACAAGAAGCACGTAAGTGAGACGTCGTTTTCCAAACCTCCATGTATATAGGTAGCCATGTAGAATGTTTTTGGACAACGCAATGTTATAAGATGGTTTATTGTTCGTTTGCTTTATCTTCTCCTTTAATCACTTACCAATATGTTCTGTAAAAAGTTTGATTTTACATGATGCTTGACATATCATTTACTATGATTCTAATACATATGTATATTGTTGTTTTTAGTGTCAATTCCCTGATGAAGGGCATAGCAAAAATGCCCGAAATGCATTGGACACGCCTTGAAAGACAGTGCTTAAAAGTTTAACGCTGCAAATGATTGTTTAAAACCATCAATGAGTTTTGCAAAAAAAAACAAAAAAGAACTTTAATATGGAATAAATATGAACTATAATGAACATTGAATGGAAGTCACTTTCTTGTTTCCAAGGAGGGACAACAGTTTGTGTGCCAACTAAGGGATGAGACCAGAGATCCTCTGGCCTTGCTGTGACTAGGTCACAGGCCAGAAGATGCCCCACTGAACAGGTGCTGGATCCTGAAAGAATGGACCAGACACCTTCCAAGAAGAAGAGCAGTAAGGGTAAGGCTTTGCCTTCCCCCTTGCCCCAGGTTGAGGATCAAGTCTCTGAGGAGGCTGATCTGAGAGAGCTGAGGGAAACTGAGCCTAAAGAGCTTGAACTTGATCAAGTTGAGTTTCTGGGCTCAGGGGGACCCTCCAGAGCAGACCTGGGGAAGGCACAGTTAGACTGCCCTTCCCTTGAACCCCTCAGACAGCAGGCTGCTGCTGAGGCTGCAGGGAATGCCACAGGTGCCCACAGGGTATACTGGGAAGATGGACTCCTGTACTCTGAGTCAAGAGACCCCAAGCCTGGTGCAACCAGGAGGCTGGTCATCCCCTTGTCTCTGAGAGGTTTCCTTCTCACCATGGCCCATGAGATTCCCCTTGCAGGTCATTTAGGTCAGACAAAGACGTGGGACAGGCTTGTCTCACACTTTCACTGGCCCCACATGAATGAGAATACCAAGGAGTTTTGTCGCTCCTGTGTCACTTGCCAAGCCAGTGGTAAGTCAGGTGGCACAACAAAGGCCCCCCTCATACCACTACCTGTGGTGGGGGTTCCCTTTGAAAGAGTGGGGATTGACATTGTTGGTCCAATGGAACCCCAGACAGCATCAGGGCACAAGTTTATACTGGTGGTAGTGGATCATGCCACCAGGTATCCTGAAGCTATTCCACTTAGGACCACTACAGCACCTGTAGTGGCAAGGGCCCTGGTTGGAGTGTTCTCCAGAGTGGGCTTCCCTAAGGAGGTTGTTTCTGACAGAGGTACACACTTCATGTCAGGATATCTGACTGCAATGTGGAAGGAGTGTGGTGTGAACTACAAGTTCACCACACCCTACCACCCACAATACAATGGGCTTGTTGAGAGATTCAACAGGACCCTCAAAGGGATGATTCATGGGCTACCTGAAACTCTTAGGAGAAGATGGGATGTCCTGATCCCCTGCCTCTTGTTTGCTTACAGAGAGGTCCCACAGAAGGGGGTTGGCTACAGCCCTTTTGAGCTTCTGTATGGGCATCCTGTGAGAGGACCCCTGTGTTTGGTGAAGGAAGGATGGGAGAGACCTCTCAAAAAGCCTGCAACCAACATAGTGGACTATGTACTTGGTCTCCGCTCCAGGATGGCTGAGTATATGGAAAAGGCATCTAAAAACCTTGAGGCCAGCCAAGAACTCCAAAAAGCTTGGCATGACCAAAAGGCTGTTCTGACTGTGTACCAGCCAGGACAGAAGGTGTGGGTGCTGGAGCCAGTGGCCCCAGCAGCTCTGAAAGACAAATGGTCTGGGCCCCACACCATCATTGAGCAAAAGGGAGAGGTTACCTACTTGGTGGACCTTGGAACTCCCAGGAGCCCTCTCAGAGTGCTCCATGTAAACAGGCTCAAGGCATATGTTGACAGGAAGGACATGAGCTTGCTCATGGCCACAGATGAGGGACAGGAGGAAGAGAGTGACCCTCTCCCAGACCTGCTCACTCAGAATCCTGATGATGGGTCAGTAGATGGTGTTGTCTTTTGTGGCAGCCTCACTGAGCATCAGCAACAGGATTGCAGGCAAGTTCTGCAATCCTTCAGACATATGTTCTCTCTAACACCCAGCCAAACTGATTGGTGTACCCATGATGTTGACACTGGGGACAGTCTGCCTGTCAAGAGTAAAATCTACAGACAGCCTGATCATGTTAGAGACTGCATCAAAACAGAAGTGCAGAAAATGTTGGAGCTGGGAGTCATTGAGCCCTCAGATAGCCCTTGGGCTAGCCCAGTAGTTCTAGTGCCAAAGCCTCACACCCAGGGTGGTAAGAAAGAGATGAGGTTTTGCGTAGACTACAGAGGCCTCAATGCAGTCACTAAGACTGATGCCCACCCAATACCAAGAGCAGATGAACTTATAGATACATTGGCTTCTGCCAAATTCTTAAGTACATTTGATTTGACAGCTGGGTATTGGCAAATCAGGTTAGCTGAGGAGGCCAAACCCAAGACAGCATTTTCTACCCCTGGTGGGCATTATCAATTTGTGGTAATGCCCTTTGGTTTGAAAAATGCACCTGCCACCTTCCAAAGGTTGGTGAATCAAGTCCTCACTGGGCTGGATGACTTCTGTGCAGCATATCTTGACGATATTGCTGTCTTTAGCTCCACCTGGGAGGATCACCTGGTCCACCTGAGGAAAGTGTTAGAGGCTCTGCAAAAGGCAGGCCTCACTATCAAGGCCACTAAGTGCCAGATAGGGCAGACACAGGTTGTATACCTGGGCCACCTTGTGGGTGGAGGCCAGGTTCAGCCATTGGAGAGTAAAATACAGGCCATCCAGGACTGGGCTCCTCCAATCACCCAGACTCAGGTTTGAGCTTTCTTGGGCCTGACTGGTTACTATAGGAAGTTTGTCAGAAATTATGGGTCCATAGTGACCCCTCTTAATGACCTGACAAGCAAAAAGATGCCAAAGAAAGTTCAGTGGACAGCAAGCTGTCAGAAAGCATTCAATGACCTAAAGCAGGCCATGTGCACAGCACCTATCCTTAAGAGTCCAGATTACTCCAAGCCATTCATTGTCCAAACAGATGCTTCTGAGTTGGGTGTGGGAGCTGTTCTGTCTCAACTGAATTTTGATGGTAATGATCAGCCTATTGCTTTCATTAGTAGGAGGCTGACCCCCAGAGAGAAAAATTGGTCAGCTATTGAGAGGGAGGCCTTTGCTGTGGTTTGGGCCCTGAAGAAGCTGAGGGCCTACTTGTTTGGCACTCACTTCACCATTCAGACCGACCATAAGCCCCTCTTGTGGCTAAATCAGATGAAGGGTGAAAACCCCAAACTGCTTAGGTGGTCCATTTCCCTACAGGGGATGGATTTTACAGTGGAGCATAGACCTGGTACTGATCACAGCAATGCTGATGGGCTCTTCAGGTATTTCCACTTAGAGCAAGAAGACTCACCTGGTCAAGGTTAGTTTATTGTCCCAAAGTTTGGGGGGGGGTCATGTAGGAGAGTAGGGTCTGCAATCCTATGATCATCCAGATTTTTGCTTTTTGCTGCACTGGTTTACGACTTTCCCTGGCTGTGGGCCTGCTAATCAGACCCACAGCCTAGCTGTTCTCTCTATCCAAATTGTACTCAGGTACTGAATTGGCACTGGGCCCTCTCCAAGTCCCTGTACCCAGGGCTGAGGTGCACCCAGAAGTCTCCCAGGGGCTGAAGCATGTATTATGCCACCCCTGGGCTGACTAACTAAACTGACACAACTGGCTGCACGACAGCTGGGGCAAGGTGGTGTACTCACCCTTTGCTTTAGATATAGTATACCTATATCTAACCCTAAAATGGACACACAGATCTCCTATCAGTCACTCCTATGGCAGGCCTTAACAATCCTGAAGGCAGAGTGCTTGGAATCGTGTGAGATGGTGCTCTGGCATGAGCTGAGCCTGTCTGCGGCTTTCGGGATCTATCCCTTAGCCGTTTCCATGATATCGCATACCATATACTCTTAAGTGCATTATAATCCTCGCGGTTATATGCCAACTCTGGTATCGCTTTATCAAAACATGTCGAGTAAGGTGTCATACGAATTGGAATACTAACCCCTCGCCAATTCTGGCGACGGGGTTAGCATTCCACCCTTCTAGAGGGACACGACATGTATGTAACCTGTAACCCCGGTTAAAGTCAGACAGAGCCTTAGCATCCACAAAATGGATGCTGCCACCGAGACACAAGTCTGGTCCTCCCAGAGCAGGAGGCAAGGACAAAGGGTTTCCTGCCAGGGGCGGTGCCAGCACCGTCCCAGACAGGGTTTTGTGTATTCCAGGTAGGCAGGGCTACAGAGGAAGGTGACTGCAAGTGGCACCCCGGTGCTCACTGTGCATAGGCCGGCTGAAACCAGTTCCAGGGGCACTCCAGCCCCTGGCCTGGGGAAAGCCCGCCAAAGGAGAGGGGTGTAACCACCCCCCTCCTGGTCCCACCCATAGGGCAGGACTTAGTCGCGTGCCAGCCCCCTTTTCCCAGATAAAGGTAGGAGCAGGCCCCCTTCCAAATTAGATCATCTTTGGAATCAAGACACGACTTTCTGCGAAAGGACTTCAAGATTTCTTCTTCAAGATTCTCCCTTGTGACTAAGGAGTAGTCACCCTGCATCCGCAGGCACCATCCTAAGAACACTGCGGTCTGCTGTAAGTCCTTCCTCCGGAATCCGACTGCCCAGCTCGACAAGACCCGGCTTCCCTGGTACCTCCGACCTCTACTCACCTCTACAGCCAAGCTGAGAACCGTGAGTGCGACGAGACCTCAAGGGACCGACTATTGCCAAGACTGCACGACTTCTTCACAGCAAGCCCGCCGAGTAATCTCCTGGCGAGTGCTTTGGGGTCCGAGAAGCCCCAACCCTGAGCAGCTCCAGCACCAAAGAGCAGCCCCCCAGCATCTCCACGATCGGCGTGGGGCCCTTCTGCTTTTTGCTGCTCACCGCGTTGTTTGGCTACTAGCCCGCTGGCTTGTGGCCTTCTGAACGACGCCCGACGACATCACTGCTGCTGGTCTGTTTGCTCCAGATTGGCTCTTGCTCCCTTCCAGGAGAGGAGCACCCCGGACCCTCCTGGTCCACTCAAGACGCCATTTTGAGTCCACCGCGTGGGCTTGAATTAGCCAAGGCTTTGTTGCCCAATCCTGGGTTCTTCGATGCCGACAGCTTCATCCATCGTGGGACAGCTCGCCCCTCCATCCTGGTCGCCGACAACGCCTCCTGGTCCGTGAGATCTGCAGAGCCCAGCGTCGCCCACTCACCTAGTCGAGGTGACTACCATCCGGTGCCCTCCTGGTGCCCCCTGACTACTGGCTAGTAGTCACGAACTTGGTCCCCTCTGCTTTCAGGTATCATCCATCTTCGAGATCCAGGCTTGGATCCCTTCGAACTCTCTCCACTGGTCGCCTGCCAGCCTCTTTCTTCCAGGCTCCTGGTTCGTCTACGAGGATTCCCGACGTCTTTTGAGACATATGCAGCTGCAGCCCCTGGGCTAGGTAACTTCGGCATTTCGGTGCCCCAGCATAGCCTCACTATCCAAGGGTCAGGATCCACTTTCGTTTTCTCCCTACCAGGTCGGGTTCGCCCCTGAACACTAACTTTACCTTTACTAGCTATCATAGACTTTGTCCCGCATCCCGCGTGAGAGTGCACACTCTGCACCCGAGTCCCCTGGGCCTCCTAGAAGTAATCTAACGATTCCATAGTCAAGTCCTAGCGATTCCAAAGCCTATTAGTACTGTACTTACCTGCTAGTAATTTCGCATTCCACTTTCAGAGTATATGGTTTTTCGTGCCCCTCGGGCATTTGTGTATACTGTGCTAACTTAAGTATTTTTATAAGAGTTTTGTTGTGTGCTTATCTCCCTGTCTCATAAAGAGCCAGGGTAGTCTTGTTATAAATAAATACACTGTTTATTTTCATAACAACTTGTGTGGTGTCCTTTCACTGGGTGTTCAAGGGGTAATGTGATGGTAAAACAGCTGGCTTAACACGCCCTCTAGAGTCTTAGCCTTAGACTGCTCGTATCCATGCTACTAGGATAGCTGGTCTATAAGGTTGACTTACAACCAATCATCAATAAGGGTTGTTTGGACTGATATATAGTGATCACTCGAATAGTGAGCACTGCACATCAGGCCAACTTCTCACAGAAACCAACATGAAAAAATCCAGAATTCGAGCAGGGTCCAAAGAAGCCAACGACAGCCCATGACACACACATCAAGAGGCAAAGTGATCCCAATGCTTAGTGTAGGATATAAGAGTAGAAGGCCTCCGAGATTGCTGAATGACGCCAGCAACCGCAAAGAACAACCTCCACGCATCAGCAATTCCCTCTCAAGAGCCAGGTCCGTAGACACAGGGACCGGAACACAGGCAGAGGTAGAAGAGGACCCAACAGAGGAAAAGGCACGAACAGTAACGTCCAGCCCGGTGATACAGCCAATTCCAGCAATAGGGGAAACCAAGGACGACTGAATCACCCCGGAGCAAGCAGAAGGACAAACGACCCCTCACTCTTGATCCACCGCAATACCTTCGGAATCAGGGGAACAGGAGGAAAGGCATACAACAGGCCCCTTGTTTAAAGGATCCAGACAAGGCATAAATGTGTAAAAACAGCTGAATGTGGCAGAGGGCCGGGAAGCAAAGAGGTCTACAATCGGAGACCCAAACAACCACCGCAACCATCCGAACATCAAGGGTGGCAGGGACAAAGACCCCATGGATGGAAACACACGGCTCAGACAATCCGTCACAAACACCTCCCGACCAGTCAGGAAAAGCTCAGACAGGGACGCCAGGCCCATCTCCGCCCAACAACAAACCGACGGCCGAGGCAACCAAGGGAACGTGACAGTCCGTCCGGACCCACACACGGTGACCCCGCGGAGATCCAAAAAGGTCAACAGACCCAACAGGAAGGACCCAGCCTCTCGTAGTTGGAAGAACAAAACAACACCGCCAGAGGCCAAACCCCCGATACACAGAAACCCCCAGAGAAGTACCCCACCTCAGCAGGCCGGAATCTGCAGTGATAACCCGGGAGGGAACAATCAGAAACAGGCGGCCCCTGGACAGACGACATTCGGCCAACCACCACACCAGGACCACCCGAACCCCCGGGGACACAGGGAACAAAACACCCATATCAAGGGAACAGGGGTTCCAAATGCAACAAAAGTGCGGGACACCCACTAATATATGTGAAGGCGAGCCCATGGCACGGTCAATAAAGACGCAGACATCAGACCCCGAACCCGCAATCACAGGCTCACAGGATGAGCAGGCCTCGACAACAGGGACCGCACAGCAGACACCAGGGACAGAATCCGAGCAGGGGTCAGGAACAACATCCCCAACCGAGACCCGAACAGAGCCCCAACGAAGTCAACACCAGTGCGGAACCAGGGAGGATCGTGGAACAATCACCAGAAACCCGTGAGGCATCAGGACAAGGCACACCTACCGGACATGCAACTCCGCCTTTGAAGAGAAGAAGCAGAGATCGAAATATCGGCCATAAAGGGAAAAACACCAATGCCCAGCCCCTGCAAATGGCCAATAAGAGGAGTCAGAACCATAGCAAAAAACCTGGGCGAAGGTACCCGGAACCGAAAGGGACGACCCAGGATGCAGAAACAGAGAAACCTCTGAGAATCCGGGTGAACAGGCACATGCAGATAAGCATCCCTCAAGGCCATGGAGGCCAGGAAATCCCCTTGAGACATCAGAGGGAGGAGCACCGGGAGGGAAACCAAAACGAAAGTCGAACGAAGAACGAGAGAATGCACCCATTACAAATCCATCACAGGTCAGAGATCCCACGTGCGTCTTGACACCAGAAAGAGGATGGAACAAACCCCCAACCCCAATAGATCGTTAGGCATGGGAACGACGGCCCCCTACAGAACAAGGGACTCGACACCCCCCAAAAGAGCCAATCGCATCAAGCGGCTCTGGAACAAGGAGTGGACAGGAAACCGTCTGGGGGAGCCAGGGAAATCCAAGATGAACACCTCCTGACACCACCTGTAGCACCCACCGATCTGACACAGACCAGCGCCAAGATACCACGAAGAAAGTGACGCGACCCCTAACTGGACCCACACCGGGAGAGAACCAGCAGGACATGGAAGCGGGAGCGGAGGATGAAGAAGCACCCGAGAACCGGGAGCAATCAAAAGAAAGGCGCACCCCGGACACGCCCCCTCCCACGGAAGGGCCGACCATCACGACCCCACCCGGAAGGACCAAAAGCCCTCCGAGAACAAACGGAACGGACTCAACCAGCCCGTACAGTAGCAAGGACTACACGGTCCACCGCCGTCATCATCACCATTTACAAAGGTGAACCAAAAAGCCAAACCACAGAAAAAGTGATCGTCACCAGGAGACACAGCAGTGCAGCATCGGCCTCCCAGGAGGGAAGCCACAACCGACGCCTCGCAGCGACAGAAGACCCCGCCGCAGAAGCCGCCACCACCAAGTAATCAAAGAGACCACAGAAATTAGGTGAACCCGCAGATCCAACAAAGCCAGAGTAGAAGAGACATCGTCCCCCTGGCCCAACAAGTCAGTCAAAGACTGAAAACCCTTAAGCAAGGAAAGGAGCGCGCAAGAGGAATAGGCCGCAGCCCGAAATAAAATCCAGCAGCTGCAAAATTGCGACAATCTCCCCATCCGCCATACGAACCACAGGATCCGCAGGAGAGGAACCCTCAGAAACAACAGCCCCCTGAGAGGACATACAGGCCAACAATGAAACAACCCCAACCGAGGATGTGAAAATATGAGCAAAGTCCAACAGAGGATAGCGCCTATTAAAAAAAAACGCGAAAAAGAGCCCATGCCCAAAAACCTTCAATACAGAAGAATGCAGAGGCAAAGAACCAGGCTCAGGACGCTGATACCGTGAAAAGGTATCCCCCAGAGGCACGACCAACCCAGGATAAACCCATTACAAGTCGCGAAAGTGACATAGCACCTCCATAAGGACGGCACCCTGCACAAAGCGACCCTGGACATCATTGCCAGAGTCAACCTAAGGAGCGTCAACAATCATCGCCCATTAGACAGGAGGAACTGGCAATCAATCCCGCAAAGCAGGAACCACAGCAGAATTGCCCATATGCTGCAACCATCCCATAGAAGGAATTTGCACTCCTGAACCAGAAGCCTCAACCAAGGAACCAGGAGTAGGACATTCAGGCGAACCACGCTCCATTACAGCCACCCCCTAGTGAAGTAGCTGAAAGAAAACAGGCAAGGAACGGGACAAAAAGCCCGGCATAAAAAGGTCCCGAGGTTGTCAGGCAACCATACAAACTATCCCCCGCCCGACCTCCAACGACATAAAGGCAGCAAGAAGAGCCGCGCGCAAGCGCAAATACAGCCCCATAACGTCACCGGCAGCAGGAGCAATGGAGCCCATATAAAAGAAAGACCGCTAAGCAGGACAAGAGGCGTGGAGGCAGAAGAAGGGGGGAAAAAACAACCTTAACACAAACACAGTATACACAAAACTACTTCCCCCAAACTAGATACCCTAGGACATAAGGGGACTGCTCAAGCAGGACTCCAGCCCCACTCACCTGACCAGCAGGGAACACAGCACTTGGAGAAGTGCAGAAAAAAGCACAGGTCGTTCTGTGTGTTCTGTGTCCCTTTATGGGATTGGCTGAAGCCACTTGGGGCCATCTTGGTGGAGGGAGAGGGAGACTAGAGCGCTTTTTTTTAAACTTGGAGTTCTGTGTGGAGCCGGAGGCTCATGAGTAATTACTGTGGCGAGGAAGACAGGAGGAGGAGGTAATGTGATATATTTTGTGCCAGTATTCCCTCTTTTGCCATTTAAACACATTAATCCTGGCTGGGCAAACGGTGCTCTTCGTTAATGGCAGTTTTACAGTGGAGAAATGCAACTGGCAATTAAAAAGTGACCCGTTAACTTTTACAAATGGTCTGCCCCGTGCCACACTACATGTGGCATCCTTTCTAGTAAGTATTTATCTGTTTGTATCAAAAACTAAAATAATTTGTTGAAATCTTCAAATTATGCTACAGACAATACAACATGTGGCAAATCCTAGGGTTTTCAAACTGGGGACACCAGGCTTTGGCCAAAAGAAGTATTATGCTGATAACAGTGCGTTGTTATCGGGTGGGGGTGTGGGGGGGTGGATTGGAGTGATGGGCCTTCACTAACATGTTTTGTCATTTATTGTTCGCGCTATATAAAACTTTGAATAAATAAATAAATAAATATCATGACTGGGAATCGGTTTCAAAAGGGAAGGGACTCCAAATATTCTTCAAACTCCCCACCCCCATTTTTAACAGTTACACTGTGGATACTTTTTAAAGTTAGTAGGGGCTGCCTGGCCGGAATAGTATGTTCGGCAATTATGTATTTGATTGCATTTTAAAACATTAACAGAACTTAACTGCAATGTTTAAATAAGTCTAGACATATTTAAACATTGCCAGTTTAATAAAATAATTGAGAACATTTTTTAGGGGTCCTCAATTTTTTCCCCCATTGGGGGTGTGCAGCGTTAAAATGTTTGAAGACCACTGGGAAAATCCATAATTATGTGGAAAACAGTGCAACTGATTTAGCACATAATTATAGTGGCCCACGAGAACATGTGTTTTCGTAGCATTATTTCTACCTTCGTTTCAAATTTTATATTGTACTGTAAATTATGTTACAGGCCAGAATTACCCTGATGCAGGGTGCCCAAGGCTAGCCAGGTTTGCACAATACCAAAGAAATAGACCTAACATTTGGTACTAAATTTTTAACGATTGTACCTTCTCAGATACACTAGTTATTAAATGAGGAAATTATACAAAGTTTTGCCTGGGAGATTTAGAAGGGTGTTGTGAGAAAGTAAATTATTATTTAGGTGGTTGTGAGACCTTACCAAGTCATAATGTCACTATTCTGTATCAGGTCCAGTTAAGTTGCTTTAATTTAAACCTTCATTCAGTCCTCATTAGCCGTGGGACAGAGAAGTCAGGCTTAACTCAAACAAATGTGTAAATCACTTATCTGTACCAAAACAGTTAATACGTCAACACCACAGCACATTAGAAATTCCACTCCAATTTATAAAAGTAGGCAAAATTCTAATATACAAATAACCAACAAAACAACAAAAATCAGATATGGGGAACCAGTGGTACAACAAAACGACAAAAATCCGATATGGGGAACAAGTGGTGTGATTTTTGGAAGTTTTAAAGTTTTCTATTTCCAAAAATCGGAAAGCGCCAACCACAGGTATCTTGTCACACTGAGTCAAAGTCAAAAGTTAAGTCTGAGGGCGATGGATTGTGGGTCGGATACAGGGCCAGGCTCATCCTAATGAAAAGTTAATTTTTTTTTTTCAGAATACATTTTATCTGTGGTGGTGTGGGCTGCCGGCTGGATCTGACAAAGGGCTGATCAGCGGCAGGGTGCTGCTCAGCTTGTGTCCCAGTGATATCCCCCACGGAGATGTAGAAACTTTTCTGGAAGCAGGGCAATTTTCAGCGTAGCAAAACAGCAAGTTGAAGCCAACCAGCTACGGATATTGGCAACATTGGTTTGGTGGCGGTCCAGTGGTAACCTCTGGTTCTTTTGGGAATAAAGTTCAGTAAATATTTCTAAGTGTCCACATTTGCATTCCTGAGGTGAAAGATTACACTCTAACACCAGCCAAGGACCCAGGAACGTTTGGGCACCACTTGTTGAGTTAGGACTGAATCTCCATCAGCAGGGTCCAGAGCAAAGCCTGTTGGACCTGGGTTAGCTTGGCTCTTCTTTCTTGCAACCTTATGGAAGCTTTCATGTTCCTGGAGCTTAACAGGAGGCTAGCCAACTACTCCTTGAAGTCCACTTTTCTATGGTGGGTTCAAATGGGCATTCCAGTGCTTTGGTTCATCAGGTGTAGCCCTTCTTCTTTTTACCAGAAGTCCAGCAGAGTTCTGAGGCTGGTATTCAGGCGTGCCGATTTTCAGGCAATTTTGAGTTGGTGGGTGGGAAGGACTCCCTAATCAATTAGGGTAACATTTCCATGTCCAAAAAACCCACAGTGAATCTCTCTCTGCTTAAATCCATAAAGTCAGAACCTTTCCTCACTTGGTCAGTGCTATCAGCACACTGGTGACTAGTCACAATACCGAAAAAAAAATATCGACTGGACAGAATATCAAGTTTTTTATATAGAATGGACAGAATATCGAATTGCAAAAATATAGTGGTGCAGAATATCGAAATTCAGGTAAGAAATATCGATGTTTATAATATCGAAGTTAGTAATATCGACAGTCATAATATAGTTGTTAAAATATCATTTTCTTTGTGTTTTAAGTGTTAGTATATGTGTTAAAAGTATGTATTATTTTAGTAATGTATGTTTGAATTTTTTTAAAGTAATGAATTTTATGTTATTTAATTTTTGCGTAATTTAATTCCGTAACGGGTTGTGAGTTTATAGAGGAATAGGGTGGGAAATAATTTAATACTAGTAAATTAAATATTCATTTTGAGGAATTATTAATTATTTTTAATTTAATTTTGACTTTTAGTTCTGTAGCGGGTTGTGGGTTTAGAGGGGAATAGGGTGGGAAGTAATTTAATTGTAATTAAGGACACTGCTGAGAACTGCTTCACGGAACCGGATTATAGCGCCACAGAAAAGGACCGGCCTCACGCTACCTCTGGCCGCACCCACTTCGCGGGTGCCGCTGCGACGACTGGAGACCCTGTGCACTGGTTGTGTGTGTACAGCAAGGCGGGTTGAGCAGCGGAGCAGGGACTCAAACTCCCAGGAGTCTCTGCTGGTTTACCATCACCTGCTCCTCCATCGACACCGAGACCCGCCCACCACCGCCAAACAGGTCAAAAGCACGATCACCACCCTGCAGACCTTGGGACACTGCTGAGAACTGCTTTACGGAACCGGATTATAGCGCCACAGAAAAGGACCGGCCTCACGCTACCTCTGGCCGCACCCGCTTTGCGGGTGCCGCTGCGACGACTGGAGACGCTGTGCACTGGTTGTGTGTGTGCAGCAAGGCGGGTTGAGCAGCGGAGCAGGGACTCAAACTCCCAGGAGTCCCTGCTGGTTTACCATCACCTGCTCCTCCATCGACACCGAGACCCGCCCACCACCGCCTGATCACCTTTAAAAATATCAGAGACTACCGCTGCGCGGGAGCGCCGGGCGGGCCGTCTGTGGCCGTCTGTGGCCGTCCGGGGACGGAGGAGGACGGGACGGGACACCCCTCTTTCATCCTCACAAGCCACCCAGGCAGTTGGGAAGGTAGGACACTTCCACCATGACCTCCAATTGTGATAAATTGGCGTCTGCGGGGGGTGGTAGTAAAGGAACACTAGAGGGCTATTTTACGAGGACTTCTACGGAGCTGGACAAGGATATTGAGATGGCTGAGCGCAGGTCTGAGCGACGTCGCTCCATCGAATCAATGAAAACTAGACCCTTGTTGGAATTGATGGCCGATTCCACTCTGCCGGTCTCTGCCTCTGTCCCCTCCAGCGAGGACCCACTGTCCCTGGACAAATTTCCATTACTCCTAAGAGACACCTCACCGCACCCAGTTGTTGTAAATACCACATCTACACCCATTGTGGCGTCCCCAAGTATTTATACTACAGGTCCAAATGTATCTAACGTGCCTTCTCTTCCAGCCAGGGAGCTACCTAAAAAGAAGGGCAAGTTGCCCAATGTCCCCAAAGTTCATGGTCCCCCTCCAGCTAAACGGAGAAGAGGGGGGGGCACCCCAGAGAAGCAAGCTCAGTCATTTAGAGTTCGGCAAATCATTAAAAACTAATGTTTCAGTTGTATCCAAGTTTAAGGCCAAAGATACTTCTGTGGTAGTTTCACCGGCCCCTGTGGTGCTGGTACCACCGTCCATTGAGGTTTTGGATACATCTGATCTAATGTCTGTCACTGATTTAGTATGTGAAACGAGGTCAGCCCTTCCCCCTTTAGAGAAAGATTTAATGTCCAATGTTCCATGTGAGTCTATTGAGCACCTACTTAGGTCCTTTATGCACCCAATATTGGATATTTTGAAGAGGGTGGAACAAAGGCTGGGGAATCTTGAGTCTTTGTTTGTTGATAATGTAGAGGCAGGGCCCTTATTGATTAATGATAAGCCAGCCCTTCCATCGAGGGTCACAGTCCAGGCCCAAATTGCTCCTGTCCAGCCCCCGGCTGTCACCAAGGGCCCTGCTAAGGGCACTACTGGAGTTAACAATCTCCCCATTAATACTCACTCAGGAGTACCAGCTACCCAGCAAGTTGTTCAACAGGTCCCTTTGGTGACAGCAGTAAAATCAGCTGCATTGGCGACTAGAGAAACTCTGAAGGGAGGGGAAAGTCTGACACCCCCTAACCAACGAGCGGGCCGGGGAAGGTTGAGTCGACCTATCAAAGATAAATTGCAGGGCCCTAATGTTGAATTGCCCCCCGATTCTGTGCCCTTTGTGGTCGTGCTTACTGGCGTCCCAACCCTAGAGGTTGGTAAAAGGGAGGGGTATTCCCAACTGAAAAACAAAACACTGCACTGGCTGGGACTAAACAGACCACTCCCATACTATGTTAATGGAGAGATTGTTCACGTTAGGCGCATCCCATGGTTGGGTAGTAGGGAAAAATATCTAAAGGGATACCTTATAGTTATAAACTTTAGAGACCCAGAGGCAGTCAGACTTATACTGAACGGGTCTTCGGGGAACTCGAGCAGTGCCATAGTTCCACACGATCTAACTTTTTTCTACCCAAGATCCCTTGTGTGCCCCCCCCTTCTTCCCGGGAGGTTTAGCTGACACTCAACTTAATATGTATATGCCATCCACCAACAGTTACACGGGGCAAGCCTTTAGACCTTTGCCCATTAGGAACGACCTTGGGTGGAATACAGTGCCCGTTAGAAACTATTGTATGCCACCAGGGAGGTTGGACCAAGCGTATGGGGACAGGAGAATGGACCATCTGATTCCATTCACCCCGTTAGAAACTTCCAACAGATTTAATATCCTCTCCTGCTTTGATGGGTGCGATTGACAGCCGGGGCATTCTGTTGGCAGCCCACTGGGTACGTTCACTCCTAGATCAAACCCACTATTAGAACCAGCATATGAGTGGCCTTTACCTGCCTTATCTACTGAGCTCAAAACTGTCCTCCCTTCCGCTGATTGTTGCATATTTGTTGAGGGATCTGAACAGGGGTTATTCGTTGGTTTAAATGCTGACAAAGCCATCCTTGGTGATTTATTATCTCCAGTTTTGCCTGTAGGTTCCCAACCATCTTGCTTTGATGCTAGCCCTACTCTTTGTCCACCATGCCCTGCCATATTTGGCTCGGCAGGAGTGGGGAAGGGGGTAACCGACCTGTGTTTGTCGAAGTTACGGATATGTTCCTGGAACATTGCTGGACTTGAATCAAAGCTTGATTTGCCGGATTGGGGGACCTTTATAGACCACTCTGACATTTGGGCATTCCAGGAAACCTGGGCCCTCGGGCCTATTTTTCGTGCTGGGTTTCTGAACTATTCTAGACCAGCTGTGAAGGGTGCAAGGGGCAGACCAGTGGGTGGTCTAGTTATCTGGGTACGCCAACATGCAGGTGTAACAGTGGAGGAGTTCCCATTGGATAACCCCGATATGTTAGCCATACCGGTAATCTCGTCTTCTGGACTGAATATGGTGATTGTAAATACCTATATGAGGGGTATCCAAGGGGGTAAATGTTCTCCTGTTGCTCTGGTGTTGGACGGATTCCTAAGCTCATTACCGGTGAATACAAACAGGGTGGTATTGGGGGATTTTAATACCTGTTTCGAACCTATGGGGTTGGATGATGGTATGCTTACCGAGGACGAGGATTCTTTGTGGGGCATCCCGGGTCTGGAACTACAACCCATCAAGAAATGGTCTCAATCAGCCATATTTTCGAAGGGTCTTTGTTTGAACCAGGGAATGCGTGCAGTTAATGGGCGTCTGAAGTCCGATAGGTTGGGGGCAATGACTTTTGATAATGGTAGATCTGGCTCTCGCATTGACTATATCCTGGTGAATGTGGAAATGTGGCCCAGTTTACTGGATATGGTGGTAGTAAATAGAGTCGAGAGTGACCATAATCCCTTGGTTCTATCGATTAAAGAAGGTGCTTTTGTAGTGCCCACGGTGGCAGAGGCGTCCCTGCCACAGGTCTTATTAACCAACAATGAAAAAAGGGTTAGTTGGCCCAAAATAGCCCTGGATGAGGAGGTTCTGTTAAGGATTAGAACCATGTTGAGGGATACAATGACCCAAATCAGCGGGTTCAGTCAGGAGTCGGCCCTTCTGGACAATATTACATCACTACATAGGGATCTTTTCTTAAATCTCAAAACCTTCTTTATTAAATCTACTGGCCCTAGTAGGAACAAGCCGAAGCCCCTAACCTGGTATGACAGCGCCTGCAGGGAATCACAAAAGGCGCTACACGCAGCTTTAAGATCAAGAGACCAGACCTTAATCCGCTGTTGCAGGGCCACCTATAAAGTTGTGCAGGCCACTGCTAAGAAGAATTGGGACGAGACCCGTTGGAAGGAATTGTTGGAGGCTTGCCAGAGTAATAATATGACCAAATTCTGGCGGCAGCTTAAATGGGGCAATCGCCCACAGGATAGATCCCCCACAAATAGTGTTGAGCCAAGGGAATGGGTTGAGTACTATGGGAATCAATTCAAAGAGAATGTTTCCAGCCCCGCAAATCTGATGCACATTACTACCAACGAAGGCTTGGTTTTTACGCCTACTGAAGTTAGGGCAGTGTTAAGGGTTATCCCGGGGGGTAAAGCACCAGGTCCCGACTGCATACCAGCTGACATGTTTAAGCAGGAACAGGACCTTTGGGCCCCATATATTGTTCTCTTGGCCAATGCATTGGCAAGGGGTGCGAAAGTCCCTGAATCATGGCTTGGGGTGGAGATCCTCCCCATTTATAAGAAGGGTGACCGCTCAGTAACGGCTAACTATCGACCCATAAGCCTCATTGATGCTGTACAAAAGATTGTGGCCCGCCTTCTTTTGGGTAGGATCCAGACTTGGATTTCTGACCATGATGTTTTAAGTCCTCTCCAGGCGGGTTTTCGGCAACATATGGGGACCTTAGAGCAAGTTTTTAGATTTATGCTAATATATTGGAAGGTGGTCCATCTTGGGGGAGGCCTGTTGTTTGCAGCATTCGTGGACCTCAGGTCAGCTTTCGACCTTGTACCCAGGATTAAGCTCTGGGAAGTTTTGCTGGATTTAGGCATGCCCAAAGAGCTGGTGGTGCTGCTGATCAATCTGCACTCAAATACCTACGCCAAAGTAAGATGGGGTGGTCCAGGGGAAGTCACTGATAGCTTTAAAGTTGCTAAGGGGGTTAGACAAGGGTGTGTGTTGGCCCCCACCCTTTTCTCTTTGTTTATTAATGGGGTGACCAAGTATTTTTCTAACTACCCAACGGACGCGCCCACCCTTGCTGGAAGGAAAATTCCCCTCCCCATGTTCGCGGACTACACGCTTATTATTTCTAAAACGAGGCAGGGACTGCAGTCCGCCCTGGCCCGTTTTGAGTGTTTCTGCAGCGAGCATGAGTTAGAGGTGAATGTCAATAAGACCAAATTCATGGTTCTGCGAGTCCCCAAGGCTGTGAAGGCCAAGGTGTCAATGAGCGGTGCCATTTTGGATCAAACGGAGGTTTTCACATACCTGGGTGTCACATTAAGTGAGAATTTGAGCTGGAAACCTCAAATGGATCTTATGACCCTGAAACATGCGCAACTTGGGGGAGCCTTATTGAAGAAGTATGCAAAATCTCTCACCAAACCCATGGCACCGTTGGTTAAAATTTATGGTTCCAAGGTAATTCCTGCAACTATCTACGGTGCCGAACTGTGGGGGTATAGTGATTTATCCTCTTTGAGGGTGGCTCAGAATAGGTTCCTGAGAATGGCAACTGGCCTCCCACAATCGACACCCTGCTTACCCCTGCGGCTAGACCTAGGTGTCAAATCCATTGAGGATGAGGTACGGTATAGACCACTGGCGTTTTGGCGGCGTCTGTGGACTACACCGGAATTATCCCTGTTCGCTGAGGCCATCGATGATGTGAGGGGTCTTGAAGGGTCTCACAGGGTACCCTGGTTCTGTCACCTCAAGATGCTCCTGAAAAATTTAAACCTGGAGGCACTATGGGTTGATCCAGCACGCGCGACCTTTCCTTCAAAGAAGGCACTTAAAGATATTTACTGGCATTGGATCACTGAGAGGAGATCCGCTATGGTTGATGGTCCTACCATGACACTGGAATTTTTGGTCGTAAAAGATGTCCCTAAATACGAAGCCTATTGGGACTTAATCACCAAGCCAAACGATCGCAAACTGTACCACCAACTACGAGTAGGCTCGTTACCTGTGCGGGGGCTCACGCACTCCTGGACAACTGGTGGTAGTGATAAGTACCCCTTCTGTGTAACAGCAGTAGAGAATATTGAACATCTTTTTTTCTGCTGCCCCATGTATTTGTTACCCAGGAAAGTTTGGCTTTTACCAGTTTGTCGGTTACTAGGCACCAGATCTGCTGTCGCAGCGTTTAGGATACTTAAAACTGATACTTCCCCCTCCAATGCTATTGGTGTAGCAAAATTTGTGAGCTGGGCGTGGTCAATCCAAACCCGTAACCTTGGCAAATGAAGTTCTCATTGTACAGTTTTTATGACTATTTGTTTAAAGTAGCATTGTTTTTATGTAGCAAGGGGTCTTCTCGTTCATCATTGTCTAAAAATTTAATACCTTTTAACATGGTTTTAAAATGTAATGTATTTATTATCTTATTGTAAAATGAATTGTTTTTTTTATATATGTATTTGTCTTTTATGATGTGAATCGAATAAAGACCTCTTGACTTGACTTGTCAATTGGTAATTAAGTAATTATTTATTTATATTTATTGGAATTGATAATTAATTATGTATTGTTAATTATTAATTGGTATTACAATTTTATTAATTGTAATTCATTATTATTAATTGATTAATTGACAATTATGTGAATTGTATTAATTTATTATTCGGATCGGGGTGTGGGTTTATAGGGGAATAGGGGGGAAATAATGTAATTGTAATTAAGTAATTATTGAAATTATTTTTGTGTATTGATAATTAATTTACTGTTAATTAATTATGAATTGGTAATTTTTGTATTACTTATTACTTTTTGGTATTGACAATTCATTTGTTGATCATTATTTATTAATAGGTAATGCATTTTAAACACATACTATTTATTAGTATTTATAAATAATACATTATTAAATATTTTGTAATTGGTAATTGATTTAAATAATTTTTGTATTGGCATTGATAATTAATTTATTTTAATTTAAATATTAAATCATTACTTTTCCTACTGTTGCACTCACTGGAGTGGGATTAGTAATTTTTACCCCAACGCTATCCAACACTTTCCCTACTGTTGCACTCACTGGAGTGGGAATAGTAATTTTTATCCTCCTGCTATCCAACACTTTCCCTACTGTTGCACTCACTGGAGTGGGAATAGTCATTTTTACCCTCCCGCTATCCAACGCTTTCCCTACTGTTGCACTCACTAAAGTGGGTATAGTAATTTTTACCCTCCCGCTATCCAACGCTTTCCCTACTGTTGCACTCACTGAAGTGGGAATAGTAATTTTTACCCCTATGCTATTCAACGCCTGCCCTACTGTTGCACTTACTGGAGCAGGAATAGTAATTTTTACCCTCCCGCTATCCAACGCTTTCCCTACTGTTGCAGTCACTGGAGTGGGAATAGTAATTTTTACCCTCCCGCTATCCAACGCTTTCCCTACTGTTGCACTCACTAAAGTGGGTATAGTAATTTTTACCCTCCCGCTATCCAACGCTTTCCCTACTGTTGCACTCACTGGAGTGGGAATAGTAATTTTTACCCCTACGCTATCCAACGCTTTCCCTACTGTTTCACTCACTGGAGTGGGAATAGTAATTTTTACCCCTACGCTATCTAAAGCTTTCCCTACTGTTGCACTCACTGGAGTTGGAATCATAATTTTTACCCTCCCGCTATCCAACGCTTTCCCTACTGTTGCAGTCACTGGAGTGGGAATAGTAATTTTTACCCTCCCGCTATCCAACGCTTTCCCTACTGTTCCACTCACTGGAGTGGGAATAGTAATTTTTACCCCTACGCTATCTAACACTTTCCCTACTGTTGCACTCACTGGAGTGGGAATAGTAATTTTTACCCTTTCACTATCCGACGCTAAAAATATTGAATATTTCTTAATATTATTAATTTAATATATATATGTATTACAAATTAAAAAGGCATTTTTTTAATGAAATTAATTATTTATTAATTTTAAGGTTATTTAAGTATTTTTAAGTATGTTTTACTTAATTATATTTTTTATTTTATTATTTTACATTACTTTTAAGACATTTCAAAAATTCGATATTTTTACAAACTGTGGGGTATATTATCAAGGGGTTTTATCTCCGCTTTTTTGGCTTTAAAAGCCAAGAAAGCGGAGATAAAATTATCTCCCTATTACCAAGCTGTCGCTAACACCAGTTAGCGACAGCTAATAGGAGATAGCGACCATCATGGGCC
Source organism: Lissotriton helveticus (assembly GCF_964261635.1). Lineage (NCBI taxonomy): Eukaryota > Metazoa > Chordata > Amphibia > Caudata > Salamandridae > Lissotriton > Lissotriton helveticus. The sequence continues at coordinate 273,316,593 of NC_136062.1, forward strand.
CCACTTTGCATGTCAGTGATATTTATCACTAATGATATGCAAAGTGGGCGTGCCAAGATGTTAGCGACTGGAAACAGTCGCTAACATCGCTATCTCCTATTACCAACTTTTGGAGATATTTGCGCTAAGGGCGAATATCTCCAAAAGCTAACACCTGCCCTGAGCAGTTCTTAGCCATGTTATCCAATGGGAGGTGGATAACATGGCTAAGAGCATTTGCTCGATAATGCATGAATATCGCTGACTTTTCAGCGATATTCATGCATTGCGGGCGTTTTTTATCGCATTTGCGATAAACCTTGCTAATAGCAAGGTTTATCTGCGATAAAAATCGCCGATGTGCGGCGATAATTTTTGTCTCTAAACAAGTTAGAGACAAAAATTATCGCTAGTTGTTGATAATATACCCCTGTATTATTTACAACAATATTTTGGATTCAATATTGTTGTACTTACCTGTTTGTAGATAGGAAGTCGATAGTTTGGCTTTACATATTTTTTCCTCGGTACTTTGCCAGGTCGATATTTTGCTCCTCGATATTCTGTCAGTGATCCGGGTGCACCCCTGAATTGTGTCTAGTATAATGAGCAACTCCTTCTGGAAATCCAGTTCTGCAACAGATTTTCCACCTCTGGGCGAGAAGCCAGCCTGTCGACCTACACAAAGGAAGAAGCAGGGTAAAACGGGACTCCCAATTCCCTGCGATAAATGGCTGCCCCTTTGAAGTTTGATCATCTGCCGCTACAGCTCACTCGCCATCCTGTCAGGAAGAGGTCACACCTCCTCCAACCAACAGGCCTTTTGTATCGCTTTCCCAGGAGCCATTCACTCCTCCTGGCAGGACGGCAGCAGGCTGTCTCAGGAGACACTGCTGAAGGTAATGAGAAACTTGTACAAGATATTTGGGATAAGGATGAAGTAACTTTGTAAAGTCATCCTTATATTAAGAGTTACTTTAAATCCGACTTTAGCACTATGTTAGGTTTAATGTAACTATTAATTTGATCCCTTGAAGTACTATATTTGGTGGTCCCAAATGGAAATTAGCACTTAGGTACAGTGAAAATGACATTTAGTTTTCACTGTCCGGTCATATAAAAGAAACAACGGGGCAGATTTATGTCGGACTTGCGCCACGTTTACGCCACCGTTGCGTCACACAACGGCGTGGAAAACGTGGCTCATCCCTGCGACCTATTTACAACGTGACGCATCTAGGCAGATGCGTCACGTTGTAAAGCCCTGCGCCACATGAAACCTGCGTCAGGTTTCATGTGGGCGTTCTGTTGCAGGGTGGGCGTTCCCTCGTAGGAAAGCCCCGTAAAACTGACGCTGTGAAATCTACAAGATTTCACTGAGTCAGGTTTACGACGCTGCTGGGTCAAATCCTTACGCCTGCTTGAAGCAGGCGTAAGGAGTGACGCACCACGTTATGTATGGGTGGCCTCTGTACATTGCAGGAGTTGCGTCGCACTTACGACGCTACTCCAGCAATGCGCCGCCCGTACACCACAAGATGCGTCACGCATCTGCCCTTCCTTGCACCATGGTGCGCCGCATTGTAAATGCGGCGCATCTGTGGTGCCGCAAGGAGGGAATTGCGTGACGCATCAGTTCTGGCGCATCCCTGCTGATTTGCAGAGATGCGCCAGAACTCATAAATCTGCCCCATCCTTTTTTAGGTCGGGCCTCCAGTGCTTGCGCTGCAGGATGATCTGTAGTATGTACTTTCTTGAGGTTTGACTCCTCCCATCACTTTGAATTGACATCTGTCTGTGTCAATAAAAAATGGTACCTTTCAAATGGCTAATGGTTGGTTCTTGTCCCACCTTTTTTCAAAAGTTAACTCTCATGGGGTATTGCCGTGGAAACCAGCGGTGGCGCCTTCTGCAGCGGGACACAGCGGGGCGAGCGCTTCGTTATCCTCCACTCACGCTTGTTATAAATGAAATAAGACTTTCCCTGGTTCAGCGCATCACCCACGAGGTCGCGTAACTCCAGGCATGCCCAGCGCAGCTTAGCGGCAACACTTTAAACTTTAAAGCGGGGGATGAGTCAAATATATTTGAGAGGGGCCTGATGTGCGACTACAGAGCTTTTCAATGCTTGCTCTCTTTAAAACGCTATCAGTGCTATTAGTCTCGGCGTCAGCTTAACATCCTGTGATTTTAGACACATCTCGTAATCTTCCTGTGCCTTAACCGCATGCGTGCGGCATGATTTCCGCCCGTACGCTGGATTTTGCGGATTCGCATGTTACGTGACGAGCTGGGCTCGTCATGAGCGTGCCAGGAGGCTACCTCATGACGAGCCCAGCTCGTCATGAGCGTCGAAGGGGTTAAAAAGAAAAAGAATGTGACAATGTGTAATGTAACTGGTGCTCATGTATAGCAATACAATACCTTCAGGTCAAATTTGCGCTATACAAGGCCCCAAAGGTTTCGTTTGTTCTAGACAGTTAATGATGGGATCTGGTTGCGGGGATTTTTTCGCCCCACTGTGATCTCTACTCTAGACATCTGTGTTAGGGTCGTCAACACAAAGGAGCAGAAGCGGGGCACTCAGAAGATTAGGTAATTCTCACCCACACACTGTACACTGCACAATGCCGCAATTACGTCAAGTGCAATTGTGTTGTTCCACGTTTGGCTTCTACTGATAAGACCCTTCAGGACAACAGGGCTTAGCTTATAAGCAAACACCGCTTTTCGATGCGTGCTCTCTTTAAAACGCTACCACTGCAATTAGTCTCAGTGTCAGTGTAACATCCTGTGATTCTGGACAAATCAAGAAATTCTCCTGTGTCGTAAAAAGAAAATAAATGTGACTATTTGTAATGTTACTGGTGCTCATATATAGTGCTCCAATACCTTCAGGTCAAATTTGCGCTATACAGAACTGCGAAAGGCACTGAAGATTTTGTTTGTTCTTGTTAATGGTGGGATCTGCGTGCCAGGACTTTTTCTCCTCACTGCCATCTCTACTCTGGACATATGTGTTAGGGTCGTCAACACAAAGGCGCAGAAGGGGGCCCTCAGAAGATTGCATAATTCTCACCCACACACACTGTATGCTGCATAAAGCCGCAATTACATCAAGTGCTGTTGTGTTGTTACAGGTTTGGTTTCTGCTGATAAGACCCCTCAGGGTAACAGGGCTTAGCTTATAAACAAACACAGCTTTTCAATGCGTGCTCTCTTTAAAACGCCATTGGTGCTATTAGTCTTGGCGTTGGCTTAAAATCCTGTGATTCTGGGCACATCACGTAATCCTACTGGGCCTTAAAAAGAAAATGAATGTGAACGTGTGTAATGTAACTGGTGCTAATGCATTGCGTTCCAATACCTTCAGGTCGAGATTGCGCTGTACAAATCTGCACAAAAAAATGTTTCGCTGAGGTTTCTCTGACCTGCTTCATTCTATACGCACCTTTGAAAGTGTAAGGTAGTTTCTTTTGCTTTTAACACTCTATGAGAGTGCAAGTGTTTTCTTGCCCTCTCTCTGCCGTTTGCTGCGTCCCACTTAACGCTCCCATCCCCATATCCTTTCCAGGTAGCTCTCCCACCCCTCCATGTTTTTTTTTGTGTGCAAAAAACCCTTCCATTGATTCCCAACTCAACACTGTGCACATCAAAGGCATTTACTTGCTCCCGCCAACTTCCAGCTCCTCCATTCATCTCTGGCTGCTCCATAGTCAATCACATTTAAAAAAAAGTTTGTAGGAGGGCTTTACAATTTCCTTTCTGAACACACACTTTCAAGAACCTTTTATTATTCTTTTTGTTGTTGTTGAGCCAATTAATAAAAAAAATGGTTGCCATATGCGCACATATGTCTCATCATGCTGGGGCCCCTCTAGCTTCAGGACACATGCATACAAATACATATTTGGATTTTTGTTTCTTTTTACCTATACTGAACAGTGTGTCCAGAAAGCACTGGCATAGCCAGTAAGTTAACAGTGGCAAAGCCAAAAGGCAAGACTTATTGGCATTGACAATGCTTGTTTAATATTCTGCCCCCTACCTTTTAAGACCTACATTAGGGGTGATATAAATATTAACGAGCATTGGTAAAACCAATACACCTGGCTTGTGGTTGAAAATGCTTCTTGTGTGTTTAGGCACTCAATAGTTCATCATACATGCGCTCTGTCCCTCATCTTTGATCTCATAGGTCCAATCATCCAACCACTGACTTTTTCTTGCTTTCATCCCCTGACCCACTGACAATTAAATGCACAAAAAACCAACAACTTTTGAAATGGTATACGTTTCTTATGGGCTGCCCTTCTCCCATCTGTGTTGCTGGCAGAAAAAGACACCATACATTCTAAGACACTTTTACAGCATTACAATGTCATGTGTGTGCCCCTGAAAGGTCAAGCTCAGGCAGCTTCATAAATAAAGTGATCACAGCTGTGTTGACGGCAAACACACAACTTCTGCCATATCAAAACATGTACTCCTGGCTCCCAACTTGTCGATGGAATGTAAGCTCCCATCTAGTGATGCTCAGATAACTGTCTGGCGGCAGCTGCTCTGTCAAGCCAAATCATAAACGATAGGTTTGAACTTGGCAAAAGGGTTAATTTGCCAGGTCTGTTGGCATCACAGAAGTAGACCTGGGAAGATTTCACAAACCTACTTCCTGTAAGCATATACAATGAGAAAAATATTCACGGATTGTCATAGTGCCCATGTGTGACACATACTCCAGTACCAACCTTTTTGTTTCTGGCAGTATCACTGCTCCTGTCCACACTCTTTATAGTTCACAGAGAGAGTGATCTCATATGAGAATGTGGGCTAGAAACCGTGACCCATGAAAAAGAAATGTGGTTCTCTGCAACCAGTGGCGGCTGGCAACTATGGGAAGTGGTGAGCCCGGCATATGGGTGGTGGGTGGGTGCCTGCATGTAAATAGCTTATACACTAAAATTAATAGTCACTTACCTTGCCTTCTGCATGGCACATCCTCCTCACTCCGATGTTCTTCTCCCCTCCAGGCTCTAGTGCGGGCACCAGCCAACTCCCCATATGAATCCTGGCTCTGCTCTCATGCTGGTAACCCGCATGAGAGAAGTGTCCGTATTGGGGGGAGCCACCTCTCTTAGCGCTCTCATGGGCACTGTGCTTTCTATGAACCCAGCTGTCTAAGACAGCTGGATTAGAGAGGTATAAAATGTGCATGTCTGGCAGGCTGTCGCAATAAAGCTGGCCAAATGGGCATGTACACTTTAAACTTAAGTGTACCTCCCACCATTCCTCCCAGCTGCTGCCACTTAGCACCAATGGTCCCGCACCGTCCTGACACTCGGTTCGAGATGGGTTGCTGAAATATAAAATGGTAATAAATGACCTTTATTACCATTTTATTTTTCATCTCTAGGTCTTTTCTGGTGCCATTTTAGTTAGTGGGGCGACGCTCCTCCTCCCTAATGGAGGAGCATTTGGCGTTTCAGCGCGCGCAATGAAATTCATTTTATTTATCTATGTGTTTACATTTCTCCAGTCGGCCGTGAGCCAGAGTTTACTACCCCCCACTCTGCCCCTCCACCGCCCCACCCCACTGACCCGCGGCACTCCCTCCACAAGCCGCTACTGGTACTGCAACTGGTAAAACTAATGTGATACCTACCATCACTGATAATATATTTGGACAAGGATCAGGCTTTTGACCTACTTAATATATAATGTATGCAGTCAGTATGACATAACATTAACCTTCTCTTCTCAGTTCACCAGGAATTTTGTGCGCTGTATATACGAATTGAAGCAACAAGTTATGGTAAACCGAAAATGGTGCTTTCACTTTATCAAAACACAAGAACCTTTATTTAGCACAGAAAACAGCAATTGGCTTCCTGGCCTGGAGTTCTAATGTAACCACCTGCTGAATGTCATTGAAACGCATAGATTCAAATGTTTTAGGAGTTAATAGTAAGAGAACAAAAATCAAATCACAAACTTGGTGGTAGGCATCTTCTAATGAGGAGATGTCGATAGATTACTGCTTCAAAACATATTTTACCAATACTGTAAAGAGAAACAAAAATCTCGGATCACAAATCAGCAACAAATACGTAAGGCCTACACCACTCCACCTGCATGCCATAAATGACCGACTAAAGGAGAAAGGTCAAGACATTGTTAAGTGTAGGTAATGCATGCTCTTTCCATAGTGATGGTAAGGGGAGCAAGGAACGATGCCCCACTTATGATTCCTGACTATGGAGCTGATCAAAATGCCAGATCTCCACTTGTCTCACATGGGGAAGGTGTAGAAAGATCCTAAGGTTGGTGTACACAGTAGGGGGTTCTGCCAGAGCTCACTTGAAGCTCCAGTCATACACTAGTGGTGCTCTTGTCATCTACTCAATGATCTGGTCTTCCATAGGCCCAGATCCAGGGCGGGCTTCATTCAAAAAGATACATGAACATGGAAATAGGACAGGATAGCCACAAGATGTTAGTATGCAATATCAACTTCCGCTAGACGATACATGTCCAGAACATGGTGATCCCAGGAATTAGTTTGGTGCACATCGGTTGATTGCAATTTCTGCTCCTGCTTCTTCCCTCCTTAGCAGAGACCCTAGGAATGGGGATCAAACAGAGCACCACAGAGAGGGGTTCCTGTACATTTTGGGATACTTGCACACAACTGATTTAGCCTTCAATCCTTACGACATTGAGAAACTCAGTGCCATTACAATGTGTATAAGTAACATCTTTTATTTACAGTGCTGAGAAACGGCAGCCGTACAGTATAAAGCAATATATAACAAACTATTACATATATCTCATTGATCACAAATTTAAAAGGTGTAATACATCTGCAAAGAAAGGCCTAGTTGATTTTAGGTACCCTTAAAAGAAAGGCTACGAATCTCGCATCATGTCCCAAAACTGACATGATGGTCAACACTCATGCACACATAAGAAATCTTTCATACCAACCCCAAATGAAATAGTTCCAACTCCAATAAAAAACAGACTGTACATAGAGTTTATTTCTTTCCCGGGAACACAAACAATATATCACAATTAATGAAAAATAACCAATAAAATATTGTCCATAGGCATAATTACTTCAGCAACATCTCTAAGAGGATGATTAAAGCGGGAGGGGAATATATAGCACGCTGTTTACAGACCTCTATGCTAGCCAGATTGCTAGAAGCCTTGAGAGCCAGGTGCATTGTGGTAAACTGTGTATTTGCCTCTAGATCCTGTGTGACTTGACATAAGCGTAAGGGCTTCCAATAGTGGCTCAATAATTTTTGTTTCATAACACCAGCGTATCTGTGAGTTATTAGCCAGTAATGGTCCTTGCTCATTCAAAAAAGTTAATCAATCTGATGACCTAAATTCAAAGTCATATTTGCATGAATCTTGTTGACAGAGGTAAACATATCGACAAACCCTGTATCAAGTTGAATTATGACTTCAAGTAATGCCTCGTTGAGCACATACACAGTTACATTTAATTACAAAGTGAAGGTACTTCGGAAAGTCATAATAATTGAGATAAGTAGAAGGCAGGTTAACATTGGTGCAAAACTGCTTACTGTAATATTAAATTATGCAATGTTTATACAAGCAATAGTAAAATACATATCAAATATGTACAGCATTGATAAGAGTGACATTACATAAACTACAGTGTACACCCACATGGGAGGGTACAGCTCCCGAACAACACATATCTGGAATAAAAAGAATGTACCATATAAAAGAATTTAACGGCTGAAGACTTTGTATTTACTGTTAGCAATATGTGATGTATGAACCATTCATGGTTTGGGGCAGTAAAAACTGTATTTTATCTGTGTACTTTAAAAAACACAGTTTTCATGTTGTAAATGTTTAACATTAAGCCATATTGGAAGACTGTGCTCCCTCCGCCAAGAAATCCTTGAAATTCAAATACAAATTATACATGTATTTAAAATAATGATGCATGTCTATCACTATTCGCAGAGGAGTTTTTCGGTTCCAGACAAAAGTTTAAAAGTTGAGCATTTTACGCCTTGCTTTCAGAAGAAGGGAGTAAAATGCACAAATATATATCGGGCCAAAAACATGGTTGAACTTGTAATGGAAATTACCTTTTTAGATTATTTAAACTATGTAATCACATAGGCAAAGCAAACTTTGTTTTTTTACTTTGATGTTCTCTTTAGGCGGATGAAGAAGAGTGACCCTTTGTGGTGCAGTGACTACCACCTGATCGGAACACATTCGTGCCACAAAAGCAGGTGTGGTGAATTGGTCAAAGCTTTGAAACAGGAAAGGTAAATGGCAATGTTGGGTACACAGCTCAGTGTTACATTCTCGATGCAGCAAGCATGTTTAAAAAGAGTCCTTCAGTCAACACTTAACTCTTATGGAGACACAAAGACAATACATCAGTGAAAAGGAAATCAAGATTAACTACACTCAGACAAAGAAGAAAACATTTTGATTCCACCTAGTATCCACCTATAACCCTGTGGAATATAACTATTTAGGCTTTGTATTATTCAGTAAAGAATCCTAGATAAAATAGATGTAATATAATAACATATACGTTTTGAACTTGCTGGTACAAAAATGAGAAATCCACCAATTACAAAGTGAACTGCAGATGAATTTTAGGTGGGACACCTCACTACTGTTTATACAAGATGCTTGCCGATGGGCAGACACTCTTACAAGCTGAATCTGACCTCCTGGTGCCTAATTCCAGCATCTAATTTTAGGTTTGTGTCGGTCAAATTTTTTTCTTTGTTGGTTGACTGAGACCTTTGGTTGGTACCGACCACGATTTTTGACTTCTATAAAAGTTAATTACTTCAGAAGAGCAAATCCCCTCTTTGGATCTGACAGCAGGGCAGCCACGGTACGTGCAGGTAACATCGGTGGGTGGTGGGGCCGTGTAAGGGGGGATTCTGAGGGACGATGCTGAGGGAAAATTAATTATTTATTTACTTTTCCTTCTGCATCGTCCCTCGGAATCCCCCCTTATACGGCCCCACCCCTGTAACCTGCACATACCGCGGCTGCAGCAGGGAGTTGGAAAGTCGGTGGGGTGCTTGAGGCCAAGTCATCTTCATGGAAATCATCATTGTAGTTTATATTCATTTGCCCAATTATTGCTTACCCCTTAAATATTTAAATGTACCATATTTACTAGTAACTTTAATTATGGATACTGTGTTTCAATGTACCTATAATGTGACAGTTGTATCATTAATTTTCATTAATGGCTACAATAATATTCCTCCATACTTTTTTAGTGACTGTTGAGGTGACATAATTGACATCATTTTTCTTTTGTTACATCTTTGTTATTTAGCGCACACTGCCTTCATTATCATTTTGACTATTTTATTTTTTCTCTTGACCCTTAATGCTTTTCAACATATATGTTTTTGGGGATTTTTTTTATTTCGCATTAATTTTAAACCTGGTATTTTTTTAACACTGAGTACTTATTGGCATTATTTGCAAATCACTATATACTTTGAGTCTTTTTACAAAACTTTCATGTGTTTTGCCATAGATTTCTTATTAAATTGTAATATTTCCACTTCCAATTGTGGACAGTGACTTTTTAGGTAAAGCATAGCGGCAGCAGGCATGCACTGCTCTTATTGCAATGCATGCTGTATTAGGGTATGCACTAGAAGCTACGCCCACTCTCCGCCCATTTTTTTAATTAGCTTGTGCCATTGTCCTTCGTCAACGTTGGCTTCCAATTCATTATGAGGCTATTTGAAGGAGGATCGAGTGTCTATTCTCTTTTCAGAGACATCTGCAAGTCTGGAGTTCTGTTTAAGTCTTATGTACTGTGGCTTTATAGAAGCATTTCTGGCGGGATCGTCTTCATTGTTGTCATGTCTGTGAGTGCTGAGACACCTGTACCGGTGTCTGTACTCTTTGTCGAGGAGGGGGATTTATTCTATCTAGCATATTTGTTAACATTTCTTTTGTTTTTACATTTCTTCTTACCATAATTCATTTTTACCTCAATTGAAAATTTCTCTAGATTTCACTCTTGGATGACCATCTGTTGTTGGCATGTATATTGGGGGGGGGAATAGCGGGGAGCGCACTGTGTTGCCTTCTGTATGTGGGGTAGGTGCGCTTTCACGCTAAAGCAGAGCTTCAGATTTATTTCTATTTTGGTTGGCGGCGTTGACTCAGGAACGATTGTGCGACGTTCCATGCAATGCCAATACCTTAAACGCTAGTAAACGCGAGACCTATTGCAGTGAAAATGCTTGTTTTTATTTCTTACTGTATTGTTTTGATGATACTTCATAATCTGGTATATACCTATACTTTCCCTTAAATTGGCCTTGTCCCGATGGTAGGGCTACCAAAAGTGAGCAAAGGACACCACAATGCCCCTGATCAGTCATATGATCACAACACTCTTGAAAAAACACTTGCTTCCAACAGTTTACCAAACTATCTGTGTGAGCAGTCTATGTACTGCATAGAGTATTCAGATGTATGATTAGAAAATTTGAAAGTCTATTATTTTAACTTTTAACTCATTTTTTATTCCACCTCATAATATGTTTCCCAACGCGTCTCTTCTTGATGTAGTCACTTTATACTTTAACTTTATAATTATTGTCTTGAAAATCAGGGAGTAACCCATAAAGCATCTAATGCAGTGATACGTCAAACTTGCTTGCTATGAATATCAAATGTGGACACAATTTCTGTCCACAAATGTTAGGTCTAAGGCTGAAAGCCCGTACATGCGACTAGCATTTTGCTCTTTATTCTGCTGTTCTCTTCCAATGATGTCCCCTGATTTGCTTTTCCATTTGAATTTACTTTCCTAGGTGTCAAACTACTTTCCATTCCTCTCCCACACTAAGATACAACTATGACTATATAAATGGGCCTCCTCTCCATCTGAACTTACTTTCCTGGGTGTTAAACCACCACTGTTTCTAATTATCTCCCTTCTGAACACTAACAGACAGCTACATAAATGGACCTCTTCTCCTTCTGAACTTACTTTCCTGAGTGCCAAAGCACTTATTTTTCCATTTATTTCCCATCTGAACACTAACACACAACTTTGACTGCATGGATGGACTTCCTCTTTTTCTCCTGCATATATACTCAACCAGTCCTATTTCACTTAAACAAACATATAACTGTGTAACTTGTGTACGGGATGATATCGCTCTCACTGATGAAATACAAAACAGCTTCTACTCACCTTCACCTGCCTTGTTTACTAAAATATATGGAATCTAGCCATTTTATATACCTTCCTATGTTAGGCTGAAGAATATTAAAACAGCTGCATCCCAGCTAGTGACTAACATACAAATCTTAGTAGTTATTAATTTACAAGGGTAGTTAATCAACAGTAAAGCAAACACCTGTAAATCCTACAACACAATGCATTATCTATAGGTAAAAAGAGTAGTCTTGTTTTAATTTTGATCACTGGAGCACTTGTAAAAGAAAACTGAACGCAATGTGCTCCCATTTGATTTGAAATAAATGTAAAGGTGATGGATGAAGCACCACTATCCCTTGGTCTATCACGTACTCAGTTCCGTACACTAGTCACTGCACCAGTACTTCAGTCCCTCACCCTGCTCCCATCTCTAGTCCACAACCACCTGTAGCGCTGATCATTGGGCCGCTGTGGGAATCAAGCACCTCCGAACTTCTCTTCTTCACAATATCCTTTTATCGCTAAACCAGCTCTCTCCTCTACTCTTTTCCTAGTCTAATCCTATTTCTTTCTCTAGTAAGAATCCCACTTTCCCTGTTTGTCTACTCCCGTTGCACTCCATGCTATAGTTCTCCCTCTTCTGTTTACTAAACTCTGCTCTGATCTTTCTTCTACATCCAATTTTACTCTCTCCTCTAATTCCAGTCCAGCGCTTTTCTGTAATTTTATGCTTTTCCCCTCCACTTTACCACCCTCATAGAGCCTACCTCACTCCTCTAGTATTCACCCCCCATTCTCCTCTAGTCACTTCGACATCCCTCTACTCACCCACTCCACAAGTGCCACAGGTTTATGATGCTCATGTATGTGAGCCATCTCTTTCATATATTATGTGCCTCACTACCAATTCAAAGGGCTGATTGATTACCAAGTACATTACCATCTAAAAGACATCAACACATTCCCTTTGAGGAACACTATCACGCAGAAGGTGTTAATGACTAACCAAATAACATGAAGATAATTTATGGTAGCTTACTTTTGAACCTTCAAGTAAGAAGACAGTAACTTATTTTTTCCATGAAGCACCTCAGGCAGAGAAGGGATAACTTTTGGAATTCCACTGATGGTGTTATAGCATATGTAGCCACTGACAAAACAGCTTTTCTGGCCAACAGCAGTCGAATGTATGGTGAGAGATGCTAGGTTATTTTACAAGCAGGCCTCTTCTTTAAAGACACGCATCCTTTAGGAAATTCCATCTGTAGCTTTGTTTGTTTTTTGCCTGTGTGATGACATACTTTCTTTTGTAAAAAAAAACAGCAGTGTCAGCTGGTATTTTTTCACATTTTGACTAATCTATAAATCTGGCACTTATTGTGTTAGAAAACGTGCCGAATCAGTCAGTTATGTGCCAGTAACCATGCCCCTAGCAAGGTATTAAAACATTTTCCAAGCACTATTTCTAATATGAATATAAGACTGTTTAGTTGAATAATAGGCTACAGCCTATGTGACATTTCTATACATATGTGTGGAGGTTTCATTTAACAAATGTAATGCTATAAAAAGCGAAGGCTTACAACTGATGCATCTCCTAATGAGCTCTTTCGGTTACAGTGACAAGTGACCCTTCATTCCCTGCTTTAAGACAAAGGAGATTTTGAGCTCTACCGCACCTAATATTCCTTAACTTCTCAATTGAATTCAAACAGATTCATTTTTCAGAGGTACCTAAATGAGAACTCTAAAGTACACCAAAGGCTGCAAGAAGCTCGCTCAACAATTGCAATAATACTTTAAATATTCCCATCCAAGGTCCAGATTGGAACCACTGAAACTAGAAGTCAGAGGCTCGTAACACAGTGCCGACTCGTGTTAAGCCATCACGGCCATTGATGTTTCCTCTGAGGATGCAGTGAAAAAAATGAGAGTGGCCTAAGCAATAATATCACAAGTATTTTTGTTCTTACTTTTAAATTAATTTCTAATTTCTCCTGGATTTGAATATGACAAAGAAGCACATTTAATAACCACCTTCCTTTTACATTATTGCAGTAAAAGTTGCATCCAGGCACAGAAAAAAATTACACTAGCTAGTACATCTAGCTTGTCCTAGTGCATTGTAACCAGCTTGCAATAACACCCACAGAACTGGGCGTCAAAAGAGCGCCTCATACATCATGTTTTAAATAATAGATTTCTTAGCAATAGTATCAATATTATCCTGAGACTTTGAAGTTTTGTGTGAGAGCAGCTTTTGATACACAGAGCTAACGACTGCACCTTGACAGTGGGGAGCACAGCTCTGCCTATAGTCTAAAGCGTTTGAGACGCTAGCACGTTCCACCTTTGCGGGAGAAGAATACGCTGTTAGGATATACTGCTTCTCCTTCTCTCCTGAACTGGCGTCCTTCTCGAGAAGTCTTCCTCGTCACTTTCACAGTTTCGCTGAAACTAGAAATGCAAAGCAGTTAAACACACGCACAAATTAAGAGACCAGAAAAGAGACCGAAGTGACAATTTTGCCCACAAAACAAACACACTGATAAATAATAATTAATTGCCTTATTACTCTATAAAAGTGTTCTACTAAGGTCTTTATTTACAATTATCTATGTTTGCAATTGAGCAAAAGTAAGACAGATATATTTCAACCTATTTTTTGGTTGAGCCTAGGCAGCGCACATGCTCTGTCTTCGAGACATGCTGTATCTTCTCTTTGGGCTTCAAGTACGCTATTGATTTCCATTTGTTCTTTTATTTGACGTTCAGAAATGCTGGCTTTTTTTGGTGCATTGGTTGTATTTGTCTATTCTTTGGGAGCTTGATTCCCTCCATGGCGACTGGCCCTGTTACATGTAGACGTTCGCCTCTGTCCTTTTCTGTTACATTCAGCAAACTTTTTTTTTAATCCAGCTTGAGCCGTGTGATGTTGCAATTTTATGCTTTTGTTGCCCACTAGGCTCTTATTTAATCAGCACGACGCCACACTTCATGTTTCATATTTTATTTTTCTTTCAAGGAGGTAGCGTGTCGTGTGCTTTTGGAGTTGCGCAGATCTGTGAGTGTCCTAATAGTTAAACTTAGAGGTGGTCAATCAATTAATCACAACTCATTGGTAGAGTTATAGTCTGCTCACAAGCTCACTTTCCCAGCATTGCTTGTGCACCCCCTTGTAGTGAGTACCTACAATTTTTTAATTTGAAGAGGGGAGAACCTACACTTATACGCACTTCTGCAATACATTTAATAGGAGAGAATTGGCACTTCTCGAGCATTCTGGCACGCTAGATAGTGAGCACCAGTACTTCTATATTTCAGTTGAAAGCACTGGATATGTTACTGGGATCTGCAATGTTCAGTAGCATTATTAATGCATAGCAGCACATTCCAAACTGGGGCCCTTTCGTGTGGATCTATCAGTGTCAGTTTACAGATTATTTTTTCCTGTGTAGAGAGGGGTACGTGGTTCAACTGAAGTGAATTAAGATTATAGGTCTTAAAAGGCACTGTGGCACTAAGCGAAATACATAGAGCGTGTGTGGATCCTGGTGTGTACCTCTGGCTTGGGCCTTCATTTCCAGTACAGTTGAAAGAGTAACGTGTTGGGCTTTGTTTTGTTTCAATGTCTTAACTTTTCAAACTATTACTTAGTTGTTTGGTTCCGAAAAAAATACATTATAATTTCTTGTCATTTGTTCAAAATACAAATATAATTTACTTTATCTCGCATTCGCCTAGGCTTCTGCATTTAGTTACACAGATTTTGTCATTAATATAGCGGCACATAATAGTTGCTTCGGAGATCTTTCCTCATTCATGTAATTGAATAGAATGTTTGAAAATAGCAATACTACTTGTTGACTTTATTTGTATGCCTGTGAATATTAGTGAAAATGTTCGAACCGATTTACACTGAGTACCGAATGATATCTAGGCATTTCAATGCTGAATATTATATTATTTCTGCATAGTATTTGTTCCTGGAGTTTGACCTGTTTAATAGCACTCCCGGTTGTAACATAAAAGGCAGCTGATGGACAGTGAGACAAAGTGATTTGTCCAATAGCCCACGTTTCTTTACAGATGGGGAAAGCAGAATTAGGACCCAGTTGCGTTGTTCTAGATTTGGCAACTGGGGCACTAGACCACATCTTGTTGTTGTTTTATATCTCTGTTGCCTCAATGTACACGTAATGAATGGCCTATGCCACTTGGAACAGGGTATTTTATTATTGTATTTATAAAGTACCCTATAAGTCATTGAAGCACTTTAAAAATGCATTGCTTGAGTGCATTGCTTGCGAGTTCCAACTGGTGGTTAAAGTATAGGGTACTGTGTAAGGCGGACTGAGAACAGCAGATGTTGCAGCACCCAGGATAAAGTGCTGCATGGATAAATACTTATAAGGTCCCAAAGGCAGAACTTATTGGCTAAGCCAATGCTTGTTTAACTTGCAGCTTCCAAAGTATACCCCATGGTAGAGATTGGATTTTAGAATTATAAAGGGAGTTACAGGTTCAATATTCCACCCCATAATACTATATTTGTAGAGACTGGATGAGAACAAACTGATTTCGCCTTAAAAGATATGCGCTTGCTTTTGAAACTTTGGCTTTTGAAGTGGAACACAATTTCTAAGCTCTATTCCCAGTTACGTATACATAAAAAATACATGACCAAATATTTTGCTGCATGCTGTGCTGTGGTATAAACAATTACAGCCCTGATTAGGTATGTGGGTGGTCTGTACACCGTGCTGTAGGCCTGCTGATGACCATTGGTATGAAATGCCCATATTGTGATGTCTGCAGGCAGCAGAAAGGCAGCCAGGATGGCATCGTTCCTGCATGGCCGTCTCCTCATGCAAAAAGTGCATCAGCATTCATATTACTGCCAGCCAATATAAATTTTTGAATTACAGTTCTGAATCTATCAAAACTAACACCATGGGGCTGGTCGGGTACCCTTTGGGTCTCCCACAGTCCTACTGGCGTGTGGGAGGATTTTGTAGGATTACGTCTGTCATTGGAGATAGGGACACAGAGACCCCCACCCATGAGTGCTATACTATACGGCAGGAAAACAGCAACAGCATTTTCTGTTTTCTTTACCCCTCCCCGATGGAGAGGGAGTTTTTTATGTAACCAATGGACCTATGGTAAGAATTATGGTATTGCAAATTTGACTTAATATCGCCATATGTTACATGCCGTTCAAAAGCAAAACCTGTTACTTCATTCCTTATTACAAAAAAGCAGAAAAATTGGTCCAGAATAGAATTGATACATTCAAGGCCGTGGAGTATTACTTACATTATCTGCTAGTTACTTACAAAAAGTTTTCATTCGGCCAAGAATGGCGCATATCAATTCTGCTAGGTGAGGAACACTTTAAAGAAGCTTCCAGTGGTCAATGTGAAGGTTGTGCCACAGGAAGCCACATTGCTTTATCTATGTCTTGCAGAATTCTGGTTACTAAACAGGACCTTGATATCTGGTGAAGATGTCTGAATGGTAATTGGTACTGTTGGAATGGAGGCATTTGTGCTGTATTGGGAGATTATGGAAGAAAAATGTTCTTTTCCTGCAAAGAGGTTTCCCACCCACGTGGACCTGTCCTAGAGCTGTTTGTTCAAAGGGGTAGCTTTCGAACTGCCAAAGCAAATGTGTAAGAGTCAATGTTTACTCATTCAGTGTTGCTTGCACATTCATGTCACCGGGAAGGCAAAGCCAAGTCCGCATTCCACATTTTTAGGTCTGGATTGACAGTGCAGCTG
This sequence comes from Lissotriton helveticus, assembly GCF_964261635.1. Taxonomy (NCBI): domain Eukaryota; kingdom Metazoa; phylum Chordata; class Amphibia; order Caudata; family Salamandridae; genus Lissotriton; species Lissotriton helveticus. Next base: position 273,333,576 of record NC_136062.1, read on the forward strand.
TCTGCATGACCTGTAATTACCAATTCTTTAAAATCTACATAGAGTAGCCATGTCTCCACACAGAGGAGCATTACCAGCTCCCCTTATGCTATATGGTGGATAATACTTCCCTCGCTCAAACCACTGTTCTATTTATCTGTTCTTGGAACATCGGGGTGGGGGTGTGAGGGGATAGACAGGCAGCTCGCTGTTAGTGGTTCGTGACGTTCAAACATTTTCTAAACACTTTTTATGTGATCTACCTACAGGAGTTATGGAAAACGATGCCATTTGCCTTCACCAATATTTTTGCCTTCGATAAGCCAGATATTAAATTAAAAATGGGTAAACCCAGTGGCGGGTCTGTCTATTTTACATTTCAAAAGTACACTGAATCATAACACCTTAAAGTCTTTATATGATAGATTTGTTATACAGGAAGCAATAATTTTCCAGTTTTTTTTTCACCACAGCAGGCTTTTAAAAAATGTTTTATTCTGGACGTAAAATCCAAGCAAGGCCTATTGGCTTTGTCAACACTCGTTACCAATGCAAATTACAATCCATGAGAAATGTTACAACCACAAGGTATCATTATTACTGCTACTGGCTTAATGAGCAACTGTGTATTTAACAATTGTTATCAGCTTTACAAACCCTGAGATTGTTTGGACTTAGCCACCATCGCCTAATTTCCTTCATGTTCTTTTTACTCGTTTACTACTGAAGTGAGATTACATCTCAGATCACCTCTTCGTGATCCTTGCTCTGGACATTGAGTATGGGGTGCTCTAAAAAAAGGACCAGAATACCAGACTCTTCCCTTGGTATAGAGCTCCCTTAGGAGATGGGAATCTGAGGAGGTCTCTGCTGGGATATGACCTGTTTGACTACTTCTTGATGCCTTCTTGAGGACAGTTGTGATACAGGTGTATGAAGTGGGATAGGAGCAATGGTAAACAACCTGCTGTTTGTAAGCCTGCACTTGGCCCGCGGAATCTGCAAGTGTTCAAGTACTTGGAAGAAGTAGTGGGGAGTAATAGCAGAGAGAGCTTCTCACACACATGCTTGTTGGGAAGGCAACGGGTGTGTTGTGGATTGGTGGTCAACTTGTTGATTAATATTGTTCCGCCAAGTAAGGGCGTCTAATGGAGAGTGGAAGGAGCAAAAGTGCCAGGTCAGCAGAGAGACGCCATATAATTAGTGCACATGCAAGTTTCCCACTTCTGGTTTCATCACACAGGTGCCAGGAAAACCATTAATCTGAGCACATAGAGTTAAAAGTGACAGTGTTCTATTACACCATAGTGGTTGCTTAGAACAAATCTGCGACAAAGGGCAGTTCTTGGGGAAGCGTACTGACTAAAATCATTTGTACAATAAGTTTCTTTCATCGAATAATGACTTCTCCTCACCTCACATGGCGTATAGAAGCAGGAGGCATGGGAAGCCTGCTGATTCAAAAGCAATGATCAAGGTTCTGATTGCAGAAGTAGCTAGACATGGTTTACATAAATTCACAGGTGTTCTGTTGTCTATGTCTATGGAAGGGGACGTATTAAAGGTCCACACGGAAAAGAAGAAAGATGTAACCCTGAAAATGTTCTATAATACAATAAACTTTGACCTCCTGGTGAATACTTTAATACAGCCTATTCAACACAATTCCACAGAGCCAATTCCAAATATCTATTTCAGAAGTAGCGGACAAGTGTTTGATGCAGGGTCGTGGCATTAGCACTGGTATCAGGGGTATTTGTGGCAGTCTGCACATAGATTCTCCCTTATGCCTACTTTGAATCCCCAATTTGTTTTATTAGCTGCTCGCTCAGCTCGGCATCTCCCTAGACAATGTCTCAGCTACCCCGTTTACTCTATCAAAATCTCGGCTGTCCTTAAATGTGTCTGTGAAATCAATCAGAGATCTGCATATTCAGACAATAGACATGTTTAAGAATCCCTGTGACCACAAGTTCTGTGACAAAAATCATGATCCTGAAATGATACTTAATCCCATGATTTCCAACAGGCACACAATAAACTTCACAAAAACAAGGATTTTGTAAAGCAGTTGCCATCACAACTGAAAAGTCTTCATTTCAGCCTAGTCCCCTTTAAAGTAGCACCATATTGATTTTTAGACTATGTAGTTTGAATAGTCAAGTCAAAGTAATAATTAATTGCAAAGGGTCTATACATCTGAAAATATAATGATTTCAGTATAATGGATGCTAGGGACAGCTGTGGTAGACAGCATGCACTAGATAATGGACTATATCTTTTAATTGTAATACTAGGGCTGTGTCGGTGTCCTGCTCAGCAGGTATGTTGGCACTTTAGCAGCTCCAGGGCATCCTTGCTGTGTGACATTGTAGGTCACAGTGTCCACCCGCCTTTGAGCAAACTGTGTTACCACATATCTGTTTGCGCAACCTTTAGTACTTTTGCACGCAGGTCAATTACTCTCTTACAAAACCATCCTTTTGGTGGACATGACTTACTAGATGGTCGCCAAGTGGTCCGAAGGTCTTTTTCTTCAACGAACGACTGAGGTGATTGCACAGTGCGACGATACTGATGGTCAGCTGAAATAAAAAAATAGGTTTTTTTATAATGACATGACCGGGATACAGTGGGGATCATGTAATAGAACTATTCTGGAATGAACCATACCTTCCATCTTCTTCTGGCATATTGTTTTTTGAAATTCTCCAGATTTATCAAAGATTCCCTCCTCACCATTGCTTGACGTTTATCTACTGGCTAGAAAACAAGAAAAGCCAAGCTCAATATTGGTGCTTTCTTTCACTTATTAATAGATGACAAAATGGAACAACTTATTGTACAGTTTCATGTTCATACTTCATAAATCTAAATATACATGTGTGAAGAGCAACGCAGAAAATAATTGTGATATTTGATTTTATATAATCTAGTACATGTTTGCACATCTTTAGGGACTAAAACCTGCAATTCTTACACAAGAGCTGAATCGTGCTAACAGGGCGTTTTACTAGAATAGATTTTACGCAGACGATTGAAATATTTACGCAAGGTCACCAGATATCTTACTGAATCAATTTAAATCTATTATTGTCTGATACTATTTATATCCACACGCTCTTATCAATTCCCGAGTCTATGATCTGCATTCCCAGTTCTTCCTACAACTTTTCCTTTACTTTAAATAATTTAAAGTTAAGCACTTACCTTCTGATATTAACCCCTTCGACGCTCATGACGAGCCCAGCTCGTCATGGAGTTTCCATTGATTTCAATGGAAATTGCATTGAAGTGCAGCAAGGTGCTTAGCATCCAAGTGGTTAACGATCAACTAGCTAGATTTGCCCTATGTATTTCTAAATTCTTGGGAAAAGACCTCCAAGTTTTCTGAAATCCTGCTGCCAGGCCATCAACTGTAAAAAACCAACCCAATGACACAAACCTATTTCCGATATCTGCAAGTTATAACCATATCTCCTTCATACAGCTGTTCTTCCATTTCAGGTTTATGCCTGCCCGCTGGCCAAGGCTGTGGTCTCTCGGTATGAAATGATTATCTTGTTTCTGGGAATTCCACCATATGTACAACCTAGGATCATCCCCCCCAGCCTCACCAGGTCAAAGATGTGGCACTCTGTATTTTTGATACCATATCTACTGGTCCCTTTTGCTAAAAACAGTGGCGTGGATAACACTTGTTTTCACCTTTCAGGTGAATCTTGACCATTCCTGAAACAGGATCCAAGACATCAGCTTCAAATGAATTTACCACATTTTGTAACAGTGCTGCAAACAGTATGACTCAAACTTTGGCGGTTCCAGGCCACCCCTGGAGTAAGATAGTCACAATTGATGCAGTGCTGTTTTACAGGACCCTTACTCCAGTGCAAGGATGAGAGTTTGTTATGTATTTGCTTAAAACAGGTAATGGATATGTATATAGGAGTGATCTGGAAAATAAAATATTCCCTTTGGATGGGATCTAGGTTCAACAAGTCACACTTCAACCAAACTTATACCCCACACATCTCGGACTAATCAATGATTACGGCACTTATAAATCGACTGCTTATTTTAGTCAAATCAAATCAAATCAAAAAGCTTTATTCGATTTTCAAGAAATCATAAAAGCATACAGATAAAATTTATACAAACAATAAAAGAATATTCATATTGACAAAGTTTCCAAGATAAATTCCTCAAGGGATCATAAAACCAGAAATAGAGTCTCTACATAAAGAATATATATAAAAATATTAAAGAAATATTTAATGGAATGCATGATTTCAACAATAGATAATACATTTCTCCTAGGGTGAGAGACTAATTCAGTGCTAAAAAGCATGACATCATTTTGCCCTGGTCTATTTAAGCAGCCCATAACAGTTTAACTCATGGTATTTCTGAATTTCATCACTGCCATTAAAAAACGAGAGACAGCAAAGATAACATTCACATCTTCTAGGAGCAATAATTTGGAAAATGCAAGTTTACATGTTCTTATTCCTAACCGTTTAAGTAAGGGTAAGAGGAATAATTTTCTCGGACTAGTATACAGTTTGCAGAAGAACATAATATGTATGTTACTCTGTAAAGAGTGGTCATCACATGGGCATATTAGCTTCGATGAGGCCCAATCGTTCTGTATTGGCAGAGTGACCAAACGAAAAAAGATCCCTAAGCGCAGCCTAGTTAAGAGAAAACGAGCATAGGTTGCATTTTCAATCCCTAGGTACAATTGCAAACCTTCCGTTGGAGTAATTTGCTGATAGGTTAGAATGTTGTCATTGTGTTTCTTAGTGTCCCATCGTACGCTCTCTAAGTGTGTAAATAGTAATTTTTTAAGGGCAGATCTAGTCATGGTTTGTGTAGACTCTGGTTCATCATAAAATTCCGGGTGACCAATATTAGAGAACATCGTTTGAACATATCGTAACCATTTGATTTTTGATACCCCATCCAAGGCCATACAGTCTTTAATGAGGGTTCTATTCAATTTGCATTGTTCTGTGGTCCAGATCTTATGCCAGAGCAAACAGGGTGATATTTTTATGGTATCGCTAAGGTATTTAACACCGACCTCGATGTGGGTCATAAATGTCGACGTTGTTTTTGGCACACCTAATAGGTAACAAATGAAGGTGTTCTCACGTGTTTGAATTGAGGACACATTCTCGACACCCCATATACCTGCGCCATATGTGGCTGTGGCTATACACTTTGCCTGGTAAATCTGCAGCATTTCCCTAGTGGGTTTACCCCCGATTTTTACAGCAAAGGTTCTTAGAGCGCCTATGGCGCGAACAAAGGCAAGATTCCTGGCTGATACTGCATGTTTCCACCTACCCCACCTATCGAACACAATGCCCAAGTAGCAAAAAGAATCAGTAACTGCAATCCTTTGCTGGTCTAAGTATATTGTACATGCTGGTCTATTTTTCTTTTGGGAGCAGGGCATGGAGAAAGTTTTGGATATGTTCACCTTTAAATTTCTTTTACCCATAAAAGATGAAAATTCATTTACAGCCTTCTGCAGGCCTACCTTAGTTCTAGACATGATGGCCGCGTCATCGGCGTATAAAAGAATGGGTATAGGCCTTCCATTTATAGTGGGGAAATCGCATGACAGAGTTGTTAAACTGTCGGCGATAGAGTTTATATACAATGTGAATAGCAAGGGGGCAAGTATGCAACCCTGCCTAACCCCTCTATTTATTGAAAATTTCTGTGAACATTGCCCCTGGGTCCCGAACCTGACTCTGGCCCCTGCCTCTCTGTATAATTCTTTGATGAATGTGAGGATGATATGGTCCACCCCAATGTCTTCCAGTGTCGACCAAAGCAACGCATGGTCCACGCAATCAAATGCGGAGCTGAGGTCGACAAAGGTGACAAAGAGGTGCCCTTCTTTGGCCTGCGTGTATTTAGAGACCAAAAGGGACAGGTTTAAGCATTGCTCCAATGTCCCCAGGCCCTTTCTGAACCCATATTGGCACTCCGAAATAACCCTCTTCTCCTCTTCCCAGTGTTGGATCCTCTTAAGGACTATCCTTCCAGCTATTTTCATAAGGCCGTCCAATAAAGATATTGGGCGGTAGCAAGCAGGATCGTCCCTATTCCCCTTTTTAAAGATGGGTACTACGATCGCATCCGACCAGGTGGGAATGAGGCCACACTTATTTCCCATGTTTAATACATTTGTTAACAGGGGGACCCAAAAGTCTGGTTCTGATTTATAGACATCCACTGGTGTAAGATCCGGGCCTGGGGCTTTACCTGATGGGCTTTCTCTAAGGGCATCTTCCACTTCTGATATAGTAAATACTAAATCAATGGGATAAGGAGATACTGGGGAGGCGGTGGGTTTGTCATCCTGGTTTAAACTATCTATGAGGGAGATCCGCTTAGAAAGTTTGAAGGGATTACCCTGTATCTTGTTTGAATAAAGGTTGCCATAGTGTTCTACCCAGAGGTCAGCCGTTATCGCCACCTCTATGGAGTTATCCCTGTCTTTTGAATTATACACGGATCTAATGACTTTCCAGAAAGCATTACTATCCTTAGACCTGGCTGCCTCCCCCAAGGATTCCCATGCCTCTTGCTTCAAAGTCGCCCGCCGTTGATTAATTGCCAGCTTGTAATCACGTCTTGCTTGGCGAATTTGTACCCTGTCTTTCGGGTTCGCAGACAAAACTTTCTTAAGATTTTTCAGCATGGAGGTACATCCAGAGTCAAACCACCCTCGGGTCTGGGTCCCCTTGGGTTTGTAATTTCTTGTCAGTGCATTCTTTATGTGGCGCTGAATGTTAGAGAAAGCAGCCATAAGGCTCGCTGCGTCCATGTCTTCCTGTAGGCAGGTAGATATGTCGGTAGGACAAGCGGACATAAGATTACGGAGGAAGGATGCAGGATCCACTTTCTCCCACTTAATTACATACCCGTTGGTTCTAACTAGAGAAATCTCAATATGGTGTGAGGGCCCACTGGATTCCTTTTCCTTGGTATCAGTCAGGTTTACCCCAAAGGTAATTGGATAGTGGTCAGTCATCGGGTCATCCCCCGTTTCCCAGAAGGTTACAAAATCTGGGTCGGTTGATGATATAAGGGCAAAGTCAATTGTGGATCCACAGCCTCTGCCATTGAACGTTGGGGCAAAGGGGACCGGGGGGGAGCATACTTGATTAATAAAGTTGAGATCAAAGGTGAAAATAACGTTATTAAGGAGGGACCCCACAGTGGAATGGGAGAAGTGTAAGGGACCGTCCTCTCCTACATCTGATAGGCCGCACAAACCTAACTCGGATGACGGACAGACGGTACAGTTAAAATCGCCCACCCACAATATTATGTGTACCCCAGAGGCTTGGTCTCTCATTTTATGGATGTGGTGGATCATGGTATTCAAAGTTGATTCCACTTCATTAGGCGGCAGGTTATTATAAAAATTCACGAGGATTACCTTTTGCGAATTGCCCCATTTAAATGATATAATTTGAAAATATTGGTTAGATATGAATTTACAGAGTTTGATATCCCCTATATTCGAGATATATGTGCACAGGCCCCCCTTATTGCGCCCCTGAACTGATGGCGCCGCTGGTGAATGGAGGGTTCGGTAACCTAGCATATGTGCTTCCTCTATAAGCCATGACTCTTGTAGGCATATAATGCCATGCTTCTGGACGGTTTCTAGCCAAGGTTTATGGGTGATCTTACTGGCTAGGCCTGCTACATTCCAGGAAATAAGAGAGTGCATGGGTTTTCCAGTTTCCTTTGAATGTAGCTTTTGCCCACTGGTCCTCCTTGTACCTTTCAGATCTCTCAAAAGCATAGGATCTGCCTGTGTAGTAACCTGAGCGGGAAGAGTGTGCTCTTTTAATAATTCTAAATCCGTCCCCTTGGTGCTAGAGACGTCGGGTGGGGGGTTTAGTTTTTCATTCCGAGTAGTCTCTGTTAGGGGATCTAGGGTGTTGGTTTGAGGAGCAACAAACCTTTTTCCCAGTCAATCCACCTGGTCGAGACATTCAAACCTATTCCTCGTGGGCGCTCCTTCCCACCAATTGTTGGTTGGTTGCCAGCCATCCCCATATCCTTTCCCTCTACGGTTGTGGACTAATGTCCATGTCCCAAATGGATCGATGGTCTGTTTTGGGGGGTAGAAAAAGGTTAAGGGTCTGGTGACGATGGAATGGTCAGTTTCCTGGTTTTCCCATCTAGTGATATATTGGGCTGTATGGGGGTCTGCAAATGAGATCACTATGCAGTCTCCAGGAATAGACTTATTAGTACGACCCACCCATGGTACTCTCCTGGCCATTAGAACCCCTGTCCTGCCGGGGTTGGGAGGACGCCTATTCGTATTGAGCCAGTGAATCACCTTATTCTTTAGAGACCATTGGGTCTCCACAGAATGCGGATCAAGTGGTGGAACACCAGCCAAGATGGCCACATAGGGGCCCGCTTCAGGAGGGAGATCAATATATCCCCCCCGGAAATTCTGACGACCATAATGCTGGTTAGCTATGTGGTCAGTAGAGGGGACAGTGGTCTTGGTGGACTTAAAGGCAGCATTAGTGATAGGCTTGGGTGTAGTCTGGGTTACTGGACGTTTTGGCATTGGTGTGGAGAGCCTTGGTGTTATTGCAGGAGGGACATTTAACTTAGACCGTGGTTTGGGTATTGGATTTGGTTTTGGTAGTGGTAAAGGTGGAGGCAGGACCGAAGGTATTGTTTGTAGGGGGGGGGGACTTACATTGGGTAGAGGGGCCGGAAGAATTCCATCGTCCTCAACCTGGTTACTTCCCTCGACGATGTTAGGATAAGTTGATTCCAGATGTTTTAGAGTGAGGGTAGCCAGGGAGACTAGAGTCTTATCCATATCGAGTAAGTTATTCTCGATACGCGAAAGTCTCAGTTCTAGAGGTGACAATAGCTGTTTTAATGTGGCCCAGACTTTTTTAAGGAAATCTTCGTCTTCATCCCCCTTGTTATTGCCCTTTCCAGTCTCAGATTGTACGCTCTCCATTTGGCTCTCGCTATGTGTGGGGGAAAGCACATGGGTGGGGACAGGGAGCACATCTAATGCAATGTGCGCCTCGGCCCCCCCAGTTGGGTTAATATCCTGATTGGGCGTTTGTGTAGTGTCCCCCAAGATTGGTAGTATTCGCCTTTTATTGAAAAAGTGGAGCCTTGCACTTTTAGCTTTTTTACGGGCATAAGTATTTCTTTTACGGGCATAGGCAGATCTGATACTATTTTTCTTTTGTGAAGTTGTACCGGCAAAATTTTTAACATGACCAAAACAGTTTGGAAGTTTAAGAGTGTCCGAGGGGTTACTCGCCATTCTTGCTCCAAGCCCACTGCCAGTTCCAGTGAGGGCTGTTCCCTCAAAGATGTTAGGGGATATAATGACCGGGGTGGGTATTGGCTCTGGGGGAAGAGGGGCTAGTGGAGGAACAGAATGAACATCAGCATGTATTAACAATAGAGGAGGACAGGGCGGGTGTTGTGGGGATACAGCTGACGCAATTTTCCCTAGGGAAGATTTTTTAGAATTTGCAAAGGTCTGAGAAAGCCTGCGTGCGGCATCAAGCTCAAGTGACACCCTGGTCTGCAGTTTGGTAATCTCATTGTCGATTGCTAAATTTGTCTTTACAAGGAAATCATCTAATGTCCCGCTAGGCTTGCTGAGCCCCATAGCAGTTTTACTACGACTCCCCCGGGTATTCATTTTGTGTTTAAGTGTCAATCCCGGCAATGTACTTACTACTACAAAGAGGAGCTAGTCAGGGCGCACGGTCCAGGGGGAGTGGGCCAGTCCAGTCCTCGGCCGTCCTCGAACGGCCTCAAACGGCCCAGTCTTTGCCCTGTCTTAGCCCGGGCTGCGTCCCGCGCTGCGGGAGTGATGTGTTGTTTTGAAGCCTCAGGAGGGCGGGGGGCGGGCCAGCAGGGAGAGCGGACCGGAAGTTCACACTCGGTCTAGCAGGGACTTCTGGGAATTGAAGTCCCCGCACGCTCGCAGCCCCGCTGCAGCCACACGCCCGGTTCCGCTCCCTCCTTACCGCTTCTGTGCTCCTCTCAACGGCAGGTGTATTTCCCTCCTGGTGCAGACGATGGGGCACCCGCGAAGCGGGTGCGCCGAGAAGTGAAGTTGCGCTTGGCTGAAGACAGGTGAGCCGCTAGGGCAATGCGTTCCTCCGTTCGCTGTGCAAATAAGATTAAAAAGGTCCCACTTGCTTTGGCCTGTAGGTGTGGTTTTGAAGCCTCAGGAGGGCGGGGGGCGGGCCAGCAGGGAGAGCGGACCGGAAGTTCACACTCGGTCTAGCAGGGACTTCTGGGAATTGAAGTCCCCGCACGCTCGCAGCCCCGCTGCAGCCACACGCCCGGTTCCGCTCCCTCCTTACCGCTTCTGTGCTCCTCTCAACGGCAGGTGTATTTCCCTCCTGGTGCAGACGATGGGGCACCCGCGAAGCGGGTGCGCCGAGAAGTGAAGTTGCGCTTGGCTGAAGACAGGTGAGCCGCTAGGGCAATGCGTTCCTCCGTTCGCTGTGCAAATAAGATTAAAAAGGTCCCACTTGCTTTGGCCTGTAGGTGTGGTTTTGAAGCCTCAGGAGGGCGGGGGGCGGGCCAGCAGGGAGAGCGGACCGGAAGTTCACACTCGGTCTAGCAGGGACTTCTGGGAATTGAAGTCCCCGCACGCTCGCAGCCCCGCTGCAGCCACACGCCCGGTTCCGCTCCCTCCTTACCGCTTCTGTGCTCCTCTCAACGGCAGGTGTATTTCCCTCCTGGTGCAGACGATGGGGCACCCGCGAAGCGGGTGCGCCGAGAAGTGAAGTTGCGCTTGGCTGAAGACAGGTGAGCCGCTAGGGCAATGCGTTCCTCCGTTCGCTGTGCAAATAAGATTAAAAAGGTCCCACTTGCTTTGGCCTGTAGGTGTGGTTTTGAAGCCTCAGGAGGGCGGGGGGCGGGCCAGCAGGGAGAGCGGACCGGAAGTTCACACTCGGTCTAGCAGGGACTTCTGGGAATTGAAGTCCCCGCACGCTCGCAGCCCCGCTGCAGCCACACGCCCGGTTCCGCTCCCTCCTTACCGCTTCTGTGCTCCTCTCAACGGCAGGTGTATTTCCCTCCTGGTGCAGACGATGGGGCACCCGCGAAGCGGGTGCGCCGAGAAGTGAAGTTGCGCTTGGCTGAAGACAGGTGAGCCGCTAGGGCAATGCGTTCCTCCGTTCGCTGTGCAAATAAGATTAAAAAGGTCCCACTTGCTTTGGCCTGTAGGTGTGGTTTTGAAGCCTCAGGAGGGCGGGGGGCGGGCCAGCAGGGAGAGCGGACCGGAAGTTCACACTCGGTCTAGCAGGGACTTCTGGGAATTGAAGTCCCCGCACGCTCGCAGCCCCGCTGCAGCCACACGCCCGGTTCCGCTCCCTCCTTACCGCTTCTGTGCTCCTCTCAACGGCAGGTGTATTTCCCTCCTGGTGCAGACGATGGGGCACCCGCGAAGCGGGTGCGCCGAGAAGTGAAGTTGCGCTTGGCTGAAGACAGGTGAGCCGCTAGGGCAATGCGTTCCTCCGTTCGCTGTGCAAATAAGATTAAAAAGGTCCCACTTGCTTTGGCCTGTAGGTGTGGTTTTGAAGCCTCAGGAGGGCGGGGGGCGGGCCAGCAGGGAGAGCGGACCGGAAGTTCACACTCGGTCTAGCAGGGACTTCTGGGAATTGAAGTCCCCGCACGCTCGCAGCCCCGCTGCAGCCACACGCCCGGTTCCGCTCCCTCCTTACCGCTTCTGTGCTCCTCTCAACGGCAGGTGTATTTCCCTCCTGGTGCAGACGATGGGGCACCCGCGAAGCGGGTGCGCCGAGAAGTGAAGTTGCGCTTGGCTGAAGACAGGTGAGCCGCTAGGGCAATGCGTTCCTCCGTTCGCTGTGCAAATAAGATTAAAAAGGTCCCCTATTTTAGTCAAATACTTAATATATTTTATTTAGTAAAAAAGCATTTTCGTACAAGTTCATATGACACACAAGATTAAAAAAACATAAAAATTCATGAGTATTAAAAAACACAATAATCTAAAAATACAGCTAGAAAGGAGAATACTTCTATTGTGGGCGTTGAAAATGCTTTTTTACTAAATAAAATATATTAAGTATTTGAATTGATTAGTACGAGATGTGTGAAGTATAAGTTTGGTTGCAGTGTGACTTGTTGAACCTAGATCCCATCCAAAGGGAATATTTCTTTTAACTTGACAGTTATTGGGTACTCCATCCCTTTGGACTAAATACCCCCTCTCCTTGATTTCAAGGTGATATGGAAAATAGACAGGGATCTGGAGAGTATAATCATTATAGCCAGCAACATTTTTTGCACCGACTCCTTGTAACAATGCTGTTCACAAGTTTCCTGATCTCATCATGGCTGCTAGGGAGAAGCATGACCAAGTCATCGAACTTCTTTAATTCACTCTTAACAATGATGGCCATTTCCCTTTTAGCAACCCCTCCAGCGGCGTCCATGCACGCTACCCCGTGTGGCCCTGCCTCAAGGCTTTCTATCCCCAAGACGAACAGAAGCATTGTTGCAACTAGCCTAGGTGGCCTTCTCGATGGATAGCATGGTTGAGCATGAATATATCCACAATGTCCAGGATCTTCAAGGACTAGGGGCAGCAATACTTGGCTAGGTGCCCAGTATACACACCTACAGGTGATCCATGCTAGTTATAACACACTCCCAAGTTTTTTAATTTGTAAATAAATAAGTATAGAAGTCCAAAGGATTTCTTATAAGCCTGCCACTGGCTCTGCCAAATGTCCAGGGTTGCTGAATATCACGGTTGTATATTTTTGATTCCACCTCATGCCTTTTTCTTACACGACCCTTATTCTCGCTCTTGCAGGATCTTTATTCATCCTGCTTTCACCCTTTGGCAGTTTTCCTATTGTTCTCTAGCTCCTCGTTTCTTCCATTTTCTGAATTACTCTCTCTTACTCTAAGTTAAAGTCTGATGATGAGACTCTGACTCAAAACTAAGTGCCGGTACCCACCACCTGCAACAATTAAGCACTGCCTACACAACTTCCTTTATCCACCTACAGAATTCATCACTCTGACCGACAAATACATTTTTGTGACTGTGAAAGGTATGGGTCACCTTGGTTTACTTTGTACTGGTCTGAAGGCCATGGAGTTTAATCTTATTCTGCCCTTCACTTCTTGAAGTACTAACTTAAGGTTACAGATAAGCCCAACTATTTATCAGTTTCCTTCATGATGGAGAGCAGTGTTTTAGATGGGACTCCAACATGACCCCAGACAGAGTCTTGGGACTACTAGTATGCTGGTGTTGGTAGGGCAAGACCCATTTTCACCACTGTTTAAACACCAAATCTTCCTAGCACTGCCAAGTAATAAACATGACTTTTAAACACATTAATATCAAGGTATACTGTACTGGCAAAATGGGAGTGTGTAACAGGCTGATTAATTTCTAGCTATGATCAATCACTATAGCACTTAGAGACCTGTAGGTGATAAGGCACTCTATAAATAACAATTACATTAAGGTTCATAACAGCAATTTTACTCTCTCTTTCCTTAGAAGATCACTCAAAGAGCAAGGCTTCTTAGGGTGTCTAAGATGGAAAATCCCTAACTAACTCTAAACCCAAGCATATAGAAGCACACAAGCAGAAGGTGCCTAGGCATGAGCCACTGCCCACATGCTTTCCATTCCAACATATTCTCTCAAACTTCCATGAGCAACCTATCTGTACACTACTGTTTCTGCCAACATACACCATTAAAGTTACTTTTCCATAGTGGAATGTTCAGGCCACTCTGCTGCCCCACATCTTAGTCACATGCCTACCTGCCACTATGAGGCTGATGAACATTCTTTTGTACTTAGGATGTTGAGTACTGCCCCAGATACCCAGTAAAGTGGTACTTGGAGAACACTCCATGTACCACCCCGTACCAAAGCCAAGGGTCAGAAAGGCCGTATGAAAGGGCACTGTCTAATTATCTGGAAAAAAAGATCCTTCCATGTCACATCACCTTAGACAAAAAGAGTCTGCAGCTCTCCCAAACCTCATTAGCTATTTTCTGGAGTAAGGTATGCAAGAAAATATTTTTACTTGGACAAGCTGAAATCCAGCATGCATTTCCACTACACGAGCATAGTCACACAAGTCTTCCCGGTCAAAACGCCCCGTTCCCATTCCCATCTGTCTCTCAATTTATCTAGAATATCCACTCAAGTGTTTACAATATTTTATAAGTAAGTAACAGCCCCCCTTTCTGGAGTAGGGTTGACAGTACTCCAGCCTCAAGAGGAGGGCAATCCTGAAAGTCTGGAATGCACAGTGAGGGCATGCTTAAACTGTCAGTATTTAAACCAAGGAGATTCAGCCAGGCTAATTTAACCTTGAAAGATCTGAAAGGCTTTCATTCCCTTCGGTTCCCACTCATCCTACACTCTAGGCGTTCTGATTATATCCCATTTTTTAAATTCAGTCAGTCCAGACACCTCACACAGAATCGCAGCATGGGGTTTCAATACATTATGATCCCTTGTGCCCATCAATGAGAGGGTCTTTCGTTACAGTCAGCACTACCGCCATAGGGTTGGGTAAATGTCATGTCTTTATCTGGACGTATAAAACCTCGACAAAACCGCCAACTCCGAGAGCATGCTTGTCTTTATTAATAGAAGGTCCTTTCTGTGGATCAAAGGCCCTGTTGTTTCCTATTAAGTTAGATGTTCAATAATTTGCTCGCTGGCCAGGTAGAGCAATCACTCTACCATAAACCCCAAATATACTGGATGAACTTCCATCCCAGAACAGACAGAGGTCTAGTGAAGAAATCAAATGGAATTTAGAAATGTGCCTACCGCAGAATACAGAGGAAAATAGTGCAACTGTTAAGCTCTCTTTGTAGGATGAGTTGCAAACTAATAATTCATCAACACTCTTTGCTTGAACTTGATTTGAACATATGACCATTCCATTTTTGAGAAGCTCAACTTTTCGTAATGAAGAATGGGCCAATGGATGAATCTTGAAGTGCTGTTCACTGCTACTGTATTCAATATATTCTGTCTTGGCAAAATAGATGCCACAGCTGTGGAACTTAAAGGTTCATTTACATTTTGGATTGCCGGTTTCCATATCTGTTAGTACATATTTGCTTCCATGAGTTTGTTTTGCCTCTAATTAAAAATCTGTTAAACAGTTATTAGATCTACATTGTGGTGACTTGTCTTCTTTCTTACAATAAAATATATCAGCATAGGGCTGACATTCAGGCCATTGATCAACAACAAACAACTAGTACCGGCATAACAAGAAGACCTGAAGAATTAGTACCCCATTAAATCACAGCTGGGGAATGCTCAGCATAAGAGGAAATGAGAAGCTACAATTCCTTCGCAAAAATAGGGACCTTACGATGGCACGCACATAACAGTTGTAATGGTATGGGTTAATTAGGCAGTGGCCCACAGGTCACAGTGAACATATCATCTGAATGATTTGCTTTAGGTAGATGTTTCCTATGCAAACACAAGGTATGAGCAGCAACAAATGCATTATATGCAAGATGTCCTTCACTTGATCTCCTCCTACCTTTCCAAACAACACCAGTTTGTTTACATGGGCACCTCCAGGTCTCAAAGGATCCTTTTGGCTTGCTTAGTCCCCCCGATTTCCATAGTGTAACCTGCCATCTTCCATCTCTACATGGGACAGTTTTGTGCTGTACTAATAGATAACCACATCAAGAGTCACCAATATGCTGATGATATACGACTCTCCTTGAAAATCTCCTCTGCTTCAGACAAGCAACACCTCAAAGGCTGCCTGCACATCATCCAGACATGGATATCTGATGTCTAACTGAAGATCAACCCAACCATCGAAGAATTCCTTTAATTTGATAAGAACAAGAAACAATATAAACCTGGTTCAATGGCACGAACATTGACAGATTTGACTCCCAATTTTCACTAAATACCAAGTCACATGGATTCACCCTGGACACCAACCTCACCCTCAAGGAACACACTGGAATAAAAATAGACAGCCTTGTCCTAGCTCTTTCTACTAAAGAAAGTAAAACGGTTTCTTCCAGAGAGCGACTGCAAAACTGCTGTTCAGGCCCTTGTACTCTTGTAGCTGGATGGTGGGAACACCCTGCATCATGGCCTCCAGACTCCATACTGGCACCCCTTAAGGGCATCCTACACGCCATAGCAAGTCTCATTCAGAGCCTAAATACATATGATCCAATAACCCATAGCCTGATGGAACTCCATTAGCACCTGTTGTGGAACCACACCATCTTCATTATTTACAAAGTCATCAGGAGCTCTGCTTATCCGCATCGATGCTGATGACGGAACCGCTCCGTCATCAGCCGCGGTGGTGCTGTGCTGATGACGGAGCGGTTCCGTCATGGCCCGCCCGACACGCCTGCGCGGCGCTGAATTTGCGCCTGCGCGGCGCGTTCTATTGAGTGAGCGGGGCCATGACGGAACCGCTCCGTCATCAGCACAGCTCACCCGAGGCTGGTGACGGAGCGGTTCCGTCACCAGCGTGTGAGCGCCGCACGGCCCCCCCGCCCCCTTAGCGCTGCGGCAGAATAGCCGCCGCAGCGAAGGGGTTATCTTGCAGGCAAGCTCCCCATTTCTGGTTCTTGGCACACCACCAAAAGACTGCAGACTAAGAGGTGTAAAAAAGAAAAAAACAAGGCAGCAGGCCTTTTCTATCTGTGCTTCCAGGGTCTGGAACAACATTACTGCATCCATCAGGACTGACACACCTCTTTAAAGAACACTACATCACAATGCATAAACAGTCAATGAACCAGACACAGCTTCACGGCCTTTTGGCTAGGATCGTACTATAGAAATGCCATATACATATACACATACATACAATTAGATATGTCATAGGCACAGATGAAATAAGTAAAAAAGGTATCCTGAGCGATGGGGCTCACTGGCATGCTTGCTAACTTCTAGTGGAGTGTGTTGTATGTTCCTACATTCTGTAATAGAAGAAGCTGCAACAATAAAGGTTTAATGCATGGTTGGTGCATCACTGATGTAAATTTGCACCCGCCGGGAATAAACATTCTGGTGCTTGGCGTTCAGGGGGCTGACAAATGATGGCACTTTGCAGCGGGAGTCTGTACAGCACAGTTTAGGCAGTAAAACAAGTGAAGTTCAGTACACAACTCCTTTGTTTGATGGTGACTTGGTAACTCAGACCATGCTAATGGAAAAGAGAATGGACCCTGTGATGCTGGAGGAAATGCAGTCTTTGGTCCCAACAGACCATAAACTCTGCCTGAAAAATTAGATGCTTTGCTGGATCTCAGTCTTTGATTTCAAAACGGAACTGAGGGCCCTCCTCCTTCAACAATATGTCATAGTTTAGCCAAGACACTGTAACTAATCCTCTCCAGTGGGAAATGTTCACTCACCTCTTGGCACAGCATGACTCACCCTCCAGTTCATCAGGCTGTTACAACTCTTTCACTGCTGTGTACATAGTTCTTGTACAAATTGCTGTTCTATAATGATTTATCAGTATGTAATTCTTAACCTTATGTAACTAATTTTGGTAATATTTAGTAATTATGAACCCTCTGTAATTATCTATGTAACTACTACAAAACGCTCTAGCACCTTTGGTGTCCACGCTTTAAAATAATGCATAAATAAATAAGTAATGACCATGTGGCGTGTCCCTTGCAAACTAGGCTCCTCTTTAAACACCTGGAACCATGAGGTAAGGTCGGAGAAGCAACTTTTACAGCGGATCTGGCAATAGACTGCTCACACCCAATGTCAGGAACCATCGGGAAGCAGCATAATGCGTGTTGTCCTTCCCTTGTATTTAATTACCTGTTCTTTCTCGTTTGTAATTGAGTCAGCCGTAAGAAATAAAGCATTTTGCATCCAAAACTGTGCAGCATGCACACTGACATGCTGAGCTAACTTAGTTGCTCATTTACTTTCACATGGAGCTGGTGCAAGTGCAAAAAAATGAATGTACGTGCGCCTCTAAATGACTATAACTGCTTCTTTAAAGAGGAGGAAGATCTTGTGTTTTCGTTTTGAACACTTCTAAATACTATAGAAGTTAAAAAAAAGTTTTATTATTATTGCAACTCTTCTGTGGCATTAAAATAATTCGGGTTTCAAAAGACAATGGACTTTTGGAAACCAAGAAATGGTAAATGGAGCGTGAATCGGCAGTAGTTTAGTATTGTAGTAAAACGTTTTTGTGATAGTATTTTTAACTAAGTTATATTTGTGAGAGAATAGGTCACACATGTACATGACAAGGATATTGCCGTGTAGAAGGTGTTTTTCTTTCTCATGGAATCCTACAGACCCTCCTTTTAGATAATGGTATGCACACGCCCCTTCAGATCACTCCAAGTACACCTGCCACAGATCACCTCTAACGCACTTTAGCGACTACACCAAGCATCCCTAGCAATGCCCCATAGATACCACCCAAGCCACTATTATGTTCCACCCCAGCATCCTCAACCTCAGGGCTACAGCAGAACACCCTCCACAAACATTCCATTCAGAACCCCCAGCATCTCCCAGGAGGCCACAATAAGCACCCCGTACAAACCTTTATGCCTTCAGACCACTTTGAAATATTTGACACAGACCAATAGAATACCCAAACTCTCCCTTCCTACTCGACATTAGACTCCCTGGTACTCCCTCGAAATGATGAACCTACAGCCATAATCTCTTCTTAGGATCTCCAAGCATCTATACACCCCCCCCACCCTCAAGAATAACCTCTGCTGATCATCGAGGAGCTTGGATCAGTCCTCTCCATCCGTTTGTCTGTTCAGCTGTCCTTCACATTTGGAGCAGTGGAACAGCCCCCCCCCTCAATCGGTGGCTCTCTTGACATATGAGTGACAACATTTTGTCTGATCACCTGTCCCATTCGACTAACCAGGAGTTTACTTCAGTCCCAGTGCTAGTGGGCTGAAATTATACTTTGCCAATTTTTTAGCCTACTTTTTTTTGGGGCTGATACTTGTGTATTTGAACAATGTGTTAAGGTTACAGAATTTCAAAGGCAATAGTAATTTTTCCTTGTGTCATTAAGAATCATACTGGAGGCGGGTACTCGAGGGAGGGGAAGAGAAGTGCAGCAGAGTTTAGCTCACACTGAGCCAGATGGGCAGCCGAGTTTGCAGTCGCAACCAGAGGAGAGGCTGACTAAAAGAGAGGGGCGAGAGCATCCACTTCAGCTTCAAAAGATCCACGATCCACGACCCACCACCACCCGCAACAGGTACCTCACAGGAATTGGAGCAAGATCACCGCAGACCAGCTCACCACCTCCCTCAGCCAGAGCCCACCCGCCAACACAACGGACCCCAACGAAGCAGCCCGCAACTTCATACAGTGGCTGACCGCCTGCGCCGACGACCTCGCGCCACTAAAGAACCCTCCCAGCAGACCCAGAAGCAAGAAGGCATCCTGGTTCACCGACGACCTCAAGGACTCCAAGAAGACCTGCCGCACCCTCGAGAAAGCCTGGCTCCTCGACCGGACCACCGACAACATGACCGCCCTCAAACACGCTACCCGCAAGCACCACCAGCTCATCCGCTCCACCAAGAAGAAATCCCTGAAGGAACGACTGGACAACAACGCCCACGACAGCAAAGAGCTCTTCACTATCGTCAAGGAGTTCTCCAACCCCAGCACCGGCACCAACGACATCACTCCGTCACAAGACCTCTGCGACTCCCTCGCCTCGTTCTTCCACCGCAAGATTTCGCCCATCTTATGCCAATTCTCTTTGAATTTGCCCCTATTTCGGAAAAATGATCTTTGCGGAGGAGGGGGGGAGGCAGGTTGAATCTGCAGTTCAGTTGAAGAGCCAGGTCTTGATGTCCTTCCTGAATTGATATCCAGGATATGTCTGGCGGAGGCATTCTGGATGCACTGCAACTTCTTTTGGAGTTTCTGGGTTGTGCTGGCGTAGAGCGAGCTGCCGTAGTCAAGCTTGTTTCTGAAGAGCGCCTGGGTGACCGTTCTCCTGGACTCGGTGGGGATACATTTGAAGATCTTTCGAATAAGTCAGAGAGTGTGGAAGTAGAAGGACGATATGGCATTGATTTGGTGGTTCATAGTGAGCGAGGAGTGGAAGATGATGCCAATGTTGCGTGCATGGACGGTGGGTGTGTGGGGGAATTTCGAGTGCTGCTGGCAACCAGGAGGATTTTAGTTTTGTCGGAGTTGAGTTTAAGGGAGCTCTCCATCCAGGTGGCTACTGCTTTCATCCCATCGCGGAAGTTCTTCTTAGCGGCTGTAGGTTTGTCGGTAAGGGAGAGGATCAGCTGTGTCATCGGCATATGAGACGATGTTGAGTCTGAGGTTTCTGACGATTGCTGCAGGCGGGGCCAAGAAGATGTTGTAGAAGGTGGGGCTCAGGGAGGAGCCCTGGGTGACTCCGCAGTTGATCTCTGTCGGATTTGAGAAGAACAGTGGGAGCATGACTCTCTGGTTGTGGCTGACGAGGATGAGTGGATCAATTTAGCGCTTTGCCGTAGGTGCTGGCGTCGTGGGGTCTTGTGCAGAGAGTGCGGTGGGAGAAGGTGTCGAAGGCAGCAGAGAGATCCAGGAGGATGAGGGTTGCAGTTTTACCTCGGTTGAGGAGAGTGAGATGTCAGTTTCGGCAAGGAGTGCAGTATCGGTGCTGTGGTTGCTCCTAAATCCAGATTGGTAGGGGTCCAGGATGTGGTTTGTCTCTATGAATTCTGTGAGTTGAGCGTTGATGGTCTTCTCGATTACTCTGGCTGGGAAGAGGAGCAGAGAGATAGGATACCTCTCTAATGACTAGAATTTTTCCTTCTTCTTGGAAACAGATATCTCTTCTACCATTGCTAGAACTCCTAATGCGGACATTACATGGATAAACAGTTATAGGCTCATATCTATTCTCCCAGATCCTGCAAAGGTCCTTGAGAAAGTGGCCAATCGACAACTGCCCACTTTTATGGACGCTAAATCTATTCTCCATGACTCGCAGTGTGGCTTTCGGACAGGTTTGAGTACAGAGACAGCCCTTCTGGCGGTGGCTGAGTTTGTCAGGGAGAATTTGGAAAAGAACACACTTGTCATGGTGTTGCTCCTTGATTTGTTGGCAGTGTTCGCCACTGTTTTGCACGCTATTTGCTGAACAGACTTAGCAGTGTTGGCATTCAGGGCAAGGCACTTTTGTGGGTCAAAACTTTTTAGGAGGGCAGATCCCAATGGACTCTTCATCTTCTAAACGATTGATATGTGATGTTCCACAAGGATCTGCTTTGAGCCTGCTTTTGTTCAATGTATACATTTCCCCCCTTGGCAAATTTAATCGAAACATGGGGTGTTAAAGTAGTGTCTTTTTACCTTCTAAGATAACACAGACGCAGCTTTTCACAATTTTAAAGAATGTCTTAAAGGTGTTGCAACTTAGATGGGTGCAAATTGTTTAAAACTAAATGCAGACAAAACTGAAGTTCTGTTTTTTAGCCAAAATGGACCCTGCCACCTTCCCTTTGGTGGCCAGCTGAACTTGATACTCTTCTTAAGTCTACCTCGTCCACAAGAAATCTGGGCATTATCTTTGACTTCACCCTCTCTGTTATGGTGCAAATTAAACATATTTCCTTTGTTTTTTGAAGATCAAAACGATAAAGAAGTTTCTTGATCAGGTTCTTGAAGAGATTAGGAAAACAGTAGTTCATTCTTTCATCACATCCCGTCTGGACCACTCTTCGTCAGTCTTCCTGCATATTTGATTTGAAGACTTTTGCTAATTCAAAATGCAGCAACATGGCTAATCAGGAGAGTGCGGAGGCTTCATCATATCTCTCCACATTTGAGATATATCTGGATTGGCTACCGGTGGAGCAGCATATCAATTTTAAAGTACTTACGATGGCTTTCAGAGCTTTTCATGGAGAGGCCCCACCTTATCTGTTGGATAGACTGACTCCATATACTCAATGGGCACTTAGATCCAACAATAACCACCTTCTGCGGATTCACAAATTTCTGAAGTTTTGTTGTGGCAGCGACTCCTTTACTGTAAACACAGCAAAACTTTGAAACTGTCTTCCTTTGAAGTAATAGCAAGTTGAGTGTCTGTCAGCCTTCCAAAGACAACTTAAAACTTGCCTATTTTACTCTATTTAGCTTTCTATTACTTCGGCTTGCCTATACTGTCTGTTAGAGCACCAGGACGCTTTCTTCGAAGTAGCTGTGTGCTTTAAGATTGATAAAAAAAAAATCATATATAAAAAAAAAATATAGACATGTAAAGAGAGCCTTTGGTGATCTGCAGGTTACGATTTCAAATCTTGGAAAGGCTGATTTGGCCTTTCTTCTTTCTAGGTTGGGTAAAGTGAGTGCCATTTAAATGGAAATGGATATTTATAATGCCCGTTCTTTACATCGCTTAGAAATGGCAGAAGTGTGGTGTGAAGCACTATATAAAACAAGTAATTATTGTTATAGTACGCCTGGCAGAGCTGGCACCCAGTCATCTCCGGGATGCCCTCTTTAGTTTTAGTAGTTTACAAACTGGGGAGAGAGAGACAAAATTTCTGTCCTAAGAAACAAAGTATGATTCCCATGAGACACAGGGTCAAGAATGATTTGCATATGGCCAGGTCTAAACTGGGGTGGCATGGTGAGCAAAAGAATTATGGATTTAACCCAGATCTATTGACTGGAGGTGAATGTTATGATTTGTTCTGCATTCCGTCCATCAAATGTGTGTCTTTTGTTTGCTAGCCCTAAGTGCGCCGGGTATGCTCAGACGTGGGTCCCGGGCTCACTGTGCCACTGGAATCAACCTATCCTGGCTGATGAGGGGTGAAACCCCGAAACCGGTCCTAGGATGCTTGTTTGCGGTCCAGGGAGGACCTGGCTTGGCAGTTCGGGTTGGACTGTTCCCATGAGGCACAGGGTCATGACTGATTTGCATATGGCCAGGTCTAAACTGGGGTGGCATGGTAAGCAAAAGAATGATGGATTTAACCCAGATCTCTTGACTGGGGGTGAATATTATGATTTGTTCTGCATTCCGTCCATCAATTGTGTGTCTTTTGTAGAACATTTTTTATACCAGCTTGACTACATGGAGTGTGAATCCATAGTAACCAAGGCCAGCCTTCTCAACCTTTTTCCGTCCAGACCATGACAAGTTAAAAAATATTCGGGCCAAATGGTTCATGCAATAGGCACATTTTTCAAATATAATGCATACAAGTAATAGTTCAGTAGAGGAACTCAGGGGCATATTCACAAGGACGGAGTTAAAATTATCGCGGCCTTAGCAGCAGGATACTGCCTTAAAGCGGTGATAATGGATTTGATAATAGGCTCTTGAGAATTCCAGAGAATTCCAATAGAAGCCCAAGTTTACACCCAAACATGGGCTTCTATCGGAATTCTCTGGAATTCTCAAGACCCTATTATTAAGCCCATTATCGCCGCTTTAGCTGCAGTTTTCTGCCGCTAAAGCAGCGATAATTTTAACTCCGTCCTTGTAAATATGCCCCACAATTTTTCAACACTTCAGAGTCTGGTACAGTACTCAAAATCATTACCTAAGGAGACCAACGAATCATGTGTGCCTATATGAAAACTGATTCTTACTTTTTCAGTGATGCGTTTCGGCCTGGATGGACTCAGTATCACGAAGAGCACCCAGCCCAAAATTCAGTCCTCTGTTCTTTAGCGCTATGGAATTTTCGTGTGTTCCACGTGGTCCGTCTAACCGGAATCTGACCCGACAGCACGACCAATGCATATCTCAGTGTAATTTGCACCTTGACTGGCCTTAGTTTTGCTATCTTCCTAGAAAAGGGGTGTGCAAAGCTGGCATAAAGTGACTGGCACTGAATAGGTATGAGTGAGGGCTGCACATGTGGGACTCGAGGAAAGGCACTCACTTGTGTCCACTCTCCACAGAAAACCTTAGATTTCCTGATTTTGTCTCTAGCAAGTCGTCTGATTGGGCTGTCCATCTCAAGTGTCGGGAATCACATGACGTTTATCTACAAATAAGATTTGACTTCTACTTTTATTTCATATAATGTTCTCATGCACATTTCAAAAGGCCAGGGGGTGGCTGTAATTATTTTGCTTGGTCCCCGACTCTCCCACTTGTATCAGACAGATTGGCTTTGCTCTTTACCTTAATGCCCTTCCCTGGATGCTCTTGCTCAGACACCTACAGCAAAAGGTGGACAGACTAAGAGTAATATCAGCAAGAGGCAAATCCTGCTGTCTGTAACCCTGTAAAGTACATGGCGTGGTTTAATAAAGGGAAGGTACTGAAAAGCAGAGCAATACATACTGAGGGAATGCTCTAAATGTTGTATTTAACTGCCTAGGTACTGATAACTGAAAATAAAATGATAGAATTTCTTTAATTGTAAAATGCATTAAAAGCTATGTTAAATATACATAAAACAATTTCACTTGTGTGTGATGAAATAATGCACGCTCCTAGAAATATTATGCATCATTTCTCATCATAGAAGAACAGGCCTCTCTATGCTTCTGCATTTTCCACAATTGGGTGGTGCCAGGTGTATTGGTGAGATGGTATATCAGCTCTTTGTTTAGACAGAGGGAGTTCTCAGGTCTTGTTACAGGCTGCTTTAGCTGTCTGATGTATGAGCCCCCGATTTCGGCAACAGGGGTCAAAAATATGTAGGTCAAATTTGACAAGTACCTACCTTTTAAGCCGACAGTGCGGCCTTAAAGACGACTTCCTTTTCAGTTCTAAAACCTTTAAAAAAGACTATCAAATCACTTCCTGTGCACGTGAGGAAAGACATCGTTCCTGCTCTTATTACAGCCAGACTAGACTATGCCAATGTTCTGTATATGGAGGTCACTGCTGGAAGGTTGTATGTCAGTACAACGCATGCTTTTACCCCCGCATGCCATTACAACGCGGGGATTACAACGCAAGTCGTTACAACGACTTGCGTTGGGGGGCGCTGGATAGTGGAATAGTTTAATTTTCTATTCCAACTCCAGTCCCCGTGGATAGTAGGGAAGGTGTTGGATAGAAAATTAAACTATTCCCTATCCAACAGTGCCCTCCAGTGAAAGTCGTTGTAACGACTTTCGTTGTAATCCCCGCGTTGTAATGGTAGTGCGGGGTAATAGTTGCGTCGTAAAGGATGTTTCGCCTGCTGGAACGGCTGCACAAGCTCCAACTGGTGCAGAATGCTGAACATCCCTAAAAAGCAGTCCATCCACAGAGGCTTTAAGGTAGTGCATTAGCTTCCTAACAGGCAAAGAGTTAAATGAAAAGCCTTATGGATTACTCTCAAAGCACTGCACAATGTAGTCCACATTCACCAACAGGAAAGAGCCAACGTTTATGCGCTTCTATCAGCTAACCAGTGCCATTAATGTATTCCTAAATTCATCAAAGCAAGCGCATGGGGGCAGATCTTTCGGGGCGTTGGGCAGGTAGGCTGTGGAATTCCATGCCAAAGCATTTATGGGACATCAAAATGTAATCTGCTTTTAAATCTGGCCTGAGGACTTTGCTTGGGAGGTTATGAGTCTGGCCTTATGGGTGTGGAGGCAGGATGCTGTTACTGCTTTCACCTGGGCGGACATATCCAGTTTGCTGTCGATAATGGTCCCTAGGTTCCGGACATAAAACCTGGGGGGTAGGATTTAGGACAGCTGGCCACCGGATGGAGTTCCATGGAAAGGTGGTTTAGCCGAGTAGCATTACTTCTGTTTTGTCTGTATTTGAGACCGTTGGACTAGATCTAAGAGGATAGTTCTATAATGCATTAGGCAAACTTTTTTCGTTGTGTTTGGGGTTTTGCCCAAGATGGACGGTATGAGTTGTGTGTCATTGGCGTAAGAAAGGATTTCAATGCCATGGGTGCAGATGACGTAGGATAGCGGGGTTATGTAGGTGTTGAAGAGAGTTAGGTGAAGGAGGAGCCTTGACGTACTCTAGAGATGAGTTTTTGGGTTTCAGAGGAGTATGGAGTCAAGTTGACTGACTGGGTTCGGTCCTTCAAGAAAGAGCAGATCTATTGGAGGGCAGATCCTTGAAACCCAGTTTCGAGTAGGTGCTTAACCCCTTTACTGCGGCGGCAATTCCGCCGCAGCGCTAGGGAGGAGGGGGGGGCCGCGCGGCGCTCCCATGCTTGTGACGGAACCGCTCCGTCACGAGCCTCGGGCGCGCTGTGCTTGTGACGGAGCGGTTCCATCAAGGCCCCGCCCGCTCATTAGAACGCGCTGCGCAGGCACGAAATCAGCGCCGCGCAGGTGCTCCGAGCGGGCCGTGACGGAACCGCTCCGTCACCAGCACAGCGCGACCGAGGCTGGTGACGGAGCGGTTCCGTCACCAGCATGGAAGGGGTTAATGAGGATTGGGTGAAATACTGTGTATAATGCTGCCGCTGATAGGTCCATTAGGATGAGGGCCGCTGGTTCTCCTCTATCCAGGATCATGCAGATGTCGTCAGTGACTGCAGTGGGTGTTGTTTCCATGCTGTGGGTGGGTCTGTAACTGGACTGCGTCGGGTTGAGGAGCTGATGGTCAGCAAGGTGGTCAGTGAGAGGTCTGTTGATGGCTTTCTCTAGGGCACTGGCCAGGTAAGGAAGGAGGGAGATCAGTCGGTAGTTAGTGAGATTCGCAGAGGGCAGTGGCCCTGGCATGCTTCCAGGCTACTGGAAGGTGCCTGTGTCACTTTCAGGATGAGAGTGAGGACTTGCCTAATAGGGGTCACTCTTTTTTTTGTTTGAATATTTTTATTAAGTGTTCAGCTTATAGTCACAATACAATGCAATATATTGAGGAGAGTAACAGGTCATCCTTTCGAATCACAGCAATGATCATGTACAGCAGTAGTATTATACATTACATTTTTCTCATAGCACAACCATTAATGCGGAAAGGGAAACAGGAATGCATGGATCAATAACAGTTCCTCACAGTACGTTATACCGAAGAGTGCTTCCCATCTCCACTGAGCAATGGGTTATCAGCTGAAAGAGAGATGGTGCTTAGGAACTGAGTTAGCGGTATTTGTCGCAAAGTCATGGCCCATCATGTGCTGTAATTGTGTGCCCAGTGGGGTGTCAAAGGGTAGGTTGTCGCCTGGATCGGTTACAGATATGGCTCAAGTCACATGAGCGTATCAATTAAGGCCCAGCATCATGCGCATGTGGCAATTCCGCTTTTCACCTATCTTGCTTAGAAGACCCGTTATGTGGAGTGGCCCCTCAAATTTAGGTGCGAGTATTGCGAACCAATTAAGGAACAAACGTGATACATTCAACGCTACGGTCTTCAAATATTTTAACTAACGTGTCCGCGAAGGAGCTTGTCGGGACACCACTAACTCGGTCAACTGGGGCGGAGAACGAATATATAGGTTAATAATGAAAATGATCTATAACAATAAAAGGGAAAGAAAGAAAATAAGAGCATTATTCTGGGGGAAGTCAATAAGGTGGGTAGGCAGGTAATTTGGTCATACGTGTCGATAGGTGTTGTTATTGCCCCCAGGTATGAGGGTTGCAATGTGGGGGTGGGTGGGTATAACTGTAATGCGTGTATTGTAGAGTATTGGCATCTGGTCTCTTGCATAGGGGGCGGGTCAGATCCACTCATTGGTGACGTGCGGTCAGTATATTGTGTCGCGAGCATGACATTCCACTGGCGGTTGAGACCAAGACCCCCCTCCCAAGTGTACCACCCTCCCTCTCGTCCGTCATGCCAATGACGTCCAGCAAAACAGGCGCCTAGGTGATTCCCTGTTGAAGGCAAGCTTGGTGAAAGGAGCTTAGAATATCATCCCAGGGTTGCGCTATTGGAATGGCCCTCAGTCCCGCTGTCTCCTCCCTGCGTAGGGTTGCACCTTCCGCCACCGCCCAGTTGTTAAAAGAGGTACACCAATGCTGAATGTGCGGTGGGTCCTTGCTCTTCCAGTGCCTGGTGATGAGCCTCTTGGCGGTGACAAGCCCCAGATCCCAAAACCTAGCATGAACTTTATGTTTCGTTCTTTTAAATAAGCCAAGCAAACACACCTCCCATGTTTGTGGCAGCTCCGCGCCAGCCCCCTGTGCTAATAGAGATGTTATGCTGTGCCAGTACGTCAGCAGCCCAGGACAGGCCCAGAGCATATGCTGCAGGTTCGCGTTCACTAGTGAGCATCGTGGGCACATTGACGTGTCAATTGCGAAATATTGGTTAATTTTGTCAGGTGACAAATATGCTCTGTGCATTATATAAAATTGGATGAAGCGCGAGTTGCGTGGGATATTAGTAGGCCGTTCCAGTATCCTTTCCCATTCCTTGTTCGTCCAATCTCTGCCCCTGTCTGCTGCCCATTTGTCCCTCAGTGACTGGAGGGTGCAAGCCGTGTGTGACAACAGTGCTTGCGCTAACCAATGGATCACATGGGATCCATTCCCCATGACATGCAAGTATTGTACTAGTAAATGTGTCTGCGGTTCCTCAGTCATATCTCCCCAAGCGTATCAATGATGTATGCAAGAGAAATTGCCCTGCTGGTAAGTCAGTGGTCGCCGCTATTCTATCGAATGGGAGCAGGGCGCCTTCTGTGTACAGCTCAGCCATTGTTTCTATCCCGGCCTGCACCCATCGTTCCAGAGTAGACGCAGTTATTATCTCTCCATCTCTGGGAGTGCCCAGCAGAGGGAGTGCAGGGGCATAGGGCGTCACCTTTCGTGTGAGCCGCAAGCTACGTGTATAGCACTTGTGGGCCACTGCTAAATGCAATTGTGTCGGGCGAGGCATTTTGGCTAGGGGATGAAACAGAGCAAGGATCTGTGTATGGGTCAGGGTTGAGGCGCCGGAGGTGGTGTCAGTCAGGCACTTCCCACTCAGCCATCCAGCCACCCACTCCAATTGTGCTGCCAGGTAGTACAGTTCCTGATTGGGAACCGCCAGACCCCCCGCTGCTACCGGAGCGTAAAGTTTCATCAGCGCTACTCGGGGTCTACCGGCGCTCCAAATGAGAGCTCTGACCATGGATTCCAATTCACGAAAAATGCGGTTCGGGACGTATATTGGTATGTTGGAATAATAGTATAGTAGCCTCGGTAGTACAATCGTTTTCGTGAGGGTTACTCGGCTGGGGACATTGAGGGGGAGTGTTTTCCAAAAGGTCATTTGTGCTTGCAGGGAGGAAATGGCCCTGACCAGGTTACCCTCCAACACATCCGCGGGGGACCGGTAAATATGGATGCCTAAATATCTGAACGTGGTAGAGTGCCAGGCTAGCTGTACTCCGCCCAGTCGCACCTCGCATTCTGGCATGTCCGGGCTGAAGGAGTACACCCCGGATGTACCCCAGTTAACCCTGAGTCCTGAAAGGGCCGCAAAGGTGCAAAAGGTGTTCGTTAGTGCCTGTGGCACATGAGTGAGATCTTTAATGTATAGAAGCAGGTCGTCTGCATATAAGGAGACCGCATGGATATCGTCCACCAAGGGAATACCCCAATCCGCACTCTGCCCTCTTAGTGATTCTGCCAGTGGCTCCATTGCCAATGAGAAGAGCAACAGTGACAGGGGACAACCCTGCCTTGTGCCTCTCCGAACTCTGATGGTTTCGGACAATAGGCCGCCGGTACGGACCCGCACTGTGGGTGTCTGATACAGCAAGTTGACCATATCTATAAAGGCGTCCCCCAGCTCATACTTCTGTAATACCGCCCTGAGGTAAGGCCATTCCACCGAATCAAAGGCTTTTTCTAAATCAAGCACTAGGCACCCCGACCTTGGCCACTGCTGTACTGCATACTCTTGTACTCTAAATAGTCGGCGGATATTGTGTGAGGTGCTCCGCATGGGCACAAAACCATTCTGGTCGACATGTACTAGTGTGGGTACGAAGGGGGCTAGTCTCTGCGCCAAGGTGGACGTCAATATTTTATAGTCAGTATTTAGAAGAGCAAGAGGTCGGTACGAGCCCAATTGCTTTCCATCCCTGCCTGGTTTTAGGAGGGAGATAAGGGTGGCCTCATTGAGCGTGGGTGGGAGGGAGGAGTCCTCTATTGCCGATTCATACATCCGGATCAACTCCGGGATCAGCAGGTCCGAGTAAGCCTTATAAAACTCCGCTGGCAATCCATCCGGTCCTGGGGACTTGCCATTGGAGAGCGCAGTTATGACCACGCGGAGCTCCTCAGGTGTTAGAGGGGCTTCCAAGTCTCCGCGCTGGGCCTCCCCCAGTGATGGCAAGGGTATATCTGCAAGATATTCGGCATTGTCCAGAAGGGGAGTCTGCAGTTGGGAACGATACAGCGCAGCGTAATGAGCGGTAAAAGCTTTGTGTATCTCGCTTTGCGTATATAGCATGTCGCCCTGGCTGTTATGTATCGCCGTTACCGGCATTGTTCGGTCTTCTCAGCTAATCAGCCAAGCCAGTAGCTTGCCAGGCTTATCACCCATGCTGGGAGTGCGGCCGAGTGGGCCACATAGTTGAGGCAGCGTAGCCTTTCCAGCAATCGCTCATGCTCCGCCTGAACCTCTAACACGCTCTCCTCCCCGGTCTCATTCGCCTCCTGTTCTGTCTGTATGAGGGTAACCTGAATCCGCGTTAGATGTTTTTCTAGTTGTCTCTGTAAATTAGCCTGCGTACCTAAGCAGTGGCCCCTTATCACAATTGGAATGCGTCCCATTCTATTTGGGGGCAGATGCCGTGCCTGTGTTGTCCTCAAAGTAGTGTACGATTTGCGCAGCTAGAGAATCCCGAAATGGGGCGTCAAGAAGCAAATCTGGTTGCAGTCTCCAGGTGGGGATAGGGGTGTGTGTGTGTGTCCACGCAAGGTCCAAGACATGTGGGTTGTGATCTGAGTGTGTACGGCCCATATAATAGGCGTCAGTTACGTGTGGGAGTAAGTCACTAGTCAACATGTATCTGTCCAGTCGTACGTGCAGATCGTGGGCGCCTGAATAGAACGAATATATCCTAACATCGGGATTGCGACTCTGCCATGCGTCACGCCGATCCCATTGTGTGGCCCAGGTTGTAAGGATTTTCATGGCTCCCAACATGGGTGCACCTGGCAGCGGCGGAAAGGAGCGGTCCAACGTGGCGACCAGGATGCAATTATAATCGCCACCTAATAACCAGGGGAGCCCATGACAGGGGGATAGGACTGCAGAGATTTGTGCAAGGAACCCCTGTTGGTCTGTGTTGGGGGCGTATACCGATGCCAGTACTATGGGGCGCCCATCCAGCCGCCCTCTCGCTACCACAAGTCTACCTTCCTTGTCAATGTGAGAGTGTTCCACCTCAAAGGGAGTCCCCGACTTCACCCATATCAATGCGCCGTGGGCATAGGAGGAATAACCCGTGGCGTAGAGATGCCCACGTTTCATTTAAGTGGGTCTCTTGTAGGAGCGCGATTTGGACACGATGTCGTTTCAAGTAAGAATAAATTAGATATCTACGTGAGGGTGTATGCATACCACGTACATTCCAGGTACAGAATTTGATCGCCGCCATTACGTTTGTTTAGGTGATCCCCACCCCCCTCCTCTCCGATGTCGCCATGCCACTCGCAAGGACATTGCCACCCAGGAGTCCCCACAGTTGTACACCAATGACATTGTTATGATTACCTGCAATGTAAGGATAAGGACACAATAAATCAACAAACGATCCAGACAGCTCCATAAACCTGAATAATAATCATGGGGAATAATACCTAAAGGTCGGCTGCAAAACGTGCAGACGTCCAAACACTCTATCGAGATAGTCAACATTCAGTTCTAGGGGGGTTGCTGCTTGCCGAGCAAGGTCGAGGTGTCATAACCAATGGGTAAATGATATTGTATATCCTCCCTCCCGGGGAGTAACTATCGAACACAGTGGTGTGTCATGTGGTAATTCTTACAACATGGTAGTCTGCATGGTAGTCTGCATGCACTCCACCCCCAGTGTGGCAGCCGCTAGCATAGGCGATGCAGTCCCTGTAAGCCTATCGGGCCAGAGGATCAGCCAGTCAGTCCCTGCCGGCTGGAGCAGTTACCTGTCCCTGGCCGCCAGGATTCCTGCCAGCTGCCATACAGTCAGGATCAGTACTCACTGTGTCTCCCGGCTGGTAGCCAAGTGTCCCAGAAGCGGCCCCTCCTTATGATGACCCGGTACCAACGATCAGCTGGAGTTAGATGTGGCCGGCTCTTTCAGCCCTCCCGCTAGGTGCCCAGAGCAGGCACAAAAGTGAAGGGGAGGAGGAGTTCGACTTGGTTTTTCAGCCGAACAGATCCACCGTTTGCGGCGTGACATCCGGTAATTCTGAGGAAATCTGAGAGTCCGGTAGTCCATAAATTGCCTCACCGTCACTGGGCAGGGCCCGAGGGCTGGTGGTCGGCATCGATTGTGCAGTCGGCGAATGGCTGATTTCCGCAACTATACGTAAGGCATCCTGTTGCTCCTGGTGCATGACGTCCTCAGGTGGTCCGGCACCCATCTGTGTTTGGTCTTCTGAAACCGGCAACAATCTATTCTGGCGTCTCCTCCTCGGACCTCGGTTCCGTTTCAGATTAGAAGTTTCTGCAAGTCGTCGGGGAGCCTTATCTGTGCCACTGTCCAACCATGCCTCCACTTCTTCTGAGCTTGTTAAAAAGTGCGTTTTATCATGTGCCACCACACGGAGTTTAGCAGGGAACAAGAGAGAATATTTGAGACCAAGATGGCGTAATCGTTGTTTCACCGCCAGGAAAGAGTGTCTTTGGCGCTGCACCTGGACCATGTAGTCAGGAAAAAACATAATTTTGCTGTTGTCGATCTGGATGTCGTGAAGTTTACATGTTTCTCTCAGGATGGAGTCCCGGTCTCTGTAATTCAGAATGCGGAGGAGGAGTGGTCGGGGATTAGAGCCTGTTGGAAGAGGTCTCGTTGGTACTCGGTGTGCCCGTTCCACCACAAAGTGGGGCGATAATGTTCCCTCTGGTAACAACGTACACAACCAGTCCTCCATGTGCGTCGTGGGATCCTTCCCTTCCCATCGTTCCGGCAGTCCCACTATCCGCACGTTGTTCCGTCTCGCCCGTCCTTCTGCATCCTCCGCCCGATCCTCCAGAAACTCGACTCTGTTGAGAAGTTCCCTCATTAATTTGTCCATCTTGCCCCGCAGTTTCACTCCTCCGGAGCCAGTGCGCGTCCTGGTGCCTCCAGACATGGGCAGTGCCAAAGGTGCGTGCGTTATATCCGTGAGCACAGTGTCTGATAGCGCAGACAATACCAGGCTTAGTCCCAAAAAGTGCGGACAGGGAAGCGCTTGTATGTGGGGGATGGGCTGGGATATGGGTGGCGTCTGGGTTTTTTTCTTGTTTTGCTTTTGTTCTTGTTAGTTGCTTATTACAATGTCCCGTGTCCACTGAAGGGCAGCAAGGTATGTTCTGGTGAGTGAGGGCGAAACTTCCACTATCAGAGATTGTCCGCTGGGACGTCTCGGGCCAATCCGCTGTTCTCCGCGCAGCGTGCCCGGTATCTTCTCCAAGTCCGTATCGCCGGTGCTTCCTGTGGCGCAGCACTAGCAATCACTGCGCCGTGCGCTTGATCCCGGTGAACCTTCCCCCGGTCTCATGCGTCCACCAGCAGTTGTGCCTCGTGAGTGTCCTGGACGCCGCAATTCGATGTATTCCCTAGGCAAGGCCCGGTTGCTGCGTGGTACAGACCTTCACGGAGGCAATCCCAGTGCGTCGCAAGGTCTAGGTCGTCAGCCGCCCCCAGTTGCAGCCACTGTTTCCGCCCACCACAGTAGATATTCCACCATCAGCTACGGGTCCCCAGCAGCGCACTCACGGTCCAGGGGCTTAGCAACTTCGCCCTGCAGCTGCTCCACACTGTTCTGCCGGCGCCACCTGCAAGGCCGATGGTCGCGTCTCCAGCTAGATGTCGCTCGCTGGAGTTGTGTTGTTGGCGCACCACTCGTGTTTCCCGGCCGGGAAACAGTTATCGGTTACTCATGTGGGTGCGGTTCTCGTTTAGAGGGCTGCACGTCGGGGCCTCGGTGTCCCGACCCGTTTCCGCCGCCTCTGTCACTCGCGCCAGGCCTCGCTTCGCGGCCCTGTTCTTCGTCGCAAGCCCTGGGTTTGCGTAGTTCCTGCCGCCGACGCGGCCCTCAGGAGTGCGGCTGCCGTCGGACTGGAGGTCCCGGTGCGGCCAGAGGTCACCCAGCAGCGTGAAATTCGGCAGGGCGACAGCCGGTGGGTCTGGGCTGCAGTTGCCGGAGTATGGACCGGCTGTGGTCAGTATTCACAGAGAATTATCCCGGGGAAGGGGAGCTCACATCGGAGCTCTACCCAGAGACGTCCGACCTCGCTGCGTGCATAGCCACGCCCCGTCTTAATAGGGGCCACTCTTGATGAAGGAGTGGTGGAGTAGGGGTCTGTAGGCGCCCAGAGTGTATGGACTTTATGACCGCGGAGATTTCATCTGGGGTGATGGTGTACTATGTGGTCTGTATATCAACTTGTGTTTGTATTCTTGTTGTTTTATTGCATATAAAGGGGGCCATGATGTCTGCAAACATGATGATCCAGTTTCTGAAGTTCTTGATATCATACGTTACGTTGCTTGGATAGCTCCGGGTGACTTCTGAAGAAGGCGAAAGCCTAGTCCTCCTCTGCAATATTTTTCCAGCAGTGGCATCCAGCCCTGAGATGTTAGGAATTTTATGGTCCAGGATGGTGATGCTGATGAGGGTGTGGTCAGCCCAGGTGCCAGGTGTTGCTTTGCTGTGATGTTACATAGAGTGGAGAAGATAGAGTCCAGGAGGTGTCTGGTGGCATTGATGAACCTATGATGTGCTGGGCGAGGCTGAGGTTTCTGAGGCTTTCGAGGAGGGTAGTCAACTTGGGGTCAGTGCAGTCTTCTGAATGAAAGTTCAGTGTCCGAGAAGGATATATGTAATCGAGTCGATGATGCGGGGCACAGTGAAGTCCATGAGGTAGCAGACCAAGTTGGGTTGGGATTCTGATTGACTGCATATTAATGTTCCACAGAGGGTAAGGCTGGCTGTGATTTGCAGCTGGAAGGTGAGGTGCTTCATGTAGTTAGCTGCAGTGTCCGCGGAGGTGGTGCAGCTTAAGGTGCCTTGAAAATAAAATGATCTTGTAGCCATCTGGAGTATCTAAGGCAATGTCTGGTGCAGAGGCTGGTTTCAGCCATGCTTCAGTGAGGAAGGTCTGGAGTTCAGTCGTGCTGCAGGCCCCAGACGTTCGTGGTTTGGTGCTAAGTAATCAGGTGTTGAGGAGCATGCACGTGAGTGTGTATGGGTGGCAGTTGAAGTGCACTTGAGAGGTGCTGGGTGCTGTGGGTGCAGGAGTGGTGAGAACGCAAGAAGGCTGAGTGCAACAGAATATGCAGGAGGTACAGGTGAACGCTTCTTCCATTTTGTACGGCATGATGCGGCAGCAGTGCAGTGGGCAGTACCTGGGGTCGAGGGCATGGAGGGATGAGGCTAGGTAGAGGTGGGTCTGTGTAGGCCCCCATGGTCCTGACACTGGGAATGGTCCAGGCATGGACGAGTGTGGAGAGGTGTGCAGTTGGCATGTCCACTGCACATGAGGTGGAGAGCACCTGCCAAGTTTGTGGGAGTGCGGAAGGCGGGAAATGGACAAATGCAAACGAGCTGGAGGAGTGATAAGGAGGAGGGGGCAAAGGAGCAGTAAAAAGAGACATTGTGGTGGCGATAGGGGCTTGTAAATAGGCCCCTAAATATCATCTGAAAAAAATATCATATCCTTACTACTGTGTCCAAAAAAATCACCTCATTGTAGTTAATAATGTAATTTTTGCACCCAACGCAACTGTTGCAAAGAAAGTTCCTTTGTAAGCACGATGCAGAATTTACCAGTTCATGTAGTATCCTTCTATATTCTTTATTCCATATAGTTACACATATGCTGCGTGAGGAAGTAGTATGTATGATGTAGATGTGAATACGACACTCCAACAGGAGCAAGGAATTGTCTACTCTGCCTCAGGACCTCTATTGACTCACTCAGCCAACATCCAACACTTAACTCAATTCACGCATCATCACTCAAACAGGCTTGTGATATTGAATATAGGGCATAGTGCAACACATCCCCTTTCCTTATAAGGACAGCAAAGATGCAGATGTAAAAGGGATGATATTTTTGTAAACTATATTTATAACAGATGCTTTTTGGCATACGACTCTTATGAAATGAGAGTGAACAAATGAAATATGGGAGAAATACTGGGGGATGTCTATGTCTAAAAAGTAAGGTGAGAGTGCCTAGGTTTGAGTGGTGTCATCAAAGTAAAGCACTGTGTACCCATTATTCGAATTTTAACTATTCAATACTGCGTAAAACAACTGCCATGTTTATCAACCTGCAGCCATTTCGCATACCGGTGATATATTAAGATGTTTGAGTTCTCTCATATATCTGGTGTACACAGGCCCCATTTTCGTGTTTGGCAGGACAGAGTGAAAATCCTCAATGAACCTACCTTAGCATCTGAGATCTTCACTCTTGTATGATTCTTCAAAGTCTTTTTGCACTATTCTGATGAAAAAAACCTCTACACCTGTTAGTTTCTTCACCTAAAGTTTCAGTTTCTGCCTCGTGTATACTGCTTTTGCTCT
Source organism: Lissotriton helveticus (assembly GCF_964261635.1). Lineage (NCBI taxonomy): Eukaryota > Metazoa > Chordata > Amphibia > Caudata > Salamandridae > Lissotriton > Lissotriton helveticus. Next base: position 273,370,252 of record NC_136062.1, read on the forward strand.
CTATGTAAAGAAACGTGTAAAAGTTGGGGACATTCCGGGAGGGATTAGCATTAAATGCTAAACTGCTTAGTGAGTGAATCTCAGGATGTCTACTCGGCAAGATTGCTATTTTTGCTTACCGTTGAATAATAAACGTGTTTTAGATTTTTTAATTTGGCTCGCAGCTATTGTTTTCTATCACGGTACTATTATTGAAGAAGGGAACTGAAACCAGGCAACTGATGAGAAACAGGCTCTTTCCTTCATAAATTCAGACTTCTAATGGTCATTACTTAACATGCTATGACCAACTGGGGATTGTAAAGTTTTGATAAATGCCCAGATTGTGCATGACGAATACTAATTTACAAGTGGTAATATTTTAATGCTGCGTTCCCTACAAAATAGTTTGTTTACATGCCTTATATCTTGCCCCATAATTAGTATTTTGCTGGTGTTTGCTGTTACATGGGGGGGGGGGGGTCCTTATGTCCACTAAAATGAAACAATTCAATGAAAGAAAACAAAATCAATGAAGCTGAGCATGGCTAAATGATAAGCGAGGAGGTCGCGCTGTGGAGAGTTCAAGATGTATTCCTGTGACAACAGTGGCCCCTATAATTGGGGCAAAATATACGGGTCCGCAAGTAGCATGTAGTGTGCTACTTGCCAAAAAGCACTTCAGCACCTCATCGGGGGTGGCAAGCGCTATATAAATTCAAACCTTTTCCTCTACTATCTCCCCACTATTGTTCTCAATCCAAATAACAGACTAACATATCCACCGCTCAAATTCATTTTATATTTCACTATAATAATTCACTAATAATCCTTTTTGGGTTCCAGAGTAGCGAGCTAACTGACGAAAAAATGCTTTGAAGCCTTGTCAGGGGTAGTAAGCACTTTATAAATCAGTGCAATTACAATAAAATACATTGAAGAATGTGGCTTTTGTTGTGATCTGATCTGTTTTTGAGAATTACGAACTCATACACTCACATCAATACCCAGCAATAGATAACACCATGTTTATTTGACTGATCATTTCAAATCCATACATATTTTAATAACCAATCCGTAATGCTTGTGAATGTATTAACGGCACCTTAGTCACATACACATTCCAGAGAGTTGCCGCAACAATCATGCATATATTGTGTTCCGATCTTCTAAATTTCGGGTTTGTTCATCATGAGGGCAAAGTGTACTATGTGTATGTGACATAATGGTTAATCTTATGTATCCATCTTCCAACCTTTGACATGAGGCACTATTTGAAGCAAGTGTTCCCCAATATCACAGAAAGTGCACAATCAGATGCACCATCACAATGATGCTTGGCACAACATTAAAGGACGTACTGCCATGTTACCACATTTTGTTGATGCCGAGTGATGATTAACCCCTTCCATGCTCATGACGAGCTCAGCTCGACATGCAGTACACTGGTCGTGTGCTTATGACGAGCTGACCTTGTCATGAACAATGGTAAATCTGGGCATGCAGCACAGGAGGGGAATTGCCTTAGCATTGAAGGTGTTAAGCACGCACCCGACCCGAAGAGTATACACAGTACATGTAACTCAACGGATATTGGTATATTTTCATTGCATTCAGCATTCACCTTGTGTGTGGACATTCATGATACTCTCCAAAACACTGACAGCAGTGACTCATTTGGCCTCCCCCTGATGGATCTCTCCACAGCCATTAACGAGGAGAATCATCAAACCCTGCTCAACATCCTTACTTAAAGAATGGGCTTTTATGCATTCCCTTTCGTTGGCATGAACAATGGACCCCAACCCAACCAGATGAGACCTTCAGATCAGAGTCTATGCTTGTGTTACATGGAGTCCATCAAGAATCCATTGCATTTCCATATTCTCTATATGAATCCCTGAGAGCCTATCTAGTTGACACGACCATCAAGACCCATCAGAAGGAAGACGACAGCTATTACTATTGTAAAATCACACCAGGAAATGGCAACACCCAGTTCAAAGATTGACTCACCTCCATCCGTGCCTGGATGCCTAAGGAATATTAAAGGTTAACACCTTGAAGAGTTTGTGCTAATCGCTAGTGAAAACCAACAGTAGCATGTGCATGACTGGTACTCTGCCTTGAACATTGATGGCTTGGTCCCCAGGATTCCACATCAGCATCACTTTCAGCTTCATAATGCACATCTTAAAAAACATAAAAGCCTCCTGGTAGCAACTCATCATGCTCCATAATGGGACAACATTTCTACCTGGAGTTGACTTCAGAATACCCCTACAGGCCCTGGTCCTATCTCACCTCAGTGGAGGTAAGACTTTGCTCACTGGCATCCCAAAATCACATCCCCATTCCATGCAGTGAAATGTCATTCAAGCAGCTATCTGAGTAACCTAGGGTCTCAGAAAGGTTGGCAAAATCTCCCCCTCCCACATATTTTAAAAGAATGGACAGGAGGAAAGAAAGCATGGTGTAGCATACAGATGGTCAAAAATATGAAAAGAAACGAACGAATGAAAGGAAAGAATGAAAACAAAATGCAGTCAATAAACAAAGGAATACACAAAGAAAGGAAGAACGAATCAATGACCAGAATTTAGTCATCTCATTTCTCTCCGGTTCGAATCTTTGATTCTATCTCTTCACTCCCTCAATCATATGTCAGTCTTCAATTTTGTGCCTAATCTGATGATCTGTTCAGGAGCTGCAGGATAGCAGAAAGAGTTTGTGGGGTGAGAAGGGTGATAAACGTGAATCTGAGAGAGAAAGGTAGGACCGAAGAAGCGATTCAGATAAGAGAGTGCATGGGGACCGTAATGGAGATGAGAGAAGCTAGGAATTAGAATTGATTGAATCTGACAAAGGTGGAGATGAGAGGAAAATAGACTGAATTTACAGTGATATTGGATGAGACTGGGATGGACATTCTATGCATTATGTTGGCATCTCCCAAGGCTGACTCTTGTGGCATACTGTTAAGATGGTCCTGGTTGGGATACTGACAGCAATCTTAGCAGTATATTGGCTCTGGCATAAGATGGCCCACCTTTACATGTTCTAGTACTTCTACAAACTATGGTGGCACTAGCTTAAAGCGATAGTCCCTGGGATATTGCAGGTAATTTAGGCATTATTGGTATCCAGGCATTAACATGACTTTGATTGACATATTGTGGGAATTCTTGCCATCATGTTGGCCGTGTATCAGATGGCTCTGTTAACATCTTTGCCGTTATTGTTGCAATTGTTGATACCGTGGCCTCCCACGGTCTTTACATGGGTATTTTGGTCAGGTTCTGTCCAAGTGGGCTTACAAGTGAGTAATTGATGAAAATACCAAGCTGGTATTTGGGGAAAAACAGTGGATTTATTCAAAATAAAAAACTGGTACTTTGGTGAGAAAACGTTATTTTAAATATATATATACGGTTTTGTTTTGAGTGGTATATTTACACAATAGGAAACGTTTGCACCTGGGAACTGTGTAGGCACAAGTATTACATTTAAGTATTATATTTAAAGTGTTTTTTTTTAAAGAATGTTTCATGTTGAGCTGAGGACACTTTTTTAATTTGGTTTACTGAGTATCTTAATAAATGACATCAACCAATACACATACAATAAACGAGAAAAAGTACATGCGTAATACATTAGACATTACAAAAGTAATTTAAACTTCCTAAAAAATAAAATCAGAGAATTACAAATATGTGAACACGTACAGGTTAATAGAAAAGACGCCATTTGATTATCATTCATTGAATCCAACCATTACAGTGATTTCATTAAACACCCACAGAGAAAATATAAACAACGTTACAATAAACAAGAATATGAATTAAACAAGATCCAGTAACTTCAGCACAGAATCAACAGGAGAGACTCTAAACAGATATATCCCACTTTATGGATTGTTTTTTGCATAGGAATATTATCAAAATAAATTCACGTTAACACATAATTGCCACTATAGAAACTTTAAAATAGGGCTTCTTAGTTGAGGCTTTGAGGTCACCTTAAAATAAAAGCTTCTTAACAAAATGTATCAATTTCTACTTGAAACAGAGTGGACAGATAGAAGATTGATAGATTGTCAACAAAATCAGATGTAAATTGTAATGTTGACAACCAACGAGGGTGAGAGCAACTGAGGTGAGCGCAGCCCACAGATCTATACATCCTCCTCTCATTGGATAACTCATCAAAGGGTCAGCCAGTGAGAACATCAGGTAGCGACAGAACATGAATCAGCCACTTGCACCTCTTCTATCACCACGGCCTGCCTCCTCCTGTCTTTTATACCTGCACCTGGCCTTCCATCTAACTCCTGGGGTGTTAGCTCTCTGCGTCCGCCCTCTGAGCCCTGGCCCACTCCATGTAGTTGATACGCACTCTCAAGTCTCAAAGGCAGAAAGTGGCAGCCGGCAGCTCCCCGTCTCCTGAACAATCAGTAGTCCTTGCACCACGTGGCTTCCTGGTCCTGAGGTATACAACTCCTTGCTCCCGTCATCTGCACTTGCTGCCATGGGCAAAGAAGGAAGAAAACACTGAACCAGGAGCAAAGGACACCAAGATGGGATTACTGCTGGCATCCAGGAGGTAAGCTGGGAGGGTGACACAGCCTGTGAGACAAAATCTGTGCATGTGTGAATGAGCTATCCTGTGTGTACCTGCTTGCCTATTGCTGGAAGGGTCTGGCTGGAAGATTAATGGAAATTTTGTGCAACAATATTTTGGCTATTCCTGGCATATCAGTGGCCACACTAGGTGTATCGTCGGGATTCTTGGCAACACTCTCGCTCTCTCTGGCATAATGGTGACATATCCTTGACATCTATTGAGCATCCTTGCTGATATTCTGATTATCCTTAACATAACATTGACCTATCCTTTAAATACAGTGAGAACCTTTAGAAACATACTGACCATTCCTGGCATAACAGTGTCCCATTCTGGACATATAGATGGCTTTCTTGGCAACATTCTAGCTATCTCTGCCATAACCATGGAACGTTCTTGACATACAATTATTTTCATATTTCACAATACTAATTAAACACTAATCCTTTATGGGTTCCGGAGTAGCGTGCTATTAGCTGAAAAAGCGCTTCAACTCCCCATCAGGGGTAACAAGCGCTATATAAATTCAAACCTCTTTTCCCTCTTCTATCCTTCCGCTATCCTTCTGAATCCAAATAACTGACTAACCTATCCACAATTCAAATTACTTTTATATTTCATTATACTAATTCAACACTAATCCTTTATTGGTTCCGGAGTAGCGTGCTACTTGCCGAAAAAGCGCTTCGACCCTTCGTTAAGGGTAATAAGTGCTATTTAAATGCAATTACAATACAACACAATACTTTTGGCATGACTGGTTACATTCTGACGTAAAGGTGTGACTCACCTTATGTCTGTTGACATAAAAAGAGCATTCTTAGAAACATTCTAGCTGTCCCTGGTGTAAATACTGGATCATCCCTCACTGAGTGTGATAGTATCGCTATCCATGGCACGCCAATAGCCCATACGTGATATATACTGATGCTTCTTGGCAACACTTTGACTGTCCTTGGCATAATGGTGGCCCATCTAGGCGATACAGTGTGCATCTCAGCAAACATTTTGAGTCCCTGACAAATTAGTGGTCCATCCTTGACATAACGTGGATACTTTTGACCACATCCTCTAGCATAATAGTGGCCCTTCCTTTAATATATTGTCGGCATTCTTGATATAATTGTGGCTGTAGGCTACGTAACGGTGACACTCTCACAGTAGTGCTCATCCTCGACTTAGTTGTGGCCATTCCTAACATCATTCTAATTATCCCTTGTATAGTAGTGGTTAAAATGCCTACCACATGATGAACATCCCTAGTATTTTATGCTAAACTTACATGACATAAAAGACACACTCTCTCTATGTGTGAGTGTAATATATGTGAGTGATTGGTGAAAATGACAAGCTGTATTTGGGTAACAAACGTTTATGTACTAAAAATGAAAGAGGCATTTCAGGACATACAAAGTGATTTTTTTTTTTTAAAGAAAGGGCAGGCTTCTGTTCCAGGGAATTGTGCTTATATGTCCAAACTTCCACTTTTTGTTGCAGGGCATAATATTTCAGAAAATTATGTTTTGGAAAACATTCTTCATTAGGACAAAGTATTTAAGGTTGATAACTGAGTTTAGTATGGTTTAAAGGACCCCCTAGGGAAATTGTTCGGCCTTTAGATAGTTTAAAATAAGGAATCTTCACCTTTAGGTTAAAGTAGGGGATCTTGGTGGACAAAAGTGCTCCAGGTAAGATCAGGCCGACTGCATGCATATCTACTGCAGGGGCTATTGGCACCGGTAGGGTATCACCGCCTTATCCTGACTCTGAACCCATGCTTACAAAAACAAAGAGATATTTATGAAAATCATTATGTTTTGCTGGTTTGAGCACCTTTTCTAAATGAAGATTTAGTACAGCTGTTTTATTGTTACCTTCTCTAGGTATGTTACCTTAAATAAACCCCTACGTGCGAAGCACAGGGACACACATGATGAATGTGCTTCTGTAGCCTGATCAGTCCCTGCTCTTAAGGGCTTGCTTCGGTCACCTCGAGGTTCAAGCCTGCAAGAAATTCCTCACTGCAGGATCTATTTAGAAGATCCATGATAGACTGACTGCCATCCTTGTTAAATACGGATGCAAAGCTTCCATTCAGGCCTCCCCCTTGCCCGTCCTCCACGTGGAAGCCATTCATGACATCCTGGACAAACTTGAGTTCTTCAGCGATCTCTTTACCTAGAGATTCGAACTGGGAATTCAGCTCAGTGTACTTTGCAGTAACATTTGTGACGTTCGAACCCACAGTCGTGATGTCATCTTGCAGATGTTTCTTCATTGACTCCACTTTACGGAACTCATACCGGAGTTGCGATAGCTCATGCCGGACGTTCTCATTCTCCTCTTTGTACCAGGCTTCCTTCTCGTTATATATTGAAATCAAAGCATCAATATCTTCCTGCAAGGAGTCGTGAGACACGGCAAGCATCCCGTAGCTTGATTCCATCTGGGTTATGTCTTCCACCACATGGGCAAACCGTTCAAAGTTGATGTAGGTGTTGTTGGGCGGCATGCTCGAGTGGCTTTTGATGGTGTACTCCTTCAATCGCTTGATCTTTAGCTGTCGTTGCACAAACCTTTTACTTTCAGTGACTTTGGTTTCTTCTTTTGACTGATGAGTCTTCAGACAGAAGAATAGGTTATTATTCACAGTGTCGATAAGCGATCGGGTTAGCACAAACTCAACTCCATGCTTGGACAGGGGTGCACAGCGAGCTGCTGTTTAAAGGATCTGGCACCGCTTTGCTTCTCTGCCGCTGTATTCATGCATTGTTATCCAAATTAACGTGATCAGCAGGGAACGCTTACATATGGCAAATGTAAGTACAAGCTGCAACTATGCGCTGCTTATCCTCCAAATACCAATCGTAAGCGTGTAAGTTAGTACACACTCCAAACTTCCATTTAAGTGTTTACCTACAGTGTTGCTGTAGGTAAAACCAGTTATTGTTAATACAATAGGATGCATCCCAAAATGTTACATGAAAATGTTGGTCACACTCGCTACAAAATCCCTTATAAGACCTGCCAAGTACATCAAAATGTGATTTTTAATCAGGAGGGTATTATAAAACAGCATGTGAATCAAACAAACACACGGAAACAATAAATGTTTATAATTAAAATGGCCGCTACTAAAATATGTTCTGGTAGTAGTTCAAAGTTATAAAACGAGTCTGGATTTGGGAATGTCTTGGTCCTAGTGTAATGCACACCCCACAACATGCATTTATATAAAGCAAACAAAGACAAACAGCAAAAACAAAGGCAACACAGAAATCAGAAAGCAGCAAGTTTGTGTCCTCACAATAACGCTTACCGTGATCCATGGATGAGAAAGGGCTTCCCGGATTGAGAGTCGTTTTCTGCAGACGAAAAAAAATAATAGACTTTCTGAAATTCTAAGTCTTTGAGGTTCTGTGAGACAAATACAAAAAACCCTAATGTGGTTTCTGCAAACCTGTAAACTGTGAATGGCTGTATAATATAAAACCCCAACAGGCAATTTCTAAGGCATGCAGATCTGATATAACTGGAGTCACTGATTTAAACAGCATGACAGTCAACTTGGACACAAAGCAGACGTTCCTGCCTGAAGAAAGATAGATCTTTGGACAAGATGTGGCCAAAAACAACCACATGATGGACACTGATAGGACACAACTCCCATTCAACTGTGAATATCTATATCAATTTGGTTGCAAAACAGGAGAAACCAGCTATGCGGAGAGGAAGAGTTTTAACTGGAAACAGTGGTGCGTTTGGATGGCTGCTGATCAATTCTTGTTAAACTTCACTGAGTCACAAGATGCAAATTTGCACTTGTAAATGGATCCTCTCACATTGAAAATGATTTTAATGAAAACACATGGGCTTACAGGAGGTGGCGTGTGCACATTCCAAAATGGGAAGACCTTACATAGCTGGTAAACAGGGTTGTGGGTATATGCAAACCCTTTGCAGGTATATTCTCATCCTGAAAAGATTCAGAGATTAAGGGCCAGATGTATCAACATTGCATTTTGCGAGTCCATAATAGCAAATTTTACCGATTCACTATTATGGACTCACAAAATTCAAAGTATGTAGGTTTCGCAAAATAAATTGCGATTCCTACCCATTTCTTATTTGCGACTCGCAAATTGCAAGTCGCAAATAAGGAATGGCTTCCCATTCATTCCTATGGGCCTACAGGCCCATAAGAATGAATAGGAAATGCATGCGAAATTTGCGAGTACCCAATAGATACTCACAAATTGCGCATGCAATTTCAAGGGTGCAAGGGTGTCAAATGGACACCCTGTTGCACCCCTGAAATATGCATTTGTGCTGCAAATGTTGCGCACATACATGCCCTAAGGGCATGTATGTACGCCACATTGCACCTAGAAATATGTGAAAAAGGGAATTTTTCTTTGAATTCACATATTACCACCAACTTGAAGTTGGTGGTAATTTGTGATTCCTTAAAGACAGGTCGTAATTTTTTTTTGCTGCCTTCATTTCATTTAGGGAATCGCAAAACGGGGAAAACGCTTGATACATCTGGCCCTAACTCCTCTAATGTGTAGGAATAAATCTTCCTTCCAGGTGGAAATACTGTGAACCTGGTCCTACAAGAATTGTCTCTCCTACTCTTTTCCTACCACTGGCTGTCTTTCAGTCACTTTCTTTCACTTCTATCTCTTTCCCTCTCATTCCCTCCTTCTTGTCACCTCCATTTCCTATTTCTATCTCTCTTATTCTTGACCCATTCGCCGGTACTTTCTTATTTCTCTCTTTTCTCTCTCTATTTTCCATGTGTTTCACTTTCTCCCGACCTTTCTCTATTCCTCCTCACTTCTCTGTTTAGCTCTGCTTCTCCCTCCGTCTTTCTCTTTTTCTCCCTTAATTGCAATGCTCATCTACCCTCTTCTTCCACCTCCCTTTAGGAGTTCACCCAAACTCTCTTTCCTTCACCATTGCCCTGCTTTTTGAGGTTCGCTTCTAAACTAGAAGGTGGCTGGTGTATAGGTCTGGGACCATCAGAGAGCACTATCATTAGACAGGGGAATTTGAGGCATGCGTTGGGCTAGTTAGACACTGAGACTAAGAACCAGTTCTCAAAGATTTCTCTGTGACTGTGTCTACCTCAAGAAAAGTTGTAACATCCACAACTTACCGGCGAGTCACCACTTAAGCATGGGGAAACTAATGCCTAGCTTATTCAAGCACTGTGTAATTTACTGAGTTATACGTTGTACGTTGAAAGAACGGGCAATAAAATGCATAAAAAAATGGAGTGTGAGAGGAGTGGTTAAGGACATTCAGTACTAATTTTGCTAATTAATTATTCATTAATTATTTTGGGTGTATTCTCGACAATTTTAAAAGTAGACTTGGAACACTTTGTTTAAGGGAAACAACTGTTACAACGCATGCTGTTACCCCACATGCCATTACAACGAAAGGGCTTGCTCTGGGGGTATAAGGTGTTTGGTTTAACTCCAACACCTTCCCTACTGTTGCACAGACTTGAATTGGAGTAGTAAATTATACTATTCCAAACTACAGCGCACCACCGACAGCAAGTCATTGTAAAAACTTGCATTGTAACAGCATGCGGGGTAAAAGCATGCATTGCAACGTCATACAACCTTTTTTTTAATATATATCTTTATTTACATTTTTACTTCATCATTCTATTGCCAGCCACATGCTGTGACAAATAAGTATCAGATGTCAGTGTTTCATTCAGACTGTAAGGGAACAATGTGTCAGTACTTAAACTGAGCCTGTGGTTTCAGGTGCTCAGCACTGGAACTTAATCATCAACATCGGCGCTTTTCATGAGCAACAATTAAGGGCACATTCATTTACGGTGAGATTAAGCGATTTTCCCAGAATTGCAGGATGTTGAGCCGACGCCAACACTTTCATGGTTCTGTATTTGGTTCTGTTTTAGGCTGCGCTAACTGGAGAAATGGGCTGGTGCAAGCTGGCTCCTGATGAGAGCCCCAGCACTTATTTATTTTTACAAATTAACCACTGCAATGTGTTACATTAAGGCCCTATGTACAGTGTAGTCCCGTAACCAGCAACCTCAAGAGCGGACTGTTGCTTCTGTAGGTAGCAGATATATTGCCACTATATTTAGTCCCAGAGTCCCAAAGAATCCGTCCTGACTCCCCTGTACTGTAGAGCAGTGCAAACAGCCATTTCCGCCCTAGTCCACTAGACCATCTCAGTGCACCATAGGCTCAAGAGAGGCACTACATCAGGTTTCCAATTCATTGCTATACATATTTTCATCAAAATCAAGGCCTGACTTTGGAAGCGCACAAGGCCCTCTGTCTCTTATTAACAGATCTCACTTCTAACAAGCAAGGGACGGGGTCCAGCGGGAGGATGTAAGAATTCACCTCTGATATGCATTGTACCACCTGTGACCAAAACTGGGATATCGTCGGGCAGGACCACACCATGTGCATATAATCTGTGGTGTCAGCCATGCATCGAGGACATGAGGTTCTTGCTCCCAGATACATTGTCCGAATTCTCTCCTGGGTCAGATAAGTGTGATAGACGTAATTACATTGGAAAAGTCTAAATCTTGTATTCTTCTAAACCTGTTTGACGGAGTGTAAGCATTGGGCACAGGTCTTATCCTATATGTCAGTGTCCAGTGCTCAAACCCACACTGTGTCCCGAAGTCCCTTTAAAATAATGTTGCCGGACTGCCATGTAAATATACTGTATGGCCTTTGGAGTTCCCCCATTGGACAATATCACCTCTAGTGGTGCCACCATGGGGCCACATTCTGATCTGTTTCCTACAGGACACCATCACTCTTTTCAGGGCTGATTGTAACAGAAATTGTCCTGGCCCCAGGTCGTATGTGTTTGTCAAGTTGTCAAAGGTTCTCAGTTTACCGGCCGTCATCAGATCCGCCTAGACCTGTCTTCCACCTCCGTCCAACCTCCTGTCCTATACAATGTGTGAATTAAAGTACATTTTGGGATTATCCAAATAGGGAGTCTCAGGCATAAGGCGTTGTCCTACTGTCTCCATTAAGAAAATGGGGTATCACCCAACACGGCCACAGGACCTGGGTATCAAATGGTATAGTAAAGAATTGGTCCTAGACCTATAATTATATTGAAGAAAATACTGCTAATGAATCAAAAGTATTTCATAGGACTTAATCCTGAAAAGGAAGAAACATGAAAAAGAGCCAAATGCGTTTTAAACAAAATCAAAAGGTATACCCATCAATAATTCAAAGCATGATGTTCCATAGAGACATATTAATTTATTTATAGTATATACATATTCATAAAAACAAAGGGATGCTGCCAGGTGCAGTAGAGAGTGCAAAAAGTCACATAGGAGTTCCAGGATGATAACCAGGACGTTGGTGCCTGCAACTTATATGTGATTCTAAGGGTATATTTCAGTAGAAAAAACTTTACAATCTCTGAACATTGAATAGCAATTGAATAAGCAAGACTGCTGTTGAACTGTTAAAATCTGCAGTTTGCAACATATTATAATTTAAGATAATTTAAATCTATGGGAGGTTATTTAAGTGAACATTTTTTAGTTATTATTATTTAGTAATCATTACATTATAATTGCGATGCAAACAGGCTTGTAATAAAATACAATTTAGGTTAATCTGTTGTTATGTTGGATACTTGTAAAGCGCACTGTTACTCTACCCGAGTGTCCTGGCGCTGTAGACCGCTGGGGAACCCGTCCTGGTTTTCCCTGTGAGATGGTCCCTTTCTGGGTGTCTCCAGGGTGAAACCAGGCATCCCCGGCATCTGTGGGGGGCCGTTGTAGAGATGAGGCAAGCTTAATGCCCAGAGTTACCGAGTGTGTTCCCTGGTTAGAGTAGGCACTGAGGCGAGAATTATCGAGTCCGTTGACCCTGGTCCAAGACCCTGCCGCGTTGGGAATTGAACCCTGGTCACGGGCCGTTCTCTGCTTACAGGTCTGCCGCCTCTAACCAGTGAGCCACACCTCTCCACTCTGCAATAGTTATAATGCAAACACAAACTAAAGTAGCTTTAAGCATAATTCACAGAGCTAGAAGGCGCTCCTAAACATTCAGCAAACGTTTGCCCAAAAAACAATATGTCACAAGGTTGGATCCTGGACCTGGTGGTAATATTTAGAGAACCCCATGTTCCAGGAGAGCATATTGGAGAGAATTTGAGTTTGTGATCTGGAAAGGGTTGGCACTTATAGGCCTCTGCGCATGCTCAGAGAAAATATTCGAGCCAGAACGACACAGTGGGTCTCTTCAATGCAATGTGGCCCCGTTGGTCTCACGTTGTGGTGTTGTATCTGGAGATATCGGCCTTTTGTGGAAGAGTTTGGAGATTGAAAATGGGATGGCTCACAAACCTGATTAATGATGCATAACAGGTTGCAGTGCACCACAGGACCTGGTAGTATGATCTGTGGCCAGGGAAAGGCTGTAATGGGAATGTGAATAGTTTATAAACTGAATCATTGCAGACAGAGAGTGCCCTGGAGCCAAAGGTGGTCAGAACCTTGAATCCGGACGTCATCACTGGAGAGATAATGATTTTGGCTTAGCTTTTCTTTACAGAGCTCTATTAAAGGGAAAGTGCTCAAACTGGCTTTGCCTTGCAACGGGGAAGCATTTGAGAAGAACTGGTGCTATGCTGATGGTGAAGGCTTCAGCCGATCACCTATAATGTTTCCCAGTTACAGGAGAGTTTTGTAGGGTTTTATGCACCAAAGCCACTTTTGAGGCTCCTTTACAGTAAAACCGGCAGAGAGGCTCATTTTCTCATTTTCCTGCTCACTCCAGGCACGTGTGCATGTACTTCTGGCGTTATAATGTTATATGTCTATGTACGAATCTGTGATTTTTAAGACATTGTAATCCGCCCTACTTGCATTGCCCTTGTAATGTTCTAACTTCAGATCAGTAAAATATCATTATCAAAAATGGAGAGCTGAAATTACACGGCTATTGTTTGTTCACAAGAGCTCTGCAGTTACACATAATGACAAAGTCTTTATCATTATGTATGACTGCACAGATCTTGTAGAACATAGGCCTCAAAATATTCCCTGAACTTTATTCCCCACAGTTTCCCCCAGTCCGGAACAGTCTACCTGCTGTGCCTCAGTACCGAGGCCCTGCCAGCTTTAATAATAATTTCGAACCCATCGCAGTTTCACCTCATCATGTCCCGTCCTACTGCTGTCACCCAATCACCCTTCCTCGCCATCTTCCATTTCATTAAAAACCTATAGTTAATTCAAGTGAAAACCTCCTCAGCCCCAGCCTCGATCTGGTTCTCTCCACCACCAACTACACTGTGATCTTACTACTTCACAAACTGCAGTCTGCAGCCTTCTTGTTCACTCCTCCACCCTTGTAACCCCAAATTGCCTCTTTTTTTCCTGCGTGCCCCACTACCAATTCTGGTTCATTATGGTGCTCCCATGTCCACCATACTTTTTTTATTATAAAGTAATTTTAAGCACAGAGACATTCTGCATTACTTGGTGAAATCCATTTGATTCGTAATTGTGTATTAACTTACACTTGGGACAGATTTACAAGGCTATCATATTTCCTATAAGGAGAAATGAGGTAGTAGGTTGAATCCCACGAGGACTCCCTTTGATAATGTGGACGTTTTGAACTGGAGCAATGGACAATGTTCAACTAAGTGGCAAGCTAGTAGTAACTAAACACATTGGGGCTATTGTGTGACAGATGTGCATTCAGCATCACCATACTACAAAACCTCCTCTGGGAACAGTCAGTCAGAGTAGGAACATATTGAATTACTTAATGTGCATAAGGATGTAATGGTATATGTGCTCAGCACTTTACAATTAAGATTTAAAGCTCAAAACAAGACCCTATCATGAAGTAAAATGAAATTCAAAAGTGTTACAAACAGTCCCACAGCAGGTGCAGTATGAAAAGCTGTTATTATCTTGCTTTTGGCTATTCCTGTACCCTCAGCCTTCAGAACCTCTGTAGGGAACCTCCCGCCCTCGCCCGGTTTCCTCTAAAGGACACTGTCTCCGGCAGTAACGTAGCAAGGATGCAATAGGCCCTGGTACAAACAGAGAAAATAGCCCCTTTGACTGCTGTTGGGGTAGTAAAATACAGCAATTGTCAGGGATCCATGGGCCCCTCAAAGCTCTAGGCCCCGGTGCCACTGCACCTTCTACATAAACTGTGGCGTCGTCCTTGCCTCTGACCATTTTGCCTGGGTCTCTCTACACCACCTGCTTTTTATTTGCAGCCACAATTATTAATCAGTGGATAAAAAATATAATGAATAAACCCACAATTCTATTATATCATTATAAAAGGGCATTGAGATGTTTGCTAGATCATAACTTCTCTTTACAACAATCTTATGTTTTTTTTTTATTCTGATCTTAAGCGGGATAATAGAATAAACATTCTTTGAAAACTGGAGAGGAGGTATGGCACAGCCCTTTGATCTGGGTGTTCACTGGAACACCTGCAACTGGAACCTGCACCTTTCAGATTTCCTTAAGCTTTGATTTGAAAAACCCTGACGCCAGAAGCACTGTACCAGGCTTAATGAAACAGAGGAGTTGGAGTCTGCACTTATAATAATTCCAGAACAAGGCGAGGCAGCATCACATTTTTAATTCACAAAATAGATTGCTATCCGATCATGCACACATTATGTATTTATCACTGCATGGTTTTGGTCTTACAAGTTACAAATTACTATATAGCTTTACCAAAGAGAAACAGATAAAAATGATATCCAGCACTACATGAAAATAAATGCATGCAATTTTATTTTAACAATCATATTCATGCACGTTTTTATCGATAAACACACCTATAGGCAATTTGTCTTTTTCTTTTGATTATCTTCAAAACAGCAGTGGTTTCTACATAGGGTCATTGAACCCTAACTGCTGCCATTACATTACTTACATCAAACCATCATGCAAACAGTATGTATGCCACCACACGGAGCTGCCTCTCCTGGCAGACGGTAGTAGGCGTGGCTTTGTTGCCGACCGGCAGCTAGGGCTGTTTGACTGAACTGCGCATGTCCGGTTGGCCGGTACTTTGCTTATGGCCAACCTGACATGCACAGTTTAGGGCTTCCCTAGACAGAGCAGTCAGCGAGCTGGACAAATAACACAGTCCCATCAGTCTCAGATGGAGTGCTGTGGTCAACTGTCCCAGCCAATACTCGCACTGCTCTTATACTGTGTACTGTTTTAAAAAGCATGAGAGCAGTGTTCATTGGCTGAGATGCATGGTGTTTTAGTTTCATTTTGCCGAAATTGCTCCCTGTGGGGAAATCAGCATTCCACTTAGACCACAATACTTAACCTGTGTCATGGTGCACCATCGAGTTGTATATCCTGATGTCGCTGACCAGAAGCATTTTATGAACACCATTGGATGCCGTAGTGAGTCAGAATCAAGCATATCTCTGGTCTAGATTCCACGCAGAAACATAGCCTGGTGGGTCCAGTGCAGGGTGCAGGAATCTGACAGTCACATTTGAAACTGGACAGGGCCAATGGAGGATTTATTTTGCTTGCTAGTAATACCCATGATAAAAGGAGAAAATCAAAATTCAGTTTGCGGTGGGTGCCATATAAAATATCAATATATCCGGAGCAATGCCTCCAGTGTCTGCGCTTGAGTTGGCAGCTCTAAGCTGTCCTGGGGGAGCAGCCAGCCTCGAAAGGTTGGTGCCAGCAGTCTATCTTCTAAAGTCCTTGAAATCCACACACCTCAGGAAGAGCTAGAAGTATCTGTCTCAGTAGTCCCTAGTAGGTCTGATTTAAAGGTATTATACCAGCTGTACAAATGCCGCAGTACAATGCAGGCCAGTGTCCTCTTTTTGCCCCCCAAAAATAATGGCAACTGTTTCACAGTGGCACCGTTGCTGGAGTCTCAGCAAAGAAGGCAAAGATTGAAAGAGCATGACGTCTGACTCCACCTCAAGCATGGTTCATTGGGCAGTACTGGTGGGGACAAAGTCAGGTTCCAGTGCCCAACTTTCTTGAGTGACAAAATTCACACAACTTTCTACACATAATCGATTTTGCAGCTTGCGTTATTTACACAAAAAGCCAACCACCTTCTTTGTTGTCAGGGGAAAGGGTGTGATGCTTAACAGAACTGAAATGAGCTCGAAATCCTACCCATTAGTACTGTGTGGTTTTTCTGCACATTGAACTGCGAGCACATCAAAAGGACAGGAGTGAATGTTGGCAACCTCGAGGTGAAAAGTGCTGTGTTCGTCGCTAGCCCGCCGAGACATGGGGCATTTACCCTGGATTTGCAACTTCTTACTAATCCTCGGTTCTCGTTGTGTGGACTAACATTCTGGAATGAGCCTGGGGTTCCCAAAACAGTGGAAGTCTTTCACCAGCGCACCCTGGAGCCTGTGCAGCAGGTGGAAGATGATCCTACCCTTCGTGCAGCACACTAAATATGTACGGCTATCTGCTGTATGGCAATACAACTGACTCTATCTTCATGCCCTTAACATTAATGCCAAAAACATGGATTGATTTACAAACAATGAATGTTAAAAACGTTAAGGCAATGCATGTCTGCGATTTAGTTCTCTGTTATTTCACATGTTTTACCTAATCTTGCATTCCCCAAGAGTGTTAGCTATATTACCGTGTTGTGTTGCTGTATTTTTCTCAGACATAGTGCATACTTGGAGCCATGCCAGATATTTATGAGGGGCTTTGATTGAAAGCACTGACGCTGAGTCTGAAGCTAAAGTAAAGTGTCTGTCAGTGCTTTGGCTTCTCTGCAGAGTGCACATAACAATGGTAATTTATTCCAGTTGCAATTGAAATTCTGTGGAAATAGTTGTGAAGGGGGTACAAAGATGTCAGAAGGAAAGGCTGTGGGTGCTTCCAGAAGCCTGGTTGGAGCATTTTCTTCCAAAGTTGATGCTGCATGCAGTGCAAGACACGGGGCTAGCACACACCTTAAAGGACTGAAGTTGTTGTGCAGTACAATTTGCACATTTCAGTAACTGTTAAACGTATTAATGCAATACGATATGGAGCAGTTTTAATGTGTTTAATATTTCAAGTTTATACGTTCCCTCAGATTTATAAGCCTGGCTTTATCACTAAATGAATTTGCTTTAATTGCACCATTTGCCAATATTGATTCTATTTTTTCTTGGGCAGACGGCCCACCCTGGACCCCACGTTTGTCCATTGTGCTTGTTTACATCGCTTGCTACATAAAAGTCATACCCAACTTTTACGCCTCACCACTTTCAAATTTCACCAGCCGCCACTGTTCAGAAACATTATGGTTACAGAAAGTGAAAAGCACAACAATTGTAAATTTTCAACATACTTAAATATAGTATGGCATCAATACATCTAGCAGTTGAAATGCAATACATGGGTCCCATCCCCCTGTCAGGGATTATTGCCACACAGACTAAAAAAAACTGATTCCACCACAGTATCATGTACTAACACCGCATGGAGGAAGATAGCCAAAAACTGGGTACACCGATGTTCACCGTTTGCCTCTAAAATATCAACCAGAATTGAAAGTCACTTATGAAGGAGCATGTAGACAAGTTCTAGATAAAGTTCAGGTAGAGACTTGGGGAGAACTGTACGAAGATGGGAAGTTTCTAACAAAAGAACCGTTCTTCCTCAAATATACAACCACAGGGTTGGAGTTATTCATCTTTGTGAGACTTAGGCAAAGTGTAAGGGCGGCCACCCCAGAGTTCCTACATAAGCCACAAGTTTTCCCCCATTACAAGAACTACTGCAATCGGAGCCACCTCGGCACGTCACCTCTCTCATATTTCATAGCACACAAACAGCTTTTAAGGCACCCCGGACACCATCGCGCACAAACTGGGAGACAGAGCTAGGCACGACACTATCGGACCAGCAATGGGAGTACTGCTGTAAGCAACTTGGCAATATTATAGCTAATAGTAGGCTACGAATGATCCATTATAAGTTCTTACACCACCTATACTATACCCCGGCCAAACTGTTTAAGTTCCACTTAAGGGACAGCGCTAAGTGCAAGTGGTGTAAAAAGGAAGGAGCTGGCTTTCTACACCTGGGTGGGAGTGCCCAACAATTAATGAGGACTGGCACCACATATTTGCAGCCATGACACACATGGTGGGAGTCCCACTTCAGATATCCCAGATTACTGCCATTCTGGGCTACACTAAAGAAGTTGAAACAGCAGACAAGAAATATACAGTGCTGGGGTTATTGATAGCTAAGCGCAGGGTTGCCTGTAAATAGGGGAGAGGAAGGGCTCCCAAATTTAAAGACTCGGTCCCAGATCTAATCTTGTGACAACAACAATCAATCACGTATGCAGAATTACTTCCACCCACATCTAGAGCTAGGGATATATGGGAACCCTTGAGGACCTATCTTTTGGCCACATCAGATGCGGCATAGACCATTGTAGATGCGTAGGATGTGGTGGGAGGAAATAATCGAGGAGCCAGATGCACAGTTCCTTAGCGGGCATCATGCTTAAACGAGCCACCTACTGGAAGGTGTACTTGTGAAAGAGGACTAGGGGAACTGAGTATGTAATTGGTATATACAGAAATAGGATGTTGCCATTTAATTGTACTATAATCAAAGTGAATGTATAAGACAATCGGGATACAACGTATCGGCAATGTTTACTGATATGACACAATGCAATATGAAGATGTTTATATGCAGTGACTGCACTATATAAGCTGTGAATGTAATGTTGTGAAAAAGTTTAATAAATAATAAAAGAAGGGGAAACAATTAATATATATATATGGATATATACTGGCAACTGGCAAGCATTGTGAACCGAACATCTTCCCACTGGGGGCTTCAATAACAATTTCACTACAGGGCTGCAACGTATGGACTTACTCTGCACTTCGAGTCCCAGAAGGCCCTTTGGTGGGCCACGCCCACTCGGGCAGGACTTTTAAAGAGAAAATGGTGCGGACATTTCTTGTTTGTTGTAGCAGCGAGTGTGCCACTGAGGAAGGGATTCATCATCCTGAAACGCGTATGGCAAGAATAAATTGATGTTTTGAATTCACCCTGCCTTCTGCAGCCTTCTTCGAAAATTGCGGGGTTAATCGCTTACTAGGCAGCTCTTCCAGGGTAACTCTGCTTTTGAAATTATATAGCGGCCGCCCCGGCTGCAAAAGAGCTGCCACCTCAGGTGAGGGCCCGGGGAGCCATTCACCGATGCCTCCAACCTTTCCGGGAGTAAGCCCCAGGCGATGTGAGGCGTGAAATATGCAACTGGCAAGCATTGTGAGCCGAACATCTTCCCACTGGGGGCTTCAATAACAATTTCACTACAGGGCTGCAACGTATGGACTTACTCTGCACTTCGAGTCCCAGAAGGCCCTTTGGTGGGCCACGCCCACTCGGGCAGGACTTTTAAAGAGAAAATGGTGCGGACATTTCTTGTTTGTTGTAGCAGCGAGTGTGCCACTGAGGAAGGGATTCATCATCCTGAAACGCGTATGGCAAGAATAAATTGATGTTTTGAATTCACCCTGCCTTCTGCAGCCTTCTTCGAAAATTGCGGGGTTAATCGCTTACTAGGCAGCTCTTCCAGGGTAACTCTGCTTTTGAATATATATATATATATAAATATATATATATATATATATATATCCATATATGCTCTGTTACTGTATTCACAGAAACTGCACAATTATTTACTTCTGTGTTTCCCTCTGCAGTCTGTTTTGGCTTTCTGATGCCCTCCAAGACAGCTGTGATTTGTACTCTTGTTTTGGCTTGCGTAGCTCCAAAGCTGAAGGCTGCATTTTGCTGTTTAACAACAAACAATGTTAGTTTCATGTACACTAAAGTTTGCCTGCTTTCCTGTTTTAGTGAGTGCACATTCTGGTTATGTGATAAACACTCAACAATCCATGCGGATTATCTGTGATTTCCTACTTCGGTATTCCTGGAGTCCTTAAACTCGAGAATAGTTTTAGCTGTGTTTAGTAAGGTCTGTGCATTCCCTATAGGCAGTCCTTAATTTGTAAAATGAAATAAGTGCCAGGGCCCTCGCAAGGAGACCACTGCAGCTTACACCACCCATTACCCCTGCCAGCATTGCAAATTACAGTACCATCACAACTACTAGCCATCATGCTCCCACGAGTATGGCAGTACTGACTATTCCAGTTCCCTACAGCTATAAGAATGGTGTTGGGCAGCAGGTATTATTCATTTTTATTGTATGTTCAATTAATAAGTAACTGTTGGTGTGCTCATCTCTAAATTAAACAAACAGCGCCACCATGTGGCAGGCTGTCATAAGTGCTGGTGTTCACAATTAACTGCTGGTCCTGAGTGCCGGAAACCACTGTCTCAAATTAAGCACTCTCTATAGGTTCCTTGTAAATCTCCTGTTATGTACTTGGTTCCAACATGCTTTATAGTATCAGGTTGGTTTCACTTTACTGTCTCTGTGTGGTAGCTTGGTACAACGGCCTAGATTTGCGTCCTGTATCTGCATTGTTGTGATGACATCTTTTCATGATCTATTGCGATGCAGCACCTTAACAGTCAGAGTTATCTCTGTCAGTTAATGCTCAGGTTCCTAATTTCTGCTCAGATTGCACCGGTATAAGCATTGTGCTTTAGTGAGTATATCTTTTCTGCGTGGCATCACTTGCATGTTAAACAAAGATGTCAATGTTGCACACTCTCTTCCTCATAGAAACTAGGATTGAAGGAACTTGTAGAATTTTTGCCTTCTAAAATGAGCATAATTTTCACAAACTTTACGTGAAATTGTGTGTAGTATGCAATAAGCACTTAGGAAGTTTCAGGTGTTATAACTGAGTGCGAGGGCATACCTCGCATGCATAAGTCATGCAAGACAACAGCAGGAGTCTTGTTTGAGCAAAAACTGCATTTTCTACCCAACCCATTTGTGTGTGGGTGAAAAAGATATGTGAAAAACTAAGACTGCTAAACAAAATATGTGAAATACATGAAACCATGCAGTGGGGAGATTAGACTTGTGTAATATAAATTGGTACTTTGTGTAACAGTGACACTGAGGTGGTGACATAGTACAGTCAGTAACAACATATTTGCCTGTTTGACTTTGTGTTGCAGGGTGACTCCTGCAGACCAAACCAGGGCCTTCCAGCTGATATTCAATGAAGATGGTTGACACCTTACTTTATTGTTACTATAGTGCCCGAGAGTGATATTCTAAATACATTAATCACACATTAAGGCTGGATCTGGCATACAAGATACTTATGGTTTTTCTGCAACTTTTATTACTTACCAATTAAGATATGGGTATAATATTCTTCAATACAGATCAGAGAATTTGCAGAATGAAAGAAACACTGTGGCAGTGGATTGTGGGGGCGGAGTAGGGCATGGTGGTGGTTTTAGAAGGATCAAAGCAGGGCGGTCCATCTGAACTACAAGGGATGAGATAGGGCAAACAAAAACTTGCTGGCAAGAGATGATGGAGCTTTTGTCGAACTCGCTGAGCCGAGACTCGCATTTGGGTAAAATAACGAAAGGACTCTGCTTGAAAAACTTCAATAAAACTTACAACCCATATTAATGATTTTAGCATGAAGTCCAAAAACATGCACATATTATATTTTGTGCAGTGGCGGCTGGTGACATTTGAAAGTGGTGAGGCACAAAAGTTGGGTATGACCTTATGTAGCAAGAGAATCGAGCAAGCTAATGGACAAATGTGGGGTCTAGAGTAGGTCCTCTTCCTGAGAAAAAATTAAAAAATATTGGCAAATAGTGCATTTTAAAGCAAATGAATTTCATGATAAAGCCAGGCTTCCTAAACAGTAGGAACGTACAGTCTTGAAATATTAAACACATTAAAATCTGTCTCATATCGTACTGCATCAATATGTTTAATAGATACTGTAAGATGCAAATTGTACAGAGTAACAACGTAAGTCATTTAAAGCAAGAGCTTGACCAGTGTCTTGCACTGCAAGGGTCATCAACTTTGGAAGAAAATGCTCTAACAAGGCTTCGGGAAGCACCCACAGCTTTTCCTTCAGCCTTGTAAATATTTTGACATCTGTGTACCCCCTTCACACACATTTCCCCAGAATTTCAATTGCAACTGGAATACATGACCATTGTTCTGTGTGCTCTGCAGAGAAGCCAAACCACTGACAGACACTTTGCTTTGGCTTCAGCCTCAGAGTCAGAGCTTTCAAACAAAGCCCCTCATAAATATCTGGCATGGCTCCGAGTATGCACTATGCAGGAGTAATAAGATGTCTGAGAAAAATACGGCAAAACAACATAATAATATAGCTAACACTCTTGGGGAATGCAAGATTAGGTAAAACATGTGAAATAAGAGAGAACTAAATCGCTGACATGCATTGCCTTAACTTTTTTAACATTCATTGTTTGTAAATCAATCCATGTTTTTGGCATAAATGTTAAGGGCATGTAGATAGGGCCAGTTGTATCGTCATATAGCAGATTTCCCATTGGACAAGAAGTGGCTTTGCAAAAGGAAGGCCTACATATTTAGTGTGCTGCATCGAAGGATAGGATCATGTTCCACCAACTGCACAACCTCCACTGTGTGCAGGTGAAAGACTTGCACTGCTTCGGGACCCCCCGCGCGTGTTCAAAAATTTTAGTCCGCACAACGAGAGCTAGGGATTAAAAAAGAAGTTGGTCATTTAGACACGAGGTGAATGCTTCATGTCTTGGCGGGCTAGCGTTGAATACAGCACTTTTCACCTTGAGGTTGCCAACATTCACTCCTCATTTTTTGATGTGCTCGCAGTTCAATGTGCTGCAAGTTTTTGTCTCAGAGGTTCCTACTAGACCTGATTTAAGGGCATGATATGCACTGTACAAATGATGCAGTACAATGCAGGCCAGTGTTCTATTTTCACCAAACAAAACAAGGTGGGAACTGTTTCACAGTGGGAACCTTGTAGCAGTCTCAGCAAAGAAGGCAAGGATTGAAAGTGTATGGAGTCTGACTCAACCCCAAGCCTGGTTCAGTGGGCCCTGCTGGTGTGGACGAAGTTGGGTTCCAGTGTTCAACTTTCACCAGCAACAAAATACACACAACCTTCTAGACATGATCCAATTTGCAGCTTGCGCTATTTACACAAAAAGTCAACCGCCCTCTTTGTTGTCAGGGGAAAATATGTGATGCATAACAGCACCGAAATACGCTTGAAATCCTACACATTAATATTGTGCGATTATATGAAATTGCCCCCTGTGGGGAAGTCACCATTCCATGAGACCACAAAACTTAAAATGGTATACCTGCGTCACGGTGCACGATCGAGTTGCACCTCCAGATATCGCTCATCAGTAGCATTTTATGAGCAACACTGGATGACTCAATGAGTCAGAATTAAGCATATCTCTGGGCTAAATTCAATGCAGAAAGATAGCCTGGTGAGTCCAGTGTCAGGAGCAGAAATCTCTGTTACGATTCTATCTGGACAGGGTCAATAGAGGATTTATTTTACTTCATAGTAACACCCAAGGTAAAATGAGCAAAGCAAAATTCAGCTTGTGGTGGGCACCATATAAAATATCAATGTATCCAGAGTGATGCCTCCTCTGTTGACGCTGGAGTTGGCAGCTCTTACCTGTCCTGCAGGAGCAATCGGCCTCAACAGGTTGGTGACAGCAGTCGACGCTCCAATCCCCTGAGCCCGTCTCTTTGAAATCTACATGACTCGTGAACAGCTGAGCAATGCATGCTGGATGGGCAAAATGAAACTAAAACACCATGCATCTCAGCCAATGAAAGCACTGCTCTCATGCTTTTTAAAACAGTACACAGTATAAGAGCAGTTCGAGGATTGGCTGGGTCAGGTGACCACAGTGCTTCATCTGAGACCAATGGGGCTGTGTTGCTTGTCCAGCTCGCTGACAGCTCTGTCTAGGGAAACCATAAACTGAATGTGTTGGGTTGGCCATAAGCAAAATACCAGCCAACCTGACATGCGCAGTTTAGTCAAATTACCCTAGCTGCCAGTTGGCAATAAAGCCACGCCTACTACTGTTTGCCAGGAGAGGCTGCTCCATGTGGTGGCATACATACTGTTTGTATGTATGGTGCAATGCATTGCATGTACGTAATGTAAGGCTGCAGTCAGGGGGTCAACGCCCCTATGCCCCTTATGTGGAAACCGCCACTGATTTTGTGTACTTATGTGATGCTCAAATTCTGTGGAATCCCGTAGGATATGCAGAGAAAAGGTTCAATGGGGTGACAGAGAGACGGGGATGAAAAAATGTGAAAATGAAAGAGAAATACATGATGCCTTTTTATGGTTTAGGTGATATATAAAATAACTAACCACCAGGAGGCCACAAACACGTCAGGCCACTGGTGTCCAGGTGGACTGTTTATGTGGTTGTTGTATTGTAATTATGACCCTGATGTCTAACTAATTTATTTTTTAAATATTTGTCATTTAAACTCTCTGATAAGTAACATTCCATGATCTGCATACGTCCCACCCTGAGCCACAGCCATTGCTGATCATCCTCATGAAAACTAAAGGCAAAAGTGAGAAAAGTAATGTTGGAACCGCAACCCCCAGCCAGGTGCAACGTGGGTTTAAGTAACATCAGTATTCTTAAACATATGGGTTTGTTTTCTAAAAGTTATTTCCACTTTTAGCTCATTTAAAGGCTGTTTTCTCACAACTTTAAATAAATGAGCTATGTGCAGAAATGCCCAAGTAATTCTTGGACTTTTGGGATACCATGAGAAGAATTATACTTAATATACATTTAGGACCACTGATTGCCTGTAGTGTCAGATTGTGGGATGGTTCTAAAATATCTTGAAATGAATCTCCCTTGGTCGCCCCTGCATACTGGCCGTTCTCGCGTACAGGGCTGTCAGGTGTTTTGCAGATTCCCTCTGTCTCCCTTTATAAATAAATAAATAAATAGAGTTGGGGCTCTCATCATTCACCAGGCCTCATGCTTTTTCAGGGCCCTCTGCTGCAAATGTCTTTCAATCAATCCTGCCCTAGTTATTAATTGTAGTGCAGCTAATATAGGAATAAAGCTACAAGCTACCAGATGCTGCAGCTTCATCTTTTGTTTTTCCCTGAAAGATATTTTCTGAACTTACAAATAGGTAATCTTCAACCCACGTCCCACAAAAAAGAATGAAACACCTGCCTACTGTAGGTCTGTGAATGGGAGACAAGTTGGTGGTCGGGAGGGAAGTGAAACTACTTCAAGAAGTCTGTACAGTCAGTATTCGCAAAAGTGAAAACCTGAGATCGAATGAGCGAAATCTCAAATGGAGATAGAAACCTCCCTTTCTGCCCCAAACACCAATAAAATGAAATACACAAGCAGGCTGTGGAACGCAAATGTATAGCATGCATAGGGCCGTGTACAATGGCTTTCAATGACGCTTCCCCTGTCCCTCTTTCCACCATGGGCTGGAGAAAAGAGCAGATGATACCTCCTCTGCATAAGCAAGACATTGGTTTAGCCCGTATTCTTCCAGGGGAAGACACTGTTCATGTTTAGGCATGAATAAACATTGCATCTTTTTCGGCATATATTTCTTGACATCAAAACAAATATTTCTGAAGCAAAATATGTACACACAAACAGAGGCAGGGAACATTACACCCTACCTGGGCAGATCCGCACCACCCACATTTCAGTTATGACAACACCGCAGTTCTCTGGAGGCTCAAGAGCCACAATACTGCAGGATGTAATGTGCTCTCACCTGGTCTCCTTTACCAGCAGTTTTCGAATGAAATCTTTAGCCAGGTCGCTGGTATGACTGAAGAACTCTTCGTCAAATTCATAGCTGACCGCAGTGATGTTTGCCAGAGTTTCCTGCTTGGTGTCACCAAGAAAAGGAGAGGCTCCGCTCAACCTAAAGGAGACAAACAGAATGCATGGAGGCTTAGGGTACCAGAGAAGGCAGCGCCTGGTAGCAGGTGGACCATTATTAGCAACCACCACCACAACTCACCCAACACAGGCAGACAAACAGCCCAACCATTCCTGTTTTATGTATGTCCCTTCCTTAATCTACTTAAAATGACGTCAAAATAAAGGAGCTTGTACTAGTGGTCTATGCATTCTGATTGGCGGAGCAAATCTCAGAATGCTATTCAGGGTGCAAATTAAGCAATTGCTTGCAGGGGGAGGGCAGTCCCAGGTAGTTTTTGACTGCGGTGGAGTACAAGGGCGTTGGGCGCAGATAACACAGTGAAACCTTAACCATACACAAATTAAACTGCTTTTGGACAGTTGGTCAATGTGGCTAAATCATTTTTCAATAGATATGGTGGCCTTTTTTCTTAATATGCATTAGCATCCTCCTCTGTGGCCTTAAAATGCAAATAATTACAGGTAAACTAATAATTAAATACATTAAAGATGGTTTCCTCAGTGTTTTTAAATTGCAGTCAAGTCACAGCAGATTGGTTCTCCTGGCAGCCATATCATAACATATTTAGGTGGTATAAATACACACTGCAGCCCACATTTGAAATTTAACTTCCATTCCAGCGGTGTGTTTTCTGGCTCATCTACCAGAAACTTAAAAGAAAGTTAAATAGCCTAATGAGATGGCACCAATTTTAACAGCACAATTGTAGGGCCCAGTCAAAACTGTGGCACCGCTGCATAAATAGTGTCCTGTACAAGGTAACAAATCTGCAGTAACTATGAAGAACACGCAAATTTCCTCCACAATACTACTATAATAAAGAAAATATGTTTAAGGAGGGCAGACTGAAGGTGAACAAAGCTACAACCCTTTAGGCAAGAAACATCTGTGCCGCACCCAAAACATTACCTATTAGTTCTAGTGTTTAATAAACATATTTCCCAAAAGAAAACCAAACTCTACCACCTCCCTTGTCCAAGCACGTTGACTCATAGTACTAAGAAGTGACATAATGCAAGTGAGAGGCAAACTAAAAATTCAAAACTAATGATGGTTGCCAATATATCTGACAAAACGGTGCAGGCATAAAACATGGCAGAGTACCTTAGCCTCTTTTATTCTTTCAAGGGCAACAAATGGGTCCTAGATTGAATAGGGCACAATCATTTATATACCAAGGCTAGGGCCTTGCCTGCTGAACATTCTACAAAACAGGGTTGGAGTCATGAGTGTCAGTGCAATACCGACATCTGCTTTAAAAGCTTTTATTGCAAATGTACAAATGGCATTTTGTCTCTCAAAAAGTGAGAGGTAGAATTTAAACCTCAGGTAAGAATTTGTGTATTTTTTCCATTATTGACTGAAACTACTAGTAGGTTTGATTTCGCCATTCTATCCGGCATGGAGATCTCAGCAGTTAAACTTATTAACTCTGGCAATACTTATATGACATCTTCTGTTACCTGTTGTACCTCATCTGTAGTAGTGCCTTCTCAGCCTACAGAAGGAAACCTCTGAGGTCATAAATCGGGTACAGTGATAGAATTATGGGCAGAATTGAGGAAGAAAGACGTAAAAATACGGGCAGAGATTTACACATCGCTGCTTGAACATACTTTTATGGTTTTTCCTATTCACTAATATTCTCAGTGGTATGTCTGGAAAGAAGAGTCACGCGTAAACTTTCAGGCGTACTCCTGAGAATGTCATGTTATAATTCCTGCATGGCCCGATTCCCACTATATGGAGTGCTGCACAGCGTAGAAGTCCGCACGTGGGCATTGGAGATCTATTTAAAAAATGCATGTTTTTTTCACATTTCTGAGGGAAATCATTTTCCCCATGGAGAAAACTCTTATCCCTACCCCTCCACCAAACTTTGGGGTGCACTGTTTACCTTCCCATCCTGGAAAGGGAGTTTCTGAAGCTCTTGGCTGGAGTACACCTCCGACCAGCTCCACAGTGGAAGGGATGGGAGGGGAAATGGAAAGGGAAAATCCCCACAAATGTACATTTTTGTGGGCATTCCAAAACTTAAAAGACAAATCATGCCTTGGAATGCTCACTTCTCACCTTATGAGTTTGATTTACTACTGCAGATTTCTGAGCATTTGTCGCAGGGAAATCCACCGTAGTAAATGTATTTATGCCCACCAGGAATCTCTTTGTAAATTACTGGCTGCATAAAATAGGTATTTTTGGCCATGAACTTACTTTTGTAGTCGAAAATATCCTTTGTGAATATGCCCCTACATTGGTACAAGTGGATGTAGAGGGGCTTTTTTAATCCCTGACATATTGCAGACTAGTGAGTAGCCATCGATTTGTAAATGTAAAATGGCAAACAGTAGGATATTTTCTCAACTGTGTGATTATTAGTAATTTACACTATCTTTAAAAAATCTGTATCTTTTTTATGCATTTCTAGAATTTTACTTTTCTTATTGTTTATGAATGGTTATAAACTGAATGAACATTTTTTTTTACATATGGCTATACCAAAAATTATACAAGGATAAAAAATGAAAGGGAAAACGCACTGGCAAAGTAATATTGGCCCACCAGCCCTAGCCCTAACTCTTTTTATACTGATGTGTACATGTGTAGTGGTGGCTCCCCACTAGGTTGCATTAAACAGTCTGGTGGGGAACATGCAAAGGCTCCCTGTCCTCATCTGTTCGCCGAACTACGGCGCTCAGACCAATCACAACGCTGTATTTCAGCATTGTGATTGGCTCAGGGGAGACTGGGAGCCTGGGTGCTTCCTCCTGCTGGACCAGAGACAGGAAGAAGAGGACGGAGGAGAGGTGGCGGCTGGCTGTCACAGGTGAGTGGTTTTGCTCCCCCACCGCCGCTCCACCACAGCCGCTACTGCACATGTGATCACACAAAATGCCGTCAATCACAGTGCAAGAAGGCAAGTGAATAATTTGGGCTTGCTCATTTCCATAAGTTGTACGGTTTAGTGGGCATAAGCAAAATATGAATGTGACCAATGGATGAAGGGAGCTGGACCAAAGTCTGTCTTTGTTTGTATTTTGGTAAGCATTTTTTATTTATGAATGTTTTGATTACATGAGCCCAGTCCTAAAAAGTAGTACATGTAGAGGTGAATACCAAACATAGCCTTGCAAACGCTGACTTGCCAGTTCTGTAGTTCAGGAAACACTGTAGAGACTTTTAGGAAATAACAATGATATGCTAAGTAATATGTACTCCTCCACCATTAATTTTATCAATACTGGATGATCCGTTATGTGAGGCGTCGGTGGAAGAATGATTTTGAGGTCTACATAGCCTGCTATGTGGGTAATAGATTTCAGAACTCAAATAAAATATAATCAATTGTATTACATTGATTATGCACAAGAGGGCCAAAGTATATATTCGGAATTTAACACTTATGTATGAAGTGGAAGAAAACACTAATGAGTGCAGGTGCTCCATTAATGATTGGTTGCATAATACAACGCAACTGTAGTCATCATAAGACACTTGGAGGTGAGTGTAGCAAGGTGAGAAAATATAGAGAGCTATACCACAGGACTGAAGGGATGATTAAGGCTCTGGTTCTTTAGGTCCCTAATAATTCCCAGGGGCCTGAAGACATGTGGATCAAGGGAGATCTGTCATTATGAGGTGTTGATTGTGGTGAACAGGCATTTGATTGTGGCAAGAGGTCGAAATATAGATTTCCAAAGAGCAAGAAGGGTGAGGAAGAGATTGTCTAATGTACATCATGTATGAATAAGGATGGGAGTGGTGTCAACTCGAGGACCAATTGAGAGAAAAGCACATTGGTGTGTTTAAACCATAGGAAAGAAGGGGACAGATTGCTAAATGCCGCTAGATTTACTCCTGAGTTTAGACACAGTGAGCAAACTAGGAGAGTTTTATGAAGGTTTAGGTTGTAAAGGTTAGTAGTCGTAGAAGGAAGAAGACTCTAGGACCTTGTTTTGCAGAGTGGTATATGCCGCAACAGGTTGACGGAGTAAGGTTCAAGCTGTTAGAATGTTTTTAGGTGATGTGAAGCTGGAATGAGGTTGCAAAATATTTGAGAGCTCAAAAATCCGCCCAGATTCTTGGTTCTGTGATTGATCTCTGACACTAAACTGAAGTGCCAAGTTAGCTCAGCTGGTTAATGCACTCACGGCAGAAATCTCGAGGTGCCTATGTATCACAGGTTTGAATCCTGGCAGGCTGAGCTCACTTCTAGGGCAGATAACATAAGTACTGTTGAATAACATTGATGGCTGCAACTACCGTGTACCCCAGGAAGTGATGGCTAAAATCAACTTTAATTAGCTGCACTGCGGCGCGTCACCCCCAGGCTGTTCTTTGCTTCTGGGAGTCGCACCCTCCTGGACTGCGTTGCTGCCTCCCTTTTGAGGGGACCGCTGCCCCAACACCTGGGCAGATTTCCCTGGACCTTGGCGTGTTGATCTACGGCACTACTGCCCCTGCGAGCCAGAGCCTGTGCATTCGGATGGACCATTGGGGTTCTACTCCCTCCAGCACTCCGCTCTCCTTCGGCGCTTTTGGAGTTGTCCCCGTTCCAGCTCCATGCCGTAAAATACGCTCTCAGGAGTTTATTTTGGGCCTTGACTTGCGTGTGTCCCGCCATTTCGGGATGTTTTTGTTGGCCCCCTCAACTTGGATCCTCCATCTTGTCGACCCTTGTCTGCTTCCCCTTCCCATTGGACTCCATCTTGGCGATCCTCGAACGTATCCCTCTACCGCAGGACTGCTCCTCGTTCTTAGCCATATAGTCCTTGAATTTTCACCTCCCCCTTAGGTCCCCTTCACTCGTCTCTCCTTTTTCTGGCTCCGAATCCTGGGTTCCTGAGATTACAGGTCCAAACACCGGTTTGTTTTTCCCTTTTCATTTCCTTGTCCTGATCCGCTTTCCTTACCCCTTTATACTTTTCCCCCTTACCCTCTTCATCCCCTATGATACTCTGTCCTCTGTTACTCCATGCTCTTTTAATTAATAGTTACTCTTGTCCTTTATGTAACTTTTTGTAACAAATGTAATAATTTTGTTTGTAACTTGCAACTCACTGTTCCGTATGTAAAGCACTCTGATACCTCCGGGTCTACCCAGCGTTATATAAAACTCATCAAATAAATAAATAAATAAATAATTAGCTATCTCTTTCGTCATACCATATGTCTCAATGGTACCGATTCTATATCAGTAAAAATACCTCTCATCAACTGCTTGTTGTGTCTGGCTGGTCTTTCCAAATCACAATGCAAAATTCACAAAAGAGCTGTTAAATACACGAATATTCATATATTGAGACACATGCTGTGTACATATGAGGATAGACGGGTGTGGTACTCACAGAATATAAGTGATGACACCGATGCTCCTGCAAATAAAGGAATAAACAGTAAAATAAAAGTTTTACAAATGCAACTAATTCATCCAGTTTTAACCACATATTGTATCACTTGCATGAGTTAAAACAGATTTGATGCAAGAATGCTGCCAAACCAATACCTTCAACTATTTAGCAGAAAGCTGAAATTCACTGCTGTCATCCTTGCTTTACAGGAAGTCAAACAAAATACGTGTCTGCAAAAACAGATTATCTATTCTATTGTGTTTGCAAATTCCATGTCTCAGCATCTACGCAAACCTGTCTCTCTACACGCACAGGGGATGGATATACAGGTTTTAAATAATCAGGGGCTGCTGAAATGCTGTTCAAAAGTCCAAACAAACACCGAAGTGCAAAAAATGAATTTGTGGGAGGAAAGGTTGTCCACTACTTTCATCTAGTTACAGGTGTATAGATGTTCATTAAAAGTAAATTCAGCAAACACTGCAGATTCAACCTCTTAAATGTGGATTTTGAAGTGATTATCCAAATAAAACACAAAAGTACAGTTCTTCTTACATAATCCTACGTTACAAGAAATGACCAACAATATGCCACATCCCAGAGGGACCATCTACTCATAAAGTTACCCACCACTCCCAGTACTAACCATAAATGATTCCAGATACAACACAGAAGTAGGAAAAGGGGTTACACACACTCACCTCATGGTAACATCTAACAGAGCCAAGAGAGAGCTCAATTTATTAGGAGATATGATTCACATCAAAAGTTGCTTACTCGGGCTTTGAGTTTAGGAGGCCATAGACTAAGGAGACGTGTTTACTAACATCTATATTTGCACTTTCACTTTGGTAGGTTTCTGGGTCATAAAGGCGAGTGGCAGTATTTCCATTGAACTGTGTTTGCTTCTATTTGTTGTATCAGTTCGCATCCGACTATTGTACTTGCTTTAGTTTGATATTTTTCCTCTTTTCGGTTCCACCTGACCTCGTTTTTACATTATTGTTCATTTTCTACCCACACTGTGTGGGGTTGGAGACTTTCCTCTGCCTCCTCTTGCAGGATCAAGTTTGGTTTCTGGTCTTCTTCGGGCTTGTCAGTGTTTTGGACTTTGGGCAGGCAGATGATATTTCACAAGGGTTAATCACCGAGAAGCTTATACTTGAACTCTTGATATTTCATTGTGATAGTCACTGTATGTACATTTCTTGTAGATGTGTTGTCTGCATCTCTGCAAACGCTATCATGAAACTAATACCCAATACTAGTGTTTCTCTTTAAGACTGAGCCTCGGGCACATCAACCGGCATCTTTAGTCCAAGTTACGCGGAGTGCTTAACGCAGGTCGGCACACTGGTTCTGAAGCAAAAGAAATGTGCTCACTGACACAAAGCTGCAAGCAATGTAACAGCTATGAGGTCAGAGTGAGTTCAGGGTGTTCTGTGCTTGGGTAGTTGTGGACAAAACTGATCCTCAAAGCAGGCCTGATAAACATCTGTTGCAGCACCTGAGGGTATGGGTGCGGAGGGGCAGGCACATCAAATAAGTGACAGATCTCTAAGCCAATCATGTGATAGATACCTCGCCCTGAAGAGTTACAAAGAGTGACCTACTACACTCATGGACCTCAAAGACCATGGTTGTCGATTTGCCAAAATGCTAGCACCGTCGCAGCCCTTTAAGCCAATGACGTCACAGAATTGACACATTTCCTCTGGTGGACCCTGAACTGGCTGCAACCTCACAGTGAAATCCTAAGGGAGGTAAGAGCACTGTTCATCCCAGTGCTTGGGGCACCAGTGGACAAGTCTGGGATAGCAGCTGGTGCCCTAATTGAATCCCATGCTCAGGTGTGAGTGAAGGGCCTGCCCACCACACAGTGTTCAGAAGCCTTAAGTTCATTAAGAATCTGCAAGCCTAACATGAAGACGTCACCATTGTGTCGAGGGGGGAGAGGAGTATCAAGACCCACATTAGCTTTGACTTTTATCCCTCAATGCCCCTCCCCTTTTCTACGATGTTAATATTTTTTGCCAAATGACTAGAAGAGGAACAAACACTGTGAGGCCCTACCTTCAGGGTGCACACTGCTGAAACGCAGAACAAGATTCCAATGAACATTCGATCTGAACCTACACTACTCAGATTCAAGAAAAGGTTGAAAACCTGACTATTCTCATATGAGGTTAAGGAGCGCATGGAATCTGTTCTGTCTATAATGTGGTTGGCAACATTTCCCTTAGGTCATGCCAACAGATCCTAGGAGAGATTGTATAAGAGCTGTATAAATAAACATAACATACATAAATATAATCAACTATGCCAATCAAAGAACGGAAATAACCAGTTGTGATCCAAAAAGTTGTTTATTTCAGCCCATTTATTAACATAATTCACACCAAAGATATCTTCAAGGATATCCAGAAATGTAACTCTTAGGAATTTCCCCTAACTTATAGTTCTGCTTGTTGATTCTGCAAGGATATGCCCCATCACAACTTCTGTTTTGGTTGTGTTGATCTTATTTATACCTAGTAAATGTTCCAAAGGGGGCCAGAATCAATAAATCGTCAATATAAAGCTTTAGCTTCTCCTGAGAAGATCCTCCCCGCAATCCCTTTATTCCACGATTGACCTACTGGGAGCTGCTAAGTGCTCAATACATTTCACAAACAGCAGCAGGGAGAGAGGACACCGCTATATCAAGATTATTTTAAACAAGAACTAATACTGTTGTCCATTACCTATAAAGAAGAACTTATGCTGTTTTCAAATTACCTATAACAGCCACAATAGGCTGGTGATACTAAAGTTTGACTTTGTAAACAAATGTCAAAGAGAAATTGTGCATCATTACACTCGATAACTAATCCTACTGGACCAAATGAAAAGCTTTTCTATCGATCAATCAGTAGCTTTCAGAAGAAGAAAGAACAAGAAGTCTCAATCTAAGCCAGGAACTCTGAGATATTCTTCCCTAACTGTCGCTTTGACAAGCATCTCAGTGATCTGTGTGAATATGATGGGAGAGAATCCTTTTGGAGGGAAGAATCTGAAGCTTTGAAATATAATTGACTATAAATTTTCAAAAAGTAGATTGGTCCGAGTTGGAAGGATCCTAAGCTGGTTTACAAATCAGCACATTTTTAGTACCTTTGGCAAGAGAGTGGGGTAGAGCCTCGATCAAAGACTTTCTGCCAGAGCATCGGGAGAGGCTTGACAATGTGCGGGACCGAGATTCGAGCTGGGATTCCACTGGGGCGCAGCGCTTTATCAATCTATAGGTTATTCAGAACTTCCAGTCCTCCATAACATCATAATGCCAGAATGTTGCTTGAGACAGAAGGTCTAAAATATAATTTCCATACAAGTTTGTGGCAAATGGTATACTGCTGATTAATTAATCAACAAAATCTTATTTTATCACCTCTTTAGATGTCGCGTGTCGACATGGGAGAAGCAGCGTTTCTGGTGTTGCTTGACATGTCGGCCGCGTTCGACACGGTTGACCACGCGGTCCTATTGGGTAGGCTCCAGGAGTCTGGGGTAAAAGGCTTAGCCTTGGACTGGCTGGCATCATACCTCTGTAACAGGCGGCAATCTGTGGCTATGCCGCCGTTTCGTTCGTTGGTAAGAGAGGTAAAACAGGGAGTGCCGCAGGGTTCGGCAATCAGTCCGATCCTTTTCAATTTATACCTTCGCCCTCTAATAAGTCTGATTAAGTCATTCGGCATGTCTGTCATCAATTATGCCGATGACACTCAGCTTATTTTTTCCATCGAGGGCAGGGATGCGGTCCCCTTGGAATCCTTTCACCAATGCATGTCGGCAGCTGCGGGTTGGCTGCGTCAGAACTCGTTACAGTTTAACGGGGCAAAAACTGAAGTTCTCTGCTGTTCGGCAGATCGTATACCTCACCCTCTGCCAGAGGGACTCTGGCCTTCTTCTACCTTAGGCACTGTCTCAGCGGCGGACTCAGTCCGTAACCTAGGTGTCCTGCTCGGGCCTGGTCTCCAGCTGGACGCCTTCGTTAATAAAACCACGGCGACCTGCATGCTGCTGTTACGCATGCTGCGGAAGATTCTTCCGCTTCTCCCTCACTCAGCGAGGACAGAAGCAGTGCGTAGTATCATTCTCAGTAGGTTAGACTACTGTAACGCACTGCTTCTGGGAGCTCCCAGTGCCCTAATTATGAAGCTACAGCGGGTACAGAATATGGCGGCTAAACTGGCGCTCTCGCGGCCATGGCATGCTTCGTCCTCTCTTGCCCTTTCGGACCTACACTGGCTTCCGGTGCAAAAACGGATCTGTTTTAAATCAGCTTGCTTGGTCTTTAGAGCCTTGCACGGGTTGGGTCCAGTGGTGTTGCGAGGTCTTTTTTCCTGGTACTCTGCTGCCAGACTTTTGAGATCCTCCTCGGCCTTCTTGGTGATTGTTCCTAAGATAAAAAGGGTGAGGATGGGCGGCCGTTCATTCAGCTTCGCGGCCGCCAAGCTCTGGAACTCCCTACCCCTGTCCTAAGGTGCAAGGAGGACCTCTCATCTTTTAGAAAGGATCTTAAAACCTACCTTTTTCCTAAGGCAGTGTAATTGTCATCTGTAAGAATGTCTGTGGTCAAAGCGCCAGGATGCCCTCTGGGTGACAGTTGCGCTATAAAAGTATGCCTACATACATGTATATGTCAACCACCACCAATTTTGCCCATGGGAGCAAACGCTAATCAGAATTACGGGTTACTGTCCGAGTGAAGAGTTTATTCAAATGTACTGAAAAAGTGTACTGAAGAAAAGAGTGTCCAAGAGTAAAATGTGTTTGTATAAGGTGCTAACTAAATTCTAAATATTTTGTGTAGCTTTAAAAACAGATAAATTCCATTCAATCACCATGAATAGTAAATAGTAATAGTTATTTATATAGTGCGGACCACGTTTGGCAACAACAGAGCGTTCAATGGAATTCATCAAACGGAGGCTGATACTGTCTTGAGTGTAACTAACTTTGATTTTCATTGTGTTGATTGTGCTTTCTGACACACAGTTCTCTGGCTCTTTCAGACACCCGGGCAGATAAAAAGGGATGAGTTGTTAGCCATGCACATAAAGAAAACATTTTTTTGTGCGCACTATGTGAAAATACATATCCTGCCCCTCAGGAGGTCACCAAAAGGCTACACAATTATGGTTGTCACAGAGAAAAATGGAAAACAGGATGTAGAGATAAACAACCACTCAGTACTACTATGTCATTGAAGAGATTGCAATTTCCATGATGTTTGAATCATTCACTCAGAAGTGGTGGATTGTAGTTCACTGTCCTTTCCCAATAGTCCTAATACAAACAGTAGTAGAGATATCAAAAGCAACTCAAAGTAATTTCATGGCCTCCTAGTTAGTGGTACTTGAGGCTGTGGAAGTTTCATGACTTGGCCTGACGCCAAGATGGTGGCATCTAGGTCTTCTTGCCCTTCTGACTGGGAACCACACTGACATGTCTTTCTGTTGTCTCCAAACCCTATGCAGTGCCATTATATTGCCAGCGGGTTCATGGTGCAATGGAGGCACACACCTATGCGTGAAGGCTGGATCACACTGAAGCACCAGTTCTTTTGACCAACATTTGCAGCATCTTACTTAAGAGATGTGCATTTATGGATACAAATGCATAGTTTGGGAACATCAACCAGACCATTGTAATTAGCAAGAAATCTCACACCTCCTTTAGAACTAGTAAGATAATGTTTTTCAGGGCTAGGGGTGCACAGGTTTCGGAAGCATAAACCTAGATGTGTTTCAGCTCTGCGCACAGACCCTGTTAAACAGGAAAATCGTTTTTCGACCCCTCCTACACTACAAATCTGATTCCAACAGATCAGCCATGCAATAAATGATTCTAGGTTTGTGGATATAAAGGAGATGTCATACGGTTATTGAAATGACAAATTATTCTTAGTGTTACTGAAATCCATAATTTTTTGGCATCTAAAACATCACAAAAATTCCAACATCTACGTGTTTTTTTGATAGTTCTGTTGTGATACAAAAATTTTGAAGTCTCATACGCAAACAATGAATTCCTCCCAAAATGTACATTATTTCCATGACTATCTTCTTTCGATTTACAAAAAAATCATACATACTGAAAGATCATTTTCTGCAAATACATAAATATGTTAGTCAGGACAACTAGCTCTAATCTGAAAAACAAGTCAGTGCTTTCATTAAACCACTTATATCATAAGTATAAAATTGCAACGACTAATGCTTTATGTTTCCACTGTATCACTCCAACTTCAACAAAGGTGGGGAAGCTATGGGCATTTGCGGTATGACTGAATACATTATGACCATGACAAGGAAGCAATTAAATAAAGATTAATTTGACAGCTCGGCGGGATGAGTGGAGACTCCAGTCTTTGTTTTTCAATTTTTGAAGCTTCCTGCAGTCTAGCTGGGGGCCCCTGCGGCATCTCTTGCTTACGTTCCAGCAGGAGCAAAGATACAGCAAGGTGTGGCTCTACATGCAGGCTTCTGTCTGTTAATGGATGCTGAAAGAGCACAGAAACTAGCAGCAAAGGCCACCACTTGATATAGATTTCCACACTAGAACAACAAAATCACCATTTGTTTCCGGAGCAACAAGACAGCTAAGCTACTTACAAGATATTTCCACCATAGAGCAACAAGGCCACATCTTGCTAAAGTTAACCACACTAGAACAGCAAGGCTACCACTTGCTAGAGATGACCACACCAGAGCAATAAGGCTACCTCTTGTGGAGATACCCACAATATAGCAGCAGGCCTACCTCTTGCTAGAGATGACCACACTAGAAATGTCGTCTGAGCTGCCCATGGCTGCTATATAAACACTAATATAGCAAAGCATCTGTCTGAAGAACTTAGTTCACTGGGTTACTTGGATGTTGATAGAAAGGTGTATTAATGATATTTTCTGATTCTAAATAGTATCTGTATTGAGATTTAATACACATCAACAATCTACTCCATTCTGAGATCAACATTAAAAGTTGCTTTACTTAGTGTTAAAAGTCTTTCCTCGATGATTTTGTAGAATTCAAGCATTCAGGAAGTTCACGGAAATTGACGCTGAACAAAAACCAAAGAATATAATAAGTAGTACTGTTTTTTAACTATGATTGTATGACTATGATACTGTGAAATGCACACACATGTACTAATGGATTTAATTTGGCAATAGAGAACAGCAAAGTGCATTGGAGAAACCAGTTCCCTACGCTAACCAGAAACCTGATTGCACTGAATAACAAAGAATACAGAGATGCATAATTAAAAAGGTAACACATCGACTTTCTTTAAAATGTAGCAGGCATCTGTGCCAAGATACCTCATGGTGAATGTGAGCTCTACAAGTGACCAATAACATAACATAACATCTGATAGAAAGGGGAAAAGAAGAACATTTTGAGTTGGACGCAACGAACATAAGGAATAACCTGATGCCTTCCTGTGTTACTGCAAATTGTCGCTTCCTTGAATGTGTTTAATTGATTCTTAGCCGAGGTCTCGATTGATCAGGGACAATCCTGGAGGGACACCGCAACCATCAACATGGAGTCACATCAGTCTGTGGTTCTCAGACATGGGGGCCAGAGATGAAGTCCTCCTGCCCTACTGAACAGGAAAGCCTTTGTGGAGAAACTAAACTGTGGAGTAGTGTGGCTCACTGGTTAGAGGCGGCAGACCCGGGAGCAGAAGTCGGCCCGGACCAGGGTTCAATTCCCAATGCGGCAGGGTCGTGGACTTGGGTCAGTGGACTCGATAATTCTCGCTTCGGTGCTTACTCTAATCAGGGGTTCCACTCGGCAACTCTGGGCATTAGCTTGCCTAATCTCCACAACGGCCCCATCAATTCCGGGGATGCCTAGCTCCACCTTGGGGACTCCCAGCAGGGACCATCGAACAGGGAAAGCCAGGACAGGTTCCCCAGAGTTATACAGTGCCAGGAAACCTACGGACGGGTAGCAGTGCGCTTTACAAGCTCAAATACATTTACATTTACATTTACAAGGAGAGGCATGAAAGTCTGACTGTGCCTGTGATGTGCTTTTAAAAACATGCCAAGAGAAATTATTTAATGTGTCCAAGTGTGCGTCAAAATGGAGTAACGGTAAATTATGCATGCATGCCGCCTTCCAGTGCAAGCTCAAGGGCATTACAAGTGGACCTCCTTTTCATGTACATTAGAGTATCGATGAATATTCATAAGCAGGAAAGGGATCATGGTTCGGTGGTGCTGACCAGTGCCGCTCTCTTGCAGGTCACCCCCGCCCCCACAGAGCGTCCCGACACACAGTATAGGTCACTCAGTTGCTAGGTTTCTTCAGTGAATGAATGTACTAGAGGAATGGATCTGAAACAGTGGGACTTTGGAAAACGGTCCAGCCATGACCAGTTACATTCATCAGGGCTTCAACTAACATTGTTCATGGTCCTACAAGCACTGCCATACCACTACGGAAGGGCCCAGTTTTTAACACGCAGTATTTTTATCCTACTGCAATACAAGAACATGTTCACAAGATAACAGTGCTGATTTCCCTGGTAAAAAATATTGTAGAGATGATAAAAATGTGTTTGCCCTTAATGATACATGAACCCATCAATATGAGGAACCAGATTGAAAACAGGCAACAAAACGATAAACAGCGACAGTTACCACAAATCTGCAGGCAGTCCAAGCGGCTCGTAGTTTATAATCTCTGGAGCTGAAGGAAAAATGGGTGATACATGAGAAACAGAACTCAGTCTGTTAAAGCATCATTGCTGCACACAACTTCAAAACAGCATTGCTTTAAGCTCATTTGTTTAATATATAAGTATACTTTCAAATCCCCCACCCTTTTACAAATCCATGCAGAGTGTTCTTTACTGGGAACAACCAGAGATCCTTCTTTTAACACATAGGTACAACATGGAGACCAGTTCTATTTCTTTTATTTCTTTTTATAAAGCCCGTTCGCTAAGCCTATTTACATATTCACAAAGGAGAATGCTTGCCTTTGCACAAGTGAATGGCATTTAGATCTGAACAACACTTGGCAAGAATCTAAGGAGGAAGAAAGAGAGCAGGGAGGCAATTGAGAACAAGGAGATAACTCTGAGTACAGTCAGTGATGAAGAGTTTTAAAGGTCGTTTGAGGGAAAGGCCTTCCACCGTTAGGACGGGGATGTCCAAAGTCGATCAACAAGCCCCAGACCGGTTAAATAATTAAAGGGTAAGTACAAAAGGTTAGGAAAGAGGTGCCCAGTGTTGGCCCGTAAGTCCCAGGCTGATTCCAGAATTTAAGGATGGGTACAAAATGTTAGGAAAGGGGAGCCCAATGTTGGCCCGTAAGTCCCAGGCTGATTCCAGAATTAAAGAATAACTATAATTCAAAGTAGGTCAGTTTAAATTAAATATATGCAGTGGCGGCCGGCACAGGTAAGAGCGGTGAGGCGGGTAAGGGGGAGTCGATGGACCAAATCAGAATCCATGTTTAAGAAGGCTTTACAAAAATGGCTCTTCGGTCTTCCTTAGAGTACTCTGTCTCCTTGAGTTCTCTCCATAGGTCTATTGCACTACTAGAGCTGGGACACTTCCATTGGAGGTAGCTGTACGCTCTATAAGCTGTAATAATAATAATAATTTTAATAATGGGACAGGTCAAATTAAATGAATAAAAACCACTTACCTTGCACTCACCGCATCGATTTTGTGGTTTTATTGATTGTTTTATTTAATTTGACCTGTCCTGAAGTCTTTTAACCCCCCCACTCCGCCCCATCGGTCTTATGTGTGCCAGCCACCACTAAATATATGCAATTTTCTTCCATATGAATTGGAAATGTGGTAAAGATCCAGCTATGGGGGACCACGGTTGGATATTGCTTGATCAGGTAATTTTAAAAAACATAAATAGTTTTGAGAAGTCGGTATATGTGGCCAGAGGGTGCCCTCGTAAGTGTGGGAAGATGTGGGGATCATGGAACAGTATAGGGGCGATATTTGTGTCCCCCCGGAGCCCAGCCCTGATGAAGATGTACCCGACACCAGTGACCCCTGAGATTTTAATGTGGAACATATACTCCTGAACCTTTCCCTTGTACCACAGTATTGTAATGTTTTGGCTTCCCTGAGATTTTTATTGGTTTGTATGTGTGTTTTATAATTTAATAAAAAGATTAAAAAAAACAACAAAAAAAACATAAATAGAACCAAGAAGTGGCTCAGGAAGGCAAAAGGGGCATCAGTAGGGTTTGGGTAGGTGTGATGAGGAAGCTGTTTTAATCTATAGGGTATTGCTAGAAAAGCTGATGTCATAAAACACTATATTAAGACTGAACATCACGCAAAAGACACTAACACGATTGTCATGCACCATCAAATCATTGCAT
The DNA here is from genome assembly GCF_964261635.1 of Lissotriton helveticus. Taxonomy (NCBI): domain Eukaryota; kingdom Metazoa; phylum Chordata; class Amphibia; order Caudata; family Salamandridae; genus Lissotriton; species Lissotriton helveticus. Next base: position 273,412,596 of record NC_136062.1, read on the forward strand.
TGCCATGTGTCAAAACTGTGAGCCCGATTCCTGATAAAAAGTAAAGTACCGATACCTGAACATACTTCTTTGGGTTTTCTCAACTCACAAACATTTCTTGAGGTGTGCCTGGAAAGTTGCGCCAGGCGCATGTTTCAAGGTGCACTTCTGGGAATATCATAAGACATATTCCCCTTGTTCCTGTTCCCACTGTGTGGAATCTTAAACTTTGTAGAATTACGCACAGGTGGAAGGGGACGTCTGTACAAATGCACATTTTTTTTCACAGTGGAGAAAACATTTTTCCTCATTGAAAAAAGCCCTTTACCTACAACCCCGTAAAACGTAGAGGAGATCTTTCCCTCTTTCCATCATGGAAGGGGCGGTAACTCCAGCCTATAACAAAAGTAACTTTATAACTATTTCCAGAGCGGTAAGGGGTCGGATCAGCGTTTGTGATTGCCTACAAACAGACATATTTGTGGGTGTTCACACACTTACAAAGCAGTCATGTTTTCTCATGCCCATTTAGCACTCCTTGTGCAGAATTTACTACTGAGAATCTCTCAACATTATTGACTGTGTAATCTCCAGTAGTAAATGCATTTACACTAGCCAGGACAACTTTTGTGAATTTCTGGCAGGCGTAAATTAGGTGTTTTCAGAGACAATTATACATTCATGGTCGCAAATACCTTTGGGATAGGACTCACTAAGGCTCTCATCACCAGCCGCCCATAAAATTCCATTACATGGTTTAAATCCTATTAATGCACATACCGGAATGCCGAGATTCGGCACACCCACAATAAAAGTGAATAGAAAGTACTTGGGCATGCAAAATTGTGATGCACCCGAATTGGCGTCTCATGCCCAGTTTTGCAGGGGTGAACTTGGAAAAGGCGATTATTGCAGCTGTTAAATTCCTATCCCCGGGATATCAGACTTTTATTGCATCTGGGCTGAGCCACCCTTAATTTGCACAGAACAAATTGTTCTTGAGCACTTCAATGGCCTAGTCTCCATTGTTTTTAATTGGAATCATCTTTAAGTACCAGTTTCTAAGTGGTGTTAAATATTTCTCCATAAGTGGTTAAAGACTGTTCGGTGAATAACCAAGATCATGATTCATGGAGAAAAAAAAAGCGACAGTGCAGGGGGAGAATTTATTCAGAGCAGTTGGTAAATGTATGAGGTACACTGCATGGAATAGCTTGTGGTTTGCTTGCCAGAAATGCAGTAATTTCCTTTTCCACCTGGTTTGACTCATAACTGCATTGCACTGGGGTAATTTTACTACATCAAAACGGTAACATCGCGTGCTATTTTACCATGTAGTAAAATCGCCCCAGTAATGTGCAACTTTAATTAAGGCCATAGGGTGCAAAACTGCATAACAGGAAGGGGTCGTTGTACAAATGCATACCTTTTAGTTATTTATTTATTCATTTGAGCGTTCCCTAGACCCCATCAAATTTGGGAGGAAGGGATTCACCTCCCTTCATATTCTGGACTGCACATTACGCCCATTTCCAGAGCGCGGAAAGATTAGCTTGCAATTCGTGAATGTTCAGAAATGTCCACCTTGTGGGTATTCACAAAGTTACCAGGCAAACCAGGCCTTGAAATGCCCACTTCCCACCACTTGTGTGGGATTTACTCTTGCGGAACAATCCGCAGTAGTAAATGCATTTGTGTGTGTCTGGAACCCGTCTGTGAACTGGTAGGTGTACTGATGAAGTTTCAGCTGCAAACATACGTTTCCCATTGAATTTACGTTTGTGAAGAGGGTCACGTGTATTTATTAGTTCACGAAACAAGAGATAGGTTATCAGAAAGGTCTGAAAGGCCCTCCCAGCTGTCCACGCCTTCTTGAGTGCAGGTGCTGGAAAGGATTCCCTTTCAGTCACTCAAAGACACCTAGAAGGCCAAAGCCATGTGATTTCTTGGAACACCCAGCGTGCAAACAACAGAGCTGGCAATTTCATTTGTTTGGCCCAGAGAGCTTGGACATGGACAAAGAGTTGTATTGTACCAAACTGGAATTAATATTACGCTTCCCACGCCCCCGGCGAGACCTAATGACCTTTCTTGATTGGTTAGCAATTAGTTAATCCGCAAGTGTCATTCATGACTCGCGTCTCGACCCATAATATTAAAGAGGACACCAAGGAACAATGCAGGGGCTACTAGGAAGAAACTCTTTAGACTAAAAAATGAAATGAGAAAAAATGAAAAAGTAAGATTTCTATTTATTTTGAATAAAAATGAAGAAAATCGATTAATGATGAACAATTTCAGTAATTCACCAAAACGATATCAGGGTTTGTGTGAAGTATATATAAATATATAATTAAGGTAAGGGTAAATGATGGTGGGAGTTAGAGATATGTTAGGCTTAGGGGCTGTGATTATGGTCCGAGTTTGAGAAAGGCAAAGTTACAAGCTGGAATTATGTTTAAATTATTTACACTCTTTAAAAATCAATGAAAAAGACTGAACAAGAAGACGTTATGGTTAGGTTTATGATTAGAGTTAAATGTATTAGGGTTAGGGCCTGGGCTTTGGTTCATGGAAGGGTTAGCATAGGAGTTACATTTACGGTTTGTGACTGGTTCTGCATTAGTATTAAATTAATAACTGAGTTTATGTAAGAGATTGTCTTCTTTGAGGCATTTTGAGATATTATTTTTTGCATATTTGTAAATACAAAATACAAAGATTTTTTCTTGAATAGTTCTTGATATACATATATCTTTTTTAGCATTTTTATTTTTATAATGTTACAGAAAATACTCTGTGCAAACGGCACCTAAGACCATGTCCGTTGTATGGAGTGTTTTTAAATATATATATATATTTCTCAATGTCAAAACACATACAAAGAGGGCAGGGGCTACTTAGAACAGCACCCAACAGATTGAATTGTGCCCTAAAGTAACAAAAAAAGGTGCACGAAACCAGGGAGTACTTCCCTCTATACTCCCCATAATATGGAACAAAGTCCCACAACAAATTGCACTGCAAAATGGTTTCAGCACTCTTATGCATACATATTACTATATCATGTTAAAGTCCACAAATTATTGGCACAATGATGAATTGTCCAACCCCTGTTGTTTGTATTTTCAAATGTGGTTCGTACTTTATTTTTTTTTCATCAACGGATTTACTCCACAGTTCCAAAAAGCATAGCCAACGCGTTTCGTCGACTGAGAGACTTCTTCAGGGCTTGGCAGTATGGTAAAAAGTGTTGCATCCCATCTTGTGGTATTCCTATCCCCGAACAGGTAAGTGCTTGATTATTTCACACTTCCTTAGCAGCCTGATAACCGCTCCTCATTCCCGTCAAAAGGTAATAAACGAAAGCTCTGAAGAAGTCTCTCAGTAGACGAAACGTGCTGAAACCATTTTGCAGTGCAATATTTCTCAACGTATTGCCACTTAGATGCTTCGCTGTGATGGTGGCAGCACTTGTCAAATATACAAAAATAATACAATTCTGAAGGGAACAAAGGAAAGCGGCACACCAGGAGGGAGGAAGCGGAAGAGAGAGTAAGAGAATATATATATATATATATATATATATATATATATATATATATATATATATATATATATATATATATATATATATATATATATAAATAGAAGAGGCTGCGCCTTTAAATCGTGGAATTACCTGATATATATGGGTGCTGCGGCCTGTGCAAACAATCCAGGAGGTGGTCTACGTTTTGTGCAGCCTGACCAAGGACTTTGAAGGTGTAAAAGCTAAATTATTAAGGCTCATTTAATGCATGTCCCATGGCGAAAACGACATTTGATCACATGAAACTCACCCACGAATTCCGGCGTTCCAAAAATATTTTTAAATTCAACCCCATCTTCTATTTTATGTGCCAAACCAAAATCAATGAGTTTTATGTGCGGTATTGGAATATTCTTGTCCAACAGCATAATATTTTCTGGCTGAAAGAAAAAAGATATATAATAAAAATATAAAACTTTGCTATTTACATTCTCAGTTCAATATATTGACATGGATTCAACTATTCACATATATTACAACACAAAAATACAGCGGAGTATTATTCATGTGGAAGATATGAGGTACCAATGCCACTTTGTATATCGACTCTGTTATTGCCAATCTAAATTTTAGCCTTTGGGAAACTCACAATTTTTCTTCTAATGTTTAAATAATTTAACACCTACAAGTGATAGCAACAGCATCTTTTCGAAAGTTCTAAATACATTATTTTTTGTATCCCATCTGTAATATGTTTTCAGGAGAACACACATATACAAATTGAACTACAGAAAACTACACCAAGGATAAACCTCCTTTACTCCAGAGACACTAACTACATCACAGTTTGTAATAACTGCTTAGAGGTAGTGGACAAAGAGTACAGGAGTCCAGCTGGATAGGGGACTGATGTCATAATAAGTAGATTTAAAAGATCCACAAAGGAAACTTGCATTACAGGCAAGCAAACGTCCTCTCATACAATTCCTTCCACAAACCCCACAAGTGGGACATGGTGCTAATGAAGCTGACATCACAGAATTACTGAGTGAAGCGGTGTTGAGTTACTGGCTGACTGCATGGCTGTAATTCTTCTAATATCCATTACAGATAAGACACACATGCAAGTAAAAACTGCCCCAAGCTCAATCCTGTAGATTGCTGATATGCAATGATGTGTTAAGGCCTACGGATAGCTACTGTTAGAGACGTCGGTCCTCGACTCTTCCTCACAAGAGGTACTCAAATTACATCAAGAGTGAGGCGCATTGTTAACATAAAACATGGCTGACTCTGCCGCAAGCTAATTGGAATGTGGGTGCTTTTGAGTCAGATGGCGTGGTTTTTCAAAGGGGTTATACTTCCTGATCACGTGTTGTGGTCTTTAAAGTCCTTTGGTACACCTGTTACTAGTAAACATGCCAGGATGTACGCTTTCTTCTCTCTGTGTCACACACACCTTATAAAGCAAGGGACACTCTTGTCTCCTCGATTGTCCATACCACCCTTTCCACCCACACAGCAGAAGACATCTCAAAAAGAATGATGAATTAAGCTCCTACTATAAACTTAAAGTCATGCATACCTTAACTGCCGCAATGGAACACAATATTGCGGAGAGCTTTAGGGTCTGATTCTGGCTTAAAGGGGCAGCTATAGTCAGGCACGATCTGATAAAAAATAGAGTTTTCAGGAGTGCTACAGAGCGGCACTGTGGCTCCTCCCAGATGTTGGCTCACCCGAGTACTGCTTTTGATTTGGCCACAGTTCTGTGCTTCCACAGGAAGAGATCCTAGTCTCCAAGCATCTGTGATCATTTGTTAATCAAGCTGCGTGAGCCAGGGCTCTTTATCTAGTAAAGTTATTGTGTTATGATGAAGCCTGACCTTCAGGTCACACACATGTCACTAAGATGCTATATGTCTCCTAGATAATTAGATAATTGCATGTTTGTTCTTCTTTGGCAGCAGCAATGCTGAGGAGGGGAGTCAGGAGGAATGTGTTGCTTTATTGAATTACCAGCCCCCCCAACGTTTCCATCGCCATCTTCAGAGATACCTCAACATGGAACCACTTTAGAGAATGGTATTTTTTCTTTCTAATTGATAGTTTGAAGAATTATGCGCATGAGAGACGTGCATGTAGAGGCTTTTTTTAAAGGTCTTTTGCTCTTGTTTGCGTATTCCTCTCAAAGCATTCCTGCCCACGGTCTTGTCAGTTATTACTTCATCAACGTTTACACAAGGGAGTATTACATCAAGATAAGTACATTGGGAGTACCTTTACATTCCTTTTTTTTCCATTTTCTTTTTACATATATGGTGCCTTTACTTTGCAGGTCAATTTATATATTTAAATACCAAAAATGTAATTTAATTATAATGTTGTTAGTTATTAATTAATTTGTATTAATTGCAATACTTACATTGTATTTAATTTATTTCAAATGTAATATTTTCATATGTTACATTAAATGTATTTAATATACTATAAATTGACATTTCTCTTTCCTGGACCTTAAATATCCCCTTGCTATCTCTTATAGCTTCCATTTTCTTCCTTAAACCCTAAAACCCCTTACAAATGCTTATCACTAGTATTTCCTTATAACCTGTTAATGCTACCTTCCTTGAATCCTAAAAACCTCTTAAAGCTACACTTCTCTGAACCCTATAAACCTTTAATACCCCTAAATGCTACCCTTTCCTGAAGCCTAAAAAACTCGAACAACCCTTTCATGCTACTCATTCCTAAACCATAAAAACTCTTTACTACATCTTAACGCTAGCCTTCCATGAACCATAAAAACTCCTTACTACTCCGGCAACTCTTCCCTGAACCCCACAAACTCCTTACAAATCCATAACGCTCACTCAGGGACTCTGTCTGCTGAAAGTCGGTGAAGCCTAAGGAAATATCAGGAACCAAATTCCTGATTTCCTCTGGTAATTCCTCAATTTTAAGGGAACTCTCAGAGCCCCACTGGATGATCCCTTTTATTTCTATCGCCAACCACCTTCCTGTAGTTATCAACTCCCTCTGGTATCAGTAACTCTCGGGAGGTGATTGGGAACGTTATTATGAGGCCCTGAGTAGTGCTGAGCAATCTGTAATAATCCGAGTGATTTAACGAGTGTAAGAAGAAAGTTTTAGGGCATCAGTGGAAGCACTTTCAAGACTCTGATGGAATACATTCTACAGCAGGTTTCTCCAATGAGTAGTTTGTGAGCTGCTAGTAGCTAAACTCCTGTGTGCAGCCCAGTGAACAAAATTAGAAGCTTTTCATTTGTTATATTAATGTATGTATACCAAAATTAAAAAGCGTGTATTTCAAGACGAAAATGTGTATATTTTCAGACTTCATAAATTGATGTTTGGGGAAAAATGGTTGATTTTCCAAAATATATTTAAAGCTGATATTGTATTGATAAAAATCAAATAGTGATGGAGAGACTTATAACTAATATTATTAACTAGTTGCTAGGGGCAGTACAGCTATGGCTATTATAAAGCATTTTTACATCACTGCTGTCAACAGTACCTGATGTGAGGTGATCACTGTTGGTAATCTAGCATATGGTGTGAGTCACTTGCAGAATGTTGGATTTTTTCCTGTTGTTCCACGATTCAGTAACAGCCTTACCACAACTTGTAATCATGAGAGCCCCAAACGTTTGAGGGAAATGAGCAAGCATAGTGTCAGTCAGTTTTTCTACAACTATTGGGGTAAAATTAGCACCAACTTTAAGCTTGAGCTCTCAGACTAATAGATACAGAATGCAGTACTTTCCTGTAAAAGTAAAAATAGCATTAAATGCACTAAAAACCACTCTCCACACATTTCACCAGATATTACAGCTCCATTCATACTGTAAATAAATCTCTAAATAGTGTATCCATGAATGAAAAATACAACAAATATTACTCCATGACTACTCTAATTTGTTCGTAATAGTGACCTATCTGTGAAAGGTAAACTTCTGTCATTAGGTCTGGTTTGATGGCACAGGTGTCTGGGTGACATAGTTTTACCAATTCTTTAAAATATGCATAGATTGGGCATTTGGCTTTGCTGGACCCAGAGGAGTTTTACTCTCTAAGCTTGTGCTATCAGCTGGCTCATTCCACCTTCCAGGAGGTTCTTCCATTAGAATGTACTTTTATAAATTTGAAAAACAAGTTTAACTATGAGGTTTGTCACATTACATCTTCTTCCTCTATATGCATTCTACATAGAAAGCAATACGTTTCACCACTTCTTCCCAGCATTGGCAGAGCCAGTGAGGCAGAATTAGTGTGACTTGTCCACGGCCTTCGACTGCGTACGCCACTCCAAATTGTGGGAGCTCCTGGAGTCGATGGGCGTGGACAATTCCGTAATCCTTTTTATAAGAGAAATCTATAGAAAGGCAGGAAAGGTTATATGGTTTTGTGAAGAGGGGGAATGTATGAAACTGTTTAAAACCGAAAAGGGGATTAGACAGGGATGTGTGCTCGCCCCCTTACTTTTCTCCCTGTATACCAATAACCAAAATTAAGTTTTGACAGTGCAGTGTAGGGATGTTCCTTCTGCAGGTGGCTTATTGCTTCTCGATCTTCTCTACGCAGACAATGTGGTTTTTCTGGCCAGAACTCCTCTGGCCCTTCAGCGTTCGATTGGTATTTATTCTAAATATACGGCAGATTGGGTCCGTCAGTAAATAAACCCAAAACTTTTATTATGACTGCAGGCTCGGAAAGGAAAAAGTATTTTTAATTTAACCCCTTCGCTGCTAGCAGGATTCCCCTGCTGTGCTGGGGGGAGGGGGGACACGCACAGCGCCCCCATGCTCATGACGAGCTCAGCTCGTCATGAGCCACGGCGCTCCGGTGCTCATGACGAGCTCAGCTCGTCACGACCATGCCCGTTTAATGGAACGCTCAGCACAGCAGGGGAATCAGCCCAGCATGCCAGCGTTCCACGGACCATGACGATCTGAGCTCGTCATGAGCACCGGAGCGCAAGAGGGGTTAATTTAGACGGAGGTCCCTTGGTTTGCGAACAGTCTTTTACGTACTTAGGTCTCCTTTTTGATTCCAAACTTAACTGGTCTGCCATGGTAGAAAATAGAACCAACAAGCTGAAACGAAGTATAGCTGCGATCTGAAAGTTTTCTTCTAATTTGGGCAAAAAACCTTATAGGGCACTGGCAGAAGTTTGCTCTGCAAAATCGGTTGCCATAGCCACCTATGGGGCCGAAATATGGGGTACGATTCCAGTGGGGACGTTTCTAACAGTGGAAAACAAGTTTGTTAAAAAGCTGCTATCAGTCCCTCAGAACTGCTCAAATCTGATTGGCCTTAAAGAACTTGGTTTGACATTATTATTGATACCATCAAATTAGCCCCACTCTTTCTTTGGCAGGGAATTTGGAAGAGGGACTCGGTTATGTTAAATCAAGTGATACTAAATAATATTATCAAACTTGACAGAGCAAATAGAATTCCATGGTTAGCTTATGTTAAATAGTCATTTACAGACTTGGGGTTAGCTTTTCTGTATACATCACCCTATAACTGTTTGTCCTTCCCTGAGAGTAAGTTAAGAGAGGATTTTATAAATGAGTGTGATTTATATCGCTGGCATCGCAATCAAGGCAAACCCACGGTTTTATTTTACCAGAACCTGCCTGGTGCTGTTACTGCCAATGACTCTTACCTTTCTTTCGTCTCAAACAATTTGCACCGCTATTTATTAACTAGAATGAGACTGAATTTTTTCCCCTTAATGGTAGGTGTTCAATTATGCAGAAATAAAACCATTAACATCTGCCATATTTTGTTTTGTGGACACCTGACATGTGTAAGTGAAACCATTTTGGACATAGGTTTGTAGATATAAATAGCTTTGGAATCAGGCCCACAATAGGTAACTCAACTGGCAATAATATATCAATATTTAATGTCGCAAACGTTTGTAGGCTCAAGTCATGGCTAATTGTACATGTAAAGCCCAGGGTCACATTCCAATATGAGAATGCCCGCGAGATCTATATTTATTAGTTTTATGTTTCACAAATCACAACCTACGCTATATGGCAGTCATGCAAACACTGAACAGCAAACATTATCTATCATTCAACAATCAAAATGAAAATAAATCTAAAAACTTAGAACTATCCTCATTAAAAAAATATACGACGGGTCAGAAATAGCACTTTATGACCTGGAAATATGCCACATGGCCAAGACCAAAATGGAGGCCGATGACTTGCAAAGACAATGAAATAGATCACTCGCTGGTCCTAAACTTGAGGGTGGTTCGTCTTTTTTGCTGGTCATAATGAAAATGTAAAGGAATTGGCACTTTTGCAGTGGAAAATAGGGTACATTACTGACTAGATCTCTTGGACAATTTCCAATTACATCAGAAATACCGTGAACTTTGAAGGTTGAGGATAGACTGACCTGCTCTTCGGAACCTACGAGCAAGGTCAAATATCTTCAATTTTCTGGGACAACAGGACTATGACCTGCCTCCCTGTGGTGCAACGGCCTTTACTGCTCACTCGCGAACAGGTCATGCCTCTGGACAGAAAGCTCTACATCTGGTTCTGCTGCGTCTGGTGGTACGACTGCTAGTGACACACAAATCATTGTTTGTCTGTATATCCCTGATATGGGTGTATGTTGAACCGTGTCTGCCTGCACCCGGATTAAACCATGGGCATTCTTCAATGTTGGTACAGCTCACTTGCCAGTTTACAGGGCCAATGTAAAGATCCGGGGTAGACATCAAGGGTTCTGTTCCTCATTCCTGCAGAGCAAGCTGCCAATCTTCATTACTCACATTCTAGCCTTCATCAGCACAGTCTTCAGGTGCAGCACAAAAATACCATTGTTTGAATACTGTCTGACGTAATTTTATTGTCCCAAATATTGTCTACAAAACTGTCATTCCCCTGGAGTTAATAATAGAGGTTCTCCACGCAATGGTCGGTACTTTTCTAAACGATATTTATGTCAGACGATATTTCTTTATAAAATATTCTTATAAACCACCTACAAATGATAGTAGTAAGCCTAGACGCACTGAGAAACTACTACAGCTTTAAGGTGGACGGCTGTGATACAGTATGCACAGACAAGGTGAAGGCACTACTGGGCCAATTAACATATTCATTCAATGTATGAGTATGTGAAGAAGTACTACAGGCGTACAACTTCATGTACTCATCAATGCCATGGTGACCTGCCCATAAATGTCCAAATCCCTATCAATTAAAAAGGATGGAAGGCACGGACCTTTCTATTAGTTCTGAATGTATATTAATATTTCATGAATATTACTCTTTTAGATGTTTAGTAGCCAAAACACAAAGGCATTCATGAATAGGGTATGTAGAACTGTATGGTATGCTACCACTTCACTTGCTCAAATTCCTTAGTAAATGGATCCCAGGGATCACCGCCAGCTGCCGCCTCAATCCAATGGGGAGGATTACGCCCCTCTCAGAGATTAAAAAAAGGGGCAGGGCAGACTATTGCATCTTTCTGTACGTGGGCATCTGAAAAATGAATACCGGGAAGCTGCATGTTCTACAGAGCTCAAGACCCTGGTTTGCAATGCTGTTACAGAAACAATGCCAGAATACCTGAAAGCAAGGTTAGGGGGCTACGATCAAGGGGCAAAATGTATTCAAAACAAAAGAAAGTGCAAACAGCAGCAGCACAGGGAAGACGTTTAGGGCACGTCATCCCAACAGCAGTGTACTTCTGCACCAACCTGCTGCCCCTCAGCACAGTGTTAAAAACCCACCCATTCTAACTTCATATGAATACTAAGCGCTTGGATGCCTTGGTTGCATAAGTGTTTTATGAACGTAAAATAATGATGATGTCTCTAGGAAGGTGTCCAGTGGTTTCCACATCCCCCTAGAAGATGGTTTTCAGGATGAGTTTTACAGGGCCCTGCTATCTGCTCCTCTTAGGTATGTCACCCAGTTAAACCAGCACCTGTATGATGTTTTAGCAGTATCTTTCCAGTTTGTCAGGACAAGCTTGACTGCTGCGGTCAGAAGGAGGCCCTTGACGGCAACACAGAGGGCTCCAGATGGATATGCTTAAAAGGCCAATTTGCACTGTTGGTAACAGCAAATAAGCTAATATGTAAATTATTTCTCCTGTTTTTTGTTTTTGTTTGTGACAATATGTAACAACCAACTGGACCTCTCAACTGCATTACGAATGTACCTGTATTTGTAGAAAAATAATAAAAATGAAAAGAAATTAAAAAATAAAATAATTATGATGATGATACATCTAGCATTGGTGGCTTTCCCCTTCTTGTACAATAAAATCTATCACTCAACTTCAAGTTCATCTTTGGGTAAAAGATAGCAATATTTTCATCCACAGATGTCAAACCACACCCGAAAGTGCTCCACTCACTCTCCATACAGAAATGAGCACAATTCAGACTCCTTCCCCCAGACTTTCAAGGCACTATATAGTACTGGCCCAGCATACCTCTACAATTGCATCTTCTTTTACAAACCTTCCAGTTACCGCTCCTCGTCTGAACTCCTACTTGCACACATCTCACACATACGGAAAACCAGATCTAGTGGTGGAGACTTCTCCTACATTACTTCTAAACTGTGCTATGCCCGGCCGCTAAAGATAAGAGCCTCCTCCTCACTACTTTAATTTCGCAAGAAGTTGAACACCTGGTTTTTCGACTAGTCCCTCTAGGTCCTGGATTTAGCTAGACTCTCACCTGTTCAGCGCCAAGATACCCTCCACCAGAGCCAATCTGAGAATCAGCATACTCAGTGAAGTAGGACGTGTACATGCTGTGTGCTACGTGTGACACAATGCACCATGCCGCACTTCCAGAGGATTGGCCAGCAAGCACGTTGAGACTCATCTCTTTCTTCCAACCCCCAATCTGGCCTTCTTTGAACCAGTGAACACTGTCCCAAGCTTCCTGCCCTCCTTGGCTCCCCAGCTTGCCGCTCGTCGCCCGGGCCAGACTTTCAGATTACCCGGGCAGGCGGGGTCTCTGCTGCCAAGTAGTCACACAGCTACGCGGCCTGCACGGCTGTGTCAGGGGCTTCATTTTGCCTCCAGACAGGGTGTCCAACGCCTGTGCAGTGGGGAGTGGAGAATACTCAGGGGCAGGCTCGGACTGGCCGTAGCGGGCACCGGGCAATCCCCTGGTGCGCTGCACGGGTGGGGGCCGGTTTTGCAAAATCGGCCCCGTCGGCCCTGTAACAAAATCGGCCGAAAATCGGCCCTGGCAGAGCTCGGCGGCGATAGTGAGCTCTACAAATCAACATAACATTACATAGCAATACATAACATAACGGCAAGTCATGTTCACAGCTGTTAGCACTTTACCGCCAGACTGACTGGCTTTGCTAATGCATATGGTATTGGCTTACAGGATTGTTCGTCACTTTATTAACATTTTATAGCATTTCACAGATGTATACTTTTAGACCTACATGGAAAAGTAATCCTTTTCAGTTTTTTTCAAGTTCTAAGATGAATTTTTTCTACTAATGGCTGCAGTAAAGAATCTGATGTGAGAATTTCCAAGGCTTCTGAAGCTATCTCCCTCCTAATAGCGGCAATTAGAAATTGTCTATGAGTTATTAATGCAACCATGTGCCTTGTGACAGCTTCATCTATCTTTGATTACAACTTCTAAAGACATTATAAAAGCACTATCTTTTGCTCTGCTTATACCATTTTTTTACTTTGCAACTAATGGAAGAAACAGTGCAAACCACATGCACAAGATAAAACATTTTTTTTTAAAATACCTGATTTTATGCCAAGACAAAAGGCTAGCACTAGGCATTATTCTTTTGTTCTCACCCTCTGATCAGAAACACTTTAAAGAACCTTAAAATAGAACCTTAAACACCAAACAATAGTTTGTTTGCTGCCACTGAAGCAGGTAAGTATTCTCTACTCTTTCTTAACTAGCATATTTGAATGATTGGTGTGGGATTGTAAAACATAGGTCCAATTTTTGGACCAGTATGCAAATGAATGACTGTGGATATGAATATAAAGTAGTTTGTTAATTAGTGTATGTTATAATAAGAAGGCTGCTTTCAGAATCTATCAGAATTCTGTCAGAAATCTATCAGAAGAAGATAGATTTCAGAATCTAACCAAAATTTACATTGACAGCATATTTATTTAATACGGGTAAAACTTTTCGGCAGAAATTTAATTCGAATGTGAAACGTTTGTTTTTAGTAATCAGAACGAGGCTTGCACTTACTGTTGATGGCGCAGCTTTGGATTTAAGAAACGCGGCATGTGAGGCACGCGGCTGTCTGAGGTGTCAGCGACCATTTTAGAAATAGTGCGGAAGCAAGAAGAATCTCAAAGTTGTAAACGCGCCTGACAACATTTTTCAGATAAATTCACGCATTCGCATTGTAGATGCAGAGTCAAATCATACCGTGTTAGATTGGGCGTTGGTTACAAATAGACAATATTGAAGGTGCCATTTTAAAATGGGCGCTCGATGCAATGTAAGCGTTTAGTAGCTTCAAAAGGAATTTGGGACTATTATGCTGATGCATAGGAGATGGTTACTAGGCAATGTGCTTTGCCATTGCTAGCAGCAGACTCTCTGTGAAGAAGTTGGATTAGCAGAGAGAGATTACGAGCAGTTGTGTGACAGTAAGAAGCAATACTTGATAAAGGAAGTATTTATAACAGAAGTTTATTTTTATTGTGGTATTAGTAAATAATTACAGATTGTCTGTATTTTTATTGTGGTGTAGTACAGATTGTTTACAAAATTTTGTTAAAAGTAATAATCTGGCAGAATAAATATAGCTGAGCAAATTACAAGAGGGGATACTCAAGAGGATATGCTAAAGAAATTGCTTACACAGGAAATTAAACATTTGGTCCAGGAATCGGTAAAGTAAGCTATGAGTAATAGAAAGAGGAGTCTAGTTGATGAGGATGATGAGTATTGGCATTGATGAATATATATTTGACCTTAATAATAAAGATGGTCTGGATAATGAGTTTGGTGATAGTACCAATAGCAAGATAAAAAATTAGAGATATGTAGTTTTTCTATTTGGTCAAAAATTGTTTGACCCAAAAGATATTAGACATCTTTGGGGGTCTAACTGGTGGCCTTCGAGTCACATAGCAGAGTACTCAAAGTACTGGATCAGAAGACCCTTGGAAAAGGAGGAAAGAAACATAATGAGGACTGAATGCTCTCGCCCAGTTATTGGGAAAAGAATTCAGTGACTCCTAACTTAGATCCGGAGTTGAGCACTTATATGTTTAAATTAGGTAGGGATCCTGGGAAGTATTAGAGAGATTGCTTAAACAGTGTGAGGATAAATTGTTAGACAACCTGGGACCCCTTGCCAAGATGTATGATATGTTTGATATGATTGAGGAGACATACTTGAAACATACTGATTTAGAGATCAATTTATTGAGGGAATGGTGCCAATATTTTAGGATTTTATAGAGGATCCCAAAGTAGTTATGGATTTTACCCCCCAAAGAAGAAGGAGGTCCAGAATAAGACCAACAAGAGGACGAGGTCAAACTCACTTCACAGGAACTGGTGAGTATGAATATGAAGATTACTTCTGGTTTTATCCAGGAAAAAGTGGGAGGAAGACTGAAGTTCCAAATAGATCAATAGAAAAAGCTCCTGAACGATCCTTGGGTGCTGGGTAATGTCTCAGGTTACCAAATAGAGTTCAATTTGGATCCCCACCAGTTGCAGAAACCAAGAGAACTTTGTTTCACAAAAGATTTGGAGGAAGTGGTTAAGAAGAAAATGAAAAGTACGCTACAAAGCGCATAGTTATAAAAGAAATATGCAACAGTCTGATTGGGTTTGTGAGCGCATTGTTTCTTGTAGAGAAGGACAAGAGGTGGCGGGTTGTGATTAATTTGAGGGAACTGAATTATTATGTGACATACAGACATTTCAAAATGGAGGGAGTGCATCTTTTGAGAGCTGTGTTACAGGAATTGGATTGGCTTTATTGTAGACACAGTGACAGGGCAACTGTTGTTACAAGAAAAGAAAGAAAATAAGACAGGAAATAAAATAAGTTCTGAAGAAAGAAGAGGTAAAGTTGAGAGATTTAACCTCGGTGATAGGTTTTTGTCATCATCAATTCAAGCAATGTTGCGAGGTCCTTTACATTACAGAGCTTTGCAGCATTTGAAGACCTAAGGTCTTGCAAAAGGATTTTGGTATGGAGATTATATGAATATGTAAAACAAGCAAAAGAGGAATTGATATGGTAGTTGGCGAACTTGAAGGACTGGAATGGTTGAGCGATTTTTGGATCAAAACCATATTTTGTAATAGAAACAGATGCGAGCAATTATGGAGGGGGAGTAATGTGTTCAATGGAAGAGGCAAGTTGTGCTTGGAGAAAAAGAAGCAACATATTAACTGTATAGAGATGAAAGCCGGGAGTTTGCATTGCTCAATTTCAGATCTCATTTCCAAGGATACTGGGTTCTTTTGAAGATCGACAATATTTCAGCAGTAACGTATATAAACAAATTGGGAGGCAGGAGATCCAAGAAGTTGACAGAGTGAACAAAAGAAATTTGGGAATTTTGTCTAGATCACAAAATTAGTCTGCAGGCCCAATACTTAGCAGGGATACAAAACTTTGTAGTGGACTGGAATTTAAAAAACGTGCTAGATCACAGTGATCGGATGTAAGACAAGGCAGTTGTTCTGGAAATTCAGTATTGTCAGGGCCCTTGGAAGGTAGATTTGTGTGCCTCGAGGCTGTATCATCAGTTTAAGAATTGCATAAGTTGGAGGCCACATCCAGGGCCCATAGCAGTGGATGCATTTAATCAGAATCGGAAGGAAATGAAAGGTTACGTGTTTTCTCCTTTTGCTATGATCCAGAGAGTGTTGATTCGTGTGAGGAGGCAGGTCTGTCAGATAGTGTTGGTGATACCCTTTTGGACTTCACAAGCATGGTTCCCTTCATTGATGGAGATGGTGATAGAGATTACTTATTTAATAGAAGATTACAAAGGGTTGTTAACATGAGAATAAGGGATGGAGCATACTCTGGTAGAGGCAGGTTCACTCAAACTACTAGTTTAGAGAATATTGGGAGATCCAACGATTCTCAGGCCTTTCTGGAGCAATTTCAGAAGTGCCGAATGAGTCATGGGCACCAGGAACACAAACAAACTGTAGGAGTGCATGGAGTATCTGTTTATGGAGAAGCGTGGCTCAATGGTTAGAGCAGCAGACCCTGATGCAGAGGTCTGGCCCGGGACCAGGGTTCAATTACCGCCTTGGCGGTTCTTGGACTCAATTTCCCCGGACCTGATAATTCTCGCCTCGGTGCCTAGTCTAATCATGGGTCCCACTCTGTGACTCTGGGCAATAACTTGCTTAATCTCCACAACGGTGGAGAAGTGTGGCTCAGGGGTTAGAGGCAGCAGACCCGGAAGCTGAGATCGGTCCTGGACCAAGGTTCAATTCCCCGCCTCGGCGGGTCTTGGGCTAAAAATTCCACGGACTCGATAATTCGCGCCCCGGTGCCTCCTCGACTCACGGGTTCACACTCTGCGACTCTGGGCAATAGCTTGCTTAATCTCCACAACGGCCCCTCGCGGCGGGATGCCTGACTTTCACCTTGTGGATACCCTGCTATCTCACAGGGGAATACCAGGAAGGGTTCCCTAAGCAAGCGCCGGGAAACCCACTGCGGGTAGCTGTGCGCTATATAAGCTCAACTACATTTACATTTACATTTACAACAGCCCCAGCAGCGCTTGGATGCCTGGCTTCACCTTGGGGGTGCCCAGGAGTGGACATTTCACAGGAAAGCCAGGATGGGTTCCACAGCGGTATGAATACAGCACTACGAGACCTCTGGGTAGAAGTGCGCTATATAAATACAAACACATTTACATATACATTATAAGGGATATGGATCCCAAGGATGGTGATTAGATAATGATAGCTAATTTTCGTGCAGACTTATTTCAAAAAGGTTTTTGATACAGAACAGTAAATTGCTACAGAATAGCTATGGCAGCTGGATATTCTTTGGTTCAAGGGTTGTCAAAAGGCAAAAGTCCTCTAGTGTTTTAGAGTGCTGAAAGGAATTAGGTGGAAAAGACCTCCTTAGGCAAGATATATCTCTGTTTGGGATGTTAGTTTAGTTTCTAAATTATTTGAGAGATGGCATACAACCAAGTATCTAGGTATACATGAATTGACATGGAAGTTGGCAACTTTGTTGTGCATGGTTTCCTTTAAGAGTTTTTCAGATATTAGAACTCTTGATATCAGTGGCAGATTTTATCAACCACAAGGAGTTCTGTTTGAGATCCGGAGGAGAACTAAGACTATGTCAGAGTCTGTTTTTTATCCAAAAGTGGATACTTGTCCTACATTATGTATAGTCAAGATGTCTGAAAGAATTTGACTCTAGAGTAATGGAGAATAGGAGCGATGGAGTAGGACATTTGTTTATTTCATATGTAAATCCATTCAGGAGTGTTTCGTTTGCTACTATTGCAAGATGGGTGAGATCTGTCATGAAGGAAGCTGGTGTGGATTTAACACAATTTGCAGCGCCTTCAGTCGGAGGTACCATGGCTACTGAGGTTTGCATAAAAGGAGAAAGACTAGAGGAATTGGTCTAATGCAGAAGTGTTTAGAAAATGTTATTCCAAGCCAATAGAGCCTGTTTCAGAGTATCAAAAAGCTTTGAACATGCATAATGCTAGCCTCCTGTCCTGTGATCCCCCATCATCAAACTATCATATGTTTGGGCGCAGTATCACTGAAACGACTACGTCCTCTATGCAGTCTTTCTCCTGAAAATTGCTAAAGATTGTCCCCCATTAATTCATAATACACTTGTTTACATGTTTTTATATGCCCGACATCCATGAAATGGACGAAACGAAATTATTTATAAGCCCCAGGTCCACTCAATGGACGAAATAAAATGAGCCCGGTGAACAATACACCGCGCATGCGCGGGCGATCACCCGGCATACGCCGCACATGCGCAGACCAGCCCGGTCATAATGCGCATGCGCGTACAAGTAATACTACCCTCCAGGGCGTTCCCCTGAGGAGCTTGCACTTGGACCTATCGCGCATGCGCTAACTATAGACGCGAGCGCCTGGGTGGTTCCCTAGTGGCCC
The DNA here is from genome assembly GCF_964261635.1 of Lissotriton helveticus. Taxonomy (NCBI): domain Eukaryota; kingdom Metazoa; phylum Chordata; class Amphibia; order Caudata; family Salamandridae; genus Lissotriton; species Lissotriton helveticus. The sequence continues at coordinate 273,431,309 of NC_136062.1, forward strand.
ATAACGATGCCTCCCAGCGCGACAGGGCGTTACAGCGCGCGCGCACCTAAGACGCCCATACTTACTCCAGGCAGCATGACTCAGGCCTGTGAGTCTTTTCACCATTGCCCTCCATCACAGGTGCACTTAATTAGACCAATTAACAAGACTACTTAAGACCTGGGAAAACACTCATTCCCCACCGGTATGCGAAGGAGGCACTACAGGTCCAGAGCAGGCTCAACCCAGAAGTACTGTGAGTATGAGAAACCACCATCACGACTCCTGGTAAGCGCTATTTTTCTTTCCTAACAGGTCTCCCTAATCAGTATGGTAAATGTTTGTCCCCCCAGGGTCAAGCCTTTTGCCACCTCCCAACCTTGAGGTCAGACTGAGCAAATAACTTGCGTAAGAATCCCTCCTTGCGCCGCATTTTCACTAATGCACCCTGTTTTACTCCGTCTCTTAAAACACCTCACTTTCGAGTTATCAGTGCGATTCCCACTGTGATGGTACCACCAATACCATCACACCATAGCCGCCTATAGCCCACCAGCACTCGCTATAGTGACGGCATCAGATGTGCGTAAAACTGTACATCCTAATGACTCTACCTTCTCCTTGTGTGTTTTGTTTTGTCCTTCCATGTTATGTGTACAGGTGGTCTTGAGAAGGGAATCCCCCTCTCACACGTAGATACACTTTAGGGCGTGTAGACACATAGTCTCCCCTACACCCCCACTAGGTAATTTGCACTCACTTATTTTAGGTCCTGAAGAAAGCCAGTCTAGTCATAAGGCACTGGCTGAAACATGTTGACCCATTGGATGTGAGAGGTCGTAACTCGCCTCTTACATCCCCTTGCCTTATTTTTAACCGCTGACGGAGGCCCAGGTATTAAAGTCTAATTTTACCTTCGGGTACTGGGACCACCGTTCAGCCGTTTTAACATCACTTCCTTAACTATCTTCACCGCACACTCAGTAAAATACCAGCTCCGCTGTAGTCAGGCGTTGAAGCACACCCGGGGCACGCTAGGTGCCACTAGGTGGGCCCGATGATGAAGCATGCCACCAACTAGGTTGGTGGGTGAGGGCTTTTTTGAACACACCTGCTGGGTGTTCACACTCCGTGACAAAACATATCAGAGTCTTCCCCCTCCCCTAAAAGTAACTTGAGCTAGTCTCTTTTTGATTTAATCAGCCTCCTGTCTTGCCATAAAATTTCCATTTTCATAGGTTCGACTGCATACAGAATATACATTTTATTAACCCCTTCCATGCTGCCGTCGGCCATTGGCCGACAGCAACGCTACCTCGCTGGTGCTGCCGTCGGCCAATGGCCGACGCGGCCCTGCCCGTTTTGCAGAAGTGCCGCACTTCTGCAAAATCGCGGGTGGAGTGGAGGGGTTAAAGACATGGAGGCTCGCAGGCCCACCCTGAAATAAGGGGAAGAGGAAATGTGCTTTATTAAACATTAATAGTGTTTAAACGATAAAAAATGAAGGATGGATATATTGATCAATATACATTTTAATTACCTTTTTTTAAAAAATCTTTGCAGAGAATTAGGAACCGGATTTGAACATGATTAATAAAGATGAAGGTTGTAAGAAGGTGGCAACAAAAGAGGAAGAATAACGTGACACAACGCTAATACAGGACTTTAGAGGTTTTTTTCAATTGTTTGGTGTTCAAAGTTCTATTATAAAGGGCTGCTGTTCTATTTAAAGTGTTGCTGCTCAGAGGTGGCAAATAAAAGGATAATGCATAATGCTAGCCTCTTTGTCTTTAATAAAATCACAACTCTTTATGCAGTTAAACCTATGAAAATCATACTTTTTACTACATCATGATGAGGTGCGTCTTCAATGCCTTTCTGCACTGAAGCAGGGTTGGGTTTTCCTGATGGGTATGGGGTATTGTTACAAATCCTGGGAGCTTATAGGGAAGAGGCCTGTTGCCTTGTTTTCTTCTTTTTCATACTTCTTTAGTCCAGTCTGGTATAAATTAACACACTCTACAGAATGTTGAGATTATCTCAGCCAACTTGAATACTTAAAATTCAGGCATTGCCTACAGTGTGTTGTATTTTAATCCTGCCTGGGTTCTGTAACTATAGAAGAATGGTCCTGAAATACATGGGGACAGAAGTTGCCTTTTTGCTTCAGACTGCCTGGCGTTCAAGGTTGTTGAATGGCCTGCCAACCTTGTATGCCCTTTTGCTTCATGTTATGCCCTCACATTTGGTCTTGGCCAAAAATTGTGAGACGTGTAATTAGAAGCCATCAATGCGATTATACACAGGGTAATAACATTTAATTATAGGGTGAACCTTGGCGATCAACAACTGCTTCAAAGTTGTAGTGGATGTAAGCGATAATGCAATAAGTTAAGTAGCCATAGGAATCAGTCTGTGAGGGTATATTTTACTCAGTGTTCACAAAGTGTGTGTTGCGACCCACTGGTGGTCTCTGAGAAGATTTTTGGTGGGTTTTGATAGTCCGAGCAATAAATAAAGAAAGTTGCCTTTAATTTCTGTGTTTATCTTGTCTTATTTGCTATGCTTAAAGGACAGAGGTCCACAGTAAGGCTATATCTTCTGACAAATACATATTTTTGATATGGGCATTGGTGTTTACAAAGTACTCACACTTTGAGGTCAGAAAAGAAAAGTTAAGTGAATTATGTGACAATCTTGCTGGGGTACGGAGAGTGTGAAAAGAAAGGCTTTAGGATTTCAATTTTGTAACACACAACAGAGTGTAAATACCTGTAAATGAACAGCAAACATGCAGAAGTAATGAAAGCAAAAATTAAGTACATTTTTGTAATTCTAAATTGTGATGCAAACAAAGATTTTTATAGGATCAAAACAAATCAAGACCCTTTACTTGGTGATGCACAAATAATAAATATTCAATGAAACCATAGTCCCACACATAAACATTTATGTGTAATATGGTTTTATCTATAAAACTGTATGTCTGTGCAAATTTAGAGGCCATTTCAATGTAAAATGTGCTGTCTGTAAATAACAGTGCACTACCACATATATATTTCAGAACTGTCCCCCCACTTGGTGACCCTGTATGCCAAGTCCTTGCAGCTTGGTCACCTGCCCGAGACCACTTGTGATGTTATGGTAATCCCACTTCCAAAAAAGAAGACCCCAGGGGCCGAGGTGGTACATTTTAGACCCCTCTGCATGCTTAATATGGGTTATAAAATTATTTGCAAACTCTTAGTACTTAGATTGCTTCTACAAATGAAGTCCCTAATACATGCTGACCAGAATGGGTTTATTGCCACTCACAACATTTCCTACATCTTGCGTAGGTTGTACTCTGTGTTGTATCAACCTAGGGCACCGATTCTCATTCATGCAGCCATCCTGTCGATTGACCTGGAGAAGGCAATTCGACGCGATAAGTTGGGATTACCTTCACGAGGTAATGAAACGCTTGGGCCTTGGGGAAGTGTGGGTGAAATGGGTGCGTTAGCTATATGCATGTCCTATGGCAAGGGTCCGAACGGGCAAAACCATATCCACTCAATATCAGATAGCCTGTGGCACGCGTCAGGGTTGCCTTCTGTCCCCGCTCTTGTTTGCCATGGCTATAGAAACCGTGGAGGCGAAGTTCCGAGAGGGGGGGAGGGCATGGGGCTGACAACAGATTGAAGATCGTACCCCATATCACTATATGCAGATGACCTCCTGATTTAGCTACACAAGGCTGTAAGGGGCTCTGATACAGCCCTGCGGCTTCTAAACAGTGTTGGGGGTTTGTCGGGTTTGCGGGTAAATAAGAATAAAACATACATATGTTCCCGGTGGCTGGACCGTTGCCCAGGCCCCCAGATATACCGGTTGATCAAAAGCACTGTCTCACTATTCCCTGATTTCACCCTTACATTCCAGACTGCTCACCGAGAATTTCTCCTGGTGAAATGTATCCCATAGCAAGCTGGGATCACTTACTCCTTGCACTACCCATTCAAACTGTGCATGAATCTTGAAGGCAAGCACCATTATTTTACATACCCTAAAGCAGGCACAGTTCTGACAGAAATAGGCAACAACCAGCATGGCCACAGCAATCCCTCACTCTGCTGAAGCCAAGGGACAGCACCGCAACTATTACTCACCGTTGCTCTACTATTCTGTTAATTTCCGTCTCGCCATTGCAAAGTGCAACAAGAATAACACATTCCCAGGCCTGCACCGATGGCTCCCTCGGCCAGGCTTAATGACACGGCCCTCATGCAGCTTTTATCCCCCGCTCCTCTAGCTTGGCCACCCAGTTGGAGGAGAAGGGAGTCGAAGCGTCTCATTGAAGACCCTGAGACGCCCCATGAAGGAGGGAGGCCTATGAGTGCCGGATTTTTAGCTCTACTGGTTGGCTGCTCAGCTGCAATGGCTGGCTCAGAGGCTGGAGCGTGTTAATGAAGAGGGGACATTTCTTACAGAGCCTAACAAGCACCCACATTTCTTACTAGATAAAGTGTTGGACGCCACAACCAAGGTCGCATACTCTTCAATATTGCAAACAACTGCCCTGCAGTGCTGGAAGCGCTGCATGCCAATGATAGCCGAGACCCCACTGTATTCTCTGGTGTTACCCCTGGTGGGGCTGCCCAATGGGGATCCGCAATGGAACATCTTGACAGACCAAGTAGTAGCGTGGATGGAGTCGGGACTTGAGATGGTGGGCAACTGTTACCCAGAGAAGACCCTGCTCCCGTTTGCAACACTGATGGAGGAGAGGGGCCTCCCGCTGGGCAGTTCCTGCAGTACGAGTCGCTGGCTTGAGCATTTTGGGGTTAGGCAAAGATGAACCGGAAACGCAAACAGTACTGCACTCACTGGTCACCCTGAGCTCAGCTGGCTACCAAATTAAATAGGTTGGAGAAGAAGCTGATACTGACACGTCTACATGGGCATCTTCTCACTAAATACTTGCCGGCTAACATAATACCAATGGGTTACATGTGAAGATCGAACCTACAATATTTGTGGACATTCCTAAATTCAAGGAGGGCTTCAGTCACGTGGCAAATAACTGCTCTCAATGCTGGATGGTGCTGGGAACAGAAATTGCCATTGAACAAGTTGAGGAACTCTTTAAGGAGATCACCGATCTCAAACGTGAGACCTCTAAAGACATCGCACTAACAAATGCCAAAGAGGTCTTGGAACGCCTAGAAATCGACACTAACCCAGGCTCAGAAGTTGGACAAACTATCTGAGGATATCCGCTTCTTCGACAAGAAGCCAACCTACTCTTAGCTTCAGGAGGATTATTATAAGTAGGACACACAGGGACGATTCTCCAATAGAGGCAGAGGAGGAGGGTACAGGGGCTACAAGCGTTTCACAACATTCTCCGAATAATCAGGCTCCAACAGCGCTGGAAGCGAGGGTGAGCAGCAGAGCACCAGCTCTGGGCACCAGCACCAGGACAACTGGTACCAGCCACCACAAAGACCGTCTTTTTTAGAGGACGCCCAAAGGAGACCACCCAGAGGGAGAGGATACAACTGGAACCAAGGGCCTCAGAGGGCCCATCAACAACGAGGGCAGAATTGGGAAGGAGGCAGGCCCCGGGGTAAGAATTAAAACAGGTTTGGTTCCCCCCGGAGAACCATGGGGAAATCCAGACCGGATGGCGTGTATACCAATGGTGAACAGATCACAGAGCCCAATCATCAAACTATCCTCCTATGAGCTTAGAGAGGATGAGGAAAATGTTCTGAGCAAAGGATTGTCGTTTGTACCTACCACTCACCCGGACCAATTGAACATAAAGACTGAAATACATTATTTCTTCAGAAAAATCAGACTGAGATACTACTTAAAACATTCTCAAACGTCACCATCAACGTCTTACACAGCCCAAAGGGTACCCTAACATTCATGCCACCTACACACATGATGTCCCATAAAATACGGACTCATGAGAGTGTTGTCCTCAGGGATGTATTGAAGATATGCTCTACCAAACAGTATGTCAGACATAACATCACTAAAGGTGAACGGCAGGCATTGAATTCGCTGAAAGGAAATAAGTCGAATGTGATCAAGCCAGCCGACAAAAGCAGAGCCATTGTGGTTCAAAGCACTCCTGACTACAAGACGGAGTTCTACACACAATTGAGGGACGGTGTGAGCTACACACGTTTAAACTCATATCCAACTAATTAAACCAGCAAATTTATTCTGAGAATTACGGTAGAAGTAAGAAAAATGGGTTTCTTATCTGACGTGGAGTTTAACTATTTGAAACAGAAGCAACCATGCCTACCCACAATTTATACTTTACCAAAGGTTCAAAAAACATGGAACACCCACTGGGACGCCCCATAGTGCCTGGATGTGGATCATTGCTGGAACCACTCTGTAAATGTGGCGATTCCCTTCTAAAACCATTGGCAGAGTCAACCAGATCTTACCTTCAGGATATGATGGAGGCCATTAATTTGGTTGACAGTGGGCCTTTTGACCCTACTTGCCAGTTATTGGTCACCATGGACATTGTCTCCCTATACACCAGCATTCCCCAACGGCCAGCCCTCAAAGTGATAGACAGTGCTCTGGACAAGAGACCACTACCAGCCCTGCCCCGACGGAATTCATACTCCAAGTTTTGGAGATAGCCATGATGAGGAACTTCTTTTATTTCCAGGGTGAATACTACCTACAAACCAAGGGCATTGCCACGGGTGCGAGTTTCACTCCGGACCTTGTGATCCTGCATAGGGATACCTTTGAGGATACATTCATTTACAACCAAACCAATCCCTACATGGACCACATCACCACGTGGAAGCGTTACATAGATGACGTGTTGCTCATCTGGCCTGAGAGTCCAACAGAGCTGCACACATACTTTGAGTGACTCAATGAGAGATCTAGTGACATTAAATTCACAATTCACTGGGATTTCAAGACCATTGACTTTCTGGACATCACAATCAAGTCTGAGGACAACTCACTGTACACCACTCTCTTCAGAAATCCAACGGAGAGGAACGTCCTACTTAGATATGGCAACCACCACCCCAGGGGGCTGAGGGACAATTTGCCCTTTGGCCAATTCCTCAGAATACGTCGGAATTGTTCACATAAGGAGGATTACTTTGCAGAGTCCGATGGCCTTCTGAATCGACTTGTGGAACGAGGGTACCTTAGAAGAATGGTGAAACGAGCCAGAAAAAGATGGTGGTTCAACCCAAGGGAGACTCTTTTGACACCCAAGCAACGTGCCAATGATCCTATGGACAGGCTAATATGCGTCACCACACACTGCACTCGCAGCAATGAAATCAAACGGATTATTAACAATCATTGGAAGTTAATCTCTGATGACTTGGATCTGCCAGACCATCCGATGCATTCCTCAAGAACATACGGGACCCTGTGGTCCGCTCGCTCCTAGAAACCCCGCCACAGCCTTCCATTCAAACTCTGCAATCTCATGAGTGTAAACCACCAAATATACACAAGACTCTAACGTACTGGATCTGTATATAGCAATATACCATAGGGATGCAGTAGGAGGTACAGAAATGCAATAGATCCTCAGTGATATAATGCACTTTACCGATAACCTTGTAACTAATCTATATACATTATCAAATCTCACATGTGAAATGTTATCTGTTGTAAATTGCTCAAGAAACATTATAAGAGTATATTGCGGCGTAATGTACTGTACACAATCCATATGCCAATAAAGATACCTTTAAAAGAAAAACGTGCACTACCACATGATACTTTAGCTACATAAAAAAATTGTGGATCACAAACGTTTGTCCTTATATTTGTGTCGAGCTTCTAAAAGGTTTGGGAACCACTGTTTACTGGATTACCTTTTAAAACTCTTCTTTACTATTCAGGATCCATCCACTAGGTGGCAGGTATATATCAATATAAAATAGATTAATGGTGCAAAAATGTTTTTGCTCTTATTTCTCTAATATCTAAAAGGAGGCGTGTACTATATGCTCATGATATAACTAGGAGATCAAATTAAATTCAGTGTATCTAAGTCAGCGACATTTACATTAGCAGTAGCACCACTTAGCCAGAAAATCTGGCATGTATCCATCCAGCCCTTTTAGACCAAAGTTGGAAACTCTGGTGTCTGTTTCTTTTCAGACGCATATTTCCGGCTTAAATTCGTAGTTATTCTGGTTACTGTTGTGCAGAACGCAGACATACCCTCCGGCCTCGAGAGACAGGTAATACTTCTGCAAATAACAGGTTAGTCACGAACAGGCATGCGAGTTTCATGCGGGGCCTTCTTACACAAATACAAACTCACAGGAGTGTGACATCACATTATATCAGATTGGGGACCCATATTATAACGCAAAAAATGCAGCCTTTTCACAGTGACTCGCAATAGCACATTCCTATGACAACACGTCACGTGAGCATCCTCAGTTCCTACACGCCCTTTGTATACAGGGGTGGGGGGCCATGTTCAACTTGTTTTCTTAAAATAAAATAAAATAAAAATGATGAATATTACAGTATTACCTCAAATAACAAAGTTAACGTGGGTCCTACTTTATCTTACAGTATGTAACACCAATGGACGTGCAGCCTCAAATACTAGCTGCCCGCCTCCGACACCCACAGATAACAATTCAAGAACACCATTGTAAGTTTCTATGCTTCAAAACATGTCCATGAGTGCAGAGGACGCTGGGAACGTTTATGCTAACTAAACTGGCTTATAATGACCTTTCCCTTTTATTTCCACTTCTCTTTAGTTGTAATACAGTTGGCTTATATTTAGGTATTGGAAAACAATGTCATTGTCACAATATCGTAATTATTATGTCCGAAATATGGCTTGCAAAAATATCGCTCTGTAGAAATGTTTTTGGTTTTGACCAGTGGCGGCTCGTGACTCTTGAAAGTAGAGAGGCATAAATATGTTTTCGCCTTTCAATGTGTGAGCGACACTGACTGACACAAAAAGGCTTGGAATTTGAGTGGGGTTCCCCTCCAAGAATATTTTGCTTAAAAATCTGAAGCTTGAGAAGGCAAATCAGATAAGAGAAAATAAAGGCCTGTGGCACTGACTTAAATTCAGTAAGATAAGTAAATGTTAGACACTGGGACCAAGCGTGATGGTGCAGAAGAGCGAGACATTAATTTTAGTCAGGTTCCAATAAGTGCGTTTGATTTGTGATAATATATAAGTAGGACCAATAGATTGATGTTGAAGCATAACAGGCGGCAAAGGTTTGTAGATTGGCTTTATATTAGCACTAGCAGCCCGCCCCGACGTTGTCCGGGAGCAATTATGGCTCAGGGCCCCCGCCCGCCCTGACGTTGTGTAACCTGCCCACCTCACTGGTCATGTCACTTTTTCCTGCTGTAATGCCCCGTTTGGTACCTGCCCACGTCACTTGCCACGTCACTTTTTCGTCCTGTAATGCGCCGTTTGCTACCCGCTCCACTTTGTATGCTTTTGTCCCCTACACACGTTTGTTTTTCCTCCTGTTAACCTGCCCACGTCACTTTTTCCTCCTGTAATGCCCCGTTTCACTTTTTTGTCCTGTAATGGCCCGTTTGCTCCCCGCTCCACTTTGTACGCTTTTGTCACCTGCACATGTTTGTTTTTCCTCCTGTTAACCTGCCCTTGTTACTTTTTCCTGCACACGTTTGTTTTTCCTCCTTTACCTGTGGCTCGCTCACCGCTCCTCCCCGCCGCCGCTCCTCCCTCACGTTGCTGACTGGTAACTTGGCGCCCTATTTCATCCGCCGCTGACCGCTCCTCCCCGCTGCCGCTCCTCACTGTCTGCCCGCCGATCCTCTCTGCCTGTCCGCCGGTCATGTCCGCTGCTCCCCTGATCTCCGACGCTCCTCGTCACTGCTCCTCCCCGCGCTGATCTCCGCCGTTCCTCCCCGCACTGATCTCCGCCGCTCCTCGCATGTACTCCGCTCCTGATGTCAGAACGCACGTCGCGGCCGGCGCTACTTCAGAAGGGACTACTTTATTTTTTAACTTATATTTTTTAATAACGTATTTATTTTTAATTTATATAGCCTATGTCCATCTGCACACCCTGAGGATTACAACGATGTATCGGGTGTGTGGATTGGCGCTGTGGCTCCCGAGTTTACCTGGCTCAAAGGTTTGTGTTCTCTCTTTATAATAGTAGTATAGATAAATCCACTAGAGGAGTCTATATGTAAGTGGATAGTTGGACATGTGGGAAGTGAAATTATCAGTGCTATATTAAACACTATAAATTAAATAATGGGATAGATTTAGACTTATACACTAATTCACCAAACTTCTATATGCTATACACAGTAATTTCGAGAGATTATAAGACTGATTCAGGTGTGTGTTACAAAAGTATGTGAGTGGCTAACAAGCTTTGCGGGGAAAGTTTTTTTTTTTTTGTAAACAGAAAATTCCAGATTACAACCACATTGTGGAGTGATGCAACTATTTCAGATAGTGAAGCAAAGATAGAAGAGGGTATGGTCTCTGCATTCACTGAGAAGAGAAATGTAAGCATAGCTCCTTTACGTGCTGCTTTCAAGGTGGTAGTTATTTTTTTTCCAATCTGTTTTTATTATTAGTTTTTTTTAAAACCTGGTGGACATGCATAGATTATATTTCTACTGATAGCGATCACTGAATGAGTACAATGGCATCAGTTATACATGAAGGCAGTTATAAGCAAGGTAAATTCCCATTTGCTACTGCGGTGCGTATACATGACTTTTGTTTGTATTTACGTCTTGAATGATATTCCTTGGTGTTTATATGGACCCTGGAGTTTATGCATGCACGCTGCATGGCAATTCTATCGTTTTTCTGTGCAGTGGTCTAGAAACTGGGGAGGTTGGTCCTAATGCAACAGGGGCAACTGAGAACATTACAGGTAATAGTATGGTAATGGATCGGAGCGTTGTTTGGTCCCTCCGCTTAGTGTGTTTTCTGGATTGTCACACATTCAATAGAGATTATCTTGTGTCTGAGGTGCAAAATTAGGGAGCGCACACCCACATTTGTTTCCTGCTTTCTTAGAACAAGCTTTCAGTGATCAATATTCTCATCTTGTAGTGTGTACCTCTAGGCAGTGGGGCGCATAGAGGGTCAATCATCAGTATCATTGCAGTGTAAATTGTGTACCTCGGTTAATACTACATCTCAGCTTGCAGCGAGTGGAGTTTTGCGGCTACCCATGGGGTCTTCCAGATGTAGCGCAACGCTTTCAGCCTTAGCCCGCGTCATCATGGAGAGTCTCCATGCTAGTATGTGTGCAGGATCCGGAGCCTTCCATCTTCTGGGGATTAGTCTATATTTAGCTACCGCTATGGCCAGATCAGTGAACCTTGAAGTCACCTTGTATGCCTGGCTTCTACGATACAAGTGCAGTATGCATGCTGACCATTCGAACTGGAGGGAGCGGTCTATAGACAGGGTAAGAGTATCTGCCACCTCTGTCCAGTATCTGCGGAGGTTGGGTCATTTCCATAGCACATGTAGTAAATCAGCTACTATGAGGGCGCAGCGGGACAGGAGGCGTCCACGCGGCTAAAATTGTTTCAATTTAGAGGATGTGAGGTATGCTTTGTGTGTGATGTAATATTGTGTTTGGCATAGGCGTGCATTCCTGGGGATACGTACTGGGCTTTCCAATACAGAAGCCCACTGGGGGACTGTGAACGGGCGTAGCATGTCTTCCTCCCAGTGACGACGAAGAGGTGCCAGTGTGACTGCTGTGTGTTGTCTCAGTGATGCAGCGTACCATCGGATGAGGTGCCCACCGTGTCCCATTATATTTAGATACTGTATGGTGAGGTGAGTTTGGGATTCATTGGTTAAATTCCTTCATTTAGAAGCCAGGGCCCGAGTAGTGAAGGGTACAGCAAGATTTGGCCTAGGTGTAATCCGTCATCGTCTATTAATATGTCGTATGGGATGAGGGAACCCTCTCGGTATAAATCTTCCGTATCCTGGATCCCAGCCCCGTAGTTTGGCTGCTGTGGTTGTCAGTTGTCCTCTGGGCATTCCCTCTAGTGGCATTGTGGGTGCGTATGGCGTGACAAGTCTAGTAATGTATAGGCTCCTGCTGTAACATCTGTGCGCCACACCAAGTAGCAGTGAATCTGGGGGTTTTATCTTCAAGCAAGGGTGAAATAGCCTAAAGGGAGCAGCTAAGGAGCAGGGCGGTGGAGTGGTCGCTGTACTGCAGAGTTGGTGATCCACCAGCCGTTTCGCCACCCATTGCAATTGTGCCACCAGGTAATACTGTTCTAGGTTTGGAACCACAAGACTCCCCTGATCCATGGGCAAGTAGAGCTTCCTCATCGTCACTCGGTGTCGGGAGTTGCCCAAAGTGAAACCTATGACCAATTTCTCAATTGGAACAAAGAAGGAGTGGGGAATACATAATGGCAAGTTAACAAAATAACAGAGAAACCTTGGGAGGCTCACCATTCTGGTAAGGGCCATGTGGCCTGTTACTGACAGTGAAAGTGTACCCCAGAAAGTCATCCGAGAGCGGACAGCAGTCAACGCTCTTCCCAGGTTCCAATCTAGCAAATCAATTGGACGTCTATATATTCATATTCCCATATAGCTTAATGCGTCTACCTGCCATTTTACGTGCACCTTAGCACGATTTAGATGCATTAACTTTTGGTACTGATAGAGAAGCAAAGTCTCCAGGTATTTGTGCCAATCTCGGTGCCATCGAGTGCATAATTTTGATATATATTAGAAGATCATCGGCATATAATGATATCGTGTGTATGCCATCCCCTAGTGGGATGCCCCCGCCTACCCTGGTGCGTATGATTTCTGCTAGTGGTACTATGGCTAGCAAAAATAGGAGAGGAGATAGCGGGCTTCCCTGCCTTGTTGTTCTTTTAACCGATATGGAGTCGGTTATTTACAGTGATAGTTATAGTCCCAGTTCACTTTATACTTTTCCCTGCAGTATTATTTAAAATTTGTTGTATTCATTTACGCCTGTTTGTGGTTTTCAGGCAGTGCATTTTTTTTTCTACATGTTGCTAGAGGACTTTTATTCAGATGATGATGACTAGTGCCATGGATGGTGCATTTACATGATTGCAAGGGGTCTGCTTTCAAGAAATTGGGCCAATAGGCTACTAAGTGCAGTTTGTTTATGGTGGGGGGCACCAGGCCAGCTGGTATAGTTATAAAAAGGATATCAGTGCACTTAGAAGCATAAGCACCTAATGCCAGCTCTAATCAATAACATTTTGTTTTTTGTTAATCCTTGTCAGTTGGAGGTTTGCGCATTTACGTTGTGCTGATATAGAACAATGTAGACGTGACAGTTGCTTTAATGCAAAATTTGAGGAGTCCACAGAAGGTGACTGGATGATTCAATCTATATGTCGCTCCAAACAAAAGACATACATAAGCTTGTGTTTAAAGCACCTGACTCATTGTTTAACTCATGTCATGCACTTTACATATACGAGGTAAGATAAACCTAGTTTGAAACAGAAGCAATGTATTTCTTTCATCATTATTTTTTTCAGTTTAATATAACACAAACTCGACCTGAATATATTGAAGTGCTTTATATAAAAGCCATTTACATTATATGAGGTCATATGCATGTTTTAGAGGCTTGAGGAGATTAAGTGATTTGCCTATAATCACAAGATGTTGAGCTGACGCTGAGACTCAAACCTGGTTTCCCAGTTCGAAAGTCGGCAGCCCTGGCTGTAACCCCATATCCGGTCTCTATGCTGTGTAATTGAACTTCTTTATGCCATCTTTTTTTGAGGTCCTCTTACCTGTAAAACAATCTATGGGCACCCGCAAACAAAGAGTTAGACACACACTCCGCCATACACAGTACAATGTCCTCACATCAGCTCTTGCCCTGCTGCATGCTAGGCTCACTTGCCTCTGACGTTTTGCAGCATGGCACGCGATACCAGGCTCCGCTCTGTGACTTGCAGAGGTTTAAAGACCAGTATCAGGCCTTGCGTCGCACTCCCTGCTCTAGTCCTTTAGAGGGAAGACAGCCTGCTATGGCCCAGACAGGGCTTTAAGTGGGAAAAAAACCTGGGGGTGCTCTAAAAGGAGCGGGGCAAACCTCAAAGGGGTGTGGCCTATCTAAGTAGGGGTAAGGTCTAAATAAAGATAACTTGTGTAGCAGTACCCACTGCTCTGACAAGCTGTCAGCTCTAGGAATCATCAGAGCCCCACCCCACCCCACCCCCTCTGTGTGGCAGCCCAGGCTGAGACAGCTTCCCGAGCGCACACACAGCTGCACTCGAGTACTTCACAGGTCTTTAAAAGACCATTTGCATGTTAATGATTCTTTGTCGTTTTTTTCACCCCTTCTTAGAGCCCATGCATCTCCACACTTCCTACTACTGTGCCCACGGGTGTTTTGTTCAACAGTGCAAATGCTCCCTTTTCCCCTTCGTCGCCCCGTGGGTATGCCAGTGGGTGCTTGTCGCCAGGACACTGAATAGGCTCCTCTGTGGCTTTAACACTGGCGGTTAACACACCGAGAGGCTTGTGGTGTTCCAAACAACTGGGCGATGCTGCAGGCCAGTGTCGCAGCACACGAAATCAGCCTGCTGTTCTCACACTTGCAAAATAGGGCTGTCACATCCTCGTTATGATGCGGTCACATACAATTTCCTTCTATGCAAACACGTTTGTATTATTTCACGTCTAACTTTTGTTTGACTGGACTTTTACAAGCAAGTTTCCCATGATCAGAAGTAAAGAAGAGATATCAAAATGTAGGCAGTTTCTCACACAAAGTGTTTTAAGCTGATAAATGATCCCACTTGAGTTACCATTGAGTGACACAATGGTGCAATGAAAGCACGCTACCAAGGAGTTGTGGGCACTCTAGTTGCGCCTCTGATCGAGCTGGTGTGGGGTTGCCAAGGGTACTGGGAGCGCATTAGCTTGATTTGCTTAAGCAGTGCACACGTATGCTTACCCGAAACACCAACAAAAACTGGGACGTCTGGTCACCCTACCTTTGACCTTTGAGGCCCGAAAATAGAGCCCCCTAGAGACCCCTTTTCGAGGCCCCCCCCCAAAAAACTGGGGGTGCTCAGACCCAGACAGCCCCCTCCACTTAAAGCCCTGTATTAATCAATAAACAGAACAAGTCAGCATTGACAGTGAGTGTGTTTTGAACAAGATGAATCGCGCTTAGCGGCGGAATGAGAAAGCTGAGGGGAAGGGGATTAAAAAAACGGCATTAAAATACTCACATTACAAGCTTGCAGGCTGGGAGGGCAAGTTTTGTGCAAACACAAAGTCATGGGTGGGTCGCTGCTCTCATACCCAGCCCACAGAATCGAGCCACCCCAGTCATGACTCTGCCACCTGCCCTTCCCCACTGTCTATGCTCCTCGTACACTACCGGGCCACACGGCCAGCGCCCGAGGGAGAACAAAATCCAAAGCACTGAAAGAAGGCCAAGCCCCACAGCTGACGTAACTGCCATGGCTAGAGCACCATGGGCAAGGGGAGTCCTCGTCCGAGTCTGCGCAGTTATATGCCCACCCAAAAAACAACAATCTCCAATCTATTTCAGTACAGAACAACCAGCCTATGGCTGAGCTCATCTTGCCTGCCCACCTGTCTTCTTCTTATTGAATGGTGGGTCTACAGCCATCACGCTCGTGAACACAATCCGCTGTTGATTAGTGCTTTGTCGACTTCTTTGATCACATTCTGCGTGACATTCTGTGGGAAAAACTAACGTTGGGGAATCCTGTACAACCTTTTGAGGGCAATTAAGCTGCTCTATGCAAACACTTGGGTCAAGATCAAGGTTGGAAATAGAACCTACTTGTGGAGGGAGGTGAGCACATCAATTGGCCTCAAGCAGGGGTAAGTCCTCGCACCCCTCCTATTCAACCTGTGCATCTTGTACCTCTCCCCGGCACTTAACCATCTGACATCCCCTGCCTGGGTCTTGGTGGTCTCCCACTGTCAAACATCCTCTATGCATATTACCTACTACTTCTTAGTAACACCAGAATAGAGCTGCAGAGGCTAACTAATTGCTTTGCAGCGTATGCCATTGAAAACCAGCTCAAGATCAAACTCACGAAAACCAGGGTAATTCCGCTAATGTGGCGTATCTCCAAGCAGAGAAAATGGCACCTTAATGGATCCACAATAGACGACACAGGCAGCTATGTTTATCAACGTGTCACGATAGACTTAAGGGCCTCATTTGCACTGTAAAAAGGGAGCAATTAAAGGAAAAGCCCTGGCCCTAAACTTTGCGTTTTCGAGCGTAGCAAAAACCCGTCGGGGGACTAACCCACAGATTCATCGAAGTTATGTTTTGCGAGTCCTTAATAGCGAATTTTAAGGATTCGCTATTAAAGACTCGCAAAACGGGATGCATGTAGGAATCGCAATGTTATTTGCGATTCCTACTGATTCCTTATTTGCTAATCGCAAATAAGGAATGGCTTATGAATGGGGAGTCATTCCTTATTTGCGATTAGCAATTAGCGAATCGCAAATGTGCCGCAATTTCAAGGGTGCCAGGGTGTCCAAAGCACACCCTGTTACACCCCTGAAATGGTAATGTTCACTGGTGTTGCGCACACACATGTCCCAAGGACATGTGTGTGCATAATATACAACTGAGAAAAATGCACTAAAGTGCATATTTCTAAGTTTTTGCTATTTACCACGTAGTTTGACTTCGCGGTAAATAGCGGCCCCAGATTGCGAATTCGCAATCTTGGAATGGTTCATGTATTGCATTTAAGGAATCGCAAATTGCGATTCCTTAAATGCAATCGCAATTTGAGAACTCGCAATTATTTGCGAATACTTAAATTGCGAGTGCATGAACCCTTGATGCATCTCAAATGCCATTTTTGTGGGCGCAAACGGCCGAATTTTGCGATTTGCACCGTTTGCGCTCGCAAAAATGCTTGATGCATCTACCTGATAATCTCAAACCTCTAGCCTCGGTAATCAAGTCAAAACTGATGCCAACCCTCTTATATAGAGGTGAAATAATGTTGGGTTCAGATGCCAGCCTACTGGATAAAATTACAACGAACACCTTCAAGCAAGCTTTCCAACCAGCGAGATCAGCATCGTCAGTACAAGTTAGGCTGGAGTTCTCGCTGGTAAAGCAGACCCCGCAAAGCCTGGAGTATTTGTAAAATGCTGCCACAAGCTAGCTAAAAAATGCTGCTAAGGAGACATGAGCGCATCATGTCTGGTCTGAAATCAACATCCAAAGAGGAAAAAGCGATTAAAAAAATTAAATGGAGGACAGCATAGAAAAACTCAAGTTGGGTGAGTTGTGGATGCTAGATATAACCGAGCAGGCATTCAAGAGAATAGTAAACAAAAGTGTTAGACTGTTAAGCCAGCTAGAGGATAAAGAAATAGCGGCCAAGAGAGCCCTCAGATGGCTGGTGCTAAGTTCCTACAATGACCAAAAAGAACAACCTTTCTTAGAAGCTGCCTACTTTCTTATGATTAAGCAGAAACTACTGTTGATGAGACTAGGAGAGCTTTCCACACTAGATTGCAGGCCAAAATGGTAGGAAGAAGGTCCAAGGGGACACATGAAGTGCTTTCTGCTTGTGACATCAGACAAATGAGACGTTAATGCATGTCCTTTGTATCTGCCCCGTTTAGGCTCAAAGTGGAGGTCCAGGCCACGAAGGGAGTTCAAAACACTAGGAATTAGGTGGGGTAAATCTGCAGCAATGGAGTCAATAAATACACGAAATATGATGCTTATTATTCGACTGGTCCAGTTTATGGACATATTTGAGGACCTGGTTAAAGCCAATAACTTTGTTTAGGGTGCTGGGTGGTCCAAGACTGAACCCCCCCCCAACCCCTCCCATGGGAAAGGGGGGTGATGGGGATTTATAGCTGGCTTGAAAAAGTGTGTGATGGAGGCAATATCCTCCTATCCTGCCGTAGGCTAAAGGTGGGCTGCTAATGGGGTAGTAAGAATAATAAGACCTAATCCCCCACCCCGCCAATGCCAAGTGCCACCACTATAGGCTTTACACTACATGCTGTATGTGGCACCTCGGGGCTGCCCTGAGCGATGACAACAGGCGTGGGCGGGGGTACTGTCCCCTCAAAGAGACTAACAGACACCGGTACTCTGGGCAACGCAGGCTTTATTAGCTTAAAAGTGCGTTTACGATGTATGGTTTTGCGATAGTAAGGAAGTGCTGTCTCGGCCTCTTCAGTGAGTCTTTGAAGGCGTTTCTCTGACGCTGTTCTCCTCTCGTCCCGGTGTCTTCTGGGACTGGGGGTCCGATCCTTTTCCTCCACGGTGTCGTGCCGACTCGTCCGTGTAGGAAGAAAAGACGACAGCGTTTTAGTCTACTGGTCAGACCGATAACACAGGGGAAAAGAAGTGAGGAATCACACGTGCACAACTCTCCGCCTCGGCTCTATGGTGCTGGGTAGTGAGGGGGGGGTAGTGCTTAGAGTGGGAGTGCGGTATTTCTACGGGGGTTTCGCCCACTTAAAGCCCGCCCAGCCCGCAAGCCGTGACCGTACCTCTGGTAGCCACACTTCCCTCGATGAAGTGTGGCTGGGCGAAGAGCCTTCTTGTTGGCCTCCTGGCTTTCCCCGTCGTCCTCTCTCCGCCGGTCTCGTCTCCTCTCCCGTCTCCGTCTCCTGCCTCCGAAGGTCTCTCGTCTCCTCTCCCGTCTCCGTCTCCTGCCTCCGATGTTCCGCTCCTCCTTCTCCTTCTCTCCTCTGCTCCCGCCTCTCCGTCTCCACTCTTGATCTCCGCTCTTCCTCCTCTTCACTTCGCTCGCCGTCTCTCTCACCTCTGTCTCCTCCGAGTGCATAACACACCTGTGAGTGTTCCTGGGCGGCATTTACCTGAGTCGAGGGGGCGTGTCCGGTGACGATATCGCTGTCCAGCTCCGCCCAATTAAAGAAACAGGGACCTCCAATATCGTCCGTATCCGTGTCGTCCTGGTCTTCTGCTCCTCTCCAGGCCCCTGCATGCTGGTCAAAGAGAGGTGAGACAGGTAAGCCAGGCGGACCCGAGTCCTCCCCGTCACACTGTAGCACTCATGGTCAGTAATACCTACACAGCTCCATCCATGGTGGATTGCTAGGGGGGTAGTAAGTACAATGCCCTAAACACCTATCTCGCCTTGCTGTGCATTCGGCTCATTTGTAGGCCTCACATAGGCACCTCTGCTCTTTATATATAACGGCTACCCAACCCTACCTAGGCTACGGGTGGGTCGCGAGAGGCCCAGTACAGAGCAGCAATGTTCTAGTTCCCAATTCTGCTTGGCTGAGGTCTGCCCATACTTTAGGCACCATGCACCAATCACTTCATGCGCAGGGAGGATGTACGACATTACAACGCATGCTTTTACCACGCATGCTTTTACATCGCAAGTTTTACAACGCATACCATTACAACGCAAAGTGCTTTGGGGCGCTGGATAGTGAATTATTTAATTTACTATTCCAACTCCAGTCCCCGTGGATAGTAGGGAAGGTGTTGGATAGTAAATTAAATATATTCCCAATCCTAGAGCGCCCCCAGCGCAATGCGTTGTAATGGTTTGCGTTGTTAAAGGTGCGATGTAAAAGCATCGCGTGGTAAAAGTTGCGTTGTAAGTGATGTTTCCCGCGCAGGGATCATCGTTGGCATCACATATGTACCTTTGCATTTTATAGATAGCGGCTTCCGTGCCCTGCCTAGGCTATGGGTAAGTCGCAAGAGGCCCACCATAGAGCAGCAATGCTCTAGTCTCCAATTCTATCTGGTTGAGATCTGGCCATAAGTCAGGCAGCATGCACCCAGCACTTTATGCGCAGGGGTCCTCATTGGACAGAAGCAAGGTCCGGTCCTCCTGGAGTGGTATTACCTAACAACCCATGGTATTCTATAGATACATCAATACAATAAATACCTGGCTGTAAGAGAGTTTCTTTAATATCACTTTTGGGCACTGCATCCACCGTGGGTCTCTTTTTTTTCTCCCAGTTTTTGGTACCTCCTCCAATTTCCCGCAGTCCCAGAACTCTCAAATTAAGAACCGCTGTCAGTCAAGTCGCCCATTCAAGCATACTCTCCCGCACAACTTGTGAGTGAAGAACACTTACTAAAAAATAAGTGAAAGAGTGAGAGGGCACCTCACGCATGCAACACCAGGGAGGCTACCAGCAGAATGAACTAAGAGCGGCCATGCACCACCGCCCACAGAATCGAGAAAGAGCTATCAATCTGTCAATCCTTTCTGTGTCCAGGCGAGGTTTTCCGTGTTGGTGCATGGCCGTTCTTAGTTGGTGGAGCGATTTGTCTGGTTAATTCCGATAATGAACAAGACTGCAAACTAGTGACGCGAACCCCAGAAAGCTGCATTGAACACACTGTTCTCTGCATATATCACGGGGTTTCTACTTTGGGACAGTTGAGTTCTTTTTTTCTGTCTTTCTTGTCTTTCCCTTGGACACTATTTTCTTTGTTTCAGTGAGTGGGCAACTGATGATGATATACATGGGAATACTGGCGAGAACCTGCTGGTAGCCTTCCTGATGTTGCATACGGGAGGTGCCCTCTCACTCTTTCACTTATTTTTTAGTAAGTGTTCTTCACTCACATGTTATGGGGAAGGGTATGCTTGATTGGGCGACTTGACTGACAGCAGTTCTTTGTCCTTTTTAAAAAAAAAATATTAATTTGAGATTTCTGGGACTGCGGGAAATCGGATGAGGTGCCAAAAAGTAGGAGAAAAAAGAGACCCACAGTGGAAGCAGTGCCCAAAAGTGAGATTAAAGAAACTCTCTTACAGCCAGGTCTTTATTGTATTGATGATTTGTGAGAGGAGGGTGGCCTGGTGATTTCCCTCTGTAGCTCCTTGTTGTGAATATTCCATAGATACAGTCAATGGGAAATGCCAGTTTGAAGCAGGGAAATATGTAGCACGTCAGGGCCCCGGCTTTGTGATTAGGGTGTTTTTTCTAATGTGATAGTTATACTTTTTTTATAGTATATTATTCCCTGTAGCAATATATGCCACAGTGGGGAATGCGCAGTGTACTGAGCTCCCCGGTGTTATGATTAGGGGGCATTTTAATGTGATGTTAAACTTTTTATGTCACCCATATGCTTTTTTTAATAACAATGATCGAAGTGATGTCTAATGTATGTTTTGCAATGTCTATCTATTCTTTTATATTACTTCCTGCAGCAATATAAGCTAAGGTGAGGAGTGTGTACTGTACTAGGCTCCCCGGTGTTATGACTAGGCGTGGTTTTGAAAGTGATGTTCATCTTTTATATTACCTATATTGAAGGATGTTGAATGTATGTCTGTAATGTTTATGGTTTTTATTAACCAATAAACTATTAGTTTCAAAAGTTCTTCAAGTCTTCTCACAGTCATCTCACGAGAGAGCCTCCCACCTCATTGTTAGTGTGTATATAGTTTTAGTTGTACCACATGTACTTTCCTCCATTTCTTTGCACTGAGGAAAAGAGTATAAACATAATGCCTAAATATATGTAACTTAGCATTGCATGACCAACTGACCAAGGAGCGAAGGTCTGGGACGCTAGTGTGGCTATCTGTGCTCAGCTGAATTTTGATACTTGCTTGCTATTTTTGCATTAAACATGTGTTAAACTTCTATGAGCTTTCCCAATGCTTAATTTGTAATAGAATGAGTGCTGGTGTCCAAAGCTCTGCTCAGAAACCTGCAGCTGGTGCTTTTGAATGTCAGTGTGCTGAATACCAAGGCTGCGAGGTCTTAAATCGGCCTCATGGCTTTTCCATCCACTACCAGGCACTCCATGCTCCTTTATCACAGCCGTGCAACTCTCGGGAAATATCTGATGAGGATAAATAAAGGCCGGTCCCCAAAAATGAGTGCTTGTGGCCTTCAGCGGCACCCACTGGCTCAAATTAAGCACTAGCTTTCCAGAGTATATGTTTTATTTTACCCAAAGGGATTGGTAAATGGCTAATCCAGTGAGACATGGAGGAGTTCAAGAGGTGGGACATAGAGGTCTGTATCTGAAAAAAACAGCACATCACTTAACATCTGGTATTTCCTAATGTCACTGGCTTCATAAAAGAAGGAGCAGCAACCGGGGCCATTATTAGAAGCTTGTTCGCCGAGTTCTGCCTTTAGGGCAGACGACACCTTGTTAAAAGCATGTTGCCTAATGCCTAGGGCTCCACGTGTCAGCTTCTTGAGAGCAGTGGCGCGTCATATCGCTACAGGTTTTGCACTTTTACTCGCTGTTGCTTTGCTTTTGAGGATGTTCATCCTCAATTCTATATCTGCAGTGCCCCTTGCATTGACATTTCTCTGCATTCTTTTAGCCTCTACATTTATTGACATTCTTCCTGCATACAAGCTGCGTTCCCTTTGCTTCAACCCAGAGTAACCTCTGTGTAATGCTACTCATGACATACCAGTATTTTATACCAGGAGTCTTTTTATACTGGGTTGTTGTCTGGTTTTTTTAGGTTTCGACCTGGCGAAAAGCTGCGCCGCGCAGCTTTTCGGCGCAGGTCGAAATCTTTTGAGTTACACTGTGTGCTTTAGTTCAGCCTCTCTCTTCCATTGGCTAGCTCCATAAATGGAGGCTAGCCATTGGAAGAGGGAGGCGTCTGTCATTCACCGAGGTGATTGGTGGGCGTTCCGTAGAATTTTTCCCTTTTGCTTACGTCATGCGGCGGTGGGCGTGTTTATTTATTTATTTTTTCTCTGCAATGCGGCCGCCATTTTTTCGTGGAGCTGGGGCGGACGGGTCGATCCTACATCCTGAAACATCAAGGGTGGTCTGCTGATTTTGTGAATAGTGTTAGTTTGTGGCACTCCTGTAACCCTGTTGGGTACTGTGACATACGCGGAAGATGAGGGAGGGCGTTTTAGGTTGATTGTGCAAACTGAAGTCCTCTAATTTTACCTTTCATTTGAAAAGATGTGATGGGTTAGCGGCCGTGCTTTTTTGCCCTGCACAGCCCGTAATGCAGAGCCAGACTGATTTCCTAGAGGCTGTGTGGACTTTGATGACAGTAGGTGGTGGCGTAGACGTTGTTTTAGACTCTTTAAGCATGTTAAGCTGTTCAGCACAGTTGAATACTCTGTGCAACCGAACACTGAGCGACCTCACTCCTTTCCTTTTATCCCTGTGGCACCTTATTTTTGCTGACGGACACACAGCGACTTAGCTTTTCTATATTGAAGCAGGGGTTTGAGCTCAATTGCGAACACAAACAGTGCTTGGTGTAAGCATCTTTAAATTTCAGGTTGTGTCTCGTATGCTTTAAACTAACTTCCTTTCAGATTTAGGCTCAGTTAAATATTTTTCTGCCTAATAGCCATTCGGTAAGTGGCCGTTGGACTACTTAATATAATAAAGATCACATGGCCTAATTCCAGGCATTTTAACAATTCTGAATGCGTTTGTTTTTCTTAACTTCCTCCATGAGAGTAGGCACTGGAGCCGCATTGCCTATTCTGCTGACCTGTGTTTTCACTCTGTGGAGTTTGGCGAAGAAAAGTGATTTCTGCCTGTTAATATAAAGGATCTTAATTCAGGATTGACCAGATAAATTTATACAGCTGCCTAAGTCTGTAATTGCAGTGCAGAGTGCAAAGTGAGTGTGCAGAGTAGTGAGTGCAGAGTGAGTGAGCAGAGTAGTGAGTGCTGAGTGTGAGTGCAGAGTAGAGAGTGCAGAGTAGAGAGTGCAGAGTGCAAGGGAGTGCAGAGTGCAAGGGAGTGCAGAGTGCTAGGGAGTGCAAGGGAGTGCAGAGTGCTAGGGAGTGCAGAGTGCTAGGGAGTACAAGGGAGTGCAGAGTGCTAGGGAGTGCAGAGTGCTAGGGAGTGCAGAGTGCTAGGGAGTGCTAGGGAGTGCAGAGTGACTAGGGAGTGCAGAGTGCTAGGGAGTGCAGAGTGCTAGGGAGTGCAGAGTGCTAGGGAGTGCAGAGTGCTAGGGAGTGCAGAGTGCTAGGGAGTGCAGAGTGACTGCAGAGTGCTAGGGAGTGCAGAGTGCTAGGGAGTGCAGAGTGCTAGGGAGTGCAGAGTGCTAGGGAGTGCTAGGGAGTGCAGAGTGCTGGGGAGTGCAGAGTGCTAGGGAGTGCAGAGTGCTAGGGAGTGCAGAGTGACTGCAGAATGCTAGGGAGTGCAGAGTGCTAGGGAGTGCTAGGGAGTGCAGAGTGCTAGGGAGTGCAGAGTGCTAGGGAGTGCAGAGTGCTAGGGAGTACAGAGTGCTAGGGAGTGCAGAGTGCTAGGGAGTGCAGAGTGACTGCAGAGTGCTAGGGAGTACAGAGTTCTAGGGAGTGCAGAGTGCTAGGGAGTGCAGAGTGCTAGGGAGTGCTAGGGAGTGCAGAGTGCTAGGGAGTGCAGAGCGCTAGGGAGTGCAGAGTGCTAGGGAGTGCAGAGTGCTAGGGAGTGCAGAGTGACTGCAGAATGCTAGGGAGTGCAGAGTGCTAGGGAGTGCTAGGGAGTGCAGAGTGCTAGGGAGTGCTAGGGAGTGCAGAGTGCTAGGGAGTGCAGAGTGCTAGGGAGTGCAGAGTGCTAGGGAGTGCAGAGTGCTAGGGAGTACAAGGGAGTGCAGAGTGCTAGGGAGTGCAGAGTGCTAGGGAGTGCAGAGTGCTAGGGAGTGCAGAGTGCTAGGGAGTGCTAGGGAGTGCAGAGTGCTAGGGAGTGCAGAGTGCTAGGGAGTACAAGGGAGTGCAGAGTCCTAGGGAGTGCAGAGTGCTAGGGAGTGCAGAGTGCTAGGGAGTGCTAGGGAGTGCAGAGTGCTAGGGAGTGCAGAGTGCTAGGGAGTGCAGAGTGCTAGGGAGTACAAGGGAGTGCAGAGTGCTAGGGAGTGCAGAGTGCTAGGGAGTGCAGAGTGCTAGGGAGTACAAGGGAGTGCAGAGTGCTAGGGAGTGCAGAGTGCTAGGGAGTGCAGAGTGCTAGGGAGTGCAGAGTGACTAGGGAGGGCTAGGGAGTTCAGAGTGACTAGGGAGTGCTAGGGAGTGCAGAGTGACTGCAGAGATTAAGCTAATAGCAATGTAAATGACAATGCCATTTATTTATCTGTTTTCAAAACCAACACATAAATACAAATTTTGGCATTTACAATGCCAATAGGTCTAACTTTTCCAAAGGCGAAACCATTGCATTGTAAATGCTTGTCTCTTTAGGTGCTGATGCACGTCCCCAATGCAAGTTTGATAACTCTGCCATGTGTCTCTTGACAATCCTTGTTTGAGCCCACCAAGGCCAGGAAGATGGCTGCCTGGAAGGAAGGAACTACCTCATCGAATGCAAAGGGAGGTCAACCCAAGACTGAAGGCCCACAGTCAAGACATATGACGCAATCAACTGAGTGTATCTCACGTGTAGCAGGGTTCCTATATTTCTATAACCTATCCATGAACTATTTAAGAAGCCGCGCTCACTGCACATCGATTGATTTAATTAATGTAGATAGATTTCTGCACTGACACAAACACAATAAAATACAGGAGCAGAGCGGAAACTGCAAGCAATATATGCCTATTTATTTATATATTTAATAGTTTCCAGTAGCGCTTGGGCATTAATGGAATTGTAATTGTATTTTACATTGCAAAACAAAAAAGACAAAGCAAGTTTAACAAGAACACTAAATGTGGGAGTGCGAAGGAAGGGATAGCAGGGGACAGTCTATGCCAGATGCAGTCAAAATAGGTGAGCTTTGATGAGTTGTCAGAATGCCATAAGCAATGATTTGGTCTTTAGACCCCAGGCATGTTTTGCATTTATCAAGGAAACCTAAAATAATCCCTTGGGTTTAAGGTGACCCAGCACCTGCTGGACCCAGGACAACGGTGAGCCTCGCTCACCATATCAACAACCTTACTCCATAATCCTCGACATGAAGAAAATAAATAAATAAACGACAAATGTTACTAATTTAATATTACGGAACAGAGAGTTTGAGCAGCAATATGTCCTTTTAAAACGTTATGATATAAAAGTTAAAATCTAGTTCTTGCTTCTTTCTCTACGTTAGAACTTTGAATGTGATTTGCACCATCATAGTTTAACTTGTGTGGTTTTGTTTAGGCAAGAGCAACACTGTTGCCCGTTTCCCGTTCTTATCTCATCCTCCTGAGGGATACAACAGAGGTATGTTCCTGTAACATTTAGCAAAGTATTACAACAAAAAAAAGAGATGAACTATAGTGACCTCATCACAAGATCTCTGTTAACCCCAATTCAGCTGTATATTTCAGTGTAAGGCCAAATCAGCCTTACAAGGTGTCAGTGCCAAATTAAACACCGTGGAGGGCCCTAGGCATTCGAAATTTCACCCCCACGCAAATTATCTCCTAATACCCAATTTACCGTTCTTTTTTTTTACTCACTGACAGCTGCCAGGAGAGGAGCTTTTAGGAGACAAACTGTAATGTGAAGATTATGTCTCTGGTTTATGTACTTTAAGTTGTTAATAGGTACATTACATTAATACAGTATTTTCTCTATAAAGTCTTTAATGTAAAGTTTTCGCTTCTTTGAGTTTATTCATTTTTTTCTCTCTTTTGGAAACAATTTTTAAGAAAGCTTGAGTGTAATTTTCTTTCTATATCAAATCAATATTATTTTGATCCATTGTCACAGGACCCCTAAAAGGAGAGGGGCCCAGAGGCCGGTGCCTACTTTGCCTATTTTGGTATTCTGCAACCACAGCAGCGTCACGCAATACTTTTTGAACCCCGATGCACATATACTTAGTGTATGCTTTCTTGAAATCTTGTAGATTAATTCATGGAATTTGTCATCACTAAGACTACTTTGGATCGAAATTGACTAACACAAAGACGGAAGGTTTCACTCTCCAACGAAGAGGTATTTCTTTGTGGTGTGTTTTGAGATCTTGGGCTGTGTTTTTTTAGATGGTTTTTGGTAATCTACTTCTTTGTTAAAGACAGTGATTGATTTTGTTCTTAATGTGACTCAATGCAGACAGTATATACAGTAAATATTTTCACACGCCCCCCAATTTCAACACACTATGGACTTTATTTAAGCATAACTACCTGTTTCTAATCGATGGCAAGCTTGGTCGTGCCACTCATGGATACACCTTATTGTTTAGGTGATACCGTGCTCTCCCAGCGCCACTTGGAGCCCACTGGCCCATCTTTCGATTGAACAAGTGCCACCCGAATTTGGTGGTTTATTGGTAAATATTGGCAATTTTGTACGCCCATTCCTGAATAGGTGTTTTTTTTCCTTGATTAAATGTGTGTCTCATTGTTTTTAGGTGCCCCTTCTTCTCTTTTTAACACACGTCACTTACCCCAGTCCTGAGGAAGACCCGTAGTAAGGTGGCAAACAAACTTACATCTATAAGGGGTCGAAACGTCGACTATCTTCACCTTTACCTACCCATGAACAACAGACTATAATTGTTGTGTTTCTATATATGGTTTAGGTTCCCATTGTTTTTATATGTGGCTTAGTAACAAATGCATATGTGATGTCAAATGATGAAATCTGTGACCTCACTGGATCTTTAAACTCTTCTCACTAAACTCTCAATCCTCACAAAACCACTTTACTTACCCCACCCCACTTCTTTCCTCTGGGCACGTTGTAGATACTGTATAATGAATTTTGTAACACAATACATTAATGAGGATGTGATTAAACAACATACCTCATGTTAATTGTTGTTTCACTGTCAAATTCTGTGTCTAGTAATTGTTTTTGATTGAAATTGTATGCACTGGGACCCCTTCCCTGTAACTATTTTGGTATTCCGGCACCGAGTAGGCTTTCTCACACACATTTCACCAGGAATAACAAAATAGTTAAAGGTGCGAGAAAATGTACCTGAAGGAGAGAAAAAGATGCAGGAATCGGTGTGTCACCGCTGATTCCTGGGGCCAGTCCCCATTCCTAAATGGAAAAATGATCAAAGGCACTAATATAGCATATGGAATTACCGTACCCCAAGGTATGCGTAAAGGTGGGTTCAGTGTTACAGGTGTAGCATTCCAGCATGCTTTGTTATGAAACTCATTGAAATTCATCATACCTGCTATAAAATGTCTTCCAGTCTACACCATCCTATGTAAGATGTCTATTACCCATAACAACGTGTTGGTTCCAGTGGGACCAATCAGCTTCACGGGTATAGAAGCTGGAATGTATTGAACTAGTCTTCAGCACAGGTACAGCTC
Organism: Lissotriton helveticus; assembly: GCF_964261635.1. Lineage (NCBI taxonomy): Eukaryota > Metazoa > Chordata > Amphibia > Caudata > Salamandridae > Lissotriton > Lissotriton helveticus. The sequence goes on from NC_136062.1 coordinate 273,459,507, forward strand.
TTATGATGGTTTGCCACTCAATATTTCCTCCTCATTTTCCATGATCAAGAGATATTAGACGTTACTTCTTTGTTTGAAGTTGTTTTGCTTTCTCGCGAGACCTCTTTCTAATCAAACATGTACAACAGAATCTAGTTGGAAAACATATAATGGCAGGGACCCAAAGTTCTTATTAGGATCCTACTTTGGAGGTTGCAGAGTTCCGGGCTTATCAAATATAAAGCCTGCCTAGCCTTTTTTTTAATCATAACTTTCTTCTTGTTTTCATACAATCGAAGTACATATACAATGAATTCTACTCATCTGCTGCAGATAGTTTTAAATTTGTTGGCAATGCCCAAGAGTGCACATCTAATATTCAACTACTGCCACAAGAAAAATCAATAGATATCGATAACACGATTAGAGGCTAATAGAAATCCAAAACAGTATAAAATAAAAGAAAGAGCTTATCCCCAAAACAACAAGGTACTTTAAATATTCCAAACTGTTGGGAACTTAAACTCCAGGAAGCCTGGGGCCAAGCAGTTACTGGCACTCAACATTATCATTATCAGGAGTGCACTAATTTTATGGACATATGCATCAACCCTTTTCCCCATGGATGATCCTCAAATGTTCCCTCCCTTTTCCGCTTCCCCTTCTCTCCATACCCTTGCATCCCTCCCACCCTCCCTTTGTTCTGTGACTGCATCCACACTTATGGAACTCTGCTCTTTGACTTATTGTAATAACTCTAATCAATGGTATTTGCTTTAGACCTTGCACCATATACCTTGGCTATGTGACTCTTTAGTATATCCAGTCTTATCCCCTCCCTATGTATATAGAGAAAACTCTAATCACTAATGTATGCAGTAGACCTTTGTACTCTCTACCATTCCTATGTGACCCTTAGAGTATATCCGGTCTTATCCCTTCCTATGTATATAGAGATAACTCTAATGACTAGTCTCCTATGTGACTTTTAGAGTATTTCCATGTGTATCCCTTCCCTATGTATATAGAGATAACTCTAATCACTAGGACATGCAGTAGTCCGCTTTGCTCTCTTCCATTCCTATGTGACTTTTAGAGTATATCCAGTCTTACCCCTTCCCTATGTATATAGAGATAACTCTAATCACTAGTTTATGCAGGAGTCCGCTGTGCTCTCTACCATTCCTCTGTGACTCTTAGAGTATATCCATGTGTATCCCCTCTCTAAGTAGATAGAGATATCTCTAGTATATGCCTAGAGTTTATCCATTTGTATCTCCTCCTTGTGTGACTCTATCTCTTGTACATTTGCAATTTTTTCTGTTTGTACCTTTTTTTGTAACGCATGTAATCCTAAGTCCGTATGTTTTCAACTGGTTCTTATGTAAGTCAAAAATTTGCAAATCTGTTTTTCCGAATGTAATCATCAGTCCTTATGGTTGAAACTGGGTCCTATGTAAAGCGCTCTGACACCTTCGGGTAAAGTTCGCGCTATATAAAATCGCATAAATAAATAAATAAATAAATAAATACATTGTCCATCATCATGAGGCTACTGGAGATACCCGAAGCTGCAATCCCCGTTAAATAAATGGGCACTTAGCCGCATAGTCCTGACTTATAAGGGGTCAATATCTGACAATGCAGAGGTGCTCTTTTTACCATTCATAAGGGCTTATCACTACGACTGTAATCGTACTCAAGGAGGTGCAACAGTATTTATTTGCTTGATCATAACTTAATGAAACTTATTATTAAAGTACTTGGGAGTGAGAACTCAGGTTTTAAGGGAGGATTGCTATCCTTGTACCTGTCCATCAATGCCTACATTATAGTTTTCCCAGGTGTCAACTGCTCCCCTATTTATAATCCCTTTCTTACTCTCTACATTCAGCATCACCCCTTGAAGTTCAAAAGCCTACCTAGTCTTGAGTAAGCCTCATGCCTCTTTGTTTCACTACCCTATTCTTCCTGAGTCTTTATGTCTAGGAGGGTCTCTTCCTCCTTTTTTGCCCTTTTCTGCCTTTGTCTTATGCCGGGGCATAATCTGCTGATGAAATGTAAAACCGGATTTCCAAAATTGAGTGCTGGTCCGCCACCTGCAACCACCAGAATAAATTAACCTCAAGTGACCTTGTTAGTGTTGGAGTGGCACAGGCATTGTATTCTATCACACTTTAGCCATACACAGCCTAGAACTACCAATTCTGATTCACTGCTTTTAAACTATGATTTGAATGAATGAATGAATGATTATTTCTATCGCGCATGAGAACTTAACCCCAAAAGGGCATCAAGGCGCTGTAGGTTTGATCTTACTGTTCCAAATGTGTTTAATGACATATGTCAACATTGCTGCTTTCGTCTTTCCACATAACTGTGTGATTAAGTGAACAATTCGCAATGGACTGAAACTTAATTTACAAGTTTCGCATTAAAACGAAACAACACCTGAAGTAGCATCACTGGATCTGAAGGTCCGTGCTGGAAGGACTCCCTAATTCATGGAACTAAAGTTGTATAATTTTCTAAGTCAACACTACTTGATTTCCTCTTGGTGGGTGATTGCTCAACCATCACACTCCTGATACATTTCAGCAGATGAAGAAGACATGTCAGTCTGTGTAACAAAACTTTTGCGGTCACGTAACATAACGTTTAAAAATTCTACATTTTTACGCAGGGTGCAAAGAGAAACCGAATGCCCCGAACATGCATGGGTATGTGAGGAAAGAGGCTTCCCCTGTTCACTACAGAGGGGGAAATATCTGCAGATATGCAACAGGGGGCCTTACTCAAAAGATGTATTATTGTCTGTTTCTATGTAGAATTCTTCAATAGTCATGCCTGGAGCTACAACTGACAAAGGGCTGAAGTGCCAGCACGCACAGCTCAGAAGAGAGGGGGGTCCACTTCACCTGAAGTAAGTTGGTCAATTAACGCCGAAAAGCACTTCCACTGCTGCAGTGTACAGAACTGACAGGAACGACTAACCAAGCATTAAATTAATCAAGAAAAAAAACGGACCAGAGTGGGCAACAAAAACCCCAAGGCCTTCACAAAAAGATCACTCTCTCGTGCCTCCGGAAGTTGAAATGTTTGGCAACAAATGTTTTTGTGCAATGCCAGGCCCTCTTTGTTGCCTTAATTAATTGTGTGGTTTGTCATCCTTGTTGATTCAAGGCACCCTATTCAGGAGAGCATGTTTGGCTGAACTCCACTCTCTTTGAATGGCTCGGCTCTCCCTTTCATCAGTGCTCGGAGGGCCACTGGCTCTCTGCTTGTTTGCTGTTGTTTAGAGATGTCCCCGGGCCGCTCAGGCGTGCAGTCAGGCCTCAGAAACGAGGAAGCCCGGTGCGTGGGAAACGGACATTTTGGGTCTTACACCGTTTGTGGTCCAGCGTCATGCGCTTGGTCTCAGAAAACTGATGACGTTATCTAAATATTTATGAGTCTGAAATTAAAACGAGGGGAACAGGTTTAATGTGAGGACAGTCCTAAGGGACTCCTTGGGGCTCAAAGGGTTAAAGTGAGCAGAGGGGCCGTACTGAGCATACCTTTCACCTAGGAAGCAGTCGTTTCCAAGAAAGGGCTGAGCCACTGATTGAACAAAATGGGCACGAGGAAACATGTGACCAACCAATGGCAGCCCACCACGGCATAAAGATGACAAGAGCTATTTGATTTTATGAGGCACTGAAAATATTGTATCAAAGTCACTGGTAAGCGAATACGAATATTTCGTAGTACCTTTCAACACAATGGGGAAGGAGGGAATTATAAATATTCAGAGCACACACACAGCCATTCAGCAAAAAAATAGATACAAATCAAGATACAAGCTACATAGTGCAATCCACATAGTGAGGGCACGTTCAGCACATTCAGAAGTGAGTCATAGACAGATTGAAGCTGACATATTTTATGTGAAATACACCTTCATTTCAGTGTAACAGACAGATTCTTCACATTGTGAAATACGGTTTAGTGTGGCATAAACATATTCAGTAAAGTGTGACACATAGCATGCTTGGATACAGAAACAGCCAGCACAGAGTGACAGGCACATTTGCCACACTGGGATACAGATGCATCAGACACAGAATGACAGGCACGCTTCCCACAATAGGCTACAGATGCATCCGGCACCGAATGACAGGCACGCTTGCCACAGTAGTGGGATACAGATGCATCAGGCACAATGTGACAGGCACGGTTTCTAAAGTGGGGTACAGATGCATCAAACACAGAGTGAGAGGCACGCTTGCCACAGTGGGCTACAGCAGCATGAGGTACATTGTGACAGGCACACATGCCACAGTAGGATACAGATGCATCAAGCACAGTGTGATAGGCACGCTTGCCACAGTGGGATTTAGAGACACTTAGCACAACATGACAGGTACGCTTGCCACAGTGGGATATAGATGTATCAGGCACAGAGTGATGGGTATGCTTGCCACAGTGGGTTACAGATGCATCATGCACAGTGTGACAGGCACGTTTGTCACAGAAGGATACAGAAGCATCCAGCACAGTGTGATAGGCACACTTGCCATAATGGGATAGAGATGTATCAGGCACAGAGTGACAGGCACGCTTGCCACAGTGGGTTACAGATGCATCAGGCACAGAGTGATAGGCACTCTTGTCACAGTGAGATACAGATTCATAAGGCACAGTATTACAGGCACGCTTGCCACAGTAGGATACAGATGCATCCAGTACACTGTGACAGGCATGCTTGCTACAGTGGAATACAGAGACATCCAGCACATAGTGACAGGCATGCTTGCCACAGTGGGAGACAGATGCATCAAGCACAATGAGACAGGCATAGTTGCTACAGTGGGATACAGATTCATCAGGCACAGAGTGAGAGGCACGCTTGCCACAGTGGGCTACAGATGCATCAGGCACACAATGACAGGCACGCTAGCCACAATGGGATACAGATGCATCCGGCATCGAATGACGGGCACGCTTGCCACAGTGGGATACAGATGCATCAAGCACAATGTGACAGGCACGGTTGCTACAGTGGGATACAGATGCATCAGGCACAGAATGAGAGGCACGCTTGCCACAGTGGGCTACAGATGCATAAGGCACAATGTGACAGGCACTCTTGCCACAGTGGGATATAGATTCATAAGGCACAGTGTGACAGGCACGCTTGTCACAATGGGATAAAGATGCATCAGACACCGAGTGACAGGCACACTTGCCACAGTAGCATACAGATGTATCCGGCACAGTGAGACTAGCACATATGTCACAGAAGGATACAGATGCATCCAGCATAGTGTGATAGGCACGCTTGCCATAGTGGGATACAGACACTTAGCACAGCATGACAGGCCCACCTGCCACAGTGGGATACAGATGTATCAGGTACAGATTGCCCGGTATGCTTGCCACAGTGGGTTACAGATGCATCAGGCACAGAGTGACAGGCATGCTTGCCACAGTGGGATACAGATGCATAAGGCACAGTGTGACAACCACGCTTGCCACAGTAGAATACAGATGCATCCAGCACACTATGACAGGCACGCTTGCCACAGTGAGATACAGAGACACCCAGCACAGTGTGATAGGCATGCTTGCCATAGTGGGATACAGAGATACTTAGCACAGCATGGCAGACAACACTTGCCACAGTGGGCTACAGATGTACCAGGCACAGAGTGACAGGTACACTTGCCACAGTGGGATACAGATGCATCAAGAACAGAATGATAGGCACACTTGCCACAGAGGGGGACAGTTGCATCGGGCACAGTGTGACAGGCATGTTTGCCACAGTTGTATACAGATGCATCCAGCACAGTGTGAGAGGCACACTTGCCACAGTGGGATGTCCAGACACCCAGCACAGTGTGACAGGCATGTTTGCCTTAGTGAGACATAGATATATCCAATGTGTGGCAGGCATGCTTGCCACTGCGAGGTGCAGATTCTTCCAGCAGAGTGTGACAGGCACAATCAGGATAGTGTGGAATACATACTTATCGAGTAAAAGAGACCCATTCAACACAGAGGGTCACAAACAAGCATGTAGCACAACAATAGAAAGAAATATTGAGCTTAATGCATAGCCATATAAATCACAAAATCACACGCCCAAACGCAGCACAGTGAGTCATTAAGCGCAGTGTGACATTCACGTTCAATTCCTGTGACAGAAAGATATTTAGTATAAAATATTCAGCACCGCGAGACACACGTGCAACACATTGTGACCCACACCCATTCAACAGATTATCTTATATATTAATGACAACAAACATTCCGTGAAATGCAGGAACGTTCAGCACAGAATGACAGCTGCACAGAGACACTCAGCACAAGAAAACAGACCCATTCATTCCAGGGCGAGACAAACATTAACAGTATCACACGAATTCAGAGCCCCGGCCCACCTTGCAACGCACACAAACACATTCTGTAGAGTTGCACTCATGAGCATGAGGTGACATACAGTGGGAAACATCCTTTACAACGCAACTTTTACCACGCAGTGCTATTACAACGCAGGTTTTACAACGAAAACCATTACAACGCATTGCGCTGGGGGGCGCTCTAGGATAGGGAATAGATTTAATTTACTATCCAACACCTTCCCTAGTGTCCACGGGGACTGGAGTTGGAATAGTAAATTAAACTATTCACTATCCAGCACCCCAAAGCGCTATGCGTTGTAATGGTATGCGTTGTAAAAACTGCGTTGTAACAGCATGCGTGGTAAAAGCATGCGTTGTAACGTCATACATCCCATACAGTACAGGTAAGAGCAGACCCTTCACAGACTGGCACATATAGAAACATATCCAGTGCAGCGTGACAAAGACTGGCGCATATTTACAATACCCCTGCCACACTTTTACACTGCCAGAGGGACGCTCCGGAGGCGGAGTATGCCGGCCCACATTTACAAGGACACGTCAAGCCACCCGACATGGCTTTTCATAGCCTTATAAATATGGACCCTTTTCATTACTGTGCGTAAAAGGGTCATTCCATGGGTGCTGCTGTGGGTGTTCCCATGCAACACCCATGGAATACGTCGCATTCCCAGATTTACAAGGTTTTGTAAACCTGGGAATGCGTCAGATTGTAACACATCCCCTGGGGATGCGTGAAAGTGGTGCAGTGAGGAGAAATGCCTTTATTTCTCCTTGTGTTTTGCTCTTTCTAGGTTTGCAGCATTCTGCAGCACACATAGGAGGAAAACAACATCAATAATTATTTTTGTGCAGCAAGTTTCCCTTTCTGCACAAAAACATTCATCTTTAGAAAGCGGGCACCCTTGCACCAAGATGCGAGGGTGCCTGCATTGGCACTAGCCAGCAAAGTTTGCACCAGCACAGAGGAAGGCACAGCGATGCGTTGTATTGCTTTAAATACCACGCATCCCTGCACTTTCTTAATGACTCAGCTCGATGAAGTAAGATACTTGCAGCACCGTCCTGCGTAATTTTCGAGTAAATATGCCCCACAATGTACACAGAGCGGTGCAGGTTTTCAATCCAGAGTGATGCAGGCAGGGCCGGACTGGCCGTTGCGGGCACCGGGCAATCCCCCGGTGCATCGCAAGGGCTGGGGCCGGTTTTGGGCCCTTGAGGAAAGTTTTTGTTACAGGGCCGTTTTTGCAGTATAGCTGCAAAATCGGCCCTGTAACAAAATCGGCCGAAAACCAGCCCCGGCGAAGAGCTCGGTCGCACCCCCAACCTCCCCAGAGGGGGGGGCGGCCGAGCACTTTGCCAGGGCCGGTTTTGGTTCCCAGTCCGGCCCTGGGTGCAGGCACATTCTGCGCTGCTGTCACATAAACCCACTCAGCACAGCAGGGCATGCACATTCGGTACAGTGCGAACAAAAACTTTCAGCACTGGGAAACAATCATACAAATGCACTTAGCAAAACGTGGGCTGTGTATGAAAAAGACATGACAGCTTGAAGACAGGCGCCCTGCTTTCTCCCCACCGAACAATGCTTTAATGTGTCAGTCTGCTACACGCGCCCTCCCTTGTCCGATGACTCACTCTCATTACAGTATTGACTCAGAGGGAACATTATCAGCATTTTGACAACATTACAAACAGTGCTGTGCTTTGCCTTGTTTGCTTCCAACACATACAAATGAGCACACCGAGAATGTCTACATCTGAGCTGCATACATATCATTCTGGAGCCTGCTTAGGACCTCGTGTGCTGTGGTGGAGGGAAGAAGAGATACTAATGCACCTTTTTCCTGAATTACTTAAACATTTTTTTTACCAGGAATTCACAGAGCTCACCTGCCCCAGCTATCTAAATTTGTTACACCTGACTGAACCACAGCATTAACATGTCCGAGGAGACCTCCACAAGAATATCAGTTACATGTTCATGGTGGCATATTAGTTTTTTTTTTACGGGCACCTAGAGGAGGGGGGAAGGGGTTACGAGTGGGGGTTTAGGAGTACGTTTTCTTTCCTTATAAGTTGTACAAAAGGCTGATGGTGGCTGAATATTGACGCTATGTCCGTAACTGATTAGTTTTCTCTATGTACACTATCTCGCAACAATAAAACAAATATAAACATACATTTATTTCTTTTATTGCACAACTGGTTAACAAAAAACTGTCAAACACACAAAAGGTGATGGGAGTAATGCTTTCAATATGTCTAACCACTTTTGATCACTGAGAAACATTAGTAACAGTAGCACTTGCATACAGACATTAGCTTGCTCACCATGTCACTGTAGTTTGGACCCAGTGGAATGCAAATCAGGCTTGACTCTGCTCCAATAGGAACAGTCCAGCCCTATCTGTCAGTCAAGGCCTTCCCTGAACCGGAACACAAGCAACCCAAGAACAGTTTCACCCTGATTGGGGCTCTTCAGTTGGGTGTAGCTTGGTTCCAGTGGCACCGTGAGCACAGGATCCACGTCTGGGATTACCCTTGGCCACTAAGAGCAGTACATCAAACACACAAAAGGTGATGGGAGGAATGCTTGCAATGAGTCTAACCACTGGCAATCGCTCTGGTAACTGTCCAACCCATCGTTCGTTTGCCCACCATGCCACCTCAGATTAGACCCAGCCATATGCAAATCCGACTTGGCCGTACTCCACTATCTGATAGATGATGCTCACACGTGAGGGTCCCACATTGGCCAACTGTTTAGGTCCTCATCCCGGGGTTCATGCACAATAATCTAGGAATGTGGATTGGAGGGAGGCACAAGAGAGCAGGTCCTTGTATTCCAGGAGGTTTTGCAATTCAAAACGTATCATGGAATTTTTCAAAGAGGGAAAAAGACTTTCTGTGTATCCAGGATACCTGGATTGGCTAGGGCTGCAAGAATAAAGCTTACAAACCGGGGCGGCTCCTCCGCTAAGGCAGAGGAGGGTCGTCCCACTTCTCTCAGAGCTGTGAAGAAATAAAAATAAAATGCTAATAACATCATTATTATCGTTTTATTTTTCTTTGCTATGGGGCTGGTTTAGGTCGGGCGAGCTGGGTTTACAGGGGGAGGAGTGGTGGGCACAGTCTAAGTGCACATGACGGTTTGGCTGGCCGTCTTGAGTTGGCTAAACAGTCATATGCACTTTGCATTTCCCCATTAGGCTGTAACGCACAGCCTGGTGGGAAACATGTACAGGCTCATAGTCCTCGTCTCAAAGCCGAACAATGGTGCTCAGACCAATCACAACACTGCATTGTAGCTTTGTGATTGGCTTAGGGGAGCTGTGTGCTTCCTACTTCCGTTCGAGGACTCATCGGTAAGTGCTTTTTTTTTCAAGTTTGTTTTTCCACTTTCCGCCCGCCACCCTGTTCCCTGCCAGGCGCCATTGCTTACACAAGCATGACCTGCACTGCTGGGCATCAGCTACAGTTTCAAGCTACGGTATGGAGAAATGCCATAGGGCATGGGTACACAACATTGACAGGAACAGGAAATCACTAGGGAGAAGCACCAGGGCAACTGGAGCCCTAGTGCACTGGTAGTGCTCTGCTAGGGAATGATAACAACGCTGGAGCACTGTAGCACTACTAGAGAAGAGGCTTGAGGATAGAGGATTCGGTTTGGTTCAGAGAAAGGAGGGAGACGCACACCACTGACACCTTTCATATTCAATAGTGACATGTACACACCACAAGTTAACACAAATTCCACTCAAAATCACAACCCAAACTTAACATGCGTACATGCCATTGATGCATATACAATAACATTACTCTGTCTATACACTTTCCGAACAAAAAACACGAGTACCATTCACAAACACCAATGAATCACTAACACAAGCCATGCTCATACGATTCACAGAGACAAAGAGTACACACTCAAACAACTCGCACACATACCATTCAGTGCAACACCAGACATCTACAGTCATAAAATTAGTATGTCTACAAGTCAAGGGCTTGCTTCCGATTTTCAGACTCACTCAAATTGTCCACGAGGTTAAACTTGGGGAAAACTCCATGTGTAAATCATTTCCAACTTGGACTAAATCTTCTGCGCCAACGTGTACATGGGTGAATTGGGGAATCTACCCACCAAAAATGCATTCCAACGACAATCTTATTTTTATACATGAATTTGGGAACAATCATGATTACCAACAATGGTCGGAGGATGGATGACAGTTCAAATGATGCCACCCTCCTGAAAAAAATTCTGCGAGAGCCCATGATTGCTTCTGCCCCTTCACTGGGAACACTCAAGTTTCCACTCCTTTCCCAAAAGTAAAAGTCCAGGAAATCTGACCTATTTCCATCCGAGTATAAAATGTCTGCAGATGCGCTTCCATGAGGATGATCTGTCATCTGTGCTCACAGATGAGACATTAGGTGCACCTCATTACAACATATGTGAATGACCGGCTCTGTGATTGTGAGCCATAACAACTGGGTCATACGTGCAGAAAGTGGCAAATTTATAAAGTATATACATATGTATTATCATTTCAACTATTTCACACCCTGTGACCCCACCCTTGCAACTGGTGCTTTTATATTTGCCTTAAACAAATATATCTGGGAGAATTTTGTATTGAAAAACCAGATTTAAGCTCCTTATCGTAGCTTCTTTTGGTACAACGAAAATTTGAAAATGAACCGTCGTGGCCAATTTTTTGGTCTCGCCCACTGACAGCTTACATTCTCTTTTAGCAAACTCGCCTATTGAGTCCACTTCAGACTTAGAATCGGCTTTGGTTCCACCAGTTGCAAGTGATTCACTGGTTCTCTTGTCTTTATCAGCTCTCTGCTCCTTCAAATGATCAAGCCTCATGGTGCATACTCCCACTGCAGATATTCTGCATTGCAGTGCATGAGGGTCTATATTCTCTCCCTAAATTTTGACTCCCTACTCCCTGTCGTGCTCCCAGACCCAGGAGAATACGCAGGACACCAGGGCATTGTATAGGTATGTCTTTATTGTTTCTTTCTGCACAGCATATATATATCACAACCTCCTGCCTCGAGGTCCAGCATCCGAGTGAGTCCTCTCCCCACCCCTTGACCGGATGTGGTGTCCGGTGTCCCCTCGCCCCTGCGCTGCCCCAGGGTCCTAGTGCCCTTGTCCTGGACAGGACATCTCCCCCCCTGTTGCAAAACAAACATTTTGAGAAAGGAAAAAGAGAGTGAGAGAGAGAGAGAGAGAGAGAGAGAGAGAGAGAGAGAGAGAGAGAGAGAGAGAGAGAGAGAGAGAGAGAGAGAGAGAGAGAGAGAGAGAGAGAGATGTTGTTCGATGGCCCAGAGGCCTCTTCTTTTACACCTCTTCAATTAGTCTCTTTCGTTCCATGTGCTTCCTTCTTGATCGCTGTTTTCTGATATCCACTTGAGCTTCTTCCTTTTGTGTGCCTTTCTATAGTTCTTGCTTTGACCTTTCCGCTTCTCTTGCGTCTGCCTTGCTGACATGCGACAGGTGCCCTGTGGCGTGACACTGGCCAAACTGCCACCTTTGCCATCCGTTCTTTTGCTTTTGTCATCTTCAATTTGTCTCCGGGGATCTCGTTGCTCCATTTCCTCGCTTGTCCTTCTTTGACCGTCACAGTGCCTCCTTTCTTTCTTTTCCGTTTCTTCGCATGTCTTCCTTTTTTCTCCTGAGCCTTTGTTGTTGCGTTCGCTGTTTGAGCTCTTACAGCAGTGTCTTCTTGTTCCACGCTTTTTCCTTTCTTCATTCTCTCATTTCCACCACCTGTCTTCGGTAATTTTGTTCTTTGTTGATGTTGTGTCACCTTTGCTACCAGTTCTATTTCGTTGCCATCTGAATTTGGCTTTCTGCTCTGTCCCCGGTCAGCATGTGCTGCGTCGTACTCGGCCGCCATAGCAAATCTTGTCTCTTTTAATTCTTTGTGGTGCTCTTCTGTCCACGTGACATGTTTTCCTTTGTTTGTTAGCCCCTTCGGTGGGGTGCTTGTGATGGCATCATCTTCTTCCAGTCTTTCAGTTGCCATAAGACCCATCATTTGCGTTGTGACGTTGCTCAACAGGCACGGCACTGTTTCTTCTATGACCTTTCCTCGCTCCCTTTCTTTTGCGTCTGCTGTCGCTCTAGCCTCCGCTCTTGCTAGGGGCAGGATGTTTTCCAGTGATGTTGGGTCTTGTAGTATCTTTGCACGGAAGCTCCTGTCACGGCATCCTTCTATTATTCGCAATCTTATTGCTTGTGTGTTGTCAAATTTGTCAAATTCACAATGTGTCACAAGTTTCCTCAGCCTGGCCGCAAAGTCATCTGGTGTTTCGCCTATTTGTTGAGACGCAGTTGCGAAATTGTATCTTTCACGGTCAATATTTCTTTGCCAGTCAAATTTCCTTGTTAGACATTTCTTTAGTTTTTTATAATTAGTTGTTTCCTTTGCTGGTAGCGTCACCAGGAGGTCCCCAATGTCATCGCCTGCATAATTTAGTAATAGACCCAGTTTCTTTGCCTCTGTCACATCCGTCTCCTCCATGTATCTCTCCAGATGTCTGATCCAATTCTCCCACCTTATTCCTACTTGTGGCTCCGACAAGTTGAATGGTGGTGGTTTTCTGTATTGTGCACTTTGTCTTTCTGGCTTGGGGTCTGTCATTTCTTCTTTTCTATGGTATTCTTTTGTTGTTTCCCGTGCTCTTTTTGGCACTCTTCTGTTTCCTGTGCTCCTCTTGTCACTCTTCTATTCTCCGTGCTCGTCCTGGCACTCTTTTTGTTTTTATTTCTTCTATCGTCTTTTCTTTTGTTGTTTCTCGTGCTCTTTCTGGCACCCTTCTGTTTCCTGTGCTCTTCCTGGCACTCTTCTATTCTCCGTGCTCTTTCTGGCACCCCTTTTTTCTCGTTATGTCTTCTATTGTCTTTTCTTTTGTTGTTTCCCGTGCTCTTTTTGGCACTCTTCTGCTTCCTGTGCTCTTCTTGGCACTCTTCTATTCTCCGTGCTCTTCCTGGCACTCCTTTTTTTTCTATTGTCTTTTCTTTTGTTGTTTCCCGTGCTCTTTTTTGGCACTCTTCTGTTTCCTGTGCTCTTCTTGGCACCCTTCTGTTTCCCGTGCTCTTCCTGGCACCCCTTTTTTTCTGTTATGTCTTCTATTGTCTTTTCTTTTGTTGTTTCCCGTGCTCTTTTTGGCACTCTTCTGTTTCCTGTGCTCTTCCTGGCACTCTTCTATTCTCCGTGCTCTTCCTGGCACTCTTTTTGTTTTTATTTCTTCTATCGTCTTTTCTTTTGTTGTTTCTCGTGCTCTTTCTGGCACCCTTCTGTTTCCTGTGCTCTTCCTGGCACTCTTCTATTCTCCGTGCTCTTCCTGGCACTCCTTTTTTTCTATTGTCTTTTCTTTTGTTGTTCCCCGTGCTCTTTTTGGCACTCTTCTGTTTCCTGTGCTCTGCACTTTGTCGTCTTTATTTTCTCTTATGTGTCTTTATTTCCTTTCTTTCCGTGTACTTGTTGTCTTTATTTTCTCTTATGTGTCTTTATTTCCTTTCTTTCCTTGTACTTGTTGTCTTTTCTCTTATTTCCTGTTTTTTTTTTTTTTTTTTTTTTTTTTTCTTCGCTTGTGCTTAATTAGCGCTCAATTCCTTTAGTTCGATTCTCTTGTTCGTCCTTGTCACCCTTTGTTCTGTCGTTGTTTTCTTCTTTGTTTGTACTTTGTTCTCTTGTATCTTCTTTATTTGCACCTGTTCGTTGTGCTGTCGTCCTTTATTTTGCCTCGTTTTGCCTTTGCATATGCTTGTTTGTGCCTTTTTCTTAATTTCCTTTCTTTTCTTTCCTTTGTCCTTTTACTTGTTGTCTTCTTCTCTTATTCCCTGTTTTTGTCTTCGCTTGTGCTTTATTAGCGCTCAATTCCTTTAGTGCAATTCTCTTATTCGTCCGTGTCACCCTTTGTTCTTTCTTTATTTTCTTCTTTGTCTGTGCTTTGTTCTCTTGTATCTTCTTTATTTGCACCTGTTTGTTGTGCTGTCACCTCCTTTTCTGTTCTTTGTTCTATTGCTCCTTGTTCAACCCTTATTTCCTTATTCTGCCTCTTTTTGCCTTTGCATATGCTTGTTTGTGCCTTTCCTTCCTTTCCTTTCTTTCCTTTCTTTTGTCCTTTATTTTGCCTCGTTTTGCCTTTGCATATGCTTGTTTGTGCCTTTTTCGTAATTTCCTTTCTTTTCTTTCCTTTGTCCTTTTACTTGTTGTCTTTTCTCTTATTCACTGTTTTTGTCTTCGCTTGTGCTTTATTAGCGCTCAATTCCTTTCGTGCAATTCTCTTATTCGTCCGTGTCACCCTTTGTTCTTTCTTTATTTTCTTCTTTGTCTGTGCTTTGTTCTCTTGTATCTTCTTTATTTGCACCTGTTTGTTGTGCTGTCACCTTCTTTTCTGTTCTTTGTTCTATTGCTCCTTGTTCAACCCTTATTTCCTTATTCTGCCTCTTTTTGCCTTTGCATATGCTTGTTTGTGCCTTTTTCTTAATTTCCTTTCGTTTCTTTCCGTTGTCCTTTTATTGGCCCCTCTTCTTCTTTAGTTGTACCTGTATTTATGTATTTATGCCCTCTTCCCTGGTACTATGCTCTGTATGCTGCCTTTTTGTCACTTATGTGCTTTACTTGCTTCTCTCCTTTTTGCTTTTATTTATTTATTTGTTTATTTGTCTTGTATGGCCCTCGTGTTGATTGTCTTTTGCTTTACCCACCCTTTGTGGTCTTCTTTTCCTCTTTTCGGCGCCTTTATCCCTTATTTCTGTCTTTTTGGCTCTTTTTCGCGCTTCGCCTGTCTTCAAAATGGCCGCCGCACTCGGTCTTGGCTCCTATTGGTTTATATGCCTGTCTTCAAGATGGCCGCCGTGCTCTCGCGGGACTTCACGTCCAATTGCGGCGCTGCCTGACTCCAAAATGGCCGCCGCGCTCTTTTCAGTTTCTATTGGCTCCCGCGCCTGACCCCAAAATGGCCGCCGAGACTCTCGTGGGTCACGAGAGCTCGCGCTGCTTTTCTATTTCAATTGGATTTCGCGCTCTTTGCTAGGCGCTTACCGGAGGGGTCGTTTCTTGTTCCTTTCCTCGTGCAGCGGTCGGGGTGGGCTCCCGCGTCGCTGCTGCTCTGCTCAATCAATATTGCTGCACTCCTCCTTCTGGGCACGACGCGATCCAGGGTGGGCTCCTGGTTAAAATCGCGATTTCTCCACGTCGGATGATTCCGATCCCGCCTCGTCGCCAGATGTCGTGCTCCCAGACCCAGGAGAATACGCAGGACACCAGGGCATTGTATAGGTATGTCTTTATTGTTTCTTTCTGCACAGCATATATATATCACAACCTCCTGCCTCGAGGTCCAGCATCCGAGTGAGTCCTCTCCCCACCCCTTGACCGGATGTGGTGTCCGGTGTCCCCTCGCCCCTGCGCTGCCCCAGGGTCCTAGTGCCCTTGTCCTGGACAGGACACTCCCCTTTTATTTCATCTCTTATTTTTAATATAAAAATGCCTCTGGTGTCCTTTGCCTCCTCCTGCGGTCCCACTCACTGGTAGCCGATACCTTTTAAAACTATTCTAAGATGGCTGTCCTGAGTGCATATGGACACGGAAGTGCACACACCATTACTGCTTTTTATCTTATTTATTAAAATATGTTTTTATTCAATTTTCTCTTAACATGAACACAATAACATTGCAGTTTTGCACAGTACATCAATATACATCACGGTTTGCATGACGCGTGACAGCTTTTTATTTAAATGTTAACAAAACCCATTCAAAAAATGTCCTTCATCTGTGCACGCACGCGAATGTACCGTGGCCATCGTGGCATTAGTTCTGTTAAATTTAAAACAAAATGCATTCCAGGTGGCCGCCATCTGCACGCACACGTGTGCTTGTGCATCAGGACCATCTACCAATGCATTTAGTTTTGTTTTTTAACAAAACACATTTTTTTGCAGTTTTATATAGCGCGAACTCGGGCCGAAGGTATCAGAGCGCTTTACATGAGCACCAGTTACATTACACAAGGATACATTCAATTTTGGTGGGCAAGGATGGATTAAGTGATTTGCCCAGAATCACAGAATGTTTGAGCCTCCCGCCAGCTCGAACCTGGTTCCTCTGCTTCAAGGTCGGCCGCCCTAGCCGTTAAGCCACAACCGCACCACATCCAAGATAATCGTTGCACGTGTACACACACACACGCACGCACGCACACACACACGCCCGCGATCAAGGAATCCATTTTGTTCTCTTTTTAAGAAAATTCACTACACGATGGCTGCCAAGTGCAAGCATGCACACCGGTCATCTTGGAATGGATTTTGTTAAAAACAAAAAGTATTCTAAAAAGCATTAGCAACAGCACAATGTCACGGCAGAGTCCTCTTGACATTACCAATGCCTGTTTCATATGTGGTCTTAAATGTATATTGTTTTTAAACAGATGACAAATTGTGTTTCACACAAGTACAATTGTGTTCCCTTATGCGACACATTTCGGAGGGTTGCTGAGAAAGGACAATAAAAAAAATTAAAGATTGGGTGATTTAAAAAGTAACCATTTGGCATCACCTAACTCCTTCTTACAGTTGTTTATTTGAATATGTCACTATTGACCCATACCATAACCTTGCCCCCTATTCTTAACTTGATTGGGTAGCACAAAACCCTAATTTTGCACTAGTCCCAAGTACAATCGGTTTAGGCTTAGCCTGTTGGGAAATCTGGCTACACCAGTGTCTTCCACTCATATCAGACACCATGCCTTCACCAGTTGGGTGGGGGCCACTCTCTATAAACATGCGATGGGGTTTACCGGCATGTGTGTCCTATTCAAGGGCTATTCAAGTCAGAGCCTGAAGGCTTCAAAGTTCAAGTTATCAACTATTCTGCTGCTCTTCCATGTTTTGTAACTGTGATGTCCTTTCAAGCTAGAAGAACCTCATCGTGTAAGTTTATCAGCAGATAGCACACCACCTCTCAAAGAAATGTGGAGCTGGGAGACAGGATGAAGGTCAGAACCTTATTAACTTTCTTTAACAAAGTACAGAATATATTTATTTCAACACCATTTCGACAAGCTCCTTGCAGATACAGTTACTGTAGCCCAGTCAAGGCTGCTTAGAGATGTAAAGCAATACACATTTGATGGCTTGTTTATTGATGAGTTTTATTAGAGTGCTACATGCCGTCTTACGGCTACATTAAAGTGTTAGGCTGTACATGAGGGTCCAAATTAAACACAGCAGTTAGTTAGAATGCCACCCGATGCAAGGTGGAACATGCTATCCAGTATTCCTGACTCCTTTGCTGGTCTTCATTCAAAACCCTGTGCGGACAGCTCTGTGCTCAAAGGTTTCTGTAAATATAGGTTGATGAGGCCTGCCTCTACTCTGACATCAACATGTCACATAGTTTATTGCTCTGAGTCCCCAGAGGTGTGCGGCCATGTTTTTGGTGCTTGTTGGTTGATCAGATGTGAGCTGGCAGGCTGCCAGAGTCTGGGTGGAAACTTCGGTGCACGAGTTTCTGCATATATCAGGTCTTTGCTTCACTAGGCCTTGGGCGGGTCCAAAGTCTTTTGAAATTGTTCCTAATCTCCACCTAAAGCCAGCAGAAGGTTCCCAAGGCTTCGAGGGTGGTTGTTTTAAGGATGAGATCTATTCAGGCAGCTTGACTCTGGAAGCTTTGCAATCGATGAGCCTTTCAGGTAGTCAGGTGCAGATTTTATTGCAGATGTCAGCACGCGCCAATACAATGCCCCTTCTCAATGGCCAGTTTGAAGAAACTAAAGAATTTGTCTGAGCCAGCACAGTAAGTAATCTCTTTATTGCTTGATTAATTAAAATCTTAGCGATCAGTACATCAATATAAAATATATAAAAGAGTACATATGTAGCAGAGTTTCATATTTCTTAAAATCAAGATGGCTATGTAATAACAAGCATTTACAATGCAATGGTCTCGGCATCATTAAAGGTAGAGCTATTGGCATTGCTCATGACATTTCTTTTTTTTTCTTTAAATCATAAATAAATGGCATTGTCATTTACATTGCCAATACACAGCAATCTGCACTCAACAGCACACAGCACTCTGCACTCAACAGCACACAGCACTCTGCACAACAGCACACAGCACTCTGCACTCAACAGCACACAGGACTCTGCACTCAACAGCACACAGGACTCTGCACTCAACAGCACACAGGACTCTGCACTCAACAGCACACAGCACTCTGCACTCAACAGCACACAGCACTCTGTACAACAGCACACAGCAATCTGCACTCAACAGCACACAGCACTCTGCACTCAACAGCACACAGCACTCTGCACTCAACAGCACACAGCACTCTGCACAACAGCACACAACACTCTGCACTCAACAGCACACAGGACTCTGCACAACAGCACACAGCACTCTGCACTCAACAGCACACAGCACTCTGTACTACAGCACACAGCAATCTGCACTCAACAGCACACAGCACTCTGCACTCAACAGCACACAGCACTCTGCACTCAACAGCACACAGCACTCTGAGCTCAACAGCACACAGCACTCTGCGCTCAACAGCACACACCCCTCTGCGCTCAACAGCACACAGCACTCTGCGCTCAACAGCACACAGCACTCTGCGCTCAACAGCACACAGCACTCTGCACTCAACAGCACTCTGCACTCAACTGCACACTCACTCTGCATTCTGCACTCACTACTCTGCACTCACTACTCTGCACTCACTACTCTGCACTCACTACTCTGCACTCACTACTCTGCACTCACTACTCACTACTCTGCACTCACTACTCACTACTTTGCACTCACTACTCTGCACTCACTACTCACCACTCACTACTCACCACTCACTACTCACTACTCTGCACTCACTACTCACTACTCTGCACTCACTACTCACTACTCTGCACTCACTACTCTGCACTCACTACTCTGCACTCACTACTCTGCACTCACTATTCTGCACTCACTACTCTACACTCACTACTCTACACTCACTACTCACTACTCTACTCTACACTCACTACTCTACACTCACTACTCACTACTCTACTCTGCACTCACTACTCTGCACTCACTACTCTACACTCACTACTCTACACTCACTACTCTACACTCACTACTCTACACTCACTACTCACTACTCTGCACTCACTACTCACTACTCTGCACTCACTACTCACTATTCTGCACTCACTAATCACTACTCTGCACTCACTAATATGTACTCACTACTCTGCACTCACTACTCTGCACTCACTACTCTGCACTCACTACTCTACACTCACTACTCTACACTCACTACTCTACACTCACTACTCTACACTCACTACTCTACACTCACTACTCACTACTCTACTCTACACTCACTACTCTACACTCACTACTCTACACTCACTACTCACTACTCTAGTCTGCACTCACTACTCTGCACTCACTACTCACTACTCTGCACTCACTACTCACTACTCTGCACTCACTACTCACTACTCTGCACTCACTACTCTACACTCACTACTCTACACTCACTACTCTACACTCACTACTCTACACTCACTACTCTACACTCACTACTCTACTCTGCACTCACTACTCTACACTCACTACTCACTACTCTACTCTGCACTCACTACTCTGCACACACTACTCTGCACTCACTACACTGCACTCCCTACTCTGCACTCACTACTCTGCACTCAGTACTCTGCACTCACTACTCTGCACTCACTACTCTGCACTCACAACTCTGCACTCACTACTCTGTACTCACAACTCTGCACTCACAACTCTGCACTCACAACTCTGCACTCACAACTCACTACTCTGCACTCACAACTCACTACTCTGCACTCACTACTCACTACTCTGCACTCACTACTCTGCACTCACTACTCTGCACTCACTACTCTGCACTCACTACTCACTACTCTGCACTCACTACTCACTACTCTGCACTCACTACTCTGCACTCACTACTCTGCACTCACTACTCTGTACTCACTACTCTGCACTCACTACTCTGCAGTCACTACTCACTACTCTGCACTCACTACTCTGCACTCACTACTCTGCACTCACTACTCTGCACTCACTACTCTGCACTCACTACTCTGCACTCACTACTCAGTACTCTGCACTCACTACTCACTACTCTGCACTCACTACTCTGCACTCACTACTCTGTACTCACTACTCTGCACTCACTACTCACTACTCTGCACTCACTACTCTGCACTCACTACTCTGCACTACTCACTACTCTGCACTACTCTGCACTCACTACTCTGCACTCACTACTCACTACTCTGCACTCACTACTCTGCACTCACTACTCCCACTCACTACTCTGCACTCACTACTCCCACTCACTACTCTGCACTCACTACTCACTACTCTGTACTCACTACTCTGCACTCACTACTCTGCACTCACTACTCTGCACTCACTACTCACTACTCTGCACTCACTACTCTGCACTCACTACTCTGCACTCACTACTCACTACTCTGAACTCACTACTCTGCACTACTCACTACTCTGCACTCACTACTCACCACTCTGCACTCACTACTCTGCACTCACTACTCTGCACTCACTACTCTGCACTCACTACTCTGCACTCACTACTCTGCACTCACTACTCTGCACTCACTACTCTGCACTCACTACTCTGAACTCACTACTCTGCACTCACTACTCTGCACTCACTACTCACTACTCTGCACTCACTACTCCCACTCACTACTCTGCACTCACTACTCCCACTCACTACTCTGCACTCACTACTCTGCACTCACTACTCTGCACTCACTACTCTGCACTCACTACTCTGCACTCACTACTCTGCAGTCAATACTCTGCACTCAATACTCTGCACTCAATACCCTGCACTCAATACCCTGCACTCTACACTTACTACTCTACACTCACTACTCTACACTCACTACTCTACACTCACTACTCTACACTCACTACTCTGCACTCACTACTCTGCACTCACTACTCTGCACTCAATACTCTGCACTCACTACTCTGCACTCACTACTCTGCACTCACTACTCTGCACTCACTACTCTGCACTCACTACTCTGCACTCACTACTCTGCACTCACTACTCTACACTCACTACTCTACACTCACTACTCACTACTCTGCACTCACTACTCTACACTCACTACTCTACACTCACTACTCTACACTCACTACTCTACACTCACTACTCACTACTCTGCACTCACTACTCTGCACTCACTACTCTGCACTTACTACTCTGCACTCACTACTCACTACTCTGCACTCACTACTCACTACTCTGCACTCACTACTCTACACTCACTACTCACTACTCTGCACTCAATACTCACTACTCTGCATTCACTACTCACTACTCTGCACTCAGTACTCTACACTCACTACTCACTACTTTGCACTCACTACTCACTACTCTGCATTCACTACTCACTACTCTGCACTCACTACTTTGCACTCACTACTCTGCACTCACTACTTTGCACTCACTACTCTGCACTCACTACTCACTACTCTGCAATCACTACTCTGCACTCACTACTCTGCACTCACTACTCTGCACTCAATACTCTGCACTCACTACTCTGCACTCAGTACTCACTACTCTGCACTCACTACTCACTACTCTGCACTCACTACTCTGCACTCACTACTCTGCACTCACTACTCTGCACTCACTACTCACTACTCTGCACTCACTACTCTGCACTCACTACTCTGCACTCACTACTCTGCACTCACTGCTCTGCACTCACTACTCACTACTCTGCACTCACTACTCTGCACTCACTACTCTGCACTCACTACTCACTACTCTGCACTCACTACTCTGCACTCACTACTCTGCACTCACTACTCTGCACTCACTACTCACTGCTCTGCACTCACTACTCACTACTCTGCACTCACTACTCTGCACTCACTACTCTGCACTCACTACTCACTACTCTGCACTCACTACTCTGCACTCACTACTCTGCACTCACTACTCTGCACTCACTACTCTGCACTCACTACTCACTACTCTGCACTCAGTACTCACTACTCTGCACTCACTACTCACTACTCTGCACTCACTACTCTGCACTCACTACTCTGCACTCACTACTCTGCACTCACTACTCTGCACTCACTGCTCTGCACTCACTACTCTGCACTCACTACTCTGCACTCACTACTCACTACTCTGCACTCACTACTCACTACTCTGCACTCACTACTCTGCACTCACTACTCTGCACTCACTACTCACTACTCTGCACTCTCTACTCACTACTCTGCACTCACTACTCTGCACTCACTACTCTGCACTCACTACTCTGCACTCACTACTCTGCACTCACTACTCACTACTCTGCACTCACTACTCTGCATTCACTACTCACTACTCTGCACTCACTACTCTGCACTCACTACTCTGCACTTACTACTCACTACTCTGCACTCACTACTCACTACTCTGCACTCACTACTCTACAATCACTACTCTGCACTCACTACTCACTACTCTGCACTCACTACTCTCTACTCACTACTCTACACTCACTACTCTACACTCACTACTCACTACTCTACACTCACTACTTACTACTCTACACTCACTACTCACTACCCTACAATCACTACTCACTACTCTGCACTCACTACTCTGCACTCACTACTCTGCACTCTGCACTCACTACTCTGCACTCACTACTCTGCACTCTGCACTCACTACTCTGCACTCTGCACTCACTACTCTGCAATCTGCACTCACTACCCTGCACTCTGCACTCACTACCCTGCACTCTGCACTCACTACCCTGCACTCACTACCCTGCACTCACTACTCTGCACTCACTACTCTGCACTCACTACTCTGAACTCAATACTCCGCACTCTGCACTCACTACTCTGCACTCACCACTCACTACTCTGCACTCACCACTCACTACTCTGCACTCACTACTCAATACTCTGCACTCAATACTCTGCACTCAATACTATGCACTCAATACTCTGCACTCTGCAATCATTACTCTGCACTCACTACTCTGCACTCACTACTCACTACTCTGCACTCACTACTCACTACTCTGCACTCACTACTCTGCACTCACTACTCTGCACTCACTACTCTACACTCACTACTCACTACTCTACACTCACTACTCACTACTCTGCACTCAATACTCTGCACTCAATACTCTGCACTCAATACTCTGCACTCTGCACTCAATACTCTGCACTCACTACTCTGCACTCACCACTCACTACTCTACACTCACTACTCTACACTCACTACTCACTACTCTGCACTCAATACTCTGCACTCAATACTCTGCACTCAATACTCTGCACTCTACTCTACGCTCACTGTCATTAACGGAACTGTTAACTCGTATATATGGTATAAAGAAAATATATAAATACACTTAATTTCTGTAACCAAGCCCTACTTGAGCATTTACGTTCATGAATAACTAGCCATGTACCGATAAACTTACCAAAGACCAAAATGTCGGTGGGCACGCAGTTTTAAACATACTGGACATATTAAAGTGTAACGTATGGGGACTCGGTACTCAATCACGTGCTCACTCAGCTCGTGTTGATGTTCTTTACAGAGGAGCGGGCGTGCACGCCTGTCACACTCTCCAGCACACCCCATGCACAACCTATGCAGCAGGGCCCCTCCCTGCAGAGGGAAGGCCGCCCGTCCAGCAGGGTGGCACCGGGGCCACTGTGCACTGCACGTGCACCTGCAAAGCGGATGGCATGCTGCTCTCCTGCGCGCGCCCAGCCCAGGAAGCATCTGCCACCGCAATAAAGATATCAATGGGCACCCGCAGTGCGCAGCAGCATCTCTCGGCCCCCATCAGCCGTGGGAGTGGACGCCCTGGCACAGCCCACGGCTGGTCCCCCGTAGTAGTAAACAGAAGAGAAGCATCTACCCCCAACCCTTCTCTAGCCCTAAATACTAGCCCTCCTCGCCTTAAACCTTCATCGGGATGCGTCCGCTCTGATAACCTCCATCTTTCTGAGCTCGTTGCTCAGCTGCTCTGCGCCCCGCGTAGGATGCAGCTCAAAGCCACAGGAACG
Organism: Lissotriton helveticus; assembly: GCF_964261635.1. Lineage (NCBI taxonomy): Eukaryota > Metazoa > Chordata > Amphibia > Caudata > Salamandridae > Lissotriton > Lissotriton helveticus. The sequence goes on from NC_136062.1 coordinate 273,484,051, forward strand.
CCCTTTACGTGAGCGTGCACGGAGGCTGAGGATCGCCGACGAGACACGCAGAGCCCCGAGTCTGCCTGCTGCCGAGACTGACCCGAAGAGCCCGGTGAGTTTGGGGGGTCGGTGACTGTGTGTGGTGGGGGGTGTGTGAGTGTTGGGGGGGGGAGAAGGAGGGGATGTGTGTGTGCCTGTGTGTCTGTGTGTGTGCCTGTGTGTCTGTGTGTGTCTGCGTGTGTGTGTGTCGGCCGGCCTGCAAAAAGCGCGTCCCCAGACCCTGGTAGGCTCGTGCACAGCTCTGTCCTCCCTTGAGAGCTGACTCGACTGCAATAGGTCTCGGCCGAGACCTAAAAAATTGAGCGGTTGACTAGTTAAAATACACAGAAAATATTTGCGATAAAGATATATAGTTCGAGTCAAAGCTGTAGATGAGTCCTGGTCGAGGGGCAACATCTGGGTCCTTGGATCAGATGATCTGTTGTTTGGTCGTAGTCTGCCGGACTTAGTGTCAGAGCGTGGTGGGAGTCAAGGAGAGTTGCCGAGCTATAGGGCTTGGGCATAAACAGTTATACTCAGACTGCCGCGGAAAGTTTTGTTTGTGCAGCTTTCATGAAGCGGACAAAGCTGCAGATTAGTTTAGCGTTGGCCCCTTTGAAGCACGTCTTCACTGCCTGCCTGCAAGACCGGATATGCATTTCGTTCATATGCGGTTTTAACAACTCTCTCCTCTCCCGGTCTAGGGACTTGCATATGCATAGAAGGTGCAGCATGTCTTCTTTGGTTTCGCCACATAACCTGCATGATGTGGTTGCGAATGTGCGTTTCCAGGAGGGCATGTGGGGTTTGACCGGTAAGATCCCCATCCTCAGTGACAAAAAGCCATCTTTAAGTGATCCAGAAAAGCAAGTACTGAGATACGATTGTGGCGTGCATTTTGAGTAGCTTTGTATCACGAACCAACTGTGGGCCCTCTTATTTAGCCATTCTTTGTCATTTTCGGTGGAGACAAGCTTGGTCAGCTTATTTACCAGATCTTTGACGTTTTTAAAAGGAAGTCCTGACTCCGAGATGTTCTCCATGGCCAACGTGCTAATCGCGGATTTAAGATAGGCCTTTGCGGGGGAGCCGTTTTCCTTTATATTTCCTTCCAGAGGAATGAGTTCAGCGATCCCGCCTCGGCGCTCTTTATTTTATACCAGCTTTTTACATACGCGGCCTTCCTGCATATTGTCTGGTTTGCTATTCCAAATTCGAGTCTTAATTGGGCTGGAGAGGTGTATTTTGGAAGCTTGAAGATTATTCTTAGGGCTTTGGTGACCGTTTTATTCAGAGTTTCTTCATCCATCCCTCGCATGGCCTCGCTACCATATGTTATCGTTGGTAGTAACTTGGCTTGGAGCACCTCGGGCAGCGGGAGCAGGTTTGGTCCTGTTATTTTGCTTTTAAGGTTTTTCAGGGTGATTGCTAGGAGGGTCCCTCGTCTCTGAATCGCCTCTTTTTGTTGGTCGTGCGACCGATTCTTGTCAAAGATAATTCCTAAATATTTGTAATCTTTGACGACTTCAAGTTCTCTCTTGCCCAGCTGCCATTTGAGTCGTTTCTTTGGATTGTGGTGGTTTAGCACCATTATTTTTGACTTTTCTAGGTTTATTTCTAACCCGTTTTTTAAGGCAAAGTTGTTCGTGGTGTCAAGCAGGTGTTGTAAGCCGACTGGAGTTTGGCTGATTCATATCAAATCGTCTGCGTACAATAAGTTTGAAAGAGGGAGGCCTCCCAGATTTGGTGCATGATGGTTGCAGTTGTCGAGGTCAGTTGAAAGGTCACCCACGAAAAGATTAAATAAGGTGGGGGCCAGAACGCAGGCCTCTGGTGGTTGGGATCCGCCTCGACACGATCGTACCGCTCCCCAGTTTGATTTGGACCCATGTCTCGGAATGTAGTAGGATGAGTTGGTTCAAGAGGGCAGGAGGTATTTCCCATTGAGCTAACTTTGACCATAGTTTCCCTCGATCTATGCTATCGAAGGCGGCTTTGAAATCGATGAAGCAAACAAATAATGGTTTTCTTGTTGCTTTTGTGGAGTCGACTAAGAGTGAGAGAGCCAGGATATTTGTAGTGGTTCCCAGGTTTTCTTGGAACCCTGTTTGGTTAATTGGGATTAAAGATTTTTCCTTTGCCCATTCCCGGAGTTCGGCCAGGATAAGGCTGGCATAATACTTCGCCTCAATGTCGATAAGGGCGATGAGCCTGTAGTTTTTTGGGTCGCTCTTGCAGCCCTTTTTATAGATAGGGGAGATGATGGAGCCTTTCCAGGACTCTGGAATTGTTCCTGTTGCGGTGATATTGTCAAAGAGTGGTAGTAGTGCACTTGACCAGTATTTTCGGTCTTGTTTGTATAACTTTGGTGGTAGCCCGTTGGGCCCTGGTGCTCCGTCCTGATGGCTTTTCTGGATTCTGCCCTCGATTGTTTTTAAAGAGGAGCTTGCTGGTGGATTATTCCTGTAAAAGGGAGGCGGAGGTAATGCAACATAAAACTCAGCTGGTTTTTGCAAATTACTTTGGGGGACTGCGTTAAAGTAAGTTTTCAAGTGGTTTGTCCAGACATCCTCCGTTATATGGGAGTTAATCCTGGGTGCCGATGGATTCTCAATGCTCTTGACCGTTAGCCAGAATCTTGCACTATTGTTCATTTTTGCGTTGTGCAGTAGTTTGGCCCAGAGTGTTTCCGTGTGGTCCTTTTTTTGCGCGCCAGATAATTTTCTTTTTCCTTGTTCGGAGTTTTCTTAGTGCTTCTACGGTTTCGGAAGTTGCGCTGTTTTGGCAAAGGGAGCGGATTGCTCTGTTTATGTCGCCCCTTAGTTGTCTTAGTTCAGCATGCTGGCTTGATGACAGCTGGGTGCACTGGCTTGTTCCCGCCCGGAGGTTTTGTTTTGGCTGGTACTCTTTTTGTGCTGACTGGGTAACGGACGATGGGGCTGGTTGGCCCAGAGCTTTAGAGAAGATTTCCCAGGCATGGACAGTGCTTCCTTCGATGAATTTAATTTGTTTTCGCCACGACTGATAGCTTTTCTGGGTCGCGTATTTTGCATCGAATTCTCTTGAGCTGATATCCCGTCGTTGGGTAGGGGTCCGGGTTTGCATATGTTAGGGCAGTACCCTGGATGCCAAGAGTGAGCTCTTGCGGTTGATGATCGCTGTAGTCGGACACCCCAATCCTGAAGTCTTTTACTAAGCCAAGAAGCGGTAGGGCAAGAAAGGTGTAATCGATTGCAGTGTTAACTGAGTTTCTATGGAAAGTTGGAGCTTGAGGTCTGTCTGTCCATCTGAGCCAGCACAGATGAACTTTGAGCCAGCACAGATGAACTTTGACATCCGTGACCAAGTCTTAAAATGAGAGGTAGGATGTGAGTTCTATGTAGAATTCATTTTTTCCTGTCTCCGTGGTGGCAAGGGCATTTCATACTCTTGCATTACTTGCACGTGAGCTACTGTCAAGATCCTACCAATGGTAGGATCACAGTTTTCACTTTATTCAAATACGCTCCTTCACCCAGTGGTACATGTTCTAGGCACTTGTTTGACTCGCGGAGTCAGTCTTGTCTGCTGCAGTACTGGGTGAAATCCACGTACATTTAGTAGTGAAGTAAATAAGGTTTACTGCCTACACCAGAGGGTCTATGCGGTCACAGAATAAGCGAGGTGAGAGAGGACCACTGACGCATTGGGCATAGTAGTCAATTCCACCATCCCATTCAGTACTTTACTCCGGGGTTTCAGAATAAAAGCATAAACCATTGTACTGTAGTTTTGCACCCATGAAGGCTTTGCTACGTTTTACTTCAAATGTTCTCTTTTTTTTCAGTGGTAAAGCCACATCAGTGTGAAACTTTCACACCAATCACATGATCGCTCTACTTCCTTTCTGTGACCTCAGATAATGTTCTCAAAGACTATGGTCAGGAAAGGAAGTTCAGACACGTTTAGACTCCCTGCCTTTTAATAGTTGCTCAGTGAGTTAAGGGTTCTCTGCTGGTCTATTTCTGACCTGCAGGCCACACTTTTTAATCTCTACAAGGCCTACTCAGCGTTTTGTGATTACGTGGCACCTTAATGGGTGATAAGAGTGTATGGGTAAAACTGTACTACAATGTCCTATAAATGGCATATTATTAGTTACCATTACGATGACATTGTCAAGAAAGCTGTCAAAGAAAGCAGGTACAGGGGGGATGTTTGTATACATTATGAATACATTGTCATGAAACCAGCCAAAGACAGTATGTTCAGGGATAACATTATCTCAACCTGCTTATGGATAAACAATTAAAGAATAGCTCTCTAATAGTTTCAACCTTTTTTAAGTAAATTAAATTTACATCTATAATGGGATAAGTACTTTTGACTACTTGACATTACGTTTTTCTTAAAAAGTGTATGAGAACAGGCATTATCTATGTGATTTATTCTCCGACATGTCACATGTTGTTTTTGTCTTACACTGGATGGACTAGAAGGCATTTTTCGGGTTCTAAAAATAAGAAGAAAGTTTAATTCTGCCGACTCTGGCCTGTTTTAGGTGCTTGAACATTGTATCTCAAGCGGACATTGTTTTTAGGCCGAGCCTACTTGACAGCGCAAGTTGTTCACTTCCGAAAGACCAATTGTGAATTTACAGTGGGCTTACGGTTGGCTTTATTGTCACTCTCAGTAACTTGCTTCTTATTCCATGGCTTAACTCTCTCTTCTTGTGTGTCTCCCTGCCCTGGACCTTTGACTCTTTAAAATCCTTTTTTTGGCTGACTTGTATCTGTCCAATGCTCATATTTACGAAACGACTTTTTTTCTTTTTCCTTTAGCACTCCATGAGTGTGCAGGTGTTTTCTCCTTCTCTTCCTCACATGCTGCATCCCCCACTTAAACATCTCCGGAGCTGTTGCTCCCACTCCTCCCAGCTTGTCTGTAAAAACACAACAAGTATATCAAGGATGTTTTTGCTGGGGTATGTTTGAAGAGTAGCCATTAAGGATTATTTATGTTTTATCTCCTGTATTCCACATTGCTTGAAAGCATAAGCTGGGGAACACAAACAGAAGAGGCCCACCTGTACGGGATGGGGGGATTGGGGTGGGGGGGTACGCTCCACACTCTTCTTTTTAAGCTAGGAGCACTAAGGAATCAGGCTTTTGGCTGCCAGAGCTGAACTTTGCCAGGCTAATGATTGTTTTTTGACGTTTTATATTACGCGAACTTGACCCGACGGCATCAGAGCTCTTTACATGAGCACATTTCATAGCCCTGTGGAAGTGACCTCCTCAGCCTGGCAAAAGGGATTCAAGGCCCTCCCCCTCGTGACGAGGGGTAGCGTCACCCCTTGCTTCGGACCTAGACACTTCAGTTGTAATCCCTGAAGTGCTTAGGGCCAATCAGTGACACCTTGTCACAGAGTGGAGTGGGGTCAGCAGTCTCATTGACCCCATCACACTCTGTGACGAGGTTGGGACTGCTGCCTTCCCTCATTGGCTGGGAAAGCAGCAGTCCCAACCCTTCTGGGACCTCCGAGGCTTGGGACTGCTGGCTTCCATCAGAAGCCAGCACATCCGACCCTCATGGGACCGCCGAGGCTTTCCTCTCGGGGATCTGCATGAAAGGGAAGTTTTATGTTTTTTTTAAATGTTTGGTGCGTACTTGTGTGTATTGATTTTTTATTTTTTTATTTTATAAAGTTTTATATAGCGCGGACAAGATCCCGAAGGATATCAGAGCGCTTTACAATAAGTTGGAGGGGGGGAACAAAAGGAAGTATACACCGAATTAATGTGTATTTGTTAGTGAGTGTTGTGAATGGGAGTGTGAGCATGTGTGAATGCATAGGTGTGAGAGATGTGAATGTGTGCTTTTGTACCCTCCCCTGCCCCCATCCCCGGTAAAATTACTGGCCACAACTGCACACAAAGGCTTTTTAAGATACAAGGGAAAAGCCATGAGCTGTAGTCACTCAGCTGGTGTTTTAGGCAGAAGGTGTACCTAACATGGCGCTTCTCCTGGAGGCCCATAAATCTGCCTCCCAGGATACTACAGATTACCAAATTAGGCCCTCTCAAGCTTTTTGTTTCACATTCTGGCACTTCCTTATGCTTTTTAACTTCTGTTCAGCGTATCCACAGTGAAAAGCATTTGAAAAATGCACCATGCCATTAGTAATGATTGAAAACCTTAAATTCAATGTACAATTTTCAGATACTACAAGACATGTGTTTGTTTTTCCCTTAAGTATTTTGAACCATTTTTCTTTTTCTCTATTTCTTTTTTTAAACAATACGGGACAAACATTGACAAAACGAACAGAACGGCACTCGCATTATAAAGGCGAGATCTACTGTCTTTGCCAATGTTTGTTAGGTCAAGCTTACTAGAAATTGCAAGCTGTCTGGTTGCAAAACGCCAATTGTCGGCTTACTAAGAACATACAAGGGCTTATCTCGCACTCACTACTTACCGCTGGTTGGCTTTATAGTCACTTTCATTTGCTTTGTTCTTATTCAATGGCTGTCCTTGTCTATCACCTGCTTGCCCCTTCCTTGGTGCATAGGACCTTTATCGCTCTCTTGACTGGCTGACTTTTGTTCTTGAATAGTTCACTTTTAAGGAACTACTTTTTTCTTTTTGGTTTAGCACTCTATCAGAGTGCTTGTGATTTCCAGGTGTTTCCCTCTTGTGCATTACTTTTCTACTAGTGCTCTTCAGCACTGTCAAAGAGCATTGACAAAGTCAGCAGATCCTAGAGGAAAGCTTTGCCAATGCTTGTTCCATCAGCGATTCCTTTGTCTGACTTTTAAAGATAAATATTACAAGAATGAAGCATAATGACAAGATTTGAAAAAGCTGCAAAATGAAACTAATAATGGAAATATGACAAAGTGCCCAGAATAACACAGACAAGAGTACATGTAGTCCTTCCAATATAACAAACAGAAAGAGACTGAAGCTGTGTCAGTGTTCTGAGCCCTCTGACCCATGTGGTGCCTAGGAACATCTCAAAGCGGTCATTTGTGAGTGAGAAAATGGCAACAATGCTAAAGAGTCCTTCTTAGCTATGGTTATAGTCCATTAGAGCCCATTACCAGCACAGCAACACTCCATGCAGCCACTTAGTCAACAAAAACACATGTGCTAATTATTCGGGGGTTTCGATCACAACTGTGGTATGAATGAAACCTCTTTATGGTACATCATGTAAAGTCAGAGCTATTTCCTTCATTTCCAAAATCTTTACTTTATGTGCATGTCTGTGACCACAGGGGACAATTATCAGAGCATGAAGGTGCTAGCATCACTTGTATTGTCGGACGGGGTGAGGGAGGTGTTTGAATAACAAAGGCTTTGGGAATATACATCTTGTTGCTCTTTAGTCACTGATATGTGTCTTTAATTCCAGCATTTGTGTACAGCATATGTGCAACATTGGGGCCGAGTAAACGGTTTGCTTGGCTGGGGGGGTTCCGGGTTTGACATCCTATGCATATGGGACCCCTTGAGGGGGAGGTTAAAAAATCATTTCCAACTGGCTGGCTGGCACACTACTACAAAATACGAAAATACAAATTGACAATAGTCAATTCCAAAATAAAAGACTTCTATGAATTGGTTTCTATGCAGCAGTAAGTTCCAATCATCCTGCACATTCATATTAAACAGTTTTTAAGGTGTACATGCAATAGTTACAGGTCGTACTTTGAGAAACATTTTTGCCAGAGGTATTTATTCCAGTACTTTACTATACGGGACATTATTTCGGATTTATATCTTTTACATTGTCAAACGATTACATTGGATACTTTGAACTCGCGGAGCCCTCACCACCCCTAAACACCACCAATCTCTGTCTCTTCAAAAGTCTTCACCACGCCAGAACTACACCCATCCTGTCTCCTAAACTACACCATTCCTGAACCCTACAATCCCCCCACCACACCTAAACTACCCCATACCTGAACACTAAACTCCACTCATCCCTGAACCCTAAATCTCCTCATTACCCCTAAACGCCATTGATTTATGAACCCTAAAAACCCTTTCCTATACCTACACTCCACCCATCCCTGAACCCTTAAAACCTCTCACACCCCTAAACCTCACTAATCCCTAAACGCTAAAACCCAAAACTCACCCATGCATGAACCCTAAAAACCCTTTCTGCATCTAAACTCCACCCATCCTTGAACCCTTAAACCCCTCACAACCCTAAATTCCACCTGTTCCTGAACCCTTAAACTCTTTCTGCCCATAAACTGCAACCATTCCAGATCACTAAAACCCCCAACACCCGTGAACTCCACCTATTTCTGAATCATAAAAACATTCACCACCCCTAAATCCTACCCATCACTGAACCTTAAAACCCCATCACCACCTTTAAACTCATCTCATCTGTGAACCTCAAAATTCCCTCACCAGCCCAAAGTCCACCATTCCTGATCCCTAAAAACCTCTTTCTACGACTGAACTCCACCCATCCCTGACCCCTAAAATCTCCTCATCACTCCACAACATCACCCATCCCTGAACGCAGAAACACCTCACGACACATAAAATCAGCATAGGTTTAATGTAATTTTGGATTTTTCCTTAAAGTTATCTTCTCTTTCAAATAGTTCCTTTATTTTTTATTTATTTGTGTTTCCTCAAAATAGTTTTTCCATGATTTGGTTTCCTCTAATGTGGTTTCTCAGTTTTTGTTTTTCCAATAATTCACATACATCAATGTGATGCACTATATTATTAATTAAAGGGGCCATCTGGTGAATGATGTCGCAATAGGTCACACAACTCATGATGACAGCAAAGAAACATTCTAGGATGTCTATTGTTGGTGATTGCAAGACTGCGGGAGGACAGAATAGTAATCTAGGCATGGAACAGAATACTGGCTATAGCTAGACAATGTACACTGTTTAGGTTTGGTATTTGTGAAGACAGTTGAGGGAGTCGCTACTCTGATGGGTGGGCAGATACATCCTCAAATAAAGGAAGATACTCCAGATAACTCTGTTGGGATTGTGTCACACTTTAACACTTGCAATGAGCGAAACAAATCCAGAATTTAACATCTTCTTGAGAATAATTCCAGATGAAATATTTTAACAGAAGTTTGTCTCCGACTGTCTCCTGAAATTTGCTACAACGTCATTGTTTGGTAATGTTGAAAGCTAACGCCTAAATTAACAGTGCACACGGTATCTACTTGTTAGCGTGTCACTCCTGTTCTGAAAAACATTGCATATTTGTGACCTTACAGGAGAATGGCCCATATTAACCCCTTGCATGCGTCGGCCGGCCGGCGGCTGTCCGACGTCACGGTGGGCGTGTGCGGAGGACGGCCGGGGGCCGTCCGAACCACGCCCACGCCATAAATCACCCGGTCAAGGGGTTAAAACAACGTGTGATTTTTTTTTTTACCGGTATGAAGGCGGTGTGGCAACACAAATAATACTGTATAGCTAGCATAGCTAGTAGAACTGACATTGCCACTTTGTTACTATTATGACAGCTGTTACTGCTTGAGCGCCGTCCCTGTGCTTTCCCGCTTGTACACCTGCTATCACGCTGCTCTCGTGCCCCATCAATTGTACGCCTGTGGTGGCGCTATGCTAGTAGTAACGCATGAATGAACTGAGTTCTCCGCTCCAGGATTGGCGAATAATCACATTGTGGCATTCATCTTAAATTGGGATCATCACTGCAGTGATTCAGTCCTTTCATCGTGGCAAGGATAAGAAGGACATTTTTGTGAAGGAACTATTTCCTGGAACCTATAGTTACGCCTCACTATTTTTGGTATGCAAGGAACTCCATTAGCAGTACTTATTGTTGATTCTTGCTGAGCTTTGAACAGTGACGATCGTCAAATCATTCAAATTGAATTTTGAAAATTAACATCAACAAGCTATTTATAATGCAAAAAAAGTTAGTATAACCTTTATACCGTTTTGCAAAAGTTGGGTTTTGTTTTTTTGCAGGTAAGCGAGGTTATAAAGGTATAGGACAGATACCGGCGCTCCCATCCAACAGCGGGGACGGCTGCTTCGTTATGGCGGAGGAGTCTCGCCCCACTGTTGGAACCAGCAGAGGCATGTAAAAAAATGCTAATAAAGCAATTGATAAAACTGCTTTATTATTATTTTATTTTTCTCCAGCGAAGCAACCGAGTCTTGAGGGCGGGGCCATCAGCAGCAGGAGGAATGGTGGGCACAGTGCACGGTAAGTGCACATGTCGGTTTAGCTGGCTGCCTTAGCCTGGCCAAACCAACATGCACACTTGCATATCTCCAGGCTGCTGCTTGAAGATATCAGCAGGGCTCAGCAGCACAGGCTCCCAGTCCCTGCTGGAGCATAGCACGAGCCTGCTCTGCCCAATTCTTATGCTTCTCTCATGCTTGGTAATGCAGCATGAGATTAGCGTCTCGATTGGCGCAGGGGAGTCTGGGAACCTGCATGCGCATCGTTGGAGCTGAAGAGGTGGTGGGCATCAAGCTTCAGGAAAGTGTTGTTTTTTTTTGTTGTGCCCCCCCGCGTTGCCCCAACGATTTCCCCTGCTAACGGCTGCCACTGTCCAAAAGCTCTTGGGTATTGTCATCGAAAGCCAGTGTTGGCATTTGCATTTTCAGGATATTTGTCTTGGGTATTGCCATTGAATACCGGTGTGTTTTATTTTTCTTATATTTGTTATTTTCCTTCTCTACTGGTGATTTGCTTGCTGCATATTGTTGTGATGCAGTATGTAACTGCGCTGCCGTTTTTTTCACTTCACCTGGAGATCCTCCTCTTCCTTGGAAAAAATAGAAGAAAGCTTTCAGTCACTACACAATGGTTTGTGGAACATCTTTAAGTGTGGAATTAAAAATGTCATTACTTAAGCATTGTTTGGGTCCTGATGGCCAGGAGATTTTTGAACACCTCCCTGATCTACCTCCAGTTGAAGAAAATAATCAAAATGAATATGAGATTTGCTTAAAGAAATTGGTCACACATTATCTTACAGTCTGTGTAGATGCCATTTGAAAAAATACAGTACACTATGACAGGGATGACAATGAAATAATGCATGTAATAAAATGTGCTCCTATGACAACAAGCCCGAAAGGTTCAAGGAAGTTTGAGGGTACAATTTTTAGATGTGGAAATACTGAACACATGACCTATTGTAAAGAATTCCCAGGTAAGAAAGCAGTTTGCAAAGCATGTGGAAATAAATGGCGTATTACAAGTTGTTGCAAGTATAATGCAGAAAAGAAAAAGGTTAGGGAAGTAAGTTGTATCTCTGATCTGGAATGTGAGGAACTGGTTTTGAAAGTTTCAGATACGTTTGATGATAGGCCGTTTCGAAGAAGTGTGTGTTGGTGGATTTGCTGTAAAAATGTTGTTTGACTAAGAAGCTGAGATAACTTTGGTGGCAAAAATTAAATTTGAGGAAAAAGTGAAGGGGCCACAAAACTATTCAAGGCCAATATTTGACCAAAAGATTATGGTGGAGAACCAGTCAAGCTGTTAGGTTACATTTGGGGGACCATAGAATTTGATTAAAAAATAATTCTAGGGAAAATCAATGTATCTATAAAAGGTAAATCATTGATAAGTTGGTCTCCAGAGAGCGATTTGGCTATGTATTTGGACCCAAATTAAACTCCTTCGGTTAAACTAAGAGGGAATGTAAATATAGCTGAAATTGTTCAAGAACCAGTTACTACATGGAAATAACAAGAAATGTATCCTGAAGATTTTAGAATGAACCATGAATGTTTCCAAAATATTGTGCATTTTATAAAGCTCAAGCAGAGGTCACTGCCCAGAGTAGAAAAAGTCTGAAATGTTCTAGTGATGGTAAAGCAATCCATGTTGAAAGAAACTGAGAAGTTGAAAGAACAAGGAATAATTCAAGTAGTAGAAGAGAATGAATGGTTAGCTCAGTAGTAATGGCTTGTAAACCTTATGATGATGCTAGGTTATGTGTGGACCTCTGTGCCCTCAATAAGTGTGTGGTAGTTGAACATTATCCCCTACCTAGTATAACAAAGATGATATGCTCTCTAGCTAGTGCAAACCATTTTTCATCCCTGGATTTAACATCTGCGTACCGCCAAATTAAGCTATTCGTCCAGTCACAAGAACCTCTTTTGTCATTCCATTCAGTTTGTACGCACCCCTTTTTTGTTAATCTCAGCCTCATCAGTCTTTCTAGGAGCATGGAAAGTGTTTCCAATGGAATTGATGGTGTCAAAATTTATCAGGGAGATGTCCAGGTGTACAGTGGCAAATTCGAAGAACACAATGCGAGGCTACATGAGGTTCTAGCTAGATTTAAATTAAGGGGTCTTATACTCAAAGTAGAAAAATGTTAATTCAGTGTTTCAATAATAGAGTATTTGGCACACACAATTATGGTAAATTGTATACAAGGTCAGGAGGATCTTCAAAAAAGATGCCTATACCTATAAACAAAGAAGGAAAAAGGTTTTAGGTACAGCAGAGAACTATAGTAAGTTTGTCCCATGTTTTTCTGAAAAAAGTGGCAGTTTAAGGAATTTTTTGACAAAGGTTGTTGAATTTGAGTGGAGCCAGAGGAATGAGGAAGAGCTTAATGACATTAAACTGTGTTTGTACAAAGCATCTACTTTTAGTAGCTTTGAGTCAGGTGCTCAGGCAATATTAATTACGGGTGCCAGCTCAAAGGGTCTGGCAGCAGTTCTTTTACAGAAAGCTGATGGTCAGGAAAGGACCATTTTATTAGTTTCACGCAGATTGAAGGGAGCAGAAACTAAGTATTCAGTTATGGAAAAAGAAGCATTGGCTGTATATTGGGGGGTGAGGGAACTAAGGAAATATTTGTGGGGAAGTAATTTTGAGATAAAACAGACCACAAACCATTGAAAGAGTTCTTTGACAAGAAAGGCACTGATTCTATCCCAAGCAGAATTTGAAGGTTGGTTTTGGTTCCGCAGGAGTTTGATTTTGGCTCAACATATGTCCCTGGTGTAAGGAATACTGTGATGAATTACTTCTCAGCTTTGTGTGTGGTTGATTCAGAAGGTGACGAATTGAATAGTGAGTTTTTCGACAAGACCAAGGAGGTGGAAGTGAATGTTTGAGTGGTGTATGAAGGCATAGTAAAAGAGGAAGATTGGAGAAAGGAATTGGTGGGGGTGAAATATTGCAGAGTGTGATTTGTAAGTTGAAGGTTGGTTGGAGGGCAAAGGATGACAAAGACGAGTGTGTGAAAGGATATTGGCATGTGATGGATGAACTCTGTCTTGTGAACGGGATTGTAATGTGAGGCAGCAGGTTGGTGCCACTAAGTAGTCTGTGATTAAAACTGATCAACTTTGCGCAAGAGAGTCTCCTTGGGTTATCAGAAACCAAAGAAAGATTTAGAGGAGTATATAGGTGGCCGGGTATGGACTTAATGGTGTAAAAAAATAGTATGTGACTGTGTGCAATGCACCAATAGTGACAAGGAAATGAAGTGTAGATGTCAACCCATCATTTTGAGGCAACCTGCAGATGGTCCTTGGATTGATATTGTTTTGAACATTCTTGGCCGGCCCAAAAAGGATTTCTACGGTGGACAAGCTTATTGTTATTATTTGTATAGATATGTATTCAAGACGGCTGGAAATGAAAATATTAAACTCTGCAGAGACCTGAGATGTCAGTAAATTTCTTGATGAACTGTTTGGGAGGGAGGTTTTCCCTTCCACTCTTCTAATGGATAATGGGGTACAGCTCATGTCCAAGGCTATGGGAGATTTTTGGAATCTAGGGGCTCACGCACAAGAAAATGGCTTTATACCATCCAGAGGCCCCGGAATGATAGAATGATTTAACGATTCAACATTTCCAGCTTAATTAGCTGAATTGGGTGGATTAATTGAAAAGTAAAGTGAGCATTTACCGTTTAACGCGCCATTCCACCACTGGTGGGTCTCCTTTTATGTTGTTTAAAAAACATAACTCCCAAATGTTGGGTATGTGCCAGATGGGTAAATGTGAAAAACGTAAATGGAAGTAATATATTATGTGGAGAAGAAAAAAAGAGAAGAGAGAAATAGATTGAAATCGTTGAAGATGAAAGAAAATGTTGATAGACGCAAAGCGGCTAAAGAAATAAAGGTGAATATTGGTGATTGGACAAAGTAAATAGTGCAAGAAAATGAGGGTCATCCAAGTTCAATCGACCTCACAAGGTTATAGAATTGTTTAAAAATGTGGTGAAAAACGATGATCACAGGATTGGGAACCTGGAAAGGGTGGTAAAATGTAATCATGTATCAAAATCACCAGAGAGCAATGTGACTCTCCGTAATGACCCAAAGAAGTATCCAAGAAGAAGTGCTCGCAATGTAAAAAAAAAACCTGTATATCTGCATGGTTATGTTTAAGTTCCAGTACCATTTTGGAAAAGGGGGTGGTGATGGACAGAGCTTCTGAATGATGCAGAATACTCTTACCAAGTCAAGAGATCATGGTTTTAATCCATCACCGTTTTTTAGCTCACTGCACCATCCCAGCTCAGAACCTGGCTATATGCAAATTAGTCTGCTCCTGTCCCAGTGCATGATGGGAACAGGGCAAACCAAACTACCAAGCCAATTCTTATACTGGGAAGGAAACAAGCTTCCGGGGACCGGTTTCTGGCATCACAGCCTTCTTCGGCCCGGCTTGCTTGAATCCTGATGGTGCAATGAGCAAGGGACTCACGTCTGAGTATACCCTCCCACACATAGTGTGGATAAAACCGATTTTGGAAAAGGGGGGTGGTGATGGACAGAGCTTCTGAATGATGCAGAATACTCTTACCAAGTCAAGAGATCATGACTGGGGGAGTGTGTGACATTGATCCACATTCAGTCCATCACTTGTTGTTTTTGCAATTGCCGCCCTAAGTGCGCTGGGGATGCCCAGACGTGGGTCCCAGGCACTCCACACCACTGGAATCAAGCTAGCCGGGCTGAAGAGAGGTGTTACCTCGAAACCGGTCCGGTCCTCGGATGCTTGATTCCGTTCTGGGAAGGACATGGCTTTTGTAGTTCGGACTGGACTGTTCCCATGGGGCAACAGGGTCAGAGCTGATTTGCATATCGCCATTGTCTAACCCAGGGTGGTGTGGAGTGCAAAAAAACGATGGATTTGGGCCCAGATCTTCTGACTGGGGGAGTGTGTGACATTGATCCACATTCAGTCCATCACTTGTTGTTTTTGCAATTGCCGCCCTAAGTGCGCTGGGGATGCCCAGATGTGGGTCCCAGGCACTCCACACCACTGGAATCAAGCTAGCCGGGCTGAAGAGAGGTGTTACCTCGAAACCGGTCCGGTCCTCGGATGCTTGATTCCGTTCTGGGAAGGACATGGCTTTTGTAGTTCGGACTGGACTGTTCCCATGGGGCAACAGGGTCAGAGCTGATTTGCATATCGCCATTGTCTAACCCAGGGTGGTGTGGAGTGCAAAAAAACGATGGATTTGGGCCCAGATCTTTTGACTGGGGGAGTGTGTGACATTGATCCACATTCAGTCCATCATTTGTTGTTTTTGCAATTGCCGCCCTAAGTGCGCTGGGGATGCCCAGACGTGGGTCCCAGGCACTCCACACCACTGGAATCAAGCTAGCCGGGCTGAAGAGAGGTGTTACCTCGAAACCGGTCCGGTCCTCGGATGCTTGATTCCGTTCTGGGAAGGACATGGCTTTTGTAGTTCGGACTGGACTGTTCCCATGGGGCAACAGGGTCAGAGCTGATTTGCATATCGCCATTGTCTAACCCAGGGTGGTGTGGAGTGCAAAAAAACGATGGATTTGGGCCCAGATCTTTTGACTGGGGGAGTGTGTGACATTGATCCACATTCAGTCCATCACTTGTTGTTTTTGCAATTGCCGCCCTAAGTGCGCTGGGGATGCCCAGACGTGGGTCCCAGGCACTCCACACCACTGGAATCAAGCTAGCCGGGCTGAAGAGAGGTGTTACCTCGAAACCGGTCCGGTCCTCGGATGCTTGATTCCGTTCTGGGAAGGACATGGCTTTTGTAGTTCGGACTGGACTGTTCCCATGGGGCAACAGGGTCAGAGCTGATTTGCATATCGCCATTGTCTAACCCAGGGTGGTGTGGAGTGCAAAAAAACGATGGATTTGGGCCCAGATCTTTTGACTGGGGGAGTGTGTGACATTGATCCACATTCAGTCCATCACTTGTTGTTTTTGCAATTGCCGCCCTAAGTGCGCTGGGGATGCCCAGACGTGGGTCCCAGGCACTCCACACCACTGGAATCAAGCTAGCCGGGCTGAAGAGAGGTGTTACCTCGAAACCGGTCCGGTCCTCGGATGCTTGATTCCGTTCTGGGAAGGACATGGCTTTTGTAGTTCGGACTGGACTGTTCCCATGGGGCAACAGGGTCAGAGCTGATTTGCATATCGCCATTGTCTAACCCAGGGTGGTGTGGAGTGCAAAAAAACGATGGATTTGGGCCCAGATCTTTTGACTGGGGGAGTGTGTGACATTGATCCACATTCAGTCCATCACTTGTTGTAAGTTCCAGTACCATGCCATTTCTTTTACCTTTGTATTTCGTAAAAGAAAAATGTATTTATTTGTCTACTGAGGGGGGAGGTGTGAAGTACTCCAGGGTTGGAATAGAATACTGGCTGTAGCTAGGCAATGTAGAAGGTTTAAATTTGGTATTTGTGTTTTGTAAAGACGGTTGAGGGAGTCGCTGCCCTGATGGGTGGGGTCGCAGATATATCTTAAAATAAAGGAAGATAATTAAGACAACTCATTTGGGATTGTGTTACACTTCAACAGGAAACTATTATTGTCTCTACACTGGATGGCTCCTTTAAGGAAATACAAATGAATTTGATTAATGACAGTTCAGGGGTATAAAATGCATTCAGAAATGGGCATATGATCTAAAATCCCTTTGTCTGTAAAAAATACAATCACTCCTTATGATGTAAAATGTGAAACTAAAAGTCCTATAGTATGTGGTACTGTTTCAGTAAAAATAAAGGAAAAAAGCAGATAGTGGTAACTGAGTAATTATTTTTAAAAGTCACGTGACTTGATATGACGTGACCGGAGTGGTGTGCTTTCAGAAAGAGAAACTTTCTAACCTGTGATGTGAAATTACATTCTTGGTTCCACACACCACGGCACATTGCTGATATGCTACAGTTCGGCATTGGTGTATTGATGGGGCGCTATAGAAGAAACGCAAGACAGTCGTAATAAAGTAAAAGAGCGTTTCACTTTGAAAAAAACACCACATCGCTTAAAACGTAAGAATGTCCATGACAGCTACTGTACCAGGTCTGCTTTATCAATAACATCCCACTCTTGGTGTCTGATAGAGTGTAGGAATTAGGGTAGCAGTTTCCATTAAAAAAAATATTATATTATGGTTTCTGATCCCAGTTTCAGAGGTAATAAGGCTCCACCCTGCTCAACTCGCCAGATGTGCCATCAATATTTATTAGTTTTTTTTTTTAAACTTTATTGAGAATAAGGCATGTTACATTTAATGCATTCAATTATACAATTCAATCCCAGGTGTCTGGCAGAGCATCATATCGGCAACGGCACATAGAAAATACATGGCAACTTGGTAAATATCCAGGCATGCAAACAACATTTTGGGCTGGCATGTATATAAGTCTCAATATCTCCTCGTCGTAAAGTTACGGGTCTGCCACTGTCGGGAATTGCACTTACATTCACGGCTGCAGGATCTGGGGCATAGTCAGAGGGTTCCTCAGTATCTGATTGGCGGAGGGATGTCACCGGGGAGGCCAGATGTTGTGCGCCCTAGTCGCCAGAGGCATTAAGTTCCAATATTCACTTAGTTGTGTCTAGCAGTGTGGATATTTAATAGTTAAGTCAAGGAGGATGAGCTATTTCTACACTTAGGAAGAAGGGGATGTAGGCAATGGTGCACTTCATCAATAAGTAGGATTACAAAGCTGCCATTATTAGCTCTAAAAAGAACTTCTATATTAGTAGGATCAAGGGGGCCAAACATTCTGCTAGAGAACTCTTTAGGACCGTCAATACACTATCCAAACTCCAGCATAGCAATGCATTTGCTCCGGATCAAGCACGGTGTGATAAAATGGGCACTTTCTTTCAGTCAAAGGTTCAAGTTATATATCAGGAACTAGAGACACAGAGCCCGAACACTCCAATTTTCTCAGGCCGCACCCACATCAGACATCACACCCAATACTTGCCATCTAAGCAACTTCTCAACCTTGACAACTGATGGAGTAAATGACCTACTATTGGCTATCAAGTCTGGATCTCCTCCAGACCCATGTCCGCCCGATATCATCTATGGTGTCTCTAACATAGTCAGCACAATACTTGCCCCTTTTTTGAACAATGCTATCAACACATGTGTTTTCCCGTCCTCCTGGAAGAAAGCTTGTATCCGACCCATCCTAAAGAAACCTCCCATGACCCTCTTGAGGTCATAAATTACTGCCCAACCTCCTGCCTGCCCCTGGCAGCGAAATTCCTCGAAGAGGCCATTAATGTAGAGCTCATGGACTATCTAACCTCTAACAATCTGCTAGACTCTACACAACATGGCTTCCGTTCAGGCCATTCGACGGAATCAGCACTAATCTTGGCCACGGAAGAAATAAGATAGCAAGTTGAAAAGGGGGGAAGGGGTATCCTGATCCTATTTGACCTATCAGCCGCGTTTGATATGGTTAATCATACTGTACTTACATGATGGCTGGAAGCAGTGAGAATTGGGGCGCTGCCCTTTCCTTCTTACCTCCTTCCTCTCGGCTAGAGAACAGAGGGTGTGCTGTAACTCCCTAGAATCAGGTACATTCTATTTTTCTGGGGGAGTGCCGCAAGGATCAGCACTTTCTCCCAACGCTTTTTAATATTTGCGTGACCACATTGGCCAAACTAATTAAAGACCACGGCTTCCCGTTAGTGTCATATGCTGACGACACTCAAATTATTATCTCCATTTCATCAAAGGCAGAAATGGTGGCGGACTGATTTTAATGCTGTCTTGGCCACATTATGGAATGGATGCATAGTAATTACCTAAAATTAATCGCGTTCAAGACCGAGGTCATGGAATTTGGCTATGGTCCTCCCATCTGGTCCCAAGCTTGGTGGCCAGCAGCGGCTGGGTCTTTCCCTGTCCCAGCCACCAAAGTGAGAAACCATGGCTTCTTATGTGAGCCCAGCTCAATTTCTCTGGGCAGATCAATCAGTTGACATCAGCCTGCTACTTTCTTCTAAAAACACTTTGGAAAATTCGGTCTTTTTTACCTGAGGATTTGAGAAAAACGGTTATGGTGGCTCTTATTCTTTCCCGCCTCGACTATTGTAACGCCCTATACTTAGGCGTTGATAAACGGCAGCTGTTGAAACTCCAGTCTCTACAAAATGCGGCGGCGCACACCCTGCTAAAACTCCCAAAATGTTGTTCTATCTCGGGTGCAATCAGAGATCTGCATTGGCTTCCGGCCAAGCAGAGAAAGGCACTGTGCTTGGTCCATAAAGCCCTTTAAGGAGGGGGGGGCCTACAACTACCATAAACTATTAAAAAGGCATTCCCCTAGCAGGACGCAAAGATCGGCCAACAAAACCCTGGTAGATGTCCCCAGAGTTAAGAGAAACAGATGGGGAGGCTGCTGCCTATCTTTCGTGGCTTCTAAGCTTTGGAATGAACTCCCACTCAATATTAGGCTACCGTCAAGATCGCAGTTGAGGAGCCAGGTTAAAACCTGGCTTTTCCCTCCACCACAGTGATCTAGCCCTCCCTGACTTCGCCGCTGTCCTGCTTTCCTCAGCTCCAAGACTCCTCGGCTATATAAGACTTTACTTACTTACTTACTTGCTATATCCTGTTATGTCTGCAAAAGGGAGAAACTGGAAGGAGGTTTTCCGTAAGTCTAAAAACTAATCGCAGGTTGGCAACGTATGAATTAGAAAGACAACTGTCGTCAGAATTGGGACGCCACACAGAACATGATTTGCCAATGTCAATAGGACTGGATTTCATGTGCTAACATCTGGTCACACATTACCAAATTCAAATAGACTGTAGACATATACAGTTGGGATGAAGATGTGGAAGACAGTAAAGGAGGTGGACAGCAGAACCAGGAGGAGGACATTATGGGAGGAGAGGGGGGAGGATGGTAGTGATGGAAGGAAAAAGAAGAGCAGGGATCGAGAGGGCCAAAGCGATAAGGATAGCTAGAAAGGGATGAGAAGGAGGGGAAAGCGACGGTGATATAGAGAATTGTGAAGAATGAGGAGGCCAAAGCAATGAAAAGGGAGAGATGACCAAGGAGTGGAGAGGCAGAAGTGATTGCAATGAGGAACAAGACACATAGAAGAGAGTGGGGGGGACAAGGAGTAACTTGCATGTAAGGGATGGGGGAGCAAGCAGGAATAAGCCCAAAATGTATCTTTCATAACCAGATAGCTGTGCTGTCTGCTAAGCCTAAAATAAAAATGGATATGTGGGTTCCAACACAGGAAATCGCATGTGGTGCTGGCAATTCATGGACTAATGCTGGAGGACTGGTCACAGGTTTAGAGCGTCCATGTGACTGGGTATTGCGAAGATAGGGTTAATCGATACCTGGTTGCTACCGCTGGTCCAGCCATTTGCAGACGTTCCCTCAACCTCACAAATGTCTTTGTGATTCAGAACGGTAGTTAGTGAGCGGTGTAGGTAGGTAGCGACAAGGAAATGGGTTATAATGCATGTTCCTAGCCTAACTACGCTAGTTAAGAAGACAGCATCTTGACATAGAGGAACTTTGTTTAATTTACAGTTGTTTTGATACCTCCTAATGCTGGAGGCTGCGGTAACAAGCCAGGGACCAGTAACAGCCAGATAGGCGAGCAAGATTAGCCTTCTACCCCCTCACTGGATCTGTTGATAGCTGGACCTGTCTTGTTCTTATTGCAGAGACATTTAATTATTTATTAACAAATTCACAGAATGTGGACTTAGTCACATGGCTAATGGATAGTCGCAGGGATCAATAAACCCAGTAATGTAGAACTGTAGAACATCTGCAGAGCAGTGCTGTGAGGAAGGAGAACTAGAGTCAAAGGATAAGTTGTAAACGAGCTGACCTTGAAGGCTTTCAGTAGGAGACAAGGAGCCAAATGTACAAAGCATTTTTGCGGGCGCAAAGGACCCAACATGTAGAATCGGGCTGTTAGCAACCACAAAACTGCTTTTTCAAATGTACAAAATGCAATTTGTTAACTGGTTACCAACTCACAGTTTGCATTTGCGATTTGGTATTTAGAAGCAGCGTGTTTTGGGCGTCTCTTCCAAATACCAAATCGGTATGATATGTATTAATATTATGCTACCGAATTCTAGTAGCAAAACAGTAATTCTTTAAACCAGTTTAAAAGTGGTGGTAACCCATTCACAATGGGAAAGGGTTCCCCAGGGGCCTCCTTTCCTTTTGAGAATGTTAAAAAAAAGAATTTTAGGTGCAGGCAGAGGTCCCACGGGCCACTGCCTACTCTTTAAAAATGTAACTTTTAAGGTTCTTTTTTTCTTTTCAAAATATTCACATTTTTTTAAGGAAAAACGGGCGGCATTAAAATAAAAAGATTCCTTTAAAAAAGCCAATCAGAGACATGGTGGTTTGCTGACCTCATCAGGCCATCAGCCTTGTCACGTCTGTGATTCCTATTGGGTTGAAGTAGGTCGATTTGTGATCTACTAGGAATCACTATTTGGGAATAATAATACTTCATACATTAGTAATACTGATTTCCTGATTGCGATTCTAAGATAATCACAAGTAGGAAATTGGTATTTCTAAGGTTTGTACATCAGGCACATTTAAGTTCGTAAACTGCATTTCCTTTTGCTTTCATTCACCTATTACCTTAAAAATGTAAAGCTTCTACTCTGGCACCGGACGTTCCTCAAATAAAATAATTACCCTTCTTGAGATCATCCCCCTTGAATTGGTATCCTATGAATAGCTCGTATCGTCAGGATTGCTCAGCGAGTTGAAAGATGGCCACTGATATCAGGTGTGACTTGCAGTACCCTGGCTTGAAACCTAAAAGGTCCACTCAGCCATCAGATAATTAAATTGGATAACAGTAACACTGTTATTTATATTGCTTAGTAATAGCAAACTCTGCAGAAGCCAGTGTTACATAAAAAACACAAGCAATTATATCCAGTGCCAGCCACCTCTGTCAGGGAGACCCCATAGACCGGGCCACTGGAATTATGCACAGGACAGGACCAAATATTGCAACAAAGTTGACAAAATTATGCACCAAGTCCGTAGGGGCTGTCTAAAAAGCGGACAGGGCAGCAAATGAAAACCCTCCTTTTCAATGGGAAGCCAGTGTTCACCCTAAACGCGGATGGTAACCAATGAAAAGGAGGGGTGGGGCTTACAGTACCCTTTTTCTTACAATATCTCTCGCAGGGCGTGGCAGCTTCGCTGCTCCATCCACACGAACACGAGACCTAAAAATGATAGGACACTAATGGTTTATGTTTAAAAACTATGGGACAAGACACTTGTCATGTAAACCCCTCACGTGTCGCAGATTATCATAGAGCAACATTAAAGTCTAATAAATCTAGCACAATAGGATTTAGTACAAGTAGCATTCTGAACGTACATATTCGAAAATGCTTTCGTACATGATAATAAAGCAAAAAGAGCTTGGTAAAATAAAATATTTCCCAAACACACTGCCCTTTCAAAGTCGGAAACCGGGGGGAAGGGTCGGGGAAAGAATAATTACAGGGGTCCGCGTTCGCATTCTCCCTATTAACTAGCAATCACACAAAAAGCAAAAGTACTCCTTCTTCGTGCTTACTCTTGCATACATACATCACCAGTTACTAATTGCTGGTAGCGGCAAAACATTTTGCTCTTAACTTGCTAAATGGTCCCTAACTGCGGGAAAACCACACCTCATGGATGATTAAACAAGTGGAGCTTTGTAGTCACACATTCGTCAAAGGTCTCATCCTACTGCGGTACCCAGTTCCACGTGTGTAATCACGGCCCGATGCTCATCGGAGCATTGGGAGGAGATTACATTTCACAAATTCAGAGAAAAGCTTTTAGCCAACACCAGCAATTAGTAAGTGGTACTGTATGTATGTATTTGCACCGAGTTAGAGTGAGAATAAAGACAGGAACACAACACAGGGAAAAGCAGGGTAAATGATTTGCCCAGAATCAGAGGATGTTGAGCCGACGCCGAGACTCAAACCCGGTTCACCAGTTCCAAAATTTGCAGCCTGGGCCATAACTCCATTTCCTGGCTCCAGGGAAGAGACAAGCAAAAGCCAAATGAAACCTCGGCCTGTTATAGGTTTGAGGTTCCAACAGGAGCTGAGCCAGAGGCAGGCTTCAGGCTCGAGCCTGGCTCGGCCGTCAGTGGCTCGCCCATCTCGACTTATTAGTGCTAGCTTAACAAGCAGAAACAGCAGTGAGCAACAGAAAGGTGATCAGTTAACCTTTGTGAATGGCCTTCCACTGTGCGTGAACCCATATTACCACATTTTTAGTCACTTCTGAACTGTTTGAGGTGGAAACAAAATGTTTTTTGTTCAAATTTGCAGATTATGCAGCAGATAATGGACTATGTGACAAATGTGGTAGATCCATAATTATGAGGAAAATGCCACAGCAGCAGAATCGCCTAATTCCATTAGTCCTGCCTGTAAACAGGGCCACTGGAATAATGCACCACAGGAGGACGAAATTATGCAGCAGGATTGACTAAATTAGGAGGCAAGAAAAGGCAAATTGTGAGGCACAATATGTAATAGTATTACTTCATTATTTTGTAATTTTTTACTCACAGTATCACCATCTAGGCAAAGATTTCACCCCATTAGTACCAGTCTAATCAACCAAATACAGCATTGGGATCAGGCAGGTGATCAGTCAACTTTTGGGAAGGGCCTTACACTGCGCAGGAACACAGGTTGCAATGTTTTTGCAACTTTTGATATGTTTGAGCCAGAAACATTTTTTTTCTTAAATTCTACAGATTATACAGCAGTCGAAGATATATGTGACATATGTAGCAAATCCATAATTATACAGAAAGAACCATGACCCTACATTTAGAGGACACACGCACAAACCGTGTTACACCTGGATTCAACTCGAAGCAAACTGGCACTCAGGTCATTCAATCCACACAGGGTGAGTCTGGCCTATCGGCTGTGGTTTATCAGACAGGGGTGCCAATGCCCACCTCTCCACCCATGACATTTTACTGCTCATTAATATCTCTGCTCCATGATATTATGACTACTGGCAAGCTGAGTCTACGCAGTGGCGTAACTATAGCCGCCGCAGTGTGGGTGGGGGAGCCTGAGCTCCAGGCGGCCCCTCTGGCACTGTGCATGGGTGGCAGGACCCTGGCATGAGAGCAAGAGCACTGGCCGTACCCGGCATCTGGTATTTCCTGGGGAGGCTGGAAGGGTGGGAGCCTGGTTTTGTTAATGGGGGGCGGTTTTGTAGTAGTGCTCCAATATCAGCTCCCAGCAACAAAACCAGCGGGTCTGGCCATTATAACCACTACTCACTTCTCCATCTCGTTTCCAGCCTCCCGGGGCCAGCCAACACCAATGTGGACTTAACGTTGTTTTTTTAAAAAAAAAATCAAAATGAAACCATGTGACCACACCTAGTGGTATGTTTGTTCACACAGCCATAAATCAGTAGTAGTGCGCAAAAATGCTACCAATGGCGGCACTTGAACAAATCATTTTGCCTGCCCCCGTGCTCCCCATCCTCCCTCGCCTCACCACACACAGCCTCACTTCAGAGTCTAGACAGCCACAGCCAGCCAGGCCCATCTAGACTCAGCAACCAACAGCCAGTAGTAGTAACTGACTGACTGTCTTGGCATAATTATTTGTTCTGATCCCCCCGCGATATGTCCTAATTTTTCCCACGTTGGCCAACATGTTGGATAAACAGTGTTGAGTGAAGGTAATAGAAGGTACCCCATTATCAGGTCCATAGGTGGCACCCTGACCTTCCCTTGGGTATTTTAATGAGGTCATATAGATGCACACGGTAAAACCGAGGGCAAACCTGGCTTTAGCTCACTCTTTCTTTTGCATAAATGTAGTGCTTTTGTGAGATGCGGCTATACCATGTCATTGACGTGATGGAAAACCTGTCTGCCATTTAACTGACAACAGCTGCACAGGGGAAAAGGTGTGTCACAGCCCCTCCCGCCCCACCTCGTCTACTGCTAAATCCAGACATATGGCTCACGCAGGATTGTGCTGTGTGTGGGATGCCACTGGATGCTGGTGGAGAGATCACCATTATCCTCTTATAAGCAGGCAATGCCCTGCGACATGCAGCCTCGGCGGCATCTATGGTCGTCCTCTCACACTGCTCACTGAGTACTAGTAGAATACGTCTGTCGAGACCTGTGTGCCCTGAACTGCTCAGACTCGTGGGTGAGCCGCTGAAAGCTCGAGCCAGGACTCAGCCTCGAGCCTAAAGCCTGGCTCTGGCTCAGCTCGAGGTCCTGCTGGAAACTCGAGCCCATATCGAGCTGAGCTTTCAGGTGGTTCCTACCTACCACCTGCCTCTACACCCAGGTTTGACACTGGAGTCACAACTGTCGACTTTGGACCTGAGGAACCAGATTCGAAACTCGGCGTCAGCTTAACATCCTGTGATTCTGGGCAAATCACTGAATCTTCTTGTTGGACAGGCCACATGAAGGGCTCGCTCCCTCCCCGCAGGACAGGGCCCGGGCCACCGTCAGCACCATTGCCCGGCCCAGCCGCCATCTTGGACACGGCACCACGCGGCCGTGCGGCCTCAGCCCGACCCCAACCCTGGGCCTGGCCAGGCCCCGACATCCCGGCACCACCCTCCACCCAGGAGGTGAACGGCCCACTTGGCAGGTCAATGGGAGTACGAAGTGTCGATGGCTCTCCCCCGCCAGGTGCCGAGCACCCCCAGCCTCCTCGGGCGCTGGCTCCACCCCCCTGCTGGGTGTCTGGACTCCCTCATCCCAGACCTCCCGACCTCCAAGGGCGAGGGTCCGGACATCAAAGGGCGCCAGACCTATAACTGAGGCAGCCCCAGGACAGGAAGGCAGTTGTATCTTGGAGTCGAGAGACACCGCGACGAACTCATCCTTGACGGACTGCTGGCGCTGCCACAGCCCTGCCTTGCGAACTATTGTCCTGCCTGCTGGCGCTGCCGCGGCCCTCTGCAACCTTCATCCTCGTTGGGACCTGCTGGCGCTGCCGCGGCCCGTTGTAACCTTCATCCTCGTGGGACCTGCTGGCGCTGCCGCGGCCCGTTGTAACCTTCATCCTCGTGGGACCTGCTGGCGCTGCCGCGGCCCGTTGCAACCTGCATTCTCGTGGGACCTGCTGGCGCTGCCGCGGCCCGTTGTAACCTTCATCCTCGTTGGGACCTGCTGGCGCTGCCGCGGCCCGTTGCAACCTGCATTCTCGTGGGACCTGCTGGCGCTGCCGCGGCCCGTTGTAACCTTCATCCTCGTTGGGACCTGCTGGCGCTGCCGCGGCCCGTTGCCACCTACGACCTCTTCGGGACCTGCCGGCGCTGCCGCGGTCTGACCCCTCCGAACACCGAGCTCGAGGATTGTGAGCCATCACCGTTACACCCCCGTACCCGTGGGTACCCAGACTGTCCCGCTACCCCCTTCCCCTACTAGAGACTAGAATTGAGAGGACCATCGTGTCCTGATTGCCTTGTATCGTACCACCCTACTCCCAGAAGTGCCTATAAAAGGTGTTACCCTGAACTTTGTGTGGTGTCCATCTGTGGGGGGGAAGTTACCTGTCTGTGCGATCACTGTGCTCGGCCGACCCTCCAGGTCCCCGTCTAACATTGGTGGCTAGCGGCGCGATCCGAACCAACGCGTACCGTACAGACAGTAACTCACCCTACGACTAAAACCACAATGACGACCAAAGAGAGCGGATCGGCGGAGAAGTTCCAGATGGAAAAGCTGGAAGAATACAACCACCGAGAGCTCAAACAATTTTGCATGGACTTAGGCATTGCTACCACCGGGCTAAGCACAAAAGAAGACTTCAAAAACGCCCTAGAGGCCTGGACAGAGACAAATACCGCAACCCCCCGGGACCCCGCAGCCCCGGAAGTCAACACCACCCGGACGGAGGAACGGAGAACAGGCCCCTCCCATGAAGAGATCCAAGAGCGGGAAAAAAATAGATTACACGAGTTAGACTTGGCACGACTCAGATTAGACGGAGAATTGAAACTGGCGGAACAAAAAATAAACTTAGAACACTTACGGCTCAGAGAAGAGCGAGAGGAAAAACAGAGACAGAGAGACCTCGAAGAAAAAAGACTGGCATACGAGCACGAGTGCAAACTAGCGGAGATAGAAATGCGCAAACTGAACAAAAACCTAGGGGTGCCCGAGCAACCGCACTCCCCGGGTCCTACCGAGCAGAAGGTCCACATCCCCAAGGATGTGGTCCGAGAATATCACCGGAACGACGACATACAGCAGTGGTTCAAGGCCTATGAGATTGCCATGACCGCCCACCGGGTCGCTCGAAGTGACTGGGGAGCCGGTCTATGGGGGAGATTCGTCAACGAGGGTCGTGATGCCCTGCTGCAGCTTCCGGACCATCAAATGACGTCCTATGACCACATGAAGGCCGCCCTCCTCAGTCGATATGGACTTACACCCGAAATGTACCGCCAGAGGTTCCGCAACTGCACCAGGATCCCAGGTACGACGTGGTTGGAATACGTGAACTATTTCAGCCGAGCCTTCGAGGGGTGGATCAAGGGTAACAACGTAACCACTTACGAACAACTCTTCAATCTCATTGTGTGGGAGCACCTCTCCAACAACTGCTTTGTCGAGCTCAGGCAGCACCTCCTCGACAGTAAATTGACTGAACCCCGGCAGCTCGCCACCGAGGCTGACCGGTGGGAGAGCACCCGAGTGGCCCGGAGTGGGCCGAACGAGCAGAACAGAACCAACCAAGGTCACCATCGTCCCCGAGGAGGAGGAGGAGGCCCGGGCCGGGGCAGAGACGCCGCCCCGGCCGCACCCACTAACGCCACCCCGGCCCCAGCAGGCCGGGGAAACCCCCCGATGCGCCCGGGGTTCCGAGCTAACGTGACGTGTCATCGATGCCAGCGAGTCGGCCACTATGCCAGTGACCCGACCTGCCCGAAGAACCAGGCCCCCGGGCCCCGCCAGATGGCGGCCGCCGCCCTGGGAGAAGAACAAGTCTCCGAAGACACGGAGACCTATGAGTCGGAGCAGTTCGAGTGGGAACCCGCCGCCATGACCCTGGCATGCCTAGGAGGAAGAGACATGGTCCCGCGGACTCCCCTGCCCGCCAACACTCGGAAGTACAGCCAATGGGTGAGCATCAATGGGCGCAAGGCCGAGGCCCTGCGTGACACCGGGGCCAGTGTGACGGCCGTCCGCTGTCACCTGGTGACCCCAGAACAAATCCTACCAAACGTACTATGCCCCGTCCGGTCGGCAGATAACTCGGAGAGCCTGTGTCGGATGGCCTGCGTCCCCTTCGAATGGGGAGGAGTGTCCGGCATGCTGAAAGTAACTGTCCGTGACGATGCCCCCGTAGACTGCCTCCTGGGGAACGATCTCGAGAGCTCCCCGTGGGCCGCTGTGGAAAGAAGAGAGCATCTGGGGATGTTGGGTCTCCCGGACTGGGCGTGCGTAACCACCCGGTCCATGGCCACCCGCACCATCCCTAGACCAGAAGAACCAGAATGGGCAGCACCTCCGCCCTCGATCACTCCAGAAGAAGACTTCCTCCAGACCGACCACCCGGACCCCACCCCAGAGGGGTCCACACAGCCCCCCGAGCTTCCCGACCTGGCTCAGTGGCGTCAAGAAGGGGGGCCCACCCAGGAACAATTCCGGCAGGAGCAAAAGACCTGCCCCTCCCTCGAGGGATTGCGACAGCAAGCGCTCGCCCAGAGCCAAGGAGACACCACCGGGGCCCACTGGGTTTATTGGGACAATGATCTCTTGTACAGCGAACAGAAAATCGCAGAACTGGGGGCCGGGCGAGTGCTGGTGGTGCCCCTCCATTTCAGAGACTTCCTGTTGAACCTAGCCCATGATGTCCCCCTGGCCGGGCACCTGGGCCAAGACAAGACCTACCACCGCCTGGTGACTCACTTTTTTTGGCCCAAGATGAGAAATGACGTATCCAACCATTGCCGGTCCTGCCCGACCTGCCAGGCCAGTGGGAAGAGCGGCCGCAAACTCAAGGCACCCCTACAACCATTCCCCGTGGTGACCACCCCGTTCGAAAGGGTGGGAATAGACATTGTGGGGCCCCTGGACCCCCGAACAGCACAGGGACATCGCTTCATCCTGGTCCTGGTGGATCACGCTACCCGCTATCCTGAGGCGGTCCCCCTTCGTACGATAACAGCCCCAGTAGTGGGTCGAGCCTTGATGGGGATCTTCTCTCGAGTGGGCTTCCCCCGGGAAGTCGTCAGCGACAGGGGTACGAACTTTATCTCAAAATACATGAAGTCCCTCTGGCAACAGTGTGGGGTCACCTACCGATTCACGACCCCCTATCACCCTCAAGGGAACGGACTGGTTGAGCGGTTCAACCGCACGCTCAAAGGGATGATTGGGGGGTTGGAAGAGCCCCTCCGTCGCCAGTGGGATGTGCTACTACCGTGCCTTCTCTTTGCCTACCGAGAAGTCCCCCAGAAGTCCCTCGGCTTCAGCCCTTTCGAACTCTTGTATGGACACCCGGTGCGAGGCCCGCTCAGCCTAGTCAAAGAAGGCTGGGAAATGCCCCCTCTAAAGAACACTCCAGATGTTTTCAAGTACCTCCTAACCCTCCGCAACCAGACCAGAAGGTTCAGAGAGATGGCAAAAGCAAACCTGGAGGCCAGTCAGGAGGACATGAAAAGGTGGTACGATCAAAATGCATCCTCCATCGAATTTGAACCCGGCCAACAAGTGTGGGTAATGTCTCCCACCGAACCATGCGCCCTGCAAGACAAATGGACGGGGCCCTTCAAAGTAATCGAGCGCAAGAGCCCTGTCACCTATCTCATCGATATGGAATCTTCCCGAAACCCTCTCCGGGTCCTCCACGCTAATAGACTGAAACCCCACTTTGTACGCTCCGAACTCAGTCTCCTGATGGCAACCGACAATGGAACCGAGGAGGACTCCGAACCCCTTCCTGACCTCCTACGGTCACGGGAGAAGGACGGCTCCGTGGACGGGGTCCGACTCTCGGAGGCCCTCACCCTGGAACAGCGCCAAGACTGCCGAGTCCTCCTGCTCCAGTTCTCCACCCTGTTCTCCCTCACCCCAGGGGTCACCCCCTGGTGCTTACACGACGTGGACACTGGAGACAGTCCCCCTATCCGCCATCGGGCCTACCGCGTACCAGATCGGGTACGGGCCTGCATCCAAGAGGAGGTGGCCAAGATGCTCACCCTCGGGATCATCGAGCCCTCAGACAGCCCCTGGGCCAGCCCAGTGGTACTGGTCCCCAAAGCGGCCGCCCCCGGCGCCACGCCGGAGCTCCGGTTCTGCGTCGACTACCGGGGCTTGAATGCGGTCACCAGAACAGACGCACACCCCATCCCCCGAGCAGATGAACTAATCGACCGCATGGGAGCTGCCCGCTACCTCAGCATCTTCGACCTGACAGCGGGCTACTGGCAGATCGGTCTCACACCCCGGGCCCAAGAACGATCGGCATTCTCTACCCCTGATGGCCACTATCACTTCAAGGTCATGCCATTCGGCATGAAGAATGCGCCAGCAACATTTCAGCGGCTAGTAAACCAGGTCCTGGCAGGACTCGAAGGATTCAGCGCCGCCTACCTGGACGATATCGCTGTGTACAGCCACCACTGGTCCGACCACCTCCACCACCTCCGAGAGGTGCTACAGGCCCTCCAACGAGCTGGCCTCACGATCAAGGCCAGCAAATGCCAAATTGGCCAGGGGTCCGTGACCTATCTCGGGCACCAGGTGGGAAGCGGTCTGGTGGCCCCTCTGCAACTCAAGATCGCTGCCATCCAGTCGTGGCAGTCCCCCATCACCCAGACCGAGGTCCGCGTCATCTTGGGACTCACAGGCTACTACCGACGGTTCGTGAGGGACTATGGCAGCATCGTAGGGCCCCTCACGGAACTCACCTCCAAAAACCAACCAAAGGAGGTCAACTGGACCCCAGACTGTCAAACGGCCTTCGAGAAGCTGAAGGCCGCCATGTGCTCCGCCCCGGTGCTCCAGGCCCCCGACTACAGCCGGGAATTTATCGTCCAAACAGATGCCTCCGACCATGGCGTTGGGGCAGTCCTTTCCCAGCTGAACCCCGAAGGACTTGACCAGCCAGTGGCTTTCATCAGCAGACGGCTCCTGGCCCGAGAACGACGCTGGAGCACCATCGAGAGGGAGGCCTTCGCCGTGGTGTGGGCCCTCAAAAAGCTCCGGCCTTATCTCTTCGGCACCCACTTCCGGGTCCAGACCGATCATCGACCCCTGCAATGGCTCATGCAGATGCGGGGGGAAAACCCGAAACTACTACGTTGGTCCATCTCCCTGCAGGGGATGGACTTCACTGTGGAACATCGACCCGGCCAAGACCACGCCAACGCGGATGGCCTGTCCCGCTTTTTCCGCCTCGACGAGGAAAGTCCCCAAGAAGATGGGTGACTCTCCCCGCCTTCAGCTGGGGGGGACGCATGTTGGACAGGCCACATGAAGGGCTCGCTCCCTCCCCGCAGGACAGGGCCCGGGCCACCGTCAGCACCATTGCCCGGCCCAGCCGCCATCTTGGACACGGCACCACGCGGCCGTGCGGCCTCAGCCCGACCCCAACCCTGGGCCTGGCCAGGCCCCGACATCCCGGCACCACCCTCCACCCAGGAGGTGAACGGCCCACTTGGCAGGTCAATGGGAGTACGAAGTGTCGATAGCTCTCCCCCGCCAGGTGCCGAGCACCCCCAGCCTCCTCGGGCGCTGGCTCCACCCCCCTGCTGGGTGTCTGGACTCCCTCATCCCAGACCTCCCGACCTCCAAGGGCGAGGGTCCGGACATCAAAGGGCGCCAGACCTATAACTGAGGCAGCCCCAGGACAGGAAGGCAGTTGTATCCTGGAGTCGAGAGACACCGCGACGAACTCATCCTTGACGGACTGCTGGCGCTGCCACAGCCCTGCCTTGCGAACTATTGTCCTGCCTGCTGGCGCTGCCGCGGCCCTCTGCAACCTTCATCCTCGTTGGGACCTGCTGGCGCTGCCGCGGCCCGTTGTAACCTTCATCCTCGTGGGACCTGCTGGCGCTGCCGCGGCCCGTTGTAACCTTCATCCTCGTGGGACCTGCTGGCGCTGCCGCGGCCCGTTGCAACCTGCATTCTCGTGGGACCTGCTGGCGCTGCCGCGGCCCGTTGTAACCTTCATCCTCGTTGGGACCTGCTGGCGCTGCCGCGGCCCGTTGCAACCTGCATTCTCGTGGGACCTGCTGGCGCTGCCGCGGCCCGTTGTAACCTTCATCCTCGTTGGGACCTGCTGGCGCTGCCGCGGCCCGTTGCCACCTACGACCTCTTCGGGACCTGCCGGCGCTGCCGCGGTCTGACCCCTCCGAACACCGAGCTCGAGGATTGTGAGCCATCACCGTTACACCCCCGTACCCGTGGGTACCCAGACTGTCCCGCTACCCCCTTCCCCTACTAGAGACTAGAATTGAGAGGACCATCGTGTCCTGATTGCCTTGTATCGTACCACCCTACTCCCAGAAGTGCCTATAAAAGGTGTTACCCTGAACTTTGTGTGGTGTCCATCTGTGGGGGGGAAGTTACCTGTCTGTGCGATCACTGTGCTCGGCCGACCCTCCAGGTCCCCGTCTAACACTTCTCATGCCTGTACAAAATGAACGTGACCTTGTCCAACCTAATTGGTGCTTATGTAAAGCGCTCCAAAACCTCTGGTTCGAGTTCACGTGGTATACAAACTGCGTAAAAATGCACAGAAATAAAAACAAAGCATCAACATAAAAGAGGAAAAACAGTTACCCATTTGGTGACTGATGTGAACAAAGTCATACAATAAAACCTGGTAAATCGCGGCTTATCTACTGAAAATGATTGATCTAAAGCAAATATTTTATTTCACCAATACTCCTTTTTCAACATTAACGCATATGTAAGCCCTTTCGAATATGTGAGCTCAGAATACCAGTTGTACAAATCCCTATTGTGTCTGATTAAATAGACAATAATGTTGGTCTATTATGAGCTGAGCCACGTACATGGTTTACATGCATTGGCGGCCGCTCCATTAGGGAGTTGGAGTGCCGCCCCACTGCTTTTTCGCTGTGCGAGAAGCAGAAAATAAAATGGTATTTTAAATACCATTTTATTTTCTGCTTCTCGTACTGCGAGAAATCAGAAGGCAGGGGTATGTCTGGTTGGGGGTGGGTGGGAGGGTATGTTTGGTTGAGGACAGGCGGGTCGGGGAGGAGTGGCTTGCACCCCTATGAGTGCCCTGACTGTTAGGTCGGCCCTGGGGCCGACCAAAGCAGTCATGCAAACTCTATATTTTCTCTATGTAGGCTGCATGCAGCCTACATAGAGAAAATGGCCTCCCTGCGCCGTCCGGGACTCTGCACCAATCACAACGCTGCCCTTGCAGCGTTGTGATTGGCTTACAGGAGGGGGAGGGAGCATGCCTGTTCATGTCCAGGAGCAGAGGCGCCACTGGATCCAATCACCACCGGTCAGGTAAGTTTTATTTATTTTTTGTATTTTGTTTTAACCCCCCTTCCCATGTAATGCGAGCCGCGACTGCTTTTAGGGCCGACACCACTTCAAAGCACCGGCCATTTCCTTCCAACCCCGGCGATTAACTTTATTTTGGCAGGAAAGTTAGCTCAGCCATTTATCGTCTTCTCCGCTGCTGTTTACATGATAACTGCGTTGCCTTCTTAGTTCACTAATGGTTTATGTTTAAAAACTACCACTTTTAATAAGCACTTCTTCATGCAGTGCTATAATGTGCCAATGCACTCTGTAAACATTATGGAGACGTTATCTCATTTTATGTGATGTTTGTTGTCTGATTTATATAGCAGTAATACAACAAGGAGCTGCAGAGGGAAACTAAATGCCAGGCCACCCTCCAATCGACATATAATCAAACAGCAATAACCTGGCATTGATAGGCACTTTCATCAAATTGTGTATATGAATACGTAGGATTACTTATAGGGCGATATATTTATCTATTCCCCAAATCGGTAGTTCTTATCATGAACTCTGACCTAAGCCCCCGTGCCTTACTAAATATTTTTTTTTAATTCCCACAATAGGGAGAAGTACCAGTCAGCGGGCAGTTCACTCAACCAACACCAATCAACACATGGATGTGTGTATACACTGGCCATTAAATATAGAAGAACAATGGTCCTCAATCCGAACATTGACAATATCGGAATTAATCTCAAAATCTTAATTTATGAGAAAACAATGAATTTGCGCTCCTCATGAGTAATAGTACTTCATTATGATCTTTTCTTATGATATGCATGAAAGGATGTGCAGAGATATGAGCTTCATATGTTACAAAACCAAATTTATTTACATCAATGGTTTTAAATCACTATACATTTGGTAGTTGCTCCAGGGGGGACGTGCAAGGAAAGTGGTGCTCGAAAGTAAGTGAGTGGGGGAACTTATTCCCAAGGTGAAGAAAACAGTAAAAAATTAGAGTTTTTTTGTGTGAGATTGATCAGACGTATCAATCTTGGTGTACTGTCACAATGCTATTTTAAAAAATACATATGAAGCTCATATCTCTGCACATCCTTTCATGCAAGATTTTGAAATTAATTCCGATATTGTGAATGTTTGGTTTGAGGTCCATTGTTCTTCTATATTGAATGCTACCCAGGTCCACAAACTTGTAACAGGTTACCTCTTACCAGTAATGGACACTGGCCATTAAAGGCCTGCTCCAGCGTTAGAGACACCGAAGGTGGGGGCCTTTAACAAGAGAGCGGGCCTTTAATGGCCGGTATAGCCCGCTACGGAGGCCTATAAGGCTACCAGAACATTACGCCCCTATAGGACAGAGTGTTCTAAATAGTAAAACAACGGCTTCACAGAGCCCAGGTAGTTGAAATCCCCTCAGGCTCTGTGAATAGAGAAAACTTTGGAATGTTGATGCTCCGGGCTTCTAGAAGCCGGCATAAGCCCAGAGCACTCCAGTGTCTTCATTGGAGCCTCCAACATTCCAATATGCTTTAAAACCTAACAATTAAATATAGCATGAAAAATGTGTTGTGGAATGCACAATTTCAGTCCTGTGTTCCCTCGCGCGCTTCCTACGCACTGCGCGGGGGCTGGTCTCACAGCATTTGCCAGGGCTGCTGAGGGTTCCCAGTCCGGCCCTGCATGAGAGGTCCTGACTGGGTCCGGAGAGTATAGTCCCTCCATGTATTCTCCAGAGGAACCCCCCCTCAAGTTTCAGTGAGTCCACCCCAAGGGGGTGAGTGACTGACATATGCACCGTCTACAAGGCCGCAGGGTCAGTCACCCCTTCCTGGTGGGGAACGGTGTTTGCGAAGCACATTTATTGAAAAGCATCGCATTCGCTGAATTCCTTTCCTGGGGACTGGAACAATATTCCTGTCAGAAAGATGGATGGGGCTTGTTTTCGGCGGCCACTGCCCAAGGTTACACCTAAGCTCTGTGTTGAGTAAGCGGCACAGCAGAGATCACACATCACTCACCGCAGCAGGTCGAGGTCACGTGAGAGAATAAAGAGCTCGTTCATGGCTCGGTATCCATTTACAG
This sequence comes from Lissotriton helveticus, assembly GCF_964261635.1. Taxonomy (NCBI): domain Eukaryota; kingdom Metazoa; phylum Chordata; class Amphibia; order Caudata; family Salamandridae; genus Lissotriton; species Lissotriton helveticus. Next base: position 273,519,947 of record NC_136062.1, read on the forward strand.
CCAAAGATGGCCGACCGAGTCCAGCTCTATCAGCGGGGCTTACCTTCAGATCAAAGTGAGCGATCTTCTTGGAGTGGAGGTAATTGACGCCGTCTAAAATCTGTTTGATGAACCTCGTGGCCTCCTCCTCGCTCAAAGACTCCTTCTGTGCCAGGAAGTCGAAGAGTTCGCCTCCAGACACTCTGCAAAACAAAATGAAAGCACTGAGTGTTTACATCTGCACTTCAGCGAGTCATTAGGACATAGGAGATGGAGGAATTGCTGAAAAACGACCGTCTGAGGCTTACAGAGCGCCAGCTACATCAACCTGACAAGAGCCACCAGCGTCTGTGCTTGCTTATCATCTCTGAGAGGTGGCTCCCAATGTGACCTTTAAGTGACACGGCCTTTAGATACTGACACTATTCTTCGATATTTTGTTATCATTGCTGGGATATGCACATTTATAAGAGTAGTGCATTGTCCACATTAGAAATGTCGTTACTCCTAGATAATAAAACTCGATTATTAAAATGCCATCTCCTAAACTAAGAGCTGTTCAGAGAGATGCACTGTTCCAAGCAAACGGTTGTGGCTTTCACAAAATAACTTTTAGTGAAAGTCACAACAGTAGTTCATTAACTCTATAGTATTAGGGGCAACAAATGTGGCAGAGTACCCTGTCCGCCAAACTGATGGGTCACTTGGGCTGGCTTTAGGGCAGTGCGACCGGTGCAGCCGCACTGGGCGCTGACCTCAGTGGGGGCGGTGTGTTTAGCAATAACTTATGATTGGAGAGATGAGAGACACTTTGGTGGGTAGTAGTGAGAGAATCCGAGGAGGCGGTCAGAGGGTGTGGGGGCACCAAAAATTATTGTTGCACCGGCACCAACAGCGCTAAAGCCGTCCCTGGGGTCGCCTGCTCTGTTATTAGTTAAGCGCACCCTTATCTTTCCACCGGCGGTGCTCTTGCCACTGTCGAAAACCTTACATTGTCGGTCCCACTGACACAGGCCGTCTGTGTAAGTTCCTCAGGCGGTCCCCTCTACTTAGGCCACAGACACATGTACAGATGAACTTTTTTGCTGTTAGGGACCACTACTTTGGCGGTCTCGCACAGAAAAAAAAACAAATAGCCCACAGAGCTTCAGGTGCCTTAGTATTTAATTTTTCAAAAATTGCTTTGGGAGTATGTCTTTCAAATTAAATATAAAAAATAAAAAGGTTTGTTAAGCAGTCATATAATATTTGGCAACCTTATTATGCCTTTAGAGAAGCTGACGTGATGGTGGGCCGCCCCCCATATCTCTGAATAAACCCTCAGGTTGCCAGGCTGCCACATATCGTTAGTCATGCTTAAGCCAGCCTTTCACTAACAGCACATAGCATTCTGGGAGTTGTAGTTTTGTATTTGCGTGGTCGCTCTGGACATGGGACTACTGATAGGAAGGAATTTGCAGCACCTGGCAGAGGTATAATCAGTGGCAGCTGGTGAACCTTGAAAGAGGTGAGACGTAAATACCCTCCTGAAATTGTCTTAGACGGTGAGTGAGTTAGAGTTTCTGCATGGGGACTCACTTTCCCACCCAATACAATGGGCCTTAGGGTGCAATTTACAGCACAATTTTCACATAAATTTGCTGTAAAGCCATAGGTTCTGGAAGGGCACTCATGGAATATGCCAGAACTTTCTTGGTTGGACAAGCGTGCCTGATCCGTCTCAGGAGTTTTGAAGGCTCATCCAAACCAAGAAAATATTTAGATAATTGTGAAAATGGTGCATTTTTTTTCATCAAAGTAGTCCTTTTTATGAATTTTCTCTGGAAGAGGATATGTGGGGGAACGCTTTCAAACCCCTCTAATGGAAGTTAGGCTCACTCACACTGAATATATAGCTCCAAAACTTTCAAAGATCACTTGCCACCACTGTCATCAACATTGTCGAGACCAATAAGGAGGCCGTCTCCTGACTATCAGGCGTGTTCTGTGGGTCCGAGGCCTTGAACACCGCACCTTGATATCTACTTCTGTCACGCTTTGACTGCTTCCCCTTTCCATTCTGCTCCCTCAAACCAGACACCCAAGGCCAGCTACCCACAGAGTACAATCACTCCTGTCCGGTGAGATACCAGCATTTGTTGGACGAACACAACAAACATAGTAACTTCTTTGTCGTCGGCTCTATCATCGATTCCATCATGTATATTTTTTCATCCGTCCTATTCATCTCAGAGCTCTGGGGTGACCTTAAGGTGGCTTAAAGTTCTATATAAATAATCATTCATAACAAAACATGACTAGTAGCAGTGTAAGATTTGAGGAAGAGAAACAGGAATACTTTGCCGGTAGCTTCCTTTAAACGGCCTGCCAGGGAGCAGTGTTGACTGAAGTTGCTAAAACTATTCTTCCTCATGTGTTTGAAATGGAATGTTTGTTTAAAGTGAGCCTGTCCCTGAGGTGTAGATAGACATGACTGAGGTTTAGTACATTTGCCAATTTCTTTGGGATCTGTGGATTCTAGAAGAATGCGGACATCATCCTTTAACGATGAACCATCGCCCAGTCCCCAGGGGATACCGCACAGGTAGGTCTGGAAGGAATTCAAGGTTGGCATCCTTTAAGGCGGAGTGTAGGTGTTAGAAACGCTATATGCGACTTTTGTGTTTGCTCTAATTAACTGGCAATGAACTAGCCTAGTACCAATTTTAGCAAGCGGAATCAAACCTCTGAGTCTTATAAGGGAGTGAAATGATGATTGTTCTAGGGGCTCTAACAGGAAATGGGCACGGAAGGTGATTGGAACAGAGCAATGATTGGCAACATGATTAGGGAAGAGATCTGTCTGCAAAGGGGTGAATACTTTTTTTGTTCATTAGTGATGGTTGGGAGAGTTTCAATCAATTTTACAAATGGTAGTTTATCTGGAGGCATGAAGTTCACTACATTGGTTTTAGGTGCCACTAAAGCAATTAAAGACTAGGACAAGCCTTGCTGGCCAGATGACTCGGCTAGTCGAGTGCTACTACTGACATCTGTTGTGATCACTAGTTTGAATCCCTGAAGGCACAACTCCGCCTTTTTATCCTGGTGAGTGAACAGAGCACTGGCAGGATGGATAATAGTAACATCTGCTTTTTAAACAGTTCTTGGACCTAGCAAAACTGTAATATTAATCACCCAAATGGGCAAAACGTATAAAGCACATCACGTCACCTCACAAAAGTACCTAATAGGAAACAAGAAAACCCAGATGAGATTCCCTCTAAATAGTCTCCTCTGCTTCTCGAGACCCTTTGTTACAGCAAACCCATACCCACATCTGAACATACTTGTGCTACGCAGGATGACTGCATAACACGGCACAAATTCTTGAATCTATCCCAACCACATTAAATTATTCTTTGCAAACATAATTTTTAGCTACACTATGCTATTCCAGCGGGCAAATCAGATGTGGACCGGCCCCAAAGAAAATCATCCAGCCTAGCCCACTAGGTCGTGTCCCTAAACAAATGCAAGTGTAGGTGCGTTTGGGCTCTGAATTGATTAAATTGTGTGTCTGTTTCAATCTTGCCTGGCAATCACTAATGTAAGCACACATAACTAGCATATGCGATACAGATGTTTCTACAGGTTGTTTGACCATCCCTCCTTCTAATAGTGAGAATGTTCCTCTACTGTCACGCACTGAAACATCCATATTTCCAGAACAATGTGCACAGATACAAGCTGCACTATCTCATTTAAATCCCACCGGGCCAAAATCCCATCTTAAATCCACTAAAACAGACAAGGATCATAGGCCAGCAATGTGTGATTGGTCTGACTTCCTGCTCCACTCGTGTTTTGACCTCTAAGGCTTCATGTCCTAAACACAACACAATTTGGTCTTTGTAGACATAATCCATCCCTAATTCTAAGGTATAGGTCGCCACCTGACTCCCAAAGTCATCAACTCGGATTATCCCCCTAACTTTGTAAACTAACACTAGAAATAATTGTCCATTAATGAAATTGAAGAAAACCAAGTAACTCTAACAAGTCAGACAGGGTGAGAAGGTTCAAGTGGCGGGCCAACCACAATTGCCCTTTAGCTGCAATCTTTGGTAACTGATTAGTCAAAATACAAAGTCTGTATGAAATTCTTTGCATGGCTTTAACATTAAAGTATATGGATGAAGAACCAGGATTATTGTGTTCGACAAACTTCTTACTAAAGGCTAATTTGACAATCGCCAAAATCTGTCTCTATCCAGTTTAAGCACTGGCTTACTTTGACTAGCCTCTTTTAGCCATTTTATGTACATAGGTATGTGGTATTGATATAGTACAAATCTAGGAAAAGGCAGCAGAGCACTGTACAGAGACCAAGGCAAAAGACAGTCAGTGTTTGACTGGAGGGGTAGCTGGTTTCAAAGAGCTGAAGCCAACTGTTACTGCATCATGACATACTGTTTTCTAAAGAAGCGTGCCTTCCTAAATTAGATCAGGCAGTGTTTCCAGATCCTGGATGCATATATGAAGAAAGAATTCAGCCGTTATTTCTTTTTTGCACTTCTTCATCTCCAGTCTAATGGTATCCTAGCTTGACACTTTGTCGATCACATTTTGGCTCAGCCCAGTGGATTACTCACCTCCCATCTAATGCTATTGGATGTTTGGGTGTATGTTTCTGGCTCCACTCAAGTGTTTTCATTGAAATGAATGAGGAATTACTCTAAAGCTGTAGTCCTCTGTGTTACTTCTCATTAGAACCACCAGGACAAGTTATTTGATTTCCTTTTTAGGTAGAGCATTCGAGACCTCTTGTATATACTTTAGTATATACTTATATGTGTATGTACTTTGTGGGCTCTGGAGATCAGCCCTAGGACTCGTCTCCTTCCGCTTAGGGACTTTTTTCTGTTCAACTGCCTCTATTTAACTGTCTTGATAGAAAACGTCCAGTAGAGGCCAGTAAAATACCAGTATTGGTTTCTGCTTGTTCAACTGCTTCAATTTAACTGTCTTGATAGAAAACGACCAGTAGAGGTCAGTAAAATACCAGAATTGCTTTCTGCTGAGGGACTTTCCTTTTCTTATTTTTCTGGCAACTGCCTGTATTTAACTTTTGTGTTAGAAAACGACCAGTAGAGGTCAGTAAAATATCAGAACCACTTTGGCATTCTCTAGATTCCAGTCCATTGAAATTGTCTTTCCCGAGCACCTATAGACAGTAATATTTTTTACAAATCGTGTACTTTCAGTGATATGACCACAAAGGCCCAGATTTATATTAAAAACAGAGCTATGGACTATACCATTTCTCGATGAAAGGCAATATTTCTCTCCATGTGTACCCGTACCTGGTGTGTCACGCAGTTTGGTGCTTACTTTCCCTCCACGTTAAAGAACAGTATATGTTTCAGCACCCAGGCTAATGTGCTGCATAGCTAAATACATACAAGGTCCAAAAGGCGAGACTGATTACATCGCAAATGCTTGTTTCTACTTTCTATGATGGAAAGGAAGGCTACACTGAAGGCTCACTTGCCTTCAATATGGTCTTGATTTTCTTTGTGTGCCAACATAACATAGGGTGGCAACAAGACCTTTGTTATAGTCTTTCCTTTCTTTTTATGTTATAGAAACTGAGGAAGTACTATAATGTAGTTTGCCATCTGACCTTTATTTCAAATGGAAACAAAGCCTTCATGCAGTCTGCCTTTTCATTTCTCTGTCTGGCTTTAATGTGCTTACACTGCATCTATAGCCACATTAAGCCCAGACTTATTGACTTTGCCACCGCCTATCTTTGTAAGCAGCACTGTAACTCAGTTAACATAAAACTGTCTGGCTTACACTAAATAGCACTATCAAATGGCTTTGCTTCTAAGCAAGTTATTTCATATGCATAAATATGTTATCTTAACAATATACTGAATTTATACTTCTACTTCATAATTGCCTTTAATAGTCCACTATTACACTCCACTAGTTATGATGCTGTTTTGGAACTAGGGAAGCAAAACCATCTGGTGCATAACTGTGGGTATCATTATTTGAAGATACACCTTTGTCCACCCAATATAACGCTTCTTAATTCTCGTAGATAAACTAATCTGTCCCCAATCATTAGCTTGTTAATATTGGCATGCTGGTGTTTGAGGACAAAAAAAGTGTATTTACTAGAAAGGAAAACTGACACCCGGGGACAAAAACAATTTCAATCAGAAAATATCAAATTGATGTTTGGAGACACAATACAATTTAATATTAATAAAAAAGTGGGTATTTGGGGATTAAGTGAGTGTGTGTGCTGAAACTGACACAATAATACAATGGGACAATACTATTGCATTTCCGAAACATGTCAAGCTGCTATATGACTGACAACTCATGCTAATTTCAGAACATATTGCTAATGTTACAGCGTCATTTTAGTTGTATGACACTATGTTGAGGTTACCAATGCCAGTCTACTACAAAATCCTCTCCGGTACATCACCTACAACTATATCATCATTCTAAGTATATAATACATGGGATCCCTGAATAAAAGTCCTTTCTTCGCTGGAGTCGAGTTGTGACGTCTCTAGTCACCCATAATAATGAAATGGCATAGCCGGTGAACTGTAATAACTTATTAAACTTGATTTATGATGTCATAATGTCTGCAGTCTGACCCAGCAGTCAAGATGAAAGGCATTTCACAGAGCATCAACACAGCTGGAGTTTAAACAAGAACAATAATTGTTTTTTCCTTCTTCTTCTCATCTGTCTTTCTTAAACGAACAGTCCTCCACAGAAAGGAGATATTTAGGACAACAAGTTTAATTATTCACTAGAGCTCTTTACAGGAAAGACAGAATATCTCTGCATATTTCTACACATTCTGAGCAACAGCTTTTCCTAAATTTGACTTTATTGCACTGATACGAATATCTTTTTTTGGAACAACTTACTGTTTCTTTGGGGTTTAATTATTCACTCCAGATTCTGCTTTTATTTTTCAAGCATGCAACCATATTATTTTTTCATAGGAAAGAGTAAGATACCAAACGTTTAAGCAGTTTGTGGCACAGGGTGTTAGTGAGATCATGTATAATGAAGAATAAAGTACCTTGCTGTACATTATAAGGATATTGCAAGTCACCTTTGTCCTTGTTCCTCTATAAGGTCTTAAAATTCATTGGTGACTTGCAATATCCTTATGATGTATGGCAGGGGTTACTTTATCTCATATATAAACAACTATTCTGTCTGAGGCATGAGCCAGTAAGAATGGTGCAAACTAATATTTTTGTTGTACGAACCAGTATTATCTATGCAGCATTAACGGTACGTCTGCTGTTAGAGCTTCTAAAAACTATCAAACCTAAGAGACAACTCTGACTATCTAAGGCCCGTGACTGGGATATCTGTGCAACGTTTAATTTTTCTATTCTTGCCCTTGCATCGAGATATTTCTTTTTACTATTTTCCTGTTAAGATCCAAAAAAGGCGCGAGATTAGATAATGAAATAAAGCGGACTATAGAAGTGAAGCGAGATGCTTCTTAGGTCCTGGAAAAAGACAGGAGGACATGTCAGACTGCACACTTATATTATTTAAGCTACCTTTCCAACTTTGCTTTTTAAACAATGCCTTTAAGAAAATTTGCTATGAAAAAGAGCATTTTAACCCATTTTTTCATACTTATTTTTTTAACAAGATCCCCTGTGGAGCGCTAAACTGAGTAGGTAGAATCGTTCCAGTTCTGCAACATTTCATATGTGCCCTCTCAGAACTGTCAGTAAAACCTCAGAACTTTACCAATTACTTTCAAAACCTGCTCTAAAATGTGCCATTAATGAGTTTTTATAATACATTTTGGGGAAATTAAATTCAATCAAAACCCATGGGTGGTGGATTGACTTACCCTGCTCGTTCAGTGGGAAAAGGGGTGAGTATTTACTCCTAACCCATTACAGCGACCAGCCAAAAGCTGATAAGGGGTAATTATGAGGCATGGGCGCGGATGACCATTACCGTTGGGAGGAAATGATTAGGTCATGGTGGTGAGAGTCATTAAGCCAATGAGGATGGGTTTTGTAAGTTAGGAGAATCGGCTGGAGTTTACATTCACTCAGTTGTAAGGCACTAAGGCCAATATTTGTACATTTTCAGCTCAGGCCAGTCCAAAATAAAGCATCATATTTAATTACATAGCTGGGTCAGTGGCAGGTGCTGCACCATTTGTCACCACAGAATTGTTGATACATCACCTATAATATTGATGACACTTTCCCGTTAATGGCAATCCAGTTTGTTGGTATAACCTTATTGTAGGTCTATGGAGCTTGGCAAGGAGGCGGGGCAAACACTGGCTGGAAGTAGAGGTGGCGGGAATAGGGGAAGTGCAGCATCCCCATTTGTCCCTGATGGAGTTGAGATGGAGAATTAATAACAAAGAGGCCTTTGTTTACTCATCTTGAAGCTTTCACTGTGTGTTCCACTACAAACTGTATCGTGACAGGCAACTTTGGGTGACTAAGTGCTACTAATTCTTTTAACATACAGAGTTGTGTTTACGATTCTTTTCTCAGCATGTTTAGGGGATTTTGTGTTTTCAGCTGACACTCTTGCAGGGGTACAGATAAAAAGAGAACGGCCACAGTACTCCAGAGATTTTCTAATACAAACATAAATAAAGACACGCTTGATTTACATAGTAACACACAAATATATCAAAGTATATATGACCAGCATAGAAAGAACAATCAATGCACTTAAGTCAGGTGATCCCGGTTGTCAGATTAATAGAACAGGAGGCAACTATCACCGCCTTCATTAGTAGGGGAAGCTATGAAGTAGTGAAATGTAGGGGAAGCTATAAAGTAGTGGAATGGGCGCAAAGCAGCCGAACATGAGAGCCTTGTGAGGCAACTGGCACCGAGGACAACACCCAGCGCTGTGTTCTGAGGATAAACCCAGGGGGGTATAACGGTGTGCGAAAAGGAGGTGGGCGAGGGTGGACAATCTCCACACTGACTCTTTGCTCTGCAGGTGTTAGGGGCCATTTTGCTATTTTTAGCAAATCCACAGACCTCAGGCCCACAATGCTTTGAAATCCTTGGCATTAATGAGGAGGCTTCCGTTCTCCTGGTGACAGAGGCCAAATACCTGTTGGTCCCCATTCCACGCGATTCAAGAGGCTCTTGGCGCTCTGCGATCCATTCTTCACAACTTATCCTTTCAATACCTGGGTATCCATATCTCGTGCCTCCTGGACCTAACGTAGAGCCTTAATCTGACCTCCCTGGTCCAGAGTATGGAAAGGAACCTGCAGAGATGGAAGCGTCTCCCGCTTCATGTCTTGGGGAGAGTGGCTCTGTTTAAAATGATGATTTTTACCTTCTTTCTTTATGTTTTTTCAAACTTTCCACACTTATTCCCAGGCGTTGGTTCCAGTCCCTCACTTCTATGATCTGTACTTTCCTTTGGGCGGATAGTCAGCCTGCATGGCCTTTATTAACTGCCAACAATTTCCCTATGATGGTGGGACAGGTATGGCTGATTTGCATTGTTACTACCTAGCCCCCCATTTGGTGGTGATTAGCGATTGGTTTAATGGAGGGGTTGGACGACCCGACTTACAGCATGGAATTGACAGGCTCCTGGACCTGCTTTATGGAGCCCCGATGCATCGCTCCCTTCCGGAGAACACCTGGACATCTCTAGCAAGGGGACATGGTTTAACACTGCAGGGCTTGAGGGCTTTGTGAAATGGGATAAGATATGCATTACTCATCTTGGGGATGTTCGAGTAGGTGCCTAGCTAAAGGTGTTTGGGGACCTACAGGAACAGTATCAAATTTCTAGCACCCAGTTCCACAAATACCCGCAGTTGCGACACACACTGTCGGACAGTATTCCCCCCGACACTTAGGTCCTGGAGTTTAGCCCCCTTGAGACTAAACGTTTGATGGGAAAGTTTCAGAGGGGAGCCATTTCATAGCTTTATCCCTCCTTAGTCGTCAATGCCCTGGATCATTCTCCTAGGCGGAGGTGGGAGGCTTGGAAAGGGGAGCTTGAGGATGCCGAATGGCGCGAGGAAAAGATGAACTTCCGAGAATTGTCTATCTCCACGTACCTTTGGCTGGTTCAACTTAATTACCTACATATGATTTATGTGACCTCTTTACAGCTTCACCATGCTGGTAGGATCCCTCAGGCCAATTGCTTTTGGTGCTCTTGGCCGGATGCAGATTTCTTCAATATAGTCCTGCCTGAAATTGGGGCACTATTGGGATCGGATAGGAAGGGAGCTCTCATCACTCTTGTGCCGGCCCCTAGACCTTACTCCCAATGTTGCTTTGCTGGAGTTGCTGGAGTATGTGGGCGGGCAAAGGATGGAGCAAATCTTTATAGGATTTGCTTTGCTGGTTGCCGAGCGGGATATCGCCTGCAAATGGAAGTCTCCAAGCCCCCCATCTGTGGTGGAATAGCAAAGTGGGGTGGACTAATGTGCTCAACGAGAATGGCCCATCTATGAAGCCCGGGGCTGTCCCCAGAAATATGAGAAGATATGGGGCAAAAGGTGGGACTATCAAGGACTGGATGCCGGGAATGACTATGACTCGATTATGCTTTGTAATGTACTGTGTTGTGCATGGGTGGGCTATAGTCTTGGTTGTGTTTGGTTGTCAGTGTATGCACAAATCAATAACAGTTGGTTATCGAAAAATAAATAAAGAGGCTTGGAGGGTATATCCAGGAATGCAAATCTGGAACAGTGGGACTTCTATGACAAACAGAGAGGTGTGTGTAGCTCTGCGGCCAGAGCGGGTGTCTCTGGAACGTAGGGTTCCTGGTACGATCCCCGGCAGCAGCTCAGCTCAGCACCATGTGATTCTGGGCAATAGCTCACTTAATCTCCCTGACGACCAAGCGCCTTGAAACCTTAAGGGGTGATATGTTTGTGCTTTACAAAATATGTATTCTAATACATTACAAATGCCATGATTAAATCCCCAACCTCTCCCCCCACCGAATAAAAACCCATTTGAAGCATGTTCTACTGTTGGATCTATTACTAGATGTCACACATTCTTTAAAAAATTGCATTAATCAGTCTTGGTTTTTGCACACCACTTAACTGACAAGTCAATATCAGGATCACAGATTACATTCTGCAAATCCGGGAACATTCTGCTGCTTGTGCTAAGGGATATTTTCAGAAATACCGTCTATTTAGTTTCGCTTTTTAGCTCCAGGATTAACTTGCACTCGTACTACATAACAGAGTCACCGAAATGTTGACCTTTTACCTTTATGTACAAAATGTGGTCAACTGTGTTCCGCCTGTAAGTTAGTCCTCAATCTCATTTCACAACGCATATACTGAGATGGGTACATTTAAAAAGAAATTCGTTATCTAGCCATTAGTCAAATAATGTTAGAACTCTAAATATAGCAGAAAAACAGCCAAAGCTCTGCAACTGCATAATGAAAAAACATGAAACTAGTAAACAGAAGACATCTGGGTAGAGCCTGCACTCAGGCTTTATTATCACTCTCATTTGCTTGCTTCTTATTCATTAGCTTGTGTGAGCTTTCCTTCCTCTTTTTAGATCTGCACTGTCTGCTGTGCGACATATTGTTAGCTTACAGCTAGCTTTCCATTGGTTGTCTTCATAATCACTCTCATTTTCTTGGGCTTGTCTCCATGTTTAATAATATATACTCTTTTTGTGAGTCTTTAGTGGGGCACAGCAGCAGCACATTATATTGTAATTGCATTTATATAGTGCTTACTACCCCTGACGAGGCGTCAAAGTGCTTTTTTGGCGAATAGCACACTACTCTGGAACCCATAAAGGATTAGTGTTGAATTACTATAGTGAAGTATGAAAATAATTTGAGTGGTGGATATTAGTCAGTTATTTGGATCGAGAAGGATAGTGGAGGGATGGAAGAGGGAAAAAAGTTTGCATTTATATAGCGCTTGTTACCCCTGATGGGGTGTTGAAGCACTTTTTTGGCGAGTAGCCTGCTACTCCGGAACTCATAAGGATTAGTGGTGAATTAGTATAGTGAAATGATCTGGGGCGTGTTATTGGGGACAAGGAATGGCAATACTGCTGCGAAATGACGAAACAGGTATCACTGAATGGCAGGCAACGCCTTACACATTTCAAACACATTAACAGAATGTACTACACCCCAGAGCGCTTGTTTAGATATGGATTGCGAAAAAACTGCTTCATGCTCGGACCCTGTGGCTGGCTTTATGCATGTAGCCTGGAGTTATCCTGGTATACTATAGTATTGGGGGCAAATATTTCATGTGATAAAATTACTGGCCTCACACTTGTTTTAGACCCGTTTCTAGCCCTCTTGGGGTATAATAAGGCGATTGATAAAGACGTTAGATAATTAGTGGCGATGGTGCTATTGTTGGCTAAGAGGCGTATAGCGATGAGGTGGGGCAGGGTCCGATTACTACAATCGAGGAATTGACAGAAGACATGACTTATTGTAACACCCAGTCTGAGGTATACGGCAAACTCATCCCGCTACAGTCCAGGCCAATTGCGTATTGGAGTGTATTTCAACAGTACCTGGTGGGTAAGGAAACTGGTGAACCTGAAGGCACTGGAGACAGCAAAGAATCTATGAATCATAATGGGAGCAGGGATGGGCCGGTAACCCTGGTTTGAATTCGAGAAGTTTGGGGAGTTATCCTACTGTACTAGGTATACCTTTCTGGAGATGCATGCAGTATCATGTATGGATACGTCTGTCTCAATGTGCTCTCATATAAGCCAATAAGATGCTCTTGGTGATAATGCTTGTACTGCATTCTTGTATTGATAATGTATCACTATATTCATGTTGTGTTATTAAAACCAATAAAAAAAATAAAAAAATTGTATAGTTAAATATGAAAGTAATTTGAGTAGTGGTTATTAGTCAGTTATCTGGATTGAGAAGGATAGCAGAGGGCTAGAAGAGGGAAAAAGGTTTGCATTTATATAGCGCTTGTTACTCCCAATGTGATGTTGAAGCGCTTTTTCGGCAAGTAGCACGCTACTTCGGAACCTATTACAGGATTATTGTTGAATTAGTATAGTGAAATATGAAAGTAATTTGAGTGGTGGATATGTTAGTCAGTTCTTTGGATTGAGATGGTTAACAGAGTGATAGAAGAGGGAAAAAAGTTTGCAGGAGGGTTAAGTCAGACACTCAGATTACACCTTGCAGTTTAGCAGGCTGGACAACAATCTCACCTACTTTGGGTGTTGGTAGCCCTGTAGTTGAAAAATTTGCAGCATGCGTGACAATGAGGGCATGTCACCAGTTTGGTCCGTAGTTTGTACTGGTACCAGGAATTTCCCACCAGGGTAACAGTTATGGTGCTGGGCATATTCCCAAGGTAGTATTTTGGACATTCCCCCATGTGCAAATCACATCTTCCATCGTAGGAGCGTTGGAAAGTAACACTCCTATGATATCCCGATCTAGTTCAGTGATCTGGCATACTAGCGAGGTATAGGAAAAACTGGGAAAGGTAAATACTCACCTCAGGTGCAGGAGAAAAGGTACAATGACAGCAAAATAGGGGGAGTCAAGAAAACCTATTAGCTTAGCTAGATAAATAAACCACTGGAAAGTTGGTTCCTAGGTTTTTCATTTTTTCACTAGAATTGTGCAAACAGTATCATTATCTGGACCCCAATTTACTCTTCTATCACACTGATAAAATGTGCCCTCGGTGACTTTGTAAGGAATGTGTGGCTGTTGCCCCATCAAATGAAAACAAACCAGAAATGGCTGTGGTAAGAAAGAAGTATAGTTGTGGTTAGTGAGATGAACATCATGTGTGATGGGGGACAGTAAGCCATTCCTTTCAGAAGAGCATGAACGGAATTGTGAGGAAAGGCCTTGGTTGGCCTACTCCAGGATCAGGATGCAAGAAGACACTCATGCTCAACCTGTGACAAGGCAGGACACTTAGATTGATTTCAGGATGAGATATGATTCCCTCACCCATACTATAGGAGTGTCAATAGATAACCTGGCACCCTTTCTGACTTTTGCTCTGTGTAGCATCAAGGTAGAGCAACTGTGTACAGATCCACATATCACAAACAGTGATTCGCCTTCACGAGTACTCTCATCCCCCTGTCTATTGGAGCCTGTTACTTATAGTGATCAAGTTACCAGTCTGCAAGGGGTCATTCAGTGAAGTTAAAAAACTGTTCAGTGACCGGGAGCGGAGAAAATGGCCTGTCTGCCCTTCTGAAGGTCCCCTACACAACAGGATTCCAAGGGGTAAACTGGGATGGTGGGTACTGTAAACAAGTAACTGCAAGGACACAGAAGCAAAATAATACTTTTGTTGTTGCAGGAGCTATGATTTTGGTCATAGCAAAAGAAGCCTCTCTGCTGCCTAAGTAGGAACTGCAAACTTCCAAGAACTGTTAACACTTGGTAATGTGTGTTTCCATGCTAATCCTGGACCATGATTGGCGTTGACCAGTTGTAAGCAAATATGAATCATTCATCCAAAGGCTTCAGGCCTGGGTGGCTTCAAAAACTTCTGGCACCCTACTGATTCAGAGTCTTCCTTATATTACATAAGTCTAATTCACTTTTATACCATTGATCACCCTTTTAACTGCTCTATTAGCTAGATGTAAATAAATATTCCTTAAAGGTTAATAGCTCTGACTGGACATTGAACATTAATGGTCGTTATACATTATTGCACAGTAATCTGATACAAATCTTCACACCACCTTTTAAGAGTAAGTCTTAAGTGAGCGAAAATTAGGGCAGTTTAGGCTCACAGATGCTGTCAGAATCTAGTGTATTGCATCCAGAATCCAATATCCTTGGCTATTAAGAAGCTCAGGAAGCTTCCCTTCTGTTACTGCCAAATTCTCTTTACAAAGCATAAGATCTGGAAAATAGACATAAAATCATTCTATAGACACAACAATAAAACAAAACTATTACCCACTAGTTCACATCTCATGAAACAGCGATCTGACACAAGACAGAAACCTCTCAGGTACATCGGCACAAGGCAACGAATCCCAATACATAAAACTACTCCATTCTGAGACATGTCAACAAACAGAGCAACCACAATACCAGGTATGTGCAAAGCAACAGGAAACACAGCGCACATACCATAACCAGGTAACCACACCAGCAGCATCAAAGTAATGGTCCTCTATACAAGTGTTCAAGCGAGGCTTAGTTGCATGTTGCACATCAGAAGGTATGTACATGACCACCGGACGCTGGCATCCTCACCCTCAGCTAAACTCTCCAGCTGCCAGCTACAGTGCAGCACATTGAACACTTACTCACACTACGCTCTAGGTCATCAAACCTCGCTCACTCATAATATATATTGGAACCACCATGGTATGTCACTTCCACTCGTGTGCAATTGGCGGTTTGGGCTTTGCCGTTCTTACAGCTAGCTCCTTGCCATGTGGGACACATGACTTTTTAGCAGACAGTTCTTGTCATGCTGGGAGCTTTTAGCTTGCGATTCTAAAAGAAAACGCAAGATTATAAGCACCATAACTGAAATGAATGATGACTGAAGGCATCACACGTGGATAATAAATATGGAACTAGGCATGCCCCGGTAAAGGCATCATTACAAATTGCAGTTGGCAATTTGCTACATAAATGTCTTCAGCAAAAAGTTAGAAAGGTCCCTAGAAAGATTTTCAAGTCATGGGAGGCAAAATAACCTACACTACAATAAGTAAAAACTCCCTAATGTAAACAAGTGACGAACAAAGCTTTCCTTTATAGAGACAAACTGTTCTGATGAGTTGTAAATGGTATTCAACACTGTCACTGTCAATATCTGCAACCAAGTGCCCAACAGAGGACAACTCTTTGCTAGTGTTCAGAGACCCTACATGCCGAAGTGCTGGTTAGTAAAAGGTTCTTGGCAGGGCCATCAAACCTGGGGGTGACAATTCAACAATAAGAAGGTAGTACATACTGCAAACTGGGACTTCTCTAGCCCAAGGGTTCACGTGATACCATTGCACTAGAGGCACTGTGTTCCAGAGCTGAGCTTTAATATAAGGACCTATTGAACTTTGGGGGTTGCAGTCCCAGTTCGCCTCAATAGAACTGTTTGAGTTCTAGATTGCAGATGATTATAGAAGGAAGAATGCATTGGAATATCGTCCCCCCAACGACAAACGATGACCTGACATAGCACAAAATCATCAGGGTTTGCCCAAATACCCCTTCACCTTCTGGGAAAACAAATATGACATCATACAAGAAGTGATGTGGAGGGATGAATACATTCAAAGTAGACATAGGGTACGACAAATTACTCCTATTTCTTGGTGCATAATCCCATCTTATTTATCTGCGTCTCAAAAAGCTACATACCGTCATGTTGACGTTATCTGTTCTTAGCTAAAAACCCATTGGTCCAAAATGCCAAAACCATCATAAAGGGTTAAGAAATGGAACAGCAGGAAATGCAGGACCAGCGTTGAGGCTGGCGAGGATCTCTCGTTGCCTTTCAACCTTTCCGTCACAAACTACCAAAATGTATTGTTCACATTAAACATGTAGTGTCTGATAGATTGGCTGAGACTCGGGCACGTGTATGACAATGAACGGGCCGCATGCTACCACCAGAAGGCAGTAATCTTTAGAATAAACCTTTATAGGAGGCCAGAGAGCTAAATGCGTGTTTGTGGGCATTCAAGTCCGCAAAGACTAGCCAGCTCACTTCTAATCTTCAGCTGACTTGTGATAGCGCCATGTTGGTGTGGTGTGGACAAATGCAGTCATTATTTGCGTTTAAATTTATCTGAGTTCACTTTTCTGGTTGTAAACACAAATAGAGGAGGCCTCTAAAGCAATCTTAACTATCCACTGACTGTTCAATTTTTATCCAGATTTTTTAACTGAACAAAACTTTTGTATATTGAAAAACTTTGGTGGACAACAGCTCAGGCAGCAGCCTCCAGTGATGCTAAGTCTGCTAAACCGAGTTTATCTTTATTCCTGGTGCCAGGGTGTGGTCAGGGTATCTGTGTTTGAATCTGGTGGCTGCTAGAAGTACACAATTTCCTCCCCAACTTGTCTCTCTGCTGACAGCTACATTTTCTAAGGAAGGGAAATTGTATATTACATGCTTGTCTCATTTATGTATACGTCTGTTGAATGATAGGCCTATATTCTTACAAGATTGTAGCAGATGGCAACATGCACGTGTCTAGCCGTCTACATGCAACCTTGCACCCTGTCCAACACTTGCCTATCTTAGGTGGTGGAATGTCCTAGTCATCTGCATCGGGGTACCGTCAAGAGGCTTCCTCACAGATTCGGCTGAAAAGGTAGACAGTGCAGCTTTTGTTCCAGGCCCTGCACTGAAAACACAATGGCAACTAGACCATAATTTTATACTTTGAGAATTACAACTCCTGCAGCGCTAAGGATTCCTTGGTATGAAATTGGAGCACAGTCGGCTACATTTGGTGCTGGGTGAGCTTAGAAACGAATAGGCTCCAATTTGTAATGGACCCTGGACTAGGTTGGCTCAAAAATAATTGAGAGGACAATATCATAGAATGTGCACTGGACACTAATTATTCAGTTGTTAAAGTTGACAGGTGATCTCTTGTATCACCCTGATGTCAATGTAGTAGGGAGGGTACTCCCTGAGGAGAGCACAACAATTAATGGTTAGGGATAATTTTGCCCCTCGTGGGTTAGCTGGCCACCTTCGACCTCAAAGGAGTTCAGTCATTCCAAGGTAGACTGTTAGAGAGGGAGGGTGGGTGTTGCCAGGTTTCCATGCTTGGCCTCATACTTTGCCTTGTGGTGCTACTATGCTACTGGAGGTGACAAGAGAACCAGACCTAAAGTGTGGACTCCAGGTAGGAGTATCAGAGACATCCTCTTTAACCAAGTCAAGAGGTACCAGCGGTTTAGGAAGCATAACACCTGTCTATATAGGCAGGAAGAAACATCATCTATCAGGTGTTTCGACAGTTAGTATAATCATACCCTTGCCAGGAGGAAGTATGAGGGAACCACGCATGCCATTACCATGCAGGCCTTTATCACACATCCATTACCATGCAATGCCTCTACCATAAATTGCCTTTATCGCGCAAGTCATTACCGCATATATGCCTTCACCACACATTCCTATCCAACGAAAATGTAAGCATATCGCAGGTAAGTGAAAACTCTTTGTGTGAATACATCCCTGTTTATGAATGACACCCCTGGGTAAAGGACCACTGCTAGCCTGCTAGACATATGTTTTGCTCCCAGTGCCTGGATGAATGTGCACAGCATTGTGGCTCTTTATATGGTCGAGGTTGAGGGATGTTTTCCACCTCACTCCCGTTCATTGCCCGTCATTGCATTAAAATCGCCTCTGCTCCATTTCTACATTCACCATTTGTGACAAATTACTGGCTACAATATACTATACTATAGTCTAAAAGCACTGTGTTTCCCTCCGAAAAAGTCATAAACCTGAGCTTCCTGGGCATAAGCAATCAAAAGGCATACCATTTGGTAATAATAGAATGTATTAATACTTAGAAGACCTCAACCAAATTTAAGCAAATATACAACTCAACGAATGTACAATGGGTGCTCCAGTTGAAGGCAGAGGTGAAAGTGACATATATGAATAATTGTGCGAAAATAAGCAGATTAGAAACTCTGTAGACATATTTAGAATACTACTATACATCTTGACTCAGATATAGAGAACAACTGGGCGAATGGCAATAAATGACAGTCTACATGTCATAGTGTCAATGTTTCGACTGCTATGTGTTTTCATAGAGTAATCTTCATCAGGACGACTTTGCAACTAATGGGCATGGTAACTGTTTATACCAAGGAAGCTCAGGCTTATGCCTTACTCCGAGGAAACCACTGTCCTTTTAGAATATTGATTACCCATGTTCCCAGGAATACTGGGTTGCCCCATATTTGGTACTAGATTTACAATATACTATAAATACAGATTATGGGCTCAATTTCACAAATGCCTTTTGGTTGATTAAAAGAGACATATGCAAGCAACATGGCTGAGGAGTTAAGTTTTCATTTCTTACATCCTAATTCATTATATAATATTTTCAACAGTATTCCATAGGAACTAGTAGAAGCAAAGTGTCTTTGCACAGAGCTTTGTGAAGCCAGCATTTTAAAAATACATGCTGCAAATGAATGCATAACTAGCCTACTGATTAATTGGGTGTTAGCAACAGTCATCAAGAAAAATAATCAGAAGCAGATAAAACAAAACGGTGAAAACATTTTAAAAAACTTGTAGAGGTTACTGTTGTACTTGCTGTCAGAACGCCCCCCCCCCCCACCCATTCAGGAGGGCCGTGGGGCTACAAAGTCTAATCATGGGGGTTGAATTGAATAATTTTACCCCTGATGCCCCGGGCCCAATCTACTATGGGTCCAGAGCAATTGAGTCAAGTACTGCCCCGTCCTGAGTTGACTCCCAATAGTAGCTCAGGACAAGCAGTCTAAGGCAGCTCAGGGAGAGGTAGATGCCAGAGCTGCCAACTTTGGAACTGGGGAACCAGGTTCGAATTTCGGTGTCGGGTCAACATCCTGTGATTATGGGCAAATCGCTTAATCTCCCCATGCTTACAAAAATGAAAGTGTCCTTGTGTAATGTAACTGGTGCTTGTGTAAAGCTATCCAATACCTTAGGGTCGTGTTTGTTTATATCAAACTGCAACAAAATTCTAAAAGCTCTAAATTAAAATGGGAGAAACAGAAAGACAAAAATTGGAATGTTAGAGCAGAAGATTTATACCAGCTTTTATAAGCCCCGAAACACTTCATTGTCTTCAATGGAGCGTCCAACAGTCCAGTGTTCTAATCTGATTTCTAATCCCTTTTGTTTATTTTGCTAGCCATGTGAATGTAGCAGAATGAGCAATCAGAAACTTCAGTGAATATGGATGGGCTCAAGGGACTCTCGAACTGATGCATTCAATGCTTGATCTCTGAAGGCTATATCATTACTAAACCATTGTGAAGGTCTTGCTAGGGTAGCAGTATTGTAACAGGGGCCTTATCTGATAATGTGCAGCTACTGTCTGTGGTGGAGAGAATCAAAGACAACAACTGTGCACAGGCCAGGGGATAGTTTATAATTCTATGTTAGGTGCACACTTGAAAGGTATGTATTAATGCTTTTCAGAAGAGTCTCTGTGGGGAAGGGGGGGGGGCTTTGTTGTTTCTGTCACCTCTGGCACAGTGCTGCTCTCACTTCTTTTTAGGACTCGCCTACGCAGCATGCATGTGCTGCAGAGAAGGAGACCTCTTGGAATCGATTTTCTTTTTCGCCCAAAAACGTGCACGCTTTGCATTGCTTTCAATGGCAACGCGTGCACATTTGGCGATTCCATTGCGGGAGCGAGATTTGGCGACATCTGTTTGTAATTAACTTGCAAACTGTTGGTGCCCCTGCTCGCTACCGCAAGGGAAACACTTTGTGGGCCTGTTTTTTGGGGGGTTTTTTGCCTGTCAAGTTCTGCAGACACACTTCCCCCACTCTGTGGCTTTACTGTCAGCCTTTCACCTGTGAACATGTTTGCAAAAGGCTCAGACAAAATCATTTAGCGGACCTCTTTGAGGCTCGTTCCAGGTTCACGGTCCCCAAATCTGCCAAAGCCTGCGTAAACAAAGTGTTAGGAAATGTGTCTGTGCTCCCATTCACGTCAGCATTAATTCTCCAATCAGCGATACCTTGCGTGAAGGCATTGAAAGCAAATGAGAGACAGTGAGGGCCACAAGCTCTGTGCACAGCCGCGTTGTAAAAATAAAAAATAAGAAAAGTAACAATTCAGCGCCTCGGTGGAGTTCTCAAAAACAACTTGTCTGCTCCGGCGGGGCTTTATTCAGGGCTTTGGGAATAAAAGCAAACGCCAACAACGTTATCTCATGCACCGCTGATCCGAACTCGTGGTTTAGTAAACCCAGATTACGTCTTGACCTCCGGCTGTTGCTTTTGGGGCTCGCATCTCTCCCGGAGCAGTTTCCGCTTGCAACGCATCATTTTGGGAGCCTCGCACGAACCGTCGCTGTCTAACAAGTACTTTCAAAGTGTTGCGATGGAGATGTAGCAGTGATATCTATTAATAGCCCTTGCCGTTATTGTGTTGCTGTTTTTTGATACAAGCAAGGCCCTCGGCTTTGGCTTGATTACTTACAGGCAGGGCCAGGGTAATTATGCGATTGTGCCTCCACTGCGTTTTTTCGCACAATTATGGATATGCTGTGTTTGCCACATAATCCATCGTCTGCTTCATAATCTGCAGGTTTTAACAAAAAAACATGTTTCTAGCTCAAACGGTTCGAAAGTTGCTAAAAATGCTGCGACACGTATTGCTGCGCAGTGGGAGGCAAATGTTTACTGCTCACCTTGGGTAGCTGATTGCTATGTTTGGTATGTTAAACTGGTGGTAATTGGGGCCAACCTTCCCCAAACAGTAACAAGCATTGGCATAGCCAATAGGTCTCGCCTTTGGGACCTTATAAGTGTTTAGCCATGCAACAGTTGATGTTGTTGCACCAAGGAAATTGTGCTGCATAACTAAATACTTATAAGGTCCCAAAAGTGAGACCAATTGGTTATGCCAATGCTTGTTTTAATGGTTACTTCCTTCATTTTCTTTTTTTAGTCAAATTGATCAAGAAACAATGAAAAAGGAATTTCCAAAATACAAAATATAAAAAAGTATAGAAAATAATTAAGTCAAAAGACTATCCAATCGTACAAGCGCTTATATATCATAAATAATCAACATTATAAACTGTAAACAAAACCATTAGATAAATGATGGAGACAAATTATAGTTCAAGCTACATTATTATTATTACTGCTTTAGGCAAAATAGATCAAGTTACTTCAGAAAAAACCCCAATTAAATCCCAATTAAACCTACTCCATGATCGGTCGAATTTTTTTAATAGAGCCTAATCCCCTAGTTCTAGCTAAAGCAAATTCCCTCTCATATACTCCCCTAAGGATTGCCCACCACTCTGCTGCTCTTGGGGGTGTTGTTGAGACCCATGCCCTGGCTATGCACAGCCTGGCGGAAACAATTATAACAGTGAAAAGAATGTTAGGCCTACGTCCTCCACAACCCTATACCCCGGCATGATCACCTTATTTGTTAATTACAGCTCTAATCTGAGGCAAATCCTAATATGATTACTCACAGCATCCCAGGATTTCCCCAGTTCTGGGCAAGTAACAAACATATGTAACAAATTTGCAGCCTTCAATCCGTATTTAGGGCATTTATTTTTCTCCCCTCTATCCCTCTCCTCATCACTTAGCCACGTAACTATTCTATCAGGCGTGTAGTATACCATACTGTTCTGAATTGCTGTAGTTTTAAGTGTACGGAGTGAACTGACCTGTCCATGGTATCTAATGCTGCACTTATTTCCAAAGAAGTGATATTTTCTGAGAGGAGGTTACTCCATTTCAGCACAAGCTTCGAACTATCGTTAACTCTTTGCTGACAAAAATTATGGTAAATTGTTTGTAATAGCCACTTTCTGGGTGCCTGATAAAAATCTCTCAGCAGATCCGAGCGCTCCAACATTTTTATCCCCCGGCGTACCAGAAGAAAATCCCTGATTTGCAGGTATTTATAGAAGAGCCAATGAGGAAGAGCATAGGAGCTTTGCAAACTTTCAAATGTGCAAAACCCATTTATGTTATACAGCTGTCCCAAGCACTCAACACCATAATTTGACCAGATCTTACAAGTTGAGTCATGAAACACTTCAGGAAGCATTGGGTTTTCCCACAAGGTGAGATACTCGCGGAAAAGAGGGAAGGAGTATTCAGCAGAGATTTCATGCCAAGTATGAACGATATCCCTTATAGCCTTAAATCTTACTCTTTTGAAGTAACTGGGATCATTAATTCGATGTAAGAATAATCTGCTGTCTGAGCCTAGCGCAAACCTATAGCAAAAGTTATAGTTGTCTCCGGCCAACAATTTACAAAGGCGCCGGCAAATGCCACCCAATAATATAACTTAAAGTCCAGAAGCTGTAACCCACCCTGATTATAGGGAAACTTAATATGCTGTATTGCGGGCTGTGCTGTCTTATACCCCCAAATGAAACTCCTGAAAGCCCCTTCAAGTTTCTTTAAAAAATAATTTGGAACCCATAATGGTATAGTACGAAACAAATATAAAATGTTGGATAATATATTAATTTTAATGAGGTTGCACCTACCATTGATACTGATGGGGAACTTATGCCAACTTTTAAAGCTTTGGACCACGCGCTGTAGAAGAATCACATAGTTTAAAGCAACAATCTGTTTGACCTGGAAAGATATCTGCACCCCCAAGTATAAGGCTGATGAACAGTTCATTTTCTCCATACATCTTGCACCAGAGGTTCCTAACTTTTTCAGTGGTCTCAGTTTACGGTACTTTCAGTACTTCTTTTGCCTCCTCCAACACCTTGACCACAAAATGTTTGTTAGTAAGGGACAAAGACAAGCGGAAAGGGAAGTCTCACCAATTTTGAATCTTTTCACATTGTCGATGGGTTGGGAAGTCCTTGAAGGCTAAAGTCAGGGACACAAATTCTTGGAAGAGGGTTATGTTGTCTCCTTCGAACTGCGTTGCAGTCAGGTTTTCTTATTTAACACTGAAGAAGTTATCGCTTGTCATGACATCGACTACAAGGTTTTCACAAGCCTGGAATGCAGAGAAAACCCCGTACATGTGGTCATTGCACGTTCTGGTTATATGGGGACTGCAGTATGTGGTGCATGAAAGCCTGTAAACAACATTTAAGTGCTGTGTTGCTGACCACCTGGTTTATTCCCCTGATTCTTAAGTTGCTCCATTGGGAAACTTTATTTCTGTCTTCGATATTGCCTGCTAGATCTTTATAGAGCCGTTCAAGAGTGTCAATTCTGGCCAATGGTTTATCCTGCTTGTGTGCTCTAGCCATTAGGCTGTTCTTCACCCACAGTCTGTTCCTGCTTTGGCCTTTTGTAGGGAGGGGTCAAAATCAATGAGAACCTTGGTGAAATCATGTCTTAGGGCTTTCATGTCCTTTTTAGGTCTCGCGCCTAGCGTTGTAGTGCGCTGTAGTGCTCGCGCAGCGCGAGACCTCTTGTAAGGGGGTTTGAAAGCTAACCACACGCTCGTGCGTGCGGTTTTGCTCACGCTGGCTGCCATTGGGCTTTGCTTGTTTTTTTAAATAAAAAACGGCACGCGATTGGGCAAAGGCGGCGCATGTCCTGCCTTTGCTCTGCCCATTCCCACCGGTGGCCAGCACGCCCAGCAGTGTGTGTTCGCCTTGCTGCTGCACTCCCTCCCCCCGCTCTTCTGTGGTGCGCGCGCACCACCACTAGTCTTATTCAGTTTCAGAAGCGGAGACCTCTCTGCACTCAAGATGGCGAAAGGCTGCATGAAAGTGACGAAATACTTCCTCTTCCTGTTCAACCTCCTGTTCTTTGTAAGTACCTGTTTCACTCTTGTGATCTGCGTGTCTTCATAGCTGTATGATCCGTGTAACTGGTCACGGAGGCGGGCAGGGGATTACAGCGGAACTTTCCATGACGTAGAGCATAGAGTGGAGATCTGAGGCTTTTAACTCTAAAATGATAATTTTCACAGAAATGTGATAACTCTGTAAGGTCAGTGGGTCCACTGAGGGTCCCAGGAGTGAGATTGTGTTCCAAGGATGCGTGTGGCCTGGCTTCTGTCTTACAGATATGACGCGACAGGAGGAAACACAGGATCTTAGGGCACTGACTGTCCCTGCACACAGTCAGAGGTGGTATGGCAGTTCAGCCAACTTTTCTAGATTTAAGTTTATAGTGCCCGTGGGTCTTTAGCATGTGACCTTTGCTGGCTGGCCAAGCACAGCACGCCAGTGTCGAGTGTGCTGAGTCATGTGTACGTAATCCTGGTGCTGGAAAATAGTGAAGCAGTGTAGTGTATCTGCACTTTCCTAGCAATATCAGTGTAAAGTATCCTTGTTGCGTTTAGTGTCAGAGTAGCACCAGTGTTAAATCTAAGGTCAAGGGACAATCGATATTTGCCCGGCGGTATCGCCTCTTTAACCCACGAATTATTAATCAATGAAGAGGCAGGCGCTGGAGACGGGAAGGCAGGAAACAAGGTTTATTCTCTCCGGAGGAGAACACATCAGTTCAGACAGCAGGTATCGTCATGAGGTGCTCTACCCGCATCTCTGAGGCCTGGCCTCTTATACACAGGTTTATTGCTTTATTACATACAACACATTCTTGGCAATGCTTTGATGTACGGAGGGATATCCTCCGACTCTCTCCTTCAGGCCCGTTCCCACACATATTTACAGTTGAAGTCCCCACCCCGATCACAACAGGTGATGATTACCGCGCAGCTGGACATTCCGCCGATTCATGGAATGTGGGGATTTTGATCGGATCTCATAGAGTGGGGGCTTTGATCAACTCGGGGGTCCTTTGATGAGGGAAGCTTTCTACTGTACGGGGAGGGGCAATAAACAGTATCGGCAGAGCTAGGTGTCGGCCTGGGAACGAGGAAGACAAACGGGCACACAGGAAAAGGGGATTTGTATCAAAAAGGGCCTGGGACCATGAAAGGAAGGAAGGGAGGTGTCGCGCCGGGGACAGGATGGGGTTCTGAGGCAGAGCTGCGCTGAAGAGGGGTTTATGACCCAAGGCATGTGCGAGCGGGGGTTGTCAGAGTGCGGGCTTTGTGAGGGAGGAGGGCTATGCTGGGGGCCAGTGGCATGCAAAAGGGTTTGTTCTGATCGAGGCACCTAAAATGGCGGGTGCGCACGACAAAAAGTGTGGCATCAGGGGAAAAAGGCAAGATGGCGCAGATAATGTTTACCAGACCGTACTAATTTTCCACAGTCCTCCCTTTAACATATCCAAGACATCTTGCTGGCCTATTTCCAATTCATGTCGACTGTGGTGGTCATAGGAAAAGAAGTAGGTACCCAGGTGAAGGAGTTATAAACATTACATTTTAAAATCTTTCATCTTAGGAGGCGGGTCTATCGATAAAAAAACTCGTTTGCAGGAATGCCATAGTAATGCAATAACAGACAAAGATGATTCTGTAGTGAGAGCATTGGGTACATTTCATAGCTGCTTATAGTCGTTCGGAATGTAAATTGATAGGTCATTACATATGTGAGTTCTGTTCATGTTTGGTTGGAGCATAATTAATACAATGGTGGCTGGGAGAGAAATGAGACGTAGTAGAAACGATAATTGAGGGTGTCAATGTTCGAAGTTAATGAGTTCTCAGCATTCTTTGTCGTCTTTTGTTGGCGCTGTGGAGCACCGGCGGTGGAGCTACGGGTCCAGCTCTATTCTAGGTCCCGCGTTGCAGGGCACGACCTTTTCCTTGCGTTTCTGGTCAAAAAAGTCCTTTTCGCCCTGTGTCCTTTGAGTTGATTGTCAAAAAGGTTCAGATGGAAGAAGAGTGTGTAGTCCATAGGGTAGGTCGGAGAAAAAAGGGGGGATGGAGCTGGGCCAAATCGGGAACAGATCAGGGGGGCGGAAATTTCAGGTAGGCGGGCTCATGACCGAATTCAGAGAGCGGGGACTTTTCGGCACACGTTGAACATTGAGCAGGGGCATCAGGTCGGCCCTTTCCTCTCACTTTGACGGAAACAGTGCCTCGTCCTGCAACTCCTTTCTGTCGCAGTCTCGCCTTGGCCAATGTCGCAGATGTTCCACGATCTGTAGTCAGGCCACGTGCTCCCACATCCGGTCCTTCTTTCCTCCGACAGTCGTACCCTTAAATGAGTTTGAAAAGACAGTCTTTAGAGAATTGGCAGAGGAAGGTAATCACATAAGTCTATTTCTCTCCCAGCTCCAGGCAAAAATGGAAACGTCCGTTATATTAGGGTTCGCAACTAACATATAAATGATTGATGATGGGCCTGCTGGATTTACTATAACTTTCCTTCACAGCTATTTCTTTGGTGTTTGTTGGTCGTGGGACGAGATCTGGCACCTTTTATTGCATTACAGTTACGTCAGTTCTTCTGACGGAGACCCACCTTCCTAATACGAGCCTTACGAAGCTATACCGTTCTCCAGGGCTTTATATTTAAAAAGGGTGCTGTGTGCTATCACCATGGTCTGACAGGTATCTTGCTGAGGGACGAACATAGGCTAAACATTTTTCATTCTATCAATGCATCCTGCCTTTCAACTAAACATTTTCGCTTTCAACAGGGTTCATTGCAATGATTTCTTCGCTTCGGTCTAATCTTTAACTTTGTAAAACATCATTCTGGTTCCTACGTAGCCTCTTACGGCCTGACTACTTAATTAGAAAAGACAGGGGTCTTATGGGAAACAACTAGGGACATAGAAAACTGTGGTAAGGGCGTAAATAGACCCATCTCTTACGACCGGGGGTGAGGGACAGTTTTATAACCCTCGTCTGGGGCAGCTGATACGAAACAGGGGGCGTTCCGGGAACATGAGGAGGTTTCGATCACCTTTACTGTTTGGGTATTGCGACAATTCGGGACGGGGAAGGTCGCGTTATCTGAGGCATCTTTTTATAACACAGGAGCCGCTGACATGTAGTTCCCTTATTTCGGGTCAGATTAGGGAACCTCAGTCGTCTTACCTGTCCTTTCCCTAATGGCCAAATCTCGGTTTCATCAATTTTTAGCAGAAAGGAGAGGTAGTGACACGGCGTCAGGGTGATTTTTATTTAGGATAAATTTTGAGCAAATACTTGTGGTATTTGGAGCCAATTGGGTGGTGCACTAGGGGTGGCGGTTTGCCAATTTAGGTGCTAGTCGTTCGGAAGAGCGAGAGAGAGAGAGAGAGAGAGAGAGAGAGAGAGAGAGAGAGAGAGAGAGAGAGAGGGAGAGAGAGAGAGATGTGCAACCAGGCTAAATAGTACACGTGCGACATGGGGAGTGGCCGTGCATTAAGATAGGCTATTCAGCGCATTATACAACATAAGACATTACGGGTCTGTGTTAGAATGTTGAAAGCATGCAGTTTGGGATGGACGAGCATTAGGCCGGGTACAGGGGACATGCATCGAGTAAAAAGGGCACCATTGTGTCGCATTTCTTGCATTCTCGGTCCTTTAACCAGTTAAGTCAACGCGTCAGTCATACACAAACATCATCTCATAGTTTCAGACATACGTGACAGGTGTCCATTCACGCAACACGGATTAAGGGTGATCGCTTTCATCATGTCATACAATTTATTGGCTCTTTTGGTACAAGAGCAGTTTGTGGGTGTGTTTAGGTGCCACCAGGCAGTGTTAGTCCGCTTCGTGTATCAGACATGGCGAGGCTTCAGATCTTCACCATACCTTGGTCGTGATTCCGATGTGGCCTGCAGGGGGGGGAAAAAGAGGGGAGGGGAGGGGGACAACATTCGAGCATATCAAAAGCACGGGTACGAAGGTCTTTTACTTACCTCATACTCGTCTTATCTCCTCGGGATAGAATCCCTGGGGTTGTGGTTTCTGGAGCCAAGGGGGGGGGGCAGTGTGTGTCCTTATAGGCTGTGAGTAGGAAAACGTTAGAGAATCAGAAGCACTTAGCGCGAGGTTTCTAGTTGGTAGGTGTACTTAGCTATCGGGGTCCTTAAATCTCTTCCAACGCTGTGATGTTCTAAGGTTTATCAGCTCTTCGGTCAACTCTGTTCCCTAGTACCTTTGAGTGTCGTATCTTTATAATATTCTATCATTTACATCGTTTCACTTTACCCATCCTTTATATTCCATCTTTTACACCGTTTCGCTTTACCCAACCCCAGAAATCGAGGTCTTTCTCCATGCGCGAGTCCCTGAGTCAGTCGCATATTTGACGGCAGAGTGTCGTGTCTTAGATTCGATCCTCCATCCGGGGCTGGGCAACCATCTTCTATTAACCTTAAAGAGAGAGCAGAGTAGGGTGCACAGAAAAAAACTCTCCCGCCGATCCCACATTTTAAATAAAGCATGCAATACCCGTTCATAGTTTCGAAAACCTTTATTTGCACAATCGTTCAGCATGTTGATAGGACAATGTGATCGGGGTTGGCCGGATACGGCAATGGCTAAAGTGCGTATAGTAGAGGGGGGGGGGCTATCTTGTAGGATTAAAAACATGTTTAAAAAGGTTCATTCATTCATTTGCAGGGAACTAAAAACGTCTATCGAATAGTTGAGGGACCAAGGGGCATTTCATTTCATAATTGGAAACACAGTTGGACTAGTTGTAATCAAATTCCTATAGGTATACCATGGGTGTGTGTTATAAGCGAGGTTACATGATAATATCATAATGAATCGTACATTGAAAAAAACAGTTTTCACGGGGCCCTTCTACATGTTCATCGAGTGAACCCTCCCTCTTTTTAGTCAAGTGTACAAAGGATCATATATATTTTTCAGAACATCGAGTCTTTTTAGCTAAAAAAACACCACGAGGTGTTCGTGAGTTCCTATTGATACCGGCGCCATTTTGGGCGGGGCCGGGTTAGTCCGGAAGTAGCGTCAGGGAAAAAATGTTTCCTACAACCGGCAGTTGGACCAGAGTCCTTTTCGGCAGTTCGAGAATTCATGCTAACAGAAGGAGTGGCTATGTCATGCTTATTTCGTTAGCGATCAAGGCAGTTGTTCCTCACCGGAAGCCTGCAGGGGCCGAGGGCTCCTGGGACTTTTGTAGAATCTTCAAGGCTGTGGGGGTGCTGTCGGAGGTGGGGGCTCGTGCCCCGGTGGGCAAGCGCCCGAGTTACGTTGCTGTTCAAAGTTACTCTAGCGGCCGAGACCCGCCTTCCAGGGGGCCCAGACGCCATTTTGAGGCCTGCAGCAGCCGCCCTTCGTCGAGTCTGCAAGAGTGGAGGAGACCTTTTGGAGTGAACCCATGTCCAGTGCTGCGGAAGTATGGCCACCTGCGGTGCATGTTCGGTGCTGTGCGGGTATTGGCGCAGCCGTTGCATGTTCGGCGCTGCGCAAGTACTGGGGCGCCACCATGGTATGTTCGGTGCTACGCAGGTATTGGCACCACCGCCTGGCTGGAGGAGTTCGGCGCTGGGCCGGGGGCTGGGAAACCTCCTATCCGTGGAGGTGGGAGAGGCTCGTCCGCGTCGCCTCTCCCTCCCAGCCCGACCTGGACTAATTTTCGCCGAGGTATGTACAAGACATCCCTCCCCCCCAGAGTTGTCGCAGCCTTTATTCAAGTGGCGCCGGGCGTGCTGCTGCGGCCATTACGGAGGGGAAAAGAAAGAAGTGTCCCGTCCTTCTCTGGGCCGGGCTTCCGGTGGATGTCGGCCGGACGCCCCTTGCTCTGGCCCCATGAACGGGTTCCTTGGCTCATCGGCTGCAGCCGGATCCAGTTGGCCCCAGTCCCCGGCCATTGGTGGCCGGACCGGGAAGACATGTGGCGGGACTACCTGAAACTCCCACGCGCCACCGTGGCCGGACTGGGGGAGAGAGAGAGGGGGGTCGATGACATAGACATTCCCCCCCCTACAACTCTCCGGTGTGGTCAAGGTGATCCCCTGGCTGGGTCCCGCTGGCCCTTGTCTCTCCTCCGGCTCCACCCTATGTTACGATTTCCTGGCCGACTGTTGGCAGCAGGACCCGCCTTATATGGGTTGCTGCCGGCTGGGCGTAGCCGTAACCCTGCCCTACTTTGGAAGGTTCCAGAATGGGGGGGGGGCGAATGTTCTGCTGACTTTCATTTTCTAGTTTACCATTCTTGTTTCAAACGTTTTCTGTTGTTAGGGCATTGATAGGTGTTATTATTACGTACTGTTATTTGTTTCTTGTTCGTTATGTTAAATAAAAGTTCAAGTTCATCAGTGGCCTACGGATTTCGTTTTCCCATTCCTTTCTTTCCAGGTTGTTCCATGCTAAAGCTTCTGTTAACAGAAGTTTAAGTAACACGGTAACACAGGCAGAGGGATGACGCAGATTCATGCATCACGTACACACAAACTCAGACGGGGAGACAGTACAAATATTATATAAAAAGACCCAAGACAAACATAAAACAGTTATTGGCCATAATTATCTTATTTCTATATGCTGCGCATACTTTTTGTTAGAGCAATGGGGCAGGCTTTAGTTATATGCCTATAAGGATGCGGAAGAAAGGAGGTAGTAGGTTTTCAGACATTGGCAATATCCCTAGTCCTCTCGGCGAAGGATACTTGTGTAACCCTTACCTCGAAATACCCTAAACTTTTCCCTACTTGGCTAAACGTAAGGATGCTTGATCATGTGTATACATTATTCTTTCTGGTTTCTTTGGGGTTTGTCGTCTGTCAATTTAGAGCTAGACTGGGTTTTCCCGTCTTATCGTTGTTTGATCTATGAGGACTCGAACATGTCGCTGAAATCGGCCTGGCGAAATCTGTGCCATCGGGCATAATCGAACGTGGTGGTTCTATCTGGCCTGTCCATGTCAGTCTGATTCATCTTTGTCTCGCGCCTTTTCCCTTTCTGCCGGCCTGTTATTCCTGTCGGTCCTCTGCTCCTACTCACGTTCAGTAGAGTCGGGCATTGGGCTTTCCAGTGCCCGGCATATCTACAAAAAGCACATTGGTTTTGCCCTAAGTCTGGCCGTCCTGTGCGTAGTGTCGGGGGATTACTTTCGGGACGTTGTGTCCTGGGGTCGTCCTGTCGATATGTTCCTTTACCTGCTCTGTCCTCGTCTCTTTTCTTTCGTTGCATTGCTTCTTTGCGCCACATACCGAGGCAGTCGAGCATAATAGGCGTTGTCTTATTATCACGAAGGGCTATTTCTAACGTTTCTATTTTATCAAGATCGAAGGATCCTATCAGTGGCCACTGTTTCTCTTGACTTTCTTTGGTATACCTGTGCCACAGTTTACTATAGGCTATGGTAACTAATCCATAGTTTAAGAACATGTCTTTATTAGGGGTGCCTTCCAGCGGAGCTAGATGATCCACCTCTAATAAACGGTCCGGGTTGAACCAGCTATCGACCAGTGGGGAGAAGACAGACATGACAGCTCACAACGAGGGACAAAAGTCAGCACTGCCTATCTTATCACTGTGTGCAAAGACTAGACAGAATATTTCTATTCTACGTTGTTTGCAGGCAGTGAATACCTCATGAACCAATATCAAATGAACAAAAAGAGGACCAGTGGGAAGAATAAGTAGATTCGCAAAAGATCTGCGTCCTCTACCCTTTCACTATCTGCAAAGGGGAACCTGTTCTTTCCTGTTTGTAGACAGAGAATCTCCAGAAAACAATCCGCGAACAGTAGCTCGGGGTCAAAAACAGTTAATCAGTGGCCGTTAATAAATAATCGATTCAGTGGGGGAGAAAGATAGGCGCGACGGCTGCGTTACCTATCCTTCACTGTTTGCAAAGAGAAAGAGCCTACTGTTTCTTCGTGTGCAGACAGTGAATCTCCAAATAGGTCAACAAAGAGTAATACTAGTATTTTCTGAACAATTAAACAATTATTTCGTGTTTCGTCGTGTCTACACGACCTTACCCGGACCGTATGGACAGTTTCTTGTCTTCCGAATCCAGCGCCCGATCGTCCTCTTTTCTTTGTATTCCTCGCAGCACTCCTGATGGTTCCCAGTCAGGACCGTAGATCACTCGGGAGAGGTCTGTTCGGAACCAGTGAAGTTCGGATGATCGGCTGCCAGACGAGGGTCTATTGGGCAAGAGCTCTCCCGATCGTTGCAGTCGTTCACTCTGTCGTCAGGACCTCTCCCACTGGATCCACGAGTCGCTGATGGGCCCCACGTTGGGCGCCAATTGTTAAATCTAAGGTCAAGGGACAATCGATATTTGCCCGGCGGTATCGCCTCTCTAACCCACGAATTATTAATCAATGAAGAGGCAGGCGCTGGAGACGGGAAGGCAGGAAACAAGGTTTATTCTCTCCGGAGGAGAACACATCAGTTCAGACAGCAGGTATCGTCATGAGGTGCTCTACCCGCATCTCTGAGGCCTGGCCTCTTATACACAGGTTTATTGCTTTATTACATACAACACATTCTTGGCAATGCTTTGATGTACGGAGGGATATCCTCCGACTCTCCCCTTCAGGCCCGTTCCCACACATATTTACAGTTGAAGTCCCCACCCCGATCACAACAGGTGATGATTACCGCGCAGCTGGACATTCCGCCGATTCATGGAATGTGGGGATTTTGATCGGATCTCATAGGGTGGGGGCTTTGATCAACTCGGGGGTCCTTTGATGAGGGAAGCTTTCTACTGTACGGGGAGGGGCAATAAACAGTATCGGCAGAGCTAGGTGTCGGCCTGGGAAGGAGGAAGACTAACGGGCACACAGGAAAAGGGGATTTGTATCAAAAAGGGCCTGGGACCATGAAAGGAAGGAAGGGAGGTGTCGCGCCGGGGACAGGATGGGGTTCTGAGGCAGAGCTGCGCTGAAGAGGGGTTTATGACCCAAGGCATGTGCGAGCGGGGGTTGTCAGAGTGCGGGCTTTGTGAGGGAGGAGGGCTATGCTGGGGGCCAGTGGCATGCAAAAGGGTTTGTTCTGATCGAGGCACCTAAAATGGCGGGTGCGCACGACAAAAAGTGTGGCATCAGGGGAAAAAGGCAAGATGGCGCAGATAATGTTTACCAGACCGTACTAATTTTCCACACCAGCGCATAGTGTCCAAGCAGCAATCATGTAAGTGTACGGCTGCACACGTGCCTGATGTTCTAGCGGCACCTGTGCATGATGTCCCAGCAGCAGCTGTGTATAGTGTCCTGGCAGCACCTATGTAACGCCGCCCAGCAGCACCCATGCATAATGTCCCAGCAGTACCCATGCATAATGTCCCAGCAGCACCTGTGTATAGCTTCCAGGCAGTACCTATGTAATTCTGACGAGCAGCACCCATGCATAATGTCCCAGCAGCACCTGTGTATAGTGCCCTGGAAGCACCTGTGCGACGCCTTCCAGCAGCAACCGTGTATAGTGTCCCAGCAGCACCTATGCATAATGTCCCAGTAGCACCTATGCATAATGTCCCAGTAGCACCTGTGTATAGTGCCCTGTAAGCACCTAGGCAATGCTTCCCAGCAGCACCCATGCATAATGTCCCAGTAGCACCCATGCATAATGTCCCAGCAGCACCCATGCATAATACCCTGGCAGCAGCACCCATAAGTGTACTGCTACACCCGTGCCTGATGTCCCAGCAGCAGCTGTGTATATTGTCCTGGCAGCACCTATGCAACACTTTCCAGCAGCACCCATGTATAGTGTCCCAGCAGCACCCATGCATAGAGTTCCAGCAGCACCTGTTTATACTGTCCAGGTAGCACCTATGCAACTCCTCCCAGTAGCCTCTATGCATTGTGTACCGGCAGCGCCCGGGTATAACTTCCCAGCAGCTGCCATGTATAACGTGGTGGCAGCAAATGTGTAACACCGCCCAGCAGTGCCCTTGTATAGTGCCCCAGTAGCATTTGTGCTTACTGCCCCTGCAGCACCCGTGTATATTGTCCCAGCATTACCTGTGCATAATGTCCCAGTAGCACTTGTGTATAGTGCCCTGGAAGCAACTGTGTAACGCTTCCCAGTAACCCGTTGTACATGATGTACTGGAAGCACCCATGTGAACCTCTCGGCAGCACCCGTGTATAAAGCCCCAATAGCACCTGTGTATAAAGTCACAGTAGCACCTGCGCATAATGTCTCAGCAGCACCCATTTATAAAATCATAGTAGCACCTTGGTATAGTGTCCCGGAAGCAGCTACGTAATGCTTCCCAGTATCCCCTGTGCTTTGTGTACCGACAGTACAGCATCCCTCCAGCACCCGTGAACACTACCCAGCAGTCCCATGCATAGTGTCCTCAGGGGTGACGCCACGCATTGCTGCAGTCCCAATTTGATCTCTTCAGCCCAGCACATTGCGGATTGCTGGATCTGAGGCGTTGCACTTTGTAAGTGTTGCTGAGATTAGAGGCTGTATCTGTGCCCCTCAAGGCTGCCTGTGAGATTGCTGTGATAAGTCCCCGCCTAGGGAGGGCGGGGTTCACCCAGCAGGTAAATCATTACACCTGGACCCAGATGCAGTGTTGCTAATTTACTCATTAATGCTGTTTAACTCGATTCTGGATCTGGGGATCCAGGTTCGAGACTCGTCGTCGGCGCAACATCCTGTGATTCTGGGCGAACCACTTAATCTCTCCGTGCCCATGGACAGCGTCTAGATGCCCTCATGGGTGATAAGCCGCGCTATATATATTTGCAAATTAACCACCTTTAACAGTTGGCGGTTCACCCTGCATACCATCTTTGCTAGTTGGATATGTGCTTTGGGTTATACATGTTGCTTTCAGTTTCACACATCTTCGAATTTTATTCTTTGATATGTGCCTTCTTCGGTTTTAGTGATTCATAAAGGGGGTGGTGATGGACAGAGTATCTGAATTAAACAGAACACTCCTACCCAGTCAAAAGATCAGGGCTTGATCCATCACCGTTTTTTAGCTCACTGCACCATCCCAGCTCAGAACCTGGCTACATGCAAATTGGTCTGACCCTGGCCCAGTGCATCATGGGAACAGGGCAGACCAAACTACCAAGCCAATTCTTTACTGGAAAGGAAACACGTTTCCGGGAACCGGTTTCTGGCATTACAGCCGTCTTCGGCCCGGCTTGCTTGAATCCTGATGTTGCAGTGAGCAAGGGACTCACATCTGAGCATACCCTTCCACACTTGTGGTGGCCAAAACGATTCATAAAGGGGGTGGTGATGGACAGAGTATCTGAATTAAGCAGAACACTCCTACCCGGAAGCTTGTTTCCTTTCCAGTGAAGAATTGGCTTGGTAGTTTGGTCTGCCCTGTTCCCATGATGCACTGGGCCAGGGACAGACTAATTTGCATATAGCCAGGTTCTGAACTGGGATGGTGCAGTGAGCTAAAAAACGGTGATGGATCAAGCCCTGATCTGTTGACTGGGTAGGAGTGTTCTGATCAACTCAGATACTCTGTCCATCACCACCCCCTTTTTGTAATTATTTTGGCCACCATGAGTGTGGAAGGGTATGCTCAGACATGAGTCCCTTGCTCATTGCACCATCAGGATTCAAGCAAGCCGGGCCGAAGACGGCTGTAATGCCAGAAACCGGTCCCCGGAAGCTTGTTTCCTTTCCAGTGAAGAATTGGCTTGGTAGTTTGGTCGGCCCTGTTCCCATGATTCACTGGGCCAGGGACAGACTAATTTGCATATAGCCAGGTTCTGAACTGGGATGGTGCAGTGAGCTAAAAAACGGTGATGGATCAAGCCCTGATCTGTTGACTGGGTAGGACTGTTCTGATTAACTCAGATACTCTGTCCATCACCACCCCCTTTTTGTAATTATTTTGGCCACCATGAGTGTGGAAGGGTATGCTCAGACATGAGTCCCTTGCTCATTGCACCATCAGGATTCAAGCAAGCCGGGCCGAAGACGGCTGTGATGCCAGAAACCGGTCCCCGGAAGCTTGTTTCCTTTCCAGTGAAGAATTGGCTTGGTAGTTTGGTCTGCCCTGTTCCCATGATGCACTGGGCCAGGGACAGACTAATTTGCATATAGCCAGGTTCTGAACTGGGATGGTGCAGTGAGCTAAAAAACGGTGATGGATAAAGCCCTGATCTGTTGACTGGGTAGGAGTGTTCTGATTAACTCAGATACTTTGTCCATCACCACCCCCTTTTTGTAATTATTTTGGCCACCATGAGTGTGGAAGGGTATG
This sequence comes from Lissotriton helveticus, assembly GCF_964261635.1. NCBI lineage: Eukaryota > Metazoa > Chordata > Amphibia > Caudata > Salamandridae > Lissotriton > Lissotriton helveticus. Next base: position 273,556,691 of record NC_136062.1, read on the forward strand.
CTCAGACATGAGTCCCTTGCTCATTGCACCATCAGGATTCAAGCAAGCCGGGCCGAAGACGGCTGTAATGCCAGAAACCGGTCCCCGGAAGCTTGTTTCCTTTCCAGTGAAGAATTGGCTTGGTAGTTTGGTCTGCCCTGTTCCCATGATGCACTGGGCCAGGGACAGACTAATTTGCATATAGCCAGGTTCAGAACTGGGATGGTGCAGTGAGCTAAAAAACGGTGATGGATCAAGCCCTGATCTGTTGACTGGGTAGCAGTGTTCTAATTAACTCAGATACTCTGTCCATCACCACCCCCTTTTTGTAATTTCTTCGGTTTTAGTGGCATTTGCATTTTTACTGCATCTCGCCCATTAGCTTTTTAGTAGGCAGCTGTTATATTGTATTGCATTGTATTGTAATTGCATTTGTATTGCACTTACTACCCCTGACGAGGTGTCAAAGCTCTTTTTCGGCGAGTAGCACGCTACTCTGGGACCCATAGAGGATTAGTGTTAAATTAGTATACTGTGGTGGATATGTTAGTCAGTTATTTGGATTGGGAATGATAGTAGAAGGATAGAAGAGGAAAGAAGGTTTGTATTTATATAGTGCTTCCAACCCCTGATGGGGTTTTGCAGCGCTTTTTTTTTGGCGAGGAGCACGCTACTCCGGAAACCCATAAAGGATTAGTGGTGAATAAGTATGGTGAAATATGAAAGTAATATGAAAGTAATTTGAGTGGTGGATATTAGTCAGTTATTTGGAGTGAGAAGGATAGCGGAGGGATAGAGGGTAAATAAAGTTTTGCATTCATATAGCGCTTTTCTGGCGAGTAGCAGGCTACTCCGAAAGCCATAAAGGATTAGTGTTGAAAATTAGTGTAGTGAAATATGAAGTAATTTGAGTGGTGGAAATGTTAGTCAATTATTTGGATTGAGAAGGGTTGGGGAGGGGTAAAAGGTTTGCATTTATATAGTGCTTGCAACCCTGATGAGGTGATGAAACGCTTTGTTGGCAAGTAGCACTCTACTCTGGAACCCATAAAGGATTAGTGGTGAATTAGTGTAGTGAAATATGGAATTAGAGAAGTGAACATGCTAGTCTGTTATTTTGATTGAAAAGGATAGTGGAGGGATAGAAGAGTGAAGGATTTCTTTTTTTTAGGTCATAGCAGTAGGAAGAGGCTTTTGGATGAGTAAAAAGGGTTTTTGGGAGGGGAAGAGTCAGAGGGAAGAGTTTAGAAAGGTTTATTTTGGGGGATCGGTATAGTAAAAGAGGTGTCAGATGATGTAAGGAGGGGTAGAGTAGGAGAGAGTCAAGAAAAGGTTATTTTGGGGAACATAGTAGTGGCATGGGGTTTGGGATAAAAGAGAGAGTGGGTGTAGAGGATATAACGATAAATGTATAGGGTGAGAGATAGGGTAGTGAATTGGAAAGAGTAGTAGAAAGAAGTTTGAGATGAGTCAGATAGTTGGGCTAGAAGATATATTGACAGAAGTATAGGCTGAGAAATAGGGTAGTGCATTGGAAATGCCAAATTAGAAGAAAGTGATAAATATATAGATCCATAAGTACATTGAAAGTATATAGATGCATAAAGGAGGTAAGAATATTCAGATTAAAGATATTGATAGAGGTATTGGGTGAGAAATAGGGTAGTGCATTGGATATGCTTTTTCAGGAGAAAAGTAAAAGACACACAGATCCAAGTACACGGAGGTACATAGATGCACAATGGTAGCAAGTACATGTAGACGAAAGATGATTTTTTTCCTTTTGTTTTTATAACATAATTATTGTAAATGTTTATACAAAGCAATACACAAAGATAGGCACATATCTATAGTGAAAATAAATGCTTATATACAGAGGGACAAATAGATAGGGTGGGTATTAATGAATGGGGAAATGGGCAGCATTCCCGGCCCTGGTCCTGACCAGTCTCGAACAGGCTCAAACAGGCACTCACCCTTGTCCTCTCCACCCTTAAACAGGCTCAAACAGGAACTCACCCTTGTCCTCACCACCCTTAGCTTCAACGCCCGGGCTAAGATGCTCTAAGCCTTGGCTGTTTGTAGCTCTAGTAGACCCCCATCAGCCAATGGGAACCCTAGTCCTAACACTATCCAATCACAGCACTAGCCATAAAATGTAGAACCAATAGGAGCGAGGACCTTACAGCGAATCTTGGCCCTAGTCCAAGCACCTAATCAGTTAATAAACCCTGATCTCTACGTCCAATAGAGGCCCTAGCCCTACCAGTAGTCTCAACCCTAGTCCAAACAACCAATGGCAAAGGAAGCCCTAGTTCCTACTTCTAATAGAAAGCCTAACCCTACTCTTAGTCCCACACCTAGTCCCAACAACCAATAACACAGGAAGCCCTTGTCCCTACTTCCAATAGAAATCCTAACCCTAGCCCTAGTCCCAACCCTACATAACATTGATTGAATCACAGACCCAGAAACCAATCGGAACCCTCAAATGACCAACCAATGAGGACACTAACCCTAATGCAATAGAAACATCAGATACAACCACCAATCAGTGTACACATGTACCAAACAATATCAGACTGTATAAGGTCCCAGCTACCTCAGACAAGGTTTGCTGGCCAGGGAGTTGGAAGCTGCTCCTCTATTCAGAAGTCTCCTAGGAGACAGACCGGCTCAATCCACACTTTGAACTTCTGAGGGTAAGGCCCCCAACAAACTTGTCCTCTAACAACACTATTTGTATAACACTTTACTCCCTCTCCTGGCCAAAAAACGAAGTGCACAGTCCCTATTAAACAAAGTTTAAAAAGTTTGCAGCAGATTACTGCTGTCTCAGGGGCGGAAGAGGAGCTGGATTCACTGACTTGTTAACACAAAATGGCCGCTGGGGGTGCACTGCTTAACATAAAGGTCTTAGCACAGAGAAAAAGAGACATTTGGAGTGAAAAACTGCTAGTCACGGGGAATGAGAGGGAAAAACTATAGAGTTTGTCCTGCAAATCCCACAGTTCAACAAGTTAAATAGAAGCAGGAAAAAACACAAGTTTAAACACAAAAACATGGGATAAATTATGTAATCACTGGCAGGTTAAAACTACAATTTTAAACTGTGACAACCACAGGCAAGGACAGTTAAAGACATTTTAAAAGAAAAAAATAAGATGATGCAATCAGAGGTAGGGAAAATCGTTTTTTACCTTTTTTTAGGAAAGAGACAGCACTAGTCTGCCTCCTTGCCACTTCCTGGGCTGTGCTCACTGCAATCTGGGGCATAGGTAGGCTGCAACTCACAAGATAGAGGAGAATGATTTGGGGTGCACCCAGCAAAGCCTTAAGGGGCCAGGGCAGGTGTAAGAGGAGGGCTTGGATTTGCTTGTAGCTGGGGAAAATCCATAGCAGTCCTAGGTCAGCTGGCCTGGGGGTGGGGCTGGGACAGGGGAGCTGCTCTATTCACAGATCTCCTAGGAGACAGATAGGCTCAATCCACACTTTGGTAAGCCCCAACAAACGTGTCCTCTAACAACACTATTTGTATAAAACTTTACTCCCTCTCCTGGCCAAAAAACGAAGTGCACAGTCCCTATTAAACACAGTTTAAACAGTTTACAGCAGATTACTGCTGTCTCAGGGGGGAAAGGGTGGGGGCTGGTTTCACTGACTTGTAAACACAAAATTGTCGCTGGTATTGCACTGCTTAACATACAGGTCTTCGCACAGAGCAAAGGAGACATTTGGAGGGAAAAACTGCTAGTCACGGGGAATGAGAGGGAAAAACTAAAACTAGACATCTTTGTAGTATGTTGGGATTCTGTTCTGTGTTTTTGGAGGTAGGCATGCAAGGGAAAACAGTTGACTGAAAATTATGGAATTTCTTCTTAAATTATTTTTGTTGATTTTGGGTCATCGGGACGAATCTTCGTCAGAATATTTGTTCATATAGTCATAAAGTAACACTGCCCTGTGAAGGCAGTGTTAAATGGGCACATGTTGGCATTTAACTGTCCTATAGGAGCACTATAACTTATCCCGCTTTCACTTACCGGGCATTGGCGCTTCGGTTTGGGTTTTGAGGTTCTAAATCTTTACAGCGCTTTCGTTTGAGCAACACCAGGCATTGTAGCAAGTCGACTCATGTTATGGGCCTGGTTGGGGTTCTCCTGTGTGTGGCTTCATCTATTTTAACGGCGCTTCCATGTTAACACAGCACTACCTATTAATGTGCTAATGCCGCGCACACCTATTCCTTGGGTTGCCATGGCAATTTCCACACACTTGGCGTCTAGGTGCAGCCCGGAAATAAAGTAAAGAGGTGGATGAAAAACAGCGCGGACAGTCCGTATATACCAAGCACACCAATGCCAATACTACCACAGCGAAGGTCACCCAGGAGGCGCTATGGGAAATATTCTCATACTTGGCATTTTGCCAAAGCCTGGTAATAAAGTACAAGTGAGACAAAGAACAGCGCGCACAGTCATGAAATACTGAGCATGCAGTGCCTACTATGAACAGAGCGAGGGTCCCCCACATGGCTTTTACGGAAACATTGGAATGAATTCAAAGGTTGTAATAGTGCACAACGCGTGCAGTGATATGTGGTCCACCTAATAGTGACAAGCTAAAATCTGTGCATGTCCGCTCTGTTTATTAGCTTCCCTATTAAATACAATTTTAAAATTACTCTCACGACACGTAATCACCAACTGGTTAAACACATACCAAGCTATTTTAAACCGGTTTTACATATACAACTATGTATACGTGGTTACATTTGTATGCCCCCAACGCAACTTTAGCTACAGGTCTGCCTGTTGTTTGTGAAACACCTTGCGATGTCCTACAAGCAGGGGTTTGTTTGTTTATCAGCCTATGGACGCAGGGAATAGTTCATAATTACAATAAAGTACGGCATGCAGCTTATACATTAATTGATGAAATATAGGGAAGTGTGTGTGTTTTTTGGTGTTTCATATCTAGACTGCAAGTATGTGTCCATCCCGGTAGAGCCGCTAAATAAAGTGCCGGTCGCACGTTGCTAAATGCTGGAAATACATTTGGGGGGGGGGGGGGGGGGAGAGCAGCGCGCGTACATGGTGGATTTTAACACGGTAGCGCTTACAAAGAAGAAAGCTACGGCCACATAGGGTGTGTTTATGAAGCAGTACGCAATTTATAATGTGTACAATAGTTGTAATCCACCTTTAAGGCATCCTCAGGACGTTTGTAATATTTAAAAATCACCATCTGTTAAACGTTTGCCTAACAAGATACTTCCCAGGGGGCAGACACATGCCCTCCAGCACTTTGTTTACTGTCTGACCAGCAAGTCTTTGAATCTTATCTATATCACCATCTATTGTTCCTTGTAAATTAACCGCTAAAAGCAAAGTGGTCTGGTTTGTAGACCACAAGTTGCGACTTTTTTCATGTCTGTGTTTTTCTATTTATTGACTTTTGTAGAAATGGCGGCATGCTGCGCTTAGCTTTAAACATCTACTGCTAAAGTGCGGCACACCACCATTTCTACAAAAGTCAATGAATACAAAAAACAAAGGCAGGCGGAAGCCACATTTCTTTTCCATTTGCAAAACCAATAGCTTTACATTTATCTAATGCGAGACCTATTACATTGCAAATGCTTGTTTTAATTCTGGTAACAAGAGCAGGAGGCCCCCTTTTGGGGAAACCATCGGAACACTGTGGTCTTAACCACACGTGTTCCGACTACGCTAGCACAACCATGCTTGCAGTAACCACACATATGCCTTAATCACGCATATGCATGGTTAAGGCAGTGCGCAGTCTAGGTGCTGGCTAGATTGAAGACAGTGAAGACAGAAGCAGGAAGACGCCCAGAAGAGATGTGATGAGGTAAGTGGGGCTGGGGTAGTTTTCAGGGCTCGGTGGGGTGGTTGGGGCAGTTTTAGTGACAATGCAGGGGGGTCGGGTAGTCTATGTAAAGCGGCAGGGTTTTAGGCCCGGCAATGGGAGGAGAATGGGTAGTCGGGGTAGTTTTTAGGGCAGAGGGTCAAGGTAGGTCTCACGGAAGTGGGAGGGGAATGGGTAGTTGGGGTAGATTTTAGTGCTGGGGGGTTGGGTAGGTTTCAGGGCAGTGGAAGGGATTGGATAGATTTAGGGACAGTGCGGGGTGTGGGAGGGTAGAGTAGTGTATGTAAAGGGGCAGGGTTTTAGGCCTTAGGTCAGGGGGAGGGAAATGGGTAGTGTGGGTAGTTTTTAGGGCTGGGGGATCGAAGTAGGTCTCAGGGCAGTGGAAGGGGTTGGTGTAGTTTAAGGGACAGCGCGGGGTGGGAGGGGTCGGGGTAGTGTAAGTAAAGGGGCAGGGTTTAAGGTCTTATGGCAGGGGGAGGGGAATGGGTAGTCAGTGTGGGAGTGTGGGGGTTGGGGTAGTGTTTGTAAAGGAGCAGGGTTTTAGGTATAGCGGGGGTTTCGGGGTGTGGAGCGGGTTGGGGTAGTGGAGAACTTAGCCACACATACCCCTTTACCATTCATGCCTATACCACGAAATTGCATGGCAAAGGCATGCGTGGTAAAGAAATGCATGGTTACGACACATTTGTGGTTCAGGCTGCGTGGCAGAGGCATGAGTGGTTTAGCCATGCGTGCCTCTATTATACAACCCCCCTGTTGTGAAGGACTCCATTGAAGTTTCAAGGTGAGTTGATTTGTCCGTGGCTGACTGCCCTGTATATTGCACATCAGTATTGTCTTATTTTGAATTCTTTTGTGTCAAAAAGCATATCTTCTATTTGAGGGAGTTTTAGGAGGCTACCGCTTCATCACCCACAATGGATGGCATGCTATTAATTGTGAAGCTGAGTTAACTGACTTGCTTTATTGGGGCCTACAAGTGGCACTTTTTTTTACTGCTAGTAGTATGGTGAACAGGGATTCAATAAATTAAAATTTTCTCCTTGCTGTTCTCCAACAAGGCGTGCATCCATTTGGAGCCAGAAAGGTAACCATTCTATCCATTTACATTATAAGTGTAGATTATTTGGTACGATGGGAGACCCATGGGTTATTTTAATGTCTGCTTTTCTTGGCCAGGTCTTCTCACCTCCCTAGTGCTGATGGCTCCAGTACCTGCACTCTCTGGGGCCCATGTGGTCTATGTTATCGGAATTTACCTTTTGGTGTCCCACTATTACTAGACAGCAGATTGTGTTGGGCCTCAGAGAGTCTCTCCACCCCAGATGTTGGGCCTCAGAGAGTCTCTCCACCCCAGATGTTGGGCCTCAGAGAGTCCCTCCACCCCAGATGGTGGGCCTCATTGAGCTCACAAGCTGTCCAATTTGATCGGTGTCAATGCTGAATTAGGGGTTCTTCTCCACCCCCGTCCGTTGCATTTTCTTTCAAGCACTGTTCAGCGCATGTATCGGGCCCACAATGTTTTTCATGTCCTGAGGCCATGGTTGCGCTGAGCTTGACTCCAACATGCTGGATCTTTAGTAGAGTGTCAAGAAGGTCAGAGAAGGGGTTATCCTTCCCTATGCCCTTCTACTTCCCCAGCAGATGCTTAAAGGAAACCTCCCCACCCAAAGTCTCTCCAGTCTTCAGAACTATGAGTCTCTTCTCAGTGCGGGAAGTTCAGAAATATCTTTCACATTCTGAATAGTTAAAGTGAGTTTCAGAAAATCCATAACCAGAGACTGACTAAGTTGTGTAGGTGGCTGTCTTCAGTGTGAGGCTGATACCTGTATGGTCCCTTTTTAGAAATCCATCCACTTCAGTCTGCTGCTTCAGATGGCACTGCATCCCAGGCGTGAAGCTTTGCTAAAGAGTCAATGTTCACCATCGTGGAAAATGAATTATCTGCATCTTCTAAGTTGTCAACCCAAGCCAAATACCTGGGAACAGTAACCTTGTCAATCGCTTTCCATTCTTTTTTAAATGAAATCCTTAATCAGCTGATGGATTGGTAAACGAGGGCTTTGATCTTGTTGAAAATTATAAAAAACATCACCGCTGGGATTGGCTTTCACCTCAGGTAAACACTGATTACCTCTTAAATAACCAGAAATCACTCAAAAGTTCTCTTTTCTGTGGAATTTACCCATGGCATCATCCAAACCAAAGCCGACTCCTCCATATCTGAAGCGTAAGATCATGAAGTAGAAGACGAAACTCCTGTATGCTTTTACGGCTTCTGCACTTTAACTCCGAGGAGGAAAGACGCTATTTCAAAGTGGATTTCATAAGTGTCTTCAAATATAACTCACACAACCCTTTCACCAGAATATCCATCTATTTCCTTAGATGATTCCCCAATGGGCTGGGAACCAGAAGCCTTGGGGCCCATTGCTTCCTTTTCTGTGCGTGTTTGTCTATGGTTCTCGCTCAGAGCCCTCTGAAGCACAAGCAGGGCCTTGCATGTCTGCCTGATAAAAGCCCTGGGGCACTGACAAAACAACCCTGTATTGCACCAAGAATGTACCCCACAAGGCGAGTGGGAGATGGAAGGGCTTCCTGTACACCTGTGTCGACAGAGTTCCCTGCCTTTCACAGTGAGATCTGCAGCTCTGAGTAGAGAGGTAATGTAGACTACAACAGACTACCTGTCTCCAATGAGAAAGACATAAAACAAGCTTTGGCAAAGCCAATAGGTCCCGCCTATGCAAGAGCTATTGGTTTTGCCAATGTGTTTTAGCCATGTTGTACACGAGTATGGCTGCTGTTCAGCATGGATAAAAGCTAGTGGCATAGAGGAGAGTGGCATGGAGTGGACTGGACTGGAGAATTGTAGAGTGGAGTGTCGTGGAGTAGAGAGGAGTGGCGTGGAGTGTTGTGAAAGGGAGTAAAATAGAGTAGAGTGGAATTCCGTAGAGTAGTGTAGAGTGTTGTGGAGTGGAGTAAAGTAGAGTGGAGTAAAGTAGAGTGTTGTGGAGGGTGTAGAGTGGAAGAGCATAGAGTAAAAGGGTGTAGAGTGGAGTAGAGTTTTGTAGAGGTGAGTGGCACAGAGTGGAGTGCATTAAATGGAGTGTAGTGGCATAGAGCGGCCTAGAGTGAAGGGGCATAGAGTGGAGTAGAGTGTTGTAGAATAGAGTGGAGTAGAGCACAGTAGTGTGTTGTAGGCTGGAGTAAAGTGGTATGGAGTAGGATAGAGGGAATTGTGTAGAGTGTTGTAGAGCGCCATAGAGTGTCATAGAGTTGAGGGGTATATAGTGGACCAGAGTCGAGTGGCGTGAAGGGGCATAGAGTGGAGTAGTGTAGACTGGAGTAAAATGTCATAGAATTGGAGTGCTATAGAGTGCAGTGCCGTACAGTGGAGTGGAATGGAGTGGAGTGGAGTGGAGTGGTGTAGTGTAGAGTGAGGTAAAGTGTCAGAGTGGAGTGGCATAGGGCGGAGTAGAGTGACCAAGAGCGGGGTAGAGAAGACTGGCGTAGAGTGAAGTGGCCCTGTTAGAAATTGGGTTTCTGGTTGGCAGAGGTATGCACCCTGTCCAAGCTGGAACCACAATCCTAGTCCGGGTAAGTCAGTCACACACCATAAATTATCCTGTGCTCACCCTCTGGTAGCTTGGTACTGAGCAGGCAGGCCTTACTAAGGAGGCAATGTGTAAAGTATTTGTGCAATACTACACCACAAAAAGACTCCACACCAGGTTAGTAAAATAGATATGAATTCTATAAATAAAACAAAACAAAACAACAAAGATCCAATGAGTAGACGTCGAGATATGAATTTTAAAGCATAAAGTAACAATTGCGCTTAGAAGCAATAAGCGCCGCACTGGTCCAGGGCAAAGTCAAGAGTACAGGATGGAGAGCGGATTGGATACAGGAGCCACGTAGGCCCACTGAACAAAGTACCTTGATCCTGTTTGCAACAGTGAGATGCGACGGTGTCGATCCTGCACTCGAGGTGATGGGTCGATTTCCTTCATGCAGAATGGTAATGCGTCGGTTCCGAAGTCGATGGGCTGAGAGGCGTTGGTTCCATAGATGATATGCCGGGTTTCTCCACGCAGTCGAGGAAATGCATTGATTTTTCCACACTGCAGCAGTGATGATGCGTTGGTTCTTTAAAGCGATGCGCTGGTTCAGACTGTGATGCACCGATTCTCCTCCTGCAACATGGTTGATGTGCAGGTTCTGCTACATGTAGACTTGTGATGCATCAATTTACTGGAGCAAGCACCTGGGTCCACTTCCAATGTACCAGGCACAGGCGCAGATTATAAGACTTTGATATCCCTGAGTCTCAAGCAACAGGAGGCAAGCCAAGAAACCCTTGGAGATCCCTCCGGGTTCAAGGCAAAGTCCAGCTCTCCCTCAGCAGGGCCAGAGAGAAGCAGGTAGCAGTGCAGCACACCAGTTCTTTGAGAGCAGCAGTCCAGCAGAGTGAAAGTCCTGTAGCAACTATTCAGTTCTTTTGACAGAGGTTCTTTACAGGTGCAGAAGTGTCTGATTTGGTGGGGCCAGAACCCCAGTACTTATACCCAGTTGTGCCTTTGAATTGGGAATGAAGAAGGATCGTTGACATGTACAGAGGTCCTATCTTCCCAGCCCTGGCTCCAGTCTCACTAGAGGAGGGTAATCAGCCATTTTTCTGGGAACAGGACACTAGCCATTCAGGTGTAAGTGGCAGCTCCTCCCTCCCACCATACCCAGAATGAGCCATCAGGATGCAGATGGGCACTCAAACCCACCTAACCTTCCATTGTGTGTGGCTGTCTAGAGGGAATGCACAAAGTCAAGCTGTCACCCACCCCAGACGTGTATTTGAGGCAGGCTACAGGGACACAGAACTTTAAGAACAGAGAAATGGCAACTTTCTAAAAGTGCAAAAAGTACAATTGATGAACAGAATGCTGACCGATGTAATTCACCATCTGGGCCTAAATCCATTGTTTATTTGCTTCACATGCCATACCAGTTTAAACCCAGTTGTAAACAAATCAGACTTGACACTGCTCCCCATGGAAACAGTCCAGCCCGAACTGCCAGACCATGAGGGTTGATACTCCGAAACCTGTCCCAGGTTGCTTGTTTCTAGTCCAGGGAGGACCTGGCATGGCCGTTCAGGCAGGCTGCTCCCAAGAGGACCAGGGTCAAGACTGATTTGCATATGGCTAGGTCTAAATTGGGATGGCATGATGAGCAAAAGTAGGATAGATTTATCCCAGATATCTTGACTGGGGGTGAACGTTTGATTTGTTCCGTATTCCGTCCATCATTTGTGTGACTTTTGCTTTATCGCCCTACGTGCGCTCGGTATGCCCAAACGTGGGTCCCGGGCTCACTGTGCCACTGGATTCAAGCTAGCCTGGTTATTGAAGGGTGATACCCCAAAACCAGTCCCAGGATGCTTGTTTCTGGTCCAGGGAGGAACTTGCTTGGCAGTTCGGGCTGGACTGCTCGTATGACGAGCAGGGTCTAGACTGGTTTGCATATTGCTGGGTGTAAACTGGGGTGGCATAATGAGCAAAAGACAGATGGTTTTAACCCAGATCTCTTGACTAGGGTGAATGCTTGATTTGTTCAGCATTCCGTCGATCATTTGCTTGCCTTTTACCTTCTCGCCCTAAGTGCGCCAGGTATGCCACTGTGCCACTGGATTCAAGCTAGCTTGGCTGATGAGAGGTGATACCCCGAAACGGTTCCCAGGATGCTTGTTTCTGGTACACGAAGGACCTGGTTTGGCAGTTTGAGCTGGACTGTTCCCATGAATACAGGATCAAGGCTGATTTGTATATGGCTGGGTCTAAACTGGGGTAGCATGGTGAGCAAAAAGGATGGATTTAACCCAGATCTCTTTACTGGGGGTGAATGTTTGATTTGTTATGCATTATGTCCATCATTTGTTTGTCTCTTAACTTTCTAAAAGTGGCATTTCTAAAATAGTAATTTTAAATCCAACTTTACCAGTAAAGAGGATGTATCCTTACCATTCCAATTACATGAAATATGACAGCTGCTCCTTCTCAATCAGGAATTACAGCTTAAAAGTGTAATAAAGAATTCTCAATGTTATCCTATGAGTAGGCCTCGCACGAGTGAAACACAAATGTAGGTGTTTTTCATTACCAGGACATGCAAAACTTGAAAATACATGTCCTTCCTTTTACTTACATGGCACCCTGCCCTATGGGCTACCTAGGGCCTACCTTAGGGGTGACTTACGTGTAAGCAGGCAAAATGTTTAGGGGAAGACCACCCTAAGGCTGACAGGTCTAACACACACAGACTGAAGCAGAGTGTCGTAAAGAAGAGAGGCATAGTGGGAAGTGGCGTAGAGTGGAGTGGTGTAGAGTGGAGTTGCATAGAGTGGAGAGGTGTAGAGTGAAAAGGCTTAAAGTGGGGTGGCGTTGAGTGGAGTGGTGTTTCATGTAGAGTGGGGTGTTGTAGAATGGAGTGGTGTAGAGTGGAGTGGTGTGTCGTAGAGTAGAGCGGAGTGGCATATCATATAGTGACATATCATATAGTGCCTAAGAGTGGAGTGGCAAGTCATTGAATAGAGTGAAGTGGTGTGTCGTAGAGTGGAGTGGCATGTTGTAGAGTGGAGTGGCGTAGACTGGAATTGTGTGTCATAGAATGGAGTGGTGGGTTGTGGAGTGGGGTACAGTGAGTGGCACAGAATGGCATGGAGTGGAGCGTCGTGGAGTTTCGTAGAGAGGCGTAAAGTGGCAGAGTGTAGTAGTGTGGAGTGGGGTAGTATGGAGTGTGCATGGTGTGGTAGCGCACTACCATTACAGAGAACACATTCTCAATTGAAAGGACTATTACACTTGCACAGGCACTGATAAAACTATGCAGCTCACAAACAATAATGTATGGAAAGGGCATCACCTAGTGTTTTGATTTGATTGTATTAAAATATTTGTTTCTGCCATACTTCAGAATTACAAAAAATGTCCTTCATTTGTGCTTTCCTAATTCTGAAATTTTCTGAAACATCTGCATAGTTCATTAACAGATATTTAAATTTAGTTGTGTGCTAAAAAAGCTGTTCCTTTCACAGCAAGATTGTCACATAAATCATCGCAATTTGAAGTCAGAGAAAGAAAAGTAAACACTAAGCTCCCTCAGAATACAGAGTCTGACATATGGCCTCTGCCTTTGAGTGCACAGGAAATGTGACAATATAAAAACAAAACGTAAAGCCCTGGTTCCAGAAACCGAGCACTCATGGAAGAATACAAGGAGCGGTGATAAACAGGCTATGCTCCACGGGAGGGACTAACTCAAGCTGGACGGCCTAAAACAAATAGAGACAGAATATAAAACAAAAACAACTGTGAGTTACAAAACACAAAGTCAATGGTAAGCAATGGGTGGAATTCATTCCCTGGGAAGCTTTTCTAATATCTCCAAGAATTCTTTAACAAACCAGACAGCTGCACTGTCTCTTAGGCTTCGGCTAAACAGGAAGACTTTATGGTATCATGCCCATCACATGCACTATAAGTTCGGTAAAGTGAGTTATTTAAAATTGAAAACAAACAATCAAATGCACTTGGCTGATTTCCTATCTAAAGGGACGTACTCAGAAAGTCGCCCTTAAGCCATATGAATCTCAACCGAAACAGCTATGGTGTGGGGTGCCCCAGGGCTCAGCTCTGAGTCCGCAATTCTTTAACTTCTACCTAGCTCCTTTGTTCTCGTTGATTGCCAACTGGGGAGTGAAAGCAATCTCGTATGCCGACGACACCCAGTTGGTTTTCTCGTTCAAAGAGCAGGCGGTGGATGGTTTTAAGAATTTCAAGGGTTGCCTATGCGATATAGCAATCTGGATGAACTCTAATAAATTGAAGTTAAATGCGGATAAAACAGAGGTTCTTTTTCTTGGGCAGGGATCTGTGCTAGAGTCTGCACTATGGTGGCCATCAGAAATGGGTGCTCCACCATCCCCAGCCACCTCTATTCGCAACTTAGGAGTGAAATGGGAAGCGAATCTCGCCTTCTCAGTTCAAATACAACAGGTCTCTGCGACCTGTTTCAGCAGGATTGCCGTAAAACAGTTGTACATGCTATTGTAACATCTAGGCTAGATTATGCCAATGCCCTGTATCTTGGCCTACCTAAATATCCAATCCAACGCCACCAGATGATTCAAAATTCGGCTGCGAGACTGATTTGCCGTATACCTTTCCGACACCATGTCTCTCCGCATTTACACAAACTCCACTGGCTCCCTGTGGAGAAAAGAATCATATTTAAGGCTATGACAATGGCCTATCGGGCTCTGAATGGTAACTGCCAGAGCTATTTGAAGGAAAGATTATGCCCCTACAAGCAAAACCGGGTGCTGCGCTCAAACTCTCTCAACCTGCTACAGACCCCACGTTTTAAGAAATCCCGGCTAGGTGGGAGAGCATTCACAGTCAGAACGGCCGCTCTGTGGAATGCCCTACCAGTCTTCTTACGGAATGTCAAGTCAGAATCCTGTTTTAAAAAGACCCTGAAGAAGTGGCTCTTCAGGGCAGCGGTTATGAAGGATTAATAAGCATATTACTCTTCTTGTCGCGCTATCACCTGTTGTTTTTTTCGCCGGGACACCCCTGTGTTTGGGGGTAGCTGTCGCGCTTAATAAATGGCAGTTTTATTATTATTATTATGTCCTGGTGGGACACTATTGTCATACAGTAAGGAAGGGAGCAAGCAACTGGTATCAGCAGATATTACATGATTAAAGAAAAGAAAAGAAGTATGAACTGGGCATTCAAAAAGCACTGTGTTGGTGCTGTAAGGACTGTGGTTATTATTTGAAGAAGATAAGTACCCACCAAGAATAATAATCACAACCCTTGTCAGGGTGAACCCTAAGAGTCACTAAATTACCGTGAGCTCATCCCCTAGAAGATAAGGCACAGAGCAGAGAGACATAACTTAGAACAATATGTAAAGTATTTATGCACTACTAAAACAGTAATAAAGTTGAAATGCAAAACAATAAAACCTCAACATGACTTAGAAAAATAAAGTAACACTTAAACAAACAAAATGACACCAAAATAATAAAAGTCCAGTTAAGAGACAAGAATGTAAACTTTTAAGTACAAATGAAACCAATAAGCCATATTTGCTGCAAAGTGTTATTTGCATGGTCATAAAGCTCTACATATTAGAGCGCCAAGTTATGTTGAGGGTTGATTCACTTCCGCTTGCCATTAACCTTCTTCGTCAAATCTCACAGTCATTAACCACATGTGGGCTGATGCAAAGGAAGTGTCTGTACTATGGCCACACGCTGCTCGTAACCATTTTAGTTAAAAAGCTGGCTCTTTAAAAGCTAATAGATCTGGCCTTTGCAAGCATGCAATGTTTTTTATTGTTAGCAATAGACTTTAAAAGTCTAAAAGTACTCAAAAGTAAATATGCTGCCTGTTAAAGGTAGCGTGTATATGTTGGCAACTAAACATAAATCAATTAAAACTGACCCATCGCAAAAATAAATAGAAAATAAATGAATACAGACAAGTGAAAGCAGAGATTGGTACACCAGCCTTGCACTGAAGTGGACTACTTTTCAGGTGGATGTGCACATGTACACAAGTAAATGCAGTCACTCACAGCGAAGAGTGAGAATAGTTTAAGCAGCAGCGGCTAGGTGGGGCGGGGTGGGGCGGGGTGGGAGGGGGGTAAGTTGACAAACAACGGAATAGGCATAATTAAATAAATAAATAATACCTATTCCTTTGTGTCTGTCCCCCCCTCCCCCCTGCCCTATCCCGCTTACCGGTGCAGGCCACTGCTAAGTTTAAGTGGTCTGACTCTTTGCCTCATGCTCTATGATGGGCAAAAGAAATGCTTTTAATGACATATCAATAGATCAACTGGTTAAGACAGCTGACTGAAATTCCCTGATTAAATATATGTGCATGTATTTTTATCATTTTGTTTTTGGAAAACATGAGGGTGACTAAACAATTAAACCTCTCTAGGAAAGACCCAAAAAGTGTATTTGTTGCTGTGCTGCAAGGAAGAATTCTGGATGCTGTTATTCCTTTCATTGATTTGACAAAAATCCTAGAGGTGTCGTGGTTAAGCAAACTAGGCAACAATATGTGTGTGCAAAATCACATTCCTCTGCCACATCTCCACGTGGAGCTTTCAACAACAAATTATTTAACATAAAACCAAACAGAAGCTTTATTTGTTTTACTGCCTAATCTCACATCACCATGAGAAGCTTTCAACAACTAATTATTTAACATAGAACCTATCAGAAGCTTTATTTGTTTATATGTCTGGGTTTTTTATGCCAAAATCAGCAGATGCACTTATTAGGAATTGCAAGCAGGTCTCATGGTAAGCGAAAGGCGCGGAGTGACCTCTCGCGACACCTCCCCCCTTCCGGTTCCTGTTTCCTCCCGCCCCTGGCAGGAAGCGCAGGAAAGCCCGGCGTCTACTCACAGCTCCAGGATGAGCACCACGTCGGTTCTATTCTCGTACACGTCGTGTAGTGTGACAATATTCGGGTGCTGGATCTGCTGCAGGATGTTCACCTCGCGCTCGATCTCCTCGCGCCGCACCCCCCGCCGGCTGACCCGGCTCTGGCGCTTCTTGATGAACTTGGCCGCGTAGTCCACCCCGGTGCTCTTCTCTTTGCATTTCTTAACTATTGCAAATTGCCCACTGCAAGAAAAAAAAAAGACGCAATGAGAACACTGAGTAATGTATTGCAAAAGCACAAATCCCTCATTAATATAAGGCAATCTTTGCTCATAGTGACGTCGCAAAATGGTGCTTTTAGTGACACGCTAGAACTTCTCCCACATGACTTAACATTTTATATGTTGTCCCATTTTAATGTTTTATCATCAAAATGCCTCGTCATAACTTTATCCTTACGGATAAAACAGAAAATACCAAATATAAATTATCTGACATGCACACATAGTATGTCCCCATTTCAGTTATAAAGTAGAACAAGCATTTACAATGCAATAGGTCTCCCAGCTTTAAAGTTTGAGCTATTGGCATTGTATATTACAATGTTTTACATTAACTTGTTATCAAACTCTGAATTGTTGTATAAAGATGATTTGCAAACTGTCAAATGTTGCTGAATAGTAAGCAACGTTGTGAATAATATTGTTTGCTAGTCATCCTTGGGTACCAGAGTACTTCACTTGAGGCAGCTCACTACTCTGCACTCACTACTCTGCACTCACTACTCTGCACTCACTGCTCACTACTCTGCACTCACTACTCACTACTCTGCACTCACTACTCACTACTCTGCACTCACTACTCACTACTCTGCACTCACTACTCACTACTCTGCACTCACTACTCTGCACTCACTACTCTGCACTCACTACTCACTACTCACTACTCTGCACTCACTACTCACTACTCTGCACTCACTACTCACTACTCTGCACTCACTACTCTGCACTCACTACTCACTACTCTGCACTCACTACTTTGCACTCGCTACTCACTACTCACTACTCTGCACTCACTACTCACTACTCTGCACTCACTACTCACTACTCGGCACTCACTACTCACTACTCTCCATTCACTACTCTGCATTCACTACTCTGCGCTCTCTGTAAGCTCACTGAAAAGTTTAGTTGTGCTATTGAATGGTCAAAGATCCTCTGTTCAATGGTACTCATTTTATCGACCTTAGAAGGATGAAAAGCCATGTAAACTCATGTGGAATCAAACAAGTGAACATGTGAGTATAGGAGAGCAAACACAGATCCTTGGAGTAGGCACATTAGCTCCTTTGGCCACCAGTGTAATACATAACTGTTACCATACCACATGTCCCAGTAAGATAACGGTGTTCGGACAGTGTAGTGACACACACAGTAGTGTGTTTTACTGCTACTGCCTGTCTTCAGAGCAGCCTGTGACCGAAAAGGGGGCTCTCTGTAAGCTCACTGAAAGTTTAGTTGTGCTATTGAATGGTCAAAGATCCTTTGTTCAATGGTACTCATTTTATCGACCCTCAGCGTGAAGGCCCCTGACAGGGCTATCAGTAACGTCATAAATCCACGTGCTTGTCCCGCGCTGACGGACTGACGCTGAGCCCTGGCAGCGCGCGCTCTTGAGGCGTGCTGGGCCACACCGCGCGCCATTCCTGGGGGTGGCAGAGCCTTCCAGCGCCGCTGCAACAAAATGATATGTAAACACACTGGAAACCCAACCCTGGAGAAGGGTTCAGCGAGGGGCAGCCAGGTCAGGCTGTCCCCAGCTGTGGGGGGAGGAGGTTTTCAACACACGCTAATCTGAAAGATAAAGAAAGGATGGCAAAAAAAGTCGACCCGTAGCCCCCCTGCCGGAGGAATACCAAAAGGAGGCCAGAAAGCCTTTTGGTGAGTCTATGGCGACCTGGGGAGTTAACACATCAAATGGCTGCTAGAATATCAAAGGGCTGACCCCAGGACACTTCCCATGCCCCAGTGTCTGTACTCAGGCAGGCTATGCTGATGTCGTTATAACAGCGAGGCCTGGGGCTACCAGCCAGAAACATCTGCCATTCTATCTCGTCCTTTCTCAAGCAGTTGTACCTCAAAACTTCAAAGTGCAGCAGGTCGAGCGCATTTCATGGAGATCAGGCGGCATTCACCACATGATTTAGTGAGCTTCGCCATTTATTTGACTTCTTTTTTCCAAGTAAGGGATACAAGTCTACCTCCATAATCACCCGTGCCCCCATATCTCAGCTGCTGCCTTTTTATCAAGGAATATTACCCAAGAACCAAGGAGACGCGAGTCGAAACTGCACAACTGCAGAGGCGGGCATTGAGAGGATTTCAAGCAAAAGACCATAATAATGCTACACTCTGGAAGCACTGCCTCTTTAAACGGGATTTGTCAGAGAAATGCGGAAGCTCTCAAAGATCTCAACAGTCACAGACTTATTTTGCTCTATTTAAGGTGCGTTAGTTGGAGGCAGCTTATAGGATTTGAGAGTAAAGGTTCCAGCACAGGTCATTATTGTAAGTGGCATACTAGCGCCATTTTTGGTGGTAGGGAAACCCTACTTATCAGAACACGTCTTCTAGGAAATAATTATAGCTGTTTCAATCTAGATTGAACTATGAAGCGCATAATATCTGCTATTCCTAAAAATCACCTGGCACCTCTCAAAGTCTCACTGCATGCCTCCGCTCTCTTGCCCCATTTGAAGGGGAGGATGTTCTGGCCATATCACTTAGGTCCTCCACAGCGATGGGGTTAACGCTGCTCAAGCAGGAGTAGTGTTCGCCGCTGGATCTGGAAAGCGCATGCGTGCAATCACACGCATGCACGCTAAACGGCCAGAAGTGGGATCACAGACCGGCAGAGACGGGCAGCGGGCAACGAGAGGAGAAACCGGCGGAATCCAAGGACTGCACGGAAGAGAACAGGACCGGACAACTTAGTTGTAGGAGGTAGGAGGGGGTATCGGTGCACGTGTGTGTGTGTGTGTGTGTGTGTGTGTGTGTGTGTGTGTGTGTGTATGCGACGGCGGGGGGGCCTCGGCGCACTCGTGTGTGTGTGTATGCATGGGAGAGTGTGTGTCTCTGTATGTATGTATGTATGTATGTGCGTGCGTGCGTGCATGGGTGCTCGTGTGTGTGTCTGTGTCTGTGTGAATGCGCATGCGTGTGGGAGCTTCCCAGGAGACAGCAGCTGGCCACAGCGCTCGTTCGCGTGCGCGTGGCCAGCTCTAATCGCCTCCTCGGAGACAAAATGCGCGCGGCCGGTACTGTCTCCTGGGGAGCACAGTCAGTGACAAAAGATCTCCTGGCGGACACAGCGCTGACGCGCTGTTAAACGCCAGGAGACCTAAAAAAGCAATGAACTGATTTCAAGTTTAAACACTACTCCTTGTTGTAGCGGGAAAAACATGGCGAATATGTCTTGCTTTTACTGGGAAAGGGCATTAAACGCCACCAAACACTGAAACACCAACACAGGATGAAAATGTTCCATTCAGATCAGCTTATCTGAGTATTCAGAAACCCGAAGACTTTCCAGGGTTTCTATTAAAAGAACATAGTTGCTACTTTGCAAGGGTTTATGTAGACTGGGAGCATATGTCATTGTTTTAAGAAAGAAATAAGCCTTGGTTAATCGCTGCCTTATTTCTAACTAAAATACTACTTGGTTAATCTGAGCCGATTTAAAATGCCTTGATTTACAGCCAAATCCACAACAAATAGTTCTAGTCAGTAAAAGAAATGAGTAAGGAATTGCCCTCCCTCCACTGATAGGAACTGAACCACCATTTGGCCGGGTACCTACGTAGGTCACATTGAGTAGAAGGCGCTTGTGCATTACACACCATGTTCCACACTTCAATCCTGTGCACTGCAACCTCTATTCTTGCACATATGCCAGTAATCATAAGAGTCTCTACTGCATTAGAAGTCTAAAAACTACATATGTGTTTCTATTTTTACAACAAACAGCACCATCTGCTCGCAGTGATATCCAAGCAGAGACAAATGAGAGGACGAAAGTAGAACCAGGAGAAAAGGTTTTCAGGTACCTCCTACCTGTACTCGATATCCGCACTGGAGATAGTAACTAATCACTGATATTTGCTAAATGTGGGTCAACCATGTGGCTGCCTTGATGATCAGTGAATTAGCGATATTGCCTTGATATCTAAATTACTCTACTTTCTTTCTAGTGGGATGGACATGAGCACCTTCTGAATGCTGAATAAGATGGCACACTAATAGGATTTAAAGTAGACTTAAATGAGGAAAGGACTTCCTTGCTTGCATCCAACCCCTCTCTTTACTTATCTGAGGAAAGAAATTTGGGATAACTGCACCCCCAAGCTAAGCAATGCAGAGTAAGAAGTTCCTAAAAGTTATTAGAAGTTCTCGTGATAAAATCATTCTGATGCAGTCTCCTGGCCTTAGAAGCATAAGGCAATGGAAAAAAGGTTCAAAAGAGATTTCTCAATTTAATGTTTAAATGAGATGACAATGTGCAACAAGGGGACCATCATATGCATGTGAAAAATATGCATGAATGTATTTCCTGTATTTTATATGTCACTAAATTGTCACCTTGGTGTGACTTCAGATCACTTGCTTTCACGTCTGCTAAAACACTAATGTAAACAGATAAGTTGTATTTCTCTTTTGTTTTTAAAGCCTGATTTCCTTTTTTCTGCAAAGCTGGTGTCCTGAGAACATAACTCGTCACATACATGGCAAGAGAAGGACATACAAAGAGCAGCGGCTCCAAGAGTGTGTTGTCCATATTGGATCACAGAAAGTGGGTATGACCAGTGTAATAATCGTACATCGGGGGCAGCCTGATACCAGCTAGGATGTACAACTGGAATCAGCAGCTGGTCGTGAATGGGAGGGCTGGCATGCTGCATAATTCAGCAGTTTAATCACTCGATTGTAGCCAACAGTTGCATTCACTATTCCAAGAGGCTGCCTTGAATGTCTTACTCCCCTGCCACCCCCCAGGACACTGTGCACATAGCACACGGCTAAGGAATGCAGGAACGAACAATGAGTCAAAGCTGCTGCACAGATGGACACTTTGTGGACTATTTTTCGTTCTGCTGTGCCATTAAAAACTGATTGTGAGTGTCTGTTCACGCTGCCCTTTCAAGTTACAAGGCTAAGATCATGGGTTATGCAAGCAAGCGTACGAAGCTGCAGGCCTCCACACTAAGGGCACAAAGCACTTCCATTCATCACATTGGACAGTCTGCAATTGCAGCCCTCCAGGTCAGGATGTATAGAGTGCCTTCTGAAGCACCGGGCCTGGTAATACTGTACCCAAAACCTAGTTTCTAGGCAGAAACCTCTCTGGCTATATCGGCACCCGCATCCTTACCAGGCCTTACTAACAATGGTGCACTAAGATCAAGCAGAGCTAACTTGATCACAAGCACCAGCTAAGCCCGGAGAAAGCAAGGAGGGAACTCACTGTCATTAGAACTCAGGAACTGTCCTAAACTGACTTTCTTCCCCAAAAAGCGTAAAACGCATCTCTTTCTTCATTGCTTTTTAGTGTCTGTCTTTCTTCCCTTTTTTCTCTCTGCCCTTCTCCGCTTCCTCTCTATGCTTTCTTCCTTCTTATAGCTTTTTTCTCTCTCCCCTCTCTTGCCTTTTCTATCTCTCTTAACTATCGTATATAAGTAATGTTTGCTATTAGTGCATGTATCATAATCAACGTGCATGTCACTGTATTTCCTGTTATTTTTCAATTCTTAATTATACCCCAAAAAAACCACACACATATCTATTCAGAAGCGTCCCCGTCGCCTATTGAAGTTCCCAGACTCAACTCGACCTCCTACATGTCTGACAGCCCCCTAAACAGTTGAAAGCTACTTGAAGGCGGACCGCGGGGGAGAAATCTGCCTTCGACCTCGAGCGGCCACTGACAGACTGATCAATGTTGGGGGCTTCTGCACCCACGGACGGCTTGTCCAAACAGCAACAGGGATGCACAGTGGCTTATTCACAAGCCGGCACTTTACAAATCGTGTAAATCTACATGGCGCGTGTATAGCAGCATGGGCTCAGGCGTGACAAACACTGTTTGCAGCTGTGCCTTCTGCGCACCATGAAAGTCAGTTTAAGTTGACACGTTTTCCCAAGACAGCTGCATTCCGACAGAACACGTCTCCTGTTTACGCGCGGTGTCCTCTCCCACGACACGAAGCTCCCTGGAGCCGCAGGGCGGCCAACCCAGCCGGTTCAGATGGCCTCATGTATCAGGACAGAGTGCTCGGACAAAGGGGCCGCCATGGCGACAGAGGGCTGCTTGATGACAGAGGGCTGCTTGATATGCGAGGGCCGTTCTCTGGCACGCTGTCTGTCTGTCTATCTCTCCAAGGCTGTGGCGCGGGAAAAGACCCCACGCTCTGCCGTGCTGCTATTCGGAGCCAGGGAGATACGACCTAGCCACTGCAACACCTGGCCAAGACTCAATGTGTGCTCGCCACAGGGGGGCACCAGTGGCATAACGAAATCTGTGGGGGCCTCCTGCAAAATCCACGGAAGCCCCCCCTGTCCACCCCCAACGGTCCTGACCCAGTCAGGACTCGTAGTATCACTTTTCAAATTATTTAGTATGAGCCTCTTGGTAAGGGGCCAGTTTAGTTGACATGTACGACCATCATGAACATGAAATTATAAATTAAAACAAATTCCAAACACTTACTGATTTTTTTCAATTACTTACTGCTTTGCTGCCACAAGTTGCGAGCATGCAGCTTCAAAGCAAAAACCACAAGTACAAAACGATGAATATACACAGTGTTGGCCAGACGCCGCTGCTTACTTTACCCCCTGCTGGCGGCTGCGTGTTATTTTAGTGTGTGTGTTAGAGCGCTGCTGCTTGTTATGACTAGTGTGCCCGATATCGCCACTAGAGTTCCACGAAGGCCAGCCGGCGTCCAAAGAGCAGGCGTGACTGTCATCGTCCAGCGCGTGCATAAAAATAGCAAGGGGGTGACACATGCGGCAGCGCTGGCACCGAGTGCAGCCACTCTGCTTTATGCACTCAGAGGCATCGGTTTAAATTCTGTTGCTAAGAAAACACTATGACTGCATGGCATATGTCTGTGCTGTCCTATAAACAGAGCCACTGGAATTATGCAGCAGGAGAAGATTAAATTATGTTATGTGGGAGAGTTGAGTAAATTATGCGGCAAGAAAAGGCAAATCATGCGACATAATGTAGCACCTTTTTTAATAGTATTACTTAATTATTTTGTACTTTTTATACTTGTTAACACTGTATGGGCATTGGGCACACCTTGTTAGTACCCGTTTATAACCCAATATGATAAGTAACAGAAAAGTGACCAGTCAACCTTTGCAAAAAGGCATTTCCCTGCGCAGCAACACATGATGCTGGATTTTTAGTAATTTTTGAGCCATTTGAGCTATAAACTGTTTTTTTTGTTAAAATCTGCCGATTATGCATGCAGCAGATGATGGATTATGTGACAAATGCGGTAAATTATAATTACGCATAAATCCAGTGGCCCTGCCTTTAAGTGTTTAATATGGCCGTATTGGACAGCAGGGATGCCGATTGCTCTTTTGACTCTTTTTGGATCCGAATCACAGTCTCATCAAGAACGTAAATTCTTCCTAACGTTATGTAATTTTGAACAACATTCTTAGCAGCCACATTGCAACTTGTGATTGAGCCTTTTTTGAAGCCTGGTGTAAAGGATATTACAAGATATCAGTTCTGTCATAACCATGCTCTTGTAAATACCCTCATTGGTTGTGTTGAGTAATGGAAGGATTTTCCTGAGGAGGGGAAACTACTGACTGATACTTGTGACTACTTTGTTGACTTGGGATATAAAATACATCTCTGAAATGACTAGAACTTTCAACTTCCCTACTTTTGTCAGGTACACGATAAGGTATAAGACTATAAGGCCGGAGGACCATTTTAACAGGATTAAGGTGGATTCTGTTCTGCTCTGCATCAGATACTCAGTTTATGCTCCATTCAGGCAGAGCAATCTCATTTTAATTGATTGGAAAGGGTGATCCTGAAGGGAGGTAGTGAAGCTAGTCTGGTCACTGGTTGTTGCAAGTTTAGAGGTGTATTTGAGTATCATTGTCAGCATATGAAATTTCAACCAATACTGGTAATGAAAATGTGCTAAGGGGTGTACATAGACAAGAAGGAGCCGGAAGGATAAAGAGGACTCCCGAGTTACTCAATATGTCTTGGCACATGATGATGATTTCGTAGCTCCAATGCAATATCACTTCTGCTAGTATGAAAGGAAGGACGTAAGATTCAGTTTGGACCCCTGAGGAACACTTCTTGATCTCACGGCGATCTCAAATCAGCATTTACTATCCCTCTGGATTTGTATTTCCTATTGAAATCCCTTCTTTGAAACTTATATGCCATGCAGACCACACAGGGCTCGAAAATTCCACTCGACCGCTCGCATAGTCGAGTTAAATTTAACAAGGTCGAGCTGTTTTTAGGTCCTACTCGCCCTTTCTGGCGAGTAGGAAAACAAACCAACTATTGTCCTCTGTCTGTGAAAACGGAGCAAATGTGACAAGATAACAAGATTTAAAGGCATTTTTATTACTCACAAAGATAATGAGCAATAAAGATGCCTTCAAATCTTGTTATCTTGTCACATTTGCTCTACTTTCACAGACGGAGGTCAAGTAGGTTGCATTCAGGTTGAGGACATTTTTTAAGGTACTAGTCCTGCAGGACTAGTAACATTTTTTTGATTTTTCGAGCCCTGCCACAGTTGCGAGATGACAGTCCTCAGGCAGAACCTCCCCCTGGATGTTCAGGAAGAACTTCACTCCCTCTACTGTCTAATTTCCGGGGATCTGTATAACCCCCTACCCCAATCGGTGGGTACAGAAAACTCTGTATTAAAGTGGTGAGGGAACGAGCCACCATAGCCTGCAGTGGCACTCCCAGAAGTCTTATATTCCAGACATTTCTGCTCCGTACAACTGGCCCTGGCCACCATCCGATGGATCCGCAAGACCACGGCTGAAGGAAGATCCTTCTCCTACCTCGCTGCAAAGACCCAGAACTCCCTGCCTCTACATCTCAGGCAATCACCGTCTCTGCCTTAATTCAGGAAGGACCTCATGACCTGGTTCTTCGACTGAACCGCAGATCCTCCCTCCCTCTGACTCAGTGCCTTGAGACCCTAACAGGTGAGTAGTTGTGCTTTACAAGACTCCTGATTGATTGATATTTGCTGCTCTTGCTGCATCCTCCAGAGACTCAATTCGGGTATCAAAGGGGATTCATGGAGGCCCCAGGTGCTGATGAAATTAGTTTCTTCTTCATGTCCAGCCATTTAGGTTTCCATTCACTTCAAGGGACCCTGTGTCTCACCTTCTGTCTTATTGAGGTTCTTGTTTAAAGATAGCAGTGTGGAGTCTATGGACGCTTCCTTTTCTGTGATAGCTACTGTAATTCATTGTAGGCCCAGCAGTGCTACCAGGATGCACAGTTCTCCAATACAGGTTCTGTCTCCACTCTCGTTTTGTGATCTCTGGTTCTGCGCCCATGTCTTCTCATCTTACCAGGTTTCGTGTAGCAAAGATGTCAGCTTACCCCTGATTTTCCCAGCCTTTAGCACCTTTGGGAGGCATTAGTGCAGTGAGCAGGGTTCAGGGCTGATTCTGTAATGTAGAGTTTTTTTTTATTTCAAAAGTTTTATTAAAATATAAATTTGCATATCAGAAGATACAAACAGTACAGAGCAATGCAGGGGGGGTATACATTCAGGGGTAGTTTGGGCTTGTTTAGCCACAGGTTGTGCGCTGTATACATGGTTGGAGTATAGGCTTGGCTTGTCCTTGAGTATACAACATTACCCCCCCTGGAGAGAGAAAGAAAGAGGAGAGGGAGAAAGTGTGGGGGGGGGGGGATGGGTTAGGTCTGGCGTGTTTCCAAGTGTGTGTCGAGGGCTTCCCACATGTCGTTTTTGGCGTTGTGCTCCTTCGAGAAGTTGCCAGTGATGTTGTCTGCGCCTCTGAGGAAGGTGACCCAGTTTATCCAGTTTTTGAAAGAGGCTTTGGCCGTGTTCTTCCAGTTTGTTAGTATGATTTTCACTGCCGCTGTCAGTAGGATGTCTACTAGGTCTCTTTCCTCCTTGTTTTCTAGGCAGTCCGCCATGAACCCTGTGGCGAGACCAACAAAACTAATTGGTATATCTTTGCCTCTGACGGCGTTGATGAAATTGTTCACATTCCTCCAGAAGTTCCTGACTTTGTGACACTCGAAAATGAGGTGTTCCAGGCTGCCATTCTCTTTGTCGCAGTTCCAACATGTTCCAGTGTCCCTTATGCCTGCTTTGTGTAGTCTCGCCGGTGTCCAGTAGGCTCTATGAAGGAGCCAGAATTTCGTTTGCGCCAATTGTGGCGTGACTTTGTTAGTTGTGGCTGACTTCCACAGTTTGCTTTTTTCCTCGTCACTGAGTTGTCTTTTTGTCAATGCTTCCCATGTGCTCATCACTTTCTTGTTCAGCGTGGATGTTTGAGGGCACAGTAGTCTGTAGATTTTTGCTGTGTGGTGGCCTGTGGCGTTGAGGTTGTCCATGTATTTGATGATGGTCGGTGGTGTTTCGCTTAGGTTCGCCTTCGTTGTGGCCGTTTTTATTTTTAGGAATGTGTATAGTTCTATGTCTGGGAGGCCGTGGATTTGTTTCAGATTCTGGAAGATGATAGGGCAGTTTTTCGTTTCCAGTTGGTTTGGCGTGGTGACTCCACTCTTCATCCATGTTTCGTTGTCTAATGTCTTGCCCTGGTATAGTATCCTTGAGTTATACCAGATTGATTCCCAGTTGGTTCCCCCGATCCTCCGTTTCATAAGTTTGTCCACCTTCATTAGGGCTTCTTTGGTGTGTTTGATGATGGGGTTTAGTCTGTGAGGGTGTTTGTTCGCTGTGAGCAATGCTATTGGGTTTAGCCCCCCAGGATGTTCCTTTCCACTTTCAGCCACTCCGGTTAGTAGTCTTGTGTTTGTGACCCAGAATATTCCTTGCTTGGCTAGGCAGGCTGTTTGGAAGTGTTTGAAGTTCATTATGTTCAGCCCGCCCAGGTTTTTCGTTAGTCTCAGCTTCTGCAGACTGATTCTTGGTCTCTTGTCTCTCCATATAAATCTGTTTATTAGTTTGTCAAGCTTCTTATGAAAGTTCTCTGTCATTGCTAGGGGCAGCATGCTGAGTGTGTAGTTGAAGGCTGGTGTCACCATCATTTTAATTGTTTCAACCCTTCCCCACCAGCTGATGTATTTGGGCGACCAGAGGTCTAGTCTCTCCTTTATCTTTTTCAGGGTGGCTTTTTCAGTGTGTTCTAGGGTTGCTTTTAGGTCTCTCCCGAACAGTAATCCTAGATACTTGAGGGGTTTTGTTTGCCAGGCAAGGCCTGATTGGCCCAGTACTGCTCTTGTAGTGTGTATGTTCATCGGCTTGCACTCAGATTTGTCCTTATTGAGTTTGTACCCTGAGGCGGCTGCGTAGTCTCCTATGGTCTCCATTAGGGCTGTGATTGATGTGGTCGGTGTTGTGGTTGTAATGAGAACGTCATCTGCGTATGCTGCCAGTTTCACCGTTTTGTTTTTGATTTTGACGCCGGTTATGTCGTTGTTGTCTCTTATCATGGCTAGTAAGTGTTCAAGTGCTAGCAGGAATAGTCCCGGTGATAGGGGGCAGCCTTGTCTTGTACCCCTTTCTAGCGTTAAGGGTTCTGATGTGCCTCCAATCACCACAACTCTGGCCCTTGGTTTGTTGTACAGGGCCATTACCATTGTTCTGTATTTAGTACCCAGACCGAATTTCTCCATGCATGAGTCTAGGAAAGGGCAGGAAACTCTGTCAAAAGCTTTCTCGGCGTCCAGTGCTATCATCACGGCCTGTTCTTCACTGTGTGTTGTTTGATTGATGAGGTGACAGAGCAGTCGCATGTTGTCTTAGGATAGTCTGTTCTTGATGTAGCCTACTTGCGAGTTGTGGATTAATAGTGGCAGGACTCTGTTTATTCTGTTTGCCAGTATTTTTGCGTAGATTTTGCAGTCCGCATTGATGAGTGATATGGGTCTGTAGTTTTGCGGGACTTGCAGGTCTTTCCCTTCTTTGGGTATCACGATGATGTTAGCTTCTGCCATTGAGTCTGTCATTCTACCTCTGCGGATACAGTGTGTGTATGTCTCTGCCATGGTTGATCTCAGTTGTTCGAGGAATTTTTTGTAGAAGGCTGCGGTGTACCCATCTGGCCCCGGTGCCTTGTTCGGTTTCAGTTGGTTGACTGCTGCATCGATTTCCGCATCTGTTATGTCCTCTTCGAGTAACCCACTTTGTTCAGGTGTTAGTGCTGGCAGATTGACTCTACTGAGCAAGTTCTCCCCTCCGTCTGCATCCAGGTTTGTGTCTGCACTGTATAATTCCTGGTAGAAATGTCTGAAGACTTCTAGGATCCCTTTGTTCGTCGTTTGTGATTTGTTTGTTTTGTCAGTTATAGCTGCGATTGAGTGCTGCCTCTGCTTCGCTTTCAGGTACGATGCCAGTTGTTTCCCTGCCTTGTTGGCTGAGCATAGATTTATGGCTTTGAATGTATTTATCCATGTACCTGCTCTCTCACTCAGGATCTTGTTAAGCTCATATTTATTCTTTGTTAAGGTTGTTAGGGTATTTTTGTCTGTGATGTTTGCGCAGTGTCCTTTCTCCAAGAGGCCAATTTGTTCTTCTAGTTCCTTTATCTTCTTGTTCCTGCCTCTGTTCATTCTGGCCTTGATGTTTATCAGTTTCCCCCTGATTGTTGCCTTTAGGGCATCCCAGATGGTGCTTTTCTCCACTTCGCCGTTGTCATTGAGGTCCAAATAGTCTCTTATGGTCTCTTCGATTTCCTTTATGTTGCTCGGGTCTTGTAGGATATCGCTGTTCAGTCTCCATCTGCTAGTTGGTTTGTCGTTGTGTTTCCCGCTCATTGAGAGTGTGATGTGCGCGTGGTCCGAGATGGTTATCGGCGCTATTTCTGTGTGGTCAATCAGGTGTGAGTGCGTGTTGGACATTAGGATGTAGTCTATCCTGCTGTAGGAGTTGTGTGGATGTGAGTAGAAAGTATATTCGAGTGCATCAGGGTGCTGCAGCCTCCATGGGTCTGTGAGTTGAAGCTTGGTGCAAACGTCTTTCAGGATGTTGGGATTGTGGGTGTCGTGGCTTGCTCTGTGCGGGTGTCTGTCTGTTGCTTGGTCTAAGACTTGATTCATGTCTCCTGCCATGAGGAGGAGGTCTTCTTGGGGAATTGCTGATAGTCTTGTGGTAATTCCTTCCCAGAATTCTTTGTCATCCGAATTTGGTCCGTATATGTTGGCTACGTGTATTGTTTCGTCCCCCCTTTTCAGACTCGTTAGTAGTAGTCTTCCTTCTTCATCTGTGTGTGTTTTTTCTAGGGTCAGGTTGGCCTTCCTGCTTACTATTGTGACTACCCCACGCTTCTTGTGCTTGGCTGGTGAGCAGAAGACTCCCTCTATCCACCTCGCTTTCAGGTGGTAGGCCTCTTCTTGTGAGAGCTTGGTTTCTTGTAGTACATAGACGTCCCCCTTCAGTTTTGCCAGATATTCGAGCGTCTTCCTGCGTTTGACTGGGTGGTTGAGGCCCTTGACATTTAGGGACACTACCTTGAGGTTTGTGGCTGGCCTGGCTTGTGTTGATGTGCTCATGGTGGTTTCTTGGTGTCGCCGCCTGTCGGTGGGTCATTTAGGTTACTTGCTGTGGGCGCCATCGGTCTGCGCTTCCTGCTCAGAGATGCCCCCCCTGGGCTGTGGCTTGGTAAGAGTAGGGATGTAGAGATAGTAAAGACAAAGAAAAAGTAATGCATGCTTCTGTACCATGGTGTTCACTCGCGATCTCCCCTTCCCCCCTCCCTTCCGTCCTCCACCCTCCCTCCCCTCCCACCTCCCCCCGCTTTTTGAACTGTGAGCGTGTGACAGCAAGAGTCCTCCCTCTCTCCCTCCCCCCAAGTCCGTATCTATGCTGAAAGGAGAAAGAAAGCCCTTGTCACACTGTGTCCTTGCATAGAATTCCCCGCCTTAGCTCGATTGTGATTATGAGGGGAAAAAAAAGGATATGGTTGGACTGCTGCGCCTTCCGTGCTGTTGCGTGTGTTTGTAAGGTAGCTTGTTGTGTCCTTCTTCCTCTCCTCCAATCCCTTGGGGTAGGTTTGGTCAGGTCGTCACGCTTGTGTTTGTCTGAAAAGACTGAGGTAGACAGAGGTTGCGTACTTCCGTTGCGCTGGTGCTGCTCTGCGATTGTACTAAGTGTTCTATATCTTCTCTCTTCCGAGTTGAGGTAGGTGTGTCATCAAAGTTAAAAACAGTGCTCGCCGGCCTTGGGACGAAGTGTTCCAGTGTCGGTTTAGGTAGGCTTTACTCCTCTCCGCCTTCTGCAGCATCTGACGAGGCCCTTCTCTTTGCTCCTGGGCTCTTTGCCTCCATGTTCTCTGGTTCTGGCACTCTTAGGGATCTATTTAGTTCGTTGGGGTCGTCGAATAAGAGGGTGTTATTCCTGTCAGTTATTTTCATCCTGGACGGTCCGGCGAAGCTGAAGGTGATATTGTCTCTTCGCATTTTATCCCGTAGGGCTAGGAACCCTTTCCTGGTCTCTACTGTGAGTTTAGAGTAGTCTTGCGTGATTGTTATCTTCGGGCCGTTTATGGTCAGCGGTTGGCCCTTTCTGGCGACTGCAAAGATTGCATCCGTTTGGTTGCCACGCAGTGGTTTGCAGATGATTGGCCTTGGGCTGTTGCTATTTTGGAGCTTCCTTGCTGGGATCCTGTACGCTTTTTCTATTTCGAAGGGCTTGTCGAATCTCAGACCTGTGAGTTTCGGTAGTAGGTTTTCCAGCATGGCTGCGCATGATCCTGGGGCATCTTCTTCTGCTTCTGGCACTCCCAGTAATCTTATGTTCCCTTTTCTGCTCTTATCGTCGTACTCTGCCTGGATTCTCTCCAGGGTGTTTGTCTTCCTTATTACAATGCCCAGGTCCTTGTGAGTCACTCTTGTGAGGTCTTCAAGGTCACTGACTCTTTTCTCTGCTGCATCTATACTGCCGTCCGCCCTGCTTTGCGCTGCTCTTATGGCTATTAGTTCCATCTGGATGTTGTCGACTGTCTTTTTCGTGGCTTTTGCCAGGTCGTTACCCTCGGTAATTTTCTTTAGGAGTGTGTCTAGCGTCGTTGCCTCACTACTTTGGCCCTCTTCTTGAGTTTACCTGGGGATTCTGGGTATTCGTTCCTGCTCTTTTTCGGATCATTGGCGATCTTTTTATCGTCCTTACCCGCCATTGTTTCAAAACCTCTTCTGATCTGGTGCGTTAGGTGCCTGCCTGCTTTTTTCTGTCTGTCGTGGTTCTCCTTTGGGATTCCGGCCGCCTTTGTGGTCGTGCTGTTCTGTGTCAGTGGGCCTTCTTCCCGAAATCGACTTGGCCCCCTGACTATTCTGGTTCTGGTCTTTGTGTCCGCCAGTTCCTTGGAGTACCTCCCCTTGGCTTAGTGGCTTATTGGTTCTCCTTTGTTATGGCTGCTTGCCTTGAGCTGCGTGCTTCTTTCACTTAGCTGCTGTGTCTGGTCGCGCTTCTTGTGTTGCATCGTGCACTGCGTACCTGCTTATGTGCAGGGTTGGTGGGCAGGTCCCTGCTGCACCTGGTGCTTGTGTTGGTTTCACTTTCTTCTGCGTTATTTTGTGTGCTCACACCCACCCCAAGATGGCTGCCTTGTACTGAGTGCCCGGTTGCTTTGCGGGCCCTTCCCAATATGGTCACCGCTTTGTTTCTGTTCCGCGAGGGATTCCCCTTGGCCTAGACTCCCAGGTCGGCTCGTGTTATGGCTTCTGTTGCTGCTAGTGGCGTGTTGCTCTGTTTGCAGCTCTTGTCCCCTCTTAGCAACAGGTGTGGGCTTTGGTCGGCCCGGCTCGCAAGTTCATGTGCCCACCTCAAGATGGCCCCCGCCACAGCACTCCGATTTTTTTACCGTGCTCCGATCTGCCTCTTGCCGCTCCAAAGTGTTCCCCCCTTCACGTCGCTTACTTTGGATTCCGCTTACTTGTGTTGCCTCTGTGGTGCGCTCTGCCGCCGGCAGCTTCCTCTGACCGTCCTGCTTGCTATGCGGCTACTGCGTGCTGCGGGTTGTTTACCTCTCCTCATTCCCACTCCGTACTGTCCCCCAGTTGCCCCGCCTGTAGCACCTGTAGCTCCTGCCGTCGCTGCCTCCACTGCCACCGCCAAGCGCCAAACGTTAGTGTCTGCATTCCGTGTCTCTGGCTTGGTAAAGTGGTCGCCTCACAATGGCGCACAGCCTGTTTGCTTTCGGTTTCGTTTCCCCGAGTGAGGGGGTGGTGGACTCACCGCTGCCGAGTGCGTGTTGTCGCTTCCTCCGCTCGTCTTGCTACGCTTCTCTCTTACTTCTTCTTGCCGCAGGGTTCCGGTGGGTCGCGCTTGTGGTGCTTCCCCCTGGCTAATTGCTGGTCCCTCGGTTATGCCTTACTTGTTGCCGCCATCTTGGGTTCTCCCCCGCTTTCTCTGCTCGTCTACTTCTTTGCTCGTCTCTCCTTTCCTGTTGCTTCTTGGGTGTGGCTGGCTGCTGCTACGTGTGCCCTCCACCTTCGCACATCTTCTCCTGTGTAACTTTCTTGCTCTGGGCTTCTACGCTGTTATTTTCGCCGCTAGTTCGACTTGAGGGTCGGGAGCTCTGGACCTAGGTGTGCTTCCTCCTCGCCATCCAAGCCATGCATGTAGAGTTTTTGATTAAAACGGAAGAGCCTATACTCCTCTCTGGAGTCCACACCCATGAACATCAATTCACCAAAATGCCAGGGGTAGCGGAAGTGTCATCAAATTACATTTAACCTTTACTTTCCCTCAAAGTTGCATGCATGCTTACACATACACACACATTCACACACTCTCACTTAAACACGACCACACCTGCAAGTAAGTACACAACATATATTTAAAAGCATTTTTTACCTACCTCAGCTGTTTGGGAGTCTCATATTCCAGCTAATTGTAATCCATTCTTTATTGCAGTAATAGTGAATAATAAGTTATTATTCACTATTAATGTAATAAAATTGTTGACAGAGATCAAGGACAGCGGTGCCGCAACTGATACTCATAAGGATGACAGGCCTTTGTGTTACCGGCACTGATGTTGCCACCTCTGAGGCCAAGGGTCGCAAAGGCAGTGTCAGGGGTCGCAAGTGGCAAGCCAGGTTCGCAGCTGCGACCCCGCAAACATCTAAATGACATCCATGCCCACACCACTCAGCGGTCTAGCTACAAGGACCGGCCATCAGTCAGACTCCCATTAGCTTGGGTCCCCACAGTCCCATGGTGTTACTCTTCTGTAGGCTTCCGTGCCACCGTCACCCACATCGGCAGGCACAGAAAAATTGAGCAGATCCAATTCTCTGCTCTCATTCTGAGATGGGTCCAGGTCTCCTCTTCGGATAGTATCAATGTGCATTGAAGTGCCCATCTTAATCATGCAGCTGCGTTTCCCAGAGAGCTCATCTTCCTGGAGTGGCGTGGGTGATGCCATCACGAGGTCCTCATGGATAAGGGGGGTCCAATCCTTACCTTTTCCGTGGTTGCTGGTATTGTTTCTTAGTCCTTCGGCTGGCCTTGGTGAGTCCCTTTGGCCCTCATATGTCGGTGACTGTTACCAGGCAGCCCAGAGCGCAAAGAACACATCGACACGGCAGCGTGGCTAGCCTCAACCCCAATTCTGCTGCGTGACGTTACAGGGGCGGCTCTAGGCTCATGGCGGCCCTGGGCAGGGAGCGTAGGTAGGGGTCCCCGAAAGAGGGGGTCTGGCCGGGGCGGAGCGGGGAGGTCTGTGAAGAGGGGGGGGGGGGGTCAGGGTGTTTGGAAGTGGAACAGAGCCGGAGGCCGCCAAATCCCTGCCAGGGGCCGCCACGCAAATATGTATCCATCCTCAGAGGATTATTATATTAAGGATATATATTGGCTTGGTGGCCCCTGGGGTTTGGTGGCCCTGTGCAGGTGCACAGCTTGCACATGCCTAAGGCCGCCCCTGGACGTTATTTTCCATTGCTTTCATCGCTTCGTTTTTTTAACCTTTCTTTTCCATTGGTTTGTCCTGACAAGGCTAACCAGCACCTAGAAGCCAAATCGATGTATGTGTAAAGCAAACTGATACTAGTGTTTAACTATTGATAACTAATCGAAGGGTCAAAACTAAACTGGCTGAGAAGTCAATTTGGAAGTAAATTTGCATACATCAGTAAGAGATGCTCCTTCTTACAATGAACGAACATGGCGTCATTTGTTTGTTTCGATTAGCCAAGGTGTATTTGCACACATCACTAAAGATAGCCCACAGGCTCTAGCTGCTATGTGTGGCATGTCGGCTGGCAAGGATTGACACAATGGGATCATATGTTAATCTGGGGGTTTACGGAGAGCCCAGGCTGGCACCGGGAGACTTACAACACACTCGGGTTGCACATGCCAGCCGCCGCAGGCCCTTGTGATGAAAACCACAGCAGGCGTGCCCTTGAAACCATGAGCTCACGGTTCCAGCACGTAGGTAGACACCCAAGGAATGTGGTGGCGGTCGAAGGGGGGCAGAGGTTTCTGCTTTCATAAACAATTAAACAAAATGACATGTGTCTCACATTAGAATCCCCTCTCACAAAACCCTCCCGCCTCCCTGCCCCGGCGGCCGTGTCTATGAACGTGTCTCGTGAGCTCCGACACTACAGCTGACCCCCATTGTCACGTTTGACCTCTCTTTCCGATTATGTCAAAAAGTTGCATTTCTTAGTCTCCACAGTGACTCGGCCACCCGCGTGGCGGCGTGTGGGTCCTACCGTGGCGGGCTGCTATAAAGAGGTTTTATGAGCTGCAGCAACACAACCCTATACAACCCCTAAGGGCTTGGTGACTGATTGCACCAAGGGGGCCCCAGTGATATATCGCGACAGAAGGCGTGCAGTCTCGAAGCAGACGGGTCACCGCCGGAATGTTTGTGTTAATTGCTAAATCGAGCTAAACTCGCATCCTTGTTCACTGCCGCTGCGTCATATCTCCATACATGCCAACAGACCCGATTCAGGCGGGAGACTACCGATTTTAAAAGCCAAAAATTGCTTTATTTTAGCAGTCTCCCGCCTGAAATTGCATTTTCTACAACAGAAGTCAATGGGGAATTTATATTCTCCCGTTTTTTTCTTTTAAATCTCCCACTTCCTGGTCCTTAAATGTTGGCATGTATGTATCTCTCACCAAACTCTATAGAAATGCGGGTACGCCATGTTTGCTCCCAGTCCTCCTAAACACCAGATAAAGTACACAACTGTGTTCTTGATTATTTCGGACTACTTTGCTATGAACGGTAGACACACTGTTATGATAAAAGCCATGGAAGGTTGTAAAGTTGGTTTTGCTGTAATATTTTGCCTCGAATGAAATCGCCAAAAACAGTAGTTTTTCGTGTCAAACTCAGAACCGAATGGTCACTCATTGCAGCTACGCGGCTCATTCGATTATTTGAATTTCCGTCTTGGAAGTTGCAACAAAATGTAAGTGGCAAACGGTTGGCAACTTCTCCAGAAGTGGCCACGGTGTGAAAATCTTGTAACACACACATACGTTCACTTTTTGGCAAATTATTTGCCCTGAACCCCATGAAAATACTGATGCACACACGTCCAGAATACACTACCATCACCAGTTAATTAAAAGAATCGTCGGTGCTGAAAATAGGGCTCTGTGGGGCTGATCTGAGCGCTCTTCAATTGACCATCAATGTACTCAGAAATATTTTCACTTTTAATCCACAGCCCCCTCAAGTCAGACGGCATCACAACAGCCAAGGGAGTCGTCAACAGAGAAATAAAGAATAATCAACTTTAACCCCTTGGCCGCGGCGGTAATTCCGCCGCGGCGCTGGGGAGGAGGGGGGCCACACGGCGCCGCCATGCTGGTGACGGAACCACTCCGTCACCAGCAACAGGCGCGCTGTGCTTGTGACGGAGTGGTTCTGTCACGGCCCCGCCTGCTCAATGGAACGCTCAGCGCAGGCGCGGAATTAATGCTGCGCAGGCGCGGCCTTTAGGGAACCACTCCGTCATTAGCACAGCCCACCCGTGGCTGGTGACGGAGTGGTTCCGTCACCAGCGTCCAAGGGGTTAAATAATCAACATACAGAAAAACCAAGAAGTAACACCTAAAAGGGGCAACACTCAAAAACAACTGCAACACTGATGAAGAGAGCACTTCGACTCACTTAGGAATCACAACAAAGTGTTAACTTCCGCAATTTATAATGACAAATTTTATTGTACTAGGATTATTTAAACAAGCATTGGCTGTCATGCTTTATCAATACTCGTTTTGTTTTTTCCTGTTTTTTGCTAAACATTGTTTATTGTTGGTGGTAGGCACCTGGACACCTAGCTTGCTACTTCCTTGTAGATTCCAGTTCCTGCTTGTTCCAGACTGATGCAGTGACAGCGCAGCTGCCTGGGTTTTCCCACTGGGGTTTTATTCAACATAGCTTTCCTATTTTCCATTCCTCCCGCCAACAGAAGGCCTGCCCACCCCAGGACCTACTTAATGCATGCCTCAGCGCGACCACGGCAAAGGCAAGCCCATCTGCACCCGTTCGGGCCTGGACCGTGCCACAACCCCCGGCCCTCCCCCCCGAAGAGGCACCATCGCCGAGCTCTACACCCTTGACCCTGCAACAAACACTATCAACGCAACAGCCCACTGTAGGATCTTTCGCTTACACCGACTGCCACTTCACCTGCCACTGCACACACCAACCCCACCCCAAATACACCACAGACACCAATCAAACAAGCATTTGCAATGCAATAGGGCTCGCAATAGTAAAGTTTGAGGGATTATTATTGTAAATGACACATTTTTTATTTGTTTTTGTTTTGAAATTTTGGTAAATAATAACTTTGTCATTTACAATGCTAATAGTGTTAACTTGTGGAAATGTGACACCTATAGCATTTGTAATGCAATATGTGTTGTCTTTACATGACTTAGATGTATTAATATTAAAATTAGGACATTTTTTTTTACCAATATTTAATAGTTAAATTCAATAATTTGTCATATATAATGGCAATAGCTGAAACATTAGCAAATAATTTTGTGGAAGATTATGTTAGCAGCAAATCACAATGTTTTAACAAGAACAGAAGTGAAAACATTTAACATCTTTTTATGACATTTGCAATAAAGCTTGAAACATTGACAGAAAATATTTTAACCAGTTGTTGTTGAATGGTTGCACAGATTGATGCTGTGGTGGCGCTGAGTGATGTTGTTTTGGGGACAAGTGATGCTGTGGCGTTCAGTAATGCTGTTGTAGCGCATAGTGATGTTGTGGTGCCCCTGAGAGATGCTGTAGTGGTGCTGAGTGGTGCTGTGGTGGTGCTGAGGTGGAAGTGTGCACTGCCGGCTGGTGGTGTGTGTGCCTGGTGGAGTTGAAGGGTGGAGTTGGAGGTTGGAGTTGGAGGGTGTATTTGGAGTTGGAGGGTGTATTTGGAGTTGGAGGGTGTATTTGGAGGGTGTATTTGGAGGGTGTATTTGGAGGGTGGAGTTGGATTGGAGGGTGGAGTTGGAGGGTGGAGTTGGAGGGTGGAGTTGTATTGGAGGGTGGAGCTGGAGGGTGGATTTGGAATTGGAGGGTGGAGTTGGATTGGGAGGGTGGATTTGGAGGGTGGATTTGGAGGGTGGAGTTGGAGGGTGGATGTGGAGTTGGAGGGTGGATTTGGAGTTGGAGGGTGGATTTGGAGTTGGAGGGTGGATTTGGAGTTGGAGGGTGGATTTAGAGTTGGAGGGTGGAGTTGGAGGGTGGATTTGGAGTTGGAGGGTGGATTTGGAGTTGGAGGGTGGATTTGGAGTTGGAGGGTGGAGTTGGAAGTTGGAATTGGAGGTTGGAGTTGGAGGGTGGAGTTGGATTTGGAGGGGGGAGTTGGAGGGTGGAGTTGGAGGGTGGCTTTGGAGGGTGGATTTGGAGTTTGAGGGTGTGTGTGCCTGGTGAAAGCGTGCACTGACGTCTGGTGGTGTGTGTCTGCTTGGTGAAAGCGTGCACTGATGTCTGGTGGTCTGTGCTTGGTGGAAGTGTGCACTGACATCTGGTGGTGTGTGCCTGGTGAAAGCATGCACAGACGGCTGGTGGTGTTTGTGCCTGGTGAAAGCGTGCACTGATGACTGATGGTGTCTGTGCCTGGTGAAAGTGTGCACTGACGGCTGGTGCTGTGTATGCCTGGTGAAAGAGTGCACAGATGGCTGGTGGTGTGTATGCCTGGTGATTGGAAATGCAATAGGTCTCGCAATAGAAAAGTTAGAGCTTTTGGTGTGGAAAATGTAAATATTTTGTGAAGTTTTTTTTTAAATATAAAAGTATTAATTTTGTTATTAGAAACGGCAATAGTTATGAAATTATCAAATGTTACATGTATAGCATTAGTAAAGGTACATCTTTTGTTTTCCCCTGTCTTACATGTATTGCTCTTACAAATCACAATGTTTTAACAAGAACAGAAGTGAAAACATTTAACATTTTTTTATGACATTTGTAATAAAGCTTGAAACATTGCTAGAAAATATTTGAACGAGTTGTTGTTGAATGTTTGCACAGATTGATGCTGTGGTGGCGCTGAGTGATGATGTGGTGATGCTGAGTGGTGCTGTGGTGGTGCTGAGTGATACTGGGGTGATGCTGAGTGATGATGTGGTGATGGTGAGTGATGCTGTGGTGGTGCTGTGGTGGTGCTGTGGTGGTGCTGGGTGGTGCTGTGGTGGTTATGCGGTGGTGCTGAGTGGTGCTGTGGTGGTGCTGAGTGGTGCTGTGGTGGTGCTGTGGTGGTGCTGTGGTGGTGCTGAGTGGTGCTGTGGTGGTGATGAGTGATAATGTGTTGGTGCTGAGTGATAATGTGGTGGTGCTGAGTGGTGCTGAATGATGCTGTGGTGGTGCAGAGTGGTGCTGTGGTGGTGCTGAGTGATAATGTGGTGGTGCTCGGTGATAATGTGGTGGTGCTGAGTGATAATGTGGTGGTGCTGTGTTGGTGGTGAGTGTTGGTGCTGAGTGATGTTGTGTTGGTGCTGAGTGGTGCTGTGGTGGTGCTGAGTGGTGCTGTGGTGGTGCTGAATGATAATGTGGTGGTGCTGAGTGATAATGTGGTGATGCTGAATGGTGCTGTGGTGGTGCTGAGTGATGCTGGGGTGATGCTGAGTGATGATGTGGTGATGCCGAGTGGTGCTGTGGTGGTGCTGGGTGGTGCTGTGGTGGTGCTGGGTGGTGCTGTGGTGGTGCTGTGGGGGTGCTGTGGTGGTGCTGAGTGGTGCTGTGGTGGTGCTGAGTGATGCTGTGATGGTGCTGAGTGATGTTGTAGTGGTGCTGAGTGATGCTGTGGTGGTGCAGAGTGGTGCTGTGGTGGTGCTAAGTGATAATGTGGTGGTGCTGAGTGATAATGTGGTGGTGCTATAATGTGGTGGTGCTGAGTGATAATATGGTGTTGCTGAGTGATGAAGTGGTTGCGCGGAGTGATGCTGTGGTTGTGCTGAGTGATGCTGTGGTTGTGCTGAGTGATGCTGTGGTTGTGCTGAGTGATGCTGTGGTTGTGCTGAGTGATGCTGTGGTTGCGCTGAGTGGTGCTGTGGTGGTGCTGAGTGATGCTGTGGTGGTGCTGAGTGATACTGTGGTGGTGCTGAGTGATACTCTGGTGGTGCTGAGTGATGCTGTGGTGGTGCTGGGTGGTGCTGTGGTGGTGCTTGGAAAGCGTGAGACAGGGCAAGAAAACAATGAAACAGGCAGAGAGAGCAAGTCAAAAAGAGAGAGCGGGCAGAGATAGAACGTGGAAAAGTGAGAGAGGCAAAGTAGAAAAGAGAGAGACAGCGGGACAGAAAGAGAGACGGGCAGTCAGAGAGAGAGGCTGGTACAGACAGTGGAAGAGAGAGAAGCAGGGACAGGCAGGGAAGAGAGAAAGAGGGGCAGAGACAGACACATTGACAAAGAAAGAGAAGCAGCAGAGGCAGAGAGCGGATCAGAGAGGGAAGGAAATACAGGGGAAACGATAGAGGGGCAGAGACAGACACAGTGGAAATCACAGAGACAGGGAGGCTGATACACAGAGCAAGGCAGAGGCGGACTGTGGAAAGATAGATACAGAGACAGACACAATTGAAAAGACAGAGACATTCAGGGGCAAAGATAGAGAGAAGCAAAGAATGACAGTGGAAAAGAGAGGGGCCCAGACTGAGGCACAGAGAGAGGCAGATAGCGACAGCTGAAAAGAGAGGCAGAGACAGGCTCAGTGGAAAAGATACAGAAGCAAAGGCACAGAGAGAGAGAGCGATAGACAGTGGAAAAGAGGGCACGAGCGAGGCAGATATATTAGAGTAGAAAGAGCGGCGAAAGAGAGAGAAAGAGGAGGAGAGACAGAAACAGGAAATATTTCTGCGGTTTGTTTTGGTTCTGGCTGGCGGCGCCTCGGCCAAAAATGAAAGATAAAGGGAGAGACTGCGGCATGGGGAGCGGGGCAGAGACGGGCTGCAGAGGAGAGAGCGCGCGAGGGGGGGGGTGACAGACAGTCATAGAGAGACCTCCAGCAGAGTCTTACATTTAGGAAACAAAACGTGAAACTATGGTGCAGCCTCGAGAATTGGTAACATTACCTCAGGACCCAGAACATCATATGCTGCCTTCATTGAAAGGGATAATCTAACTCCTGAAATGTTCTTGATTATATAACCCAAGATCAAACAAAAACGAATTAACTATTGGAAGAAAAGCACGAGACCTTTAAAAAACACTTTCCTCCTTCACTAAAACATGAAGGTATACACCAAGTTCAATAAACTGGGTTCTAGAATATTAATTTAATGTAAATATAACTGGTATGGCTCTGATTTTATACTTTGCTTATACTTTTTTGTTAAACAACTGTGTAAACTAAGTGTTCTGGCATCTAGATGCGACGGACCACACTGTAGAAAACCTCAAATCCAAAACCGTGGCATAATGTAAAGAACAGGAATTATTACCACGATAGCCCATTTTATTGGCTTTATAGCTAAAACAAGCAACTGTTAGATCAGTAAAAGCTAAAAACACATTGGGATTTTGACGAGAACAAAACATTAAGTGCCCACATTTTGAAAATCATTGGGATTGTTATCTCGCTATACTAATGTTTAAGAGGAAAAAAGGTCAATGAAACTCAACTGCGTGTACCAGAGATGAGGAAGAAGAACTGTTAAAGTAAAGTGAAGTAAATAATTACAAGGGAGGACGGGCGACGAGACGCACGGAGAGCAGCAGCCTTTGATGTGCTGTCCGGCCGTGCAGTGAATAATTAAGGGAGGAGAAATGCTGGCATGTGGCCGAGCGCACGCTGGGGTTTTAGGAAAAAAACAGAGGAGGTGGGCTTAGGATACATGAAAGGAGAGACTGAGGTGGAGTGGACTGGAGGGGAAGGAGAGGCAAAGGGCAGAGAAAGGGCAAATGGAGGCAGAGCAAAGATGGAACGGCGAAAAGAGGAGGGGTGAGGTTACGTTGGGGATGGAGAACCCAGAACGGCGAAAGGCGAGCAGGAGCCTTTATGTAATATGGACTGCAGAGTGCGTTTGCTCCAATTTATATAACATAAGCAGCTAAGGGGTGCAAACAAGCATGTGCGCTATTTTTTGCACCAGTGCCAAATGTATGTGATCTGGCCCGGAAGTTGCTTAAAGAAGAGACACGTGGCTACACTACTATAACAAGGGAGGATACCCGGAGAAAAAAAACGGCAAGCTCGAGGGACAGACAACACAGCATTTTAGGACAAGTAAAGCACTCCAATTACGTTGGTCGAGTTTGCGCTTAATAGGAAAGGACGAGCCCTAAAAATATAATTTGTGGCATCACTCCCAAATAAATAAGGAGAGGAGGCAGTGGTGAAAGGTTTTGGAGTAGTCTGGTCAACATGGCATGTTGAGGGGAAGAAGCGCTGCATAGAGGAAACCAGGATTGACGCTTGTGCTGTTTAATGGGGGGCTGACGAGACGCATGGGGAGCAGCAGCCTTTGATGTGCCGGCCGGCCGGCCATGCAGTGAATAATTAGGGGAGGAGAAATGC
Organism: Lissotriton helveticus; assembly: GCF_964261635.1. Lineage (NCBI taxonomy): Eukaryota > Metazoa > Chordata > Amphibia > Caudata > Salamandridae > Lissotriton > Lissotriton helveticus. The sequence continues at coordinate 273,599,261 of NC_136062.1, forward strand.
CGGCCTGAGGCCGAGCGCAAAGCAACAGATGGCTTTGATGTGGAGGCAGGCAGCTCGGGCGAATTGAAGCGCGTTCACGAGACCTCATGCACTCGTTGAAAACCGCTTTTTGAGAGCTTAGTTTAGCTCTTAGTTTCACCACAATAGACTCGTCCTATTCATTCCTTGCGGAATGGAATAGGACGAGCCCTAACAAAAACCACTTACTCGCAGGAACCCTTCTCAACACACGCTCACTATACAAGCATCCACTGAATTATGGGACCTCATCGTTACCCTCACACCAAACATCGTCTTCCTCACTGAGACCTGGCTTAACCCCACATCCACCCCAGAAAAGCAATCCCCAACAGATGTAAAATAACTCACCAGGACCGCATCAATAGGCTGGTAGGAGGAACAGCCACAGAGAGACCATACACAGGGTTCCACCACCACTGACAATACAACCACCCCCATGGAATATCTCAACTTCAAGCTCCACACGGACTAGACAACCATCAGAGGCACCCTTGCATACCGATCCCCAGGCCCGCACTCCAGCTTCTGCAACAACATCGGAAAAGCTTCAGTGAGCCCCAGTCATAGATTCCAAGGGCTACATCTTCCTTGGTGACCTAACTTTTCACATCGATGACCCCAACAACAAAAAACACTACACACCTCTGCGAAAGTATGAGGAGCCTGGGATTGACCCAGATCATCCACAATTCTATCCACACCGCAGGGCACACGCTGGACCAAATTTTCACCTCCAGCAACCGCGTCAAATATAACCATGTCACAGAACTCGCATGGACCAATCACTCCAGTGTCCACTTCAGCATCTCCAGTCCCCACACCGCCAACACCAAGATGACCAACGCCTCCCACCGGAGGTGGAACAAAATCTCAGTGACCAGCTGGGCAAAGGCCCTCAACACCTCTAACACTGCTACTGCCACCAACTTCAAACAGGGAGTGAAAAACGTCAACCCCTGGATCACCAACTGTGCAGACTGCATAGTCCCCATCATGAGCAACACCTAGAGAAAATCCTCCAAAAATACCAGCTGGTACACCTAAGAACTCAGAACAGTGAAACGGGACAACTAACAGTTGTTGGAGAGGAGATGGAGTGCCGGCAAGGATACCTCCGACAAGGTAGCATTTAAGAATTCCTTCAACCTCTACCACCTCCTGCTGAGGACAACAAAGAAGACAGCCCTTGCATTCATGTACCGAAACCAGCACCAACAACTTCAAGGAACTTTCATCATCGTTAAGGAATTCAACCTGGTTGCCAGCGAAAACGACATTATACCCTCACAGTCGCTATGTGACCACCCCACCCACTTCTTCCACAACAAGATCGCAACCATATACAGAAACTCCTAACCCCAACCCACACCTGTGGAACTCCTTGACATATAAGTCACCACCGTAACCGACACGAACCACACAATGACCACCTGGAACATCCTCTACACCCAGGACACCACCTACACCATTAAATCCATCCACTCAAGAGCTACCACAGACCCATGCCCGCACCACATCTTCAAGCTCAGAAACTATAGGGTCGACCAGGAACTCACCACCCTACTCAACACCTCCGTCACCCCCGCAACATTTACTGACGTCTGAAAACACGCCAGAGTCAGACCACTACTCAAAAAAAGACTCCTCCACATCGATATCCAAGGAGATGCACTCAGATGGATCACCTCCTTCCTCACCGGTATAACCCAGAGGAGCCACTTCCTACCTTTGAACCCAAGGAAAACACCTGCGGTGTACCTCAGGCCTCATTCCTCAGCCCCTCGCTTTTTAGCACATATATGACCCCGCTGGCCAACACTGTCAGATCCCATGGTCTCAACAGTTTCCTACGCAGAAACTCAACTCATCCTCTCACTCACCAACAACCCTACCACCACCAGAACCAACTTCCACAGATGCATGAAAAATGTCACAGATAGGATTAAGAACAACTGCCTACAGCTGAACACAGACAAGAATGTAGTATTGATCTTTGGCAACAGCAGCAACACATGGAACGACTCTGGTTGCCATCAGACCTAGGACCCTCACCCACTCCCTCTGACCACGCCAGCAGAAGTGGAGGGCACTCTTTCTCCCACATTACAGCAAATACCTGGAACAGCCACCAGACACACCTCTGGACCATCAACTCACTTCTGGAATTCCTATTGACCCTAAAGACCTGGCTGTTTGAATAAGCCTCCGATATCTGCAAGTGCCTGGTTACCCTATCGGGTGATTAGCCATGTTTTATAAATCCTGGTTGATTGAAGAACCTGCTTGGCCTTCGTCAATCTAAGAAAACATGGACTAAAAGCAAAAGTCAACTAGCTCTACTGGTCCATCCTCTTAGACTAGACCATTGTACCCGGGTCCCCAAATACTGCTACATTTCTGTAATCTCTAAAATCTGAGTTGGGGCACCAAGATGAAGAAATTTATACTGGCAGCGTTGAAGGGCTTTGTCAGTACCTTGTTTAGGGTTCTTCCATTTTTGTCAGAAAAATAATACCATCTCAGGGGTTACAGGTAACCTGTGTGGTAATATTGGTCTAGGGTATTCAGCTTGGGTTTTACTCCTATTGGCTTTATCTATACACTTCCTAATCCAGTGATCAACAAATTGTGTGTTAGGGGGAGAAGGTGCCCATTCACCCGGCCTAGGGTGTTTTATGACCTCACTAATAAAATCGTGGGTACCTAGAGCATCTAAGATGACTGCGCTGTTCCCTGCTACTGGGTCTAATGCATCACCTGGAGTATGAGGGTTACTCATGTCTTCCTCATCCACGTCACCTGGATGATGTTTAGGAGACTGCAGCAAAGCTGATCCTGGGAGAATCAGAGCTGTTATCTCAAAAAGGTTTTGCTAGTAAAGTAAACTTTTCAGTTGTTTTTAATGGGTTTATAATTAGGATCCTGATCTCTCGAACAAGATGGGATACCTACCCGTTCTTGAGTTTGCGACTACTCAAAAGGTCTTTTCCTGGAAGAGGATTCTCTACTGCCAGAAGAAGAGATTATCCTCCTTTGGACCTATATATTGTCTCTTTAGGACATGGGAGAAGGTGATCAATGAAAGTGGCCACAATGGAATGGCTAGTGGCATCCTTCATGGACTGCATTGGTGCACTCGCAGCCGGCTGTATGACCTCTCTGGCTGTGACTTGCCTTTCTTTCCCAGACTCCTGTCTTTTACACCTTCGTCAGCTTTCCTCGTCCGCTGAGGAGTCAGACTCACCATGATCTGAGCTCATTGGAGGATTATTAATTGACAGTATCCACAGACCACTTTTATCAGTGGCCTCCTTGTTGTGCCTGCTAAGGCTAAATTCTGCAGCAGTCAAAATCAAAGATGTATAGATTATTGTATCTGGATTTCTCAAGTTTCCTGTTAATTTATTTTTTTCTTTTTGATTCAGTAAACTACCTACAGTAAATTTGAATACACTCACTAGCCAATAAAAGAATGTGCACCTCTCATATGTATCTGCCAGGATAAAGATGACGAAAGCTCAGAAAGTGTTAAGAGAGGCAACCGGCGTGTTACAATGTTGAGCTTTAGAAGCCGTTGAGGAAAGGCAGTCGATAGATGGAGCACGTACTATAATGTTGCAAAGAGGTAATAACAGAAGCCTGCGCGTCCTAGACAGAGGGGACATGGGTCCTCCATCTGCTGAGAAGGTGCCTTTGGATTTACGGAGCATGCGCAGATTCATGACAAGCGACAGGTTTTGGTGAGAACGGAAGTCCATTCATCTCAGCAAGAGGTGAAGCAGGTCCCGTGTTTAAGAAATAAAAGGAAGCGCACGAAGAGGCCAGATGCCTCTCAAAATAAATTAGCCCCAAACTGAAAATGAAATATATAAATACACAGCACCAATATTTTACCAATTTCACCGAGTTTTAAAATAAACTATCACTACTAAATAGCAACATGCAAGAAGTGAATAATAAGAAAAAACGAGAAAGAAGTATTTATCACTGCTAGAGCCGCAAACAAGAGGGAGTCTGCTGCTCTGTCCACCAGTCACCAGGCATCCTGTAGTGCATGGCTACTAGCAAAAAATCTCCCGGGGCCACAAAGTTTGATCTTTGGTGTGCCTGAGGGCCACACTGAAACCAACAGGGTGGTGGGAGGGGGCGGGGGGTGCAATGGGTGTAGAAGAAGCAAAGCATGTACTTCTAGTGGGTGGACTGAATTGCCCAATGTGGAACCAGAAAACCTAGGATGGATCCCGGCATCCCAACATGCGCAAATTGTGTGATCCTGGACAATTGCTTTATTTCAATTTCCCTCATTTTTAGGTCGAGCCTGAGCCAGCATGCATGCGCTGCTCTGCGAGGCTTCTTGTAAGCACTCTAAACTACTCGGTGTGGGTCTGACTCCTCCCACGCATAGGTTTGGCTTTGCGTGTGTCTTTCACTAATGAAAGCACACAAAAGGCTAAAGGAGGGTGCATGTCCCACCTTCGTTTTTAATGTTCACTCCCACAGCGTTTTGCTCTCGGGAGCGAGCAGTGGCGTGCAGGGTGGCAGCTACATTCCTCGTGGGTCAGGTTACACACAACGCGCCATGCTTGTTTGCCTCCTGGGTTATTACACTTAAAACTGCCCCAGCTGAGGGTTTCTTCACCTAGCGAGGCATTGTGAAAGCCCATAGAGCACTTCATTTAAATGTGTGTTTTTTGGGTGAATGATCAGTGTGGCACCCGTTTCACGGACACCACGTTTCATCTCGTGGTTTATAAAGGCATTGTGAACGAGTACCGAGCACTTCCCTTATCTCTGTGTGCTTTTAGGGGCACGATGAGCGTGGCACCCGCTTCACAGGCACCATACATCATCTGTGTTTTAATCTTTCCTGCGTGCACCGGTCACTTAGTTTGCAATGCTTGTTTCCATTCTAAATGCGACTTTGCTCTTTCACATGATTCATGTGGCACCCGCCTGATGGTTGCTGTGCTTCATTTGACCCTTTAGCAGTGTGACATTGAGAACGAGCACTTCCCTTAACCGTTTGGGTATTTGGGGGCTTGATGAACACAGACACCGTGCATCATCTGTGTTTCATTTCTGTGGATGCTCGGGCATTCTGGTTTTGATTTAGGCATGTTCTTGTGAGCCAGTGGTTGAGTATTTCCGAATGTGTAACACTTTCATGCAATTGAACATGCATCAAGCACGAGTACTTCCCTCAAAGTGTGTTTGTTTTTTGGGGCACTATCACTGCAGCTGACGCTTTACCTTTGCGCTTCATCTCCTGGGTTATTAAGTTTTAAACTGCATTGGCCGATGGTTGCTGGCTTAGCAAGGTGTCATGTTGGCCCTTTAATGTTTTACCTAGAATTGTGCCTCTGTAACATTCTATGTTGTCACAGGGTTCTTCTCCAGCTCTGTGCTGACAGTTGCTGGGGAAGAAGTCCTGTGTAGGTTGTTCCCTACCTTGCTCCTGTGCTTTTTTTACAATAAATCTCTTTTATTCATACCTCTCTGTGTGGATCTTACACTACAATTTTGGCGACGAGGTCCAAGAAGCACTAGGAAACCCCCGAACCCTGATTAATTCAACTTCTAAGATTTTTGAATTTTCGAGCTATTCACAAGGAAAACCCTCGTGTGGAAGTGACTTTCCTGACGCTCCTGTATTGACTCCTTGAAGGACGCCGTGTTTAATACCTCCCTTGCCGTTTTATGAGCACCAAGACGCCGTGTTTAATACCTCCCTTGCCGTTTTATGAGCACCAAGGACGCGCTATCTGCCTCTTCAACGCGTGAGTAAAGTTTTTATGGGATTCCACTGACCCTTGCGCTACCCTTTCTTTGGGGATTATTGTTTTTTTTTTTAACACCCTGGGTCTGGTTCCCAAGACTTCCAACTTAACTCACTGGTGCATCTTTTGACTGCGGAAACCTGGGAGGCGGTTACCGGCGAAAGCTTAGAGGGCGGTTACCTGAACGAGCGAGCGCTCGTGTTTCGAATCCTCCTCGAGGGCCTCCATTCTTGTTGTGATGAACGTTCATGCTCCAACTCTCTCACGAACGCCCTGACTCCTCTTCATGACGCCGGATTTCTTCTTCATGACGCCTACCTTGTGATGTGTCACGCACGTCGCGTGATGACGCAGGACGCCGGAAGCCATTTTGTAATTCTCCATAGCAACACAGCGCAACGCTGTTAACTCCTCCGCATTCAGCTTTAGAAATATCGATCAGCTGTGCTGTTTGGACTAATTTTAACGGCGCTTCTTAATTAAGCAATAATCCGCCCTCCTCTTTATAGCTCTTCAGTTTTCCACAGATTATTGCCATCTTTCATCGTTCATTGCTGTTCCAGCTGTCCTATACAGTCAGTATTTTTTTTTTGTTTTATTACTTTGACTACTCATTGCATTTAAAATTCTTTTTCACTGACTATTTTGAGTCCACACAACATATATGGCTACTCAAAACTTTACCATCCAATCACCTCAGGCATTTTGGCCTTCTGGCGCAGAACCCTGCATGAAATGGCTTCAATGGAAAGCTTATTTTTTAAATTTTATTGATACCATCGATGAAGAAGGGAAAATTAAACCTGAAAGGAAAAAGAAGTTATTATTACATTCCCTAGGCGCTGGTGGTTTGAAAGTCTATGAGGAAATGTCTAAATGCACTGGTGGTGGGGAATCCAATGTTTTTGACGATGTGTTGAAGGATTTTGATAATCACTTTTCCCCTAAAGTGTGTATTGTTATTACCAGGTATAAGTTTTTCCGCAGGAAACAGCAACCTGGTGAAACTATAGACGTTTATGTTTCAGAGCTAAAAAAAATAGCAGATGATTGTAAGTTTGATCACCTTCAAGAGCAATTTATAAGGGATCAAGTTGTGATGCATGCTTCCGATCCTTCAATCCAAGATAGACTGTGGATTAATGGCGATTCAGATCTCAAGGATGTTTTAGCTATCATTAGAAAAGCTGAACTTTCTGGCCGTAGTGCTAAGGCTATCAAAGTTAATGACAAATCTATCGATTCTAATGTTGTTTCAGAGCATACTGTGTCTAAAGTTCAAGGTAAATCCAATTATAAGCAGAAACTCCAAGTTAAAACTAAACCTACTGAGGTCAAAAGTTCGGAGAAACTCAAATGCTTCAGATGTGGCAGTAGTTCACATTTGGCTAATTTTAAGTTGTGTCCAGCCATGAAGGAAAAATGTTCCAATTGTGGTCTAATAGGGCATTATTCTAGAGCCTGTCATAGATCTAAGAATAAAAAAGTTAAAGTGATTTGTAATTCCTCTTCTAGTGAAGATGAGGATATTATTAGGAAAGTTCTACATTGTTCTGTTGAGGATGAATGGATATATGACGGTACAACGCGTACCGTCACAACGCATACCTTTACAACGCGGCCGTGACAACGCAAGTCGTTACCACGACTTGCGTTGGGGGGGCGCGGATTTCGAATAGTTTAATTTACTATTCTAACACCAGTCCCCGTGGACCCTAGGGAAGGTGTTAGGATAGTAAATTAACTATTTTTAGACCTTGAGCGCCCTCCAGCGCAAGTCGTGGTAACGACTTGCGTTGTCACAGCCGCGGTGTAAAGGTACCGCGTTGTGAAAACATCGTTGTAAACGATGTTTACCGGATGAATGTATTAAAAAAGTCACTCATTGCTCCATGGAAGATGATTGTATTCAGAAACCACTTGAGAAAGTTTATATTTTCAACATTAATGACTCTTTTAAAAGGAATATTCTCAAGAAACCTATATGTAACATGTTAATTGGTGGTGTTCCAATTAATATCTATGCTGATTCCGGCTCTCCTTATACCATAGTTAATGAGAAGGTATGGAATTTGCACAACATTTAGGGAATGAGTTTTATCCTTCTGACATTTCTCCTGAAGGGTTTTTGGGGGAAAAGATTGAGATTGTTGGTTTCAAACCTTTGAGATTTAGATTTAAGGATAGAGATTCCTTAGGGAAACTATATGTGTCTAAGTGAGGTCCTTCTGTTCTGGGATGGAAGGACCAATGGGACTTGGACATCATTCTCAATCCTAATAGCCCTGAACCAGTTTTGGTGATTAATGATGGTGAAAAAATTGGTGTCTCCATGTTAAAAAAAATTCCCACTGTTTTCAATGACAAGATTGGGAATTTTCAGGGATTTTCTCATCGCATTGTTTTGAAGAGTGATGCGAAACCTAAAGTTTTTAAAGCAAGAAATATCCCCATTTTAGTACGAAATGATGTGGAAAAGGAACTGGAGAAATTAGTTGGAGAAGACATAATTGAGGCAATAGAATCTTCTGAATGGATTTCTCCTGTAGTGATCGCCAGACGTTCTAATGGCAAGATTCGCCTATGTGTAGATCTTCGCCATTTGAATGAGAACATAGTTGTCGATAAATTTCCATTACCTAAGATTTCTGAAATGCTGTCTTCAGTTAAAGATGCCTCTCTTTTCTCGACCTTAGACCTCTCTGCTGCTTGCCATCAGATCTCCTTAGATACTGACAGTAAACATCTCACAGCATTTATTACACCCATGGGTTGTTTTCAATTCAAGAGGATGCCTTTCGGCTTAGCCTCTGCTGCGGCTATTTTCCAACGCATTATGCACCAACTTTTTGGCAAACACCCCAAAATTAGATTTTTTCAGGACGACATATTAATTTATGGAAAGGATGAGGATGAACACAATTCTATTCTTGAAGAGGTCCTTACCATTCTGGAAGAGAAAGGGTTAACTATTGAATTTTCGAAATGTCACTTCGGGGTGAAATCTGTAACTTATCTGGGTCATGTTTTATGTTCTGATGGTGTTTCAACCAAACCCAAACTAGTGGATGCTATCAAAGATGCACCTTCTCCGACTAGTAAGGATGATGTTCGTTCGTTCCTAGGTATGGTTGAATTTTATTCTAAATTCGTTAAAGGGTTTTCTAGTAAAGTATTTAACATTAGACAACTCTTGAAAAGTAAAGTCAAATTTGAGTGGTCTGCTCTTTGTGAGAATGAATTTAATAGAATTAAGTCTGACATCATTAATGCTCTTGTCCTATCTCCTTTTGATGTGGATCTCAACTCTGTTATTACTGTTGATGCAAGCAATAAAGGTCTGGGAGGTGTTCTTTCGCAAATTGACAATTCTGGTAAAGAACACATTATTGCTTTTGCATCTAGAGCTCTTTCTGTTCCTGAAAGTAAATTCTCAGTTATTGAGAAGGAAACTCTTGCTGTTGTTTGGTCATTAGAGCATTTTCGCAGTTTCATATGGGGTAAGAGATGTGTAGTTAGAACTGATCACAAACCTCTTACCAAATTGCTTTCCACTGAAGGCCTTTACAATGCTACTGCTAGAATTGCTAGGATGACTATGCGTTTACAATACTTTATCGTTAAAATTGAATATTTTCCAGGGAAGAATAATGTTATTGCGGATTTCTTATCACGCATGCCCTCTGATTTACAAGAGTGTACAGTAAATGAATGAGATTCTTTTCAAGTGGCCCTTATCCATGATGAAAATCCTTTCTGCATCAAAAAAAAAGTTTGGATAGAGGAGTATGTGAAAGATAAGCTGCTGACCTTGGTTGTTTCTTCTATTCGTGAAGGTTGGCTAGAAAAAAACAAATTGACTTCCGACCTTAAACCTTTTTGGGAGGTTAGGAATGAACTTACTGTCTTGGACAATACTATTTTTCGAGGCGATAAAGCTATTCCTCCTGTATCCTTAAGGGACTCTATTTTAAGTTCATGCCACAAAGATCACTGTGGAATTGTTAAAACCAAGCAGAATATTAAGTTGTGGTACTGGTGGCCTGGTATTGATGTCATGACGGAGAGAATGGTACGTGATTGTGTGGTTTGATCCAATTCTGATAAAGTCCTTAATACGTTAAAACCTGAGATGTGTCTACCAATAGTTCCTGATGGCCATTGGCACACTGTTGCTATGGATATTATGGGACCTGTGGGGGATAGTCACAAATTTATCATCTCTATTATTGACATTTTCTCTAGATGGCCTTGTATTACAGTAAATCTTATTTTGATAGAACAGGCATCACTCACAGAACCACTTCTCTTTACAATCCGAGTGGTAATGGTTTATGTGAAAGATTTAACAAAGTTCTTAAAAATGCTATCCAAATGGCCAAATTAAAAAAAGAAGATTGGGAGGTTAGTGTACATAAAGCTGTTTGGTCCTACAGAACCAACATCCATGACGCTTTGAAGAAGTCACCCTTTGAGATCAGGAGGGGTCGTATCGCTAGGACCAAATACAATCCTGATTGGTTACATAAGAAGGGTTGTGTTGACATCTGCATGAGTGAAATCAAAGACAATATAATGGAGAAACATCTCCAATACAAGAAGAGTTTTGATAATAAATATGCGTCTGGTTCTATGAATGTTGAAGCTGGCATGTTGGTGAAAGTGAAATTACCTTGGAAAGTTCGTAAAGGTGAATCTCAATTTTCAACTCCCTTGATGGTAAAAAAGGTTTTACGAAATGCTGTGCTTCTTAGCGATGGGAAAGTATCGAATTTAAAGAGAATTGCTATTTATAAAGGAAAGAAAGATCTAAGCTCTAGTTCCTCTAATTCAGGGACATTTTCTAAAGTTACTCCTGATTCTCAAATTGTTCATGATGGAGATCATGGTTTCCTTTTTTCTGAAAATGTTTCTGAAAATGTTTCTGTTCCTGTTGGTACCTCCAATGTTGTATTTTCTGATGACATTAACACTGAGTATATTCCAGGATTTGGAAATGTATCTATTCCTGATGGTGAAGGTTCTAGTTGTATAGACAATACAACTACTTCTGAAGTTGACAACAAAGACAGTTCAATTTCCACTGGAAGTGTTAGTGATTCTCACCTTGCAGGTGAAGGTTGTTCTTTAAATCAAAACTCCAACAACACCAATGTTAGAAATTCCATTGGGAAAAAACGTGTTTGTTCAAAACCCATTTGGCTACAAGATTTTGTTTGTGATTAATTTTTTTTGTTTTATAAGGAAGAAGATGTGTCATGTTGGCCCTTTAATGTTTTACCTAGAATTGTGCCTCTGTAACATTCTATGTTGTCACAGGGTTCTTCTCCAGCTCTGTGCTGACAGTTGCTGGGGAAGAAGTCCTGTGTAGGTTGTTCCCTACCTTGCTCCTGTGCTTTACCTACAATAAATCTCTTATATTCATACCTCTCTGTGTGGATCTTACACTACAGCAAGGCATAGCTGTGACATGATTTAAAAGTAAAAGATGCGGGACAGGCCTTAACAATGCACCTTTTTGACCCTTCTGAGGGGTGGATACTGCAACAACAGCAGCTGCCGATCTTGAACCTTTCCTTCTATGCAATCCATAGTTGAATACATCAGGTTATTACAAGATGCTGTTTCCTGATGTGATAGTGTATAGGAAATAAATACACGTTTTAAGTTACACAGAAACAAACAGTTGTGCCTTTATTGCTAGTGCTATAGACTTTTAGTTTTGGGAATCAGGGTTCTTGTCTCGGTTGCTGGTTTCACATCCTGTGTTTTGTGAGAAAAAAAAATGCAGCTAGTAAAGGAGATAACAAACTTTACAGCCATGCTAATCTTTCGGCTAGTCTGTTCCATCTGGAACATTTCAAAAGAAAGCTAACAGATTTGCTACTTTCCTAGGCTATATGTGACACCATCCTGCACCGATGTTGACAAAGAAGGGGAGGGACTCTGAGAAGGTAATTAAAACTACTATACGTTCTGTAAAGGCTGAATTCTCACTATAGTGCTATCAAAACAGGTGTGTCACATCTTTAATTTCCTTTAAAGTTCAAAAGGACTACCGATTTAAAATTAATTTACAAGAAAACTTTCTTTAAAAAAAAAAAGGCTGCATTAATCTTCTTTACAGGTCGCACAAGAAGTGTACCCAGAAATAGATTTTAAAGTATTCCACATGATACCTTTCTGATATACAGTTTTGTTGATTTTTAAAATATTTAATGGTAAGCAAAAAACAATGAAAACATATGGGCATGTTACATTGTTACTTGTGAAATTGAATTTGTTTTCTGGGGTTCAATTTTAGACACAGTGGCTGCTTTAACGTCCAAGATTATATTTTAGGTTTACTCTATTGCTTTATACATAATACAAACACAATTATCGTGTTTGGCACAACAGCACTAACTATATAGCTTGGAAATGGATAGCGATGTGGGAATACATAGGCACTACCTATGCACCAAAGCAGCACCCCCACCTCAACATAACTCAGCACCATCTCAGCATAACTCAACAACACCGCCTCATCGCTCAGCATCACTCCGCACCACCTCAACACCACCTAAATATCATTCAGCATCACCTATGCATCACCTCCGTGACAGCGCAACACTACCTCAGTCCCACCACAGCATCACTAAGCACCACCTCAATCTGCCTTTGGAATATGACATCAATTAATTCTCCCCTACTGTCCGTCCACTGCTCGCATTAGAATTTATTACCTAGTTCCCAAAGTCCAAACTTCCATAAATTATGTCCCCACATCATAGCAAAAAATAATAATATAACAAACAAGCATTACAACACACACACAAAAAAAACACTATTGCAAGGACAATAAATATAAAAAACATTTTATGATAAGTTTTTTATGATAAGGTTGTTGTGCACAATGTCTTCTTGGTGATATAGAAAATAACAGAAATTATTTATAACACTTTTATGTTAAAAATTATCAACATGCTGCACAGCAGCTGCAATACTCTACACCATACCTAACAAACATTGGCAAAACCAATAGTTCTAGCTAAACACTTGTAAGGTCCAAAAGGCGAGACCTATTGGCTATCCCAATGCTTGTTCTTTATTATCACATACAAGAGGACCTTGAAATACATGATTTCCAGATTTGTGCTGTACAAAACCTTCTCCTGTGTTTGGATTTAATCACTAACAGCATTGTTATCATGGTAGGGGGAACATTTCAAAAGTCATGTTTGAAAACGATCATAAAAAACCCACTTCTGAATGCACTGCTGTAATCTGATTTACTAAGTTTTACATGTTTGCTACCATTAAAAAGGAAGGTGTTCATAAAGTTAAGGGGTGCAGTACATACTAGTTACTTCCTTTCTTCAACTGCAAATAACCTTCAAATAAATGCTTGCTGTTTAACATTTTAATATTAGTACTAAGTAGAGTAAACAACAGCCCAGTGCTGTTGTTGCCCAGGGGGCCACATGTAAAGTCAGGAGGGCTGCATGCGGCCCCCGGGCCGTACTTTGAGTATCACTGCTAGTATAATGATCTCTACAGTTTGTAGACACCATTAAACTACAGGATGCTTGATGATTGGTGGCCCTATTGTGATGTCCTACTACAACTTGACTGCTAACCTGCAACAATATCACTGCAGTAGTTTTTTTCATGCATGTTGAATTTACTTCTATAGATGTACTATATTTGGTGGTACAGGTTGCAGTAAAGAAGAAAAGGCAATAATCTTCTGTTGCTTTAATAGAATTCAAACCTCCCGTCACATTACCATAGACTATTTTCTATTATGCTACATCACTAATGGAGTTTGTTTAAGTGCATCTCCTCCTCTATCATTACCATTTATTATTTCTCTTTTTTCCTTGTACGGTAGTGGTCTCCTGGGTCTCTGTCATTGTAATATTGTTTTTGATTTCTTTAACAGAGGCTACTCTCCAAGGTGGTTATTTTTGAATATCCACAAGGTTAGTAGGTTAATCCCCATAGGCTCCTATTATATATGAAGTGTGTGACACCAAACTTCCCAATGGCCCGCGCTTCTTTTAAGGACATCATCAACCCACCATTTTTACTCTTCCTCTGAGCTAAATGTGCAAAGCAAGATGCCCAGGGTACTGGACATCCCAGTATAAGCCTTTTTCTCAAATTTTGAAGGGGAAAACCCCCAGAGGAGATGCTGAAGACTCTTGCCTCGCTCAGACCTTCCTGAAATGAAATGAATTCGTACTTGTATAGCGCACTTATACCCTGAGGCGTCTTGGCGCTGTACGCATACCGCTGTGGAACCCTTCCTGGCTTTTCCCTGTGAAATGCCGACTCCTGGGCACCCCCAAGGTGAAGCCAGGCATCCAAGCGCTGTTGGGGGCGTTGTGGAGATTAAGCAAGCTATTGACCAGAGTTGCAGAGTGGGACCCATGATTAGAATAGGCACCGAGGCGAGAATTATCAGGTCCGAGGAAATTGAGCCCAAGACCCGCCGATGCGGGAATTGAACCCTGGTCCCGGGCCAGACCTCTGCATCAGGGTCTGCCGCTCTAACCATTGAGCCACACTTCTCCACTTATGCCTCCACAAAAGCTTGTCCGCGTAATAATAATAATAATAATAATCCACATTTGTAAAGCGCACAATCACCCGTAAGGGTCTCTAGGCGCTGGGGGCCGTCGGGAAGATTAAGCAAGCTATTGCCCAGAGTCACATGGTGCTGGGCTAACCTGCCGCCGGAGCCGGGGATCGAACCCTGATCCCCAGATTCCAGTGTCAGTCGCCCTGGCCGCGGTGCCACACCTCTCCCACGTAGCCTGCCTGCGTTCTACACCGAGGCCCAGGATGGATGCCGTACCATAACATCTGTGGAGCCCATTTGCCATTTCTGAATTAGCGCTTCCTTTCCTCATAAACATCAAGATGCCTCTTCGCCACCACAGAAGTGTCTACGACCAAAAGGGGAGCTGATCATGGGTCCATCACCTGAGTACCTTCATTGCTCCAGCAGTGGCCATGTGCCCACAAATATTTGTTATGTCTGAACTATATATAATAATATTTCTTCGCTGCCCAATTTGCCCCAGTTCTTAAAATCACCAGGCTAAAGTAAGCAAAAACAAGTAACTTCAGCAGTGAAGACAGGGGCGTTGTCCATATGTCATATTCTGTACTCTAGAGGATGAGGGGTCATCTTTCATTGTTGTTGCTGTAAACTATCCGAATGGCAGCTCCAGTTTTAATCTTTACCTTGCAGTCAGTATGGATATTTTATGGGTTCCCCTTCCTGTTATGTTCTCCCAAATCCTGGAAAGTAATAATTGAGCTGTTATGATTTACTTTCAAAAAAACATTTGTCCGCAGCTCGACGCGACCAAGGTAGTGTCACTGTTCAAACAAGTGCCCAGTAAATCAGAGCAATGCCTCAGAGGCCTATATTTTAATCAAATAAAGTGGCCGAATGGGTAAACCGACCAAGATGGGAGAGGATGTAGCCTTACGGATAGAGTGGGCGACCTCGAAGCTGGGGAACCGCGTTCGAGTCTACGCGTGGACGCTCAACATCCTGTGATTCTGGACAAATCACTTAATCCCCCGTGTCTAACAAAAATAAATGTGTCCAACTGTAACAAAACTGGTGCTTATGTAAAGTCTATGATACCTGATATCTTCGGGTCTAGTTTGCGCAATATAAAACTAAAAAATAAAAAAGTTGAGGGGAGGTTAAAACAGAAACATATCTGCTTCGTAGTGTTTCTAGACCCTCAAATGCACAATTGATATGTCATAGCGGCAAAACACCATACTTTCATTTGGCAACTAAGTGCATTCTGGAAGTTGACGTCTTGGATATTTTGTGCATTGAACTATTCTGAGTCCTAAAGACCTAGTATTATACACATGTACTACCACAAGTCATGGTAAAAACACAGCGAGGAGAACCAGAGCACTGCTAACCGAGGCGCACCAGCTGCCTATTGGTTATTATTTGTTGTCTGGCAGGCGTGGAGCTCTCAGCTGTGACTAGTGTGGCATTGCAGCACTAAACCAGTCTTGCTCGATTACAGGCATGCCTGTCTGCTGCAGTAGTATGTCCATTGTTGGAAGAGTTGGGTGGTGCGTGTGAGGTCCTGACACACGATCTGGCCCTGCTGTGGTGAACATGTCATGGTTGGTTAGGTTTGCGAGAAGTGACAGAGTGAGCGATAATGACAATTAGAAAATAAATGCTGTGCCTGGGAGCCATTCTACATTCTGTCTGCGGGTATTCACCATGCTTCGGGAAGAGAAAAGGAGAGATTGTAGCCCCCACCCTTAAATGAGTGGGTCGATTACCATGTTTTCCCCCAGAGTTTTATATAGTGCAAACTTGACCCGAAGCGGGCATCAGAGCGCTTTACATAGCACCAGTAATGTTACATAAAGACACAGATTCATTTTTGTTAGGAATGGGGAGATTAAGTGATTTTGTCCAGAATCACAGGATGTTCAGCGTCATTGCCGAGACTTGAACCCAGTTCCCCAGATTCGAGGTCTACCGCCCTAGCCGTTAGGCCAACACCTCTCCTCCTCTGTGACTCTATAACCGCATGGCAGATGGGCCACCATGTCAGAGGTTTACAACAGCAGAGCCAACCGAGGCTTAACTGGTGTAAAGACAATACTACGATTGCAAATAGTGTGGGGGAACAGCGAGCTACCAACCTGCTGTCTGTGGTGCCCAAGAAAACAAAAATGATCTGTTAACAGCAAAGCACCGCTCATTAGAGAATAGGAAGGTTGGAGGTAGGTTAGCACATCCGGGTGAGGTCAAGGAAGAGAAACAGGACTGCGACCCATTCACCTCCGTCTATAAAAAGAATACAATTTTGTATTTAGCAATACACAAATATGTATATACACACTTTGAAAGCACCACATAAATGTCAGCAACTAATGCATTACAAATTGTCTCTTAGTGCTGCCAAGACCTCTTTTTTTTCAAATTCTGTTTCTCAGGCCTCCAACTCCTCAAGGGTTCTTTTCCAGGCAGTCACCAATCTGCTTTGAGGCAAAATGAATGTTCCCTCTCCCAAGTACGTGAAAGGTTGGTATTTTTTGTATGAGAAGATCAAGTCCATTCATGATTGTATTGCACAACTTCTGATTTCATGCTGTCATACAGCATGTTTACTAGACTTTGCCTTTTTAGCACTCCTCTCAAACCTCTCCCAATGATTAAGTCAGTCAATCAAATAGTTGTTTATTTAGATCTTTAACAAACAGATCTACCAAATATACAAAATATAGAAATACAAATAAATAATACCCAGTAAAATGTTGAGGCGCTAATTAAAATGATAAAACAAATCCACCAATTGCACAATTCATTATTAATAGCTATTTACAAAATTCATACTAATACTTCAATCCTGGCAGGTATCCCTGATATGGGCGTTATAACAAGGTATAATAAAACCATCAAAGGAAACAGTTAAAAGGGCGGGTTCCCTATCACTCACAATTCCAGTTCTGTAAGCATTTTCGTAGTACATCACGGTTCCCTTAAAAGCCTCATTCAGGTTAGTGCTTCCTTTACTGCTCATAAATATCTACCCAAAGCACACGTTACACTGGGGTACTTCATATCCAGTGAAAAACAAGTTACTTGACTTCTGATATCAAGTTCAAATTTACAAAGTATGATAAAATATGGATGGCAATACATTTCACATTTAAATTCAAAATTACAAATGGTATAACCAGCTAAAAAACCTCTTAGTGGAGTAAGCCAGACTGAATTTCTTACCGCAACTAAATGTTAAAAGTGCCATTCTTAGAGTTGCATTAAGTAATCATCTAGGTAAGGAAACATTTCATGATATATCCAGGTCTGCCTCAGACAAAATACAGATATCTTATTGTCAAAATATCTCATATAGTTTCCCCTTGCCATCTTTTTACTTAATATGGAAACTCACCATTGCCTAATGATTGAGGAAGAGGGGGTGCTCCCTCGCCTACTTACCTGAAGACGGGCTCCCCAGATGATGTTTATCGAGTTAGGACTCTAAAATGTATATCTGCGGTTGTTACGCATACTTTTACTTTCATCCTTTACGCTAGTTTTCATTTGCCATTGTCCGTAATGGATGTAAAAAAGGGGTCTTCAAGACCCTTCTAAAGACGTCAAACCTGGAAAGCAGCTAAATAGCAGCTAAATAGCGGCTCATCGGCTTTCTAAATATCTTGAGGAGCACCAGTTACTAGATGCTAGATGGATTAGCTGAAGTTCTGGTTTAGGCACCAAGACTGGCCCTGTGGATATATTGAATTACGTCAGACAAGATTACAATGACAACATTTCCACCTGCCTTATCCTGCTGTTTCAGTTGGGTCGCCTGGCCCCTTCAAATGAGGATCTTGAAGAAATTGGTTCTTTTTATTCTGTGCCACTTGAAAGCTTGTGGTGTTAAGGATACCATCAATTCTAGATTGAACTATGCTAATGCTTGCTACTTTGGCTATTCTGATTCGGCTATTTACAAGCTTCAAGCTGTTCAGAATATGACAATATTACTGGTCATGAATTTCAGGAAGCATGATTGGTTCTCCGAGGCACGCTGAAAACTACACTGGTTACTAGTTTTTAGAAGGATCCTTTGTAAGGCGTTTACCCACAGAGCCTATTATGAACCAGGCCACGTGCTGCTTATGTGTTTACATACAAGTCCAAGAATCCCTTCTTTTTGGCTGCTGCCTCCTGCTTGCAGACCCCGGTTTAGAAAAGCTCACGTATATCCCATGCTCCATGTAAATATATTTTTTTTTTATATACTCAATAAAAAATTACAAAACAAAAAAAAAGAAACGTTAAAAAAAAAAAAAAAAAGAAAAGGTTGTGTGAGGCGAGGGGTGGATTTGGAAAAAGGCGGAATTCACAGCGACTTGACGTACAACATAGAGGACCAATCTATGTTTATGAAGGCTATTAAAATCCATCTATTTTATAGATTAGCTTAAAAAAATTCTGATGTTGTTAGGAGGTTTGGCACCAAGAAGCTTTTGGATGTTTCTTTATTAGTAACAACTGAACTCAAACCTTGAAAGTACAGGATGTCAATACATTTGGCGGGGACAGGCAGGAACTAAACATGGGGCTGGTGGCAATTTTAAAAGAAATCAAGCAGAAATAACCTGGGGCTCTTGTTCTTTGGTGATGGAGCATTGTCACCCGAGGTAGCTCAGGTGTTTCACACCAGCTTTAAGGGCAGGATGAGCGATAGCTCAGCTATGTGAAGCCTAAACATAAAATGTATGTCTAACCAGAGGCGTACAACTGCTCATAAAGCAAATGCACCTATGATCCTTTTCCCAGAGTACATTTTAAAACAAATGTAGAATTTACTTTAACTTGTGTGGTTTGTCTCCAGGATGGGGTTTATGAAAACACATTAAACCCAAACTCATGTTGTGTAAGAATTTCACCGCTGTGTCCCGCCTCTTCAAACTAGTGTAGTTTGGCAGCAAAAAGCATGTGAAACCTTATTCTGCAGTCAAACTACACCTGGGTTTTTCAAAAGCAGCATAACTCTGATATTGTGTATTATAGGTTACCAATGCAAAAGCACTGCTCTATGAAAACACTACTTGTTCGAGTGTTACAATGAAAACTGTTGTCTGTATGGTGTCTCTCTTGTGCCTCATTCAAGTTATCCGCTTCTCTAACCAAGCCAAGTTACTGAAGATGATCAGTATATACATTTAGGAACACCCATTATAGAGAATATGGCCATTCTTTAATTAATTTTGGAGCAAATCATAACAAATTTGCATTTTGTAATGGACATTGGCCCTGTGGATTTGAAAACAACATTGATATTTTAGACAGTAATTATGCTAGGGGCTTCAGATCAAAATGTAAAGCATAGTTGTTATAATAACGGATGAAATGAAATGACGAGTCAATATTTCTGCTTCTGTTGAAGTGATCTCTTTGCAGAAATGTGCCTTCAGCCACACATTCTGTATGTCCTGGGGTTTGAACGAATACTAGTATCCTTTACATGCAGGAACACCATTCATTCCAAAGTTATTACAAGGAATCCACATGTTTTGCTAGTTCTTTAAGCCTGGTGGCTTTCTGCATGGGCGTAGTTCAGTCATCACATAGGAGAACTGGTCAATGTGGGGTGCTAACAACAGCTATGTTATTTTGATTTAGAATAGTGCAGATTACTGGCAGAGTATTTAATAGACTGCATTACTGCCAACTGATTGGCACACACTTGTTCAATCTCAGGAGGAATGGAAGAGGCATTAGCAATCAAACCCAAGACATGCCAGTCACACAGCCCGAGGTCAGCAGTGCTAACCTACTAAGCTCCAAAATCAGAGAACAAGCCTATGTGGCAATCGTTTAGCAGACTGAAAACGTACCTTTGGTCAGCAGTCAAACAGGAGCATCTTTAGGAATATGGAAATGAAAATATTCCATGATCTCATAGTCATTTAACCAAAGGAGTTTTCTGAGAATTGTCAAAAATGGTTGTCCTCTTGAAATAACCTTGCGAAATCTGATTCTACAGTGCTCTATATTGAAGTCTGTAGAAGCTGCTTTTTAGTTGTCAAATCACACATTGCCCTTTTTAAAGATATCTGCCAGTGGCCCATACACCTTGTCAAATCCACTAAAGCAAGTATGTTATAATCAAAACAGTTTTGATTGAGATGTTTAAAAAGCACAATTTATCACTCTATTTTCTTATATTGAGTCTCAGGATAGCTCCACCCCATTGTTTGAAGGGTTAGCCTCTCTCTATTGATTGACCTGTTAGCCCCATCCCCTAAAATGTGCATCTAGTTGGTCCCCTGTGGCGAGTGCATGGTGAGGAGCAGGAGAGGGCTGCATTGTGCGTTGTGCAACAATTGTCCTGTGGGACCTTGTTGTCTACAAACGCTCTTCTGTTATTCAGCGGTCTGCTTGCAAGCATCAGTTATTCATATCATAATGAATATGCATGAAAACTATTAAATATATGACACGTTTCTCTTGGTCTGTCCTTATATATTCCTAGTTTACACTCACAACAAGGATCCACCCGTAAGCAGGATATACAATAGAGGGATATTGAGTTGGTTCAGACTAAGCAGTGCTCAAGTGAAAATCATATAACCAATGTGAACATTAAACAAAGACACTGTATAAAACTCCCTGGTTGTCATATGACTATCAGAAACTCAACATGTAGTTTGTATTTCGTCATGTACACTATCCCATATGTAACTTAAATACAAAGACCAGCCCGGGAGCGGTGTTGATGTTTTGACCAGTGAATACTGCTCATCAGGACCAAAGTCATCGATCATACCTGTAGAAAAACAAGAGTAACAACAGGAACATAGTCAATGTCCTGCATCTGTGTATGGAGTGGCCATACCGAATCCAAGGTGTGATTACACACCACACGGAGCGTGGGCACCGGGGAACCTCCATAAATTCAATTGTATAGGCTCCTAAATCTGTAAACAGACACCCACATAAGATATCAGTATAGATCACTGTGATTTAATCTGAAAGGTGCGCAGAATCATTTACAGGCCAAACTGTGGTCGTCAATAACACCTACCCAGTACATGCGATGTATGGAGTCATCCAATAAGATAAATGATATACTTCTCCAAGAATAAATACCTTGCATCTCCCATAGCATTGCAGGTGGCTGAGCTTATAAACCAAGTAACCCAGTGTACAAACCATTTTTTAAAAAAAACTGCTTGTATTAGTGTACAAAGCAGCAGCATGAATACAGAGATAATTGGATCAATGGGGTACACCCAATTAATCGCAGGACCTGGGTAACAGTTTATATATAAAAAGTGGTCCTGGATATAACTCAAGACGCAATTAATGAAAAACTTGTTATTAAATTGAGCAAGTTCCGATTAGGCAGAATAAATCTGTGCCTGAGGAGATGTATAGTTTACAAACAGCAGTATTAGTTGCAATAAACCCAACACATATAAATCAATAACCAATGCTACTTTATATCATAGGTTTATTTACATGAAGCTACAATAAATGATCCAGGAAAACTGCAGAATGCAGTAGAAGAAAAGGTGAATAAAGGTGGTGCTCAGGTGAACTGGAATGAGGAAAAGTTCAGAGGACTGAGTTGAAATAATTCAGTGCAACTAAAAAACCAAATGTTTCAGTTTAAACACAGGGAGCCTACCCATACATTAGTATATACATGAATTAAAACAAAGGGGAATAGGGATTGGACAATCGGGTGCAGGCCTGAGGTTGGGGGGATGGTAGTCGATGTTTCGACCCAAGCGCAATAAGGGCGATTTGAAAGCCTCTGCTGCGGGTCTTCTTCAGGACAGGGATGGGGGTGGACATTATAAACATTATAATGAATTAACATGGATGGTGTTGGGTACATTACCAATGATAGAGCAAGGGGGTCACGTCAGTACAGTTAATACGGGCCACCTAAAAAAGGACAAAAAACAGACTAAGTGCCCATCTCCAAAAAGCACTATTAGTCTAACTAGTCTAACTAATAGTGCTTTTTGGAGATGGGCACTTAGTCTGTTTTTTGTCCTTTTTTAGGTGGCCCGTATTAACTGTACTGACGTGACCCCCTTGCTCTATCATTGGTAATGTACCCAACACCATCCATGTTAATTCATTATAATGTTTATATTGGAATAGCAAATCTAATTTGATTAATTAATTTTAGGTTACCTGATCCAGTCCCTGTCCACCCCCATCCCTGTCCTGAAGAAGACCCGCAGCAGAGGCTTTCAAATCGCCCTTATTGCGCTTGGGTCGAAACATCGACTACCATCCCCCCAACCTCAGGCCTACACCCGATTGTCCAATCCCTATTCCCCTATTGTTTTAATTCATGTATATACTAATGTATGGGTAGGCTCCCTGTGTTTAAACTGAAAATGTTGGTTTTTTAGTTGCACTGAATTATTTCAACTCTGTCCTCTGAACTGTTCCTCATTCCAGTTCACCTGAGCACCCCCTTTATTCACCTTTTCTTCTACTGCATTCTGCAGTTTTCCTGGATCATTTATTGTAGCTTCATGTAAATAAACCTATGATATAAAGTAGCATTGGTTATTAATTTATATGTGTTGGGTTTATTGCAACTAATACTGCTGTTTGTAAACTATACATCTCCTCAGGCACAGATTTATTCTGCCTAATCGGAACTTGCTCAATTTAATAACAAGTTTTTCATTAATTGCGTCTTGAGTTATATCCAGGACCACTTTTTAAATATAAACTGAATACAGAGATAGGCATATGGCATGGCCATGCTGATACATCTCACATTATACAGAGTCTGCACCCAGTGTCTAAACCTATAGTTAAATCATGCGTATTAGCCTAGTACCAACGCGTGGTGCATTGCATGCATCGTCACAATCATTTAGATGTACCTATACCGCTCAATACGTGCGCATGTGCATCCCAAGAACGCGGTACTTTAATTAATTCCAGCATCAACCTGTCTGGAATGGTAAAGAAAGTACCTGTATGTCACAATCCTGGTGTGAAATGTCAACACCCCTCCCTGGGCTGGTCTTTGAATTTAAATTACATATGGGACATTGTACATGACGAAATAAAAACCCCATGTTGAGTTTCTGACAGTCAAATGACAACCAGGGAGTTTTATACAATGTGTTTGTTTAATGTTCACATTGTTTATATGTTTTTCACTTGAGCACTGCGTAGCCTGAATGAACTATCAATCAATTGTATATCCTGTTTACAGATGGATCTTTGTTGTAAGTGTAAAGATGGAACATATCAGGATCGACCATGTATTTAATGGTTTCATGTATATTCATTATGATATGAATCAGCGGCAGCTCCTCCTCTATGGCGGAGGATCGTCACCCCCGCCAATACTTAAAAAAATGTAAAAATAAAACGGGTTTAAAACTTGTTTCATTATCATTTTATTTAGCTTGTGCTGGGTCTTGCGGAGAGGCCAGGGCGATGATAGGCTGGAGGGGAAGTAGTGGGCTCTACCTACACTGCGCATGTGGTTTTTGGCCGGTTCTCAGGCTGGTCAAAAACTAAATGCGCAGTGAAGCTCTCTCCAACCGCGGCTGCATTGCTAGAGTTGGAGAGAGCAGGCACAGACCCCCAGTCTGTCCTGGAGCGACATCATCGCCGCTCAGGCCAATCCTGAAGCTAATCTCATATATGAGAGCAGCTTCAGGATTGGCCGCAGTGCAGGCTGTGAGCCTGTGCCTGCCTGCAGCGGCAGAGAGGAGCGGAAGAGCGCAACGCGGTGCTGGAGGGCAGCAGGTAACTTTTTTTTGTCTTGTTGTCCCCCGTTCCCTCCCCTCCACCCCCGCTCCCTCCCTCACTGACGCTTGCAGGCAGATCCGTGAATACCAGAAGAGGGTTTGCAGACAAAAGAGTCCCAGAAGACAATTGTTGTAGGCGAGTCCATTCTCCCTGGTCCCCGTGGGCATACAGGGTCGTCCATGTAATATATACACAGGGTGTGCATAGAGAGCATGCAAGGAGGAAGGGCAGGGAAGCCGCAAGTGGGTGTGAGCCTGTGTGGGTGAGTGGTACGCCTGTGTGAATGTGGGTTGAGTGGAGTATCTGCGCAAATGTCGGGTGATTGCTGTGCTTGTGTGAGTGTAGAGTGTGCACTGTGTAAGTATAGGGTGAGTGCTATCTGCTGTCTATGAGCATAGGGTAAGCTCAGTCAGCATCAGTGTGAGTATAGGGTGAGCAAACTGTTTTGGTGTAGGGTGAGCACTGTGTGAGTGAGTGCAGGCCCCCCCCCCCTTTAGCCACCCCAAAAACACCACCCTGATAGGACTCCGGTAATTTGTGGGTGAATCCTACAAGTTCAAGGTTCCTCCCTAGTGTCCTTTCTCCCTCACTATTTACCAGGAAGCGATTTTCAGGAAATCCAGAACAGGACTGAATAACACCTGTTGGACAGGCGTGAGGTCTTCATCCCAGTAGGTCACTGCACCTGCTGCTGCCTGTCCATTCCCTTCCAGTCAGAAATATCTTCGTATGGCTGTTCAATCTTCCTGGTTCTGTTTACCTTCCTGCCCTAAGTGCTTTGAAAATGCAAACAGTCAATGTTAAGTGCTATATCAAATCAAAAGTAAAATAAAATAAAAAATAATGCATAGGCCATGACGCAAAGCTGTCAGTTTTGGTCACTTTAATAAAGTCCCTATGCACATTTAAATTTAAAATGTTTTTCCGTCCTGTCCTGGTTGCTACAGTGGCACTTTGAGGTGAAACTTGAGAAAAGACTTTCTTCTTTAGAAGTTGGCAGTGTTGGGAGCTGCCTCATCTTCTTGGAGAGGTTACAAAATACACAAATAAAGAAGATACGTTACTTCAAATCCGGCTCCAGAAGCCATCCGAAGGCATCGGGTGCATCCATCTGTGGAGTGCACAGATTAAAAATAGCCCCGGGGGCTCAGCACCTGCTGACGCGCGCCGGGCATCACTGGCTGCGTTCCACCTGCTCCCTTGACATTGTTTACTTCGGGAAAACAAACCGTGCAATGCATTCCGCCGCACTTAGACACCTCAGGCAGGCTGCCACGTGACCAGGCCTAGGCAGGCACTGTCCATGTATTGACGGAGTCCCTTGCGAGGGGTGCATGGGCAAGCAGGAGGATTCCTGGGGAGGACCGAGCTAGGGGTACAGCTAGGCTCCAAGTACCAAAGCACCAGCCGAGTCTGCCAAAAACCATTATGAGAATGGCTGCTCTCTCACTCGCGCTCTTCATTAGTTATTCTGCCTTGTCTTTCTCCTTTTTGTTCCTTTCTTATTGCCTCTCCCTCTCTCTCTTACCTGTTCCTTTGTCTCTCTCTGGCTCCACTTTCTCTCTCACCTCACTCCCTCGTTAGCTCCCTACTCACACTGCCAACTTTGCTAGGTCAATCCCCGACTACTTAGTCCAGTCTCGGTTTTTTCCCTCTTAGAATTCTGGGATTTGTAGTCCTGGTTTTATACTGCATTAAATAGGAATAAAAGTCCCAGAATTCCACGGAAACAATGGTACTTGCCCTATCTAGTCACGCACATAGCTGGGAACTATGCCTCCTCCATCTCTCCCTTTATATATTTACCTTCATCATCCTCTCCCTTTCTTTCGCTCTACCTCCCAATGCCTCACTGCAATTCCTATCCTGTGAAATTGTAAATAAATACGCAGACGAAGTAGCATTTCAATTAGTAGCCTTTATTCCCGGAGCGCCGGGAGCTTCCGACTCTTACAGCGGTCGGCGCCAACAACCTAAAATGGCCGCCTTCCGTTTCCTGTCACTCCCCTTCCTGTTCCGGGGACGGAACACTAGACCGCTACTACATATCTCCCCCCTTTATGCAATGATCAAACAATTAACAACAAAGTCCTTACTTCCAGTCCATATCATAGTCCTTGAACTTCTCGGGTACCTTTACTCTCCTTCCCACTCGAGTTCTCACGCTTTCTCCGCTTCTTTCCACTTCCGGCTCCTTACCAACCAACCTTGTTTCCGATTCGCCCTTATCTTTGTCCATAACTTCTCCTTCGCTTTCTGCCTTGCGCCCGCACCTCTCTCTTTCTCTTGTGTCCTCGACTCCTTCTCCCTCTGCTACTTGCTGCGTTCCTTCTTCCACGTTCTCTCCATTCCTTCCTCTATATTCTCTTTCCTCTTCTTCGCCTACTTGCTCTGCTCCTTCAATAGTCTCTTCTTCCCACTTCAAAATCTTGCTACATTTAGCCATCCGATCCATTGACCACACCTTGCCGTCACTTAGCAGGGCCGATCGGGCGTAGGGCTCAACAACTTTCAAAGGTGGTGAAAACTTACTTTCTCCCTTCCTCTTCAAAATGGCCAGTTTTACCCGAACCCACTCACCCTTCTCCAAACCTGCTTCTTGGGTGTTCCGCCTCTTGTTGTAGTGGGCCGTGTATACCTCTTGTGCCTTTTCTAGGTTTCTTCTAACCACCGCTGGTGACCACTTACTCTGCACCACTAATTTCCTCCATGCCATGTTATCTTTGGTGAAAGCTTCTCTTCCTCTCAGCACTTTAAATGGGCTGTATCCCGTGCTACCCGGGGTGATGCGGTAAGCCCAGATCATTTTCTCCAACTCCTTTTCCCAGTCTAAACCATCGTCTATGGCCGCTTGAATGGTGCCCATGATTACTCGATTGAAACGCTCCACCTGGCCATTTCCCGCAGGGTGGTAGATGGGCGTATGCTTCACCTCAATGCCATTCCTGTCCGTAAAGGCAGTCCACTTCGCCAAAGTGAATTGGGGTCCATTGTCGCATGTGATTATTTTTGGGATTCCCTCTCTGACAAACGTGGTTTGTAGGAAACGTACCACCGCTTCCGTGTCTACACGCTCCATAATCTCCATCTCCGGCCACTTAGAATACTTGTCGATGAGGACTACTGCATACTTCTGGGTCCCTTCTTTGTCCAGTATGGGTCCCATAATGTCCACTGATACCATTTCCCATGGCCCGTCAGGTACTGGGAACTTCCCCAAGTGTGGTCTTATCATGCTCTGTGATTTGTCCGCCTTGGCGCATGATTCACACTGTCGCACATGACGTTCAATCTGCATATCCATGGCGGGCCACCAGTACGCTTGTCTGGCTAGTGCTTTGGTTTTCGTGATGCCTTGGTGCCCCTCTTGGAGTAGGGACATCAGATGGTCCAGGATGCCTTGGGGTGGGACCACTTTATCTCCTCTGAGTAGGAACACCGGATTATCCGCCAGCGATAGTTCGTCCCGTACTTCCCAGTACCTCCTCAGTTCTTCCTTAAGGTGTCTCTTTTCCGGCCACCCATGGACTACGTATCCTTTAACGGCTTCCAAATCCACGTCCTCCCTGTATGCTTCTTCCCATTCTTGGGCACTTATCACCCCCTCCGTGTCTTGTATGGTGGCCACCACATATCCTTCCCAGGCCTGTTTTTCTCCGCTCTCTGCTGCATCCATGGCCGCTGCTCTGCTTAGAAAGTCTGCTACTTTGTTCTGCGGGCCCGGAATGTGTTCCACATCGTAAACGAAGTCCAGCAGTCTGAGAGTCATCTTGGCAATTCTCGGAGTGGCATGATCATGGCCACTGGAGGTCAGTACTCGAACCAAGGGTTTGTGGTCTGTTCTCACCAGGAATTTCGCTCCCCACAAGTACTGTCTAAATTTCTCCACCGCCCAGACCACCGCCAGCATTTCCTTCTCGATAACGCAGAATTTTTCTTCGTTGGGAGCCAGCGACCTCGAAGCGAAGCTGACGGTCGATGTTTCTCCCTTTTCTGATTTCTGCGTTAGGACTGCTCCCAGGCCACGGTCACTGGCGTCCGTGGTGAGGATGGACTCTGCACTCGGGTCGAATCCTTTGAGGGGGATGGCAACACTCATTTCTAGTTTGAGGGCATCAAATTCCGCCTGTTCTTCTTGTCCCCACTTGAACATGTTCTTTTCCCTGAGCAGTCGGCGAATGAAATGCGTCTTTGTGGCAAAGTGAGGAATGAATTTGCTGTAATACTCGGCCATCCCGAGGAATGACCGAACATCTTCTTTCTTGCCAGGCGTGGGTGTCTCTAAGATGGCCTTCATGTTTGTCTTTTTTGGTTTAATGCCTTGTTCGCTCACTTCATGACCTAAGTACGTGACAGACTGCACTCCCAGCTTGCACTTTGACCACTCAGCTGTCAGGCCATTGTCCTGTAACTTCCGCAGCACTTTGTGGAGTTTCTCGTTGTGGTCCTGTTTCGATTTACCCATTACCAAGATGTCGTCTTGAAAGAACAACACGTCTTTTATGTCCTTCAGCAATCTGTGCATTAGTTTCTGGAAGACTGCCGCTGCCGATGCTAGGCCAAACGGCATCCTCACAAATTCGTAGCATCCGAAAGGTGTAATAAAGGACGTTAAGTGGCTGCACGATGGGTGTAGTCTTACCTGATGGTATGCCGACGACAAATCTACTGTGGAGAACCATTTGACGTCTTTTGTCCTCGCCATCATCTCGTTGATGCGGGGCAGGGGAAATTTGTCGATGACAATGTTTTTGTTCAATTCCCTGAGATCAACACAGAGTCGTACTTTGCCATTTGGCTTCTGGGCCACCACCAGGGGTGAAAGCCACTCTGCACTCTCTATGGCTCTGATCACTCCTTCTTTTTCCAGCCTTTCTAGTTCAGTCTGCACAGCATCCCTACTGCGGAACGGGATGTTCCTCACTTTGTGCACTACAGGTTTCGCTCCTTCTTTAAGCTTTATGAGATGGTTATATTTTCCTAGCTCGCCAATCTGGCCATTGAATACCTTGGGGTATGCCTTCTGCCACACTCCGACATCTTCCACTTGATCCATGTCCATCAGTAGGATTTTTTTCGATGCCTCCCGGGTTGAGTTGGATTCCCAGTGCTCCTTGGTCCTTCCAACTCAAGCCTGAGGGCCCCTTCTCTGCTACGTATAGCTTACAGCTGGCGTGGCGGCCTCTGAACTCGAAGAGGAGAGGGCAGTACCCCAACATGGGGATCTTTTGTCCTGTATATGTGACCGGTCTCAAATCCATTGGTTGAAGCGTCTCTTTGATCTTGGGCGTGAACTTTTCCTCCCAAACTTGTCTTTGTATGATGGATATGGGTGCCCCGCTGTCAGCAATCATCTCCATTGGTACTCCGCCGATGTGCATGTTCAGTCTGGGTCTATCTGTATCCGAACCATCCATTTCCAATACCTGGACATCTATGTATAGGAACTCCACCTCGTCCTCAGCGCCTTCCAGGCCGCTAACGTCTTCTTCACGTTCCTGGTCCATGTACCTCACCATCGCGTTTTTTGGTTTTCGGCGACACACCTTTTCGTAGTGTCCAAAAATGCTGCAGTATGAGCATTTCGCCCTGAACGCGGGGCACGCCTTGTCATTCCCTAGATGTGCAGTGCTACCACACCTGTAGCAGCTTGGCCTGCCTCCTTTGTTAGTCCTGTTGTCTTTCTGGTATTTGTAGTTACTGTTAGATCTTCCACCTTCCTGATTCTTGGGCATGTCCTTTTGCCTCGGCCGTTCATTTCTCGACGGTGTCATTATCCTGCAGACTGTTTGCGACTCTCCTGCTTCCTTCTTAGCAGCTTGCGCGCACCGCCGTGACAATTCCGCCTTCTTGACCATCGCCCAAATTTCTTTGAGTGGGGCATCTCCATTTACCCACAACTTCTCCTGTATGTGGGAGCTGGATGTGTGCATGATTATTTGGTCCCTGATTAGTTCGTCATGCAACGTGCCAAAATTGCACGTGAGGGCCAATTTCCGTAAAGCCACGACATACTCGTCCACTGTCTCGCCGCTCTTCTGCTTCCTCTGAAAGAAATTGTACCTGCCGATAGCGACGCATACTACCGGCCTGTAGTGTGCATCTAGGTCAGCGATGGCGTGAGCGAACACGTCCGTGTCTGTGGCAACCCTCTCACCTTTTACTATGGTGTCATATACTCTGAGCCCTTCAGGACCTAAATTATGCAACAGAATCTTCTTTTTTCTTTTGCTCGAGAACGGAGTATCCCCTTCTTCTTCTAGTGCCTCTAGATAATTTAGGAAGTACCTCTTCCAGTCTTCCCATTTCCTTTCCGGTTCGCCACCTTTCGTCAGAAACGGGACCAGTTAAGTGAGGGACGTAGACTGGGACGCCATGTTGGACGTGTGTCTCCTGTTTGGCGCTGCGTGGCTTGCCCTTCCTGGGGGACTCCCAGGCGTGTGCTGCCTGTCTGTGTCCTCTACACTGCGATCCTCGTCGCTCTCTTCCTCTTGCTCTGTCCCTGTTAGACTGTTTTGCTCTGTGTGGCTATCCTCATTTAACTGGCGCGCCAAGCTTGTTGCTTCTACCGACCTCTGCTGTTCCCCCAGGATGCCGGGCGCTATGCACAGCGGCGGGGATGGGTTTGTCCTTGCTGTGCCCCTGCTTGCTCCGCGTGTGCTTTGCGTTGCCCAGCGCTGAGGTGTGCTGCCTCCAGGTCGTGATTGTGCAAGAGGTAATTCTGGGTGTTTATCGTTTTTTTTTTCTTATTCCGCTTATGTATTCTGAGTCAGTTGCTCCTTTTACCTTCTGGAACGCCTGCATGTGTTTTGCGCTCTTTTGTCAGCCTCTTGACAGCTCCTCTGCCGCGCTCCGGTGTGTGTCGGCTATATGCTCACGCCCGATGCGTGATGTAGCGTCGTCGGTAGCGTGCCTGTGGATATAATCCCATCCTCGTCGCCATTGTGAAATTGTAAATAACTACGCAGACGAAGTAGCATTTCAATTAGTAGCCTTTATTCCCGGAGCGCCGGGAGCTTCCGACTCTTACAGCGGTCGGCGCCAACAACCTAAAATGGCCGCCTTCCGTTTCCTGTCACTCCCCTTCCTGTTCCGGGGACGGAACACTAGACCGCTACTACATATCCTCATCTTGCTTTCTGTTTCTCCACGAGCCCTGTGTTTATGGTTCAGTGGAATGCCTCCAGCCAAGGTCCTCTGTCTACTCGGTCCCTTTCTGCTCGGCCTGCAGCTCTCTCCTGCACCATCACATCATTCTCCAAGCCACGTGCCTTGCAGCAGACAAGGCCTGTCCAGTCCCTTGGCCTATGTCTTTCTTTTAGTTTGATGAATCTATTCGATGTTATGAATTATTATACATGTTATATTTCACTTGGATTTTAATAGAATATTTTGTAATCATCTCTAACTCTATTATAATTTTGTATCAAAATGTACTTGAAATCCTTCTTACTGTCTTCTCTTCACTCTCTTGTTTCTCTTTTTAACTTTCTTGAATCTTTCCTATTATAATATCACTCCATATATTGCCTTTTTGGTGACTTTTTTAAATTTCTTTTTATTTTGATATATCGTTTACATACTACTATGTTGTTGACTATATGATGTACTGGCTTACCCTCTTCCATGTGTCGAACAGCCCCCGGCCATCCGATGTCACAGTGGGCGTGTGCGTCGGACGGCCGTCCAATCTGCGCACGCGTAGAATTCTCCCACACCGCGGGGGAATGTGTGCCGTGGCGAAGCGGTTAAGTTATGATTTATTGTTTTGATTCTTCAATTTAAATAAATGAAATAAAAATATGGAACAATAATAATAATGTGTTTTCATTTCAAAAAGGCATTTTCATAGATGCCAAGTAGCCATAATATCACGTGTGCCATCTTGCTCTAGTTCTAACTTGTTAGCTAGCAGCTGGTTGCATTCTGAGACCTGCAGTTAGACTGTTAATGTTCAAAGTTGTTGGATACCAGTGGGTCTGCAGCACTGATTGTGCCACTCACATGAATAGCCTGCAAACATGTCCCAGTCCTGCCACTGCAGTGTCTGTGTGTGCAGATTTAAAACTGTCATTTCGATCTGGCAAGTGCACCCATTTGCCAGGCCCACACTTTGCCTTTTACTACATGTAAGTCACCCCTAAGGTAGGCCCAAGGTAGCCCCATGGGCAAGGTGCAGTATATTTAAAACGCAGAACATGCGCTGTGGTTTTTTGGTAGAGAAATACTGCTAAATTCACTACTGCAAGGCCTATCTCTCCCATACTTTAGCATTGGAGCTTCCCAGTAACATCTTACAAGTGTATCTTCTAATTAGGCGCTGATACAGAATTGAAGTGTGGGGTCTCTGAATTCACAATTTAAAAATACATCTTTTAGTGAAGTTAGATTTTGAATTGCAAGTTTGAAAATGCAATTTTAGAAAGTGGGCATTTTCTGATTAACCATTCTGTGCCTCTGTTTGTCTGTAGAATACACGTCTGGGTTGGCTGACAGTTGGGCTCTTGTGTATTCACTCTAGACAGTTACACAAATGGAGCTGAGGTGTGCCCTGCATATCCTAATGGCCCATCACCAGTCCAATGGGTCTTCCTGAGCTAGAGTGTTGGGAGGTGGTGTCACTGATACCTGAATAGGGCTGTGCCTGTCATCACACAAAGCTGTCTCCAACCCCCTGTAGTGTGTCTGGTGCCAGGTCAGGAAAAGGCAGTGTCTTGTGCACTACAAAGACTTTCCTTTGAGGTTTGCCTACTTCAGAGGCAAAAAGGATATTATTGGAGCTCTGACATGCCAAATTTAGAACACTTCCGGACTGAGGACATTCTGCCAGGAAGAAGATCTGCATGCTGTAGGTGGGACTGTCACTCTGTCCGTTGCGTTGTTGTGCTGACCTGCTGCTTGATGCTTCTGTCCACGTAGTGAAAGGACTGGACTTTGCTTTATGTATATTTCTTCCAAAGTTCTCCAAGGGCGTGTGTGCGCTTGCCTCCTTACCAGTGCCTGGGCTCTTCTACTGAGAGTCCTGAGTAGCCAAGTGGTGCCAAATCCAGTTCCTATGCCCTTGGAAGTGGTGACCCTCGACCCTGCTCCAGGGCCGGCTCACTCCGCTGCCGCCTCAGCACCACCTGTGAGCGCTCTCCCTCGCTGCTGCCATCCTGACTGGGGTTCGAGCCTGTGCCCAGATCAGCCAGGGTTTGTCTCCCGTTTTGGTATTATTGTTTGACTGTTGCATTTTCTGCTCTGTTCCTTCCCATACTCCCCTCCGTAGCTGCACCCTCGCCCCACCAGCCCCCCACTCTCCCCTTCTGTGCCCAGCTGTTCCCGCCGCTCCCATACGGCCACGCCCCCCTCGCCGCCCCGCTCCCGCCTCCCAGCTGCTCCTCCCTCCTCGCCTCTTATGACGACCACCGCCAGGACACGCAGCGGACGCGCGCAGCGGGCGCGCCACAGGCAAGCCAGTCTGCGCCCGTCCGCGCCTGGACCGCGCCCAGCGCCAGAACCCCTGGACCCCGGGGCCGCCAAAACACCGGACTGCACTACGACGCGAGCACCCTCCACGCACTCAACCTAGGACGCATGCACTCTGGGCCACCCCAAAGCGCACCCAAGGATCCTTCACCTGCCGGAATTGCAGCTTCACAAGCATCCGGCCCGCCAAACCATCATCCAGAGAACGCAATCACCTCCGATGCATCCTCCTCAACACCCGCTCCGCTCGCAAGCACGCCATTGAACTCTGGGACCTCCTCGACTCTACCGCCCCCGACGCCACCTTTCTGACGGAGACCTGGCTAAACACCACCTCCGCACCAGACATCGACATAGCCATCCCAGAAGGCAACAAGATCTCCTGCAGAGACCGCACTAACGGAGTGGGAGGGTCAATCGCCATCATCCACAAGAACACCCTCAGAGTCTCGACCAACACCGACGACACCCTCAGCACCGCTGAGCACATGCACTTCCGGATCCACACCGACCCCAACACCACCCTCAGAGGAACACTCGTCTACAGACCACCCGGACCCCGACCACAGTTCAGCGACACCATCACCGACCTCGTCAGCACCCACGCCCTCGCCTCCATGGACTACATCCTCCTGGGGGACCTGAATTTCAACCTCGAGAACAACAACGACGCCAACTCCACCGCCCTGATCGACAACCTCGCCAACTTTGGACTCAAACAGCTCGTGACGACTCCCACCCACGCCGCTGGACACACACTGGACCCCATCTTTTCCTCAAGTCCCCACGTCTCCTTCAACCACACCACCGAAACCCACTGGACCGACCACAGATGCGTCCACTTCACCTTTAGGAAACCCACCACACACCACCGCACCCAACAGATGCCACGCCGCTGCTGGGGCAAGGTCACCGAGGACCAACTGACTACCACTCTCGCCTTGGGACCACTCGCCAACCCCACCGACACCAACACCACCGCCATCAACCTCAAACAGTGGATCAACGACTGCACCGACACCCTCGCCCCACTCAGGACACCTGCCGCCACCCAAACCAACAAAAAAGCCACATGGTTCACCGAAGACCTCCGGACCTCCAAGCGTGCCTGCTGGAAGCTGGAGAAGAGCTGGCTCCACGACCGAACACCTGACAGCTACACAGCCCACAAGAGCGCCACCCGCAGACACCACCAACTCATCAGGGCCGCCAAGAGGACTGCCTTCAAGGACCGCCTAGACAGCAATGCCCACAACAGCAAAGAGCTCTTCGACTGCGACTCACTGGCCACCTTCTTTCACCGCAAGATCACCGACATCCACGACAGCTTCAACACTGCCACCACCGCCTCCGAGTCCAACACCCATGCAACCACCACCCGCACCATCCGCCTGACCGCCTGGTCCAACGTCAGCGACGAAGACACCACCATGACCATGAACTCCATCCACTCTGGATCCCCTTCTGACCCATGCCCACACCACGTTTTCAACAAAGCCAGCACAGCCATCGCACCCCATCTCCGGAAAACAATCAACATCCCCTTCGAGACAGCAACCTTCCCGGAGAGCTGGAAGCATGCAGAGATTAACGCCCTACTGAAGGAACCCAAGGTGGACCCCAAGGACCTCAAGAACTTCCGGCCCATCTCCCTGCTCCCTTTCCCGGCGAAAGTCACGGAGAAGATCGTCAACAGCCAGCTAACCCGCTACCTCGAAGAGAACAATATCCTGGACCCCTCCCTATCCGGCTTCCGCAGCAACCACAGCACCGAGACCGCCCTCATTGCCGCCACCAATGACAAAGGAGAAACAGCCGCCCTCATCCTTCTGGACTTATCAGCCGCCTTCGACACAGTCTGCCAGCGCACCCTAACAGCACGCCTCCACAACGCCACAATCCAAGAGAAGGCCCTGGCCTGGACCACATCCTTCCTCTCCAGCAGATCCCAGAGCGTCCGCCTCCCACCCTTCCGCTCCAAGACCACCGAGATCATCTGTGGCGTTCCACAGATATCATCCCTCAGCCCGACACTGTTAAATATCTACATTGCACCACTCGCCCACGTCGCCCAATAGCACAGCCTCAACATCATCTCCTACGCCGACGACACACAGCTGATCATCTCCCTCACCGAAGACCCCCGCACCGCCAAAACAAACCTCCACAGAGGAATGAAGGCCGTCGCCGAATGGATGAAGGAGAGCAGACTGAAGCAGAATTCAGACAAGACGGAGGGCCTCGTCCTCGGCTCCACACCCTCAGCCTGGCACAACTCTTGGTGGCCAACATCGCTATGAACACCCCCGGAACCCACTCACCACGCTCGCAATCTGGGGGTCATCCTCGACTCTGCCCTCTCCATGACCAAGCAGGTCAACGCCGTCTCCGCTTCCTGCTTCAACACCCTCCGTATGCTCCGCAGGATTTTCAAGTGGATCCCCTCAGACACGAGAAAAAACGTCACCCAGGCCCTCGTCACCAGCCGACTGGACTATGGGAACGCCCTCTACACAGGAACAACAACCAAACTCCTAAGACGGCTCCAACGCATCCAGAACACCTCGGCACGACTAGTCCTCGACGTCCCCCGATGCAACCACATCACACCCCACCTGAGAGACCTACATTGGCTCACCGTCAACAAGAGGAACACCTTCAAACTCCTCATCCACTCACACAAAACCCTACACAACGCCGGACCAGCATACCTTAACGGTCGAATCAGCTTCTACACCCCCACCCGCAGCCTCCGCTCAGCCAACCTCGCTCTCGCCACAGTTCCACGCATCTGGAAAACCACCGCCGGCGGCAGATCCTTATTCTACCTCGCCGCCAAGACCTGGAACACTCTCCCTACCGGCCTACGTCAGACCCAGGACCTGCTGACCTTCAGACGACTGCTAAAGACCTGGCTCTTCGAGTAGCAGCAGCCCCCCGCCCCTACCCCCCCAGAGCCTTGAGACCGTCACGGGTATGTAGCGCGCTCTACAAATGTTTGATTGATTGATTGACTCTGGTGACTCTTTAGGAGAAAATACACTCATCGACTCCCAGCGCCTGTTTCTTTTAGCACCGCTGCCTGACCTGAAACATGGTTGCCGCTTGATGCATCGACCATTGCTTTCACCGCAGGCCCCAGCTTGCCATCACAGCGTGTCAAAAAAGATCGTTGCAGCATGAGGTTTGAGCACTGTGTCACCGAAGTCCGTGACTCCCTCTCTGACTCCAACGCAGCACCTGCTTGCGGCTGTGAAATCGACAGAGCACCTGTTTTGCCGCTGTCGCATCGACGTAGCATCTCTGGATTTTCAACACATTGTCCCTGGGCACGATTCTTCATCAACACCATGCCGCAGTAAGGAACCAAGGCCACATGTCTGGAAACCATCTCCCCTGCCAGTAAGGAACTGATGCATCACCTCTCCTGTCTAGTGGTAAGGAACCAACGCATCACCTCACCTGTCAGTAAGGAAAGGATGCATCACCTCCCCTGGCAGTAAGGAACTGCAGCATCGCTATGCTTTTCTGGTACCTCACCTCCCCTGCACCGTTTTTGATTTCTGGAGTATCCAAGGTACGTTGAGCTAAAACAAACACATCCATTAATTTCTATGGACTAAACGTGCTTAACGTTTTAAAAGTGATATTTGGACTTGTGTATGTTGGATTTATGTTGTTTTGGTCTTGTTTTATTCAGATAAATATTGGCTATTTTTCTAAACTGGTGTGGACTCCTTCTGTAGTGTTCCCACTGTTTTACTGTGAGTGTGCATACATTATTGAAACCTGCCTCTGCTAAAATCATACACGCAACCTCGAACTGTAGTTATTCCCTACAAAATATGTGTAGGAGGGATGCGTGCTGAAATGTGCTTAGAAACCACAATGCACCTTAGGGCTTTTTCTGTTAAAGTGACATGATGTTTGGAATGGTTCAGAAACCTGTGGGTGTTTGCCTGTCTGCGCCTGTTTATGCCAGTAGTTTTTGTTTGTTGTGTGATTATGTGTGTAAAGAGAGCAAGAGTATGTGAGCATGAGTATGCCAGAGTGTGTGGTAGACATGCCACATTCTCTTGTAGGTGCCCCAAATAGGTAATCAACGAAATAAAATATAGTTCATATGGGTAACATCAATTTATAATGGTACAGGAGGACACCTCCATAAGAAGAAGAAGTCTTTTCAGTGTTGAGACACTTTGTGTTGGTCTTTGGGAGTTTTAAGTGACATCTCTGTTCTGATTTGTAAAGCTGTTTTTCCCTCAATTTCCACACAGGGTCGACAGAGAAGCTGGTCTTTAGATTTTGAATTCAAACCATAGGCCATGAAAATGTACGTTTTCATATGCAGTTCTGTATATTTCTAAGCTATGTATTTTAAACTACGTCTACACACTGAGGTCTGGTGGGTGGACACGGTGGAGCTGACGCAGGTGCCAATGCTTCTTGAGGGCACCTCAGAAGACCTTCATGGAGGGAGATGCGCTTTCGACTGGGGGACTAGTATTGTGTTGTGGGGTGCCAGAGAAGAAGAGGGCCTGAATGTGGAGGTGTCGTAGATGAGCAGCGGTGTGGAGAAGCAGACCCTAGGTTACTTTGGGTTTGCAAGGAGAAAGGATGGCGGTGGGTGTAGAGAGATGGGTTAACGTATGAAAGGTGGGGCAAGTGGTGTACTGATTTTAGTTCTAGGATGAGGGATCTCTACAGGACCCTCTTTCGTATGTGAACCTACACAGCCTGTCGGTGTCAGTACTAGGGTGAGGGGTCTGTACAGGCTCTCTTGTGTACAGTCATACAAAACATGTTGGTGTCATGAGCACCAGGCATGGCTCTTGGGAGGCTGAACAGAGCCGAAGTGTTAACGTTCAGGAATATGTCAATATTTGGTACTAACGCATATGTAATGTCGCCCAAAGGGACATTGGGGCAAATTTGGTGGAACTGGAGGATCCTGATGACCCAAGAAGGCTAATTCATGAGATCAAGAATCTTAGGGATCAGTCAGATGGAAAATCTGACAAGAGTTTGGTGTTTAAATGTATTAACTTGTTCCTACGAGTTCAGAAACAAAATGGTTGGCACTTACAGATGTCCAGAGTGATGTTACTAAAGAGTCGGTAGGCTGGCTGGATGCATGTCCCAAGTTACATATAGCAGTGCACGCAGACACCACTTAATCTCCAGTTTTGCCCTGGTTTTCTCTGCTCTTGGACACTACTACAAATATTACATTGCCGGAATTAAATTGCACTGGCCTTAAAAGGATATACCAAGTAGAAGTTTGGTTTCGAGCGTTCTTCGCCTAAAGTTCAGAAATGTGAACGATTCCTGAGGCATATTAAAGTTGTGTTTTGAACCTGAAAGTGTGAAATAAGGCTAGAAAATGGTGACGAGGACCCTGCATTGGGAACGAGGTTGACTGGCCATGTTAGTGACTTAGAGAGGACACACCCACTTTCACCAGTCATGCTCGGAGTAAAAACCTTTACTACGTTGTCCCGCCTCCTCGTATTTATATTGTGTAAATCATCCAACTATAAGGGCAGCCACCTAAGGAGTCCAGTCCTTTTTTTGACCTCCAGAGTCACAGGCATAAACAACAGGCATGACAGATCTCACTGTCTCTCTTATTTCTCCTGGTCCACAGCTTATGCCTTTATCCAGCTGCTCTTAATGAGAAAGTTTTGAAAAGAAAATATCCGACTCATGCTCAAACCAGGCCTCGCAATATGGTTTCTAGGTCATCTTGGGGTTGTACCGCTTCCCCTTGAGGCACAAAGTGCTCCTGATTACTACAGACTTCTGACCTCGGAGGAGGTTAACCCTGCCAGAGACTTTCTTCTTTTTCTCTCCAATGCTTTTTAGACTGGATTATTTCAAGAAACAAAGAGACATCAATCCTCGCTATAGACCCGTGTGATTGGTCTGACCATCACGCCATAACATTCGCGATACCTACAATGAAAAAGGGCAGGACCGTGCAACCCCGCAAGTTCAAAAAACTGATCCGAGATACAAAAGAAGCTAATATTGAACTATTGGTTGAAAGATGTGA
Source organism: Lissotriton helveticus (assembly GCF_964261635.1). Taxonomy (NCBI): domain Eukaryota; kingdom Metazoa; phylum Chordata; class Amphibia; order Caudata; family Salamandridae; genus Lissotriton; species Lissotriton helveticus. The sequence continues at coordinate 273,638,892 of NC_136062.1, forward strand.
GAAAGACCTGAAGCCTCGTAACAACAGGCAGAATGTCAATGAGCTGACAGATCACTACATAACCTCGATAGGTAATATAGTCAATGACACCTTGCCTCAAAAACTGAAAAGAGTCTCAGAAAAGCCCAAAAATCCTTGGTTTAATGAGGCACTGAACGAGGACAGGCGAAAACTGAGAATGGCTGAAAGGAAATGGAGACAACATCCCTCCTCCCCCGAGCTGAAAGCCCTCAGAAAAACCAGAAAACAATATAACAAAAAGATAATCAACTCCAAAAAAGAATTTATAAGGGCTGAACTGGACAATGCCATAAACAGACCACGAAAACTCTTCGAGATCCTAAAACAACAGTCAAATAAACTAGCCAAAACGGCTCAAGAGAACTCAAAAACTCCCATAAGCTGCGAGGAATTCTCCTCATTTTTCACGGAAAAAAACAAACTGCTAGAAGTTGAGCTCACAAGTGCAGCGGCTAACCTCACGACCCTTCCCTCACCTAAAAATGAGGCTAATGTGACAACTGAAGGTCTTCAAACAAAAAATAAGGCAAATTGGGACACATTTGAACTATATGACCAGGGAAAGATCGCCAAAACGCTAGCGGAACTTAGACCGAACAACCACTATCAAGACCCTTTACCGGCAAAGTGTGTAAGAGAAATCAGCCACACTCTAGTTCCGATCTGGACTGAGATAATAAATGCTTCACTTGCACAAGGGACCCTCCCTGACTGCCTAAAAACTGGGCAGGTAGTTCCCATCATCAAAAAACCGACAGCGGATGCAACAGACCCGAATAACTATCGACCAGTGACCAACATCCCTTTACTGCCCAAACTTATTGAGAAATGCGTGCAGGGCCAACTGAGTCAACACATCGCTAAGTTCTCATTACTAGATGACTGCCAATCAGGTTTCAGAACAGGGCACAGTACTGAAACTGCGATCATGCATATTGTTGATGACGCCTTACAAGCCCTAGACCAAAATCATGCGTGCCTACTGATCCTTCTAGACTTGTCATCAGCATTTGACATGGTAAATCATGAATTACTGATGATCAGGCTACAAGACAGGATGGGTTTATCTGGAAACGTACTGAAATGGTTTAATTCCTTCCTACAGAACAGGTCTCAACTATTCCTGGTCAACCAAGCAATCTCCTCCCGGTGCCCTAACGCAATCGGGGTCCCGCAAGGTTCAACGTTATCCCCAGATCTATTCAACTTGTATGTAGAACCTCTCACGGAGATTCTTCGAAAATCACAGATTTCCTATCACATGTATGCAGACGACACGCAAATATATATGAAGATCGCCTGCCGTGATGACATTGACCTAATGAATGAAACACTAAAGAGAGCGTTGCAATGGCTAACAGCTAATCATCTGAAACTTAATGCCAATAAAACAGAATTCCTGCTAATATCACCGGCAAGGAGTCAACCAGAGGTAAAGGAATGGGCTAAATTGGTGACTGCGCTAAACTGTACTCCGACCCTAGTTAACTCAGCTAAATCACTAGGAATTACGTTAGATGAGAACCTCGACATGAAAGACCACATCAACTCAATGGCCAAGAGCGCCCGTTTCCACTTGAACTATCTAAGAAAACTGAAACCCTTTATCTCAGAAGCGGATCTAAAACTGGCTATCCAATCGCTAGTGATCTCGAGGATCGAATATGGCTGCACCACGTTAGCTGGCCTACCGAAAACATCCACTGCACCACTAAAAGCCTGTCTCAACGCAGCGGCAAGACTCATCACGGGAACGAGGAAATTCGATCACATATCTCCCCACCTGAAGGCACTAAACTGGCTACCTTACGAAGCTAGAATTAAAATGAAGATGGCCTGTATTACCCACAAAGCGGTTCACTACAACACGCCTAGATATCTAGCCAAGAAAATTAAGCTATCGGGAGGTAACAGACCAACTAGAAGCGCTAAAGAGTTGCTATTGCGGCCGGCCCTCTTCCGGAAGAAAAAGACCTATGACCGAGCATTCTCCGGAGCCGCCCCCAGAGTCTTGAATTCACTCCCTCCTAACATCAGGAAGATTCAAAATACTGTAACATTCAAACGGGAACTGAAGAGCCACTTGATGAGTAAATACCCTACATAGAGGGAATACCTGTGGAGCTGTGAGGACACCGCCCCCCTTCTGCGGAAGCCTGCCTGTTCCTACCTCCCCTGAACGGAAGCCTGCTCCTGTTTGAAGCCGCGCCTCGCCGGACCCGCTACGCGGGTCCCGCTTCGCGGTTGCGGTGCAGCAAAAGGAAAAAGCACTAACCTCACCGGCAGGGCTGCGAGCGAGAGCGGGGGACTCCGAGGACCAGGAGCCCCCGCGCGCCCATTGACCAGCTGGGCTGCTCTCCCTGCCGGTCCTGCCCACCCTTGTCCAACATCAAAAAGGGCTGTGGACTGGCGCTTGGTGGAATACCTGTGGAGCTGTGAGGACACCGCCCCCCTTCTGCGGAAGCCTGCCTGTTCCTACCTCCCCTGAACGGAAGCCTGCTCCTGTTTGAAGCCGCGCCTCGCCGGACCCGCTACGCGGGTCCCGCTTCGCGGTTGCGGTGCAGCAAAAGGAAAAAGCACTAACCTCACCGGCAGGGCTGCGAGCGAGAGCGGGGGACTCCGAGGACCAGGAGCCCCCGCGCGCCCATTGACCAGCTGGGCTGCTTTCCCTGCCGGTCCCGCCCACCCTTGTCCAACATCAAAAAGGGCTGTGGACTGGCGCTTGGTGGAATACCTGTGGAGCTGTGAGGACACCGCCCCCCTTCTGCGGAAGCCTGCCTGTTCCTACCTCCCCTGAACGGAAGCCTGCTCCTGTTTGAAGCCGCGCCTCGCCGGACCCGCTACGCGGGTCCCGCTTCGCGGTTGCGGTGCAGCAAAAGGAAAAAGCACTAACCTCACCGGCAGGGCTGCGAGCGAGAGCGGGGGACTCCGAGGACCAGGAGCCCCCGCGCGCCCATTGACCAGCTGGGCTGCTCTCCCTGCCGGTCCCGCCCACCCTTGTCCAACATCAAAAAGGGCTGTGGACTGGCGCTTGGTGGAATACCTGTGGAGCTGTGAGGACACCGCCCCCCTTCTGCGGAAGCCTGCCTGTTCCTACCTCCCCTGAACGGAAGCCTGCTCCTGTTTGAAGCCGCGCCTCGCCGGACCCGCTACGCGGGTCCCGCTTCGCGGTTGCGGTGCAGCAAAAGGAAAAAGCACTAACCTCACCGGCAGGGCTGCGAGCGAGAGCGGGGGACTCCGAGGACCAGGAGCCCCCGCGCGCCCATTGACCAGCTGGGCTGCTCTCCCTGCCGGTCCCGCCCACCCTTGTCCAACATCAAAAAGGGCTGTGGACTGGCGCTTGGTGGAATACCTGTGGAGCTGTGAGGACACCGCCCCCCTTCTGCGGAAGCCTGCCTGTTCCTACCTCCCCTGAACGGAAGCCTGCTCCTGTTTGAAGCCACGCCTCGCCGGACCCGCTACGCGGGTCCCGCTTCGCGGTTGCGGTGCAGCAAAAGGAAAAAGCACTAACCTCACCGGCAGGGCTGCGAGCGAGAGCGGGGGACTCCGAGGACCAGGAGCCCCCGCGCGCCCATTGACCAGCTGGGCTGCTCTCCCTGCCGGTCCCGCCCACCCTTGTCCAACATCAAAAAGGGCTGTGGACTGGCGCTTGGTGGAATACCTGTGGAGCTGTGAGGACACCGCCCCCCTTCTGCGGAAGCCTGCCTGTTCCTACCTCCCCTGAACGGAAGCCTGCTCCTGTTTGAAGCCGCGCCTCGCCGGACCCGCTACGCGGGTCCCGCTTCGCGGTTGCGGTGCAGCAAAAGGAAAAAGCACTAACCTCACCGGCAGGGCTGCGAGCGAGAGCGGGGGACTCCGAGGACCAGGAGCCCCCGCGCGCCCATTGACCAGCTGGGCTGCTCTCCCTGCCGGTCCCGCCCACCCTTGTCCAACATCAAAAAGGGCTGTGGACTGGCGCTTGGTGGAATACCTGTGGAGCTGTGAGGACACCGCCCCCCTTCTGCGGAAGCCTGCCTGTTCCTACCTCCCCTGAACGGAAGCCTGCTCCTGTTTGAAGCCGCGCCTCGCCGGACCCGCTACGCGGGTCCCGCTTCGCGGTTGCGGTGCAGCAAAAGGAAAAAGCACTAACCTCACCGGCAGGGCTGCGAGCGAGAGCGGGGGACTCCGAGGACCAGGAGCCCCCGCGCGCCCATTGACCAGCTGGGCTGCTCTCCCTGCCGGTCCCGCCCACCGTTAATTACCCATTAGAACCGCTACATAGAGGAAGTAGTCCCCCCGCCGCGCGGGAGCGCGCGGGAGGGCGCCGGGAGAAGCCCGGGACAAGGGCGGGACCGTCTGTGGCCGTCAGAGGCCGAAAGAGGCTGGGCTGGGCCACCCCTCTTTCCTCACCTGATACTACGTAATCTCTGTCGACGGAGGACTCGAATACGGAGATGCCCTCACCAGCACTTTGTGAAACCCCTTCAAGGGTGGGGGGAACCAACTCAGGCACATTGGACAATTATTTTAAATCCTCCAAAGGGGATGGGGGCAAAGAAAACTCCTTGGAGAGGCGTAGGGCGGAGCGTCGCCGCTCTATTGAATCCATGAGGAGCAGGCCCCTTACTGACATAATCCCGTATCCTACTTCCCAAGAGGATGGCACTGCCACTGATAGGCAAAATCTACTAACACCAGAGGACTTTCCTCTATTATTAAGGGAGACCTCGAACACCCCTGGTATCTTGCCCGAAAAGACTATAGAGATCGCCCCATCCACATCATCCCAAATGGCAGTGGATTTGGTTACCCAAACCCCCCCGGGGAATAAAAACAAGAAAAACAAGCCAAAGCAAAGTGTCATGGTGGAGTTGCTTGGCCCTCCACCTAGCAAACGTAGAAGAAAGACAAGGGGGGGACAGGGGAAATCTAAACTATCCCATTTAGATTTTGGCAAAAAACTCAAAACTGTACCCTCCCTAGGCAGGGACAACGACATGGCGCCTATTGAGATCCCCCCCAATGATATCAGTTCTAACACGGCCACTAACATTAGTGATCCAGCGGCTAATACGTCTAATCCAGTACCTTCTCCTACATCCCTGGGGAGTATTGAATTCTTACTTCGCTCACTTTTACAGCCCATTAGTGAAAGCCTGAAAAAGGTGGAGATAAGGCTTACCATCTTAGAGGCAACTCTTACTACCTTGAACACCTTAGTTAGTAAGCAAACCAAATGTACGGGGTCCAATCCTCTCATAGCCAATCCTCTGAGAACTGGAGTTGAGCAGGGTATTACCAAAGCCCCTTCTCAGGGTATACCCACTGCCCCCCCCTTGCGGCCGCTTATGGCCATTCAAGTCCCGGCCCCACGAAACAACTCAACTAATAGGCCTCTTGAACCATTACACACTGTCCCCCATAGCTCTCAGACAGGGACTAATTCTGACCTTTCCCAAGCTGATAACACTTCCTCTCCCCCTCCGGCCCAACTCGCCCCAAGACCTCGGAGGCCTGACTTGCCGCCAGAAGCCAATAGGCTCACGGTGGTACTAGCAGGGGCCCCTCAATTACAAAGAGGAGAAAATGAAGACTTCCAATCCCTGAAGAAAAAAGTCATCAAATGGCTGAATTGGAACCGACCCCTGCCACCACGATTCAATAATGAGATTATCATGGTCAGAAGGGTCCCCTGGCTAGGGAAGACGAGGAAATCAATAATAGGGGATTGTATTTTGGTAACCTTTAAAGACCCGGGCACTGTTCTGCACATCTGCGAAGGGGTAAATCGCTCGTTGGATTCTACTATCCAAACCCTGCCAGTATCCTTTTTCTTTCCCCCAATTCGCATGCATTACGATCAACAGCATGAAGAGTGGACAAGGGTGGAACGCAGACACAGGCATACAGATCATGCCCGACGACCAAATTTCCAATTACCTGACACACCCTACTTTCACTTTAATCGCTTCAACTGCCTGAATAGTTTGGATGGGGTTGACTGACTGCCAACTAGTAACCCTGTGACTCTGGCGATTGGCTCTCCAACACACCCCCATCCATCCGCCCCCACTGATGGCAATGTTCTTGAACATTTGATTGACCCAGAACCTGCAACCGTCCCCGTTCATCTTTCTGGCACGACACCCGGCACCCCAGGACTTTTGAGACTAATATGGTGGAATGTCGCCGGATTGGCCAACAAATTGACCGATCCCGACTGGGCGAACTACATTGAGACTGGAGACGTTTGCATGTTCCAGGAAACCTGAGCAAGAGAAGACCATGGGCATCAAGGTTTCCAGTCATTTTTCATTCCAGCTAGGTGGGAGGGTAAAGGACGCCCGTCAGGCGGGCTCACAACATGGGTTGCTTGTCATCTAGGCTGTAAGGCTACACGGTTATCAGTCAGCTCTGACGACATTCTTGCGGTCTCACTATCCTGGCCAAATCAAGCTAAACTTGTTCTAATTAACATCTATTCCAGGCCTGTGGGAATTGCCAAGGAATCGCCGACCATAGCTGAACTTACGAACTATTTAACCGAGCTACCGAGGGACTCATTCTACCTGGTGGGAGGGGATTTTAACTCTCATTTTGAGCCACTACCAGGTCTTTTAGAGGGATTCCCATCAGAAGAAGAGGCTAGATGGGCGGTGCCCGTGGTTGAAGCTCCCCCCCCGAGGGCATGGACCCCACTTGCATTACAAGTCACAGCCCTCACCCTAAGGTTCGGACTTAGAGCCTGTAATGGGCGAATGAGATCTGACATACCCAGCAGAACCACCTACAATAGGGTGGGAAGAGAGTCCCGCTTGGATTATGTCATGGCCCAAGTAGAGAAGTGGTCAACCATTCGAGACTTTAGGGTAATGGAAAGGGTAGACAGTGATCACAATGCACTAGAGCTCGACCTAGCCCACCCTGACCTTCAGACTCCAATGATCGCTCTGGAGGGGAGCAAACCTGCGCTTCTCCTGGAAAACAGCAGGAGAAGAATCAGGTGGGAGCATTTGGTTGCAAGTGAGAAGAAACTTCCCATGCTTTACGAGGGAATAATTCCAATATTGGAAACTGTGGGGAGTTTGGAGGCGGAGGTGAATAACAAAGATGCCCAGGTTAAACTAGGTAAGGCTCACGAGGACCTCATAAAAGTAGCGGGCCCTATCCTCTTTAGTAATACACGGAAACCAAGTAGGGGGCAGCATTGCAAGTTCTCATGGTACAACCAAGCATGTAGAAGGGCAAAAGGGGAACTTGTCAGATCCATCAAGGAGGGTCTAGGGGGGGACATTTTAAGAGAAAGAAGACGGGCTTATAAGAAACTTGCTGCCCATGCCAAAGCTGAATGGGAGGAAAATAAGTGGGAAGAACTCACTAAGGCCCTAGCAACGAAAGATCAGCGGCTGTTCTGGAGGATAGTGAGTGGGGGGTCGGGAAATCTCCAAAGGGCAATTGAGCCAAACATTGCTCCAGAGGTTTGGCAGGCACATTTTCAGTCCCTATACAGCTCTGAACCAGGAGAATTAATCTCTGACACCGGGGCTGGCTGGCCAGACTATGAAGGGGATTTAATAACACTGGGCGAGGTTACGGCTGCTATAGCCGGACTTTCCTCGGGAAAAGCGCCAGGACTGGATGGCCTGCCCGGAGACCTGTTTAAACTGGAACCTATTGTTTGGGCCCCCTATCTTGCTGCTCTTTTTAATGGAGTGCTCAGTGGCATGGAAATTCCTAGTACTTGGCTGGGGGCGGAGGTGGTGCCCATCTTTAAAAAGGGTTCGCCTCTCCTCCCAGTCAATTACAGACCCATTAGTTTAATCGATGTTGCGCAGAAACTGTTCGGCAGGGTTCTGCTGAACCGGCTTCAGGACTGGGCAGAGGAGGTGGGTGCCCTCAGTCCCTACCAGGCAGGATTCAGGAAGGGGGTTTCCACAGTGGACCAGGTTTTTAGACTAAACATTATTTACTGGAGGACAGCAATACTCGAGGGCGGCAGTCTCTATACCATCTTTGTGGACCTACGGGCCGCATTCGATCTGGTCCCCAGGGGGAAACTCTGGAGCGTCCTGGCAGAGATGGGCGTTCCCCCGGACATCCTATTAATCCTGCAGAGGCTGCATTACAACAATTATGCCCGAGTGAGGTGTGGAAGGTCCGGGGAGCTTACTGAAAGGTTCCCCGTTGACCGGGGGGTAAGGCAGGGTTGCGTGCTGGCTCCGACCCTGTTCTGCCTCTTCGTCAACGGGGTAATCGCCCACTTGAATGCCACTGACTATACCGACGCTCCCAAATTGAATGGCAACAGGGTGCCTGCAATAATGTTTGCAGATGACACCCTGCTGCTATCTAAAACCCCTATGGGGATACAGAGGATCCTCGACTCATTTGTGACCTTCTGCACCGACAGGGGGTTGGAAATTAACGCGACCAAAACAAAGTTCATGGTTTTGAACCCGAGCCAAAAACTGCGGCCGAATCCGATTCTAGGAGCAGTACGGCTCGAGAGAGTATCCACCTTTGAATATCTTGGTGTGACTCTTAACGAAACCATGTCCTGGGGATCCCATCAGAGTAGGGCAAACCTTAAACTGACACAAACTACCGGGGGTATTGCCCGGATGATGATTGGTTCTTCATACCGCCCGCTGGGGTCACTAATCCAGATATATAAGGCCCAGGCCAGGGGAGCGACATTGTACGGGGCTGAACTTTGGGGACACACATCATGCCGCAGTCTGTAACTAACAGAAAACAATTTTATTAGGCAGATAGCCGCACTCCCGCCCAGCACCCCGCTCCTCCCCCTAAGGCTTGATCTAGGTCTACGACCAATAGCCGAAGAAATAGGTCTGAGACCCATAGCCTTCTGGCGTAGGCTGTGGAGTAGTAACAATCTTGCTGCCTACAGGGCGGAGTTGCTGGAATTATTGACCCATCCAAAAGCGCTCCGCATCCCGTGGATAAAACACATCCAAAACATTTGCATGGAACTAGGGTTATCCGACTTATGGTATGATCCACCCAGCGCCGTAACAAATATCTCCAAAAGATCTCTGGCTAATGCATACTTTGAACAAAAACGAGCGAGGGCCCTAGACAGCCAGGCCGAAGGGTCACTATCGTCGGCATTTGTACAAAGCAAGGACCTATATAGGTTTGAGGGGGTCCTGGATGCCATTTCCCCAGTGCTGGCCAGAAAGCTCTTCCTCCAATGGAGATACGGTACGCTGCCATTTCGATCATTTACTAGTTCCTGGTCATCACCCCCTTCCACTAAGCAGTGTCCGGCCTGTGATGCCACAGAGGAAACTGATCTACATGTGGCTTTTTTCTGCCCAGCCTACAAGGTTGCAAGGAAATATTGGCTGTTGCCACTGATAAGAAATATGGGCTGCAGGGAATATGCACCAATGTACAGGATTTTAAAATCTGATGTTTCAGGCCCAACTGTGTTTGCTCTGGCTAAATACCTTACTAATGTCTGGCATACTCGTAATCGCATTTTAAAGACCCCGGTTTCCCCCTAATTTTAAGACTCATAGTTTTTAATGCATTTTAGTATATTATTCCAATGTTTTATATTGTAAATGCACTGATTCTTATTTTGTATATGTGTATTGTGTATCTTTTATGGCCAAATGGCCGAAATAAAGATTGGAAGATGAAGACATAGAGATGCCTACAGACCATTGGTATGAACATTTACGCCAAAAGAGGATCGGACTCATCATGAATAATTTGAAGATCAATAAGACAAATGACTGATTCCCGATCAAGCCTCGGCTGTACACTTTACTGCTACCTCATATATATGTGATCCCTACACTGTATCTCACACCCAAAACGATATAATCTCTACCTTACTTTGTTTATCTATATGATCCTTGCTACAAGCTAAACCTATTCAACTCTTATTGCTAATTACTCATGTAATTGTACTGATAATGCTATGTAACCCTACCTCACCGAGCTTGACTATATGACTATGACACAAGCTAAGCCTTATGCACCTCTTAATGCTAATTGCACAGGCGTTAGGAATATATTTATCTAATCACCCTTGATAGCATATCGCCTTCTACCTCATATATGTTTGTTTGTTATAATTGCTACTATAATGTCAATCTGTAATCTGTAATCTTTTTATGTTAAGCGCTCTGATACCCACGGGTCTTGTTCGCGCTATATAAAACACTATAAATAAATAAATAAATAAATAAATGCTTGGCTCCAAGATGTTCTCAGACAAGTAGGTTCCGAACATATTTTTATCATCCTTGATCCAACTCCTCCTCCTGCTACACTTTGGATCACCCAGTGGCCAAAGAATCCTTTCAAGAAAGAATGCCTGAAGATGGCTGTCTCAGAGCCGGTCAAAAAGGGTGATATGGTTACCCTTCCCTTTTGTAGAACAGTGATCAGGTACCTGCTCATTTCTGTTTCTAGTCCACAACCATCAAGCAAGTTCAGTCGCTTAAATGACTTCAAGGATATGATTTCAGGTTCATCCTACAACCTTTGGGATGGACACTTTCACACGTTTCATTAATGTCAGGGGATTTTCTGACTTCCATAGACATGACTGATGCATATTTTCACATTTCCATGCATCCTTCACACAGCAAGACCTAACATTTGCTCTAACATATAGTTACTTTCAATTCCACGGCCTGCCATTCAGGCTGAAATCTGCCCCTTGGGTATTCCCTAAAGACATGGCCTCTTTGGTAGATAATCTTCTTGGGTAGAGTATCCATGATCGACCCTATCTGAATAACTGGATGGTCCATGCTTCCTCTCTACATCCGGCATAGCCTCGCACAGAAGAGTTAGCAATGTTCTATCTTTTTCACGGAACTTCCAACGCCCAAATATGTAATGTACAACCAAGTTGAGAGCTTGATGAAAGAACTCTTTGACACCTCCATTGGAAAGGATCAGCCTCCGCTACAGATAAAGTTTAATCCTGTCTCACCAAACATCTAGCGAAGATATGCTGCCAATTCCTTCCCTCCCACGTGTTCCTGGCAGGTACAGAACTGCTTAAAGACTTACATCAGTGAAGTGCTTCATTTGAGGTAGTGATTGTTGGTGGGTTCACCTGCACTTATTTTTATGAATCAGCACTTACTTTTCAACGCAGATATTTACTGAGAACAAGAGAGGAAAGCACACACAAATATGAAAGCCGGAGCCAGAGAATGACAGAAAAAACATGACGAAGGGAGAAAGTAGGAACTTGCAAGAGTGAGATAAAAGAACAGGGAGTGTTTGGTAGAGGATTGAAGAGGTATGAATGAGGTGGATTCGAGACTACCAGCCTTGGTATACGGTGCACCAGTGTTTAATTGCACAGGCCGTTGGCTTCTGAGCAAGATTTGGGCACTGGCACTCTTACTTTTAAAATTTAGCACAGAATCGGAGAAACCACAAAACAATCTTCTCATGAATTACTCTGAATAAACTGTGGTGCTCCCAGGAGTTGCAGAAGGAAATTAAAACAATCAGGTTTTATATCTATATATTTGAAAACATTTTCAAAGAATTTCCGCTTTGTTTCCACTTTGATTAAACCTTCTTGTTGGAAAAGTTTACATAGTCTCGTAGAGTAAGTGCTAGAGAGCGGTCCTTTACAAATGCATATAAAAACCAGGACTGGAATCCACATAGCAAACTGACATATTGGCAATTATTAGGTTTCACCTGGATAGCCCATGCGCTGTTTCTACGCCACTCTACTCTACACCACTGCACTCAACTGTACGCCAGTCGTGGTTGGCATGACTCGCGGTGGGGATGCGGGGTTCGCGCGAGGGGGAGTAATTTAAATTTTTTTTTAAAAAAGGTTTCTTCGGCAGTCGGGTCCAGCGTCACATCATCCTGGCAGGAAGTAGCTGCAGGCAGCCTCCCTCCCCTCCCCTAAGCCAATCACAACAATGCAATGGCAGAGTTGTAATTGGCTGGCATGCAGACCACCCGGCATCTATGGGGAGGCCGTTTTCTCCATGCATGCTGCATGCAGCCTAGATGGAAAAAACGGAAGAGTGTGCATGACTGGTTTGGTCAGCCCTGGGGCCGACCAAACAGTAAGCGCCCACAACACAGGGCTAGCCACTACTCCACGACCCACTCACCCACCCACCACCAACCAAACCCTTCTTCTGCTTTCTCGCAGTGCGAGAAGCAGAAACATAAAATGGTATTTACACCATTTTATGTTTCGGCTTCTCGCACTACGAGAAAGCAGTGGGGCGACGCTCCTCCACCCACATGGAGGAGCCGCCCCTGCTGTATGTCACTCCATTCTACACCACTACATTCTCCGCCAATCTACTCTACGCCATCCCTCTCTACTCTAGGCCACTCCAACCCCACTTGACACCACTCTACGTCACTCTAAGCCACTCTATGCCACTCCACATCATCTGCTGTACAACATGGCTAATTGCCATTGCTTGTTTTACGCTGCATGGAACAAATAATCCGTCTTCTGGCTGGCTGACTGAATATTCTGGTGAAAACCAGGCCATTGATATTTTTAAGATGATTTCATTAAATGTATGTCATTAAAGGGGGCATGTTAAGGCGTACAAACACGCCAGTATTGCCACACAGCAATAACACTGGTGCACTCCTTAAGTAACGCAGAAAGTAATCTCAGCAGTAAAGATAGTAGTCAAAGGTGCCCACTGGGACGCGGCACAAAGTTCAAAGAGGCGCCTACAAGTCCTCACCCAATAATGGGATCCTACTTTCTGGCTGCACTGTTTGCGAGGGTATTGCCTCTATATAAACATGCTAAATACAAGCTTATAATAACCAGTACTAGTATTAGTGAAAGGAGAAGTAATTCTATCTAATATAACTACCATCATGTCGTTATTACTATCACTAATATTATCATTTAATTTATCATTCATTTTATTATAATTATTATACACATTACAAACCCTCTCTTAAGTGAGAAAGCTGGTCTACTCCCTTACACTTCAGACAGAAGGGATAACACATGTTAAGTTAGAGAGAGATGAGTGGGCTGTCACAACCATTCAGTAAAGCTGTAACAAAACGGGACGGTGTTAGTTTAAGGCCACACGCAGAAAGTGTGGGTGGGGTGCCCAAGCAAACAAAAAACACCTCATGCACGAAAACCCTTTGGCGTTCTCTGACACGCAGAACAAATACAGCAACACGGGTCAAGGACTCACTGCCACTCTGTCACTTCTATTTATACCGGGCAGCACATTCAACAACCAATCAACAGGCAGGCTTGTGCCCCGGCAGTCCTACAGTGAAATCTGACCCGTGCCTGACATCCCGTGCAAGGTAAGAGGTGTGAAGAAACCCCTTCCTGCCTGCAAGCGCGTGGCGAGAGGCGAGCTCCAAGCGAGTTCAATGCGTACAGATTCTTAGCGTGACTGCATGGTGAACGCAACCACACTGACGGAAAGGCTGGGGTTTAAACTTGCATATAACATGACGGCCACAAAGCTCTGAGGGGCATATTATCAAGAACTGTGTTAAACTTATCGCCGCTTTAGCGTCAGGAAACTGCCGCTAAATCGGCGATAATGGGCTTGATAATATGCCCTTATGAATTCCCATAGAAGCCCATGTTCACACCAGAACATGGGCTTCTATGGGAATTCCCAAAGGCATATTATCGATCTCATTATCGCCACTTTAGCTGCAGTTTTGTGACAAATTTTAACGCCGTTCTTGATAATAAACCCCCACGTGAGTTGAGCTTTCGTGTGAAAGTACGTGACTTTCGCCCTGCTGCTCGTGAACCTCCTCGGGACCCTGCCATGCAAGGGGAAGAGGGGGGAGGGGTAGCATGGAGTGGGGGTTTGGGGTTAAGGCTTGTCCTCATTCCTGACGCCACAGTCCACAAAAAGGTGGCCTCACACCTGATTGACCTGTATCTCCGCAAATGGATAAAGCTATGCACTTAATGCGTATAATTGTGGCTTTCATATATGTATGCAATTGTAAGGAAGTCACAAAAACTGACAGAAGTTAGCCTACAATTAATAAAAATGGCAGCTTCCAGCCCTTTACAATTCTGTTTCTATTACACCTTTTCCTGTACCCCCAGAAAATATGTTATCATTTTACCCTCCACCTCCGAATACACACTCACTCTAACCATTATAGGAAGAATGTTTCAGTCAATCAATCAGGGGGTTTAAAGCGCGCTACTCACCCGTGAGGGTCTCAAGGCGCTGGCGGGGGAGCAGCTCCGTTTCGGTCGAAGCACCAGGTCTTGAGGGTCTTCCTGAAGGTGTGCAGAGTAGGGGAGCGTCAGATGTGCACTGGGAACTCGTTCCAGGGTTTGACCGCGATGTAGGAGAAGGCTCCTTCCCTGCTCTAGTTCTGCAGATGTGCAGTGTTTCTGCTAGGGCGAGGTAAGCGGAGCAGAGGTTCCTTTTGGGTACATGGAAGGAGACTTTTTCATAGAGGTATTTGGGTCCGGTGTTGTGGAGGGATTTGTAGGCGTGGGTAAGTAGCTTGAAGGTTACTCTCTTCTCGACGAGGAGCCAGTGGAGGTCCCACAGGTGTTGGGTGATGTGCTCATGTCGCGGGATGCCAAGCATGAGTCTGGCCACGGTGATCTGGATGGTCTGGAGTTTGCCTAGAAGGGATTTGTTGATTCCAGCTTAGAGGGCGTTTCCGTAGTCCAGTCTGCTTGTTATGAGTGTGTGGGTGGCAGTCTTTCTGGCTTCGGGGGGATGCACTAGAATGTCTTGCGGAGGATGCAGAGGGTGTTGAAGCAGGTGGAGGCAATGGAGTTGATCTGTAGGGTCATGGTGAGGGAGGAGTTGATTATGATGCCGTGGTTCCAGACGTCGTCAGTGGGGGTGGTGGGTGTTGCCGAGGGCAGAGGGCCACCAGGAGTTGTCCCAAGCTGAGGGGGTGGGTCCAAGGACAGGGACTTCTGTCTTCTCCAAGTTGAGTTTCAGACAGCTGCTGCTCATCCAAGCTGCAACGTCTTTCATTCCTTCTTGGATACTGAGTCTGGTTGTTTCGGGGTCCTTCGTGAGGGAAAGGATGAGCTGGGTGGCGTTGGCAGAGGATATAATGCTGAGTCCATTCTGTCTGACGATGGCGGCGAGGTGAGCCATGTTATTATTATTATTATTATTATTATTATTATGCGTTCTTATATAGCGCTCGATTACCCGTAGGCATCTCGGCGCTTGCCTTGGGAACCCGTCCTGGCTTTTTCCCTGTGAGATACCCGTACTGGGCATCCCCAAGGTGGAAGCCAGGCATCCCGCCACGGGGGGCCATAGTGGAGATTAAGGAGGCTAATGCCCAGAGCTGCAGAGTGTGAACCCGTGATTCGAGTAGGCACCGAAACGAGAATTATCGAGTCCGTGGATATTTGGGCTCAAGACCCTGCCGCGTCGGGAATTGAACCCTGGTCCCGGGTCTGACCTCTGCTTCAGGGTCTGCCTCCTCTAACCAGTGAGCCACACTTCTCCATGTAGATGTTGAAGAGCGTGGGACTGAGCGATGATACTTGGGGTAGTCCACAGTTGATCTCTGTGGGTTCGGAGACGAAAGGCGGGAGTCTGATCCTTTGGGTTCTGTGGGCGAGCCAGACGAGCGGAGCCAGACGAGGGCTGTTCCCTGTGTTCTGGCATCGCGGAGTCTGGCTGCAAGAGTGCGGTGGAAGACGGTGTCGAAAGCTGCGGATAGGTCCAGTAGATGAGGGCTGCGGTGTGGCCTTGGTCGAGTAGCGTGTGGATGTCGGGTGTGGCGGCGAGGAGGGCGGTCTCGGTGCTGTGGTTTCTGCGGAATCCGGATTGGGAGGAGTCAAGGATGGAGTTCTCTTCTATGAAGCTTGTCAGCTAGGCGTTGATGAACTTCTCAGTGACTTTGGCTGCAAAGGGAAGGAGAGATATGGGTCAGTAATTCTTCAGGTCCGTCGGGTCTGCAGAGGGTTTCTTGAGCAGGGGCTTGACTTTTGCGCATTTCCAGTCATCAGGGAAAGTTCTGGATTTGAGGGAGGCGTTTATGGTGCATCGTTGCTCGGGGGCTCTGGCGGCGGCAGCTTTGTGCAAAATATGCGGCAGGCAGGGGTCCATAGGTACGCCTGAGTGAGTGCTCATCATGGTTGTGGTGGAATCTTCGGTGGTGACTGGGGTCCAGGTGGTGATGGTGGGCTGGCAGTCGTAGCTAAAGGGAAGGGTGGTTTCCGGAGTCTGCTCGCTAAAGTTGACGTAGAGGGCCTTGATTTTCAGATGGAAGTAGGAGCCGACCCGAGGTCCTGGGAGGGAGTGACATCAGTGGCTTCGCTGGGGGATTTGGTGAATTGCTGGATGATGTTGAAGAGTTCCTTTGAGTTGCTGGAATTGGTGATGATTTTGTTCCGGATGAAGGTCTTCTTGGCGGATCTTATGCGTTGGTGGTATTCTGGCATGGCGTTCTTGTAGGTGGTCAGGTCTTCCGTGGATTTGCTGTTTCTCTTTCGCTTTTCGAGATGTCTGCAGGAGTGTCTAGTTTCTTGAAGGTTGGTGGTGAACCAGGTGGCCTTCAGTGGGCGTTGTCTGTCGGTGGAGCAAAGGGGTGCAAGCTTGTCTGGGCATTTGGTGATCAAGTGGTGAAGTTTCTTGGCTGCAGTGTTGACGTTGGTCGCGCGGGGGCATTGTGTATGAGGGTGGAGTTGAGGTGCTCCTTTGTGACCTTGCTCCAGTTCCTTCGTGGAGAGCGGGGAGTGGGTTTGAGAACGGTGGTAGTATTGACTGAGAAGTGTACGCAGTGGTGGTCCATCCAGAGGAGCTGTATGGTGTGACTGAAGCGGATGTTGTTCCTACCTGCGAAGATGGGGTCAAGGGTGTCTCCTGCCTTGTGGGTAGAGGTGGTGACGAGCAGATTCAGTCCGATGTAGCAAGGTTGTCCAGGAGTGCGGTGGAGTCTGGGTCGCTGAGGTTGTTGAGGTGAAAGCTCAGGTCTCGATGACGTGCGGTGCGATGAGGGCAGCAAATTTAGTGGCGAACGAAGAGTTGGGTCCGGGGAGTCTGTAGGCGAGGGTGCCGCGCAGTGTGGTTCTAGGGCTGGAAATGAAGGTGTTCGGTGGTGAAGGATGAGTTGCACGTGGTGGAGGTGGAGAGTCGGAGGGAACTCTTGAGATCGATGGTGAGGCCTCTAACTGGCCAGTTGAGGCGGTCTTCTCTCTGGATCTTGTAGCCGTCGGGAATGGCGGTGGCGATGTCGGGGCAAAGGAGGCGTTAGTCCAGGTTTCCGTGAAGAAGACAATGTCCGGCGAGAGGGTGTTGAGGAGGTCCCAAATATCTATGGTGTGTCTATGCAGGGAGCGCACGTTGAGGATGATGCATTTCAGGGCTTGGGTGGTGTTGGCTTCCGGTGTGGTGGCCATGGGGGTGCGGAGGGTGTTGAAGGTCTGGCGGCAGTGCCGGCAGGAGAACTGGCCGTGAGTGTTGTTCTGCGTGGACATCTGGCAGTTGAAGTTTCTTCCGGGGTTGAGTGCCAGGAGGGCAGCTGAGTCGTAGCGGTGGGTGGTCGGAGATCCAGGGTCTCTGGTGCTGGTGGCGGACAGGCGCAGACGGGCTGCTTGTGGCTCACCTTCGGCACGCCGGCGGCGCGGCCACCATTAGATAGGGAAGGGTCGAGGGAAGCGCAGCTGGGAGGCGGGAACAGGAGGGGGGAGGGGCCGCTGGGGAAGCGGCGGCAGAAAAGGGCAGCGAGCGGGCACGGAGGACAGCAAGAATAGGAACAGACAGGCAAAAATAAAGCAGAATGAAGAGATGACAATAACAAGGGACAGTACAGAAAATACAGAAAAAGACAGACAGGAGACAGAAACGGGCACTAACACAGAGGCAGACAGCGGGCCTCGAACCTAAGAGTGGAGGCGAGGCGGGGTCAGCGGCACAACAGCGGAGCTGCTGGGTGAGAGAGCAGGTCTTTGACCAGGAGGTTTAAGTCAGTGGTCTCCAGCATATATGTCCAGGAGGCTCAAATCCTTGCCTTATTAGGAGAGCATCCACATAACGTACATATCTTCCAATGAATCGTTGAGACTCATCTATAGTCACTGGTTATCTTCAAACTCTGGCATGGATCTGGACCTCCTGGACATGGTGTGGACATACCACTTTTAAGTGTTCATTCACTGTCCTGCAAATACCAATGTCACTTCCGCGTTTCCTTCCAGCCCAACTGCTTTTCCGCAGTGGTAATTTCCTTCCGAGGGAATAAATGCCCATAGATTGTGCTTCTTTGACTCACGATCTGTACTATGTGCTCACAGTTTATACTTTTACGACATTACTCAGAATCAAGCTTTCAGTAAAGATATGAACATATTGGGCAAACTTGAAACGATCTGATTGATTACGTCACTACGCTATTGGTTTCTGCCTGGGACTCGAGTCTCTGAGCCTATATTTCCTCTGTCGGTATTTGATTTGTTCTCATGGTGTGTGCTAACTGGAAAGTTTGATTTTAATCAATATACTGATGTTTTATAGTATGAACAAAAGAATACTTATATCAGGCCACATCACAAAAGGCAATTTAAAAAAACTGAGGTAGAAACGAAATCACATAACATTACTAAAAACATAATCGTAAAACAGCATCAGATTACAGATTTTTTAAAATTTGTTTACGCCCCAGGGTTTTCATCTACTTTCTACATGGGAGCAGAGCAGGACATTCCGCCTTCTACCTGGAAGTGAGTTCCAGGGAGAAGAGGCGTCCCAAACAGGGACGGGGTTGAGGTGTTCCTAGAGCTGCCTGCGGGCCCCTGTTATGCGCCGCTCTCAGCTAGTCTTGACTCTTAAGTTAACAGCACATAGTATTCCGAGACTCGTGGGGCCTTATTTATGAAGGCCTTGCGCCGCCGGTGCGTCACTTTTAACATGGGAAAAAGTGACGCACCGGCGGCGCAAGGCCTTCATAAATAAGGCCCCACGTGGTGCCACAAGTCCCGCACACAGGGCCTGTCTGTTCCTAGTAATAGACAGAGCGAGTTATAGGGACAGAAGAAATGGTATAAAATTGGCACAATGCTGCATCAAACTGGGGCCTTGATAGGGGTGGTGATCTGACCCGGAACGCCCGCCAGTTCGAGAACACCCTCATCTATTTACCCACACACAACTGTGTGCTCTTGTAGGAGAGAGTGAGTGTGTGGATGTGTTTATGTGTGTGTCTGAGCTCACACAAGTGCTTCACCTTTGTGGCTGGAGCCTTGACACCACCACCATTGCACCCACATTCACTTCTTATCTTCTGCACGGAAGTGCTCGGCGCTTTGTAGCGCCTCCTTCTGCTCCTCGGTGTCTTTCATCGAGGTTACGCTTGTTGCATTCCAGGTTACTGCTTGATGGATCTATTCAGGAGTGGCATGGCATACCAGTGAGGGCGGTTGTAGCATCGGACAGTCCATGCCCCTTGCAGCTCGGGGGCATGCATGGTTGCCATACAGAGTGTCCGTACAGTTACTCTGACCTGCCTCCTTGGATAGTTTGTGCACAGACTTCACCAAGTCTCGTGTGATATTGAGTCACTTTGCACACAGAACTAGGCGGCAGGGTGATGTGGCCACTGCCCTAGTAGGCCACACCTATCCCCTGTTTACTTGTCCACAATTCATACATTTGAGCACCCAGGCTGCGTGCATGGTTTTTGGGTGTCGGTGCATCTCCCAGCATAGCCGGCCACCAGGAGTTGTCCCAGGTGGAGGGGGTGGAGCCGAGGATGAGGACCTCTGTCTTGTCAGAGTTCAGTTTCAGGCGTCTGTTCTTCATCCATTCTGCGACGGCTGTCATTCCTTCGTGGAGGTTGGTTTTGGCGGTGGTGGGGTCCCTGGTGAGGGTAAGGATCAGCTGGGTGTCGTCGGCGTAGGAGATGATGTTGAGGTTGTGTGATCGGACAATGTTGGCGAGCACGATGGTAAGATAAAATTAGTTCTCTTTGTTATTTATTAAAATCCGACATCAGAAGTCTCATACTCCGTAGGGAAATACTCCACGGAGATGAACACAACGTCCGTGTTAGTGGCGTGTACGGGAGCGGATAACTCCTCGTATCGAAAGCGCAGTTTTATGGTTGACACGTATTTGTATCCCCGCTATGCGCATTCCGCGTTCTGACACGGAAAGCGCATAGAGGGATACAAATACGTGTCGACCATAAAACGGCGCTTTCGATACGAGGAGATATCCGCTCCCGTACACGCCACTAACACGGATGTTGTGTTCATCTCCGTGGAGCATTTCCCTACGGAGTATGAGACTTCTGATGTCGGATTTTAATAAATAACAAAAAGAACTAATTCTATCTCACCATTGTGTTTACCTACACCCAGCGAAACAATCTTTTCAGGAACTGCGGATTAATCTGATCCTTTTTTATTGAAGCACCTTTACATTGATATTTGAGTGCCGGGCCCTGCCGGTTCGGAATTATCACCGGTGGAGTGACTTCCCCAGTGACGTCCAATTACATCATAGCCCTGAGGAGTCGCGGGAGGACAATCCCACATGCGACGAAACACGTGTCCGCTGGATTGCTCTTAAGAACATTAAAATACTCTATGTCTCAAGGACCAGTTGATGTTTAATTCTGTTTACTTACAGGCTTTGTTTTTTGCTCAAATTGTATATTAGTGTCTACACGGACACAAATTGTTATATGTACTGTTGTGTGCAAGGGTGTTTTGTTGTAATTTTGTGGTGTGCTGACCTTGGCTGACACACACATTGAGGGGTTATAGGGCTCATCCCCTCCCCCTTTTTTGCACATTTCTAAACCGAAAGTTTCAAACACTATTGCGTCCACTTCTAGAAGTGCGCCCTTTCTTTTCTTTTCCTTGACTAGAAACCCTTTAGAGACACTTTAATGTTGGCGAGCGGTGCCATGTAGACGTTAAAAAGCGTTGGGCTGGAGGATGATCCTGGGGGTACGCCGCAGGTGATCTTGGTGGCTTCGGATTGGAATGGGGGGAGGTGGACTCTCGGGGTTCTGCCGGTGAGGAAGGAGGTGATCCAGTCCAGGGTTTTTATCGCAGATCCCTACCCCGTGGAGGCGTGTGCGTAGGGTGTGGTGGCAGACGGGGTCGAAGGCGGCTGAGAGGTCCAGGAGGATGAGGGCCACGGTTTCGCTGTTGTCCACCAGAGCTCTGATGTTGTCGGAGGTGGCAATGAGGGCGATTTCGGTGCTGTGGTTGCTGCAGAATCCGGATTGGGATGAGTCCAGGATGTTGTTCTCCTCGAGGAAGCGGGTTAGTTGCCTGTTGACAGTCTTCCCGATGACTTTCGCCGGGAACGGGAGCAGGGAGATGGGCCGGAAGTGCGAGAGGTCCTTTGGGTCTGCCTTGGGTTTCTTGAGGAAGGCGTTGATCTCTGCGTGTTTCCAGCTCTCTGGGAAGGTGGCGGTCTCGAACGAGCTGTTGAGGATCTTCCGGAGTTGGGGTGCGATGATGGAGCTCGCTTTGTTGAAAATGTGGTGAGGGCAGGGGTCGGATGGTGAGCCGGAGTGGATGGTGCTCATGATTTTGATGGTGTCGTCGTTGACGTGGGTCCAGGAGAGCAGGAGGCCGGTGTGGTTGGGGGGCGGTGAGTCTGAAGTGTGGGCAGCTGTCAGGGGGTCTGGGTGTTGAAGCTGTCATGGATGTCTGCAATCTTGCGGTGGAAGAAGGTGATTAGGGAGTCGCAGAGGTCTTGCGATGGCATGGATGTCATTGGAGCTGGAGCTGGGGTTGGCGAGTACTTTCACGATGCTGAAGAGCTCTTTGCTGTTGTGCGCATTGTTGTCGATGCGTTCCTTGAAG
The DNA here is from genome assembly GCF_964261635.1 of Lissotriton helveticus. NCBI lineage: Eukaryota > Metazoa > Chordata > Amphibia > Caudata > Salamandridae > Lissotriton > Lissotriton helveticus. The sequence continues at coordinate 273,660,703 of NC_136062.1, forward strand.
GAGGTCCTTTTGGTGGTTCGAATGAGTTGGTGGTGCTTGCGGCTGGCGTTCTTGAGGGCTGCGTGGTTGTCCGGTGTCTGTTCGTGGCGCCATTTCTTCTCGAGTATTCGGCAAGTCTGCTTGGATGCCTGACAGTCAGTGGTGAACCAGATGGCCCTCCCGTCGCTGCGTCTGTTTGAGTGTTTCCTGATCGGGCGAGGGTGTTGGCACAGTCGTCGATCCATTGTCTGAAGTTGTGTGCGGCTGTGTCGGTGGGTCTCGGACGAGGGTGGTAATTAGCTGGTCTTCGTGAGCTTGTTTCAGCTTCGGTGCGGGATTCATTGCGGTTGGTTGTGCATGGTGTGTTTCTTGAAGGGGAAGTGGATTCAGCGGTGGTCGGTCCAATGGAGTTCGGTGGTGTGGCTGACGGTGACGTGGTTGCTGGCAGAAAAGATGGGGTCGAGCGTGTGTCCGGTAGAATGTGTTGGTGTTGTGACGAGCTGTTTGAGTCTGAGTTTGGCGAGGTTGTTGAGCAGGGTGATGGAGTTGCTGTCGTTGGCGTTCTCGAGGTGGAAGTTCAGGTTTATCCTAACTTTTCGGTCAAGAATGTGATCCAACACCCATAGAAGTTCTGTAGAAGTGAACACAACAGTCCAAATTAGGCCTCCAGAAATGGAAACCAATCCAGAATTTTTATAAAACTGGTATTCATTCTTGCCCTTGCTCTGTTCAATTGTGAAGAAAAAAACCTTAGACAAAGGTTGTATAACCCTATAGCAGAACCAGTCCAGTCTAGTCAAAAGTGGGTAACAGATGATAATGCCAACTAGGCCAAAAGATCTGACAGACATAGTTTTTTTCCGATGGATATCTGCGCTATTAAGTATTTCAGGCATTTTAGACAAAAGAATTACAAGGTTGCTAGAAACTGGCAAATGTAAGGAGTTTTTTTTGGATAACTGAAATGTACAGCTTCCAGAAGTGACACACCCACCTACTCCACTGAGCTAGAAACTAAACACCAGGGCACCTACACGTGAAACAGCTATAAACACAGCGTTGTTAGGACAGAAGAGTTATTGAGAGAGGTTCTGGGAAACACCTATGGGCCTGCGCCAGCGAGCAGTGAAATTACTAGACACAATTACAATTAAACGCATTAGAGATGCACTTCCAGTTGGCTAAACACAACAGCCTTAGGTCTAATATAAACACCACACCTATGTAACCAAGCACTTTCAATCCACAGCACCACACCTTACAAAGCCTCATTAACTGATTCAAACAATAAGATGTTTGCACGTACGAGTGGGAAACCTCCAGCAATACACCCAAACGCTCATTAATTTATTAGTGATAATCGCTTCCACACTATTCTCTGCTACTGAAGACAATGAAAAACTGACGACTGTGCGCACTTCTTCACTACAGACACAATCCCTTTAAGCTCCCATAAGTGACCAATGGGTGTGTGCAACATCCTCTGTGCCACAGTTTCACCTCTCCCAGCCAGATCCACTCATCCCTACGCACAACTCCGCTCAACCTTGTCCATGCAATGACCATCAAGCGCTGACCTTTGGTTGGTTATTCTAGAAGAAGCAGAGATCAGATGATACATTGACCCACATCATGGCTTATTCGTAACAGATTCCAAAAAAGCATCGCAACAAATTTCCCCATGGTTCGGATTTACAGTTTCAAGGCCTGGGTCCTGATCAGAAGCTGACCCCCATGGTTTAAAATGGTTTTATCTGGACAGGAGGTCCGGTATTGGACAAGGTCTGCACTGCTATCTCTCTGTTTGATTCTCCATGTCTGTGCACCGGATGTATGACATTACAACGCATGCTTTTACATCGCATGCTTTTACAACACGTTTTTTACAACGCATACCATTACAACGCATAGTGCTTTGGGGCGCTGGATAGTGAATAGTTTAATTCACTATTCCAACTCCAGTCCCCGTGGATAGTAGGGAAGGTGTTGGACAGTAAATTAAACCTATTCCCTATCCTAGAGCGCCCCCCAGCGCAATGCATTGTAATGGTTTGCGTTGTAAAAGTTGCGTCGTAAAGGCACTGCGTGGTAAAAGTTGCGTTGTAAAGGATGTTTCCCCTGTGCACCATGTCTAGCAACTGCCCACAGTAATTGTGACCGGAAAGAGCTTCTAGTTGGCTACGAGTAACTGCAGAAAATCCTCAAGGAGCTCCTCCTAGGATATACCTCTGGAAAGTATCTTTAGTATCCAAACCACTTGGGGTGTGACCTGAAGGAAGTCAGATGCACTGCTGAAACTTTGCACTGGTGCAAATACAGCCGAAACCATTTTGGCCTTCTTTGAAATTTACTTTATAAGTAATGAAGCACGTTTTATACACCGTCTATACTGCAGAAAGTGTTTTTGAAGAAAGGCAATAAAGTGAAAATGGATTATGGAACCACTGATAACCATAAGTATCACACACGCCTACTTAGAAATCATTTTACTTTGCTACAGACGCTACATTTGTAACCAGAAAACAACAGTCCCTGTCAGAGCTTTGTTTAAATAGTGCAAACTGAGTTTGCACAACTTGTGCTCTGTTTATTTTCAAAACTATTCCCTTATGCCATGACATGGGAATGACTAAACATGCTCAGCCTTCGGATGCCCAAACCCCACAGAAGAACCAAAAGTGCCGTCTCTCCTCCTCTCCTACCTGTAATTTTTTGATAGAATTGAAGATAAGGAGAAATAAATATTCCTCAGTTCAGTCATCAGAGGAGGAAAAGTATATTAACCCCAACCAAGGTTTAAGATCATGGTGCAGGGTCTGGACTTTGTGGCCCTTACAGACACAGGGACTTCATGGACCAGGCAAAGTTCCTGCAGCTGAAGCCCCACCAGACGCAGACTCAAAACTGCACCTGAACGTATGTCTATAGTGCCATAGAACTATGGACTGGCATCAAATGTAAATGTAAATGTGTAGTACTTGTATAGCGCACGAATCACCATTAGGCATCTCGGCGCTTGTACGCATACCGCTGTGGAACCCTTCCTGGCTTTTCCCTGTGAAGTGCCCACTCCTGGGCACCCCCAAGGTGAAGCCAGACATGCCAGCGTTGTTGGGGCCGTTGTGGAGATTAAGCAAGCTATTGCCCAGAGTTGCAGAGTGGGACCCATGATTCGAGTATGCACCGAGGCGAGAATTATCAGGTCCGAGGAAATTGAGCCCGAGACCCGCCGAGGCGGGAATTGAACCCTGGTCCTGGGCTAGACCTCTGCATCAGGGTCTGCCGCTCTAACCATTGAGCCACACTTCTCCATCAACCAAAACCTAACACAGTGAAGAACAAATAGTAGAAAAAATCTATGTAGCTGTGGCACAGGCTACCTGATCAGCTCCAGAAATGCAACTTCTTCACGTGCAAACCTGTGGAATTGTTGTCTTTCTACAAGAGTACAATCATCGCTTCATAGGCCTTGGATGCCTTTCCGAACAAAGTCAACGACAACTCAGACCCTTTTCCTACGACCTCTCGGCAGACCTGAAGGATGCCCAGTGCTTTTCAAAACCAGATTTGACTGATGCTTACTGCCAGATGGAACTTGATGAAGCAAGCAGGCACATAAGGACCTTCTGAACACACACCAGGCTACAATGAGACAAGAGACTGAACGTTGTCATTTCCTCAGCAGCCTCGGTATTTCAAAATGGCATCCAAAATCTGACAACCTTAACTGCACCACTAAGAGATCCAAGGAAGAGCAGAACCATGTGGGAGGGGGCTGACAAGCACAACAAAAATATCAGGCTATGAATGACTCCTTCCTCGATGATGCATCAATGTAAGGCTGCAACCTTCAACGACAGCTGAGTTTTTTTTTACAGTGTTTATATAGCGCATACTTGACCCGAATCGGGTATCAGAGCGCTTTACATAGCACCAGTTGAATTACATGAGGACATTTTTTTGTGTGTTTTTTTGTTAGGCACATGCCTGTGTTGGTATGTTTAAGCCTGAACTGTCTACTTTGCCAATGCTTCTTTCCAGAGTCTTGTATAGAATGAGTAAATAACAAATTTGTCGGTAGTTGTTGCAAGTCCTTGTGGGCTAGGGGCTTTCCTGCTTCAAGAACAATGTCTCAACAAACGAGCCCCCACTACTTTCTCAGTCAGAGTCAGTCAGGGCTCTTACAGACAATGTACATCATATACATCATCTACATTTTAATAAACTGCATATTTTGAGATTAAAATCAATTGTTGGGATTAAGGGGCTCGATGTTATCAGCTCAAATCCCCCAGTGGGACAATTCCAATGAATCCCTAGACTACCCATGTATTAAGTTAAAGCAACTTTAAGGGATAACCCGGAAATCAGTGTAAGACTGGCACAGAAAAGGGAACACTGTCTGGGGGGAAAGCTGCAAGTCCATTCATCAGTTCTTCTCAACTCTTCCCCCCCACATTGCAGCTCTGTAATCATTCATTGGAGACTGGCATTGTTCCACGGAACTGGAAGAAAGCTATAGTCGTCCCTCTGCTTAAAAAACCAATGGCAGACCCATCAGTTCTCAATAATTGCAGGCCAATTTCATTCCTTTCTTTCCCAGCAATGATACTTGAACGCCTGGTTAGCAGGACGTTGTCCCTCTTACTGAAAAACCACTCTGTTTAGAGAGGGAGTTTTGGTTTTAGACCAGGACATGGGACTAAGACGGCCCTTCTCACAGCCACTGATGACTTACCTTTAAGGGCGGACAGTGGTCAAGCCACGGTTCTTATACTGCTCAATCTGTCGTCCGCCTTTTCAACGGTCAACCCCCAAATCCTCTTGGACAGACCTTCCTCGATTGGAGTTGGTGGGCCGTATTAAGGTGGATCAGCTTCTATATTTCTGACAGATGCGATGGGGTTGCTCTGCTCCCCTGTCATTCTCCTTCCAAATCATGGAGCTCCCCAGGGCTCGGCCCTCAGTCCAATCCTTTTCAATATATACCCGACACCACTTATTACACTGATCAAACCCTATAATATCAGTTTAGTCAACTGTGTGGATGACACACAGCTGATTCTATTCATTATGGATAGCCAGCAGGATGTCATTGACTCCTTTCATAACTATGTGTCTGACATTAAAGATGTTTATAAGGTCGCAGGGACCTGCTTCGCACTCCTGCGAGGTTTCAGTAAACTCTTCCCACCGCTGCCAGCCCAAGCTAAATCCCTTATAGTGTGCAGTGTTATTTTGAGTAGGTTAGATTATTGTAATGCACTGCTACTTGGAGCACCAGACTATCTCATTAATAGATTGCATAGCGCCCATGCTTCAGCGCCAAACTGGCATTGAACAGACCTCGTACAGCATCTACGTCTGCGGCAAGAAAGGAACTACAAAGGCTTCATCTGAAACAGAGGCTAGCCTTGAAGTCTTTGTGTCACCGGCCCCGTGCCCCTACAATGGAGCCTAAAGATATACACCCCAGGGAGACGTCTTCGTACAGCCTCCAACAACCTCCTATGCATACCAAGGTTCCACAAGACCAGACAAGGCGGTCGAGCCTTTTCCGTTAATGCAGCCCAATTGTGGAATAAGTTACCAGCCACTCTTAGAGCATCTATTGCATTTTAAGAAGTCTCTGTAGTCTTAGCTCTTTCCTAAGCAATGTGTAGCCATTGTGTTCCCCCTTCATCGCCGGATTGTCTAGATGAAAGCTCGCAGTTCAAGTTCAAGTTCAAGAATTTTTATAGCGCACTACTCACCCGGAGGGTCTCAAGGCGCTTGAGGGAGGGGGGTACTTTACTTATCGAATAACCAAGTTTTAAGTTGCTTTCTGAAGGAGAAGCAGTGGCTGGATACCTGTAAGGTGACAGTTGCGCTCTATACATAAATAAAATAACTCTTAGTTAGCAGAAAGTTTCTTTTATTCCCTTCGAATAGATAATCATTTTAAGCTGGAACAAATGAAAATTAGGCATTTTTTCACACTGTGCCAGCTCACAGCAGCGTTTTAAAATCCACACAGCACATGTATATAGCTTTTAAAAGCAGACCCTGGGAGGTATGGTTAAAACGAAGGGGAATGTGTATCCTTTAGAAGGAAAAAACGCATATTAATGAACATTATATGGCTTGTTATGCCATAGAGATTAGCTTTCTTGAAAGACAAAGAATACCTGCTGGAAAAATAGCTTAGAGGGCAGTGCAACTGTGGGAGAGATGTGTATGCAACATGTAGGTAAGTGGTTCAAATCCAAGCAGGTGCAACCTGCCTTTCATCTTTCGGATGCTGATACGCTAATAAAATGAATACTAGTCAGAGTTAGACTAGAGTCATTTCCATATCCCAATAAAGTAGAGTTAAGTACCCCACCAAGAACCCTGAGAAGAATTTATCTTATTTTGCTTTCTCTGCCATTGTAACACGTTTCTCAACCAAAGCGTCTGAGTCTACCATCGAATTATCCAATGGGTGGCAGAAAATCAACCAGTACTCACCCCTGCTGAAACCATTCAAACCAGCAAATGTAGGTACTGGAAATACACAGCAGCGGCTAACTCCACCATTATGGTGGAGAAGAACCACACAGCAGCGGCTAACTCCACCATTATGGTGGAGAAGAACCGCCCCGCTGCCAGCAGAGACAAACTTTAAAAATACAATGATAATATAACAGTTTTAACATCATTTTATTTTTCTTCAGGGAGCCAAGTCTTGGGGGCAGGGCCATACTTACCAGAGCACTGGAAGTACGGAGGAGGAATGGTGGGCACTGCTGCCAGTGCGCATGTCAGTTTGTCCGGTGTCTGTAGACGGTGAAACCGACATGCGCATTGACATCTCTCTAACCCGAGCTGCATTGCTGGGTGGAGACCTGCAAGCACAGGCTCCCCCCGTTCCCGTTGCAGCAGAAAACCAGCCCGCTCAGGCAAATCCTAGCGCTTCTTTCATGCTTGCAGCATGAGAGCAGCGTCTGGATTGACCGCATGGGAGTACGGGAGCCTTAGCCTGTGTACAGCAGACAGCAGAATAGCAGCGAGCGTTAAGTAAGTTCTTTTTTTGTTTTTATTTCGAAATTGTCCCCAAAGCCCGTGCTGCCCCACCACTTTCACCTGATACGAGCCGCTACTAGAAATACACCCCTTATCTGGTAGTACACAGTCAGTTCCCGCATATATCTGGTCATCCTAACATGCAGCAGCGCACTTGTTGCGGATATTTCCTTATTTTAGCTTGAATGCCTTTAAGAGGCAGTATTTCAAAGTGGTAAGTCAGCCAAACATGGTGGGGCTCAGTCACCCCATTGCAGTTGCTCGACAGAGTGGATGGTGAAACCAGAGCAATGTCTGCCATTTGCCAATCTCAATAGCCCGTAACACATCAAGTGGGCACTGCAGGTCTAATTGTAGACATGGTTTCTGCCACAACTTCGGGCTGGCAGGTACCTTTGGTAACTGAAGAGCTGGAGCAGCAATATTTTACCACCTTAGAAAATGGTAAATGGTTGTAAAAGGAATGCAAAAAGGCAGAGAGGGCATGGAGGAAAAACTATGATGCCAATCTAAAACTAGACTATGTCATGCTCCAAAAAACCTACCATCGTAAGATCTGCAGAATAAGGGCGGCATATTTTGCCAAGGAAATCAATAACAGCTCTAACACCTCGAAAGCTGTATTTAAAATCTTGAAAGATCTTACTGCAAAGAAAACTGTCAACACCACTATCACTTCCCCTGACCTCTGTAATAACATGGCCAACTTCTTCACCAATAAGATCTTGAAAATCTACGACACCTTTCCCAAAAGCCCGCAGCCATTGGCCATCTTTGATCCTACTAGGCCCTCTCTCTCCTCTTTTCCCACGCTTGAGCGAGAGAGTTTCCAAAAAATCTGCAAAAAGATTAAATCAGGCTCTCCTGCAGATCCCCTTAAACCGGATACCTTCTGTGAAGCCCATGAATCTGTCACTGAGCACATCCGAGAAATCATCAACCGGTCCCTTCTGATCGCTAAAGTTCCCTCCAAGTGGAAGCAGGCCTGGGTTTCTCCCATTCTAAAAAAACCCACGCTAGACCCCTCGCTTCCTGAGAACTTTAGACCTATCTCCCTGCTCCCCTGGCCTGCCAAAATTATCGAGGCACACGTCAATAATATTCTGACAGATTTCCTCCTTACCAATAACATCTTGGATGACTCTCAACACGGGTTTAGAGCCGGTCATAGCACCGAGACCGCCTTGCTCAGTGTTTCAGAGGACCTCCGTACCATCCTAGACACCGGAGGCACGGCAGCACTGGTCCTGTTGGACCTTAGTGCTGCCTTCGACACGGTGTCACATGAGGTCCTCTTGACGAGACTGGAGGAAATTGGGATTACTGGGTCAGCGCTGGGATGGTTTAGAGACTTCCTTCTCAACAGGTCTTTTAGAGTCTCTACCCCTCCTTACATCTCTGAGGAACATAACATTGGACAGGGAGTGCCGCAAGGCTCTTCCCTGAGCCCTACCCTGTTCAATGTATATGTCCGCCCCCTGGCAGAGGTAGCTAGAAGAAATGGACTTGCCCTGGTATCCTACGCTGACGATACCCAGTTGGTGGTGGCACTTAATGACAACAGTGGTCTGGAGGCTCAACACTTCAAACAGACACTCACGGACATCACCAACTGGATGACGGCGAATTTTCTTCAATTAAATGCCGGGAAAACGGAGATTCTCCTCCTGGGCAAAAGCACTTCGTCCTGGGGTGACAACTGGTGGCCGGATGTGCTAGGCCCACCCCCTACGCCTAAGGAATGTGTCAAAAACCTGGGAGTTTGGGTGGACTCTGCTTTAAAGTTCACGCACCACACCAAAAAAGTTGCCGCCACATGCTTTGGCGTCCTGCGTAACATCAGGCCCATTCTGAAGTTCTTCGACTGCCGCACTCGCCAACTTATCGTCCAGGCGACCATTCTTTCCAGACTGGACTATGCGAGCTCCCTTCTATTGGGGGCTAATGTAGCTGAAATTACTAGATTGCAAAGAGTTCAGAATGCGGCCGCCAGGGCTCTGGTTGGTCTCCCGCGCCATTCCTCAGTATCGGGAACCTTGAAGAAACTGCACTGGCTCCCGGTGGGCAAAAGGGTCCAGTTCAAAGCACTGTGCCTCGCTTTCAAAATCCTTAAAACCTCCTCCCCCCCAATGCTTCGCCCACTCCTGTCAGAGTACATCCCTAGGAGATCGCTCCGGTCAGAGGGGCAGCATCTTGCGATTATCCCTCGCACCAGACTGGCTAGAGTGGGCGGCCGCTCTTTCAGTTTCCTAGCGGCCAAGCTATGGAATAGTCTCCCTGAAGCTATCCGTGGGATACAAGATCTCCTAGTCTTCAGAAAGGCTATCAAAACACACCTCTTCCAACAATAGTTTCGTCCTTAGCGTCTCCACCTCACTGTACACTGTCCTTCCGCAGCGCCGGGACGCCCCTTTGCTGAGGCAGCCGTGCGCTATACAAGTCACCAAGAACGTTAAATGACTGTACTGTTTTTGGTTGGAAATGTACAGACGTGTGACATCTCTAAAGTAATCGTAGAGCAGAAAAAAGGACACAATACAACAACTGCAAACACCTAAATCAGGGCTCAAGTCATTGCATTTCTGTTACCACCTTAGGAGAGTTCTTACTCTTTTTAAGGGGATCTGTGAGCCGGATATTCACCATGGCCCTGATATGAGTATGTCGGAGCGGAGGAGGAGGTGCTCCCGACTCCCTGGGGTTCGGATTTATTGGGTGTGATAAATAGCTTCTTGTCCAAATTATTTTAGATTAAACATGCAGGTTTTGGTTGCTTAAGTTACCAAAATGTGTTTGTCACAGTAAATACCGTACTGTTTTCCGCCGGTAAATCCCGCTAGGTTTGAGCTGCCAAAATGTAAGGAAGGTTGCGGTATTTCACACACGTGGTACTTGCCATATGTTGTAAATACCAAACAACTCCAGATTCTGACCCTTGCACAAAGGGTCGGAAAACAGTAAACACAGACCCTCTCATTATCACGTTTTATCTTGTAATATTATGAAATAGTGTGCATTCGGGGAAAATAGACACTCAAAGGGGCTCACGTGCCGAGTGCTGGCAGCCCAGCATTCTGACGCACTCTTTCTTGCATGGTGACGCGCTTAAAACCCAGAAATAAATAACGACAAATGAGATGCGAGGTATATGGCGGTAATCTCTTATTACAGCATGTCTGTGGCATTTCTCAGCTATTGAATGACGACTTCAAGAAGCCTGGACGCATCCCTGCTATCGACTCCCACCACACCCAATGGGCATCAAACAGGAAACCTGGGATTTAGTTAAAACCCTCCCTCTATTTTTTAGACCACGGCACACCGTGTACCACACTGGATGGCAGCTCTAGCACTGTCTGCTCAAACAGGAAATACGTCAGAGAATGACGCACGCAGGTGAAGGGCAAGGGCCACTCCGGATTCACAGAGGCATTTCTTAATAGGGATGATTTCGGGTCCAGCTGTGAAAGAGCAGGAGATGAAATCAGATGAAGGTCAGTGCGCGTGACCTTGGGAATTCCATTCCAAGTAGTTTCACCAGGTGTCTCCAGTCCGAGCCTTTCATCTGCAAACTCGTGCGCATAGGGTTATTTATTGTCTTGGCACGCGTCAGCTGAAGCCATTTTCATAAAGTTCCAGGGAACACAGATTTAATAGAAAAACCCAAGAATGGGGCATTCTGCCTCTGACGAGCTGGAATCCACGAAGTAAGCAGGATTCATGAAGGAGGGCTGTTGTGGTATATGTTTCGCTCGCATCTTTAATGTACACTAAGGGCCTGATTAAGAGTGGGTTGGTTAATTCTGAAACCCCTGTTTACGCACAGGTGGGAATTACAAGTTTTGTTTTATGTAACGAAAGTTGAGTTATTTAAAGAATCCGGTGATTGGATGTGTGAAATAACAATTTTCATTAATTTGCGGCAGGTCAATCCCGCTGAAATTTAACAGGGGATATTGTACAGTATTTACTGTACCATGCGGATTTTGGTGCGTTAAACACCAAAGTATGCATGTTACTCCCCACAAACTCATTATAGGTGATATTTATCGCACACAATATTGTTATTTATCATGTGCGATAAATAACACCTAAACTTGTAATCAGCCTATAGGTTGAGATGAAAAGACCCGTATTCCTGCAGGAGCAGAGAGGGTGCTCCTAGAAGCTACAAAAGGCATCATAACTAACGGCAGTGCTTTAATTTGAGCTGGTGGTTTCCAGTGCTCGGCACTGGCACTTAATTGCCAGAACCTGCCCTTATGACAGCTGCCACATGGTGGCGCAGTTTGTGTAATTTAAAGATGAGCAGAAAAACAGCTATTTGTTAATTCAATATACATTAAAAACAACTATAACCTGCCACCCACACCAATCTTAATTCTTTGACAGCCGCAAACAGTCTGAACTGTCACACTTGTAGCAGTGTGATGGTTTGCAGCTGTGTAAGTACAGTGGCAAGGTGTGGTTCAAACTGCGGTGGCCTCCTGACGAGGGCCCGGCACATATTCTTTTTTACAAATTAAGCACGGACTGGCAATCGAACTGCGGTGCTTAGAGAGACTAACATATGTTCTTGACTAAGTCCTGGATCCGAGTCAGGGCAGATGCAGTGATTTTTCCCACCTCAGGTGAAGATTAAGTGTGATTTTGCTGACACCCCTTCCACAGCAAGAAAAGGGATCACACATGCTATTTGTAGGGTAATCTAACACCCACTGCTGGCGCCTGGCGGACATATGATGGCTGCATCAAGGGTTGCCTGGCGCTGCTAGAACTAGCTGTACCCTGTACTCAGGAACTTTTGACAGTCCTTACCAACACACTGTCCACAGCTTTCGGAAGCAAATCCAACCAGCAACTTCTTGTTTATTTTTAGTGAAGAAAAAGCTGCCCTGATTACATAAGATCTGCGTTACCCCTCAGGCAGATGGAACCAGCCATGTGCAATTACTGTTGAAATGTCCACCCCTCTGCCCTCTGCATACTTTGATGCAGTTAAACTGGAACATTTGGAAGAGGTAAGAGGTCTGGCTACCCCTGGTCGCCCTCACCCCACACCCCCTCAATAAAATGCCCCTTGCGCCCTACACCCTTGCAGGCCAAAGTGAGTCCCACTGCTTCCCTGCACCTTAAAAAACACATAGAATGATGCTGCCTAAATATGTGTGCACGGTTTGCACCTTGGTGGGTTAAGGAGTAATTATATCGGTATTATTTGCTCAATTTATTCCTCTGTTATGAGATATATGGTGTTATTGCTTTGGCAGTAAAGTGTTTACAGCCAAATTGGGGTTGGGAATTGTGATAGAACATGGAATGCAGGGGATGGATTACTGTTCTTGCAACTAATGGGTCAACATGCTTCAGCCTATTAATTGACCCGGGATGGGGTCCCTGGCTTTCATCAGGGACTAGAATCCCTACTTTCCTTATTCATATGCCTGTCAACATTCATTCATCAGGAGCAGACCAATGCTGATCTAGGTGCGGCGGGCAGGGTGAGACCTTTGACAAAAGTGTGACTATAAGGCTTTTGTCATTGAACTCCTCCATTAACCCCCCCCCCCCCTTCACCTAGTGACCTTCCAAATCTTGCAGAATCATTTGTTTCCGGCAGAAACAAACCATTGAGTATTCAATGTAAGCATGCTGGTATCTGAAAGAATAAATGCTGACAGGCATTTAGATTCAGAAAGGTAGGGATCCCAGTCCTGACGAAGGCCATGGACCCCATTCCGGGTCCAATGAAAAGGCTGAAACATGTTGACCCATTAGATGCGGGAGCAATAATCACTCCTATGCATTACTATATATTTTTAACTAACTTGCTGCTATCCCACCAATAAAAACCGAATACCCGGAGAAGGCAAACAAGATTTTTACCTTTTCACACTGGATCTCCGTTCCTTCTCCCTGCAAACACAGGGAACCCACTCCCCATTAAGAGTATTCTTGGGCGAGCAAAGCTGGCCTATGATGCTGCATGACACCCAGGGTGATGTGTGAGGCCATGCCTTACAATGTTTTGTAATTCCATGGTCCTGTTTTTATCTGAAGCCCACCTAGACACCAATGTTCCCAGCATGAGGGTAATTTCCCAGGTAAGGGTCCTGTCATAGCCTCAACAGTAAAGTAGCATGTGCTACTTTGTGTTATCGATTGTGTCTTGGGAGGACACAGAGAGCCCAAGGGCCCAGGAACGGCCGCTGAAGCAGGCCCATGCAACAAGGGCTCTTTGCGGACCGGGGTGAATGAAATTCAAGGAACTCATGGAAAGGGTCTCACGCTGGATCTGGCTCAAAAGGAGTCTGTTTGCAGAATTTTGTGTCCTATATTAGGAAGCTTTAGATAATTGGAAAACAAAACACTTATTAATTGCAATATAGCAGGAAAGGCTTATAGGTGATGTTCATAAGACAAATAATGCAATAAATAACCGTAAAACAACATAAATAAAAGAAAATATAAAATTGTCCCAAAAAATTACTAGAGAGAATATTCTACTAGGAAAGAAAAGCAAGTGTATTGCAAATATATTTTAAAGCCCCAAAAAATAAACGACCTTAAGTGCCGCTTCTGAAAAGGAATGTTTGGAGAACGCAGAACGACAACATTTGTCGACTGCTAAACGTATACCAGCCCAGCTCCTGGTCTCCATGGAGCCTTGAGGACTAGGCAACGTCAGCCATTCCCCAACCCAGCAATCAAGCCCTCAACTACTGACAAAGTCTGCCTTCGGCAGCACTAATTGGAGAAATGTTCTCCATGTGCGACCTGCAGGCTGACCTTTGCCTGGGGAAGTTCCTTCCTCCCGCAGAACTACTTCCGGAGAGTCACCTGCCTCTCTCGCACAGCTTTATGTCATGGAAACGTCATCTCCTGCAAAGCTAAGCACTGTCAGCATTTAAAGGACAGCTCTTACTCAGCTGAACGAAATCAAGCAAGTTCACAGAGAGAAAACAGTGTGTTCGTTGACTTTTCCAACACCTTTGACACAGGTGACTACAGACTCAAGTTCTCATTGTACCAGCTGCACTGCAGCCCGGCAGGCAGCTGCTCCCCTGACCTTGCAGTGTAGGAAGGGTGTACAGTGCACCTACTAGTCATCAAGTACATTAACCAGGGTGTGCCCAGTTTCCTCAACCAAACGAATTCATTAGCAAAGGGAATTATATTTAGGTCCAACCTCTTAATGTGTGGCTGGTGCACCCTGAGGAACCGGTGCTCATCTTCTGCACACGTGAGAGTACTTAGATGTACCCTAAAAAAGAGAGACTCTATCAGAATTCATCTGCCATACCCGAATGCCCACCCATGTTTTTATGAAAATTTGTATTAATAAAGTAAATTAGTTAATGCTGATTTGCAATAAGCAGGGTTTACTGCTTTGGCAATTTAGGTTTAGGACAAGAACGTGAGCTATCTGGAGAGGGTAGTGACCAAAAGTCAGTAAACATCCACAAATTTATAGGTCTACCCACGACTGCTCAATTAAATGCCCAGGGCCGGACTGGCCGTAACGGGCAGCGGGCGTTTCCCCGGTTGGCCGCTAGGATGGGGGCCGATTTTGGGCACCTGGGGGCCGTTTTTGCTACAGGGCCATTTTTGCAGCATAGCTGGAAAATCTGCCCCTGTAACAAAATCGGCCGAAACCGGCCCTGGCAAACAGCTTGGCCGCTCCCAGGGGGGCCGGTCGAGCTCTTTGCCAGGGCCAGTTTTGGTTTCCAGTCCGGCCCTGTAAAGGCCCCTTTCTGAAGGGCTCCGGTGGCCTAGTTAGGTCTGCTGAGTTTAGATGCCCTGTTAGAGTCTCTTGAGTTAAACGAGCTAGGAACTGTCCTTTACTATGAAGCCGGAATCGTGTTGTGCCTTCACTGTGCCGGCAACAGAACAAATGCATCTTTAGCACGCAATCGTTCTGCACGCAAGTCGTTCCAACAACTTGCATTAGCAAGGCGCAATGGTGGAGTGGCGTTGGAATTAAAGTACAACACCTTCCCTACTGTTGCGCAGACTGAAGCTGGAATAGTAAATTAACCTATTCAAATATCCAGCGTGCCCTTAAGGCAAGTCATTAAAACGACTTGTGAGCAGAACAAATGCATGCTAAATACGCCTTTGTTCAAATGACGAGTTCCTAAGGCATGGTTGAAAAATGCGCACGGAATTCCGTCATACATTCAAACAAGCTTGCTGTTGCTGCTGATGATGCTGATGAAGACAGACCTGCATATGCAAATCTACTCCTGTCAAGGGTATGCAGGCAAATCTATTCCTGTCAAGGGTATGCAGGCAAATCTACTCCTGTCAGGGGTATGCAAGCAAATCTACTCCTGTCAAGGGTATGCAGGCAGATCTACTCCTGAAAAGGGCAGGTACGTGTACAGCTGGGGGGTAAATAGCAGGGGGTGGTGGGGTTGGCTGAGCCTAAAAAAAACAACAAATTTAATGGGAACATAGGGGATGAGTGTTCTCTACAAAGACAATGTAGGGTAGGCCCACTCAAAGACACTAGGGGGCATATTCACAAGCCCCGATCGCCAACACAACGTTACTTTCAGTGACGTTGATGTGGCAATAGGGGCCTCGCCTTATTCACAAGGCAGCGTTAAGCCACTTAACGTGGCTTAACGCTACCTTGTGAATAAGGCCCCCTTTCACGCTGTGTTTAGCGTGAAAGGAGCATGCAGTGGGTGTTGTGGTGGGCGTTCCACTGCAACATCCATTGATTTTGACACTGCCCCTATTTACAAGGGCAGCGTAAATAGGAGACAGCGCCAAAATTAAGGCCAGGAAAACCCTGGTCTGAAGTTGGCGAAACGAGGAGAAATGCTTTATTTCTCCTCGTTTTTGGTTTTTCCATGTGTGCTGCCTTGTGCAGCACACATGGAAAAAGCAAAATGCCATGGTTTGTGTATGTACAGGAAGGTGTCTCTTCCTGTACATAAACAAACCTTTTTTTCAGATGCCGTTTTGTAACTTGCATGTGTGCTGCATGTAGCAGCGCACATGTAAGTTACAAACTGGTATTTTAGGTTTATGTGCAGGAAGGGACACCTTCCTGTACATAAACAAACCTCTATGCTTGCAGACACCCTTGCACTCTGGTGCAGGGGTGCCTGCGTTGGCGCTAAGTTGTGAAACTTAGCTCCATCTCAGGGGGAAACGCAAGGCTGCACCACATCCTTGTGAATATGATGCAGCCTTGCGTTTCCAAAGTGGCGGAGAGAGGCGTTAAGCAAAGAAGGCTAACGCCTCTCTCCGCCACTTCCTTGTGAATATCCCCCTGGGTGTCGTGGGTGAGGACCCGAGGCAGAGGCATTCCATCAGTGTAACTGGTAGGTGAGGGACCTTTTAAAACAAAGATGGTATCCCCCATCATTTAGATCTAAAGGAGACTAGACTGACTTGTCATATCAGTTCTCTCTCTTGTGAAAGTGGTTGGTGTAGATGAATGAGCCGACTTGCTCACATGTGGTGTTGATGAATAAAGCCAACTCTGTAATGTAATGTTGATGAATGAGGCCAACTCGGTAATGCAGTATTGATGAATGAAACTGACTCGTCCATGTCATGTCAATGATTGAAGCCGACTCGGCCATGTAGTGTCACTAAACGAAGCAGATGTGGTCAAGCTTGTTCTCTTTGGAAACCTAATTTGGGGAAGTGAAGAGCTGGCCCTTTAACTTCCACAAAATATATCGACTATCCTTGAATTAAGGACCAAGCAGTAACTGCTGTAGAGCGTGCCCATATATTCTCTTTCTTAGATTAATTTAAATAACTGGCCAAAATTGAATGAGATATTATATTTTCAAGATGTATACTGTACTGTACCAGTGAATTATGTGTTTCCTAGTATATAGATATTTTGATACCTATTGTAAATTTCTCTTACCATTTTCTCCTTTCTTCCTTTAGTAAGCCTTCAGAAAGCACCATAGGCCCTGATTACAATGTCGGTCGGAGTTGCCTCAAACTGACATGCTGAGGATGGGGGAACTGAACCGACCTCACCGCAATTTGGATGCAACCGCACATGGTGCAGTCGCAAACTTCCATTTTTCAATGGGAGCTTGCGCGCCGGGCCAAAATCGCCAGCAGCAAAACCTACCATTGAAAAATGTAAGTTTTTACACATCCCTGCACTATGGGGCAGACAGGAACTTCGAGTGGCCTGTGGTAAAGAGTCCAGTCTCTGTGCGCTATAAAGTAGGTGCAAGAAGTAAGTACTTTCCATGGCCCTGTGTTCAAGCGCGAACGCCGGGTCCGAGGGTGAGTTGTACCACCAATTATTGATAATCCACAAATGTGCCGCCGGGTAGTAGCAACAGACATCTGCGGCAGTGATGCCCCCACAGTACGTAGACTGTGTGCACGTCTGAAGTGCAACACGTACGGCTACCCCCCCCCATAAGAAGTTGTTAAGTAGGATGTTGACCTGTGCGAACCATGCCCGCGATATGTAGTATGGGAAGTTCTGCAGACGATAGAGTATCCTGGGAAGAGTGACCATCTTGAAGACGGCGGACCACCCATGTAACGAGAGCGGCAGGGAGGACCCAACTGTTGTATTCTCACGAATGTTGGCCAGGAGCGGGAGCACGTTATGCGTCCACGAAATCTGCTGGCAAGGGGACACAAATCTACACAAATATTGAAACCCGTCCGTCGCACGTTGTAGTTGGGACGCCCACCTGCCACCCCCCTGCTGGCCACAGACCGGAAACAGTACCGACTTGGCTGGGTTAGTATGAAGTCCCGTGTTTTGGCCAAAGGCCCGAAGGATCTCCAGGATTCGAGGCCCCAAGAACCACGGGTCAGTAATAAAAAAACAGCACGTCGTCCACATATAGAGCAATGCGGTCGGATAGAGAGCGAGAGCGCTCAAATCCTCGGGAGGTCCGGATCCCTACGCACTCACACCGGCAGGGAAAAAAGGAGAGGGTATCGCGGACAACCCTGTCGCGTACCTCGGCCCACCGGGAAAAATGATGAACGGTGACCGGCTATTCGCACAGAGGCCTCTGGGTCTGTATATGAGAGACTGACATATGCCAGAAAAAGAGGACCACAATTGACAACCTCCAGGAGTTGCAAAACCATATTTTTAATTTTTTTATGAATTGTAGATTATGTGATACCATTTTTTACAACAATATTAATAGTGTAGAATAAAATAGGGGTTTACTTGAAGTTCAAAGTTGAGAAATAAAATGTTATTAAGGGATGGATGTTATAAAGTAACATATGAGTGAGACCCGAGACTCAGCAGTAGCAGACCCTCAGGGGTGCTCAGCTTTATTTATCAGGGGCGGAAGGAATCTACGTTACATGTTGCCTATCCAGTGGCATGATCAGTTGATACATGTCCAATAAACAGATAACAATGGACTAATAAATAGATAAATAAATAGCAAATGCAATGGCGCAAGCGCGGATCCGTTTTGAAGATCGATCACAAGGTATATTTTGCAGGTTTCAAAAATTACATATACTGTTTGAGAAGTATAATTGAGGCCATTGTTGAATAACAAGAAACATATTAATACAAAGACATATATGTAAAAGAAGAAACTGGGAGCCCTTGAAAAAAGGAAAAGTAGACCGGCCAGGATAACACATTTGTTTGCAAACAACTACGCAATAATTAACTTACTTTCAGATGGCAAATTAACTTTTAGATCTTTAGCACTTAAAAAACAAGCATTTGCAAGGCAATAAGTCTTGCATTTACACAAATTTAAGCTATTGGTATTGTAAATGACAATGCCTTTTATTTAGGTTTTAAAAACGAAACAACAATAAAAGGCATTGTTATTTGCAATGTCAATAGTTCAAACTCGTGTAAATGCGAGACCTATTGCATTGCAACAGAGTACAGGTCTGCCAAACTCTAAATCAGTCCCAGAGGCCCACATTCTGCAAATCAGAACTGACCCTGCTCCTTATGGGACTAATCCATCCCACAACATGGTCAACCCACACATTCTCCTCACCCTGTGGCCCACTGTTTTAGGTGAGAAATGTGAGTCCCCCTCCCGAATCTTACTGAATAAACTATGCCCCTGGCTCCTTAACATTTCTATGAGCTCTCGGCACGCGTGATTCGGGCTGCTGTCATACCATGACCACACTCAACTACCTAACCTGGAAGAACACTGCTAACCAACTTAAATCTTGGGGTTTCTGCCTTTAGCCACAGAAAAGAAAACCTGCGTTCCATGCTCTAACCACCTCCAGACTTGACTACGCTACATCATTTGTACCTGGGTCTGCCTAAATATCTCAATAGGAAACTTCAGTTGGATCAAAACTCGGTGGCTAGGTTGTTTTTGAATCTACCTTTTATTGGTACTAAATTATGGAACAAGCTCCTTCGAAAGGTTTGTGCTACTCAATTAGGACAGTTGGCGACTCGAGTCTTAGAAAATATGAATTTTTTTTATCAAATGTAGTCGTCTGGGTCTTTTTTTAATCCCTTCTCCCAATACCCCAGATCTGGTAATGGGAGGTATCTCGCGCCTAGAAGCTCTTTGAGCTGACCTGACACTCTATAAATTCACTTTATATTTACATCACATTAATTTTCTCGACCTTAGATGGTTGAAGAGCTCGGGACAAGCAGGTGCCCATAGGTGGTACGCGCACGACGAAGAATTTTTTTTGCAGGAGGCACGTTATCCTTCTGACATATCAAACTAATATTCGAAAATGTAATCTTCGAATCACACCTATACTGCCAGTGCATTTCATCCCTGTCATCTCAGGGGAGACAATCAATCAATCAATCAAGGCATTTATAGAGCGCACTACTCACCCAGAGGGTCTCAAGGCGCTTGGGGGGGGTGGGGTGCCGCTACTGCTCGAACAGCCAGGTCTTGAGCTTCTTCCTGAAGGAGAGGTGATCTTGGGTCAGGCGGAGGTCGGTAGGGAGGGTGTTCCAGGTCTTGGCGGCCAGGTAGGAGAAGGACCTTCCTCCTGTTGTCGCTCTTCGGATGCGGGGGACGGCGGCGAGGGCGTGGTTGGTCGAACGGAGGTGGCGTTTGGGAGCGTAGAAGTTGAGGCGGTTGTTGAGGTAGCTCGGGCCTTGGTCGTGTAGGGCTTTGTGTGCGTGGGTGAGGAGACGGAAGGTGATTCTCTTGTTGACGGGGAGCCAGAGCAGGTCTCTCAGGTGTCCGGAGATGTGGCTGCGTCGGGGGATGTCGAGGATGAGTCTGGCTGCGGCGTTCTGGATCCGCTGGAGTCTCTTCTGGAGCTTGGCGGTGGTTCCGGCATAGAGGGCGTTGCCGTAGTCTAGTCGGCTGGTGACGAGGGCCTGGGTGACCGTCTTCCTGGTCTCGGTGGGGATCCACCGGAAGATCTTTCGTAGCATGCGCAGGATGTTGAAACAGGACGCGGAGACGGCGTTGACTTGTCTGGTCATGGAGAGGGAGGAGTCCAGGATGAAGCCCAGGTTGCGTGCATGGTCTGTCGGTTTGGGTGCGGTGCCCAGGGCGGGGGGCCACCAGGAGTCGTCCCAGGCGGAGGGCGAGGAGCCCAGGATGAGGACTTCCGTCTTGTCTGAGTTTAGTTTCAGGCGGCTGGTCGTCATCCACTCGGCTACGTCTTTCATCCCTTCGTGGAGGTTGGTTCTGGCGGCGGCGGGGTCGTTGGTCAGGGAGAGGATCAGCTGGGTGTCGTCGGCGTAGGAGATGATGTTGAGGTTGTGCTGGCGTGCGATGGCTGCGAGGGGGCTCATGTAGACGTTGAAGAGGGTGGGGCTGAGCGAGGAGCCCTGGGGAACGCCGCAGATGACTTCCGTGGCTGCCGATCTGAACGGTGGTAGGCGGACTCTCTGTGTCCTTCCAACGAGGAAGGAGATGATCCACTCCAGTGCCTTCTCCTGGATTCCGATGTTGCTGAGGCGCTGCACTAGGGTGCGGTGGCAAACACTGTCGAACGCCGCGGAGAGGTCTAGGAGGATGAGGGCCGCTGTTTCACCGTTGTCCAGCAGGGCTCGGATGTCATCGGTGGCAGCGATGAGGGCGGTCTCGGTGCTGTGGTTGGCTCGGAAGCCAGACTGTGAGGGGTCGAGGGATCCATTCGTCTCGAGGAAGGCGGCCAGCTGCTTGTTGACGGTCTTCTCGATGACTTTGGCTGGGAACGGGAGGAGCGAGATGGGGCGGTAATTCTTGAGTTCGGTGGGGTCCGCTGTTGGTTTCTTTAGTAGAGCGCTGAGTTCGGCGTGCTTCCAGCTCTCAGGGAAGGTGGCTGTGTCGAAGGAGGTGTTGATGATGTCCCGCAGGTGGGGTGTGATGACAGCGTCGGCCTTGTTGAAGACGTGGTGGGGGCAGGGGTCGGTCGGAGATCCGGAGTGGATAGAGTTCATCGTGCAGATGGTGTCTTCTGTGTTGATCTGGGTCCAGGCGCTGAGGGTGGTGGTGGGGGGCGTTGGTGCGGTCGTGGGGAGCGTTGTTTGTGGGCTGAAGCTGTTGTGTATGTCAGCGATCTTGTTGTGGAAGTAGGAGGCGAGGGAGTTGCAGAGGTCTTGCGAAGGGGTGATGTCGTTGTTTCCGGCGTTGGGGTTGGAGAGCTCTTTCACGATGTTGAAGAGTTCCTTGCAGTTGTGTGCGTTGTTGTCCAGTCGGTCCTTGAATGCTGTTTTCTTGGTGGCGTGGATCAGTTGATGGTGCTTCTGGGTGGCGAGCTTGAGGGTGGTCATGTTGTCCGGTGTTGGCTCCCTTCTCCAGGCTTTCTCGAGGGCTCGGCAGTTCTTCTTGGAGCTCTTGAGTTCGTCGGTGAACCATGGGGCCTTCTTGCTGCCGGGTCTGCTAGGCGGGGTCCTCAGTGGGGCGAGGTCGTCTGCGCAGTTGCTGATCCACTTCGTGAGGTTGTCGGCGGCCTGGCTGGGGTTCGCTGAGCTGGCGGGAGGGTGCTGGCTCAGGGAAACGGCGAGCTGGTCTGCCGTGATCTTGTTCCAGTTTCTTCGAGCAACCTGTTGCTGGTGGTGGTGGATCGTGGTCCTTCTGAAGCTGAAGTGGACGCAGCTGTGGTCCGTCCAGTGGAGTCCGGTGGCGTGGCTGAAGATGATGTCCTTGCTGGATGAGAAGACAGCGTCGAGTGTGTGTCCGGCGAGGTGGGTGGGGGTGGTCACCAGTTGCTTAAGTCCGAGGTTGGCGAGGTTGTCAAGCAGGGTGGTGGTGTTGCGGTCGTTGTTGTTCTCCAGGTGGAAATTGATGTCCCCCAGGAGGATGTAGTCAGCGGAGGGGAGGGCATGTGGGCAGATGAAGTCACAAGAGTAACGGAGGGTATACAAAGAGAGATAGAGAAGGGGGCAGCGAGAGTAGAGGCGCAAAGAAAAATGAACAGAGGAACGAAATTTAAATTGAAAAAGATAGTAGGGCAGAACGAGAAAAAGAGAAAAGGGCGTAGAAGCAAAAAGTAAGGAGAGGAAGAGACGAACACTGCAACATGAAAAAGAAAGTAAGAAGATAGCAGGGGAAGACAAACGGAACCGAGAGAGGAAAAGAAAAGGGGTAGAGGAGAGGGACGAGACAAACAGCCCTGAAATAGAGGAGGACCAGAGGGAAAAGAGACTTTTGGAGGAAAGGAGAAAGACGGCAAGCAAGAGGAAAAGGAACGAGGGAGCAGAGGAGAACATAAGAGAGGAGGAAAGACGACGAAGAGAGGGTTTGAAATGAATGAAGGAGAGAAGGGGGGGGGCTTGTGCTGGCGGACTGGGAGGTGGGAAGCGCCGAGGCGAGCCGCACTGCAGGACAAGCAGGTGAAGGAGACAGTAGCACCAGGGGTACTGGGACTGAACCTGACATCCAAGCAGGCATGGAGGGTAAGAGACGCCTCCCATAAATTTCTCACTTAAGTTTTGTATAGCGCTGTGTCATCTTCTGAGCGCTTTTCATGAGATTGAACAGGACGCCTGGATTTCCTATCTCTGCGGTGGAATAACTCAGCCAGGAGGTTTTATCGTCGCATTCTGATATTTTTAGTCGTGATTTTATTGTGCGCTAAATAGAACGTCCAGGGAAGTCCCAGAATGCAAAGCAAAAAAAAACACGGGCCCGATAACCTACTTACACAGGAATCTCACAATCTTGACTACACCAAGGGAGTTTTCCCACACAGTGTCGGTAATTGCGAGGGTGGGGCAGCAGCTAAACTGGGGAGACTCGCGCCTCACCTTCGAAGTTTCTGCAATTGAAAAGCAGCCAGCCACTGAGTAAGGATTACACACTGGATGCAGCTTAGCCCCGGCTAAAATAACATGGAAGAAAAATAAAATAGAGTGGGGTGTCTCTGAAGTGGACGCCGCGCTCAACATAAATGTGAAATGAGAATAAATAAAGTGACCGCTGTGTCCCTAGCGGGCGCCGCGCTCTTTAAAGAAATAAAACACATACAATTTAGAGCGATCGCAAGTCACAAAAAAGAATCGAATGGCACCCATTATTAGTGCTGTGACTGCCGCGACGTTAAACAACCGGTCGCCATTGCGTAAATGATAAAAAGAAGTGCTCACCCACTAATTGAATTAGACAGTCTCAAGCCGCAAGCAAACAATCAAGTCCGGATGGGCTGTCCAAGAAGAAGACAGGGCGGTAACAAAAAAGCCTTGTTTTCAATCGGAGACCAGCGTTTAGCATAAATGATGATGCCATCCAATCGGAATGATGGGCGGGGCTTTAAGTCCCCTTCTGAAATCTTATCGATCACAATAAGCCCCGCAGAGCGAGGAGCGCAAGCGTGCTCCAGCGCTAGGTCTGCGGGACCTAAAAAAGGGAACAACATGTGGCAGCTTCCAAAACATATGATTCAAGCTGGATAATGCTTTGGAGCTTCTGCAACAGGCTAGAGAAATGCTACTATAAAGTGCAATACAAATTCACTGGGATCAGCAATCTGAAAAAAATCTTGACTACTTCTCTGCCACATTGATCACAAAATGGTGGTGGAAAGATGAACGAGGTGGACAAGGGAGCGCTTTGAGTTCTTGATGGTTAGGGAAGTGGTGGAGGGGGGGCACAACAGAGCAGGGGGTGTTCAACGAAGGTCCAGGAGTTCTGGGTCCAAGCCACATTTTCAGGATGGCCGCTAACTATGTGAATGATGTCCATTTAGATATGTTTTATGCACATGTATTGTTTGCTTATCTATACTTGGCACCCCAGGACTAGGGAAAAATCCTAAAACGGGACCTTAGACAAGTAATCTTGGAAGTAATGTTAAAGTTGGTTTTTATTTCATTTTTTTCATAATAGCACAGTGAGGTGATGCACAGAGGATGGGGTTCTGGGGTGGCGATAATGCAACTGAGGCAGGTTTAGCAGACAATGGGCCATATGTGGATGCAAGAGAGGACGCACTACAGGTTTGCATGGCAGAGAATGTTCCATATGTGGGTGCATTAGAGGTTGTACCATAGGTTGGTGTGGCACAGAATGGACCATAGCTGTCAAGGTGGCTCAGTGAGATTAAAGGCCACCGCTGGAAAATGAGGTGAGCTGCAGAGCACAACTTCAAATTTTGTCAAGACACTCGCCGTTCTATGTTTTCGAGGTCAGTAAGTTGAAAACCACTACTGTTGTTTGCTGTTCTTGGAAAAAATACAGAAGTGCAGTATGAGGTGCTAAAAAAAAAAGACAAATTGTGCTTCTTACCAGAGGTAGCTGTTACATGGTGGTGTGCTATACAGGGAACCACGGGAGGGAGGGATGCAGTGAAGAAAACCTCACAGAGGGGTGTTGTGGAGAATGAATGACCTTTTGATTAATTCAGAGACCTAATTAGATTAAAGACAAGTTGCTTCCAGAAGAAACATAATGCTGTTCTCAATGGTAGAGCAGCAGGTAAAACAAAATACTAACTAAACATAAGGCCGCTCTCAATGGTAGACCATCAGTTAAAACAAATTTTGAGCAAGAGTCCCAAGACTTAAGATATCTGGAGGACTCACCGCTAGTTATAGGGTGGAGGAGAGAACTCAACAATGGCTTCTCATTTAGACTCAGCCTCCCCGGAAAGCAGCTGATTTCCTATCACTAGCCTGCAGGACGACTCAGCGAGTCAAAAGCTCACAGGTGACAGAAGTGTGAATCCTGTAAGATTAACTCAGCTTTCCGTACGTCTGAGGTTGATAAATTGAGCACCAGTTAAGAGGGCAACAGTAACGCCTATAAGTTACAATGCTTTCAAATGGCAGAAGTGTGGTATGAAGTAGATATATGTAAACACAAGGTAATAAAAAACAACTTACTATAACCAACTCTGAACCAGAAAAAAGCTTTTATTACAGAATCATGGCTAATGTCTGATTTCTTTCCTGTAGTCCTTCTAGTTCCTCCAGTGTTAAGATTTCACATTTAAAAAACAAGTTGGCAGCACTGCAAGTAGCTGTTGCTCTAATCTGGACTTTAAAGTCTCAGCTGCACCGAATCTCCAGGCCTTGACATCCAGCTGGTGTCGACCAACTTCGACCCCAATATCTGACTCTTGTTTCTCGACACCCTCTCTTTCTTGGTTTTTTTTCCTAGACACCATGATCAACAACTCCATCTCAGCAGACCTGCTGTTAATATTAGGGGTTTTCAGTGTTTGCTTGGATCAAATAAATCTGTGTTTATGCCTAAAAGCCCTCCACCTAACCAGTTGTTGGAAACAGCCAGTCACGGGGCAGGACATGTGCTAGACCAGGATCTTCATTTGGGTGTCTGATCTCTGTTTTACTGCAGTTCCCAATTATTTGGTCAGGAAGCTGTTTCATGTTGTAATCCCAGATCATGCCAGCAGTGCATAATGCATATAACAAACCACCACTGACTGGTCATGGGTGCAAGGTACAGCCACAAGGATGCAGTCATTCTAACAACACCCACACACTACTTAACCACTCTTAAAATCTGGACATTAGTCTAGAGGTTCTTAATTATTGTGTTGCATATACTTTGATGCCTTTTACTATTACAGAATGTGAATGCTTTGGCAAAAGTTCCACCAAGGCGCTCATAGAAGAGGTAGCTAGAAGAAGCATGTTTATGCTTTGCTCTAAATGAGATAATGTCCAAGACTTCTCTGATTTTTGTCTTCAAAGCCTTTTCAACTCAACATTTGATTTCAACTCCGATATTTCAAACTGTAGCCTCCTCGCCAGCCTGGGTACCCGTCAATGACTACACCACAAACGGAGCTTGGTATTACATGTCTTTAATCTGCTGCGTGTAACCGTGAAATCAACATTCTAAACCTGCATTCACTTTACTAAGCTCTAACACTTACATCACAGCTCTACCGAGTCAATCGGGAGCCAAAAGGGTTCCCTCACTGCTAACTCACACGACACTACCTCTCCCCCTCTGTTAAATGAAAAATATATTTTGTTTTTACCAATATACACAATCATAATTCTTCATTAAGTCTCTGTGGCGCTCTAATCACTTGTCCTGATTGTGTCATCAGAAACTGGGAACAGACAGGAAAAGTGTCCATGACCAGCGTTGGTGTTATAGGGACAGTAGTCAGGGAGTTCTCAGTAGTCTCCTCAGAACCAGTCCGGCAGTAACAACAGGGGCTGATGAGCAATTAATTAAATATTGAAAGTGAGAGGAGTCTCACATAATGGACTTTCCAGGACACTGGGCAGTCACTGTGTGTCCTTTGCTAGCCACAACGTGAAATGGCTCAACATCAATAGGAGCATCAGATTTGCATTTTCTCGACTGATGGATAAGCACATGATCTCATCTAGTGAAAGTATTGTCCTTAGCACATCAGCAGTTATCTGCATATGCTTTTATTTCCTGTTTACGATCCAAGGGCCAGATGTACCACCCTTTTTTGCATGCGCAAAACAGTTTGCGACCTGTTTGCGCATGCAAAAAACAAATGGGCGATGTACTAACCATATTTAGAGAGTCGCAAATAATTTGCAACTAGGATTAGTGACTCGCCATTAGGAAGGGGCATTCCAAGGGCGTCCCTTCCTAATAGCGATTTTGAGCCATATGTAAGACTGTTTTGCCACCGCACTTGCGGTTGCAAAACAGTCGCAGTTTACCACCCTTATCAGAAGGGTGGTAAAGCACTCGCAATCGAGAAGGGGTGTCCAGGGGAACCCTTCCCCTTTTTGAATGGATGTCTGCTGAGCCCAGCAGGCCACCATACCTGCGAGGGCCAGTTATTCCAAATGGGGTCGCAAATTGCGAGTGCCTCATAAATATGCATGAGGCAAGCAATTTATGACCCCATTAGGAATCGCTAACAGTGTCTCTGTTACTGTTGTACATTGATGTTTGTGACTTGCAAATTGCGACTCGCAATTTAATGCAATTTGCGAGTTGCAATCATCAATGGTTGTACATTTGGCCTCAAGTCCCTTTTGCAAGTTTCATCCTCATGGGTAGATCTTTTGTTGGGCCATTGGGGCAACTTGGTTGTCATTGCTCTCCCAAACATTAATGTAGTAGGGCTTTCACCTGAGGTCGAATGAAGGGTCGAATGGTAAGCTCTAAGAGTGGAATGTAAGACTGTTTTAAGGTCGAGTGTTTCTAACACAGCATGCTGGACAGCTTTCTTTAATGTACTAATGAAACGTTCAGCAAGGCCATTCGCCTGTGGTCAAAGAGGTGTACTTTTCTGATGCTACACATTAAGATGAGTGATAAAGTCTCTGAATTCTTTACTGTTAAAAGGTGGGCTATAGTCAGATGTCTTAGATCGAAGGAACACCCCATGTCGCATACATGCCATCTAATCTCTCGATGACTTTTTCTTGAGTGAGGGATGAGACATCTTCTACCAATGGAAAACAGGAGTATTGATCAATAAACACCATCAGGTGATGTACATTGTCAAGAGGGCCAAAGAAGTCAACAACAATTCTTTCCCATACATGTTTTGGCAACTCGACAGGCTTAAGGTGTGTTGAACAGTTTTCGAAGATAAGCAGTTGCATAGGTGACAGACCTTCAATTCTCTTTCAACTCATTCATCGAGATGAGGGAACCATACTCGGTTTTGAAGAGCTTGTTTTGTGGCAATTATTCCACGATGTCCAACATGAGTCTATTTAATTGTCTGTTGTCATAAACTTTCCGTAATAACAATTTGCCACCTCATAAGATAATACCTTCTTGAGAAGCAGACATTTTTTAATTTCTGGCATTCACTGTCACTGGCAAGAGGTTGATTCTGCTGGGTCCAAGACTGATGTGTGATAAAGACCTTTAACTTCAACATATCACTATCTTGGCTTGTGGCAATGACCATTTGTTCCAATGAAATGGCAGCATGTGTGTTCGATCTCACAATGACATTTATGTAGGCTTCAGCTGTTTTGAAAGGGGTACCATGACACTATAAATGCACTTGTGAGGAGTAGTCAGCAGTGTTTGATCTTCCCTTGAACGGTGCACAATTCTATAATCTGATTCTTGTAATCGAAGACCCCACGTTCCATGCGAGGAGGCATTTGGATTGCCAAAGATAGTCAACAATACTGGAAGATCAGTCACCAGCGTGAAAGTCTTTTCCAGATAAAAAGAAGGTGAAATGTTCACAAGCCCACACCATGACTTTCTTCCTCAGGTTGTGAATAGGGACGTTCAGTTTGTGACAAACAGCTGCTTGCATATCCCACAATATGCTTCGAGAGTCTGTGCATTCACTGTGCTGGGCAGGGATCGCACCTAACCTGACTGGGCTCACGCCAACAACCTCTTTATGAAAGTATTCCATTTCAGTGGCGTTCTCGATAGCTTGTTTGATTCTCTTAAAGCGTTGCTTGCCTTCATTTTTTTCTTTTTGAAATATGTTTTTATTGCAGAGTTAGAAACAGAGCATCAAAACAAGTCAACCATTAAACTCTCGACATTTCAATGCACAGCAATATCAGTAAAATTGCACACAGCCTTTCAGCCCACATCCCGGAGGCTGGGCGGCGTATCAGTATGTCCCAGCAAAGTGTCACGGTGGTCATCTCATAGAGATGCCTGGTCAACAACAAAATATAGTATATGCATTTTCTATCCATCAAACCCCCCCCCCTAATTCCCCGCCTAGTATAGCCATCCATCCCATGTGAGCGGCGTCAGTATCACCATTGCCCGCTCTAGCAGGTCCATGCTAGTACCCTCCTATGGTGACTGTCTCTGAGGCCTACCGGTAGCTACAGTACATGTACCCAAAATGTGCCGCCCGAAGATCCCTTCCTGTCCGGTACTTGCCATGGTTCCTGTCTGCTGGCACCCCTCCTAGCACTACAGCGGTACTCTAATAACTACCCTCCTCCCCCCTCCCTCCAACTGCTAATGATGTGGGCTGTATTCATGGGATCCGACACTAGAGCTTGCCGCCAATCGAATGCATACAATTGTTCTTCCAGGCCTCATACCACCCCACTCTCTGAATGTTCCTGCTCTTCACCCACTGTCAGGTAGTCTCGCAAAGCCTGCACTATCATCTCCCAAGCTCTCGCTGCCTCCAAGCCCTTCTCATTACCTGCCCTGGTGGCTTGTCGCATCCTAACCACACTTTCACACCTGGACCATTTCAGCAACTCATTCAACCATCTCCTAACCGATGGGCCCTCCTTGGACTTCCAGTGCCAGGTAATTTCTCTCTGGGCCAATACGAGTCCCAGGTCTATAAATTTGCTCGTAATTTTTGTCCTTGCCGTGTGAGGGAACCAAAGCAGAAGGCATGTTGCCATGTCGAATTCCACCTCCCTGTCAGTAACTGTGTTCATAAGCTCTCCCACCTCGGGCCAATACGTCCCTAACTTCGGGCAATCCCATAGTAAGTGATCCAGCTCCACCTCCGGGGCCAAGCACCTCGGGCACGCTGCATCTTGTACCCGAAAATATCTTCTAATCTTTCCCGGGGTCAGATAGGCCCTGTGTAGTACAAAGAAATGCACCTGCTGGAAGCGGGCATTCCTGCTACCCTTCCACGTCCTCTCCAAAATATGGCTCCATACCGTGTCTGGTATTGGTTTGCCCACGCTTACCTCCCATTTCTCCTTCAGTGCAGTTAGCGGCTCTAGCCCTTCACGTAGCATTCTAGAGAGCCTTGATCGTTCCTGCCGCCATCACTACGTACTGGCAAGCCAAGGTTGTGTCTGGTTCCGCTAGTCCCCCTTTCCAGTGCTTTTGCATCGCCGCCACCACTGCTGCGTGCAGAAGGTAGCTCCATCCGGGAGGCCAAACTGGTCTTGCAGTACCCTGAAGGGGACCAACATCCCGTCAATAAATAAGTCCCCCACCATCTGCAAACCCAGCTCCTCCCATTCCCGTCAGCATCCCTAGAGGGATTTCCGGCGCGTATGGTCGAGTTGCTTTCGCCCTTCTCAGGCTCCTGTGCCAGCACAACTGGGCGTTGCTTGCCTTCATGTGACCAATGAAATGAAACATTCTTTTTTGTCAAGTCTCTCAACAGAGCACTCGCTGTGGCAAAGTCTTGTATGATCTGGAACAGTAACTGGCCATACCAAGGAATGAACGTACCATGGAAACATTTCGTGGGAGATTGGCAGTTGACAAGGCTTGCTCTTTAGCTGGATCAGGTGTCAGACCCCCTTTGAAATGATATAGCTAAAGAATTGACGTTTTGTCTTGGGGAGCTCACATTTCTCAGCATTTAAGTTAACCTGCATCCTCAAGTAAACGACACACTTGCATGAGAGCTTTGTCGTGCTCCCTTTGTGTTGCTCCAAAAACCAATATGTCATCACTATAATTGCATTCATGTCAGGCTGTATGATATGTCAAATGATATCTTTGCAGCTGATGACAAACCAAAACTAAGCCTTTTATATCGGAACAGAACCAATATGTATCGAAAAGGTGGTAATGTACCTGCAATTCTCTTCGAGTTCCAACTGATATCCTTTGTTCAAATCAAGGAGAGAGAAAATCTTTGCACCATTTAATTGTGTGATCATGTTGGCAATATGTGGATCTGGATGTTGTTCTCTTTCAATTGCCTTATTAACCTGATGCATGTCAACACAGACGCGTTAAGCTCCTTCACTGTCCTTTTTAGGTCCTACCACTATGGGAGAAATCCATGGCATTGGACCAGTAGAATGCTCAATTATATCATGTTTGAGTAAGGATTCAAGCTCTTTCACAACTGCTTCTTGTAAATCAAATGCAATTCGTCTGTGTCTTTGAGCAACAGGACAGACGGCCTCATTGATATGTAACTGTGCTTTCATTGTCTTAAGTTTTTCTAAACCATGGAACAATGAAGGGAACTGACTTACTATTTCATGATGAGCATTCATAATGTAGTTCACCGATATCAGTCCCTTATCAGCAGCAGTACTGAAACTGAGCAAACAGGCACTTGACGCAGTACCTTGAAGCACCTGAATGCAAGCTTATACTTTTGTATTCTTGTGTTTCATCGTAGCCACGAATGAACCTTGACTTTTTGATGGCGTCGATGCAGGCCATGTATACAATTTAGTTTTCAACAGCATCAGTCGGGGCAATGGAGACAGTTGATTGTACTTCTCCTCAGAGATAATGTTTATCGGGACCCCACTATCAATAATAAAAAGTACTGAGCAACTGCTTACCCGTAATTTAATTTTAGTACAATGCTTGAATGACTTTGGTGCTTTTTGTTGTCGACTTTATTTTGACTTGCATTTTTCTACACATGCTAGTCCGACATGCGCCTGGTTTTCTCAGATAAACATTGACATCACACAACCATCTTCTTCACTTTCACTTGATGTTGATGTTGCCCAACTTTTTGAAGAAGATTTAGATGATGATTGACTAGGTTTGGTGTTGATTTGCTTCAACTTGTGTTCCCACTTGGCCTTGTGGGTGTGCGGAGAACGTTTCTTCTGGAACATTCTGGCGGCCATTTTGTCTTCTCGCTGTGATGCACTTCATTTTTCCTGCGCCTTGCAAACCGTTACAAAATGGTTCTCCTTCCTACAACCTTTGCATGTTTGCCAATGGTGGGGCATTTACCTTTGTGTGGAAACGAAAAGTCACAACTGAAGCACAACTTATTTTTCCGTGAAGACATCACTTTGTACCCTTCACGCTTCTGCTTGTTTTTTATGTTCATGACTGACTCACAGTGGGTACCTCCAGCCTCCATGTCAGCAGTTTGTTGATCAGTATGCTCTTCAGCTCTGGCAGCCATGAAAACTCGCTCCAGACTAAGAGTCTCTCTCAGCATTCGCCGTCTAAATGAATCTGACAGACAGTCGTGAATAACTCTGAGGCATATAGCTTTTTCATCATTAAACCTACAGTGTTTGATGAGTGTATCCAGTCTCTCAACAAATTCATTAATTATTTCACCGGCTTTCTGTCATTCTAGACTGAAAATGTACCTTTCGTTATCAACATTTGGCATGGGATTGAATTTGAGTTTCAAGGCTTCTTTGATTTTACAATATGTAACTCCGTCAGCTTGCATCATTTTGTTTATTATCTCTTTTACACCTTCACCGGCATTATTCTTGAGATATTTGATTACCTTCTTGTTATCTGTTTTTTCCAGTGCATCAATAAAATCATCAAATGTCTCTATCCAAGCAGTTCATCCGTCGCCAACATGCTGCTTTTTGGCGAAATCGAATGGTGGTTTAAAAAAAGTGGAAGCATTATAACTGTTTGTGGAGCTTACTGACTTTGAGAGTGGAGTTCTCTCCAGCACTGTTTGGTAATCTTATTTATGCAAGCCATCTCTGAGGCCTTTTACAATTGCGGGAAAGGTGGCTTCTTTCTTCTTGGCCATTGGAAACACAATCTTTCAATCTTTGAATATCATTGGGGTTGTTCTGAACCCCACCTGGCAGCTTTGGTGGCATGCCGCTTCAGGTATCAACAGCTCTGTCAGCATAACCCAAAGCACTTCTCCAGAGCCACCTCACCCAGTGAGGTGATTTGATGACCCACCTTAATCGTTCTGGTAAGCAGATGACTGTTTGTAGTATATAAATCGCTTTGCTTGTGGCCGCCTCTTGGCACTGTCCTACACCTGGTTGATTTCTGCCTCGCATCACTTCTGATCGCAGTGTTATCTTACAATTGCCTATCGCCACTCGTTGCCGCTCAGTACCTGGTTATCACTGCCTCAAAGCACTTCTGATCGCAGTGTTATTTTGCAATTTACATTTGCTATATTGTTATTGCACCGTCTGATGTATAGCTTTATGTTGCAAAGTGGCGCCGTGCCTCTCTTTATAACCTTACCAGAAGGTACCTGGCCATTACTGTGTAGACTTCTCAGTGAAACTTTCATTGTCGTTACTCATTTCACACCAGCTGGAGTGGCACTTTGACTCCACATACACCAATGTCGATCTTCATTTCGGCTGAGGCACACGTGGCATGCACAAGCAGGTCTGTTGGACCATGGCAAAATTCTCTGGGTGAGCACTGTTGCTCTTCGGGTTACGTACCCCCTGTCTCGTTGGCAGCTGTTGCGTCCTCCCCAACATGGGTACCTGCCAATGACTACACCAGACATGGAGGTTGGTATTACACATCTTTATTCTGCTGCGTGTTAGTGGGAACTCAACATTATAAACCTACATTCACTTCACTACATTCGAACACTTACGTCACAGTTCTACGGAGTACATCGGGAGTCAAAAGGGTTCTGTCATTGCTAACTCACACGACAATACAAATACCATTCTTTTAAACCCGAGAACCATTTACTTTACAAATTCCTTATCACTGTTAAACTATTGCTTTATCTTTTTGGTTTGCAGACATGATAAACTCCAAAGAATTGTATATGTACCCAGCTATGGTATTCATTACAGTGTTCACCAGAGGGAATCTCCGGTCTCTATTACTTGCAGCTCTCACGTGCTCCTCAACCCTTTCTTGATAGGATCTCTTCATGGTATCTACATTCACTTTACCTTATGGGCATTCTACGTTGTATTTTATACCAACACAGAATGAAAATGTTCTAATTTTTTTTGTCCTTTACTTCAGTGTCTTAGACTAAAATATAGTTATTAATTCTATAAGTACACATGCTTCACTTTCTCCTGATAAGTATGTGGTTTGCCAGATTCCATATTTTCTTTTGTTGTCTTTCTGGCCTGTACACAGGAAATGTTTATGGTTCTCTCATTTTGCAAAGGAAATCTGGAGGTTTTTTAGAATGTGTTTTAGATTTAGATGTGTGATAAATATGCCCCATCTTATTTTTAAGTTGCTATATCTTGAATGGTTGTTTCCACAATATTATGGAAAAAATCTCATTACATCCCTATGGAATTTGGGCTTCTTACATCTGTCATTTTCATCTCCTTTTATTTGTGAACTTCATTACGTGATTTGTGTATGGTTTTACATTCTCAACTTTTTTAATCCATCCTAAAACTACTGTTTAAATACAAATTATAAAATGTCAACAACATTACTTCAGACTCTTACTATTTATGCTTTGATGTATTTATTTTTTCTGTGCATGGGCTGTGGTCTCCTAACAAGTAATAAAGAGTTTAGTGTGGTTGAGCAAGATGGGACTGCTCACTGCAGTGGATACATCCCTGGGTGGGCCACCAGCATCCTCCAGGGTCAGAAGGGTTATGCTGTGTTAGATTTCACTAAGAATAGTGCCCTCTTAAATAGTATGCAGTACGGCAAACAAGATGTGGTGAAAAAGAAAAGTTTGTCCTTGGGAAAAATGTTCCCATTGGTCTAGGCGTGTCCAGGAGTAATTACTAACTCATTAGCTAGTTACTGCTACAAGAGTGACATCTCACCCCTAGCTTCTCAGAACACATCTGGACTTATGAATAAACAGAATATCTTTGGACCCATTGTCTTTGACCTTTGAGGAGTTCTGAAGGGCTGGACCTTCTCACGTGTAACCAGGACAGACAGAGAAGAGGACTTCAAGGGTCAGCCGGCTGACCTACTGTGTGGCTACAATGGCATTTTAAAGTTAGAAGAGTGCCCTTTCCCTACAGTGACCAACTGGACTTGGATGGTGCCCTGCTGGATGCTTCTGCTGGAGTGAGTATTGGCCTGAAAGTGCTGAGCCTGAGGTATATCGAGCCTTAGAAATGACCAAGATGAGCTACACCAAAAAAGATTTTAAAAAATAGGGGCTTAGACCGTTTTTTGACTCACACCACCTCGGCAGCATCAGTGGGACCCTGTAGCAAATGTTTCTGATTTGTAGAGGGATTCTTTGGATACAGGTTCTAGGCTTGCTTGCTGGAATTCTAAAGGTAGAAATCTTGACTGACTGAAGCCAGGAAAAGTAGCAGGACAGCAAGTAGATTTTGTTGAGCTCGATATTTGAATTTTCCCACCAGTTTCAGCGGGACCTTGTCTAGCACCTATGCAGCTTCAATTAGGAGTCTGGCAGTCCATGGACTGCCAGACTCGTGGGGGCACGGTGATCTTCTGACTGCCCTGTTACAACTAGGGCGGTGGAGCAGACCTGAGGCAGCCGCAACCGCCATTGACCAGAGATCCCTAGTGGTATCTTGACGGTCTTGAGGCCACAATATGCTTGGCAGGACCACCTTGATCCCACAAAGCATATTACTTTATTCCTCTCTGCCGCGGTATTCAGGGCAGTTCCACTTCCATGAAAACCATGGCATAGAGGAAACAAAGGGGGCCGTACAGGGCCCCCTGTTGGCTTTGGTCCTGAGGATGCATACCGGGGGTACATGTGCCCCCCTTTGAGCATGCACCCCAGTACTTGCACGGCATTGACTGCAGCAGTCCATGCCGTGCAGGCACTGGTTTTGACATTCCCATTGCGGTGCCCACCCGCCAGACCAGGAGAAAACTCCTAATATGGCGGGTGATTCAACCAATGATTTGACGGTGCCGGAGTGGGGCGGTTCTGCTCCCGCATCCCCAAATGTGTAATCGGCCCTATGTCAGAAGGTATAAACTTTGACTGGGATGACCAACTCGGTGTATCTGTCCTTCGCTCCAACACGGCTAGCCTGTAATCGTGCCTAGGACCCAGTCAACTGCAAGTTGTGATTTTGCATCAGCACTTTATTGTACTTGGCAATTTTTGCTCTAACACTTTAAAACATTTAATTTCCTTATTCTCCTTAGCACCTTATTATATTTTATTCATTTTGGTGGTATTTTTCTTATAAAATATTTCTTGATTTTTAAAAATTGGTAATAGGTTGTTTTATTGTGTTGAGTTTAGACTTTTTCATCGTTATGGTACTGCTAAATACTTTCCAACATTAAGGGGGTCATTAGGATGGCGGATTTCCCGCATACTCCGGGCCGGCGGAAGCCACCGCCGGCCCGGAGTATGCGGGAAATCCGCCGAGGAGGCCTGAAAGACCCACCGCCAAATCAGGATGGCTGGTGGGTCTCCTAATCCGTCCGCCGCTTTTCCGCCGTGGTCGGAAGACGACCACGGCGGAAAAGCAATAACATGGCTGGCGGTGTCTATCAGACACCGCCAGCCATATTAGGATGCAGGGTGAGTCATGCTTTTCCGCGGCGGCTTTTCCGCCGTGGAAAAGCATACGGACAGTCACTTTGGGGGCCCGTTGCGGGCCCCCTGGGTGAAGGTTGCGTGGGGGGTGCACATGGGGGGTACCTATGGTACCCCCCTGCCCTTGCGTGCACGAAGCGGCAGGCACCACGCGGTGCCTGCCGCTTTGTGCATGCAAATGCACACCTTTCGTTTTTTGCATTGCGGCGGATGCTGCTTCAAGCAGCATCCGCCGCAATGTAAAACATACAGGATGTGACCGCCAGGGTGGCGGTCACATCCTAATTGCTATGGAGGGACCGCCGCTGCCCATGCGGACGGTCCCTCAAACTCAGGGGTGGCGGACGGACGCAAGTCCGTCCGCCATCCTAATGACCCCCTAAGTCTCGCTGAGCTCTACAATAGCTACCAGGAGTTGACCCAGGTTTATATTAGCTAAAGTGTATGCGTAGCCTGACAGTAATTTTGACTTATTACACGGGAAGGACTTACATCCTTCCCAACTAATAACCCATGTTCCTGTTGATGGGGGAGGGTCGAGTACCAATAATTACCAAAACTGACCTGCCATGTGGTTATGATGATTTATTTTTGGTTTGTGTATCCAGAAAGGTGTAATGCCATGAGATTCGTGACACAGCACTCGTAGACAACACTAATTACCAGAGTATCCTTTCACTTTTTCTGCCAAGTGAATTCAAGAACGAAATGTATCCCTTTGATGGCGCTGTATAGAAGGGCGATTATTACAGTTGTAATGTATTGCTTTTGTTGAAAACAATAAATACAAAAATAAAAAATCCTAATAACCCATTTTCCTACAGCTGCCACTGTAGACAGTAAGTATATTAAATATAAACAGATTACTTTGTAATACAAATGCTGTTGACTCTAAACTATTTTAGAATGCCTCAAGTGACCGTCTGGTCAACCATTTCTACCATACCTAAACTTTGAATTGCTTCCAAACCTTTGATGCACTGTAAT
Organism: Lissotriton helveticus; assembly: GCF_964261635.1. Taxonomy (NCBI): domain Eukaryota; kingdom Metazoa; phylum Chordata; class Amphibia; order Caudata; family Salamandridae; genus Lissotriton; species Lissotriton helveticus. Next base: position 273,698,188 of record NC_136062.1, read on the forward strand.
GATATGTACAATTCTTTTATATTGTTTGTCACCAGTACATACTCCTTTTTCCATGAGTCATGATTTACCGATTGTTGGACCAATCTCACTCCTTTCATAAAAAACTTAATAGCGCAACTTCAAGATACTGGAAAAAACATTTTAGATGTATCTCAAACTAGTTTTAGAGTGCACAGTGTGTTTCCCAATTTCTCACTGATTTACGAATTAAGGGGCCCATTATGATCGCGGACGGACTTGAGTCCGTCCGCGACCATAGAGGAGGAGGGAACCTCCGCATGGCCTGCGGAGTTCCCTCCTGTCCAATTAGGATGTGACCGCCACCCTGGCGGTCACATCCTCTATTTTTACCATTGCGGCGGGTGCGGCTTCAAGCTGCACCCGCCGCAATGGTAAAAATGCATACATTGCATTTGTATGCAGAAAGCGGCAGGCACCGTGCGGTGCCTGCCGATTTCTGCATACAAATGCAGGGGGGTACCATAGGTACCCCCCATGTGCACCCCCCACCCCCTCTTCACCCAGGGGGCCCGCAATGGGCCCCGCAGTGGAGTTCCACATGCTTTTCCACGGCGGAAAACCCGCCGTGGAAAAGCATTTTTTAAAGCCCATCCTAATATGGCTGGCGGTGTCTGAGAGACACCGCCACCATATTAGAGCTTTTCCGCCGCTGTTGTAAGCCAACCGCGACGGAAAAGCTGCAGACGGAAACCAGGACCCACCATCCATCTTAATGTGGCGGTGGGTCTTTGGTGGGTCCGCTGCGGTTTTTCCGCATCCTCCAGGCCGGCGGTGGCTTCCGCCGGCCCAGAGGATGCGGAAAAACCGCAATCGTAATAGGCCCCTATGCTGGTGGTTTTGGGGGTCCTAATACATTTTTGATCTTTGATCTAATCAATCAGCCACTTTTGTTACAGTGCATCTTTGAGGAGTGTCGCCCCAATGGGGAGGGATCTTTCAACTCATTTTCATTAAGAGTTGATTCCAAGGCCGTCAAGTGGTGTGTTCTCCAGAGGTTTGGCCATCTTTTTAAGACATTTGGCCCCATAGTGTGGAAACAAGTCAAGGGTATTTATTTTGTTTGATGCCATCCAATTTGGTTCAGGCCTGAAAAAACCACAATAGAGTACCTAAGAATATTATCTGTATAGTGCTAGATACTATCTTATAATTGTTTTCCAGAAACATTTCAAACCTGAACTACAATGAGGACATATCGTTTCTGAGTATTATGCAAGACCTTGCCATGTTGAAATATTTCACTAGATCCCATGATAGACAAATGAATAAAGATATGAATGAACAAGCTCCCAGCATGTACCACTGTACACGTGATTCTCAGTTTTAAGGCTAACCCAACTGCTACAGAATTGGAGTATATCTTACTTGAATGATAAACTTCATATACGGGCATCAAGGTTTGCTGCAGGTGTCCCAGAATAAGCAGATAAGCTATTTTAACACTAAACTTCCAAAAAAAGATACACAAAACTACTTCTCGAGGGACCTGCACCATATGCCCTTAGTGACTGTAGGTAATTCTAATTCTGGTTCTATTAAAAGCCAGAAAGCACAGTCACATTTCCGTTTGCCAATATTCTGCCATGCATAATGAACCTTATATTGCACCTTTTTTTTTTATCATGGTAGGCTCCACCAGTTTTGCTAGTGCTATCTCAGACTACTGGGATTTCCTGACTCATTTCTCCAGGTAAATGTTTGGCCCTGTCAGCATGTTGCTACAACATTATTCTTTGTACTGTGATCAAAGCATATCGCGTGCCCGGGCACAAATCATAAGTGTAGCACACACGCCCTTTGACCAAGCTTATCAGCGAATTACGGTCACACACTTTTATAGTGTGATCATCATAATAAAGCATAAATTAGGATCCTCCCATGACAACGCTTCCCCGCCTTGCCCGCTGTGGGGTTACACATATACGACCTATCCTGTAACCATGACAGTCACAGTAGCAACAAACTAGAGGATTCCGCTCCTTTTAAACTTTAAACTAGTGCCGTATGTGGCACCTAAGATACTCCTTCTCTGGAAAGAAGAAGCGCTCATCCACTCATCTAGTTACCCTGCCGCCCTCATCAACCGCGGTGGCAAGAAATCAAGGTGTGCTGTTTGATACCCAGCTTGCATTTGGAGCATAGTCCTGTTTCTGGATTTTTCGCATTCTGACATTGTTTTTTTTATTTACTTCCTCATGAGGCCCAAATCTCAGTGGTCAGATCACAAATTTTATCCAGGACGGACTATACTAATGTCCTGTATCTTGGTATCCCGGAATATCTGATCCAGCGCCTACAGATCATGCAGAATATGGTTTACTATATACAATTCCGAAATTCACGTCAGTCTCAGTGTATCGAGGTAACCTTCACTGGCTAAAGCTTTGACCCTAACGCATCAAGCCTTCCACAATAAGGGACCTAGCTACCTAAAGGATCGTATATATGCTTATTGCCCAGGGAGATTACTGCAGTCGAGCTCAGCAGGCTTTACTGTGTCCCCGCGCTGTTAGAAACAGCAGAGGGGAGGCGCCTCCTTCATGGTTATAAAGGCATATCTGTAGAATAAACTCCTGGATTACCTTAGACGGATACCCACAGAAGCAAAATTTAAAAGGAAGCTGGAGACATTTTTATTTTTTTATGAAGACATTTTTATTTTTTTCTGAAGACATTTTTTATTCAGAGGTTAGCAAGAGATAAAGGCTTCGACCTCAGGTTTTCTCACTTCTGGGCATACTGAACAGCGCAGGGATACTCGTTTTTGAGTACCCGTGCACTGTAGAAATGCATAATTCATTCATTCATCTACTTCAGTTCTTCACAAAGATGTCTTGTATTTTAGGACTTTGTAGGATCTCAGCAAGGTGCCAATGAAGGCAACATAGCATTCCAATATTTTACTCTCAGTGTGTTGAATAACTCGATTCCTTCCATCATCTTAGCCCATACATTTTATCAACCTATACATACCCTTCCTGCTGCTAATTATCCCACTTACTATGTGTTGAAAAGTTTTGATTTTCATTATGGAAAGGGCCTGCTGAAGCTATTAGTTCAATGCAGTTGCACATCTGATGAGCACCTTTTGCGATGAACTTTTGAACATATCGGTCACTTTGATTTCCAGATGCTCAAAATTGGGCTGATCTGTCAAAACACACGCAGCACAATGTCAGTGAACCATGTTCTTACCAGATATAACCGGACAAATCCTTACAAAATATGTGAGGTAACTAATTAGCACGCTCAGTATTTATTTATAGAGTTTTATATAGCGGGAACGTGACCCACGAGGGTATCAAAGCGCTTTACAGTAGAAGAATAACAATGGATGAGGTAGTCAACACATACAGAATTGTCAATTTGTATCTCTTAGCTTTGATAATTCTTCATCAGCAATGACAGTTTCAGTAAAAATCAAGATGCATTCTTTCAAGTGAAGTTGCCAAGCAACATTTCAGAATCCAAAACAGAAAAGTTCCAATAATCCTATTTATTTCATTTATTTCAGTACACAATGCTATCACCGGAAGTGGTGTCTCAGGAGGTGAAGCACTAATCCTATGAGGGCTCCTGCCTTTAAAAGGAAACAGCCAATGATAGGCTAATTTCCCCCAAAGATTCTTTAGGCACAGACACCCAATTAGGAGTATGTTATTTGTCTTATAGAGTTTATCTTTATTTCTCACATTTGTCCGATCCTAGCAATGAAACCGCTCATTTATGTTTTAATGAAGCTCCCTGCATACATGAAGTAAAGACAATTGAGTTCAAACCGTTTCTCTGTAAAGTGGTAATTAAATATGTGTTATATAAAGACCAAGTTGTTAACAACATAAAAGAATGATACATTTTATTCACTGTTAACTTGTGATGCATTGGTTTCCTGCAAGCACGTGTTTGTTAACTAGAGTGATGGAGATATTCTCACCTTTCAACTAAAGAATACAACAAAGGAAAAGTAAATGGTGGGCAATAAAATTTGCAAACATCTGTAAGGCCCAAGGCGGCTCCTTTACGGCCACTGTCAACTGTAAAACATGGAAGCAGCAATAAATGTGAAACACGCGCTAGTGAAGATAATAACACTGGGTGCCTTTGATTTAATCTTTTATTGCATGCAGATGCAACAAAATAAAAAGAAGAAAAAAAGAATACACACTGCGCCTAACAAATGAGGGGCACAGTGGAGAAGCGTGGCTCAATGGTAAGAGCGGCAGACCCTGATGCAGAGGTCTGGCCTGGGACCAGGGTTCAATTCCCTCCTCGGCGGCTCTTGGACTCAATTTCCCCGGACCTGATAATTCTCGCCTTGGTGCCTAGTTTAATCATGGGTCCCACTCTGGGCATTAGCTTGCTTAATCTCCAGCACGGCCCCAGCAGCGCTTGGATGCCTGGCTTCACCTTGGGGGTGCACAGGAGTGGACTTTTCACAGGAAAGCCAGGATGGGTTCCACAGCGGTATGAATACAGCGCTACGAGACCTCTCGGTAGAAGTGCGCTATATAAATACAAAAAGGTGGTTGCAATTTGCGCACAATATTTTTGTGAATTGTATGGTATTTTGTGAATCAACCTATGGACTAATAGGTTGGATGGCAAATTATTGTATCTTAGTGGGTCGCACATTGGCCTACCTCATAAATGAGGTAGGTTGCAAATTGCAGCCTTCTATGATTCGCTGCCATCACAGGGATGTTGGCCTGCTGGAGTTAAGAGAAAATGCGATGCATTTAAAAAAAAAAAAAATGTAAATCTTCACAAACTTATTTTTAGGTTTTTTTTAGGAGTAAGCAGTTGGTAACATTCCCTTAGGTGATGGGGGCCGCATGGGAGACCCGTTCCTGTTAGCGAAGGGTTACCACCAGCAGCAATCCGTGCAGGTAACAGCGGTGCGGGTGCATGGGGGGAGTTTAGAGGGATGATGCAGAGGGAAAAATAAATAAATTCCCCTCTGAATCGTCCCTCAAAATCACCCCCACCACGCGGCCCTAACGCTATTACCTGCACGGAAAGTGGCTGGTTACCACTAGGTTTGTGTCGTTGGTAAAATATTAATGTTTTGCACTGAATTTCGATTGCAAAACATTAATACATCTCATTGTGAATTGCTGTTTGGAAGGGACGCACAATATATACGATCCGTCCAAATAGCGATTTGGTATGCACTCGCAAAACCTTTTTGCAATTCAGAAAGATTTTACCTAATCGCTATTTGGGTTTGGTACATACCAAAAAGCTATTCTGAGGGCACAGACTCAGATTTTGCAAATGTAAGCCTGTGCAGCCTCGAAATAGGTTAGTACGTCTGGCTCCATATACTTGCAATTAACATTTTAAAATAAAAAATACTAACAATTAGATATAATTTTAGTAGAATTGTATGGGTGCTTCTAGCAGACAGATGTACTTAGAATAGGTATATGAACCCTTTTTCGTTTCAATGCGCGTCAAAGGAAAATAAGATTCTTATTGGCGCAAAGCAAAAGGTACTATTGGCTTTGAAATATTGCAATCGGAAGACATAGTTTAATCACATAATGATGAGTAAAAAACATAAAGAAGAATGACAAAAAAATCAACAAAGTATTGACCCCATAGCCGACATCTTTTCAGGTGCATGTGCACATGTAATAGGGCAATACACCATCACTCACAGAGCAATGGAGCTAAAGGCTGAACTGGGCTGACCCCTGCCCTACGCTGTATCCTGGAGTGGGCAAAGCAACATGTCAATGAGAGAGTTGAATAGGCCAGTGAATGAAGAGGGCTGACCCAAAGCCACACTATGTGCATATACATGAATATTTCTAATTATGTTTTTTGACTACAGGAAGCCGATGAATAATCTAGAGCTGTGTCAACGCCAGACCTTAACTCATTAACTGCAGCGGCAATTCCACCGCGGTGCGGCCGTTTAGCGGAGTGGGCGGGCGCATCGGCCAACGGATGTGCGCAGCACTACGGAGGTAGTGCTTGCGACGGCCGTTGGCCGACAAACGCACGCAACAGATTAAAGTGCATTTAGAAGCCCTTTTGAAAGTATCACATGCCTGTGGAATGAGTGACTTTGTGACGCCTCCCCTCCTATTTCTCGCAAAGTCCCGTGACACAAGGAAGATCAGCTAACAACTACCCAATATCCTTGCCTGCAATTGTGTAATGGTTAACAGAGCACCAGGGATGCTCTTACATGTTCCCTCTTTCCTTAACACTCAAAGCAATGAGGGGGAAGAAGGTCACGACATTTACTACAAAAGGAGAAGAAGGTCTACACGTTTACTACAAAGGGACAGGATGTGACGTGCCCTGGCAACATGATATTACAGCTTTTTATCTCTTTTGCAAAGACAGAAACCTTGAGCAAGGCCGAATGTGGGCCCTCGAACACAAACTCTCCCAGCCCTCAGGCAAGGCCCGGATGGGTTTGGGAAGTTTTCCTTGGTGGTGTCACATTCCCGTAGACTGTAAAACAGTTAAGTCAAACAAAACAAATATTATATGCGGCCTTCCATTGTCACAGAGCAGTAAACGCTTAGAACAAAAAAATAAATAAGAATGGCAATGCCAATCCATGTGGCTTATCAATGAAAGTGCATATTCTGTCATGTATAGTTTTAGGCACTCATTTAAGCCTTCACACATGCCCACTGTCACCCATCTTTTCATGCATGCATCCTTTCATCCAACCTCTGACTAATTCTTGCATTTACTTATTTGCACAATAAAATATGCACAGAAGCTCCACAACACATAGCTCTATTTCTTGCATGATTTATGTGGCACTCTACGCCTCAAAGGGTATTGTCTTGACTTATATTGGGTGCTACCTTGTGTCTACACAAAGTTATACCTGTCTTAAAAGCGCTTAAGAGTGAAACACGTGTCAGTGGTTGCTTTTATTTATTCCAGCTAGCTTGGGTGGTATTTTACCAATCCAAAGCTGTAATACTGTTGCTGAGGTGGTGAAAAGCGTTTGTCATTGCTGTTAGGCATTGATGGCACTAACTAATCCTATGCTTAAAGGCTTTTGTTTAAAAAAAAACTGCAAGACGTTTTGTCACTTTCTAGCTCGGTGTGGATGGCACTGTGCTAATCCTATACTTAAACGCTCTACTACAAAAACAGGCATTTCAGGTGAGAAGATTCATAGTGTCACTGCTGAAGTAGGGTGCTCTGTATAAAGGAGCTGCTCTCCAACAAACCTTGGTAACTACCCAGAGTCCCATGCTTCTTTTTGTCATGACTTATACTGGGTGCGCCCTTATGTATGGACAAAGCTATACCTCTATGACGAGCTCTAAATTAGTGTCAGGGTTGCTTTTATGCATTCCAGGTTGGCGAGGATGGTATTTTACAAATCCAGAGCTGTAATACTGTGCCTGGAGTAGTAAAAGACTTTTGTCATTTTTCACCTCTGCATGGATGACACTGACTAATTCTATGCTTAAAAACTTTGCTGTAAAATTTAAAAGAGGCTTTGTCAATTTCCTGCTCAGCATGGATGGCACTGTGCTAATTCTTTTCTTAAAAACTCTGGTAGAAAAACAGACATTTTAGGAGAGCGTATTCAGTGTCAGTGGTGTTCTAGGGTGCTCCATATATATATCTATGGGAAACACCCGTTACAGCGGAAGCACTGCATCGCGTTGCTATCGCATCGCGACAATTACATCGCAGATGCCTGCACACCGCATGCTACTGCGACGCATGCCAAGACGCCGCAATGACTTTCAGAGCGCTAGCCATTACATCGCATTACAGGGCAAAGCCATGACATCGCCACAAAGACTAAAACGTTCACCAAAGTAATTACGGGAAATAAATACACCAATTACGGGGAATAAACGTACACCAAAGTTATTACGGAGAATAACAAATACACACAGATGCAAATAATGCAAAAGAATGATTTACGACAACTTCCGGAATTTACATAACGAGAATAAATATACCGGGGAATAAACGTACACCAAAGTTATTACGGAGAATAACAAATATACACAGATGCAAATAATGCAAAAAAATGAAAATATACACAGATGCAAATAATGCAAAAAAATGATTTACGACAAGTTCCGAATTTACATAACGAGAATAAATATACCAAGCTAAGTTATTACTGGAAATGTACACAAGAGAAATGTACACCAATGTTATTAACAAAGCAAATTATGCAAAATAATGATTTACGACGACGGGGAATAAACGTACACCAAAGTTATTACGGAGAATAACAAATATACACAGATGCAAATAATGCAAAAGAATGATTTACGACAAGTTCCGGATTTACATAACGAGAAAAAAAATAACAAGCTAAGTTATTACTGGAAATGTACACCAGAGAAATGTACACCAATGTTATTAACAAAGCAAATGATGCAAACGAATGATTTACGACGACTTCAGATTCCGGAATTTACATAACGAGAATAAATATACCGGGGAATAAACGTACACCAAAGTTATTACGGAGAATAACAAATATACACAGATGCAAATAATGCAAAAAAATGAAAATATACACAGATGCAAATAATGCAAAACAATGATTTACGACAAGTTCCGAATTTACATAACGAGAATAAATATACCAAGCTAAGTTATTACTGGAAATGTACACAAGAGAAATGTACACCAATGTTATTACCAAAGCAAATTATGCAAAATAATGATTTACGACGACGGGGAATAAACGTACACCAAAGTTATTACGGAGAATAACAAATATACACAGATGCAAATAATGCAAAAGAATGATTTACGACAAGTTCCGGATTTACATAACGAGAAAAAAAATAACAAGCTAAGTTATTACTGGAAATGTACACCAGAGAAATGTACACCAATGTTATTAACAAAGCAAATGATGCAAACGAATGATTTACGACGACTTCAGAATTTACGCCCCTAAAAATGGAAAAATAATTTGTCTGAGGGCAAGGCCTACGTTAATTATGTTTATTTCATATGCGCCCAAATACCAGTAATGATTTAAGGCCACATAACGGGTAACGATGTGGTCTGAGGGCAACGCGCACAAGTTTGGTCCCGGGGACTAATGTTCGAACCTCCTGTCACGTCGACAATACAAAATACACACACAATGGACATTCAACATTCACAAAATAAATTATTTTTTTATACACTGCGTGTCAGATTCAACAATATACCCGTAATACATTTTCAGTGTTTTTGTTACTTGCAAACATATATATTTCCTTTTTATGGCTGCGTGGACGGGCTGGATGGGTTGGGTGTTGGATGCGTGGGTGGGTCGGTGGATGCATGGGTGGGTGGATGCATGGATGAGTGGGTGGATGCGTGGATGGGTGTGTGGATGGATGCGTGGGTGGATGCGTGCATTGAGGCGTGCGTGGGTGGATGGGTGGGTGGATGGATGCGTGTGTTGTATGCGTGTGTTGTCTGCGTCGGTGGGGTGGATGGGTGTGTGGATGGATGCGTGGGTGGGTGGGTGGCTGGATGCATGGGTGGGTGGATGCATGGATGAGTGGGTGGATGGATGCATGGATGAGTGGGTGGGTGGATGCGTGGATGGGTGGGTGGATGGATGCGTGGTTGGGTGGATGGATGCATCGATGAGTGGGTGGGTGGGTGGGTGCGTGGATGGATGCGTGGGTGGGTGGGTGTGGATGCATGGATGAGTGGGTGGGTGGGTGGGTCGATGCGTGGATGGGTGGGTGGATGGATGCGTGGTTGGGTGGATGGATGCATCGATGAGTGGGTGGGTGGGTGGATGCGTGGATTTATGCGTGGATGGATGCGTGGGTGGGTGGGTGTGGATGCATGGATGAGTGGGTGGGTCGATGCGTGGATGGGTGGGTGGATGGATGCGTGGTTGGGTGGATGGATGCATCGATGAGTGGGTGGGTGGGTGGATGCGTGGATTTATGCGTGGATGGATGCGTGGGTGGGTGGGTGTGGATGCATGGATGAGTGGGTGGGTGGATGCATGGATGCATGGGTGGGTGGATGCATGGATGAGTGGGTGGGTGGGTGGGTGGATGCGTGGATGGGTGGGTGGATGGATGCGTGATTGGGTGGATGGATGCATCGATGAGTGGGTGGGTGGGTGGGCGCGTGGATGGATGCGTGGGTGGATTTTGTGATACAATTAATGGAAAAGAATGATTTACGACGACTTCAGAATTTACGCCCCTAAAAATGGAAAAAAAAGTTGTCTGAGGGCAAGGCCTACGTTAATTATGTTTATTTCATATGCGCCCAAATACCAGTAATGATTTAAGGCCACATAACGGGTAACGATGTGGTCTGAGGGCAATGCGCACAACTTTGGTCCCGGGGACTAATGTTCGAACCTCCTGTCACGTCGACAATAAAAAATACGCACACAATGGACATTCAACATTCACAAAAGAAATTATTTTTTTATACACTGCGTGTCAGATTCAACAATATACCCGTAATACATTTTCAGTGTTTTTGTTACTTGCAAACATATATATTTCCTTTTTATGGCTGCGTGGACGGGCTGGATGGGTTGGGTGTTGGATGCGTGGGTGAGTCGGTGGATGCATGGGTGGGTGGATGCATGGATGAGTGGGTGGATGCGTGGATGGGTGTGTGGATGGATGCGTGGGTGGATGCGTGCATTGATGCGTGCGTGGGTGGATGGGTGGGGTGGATGGGTGTGTGGATGGATGCGTGGGTGGGTGGGTGGCTAGATGCATGGGTGGGTGGATGCATGGATGAGTGGGTGGGTGGGTGGGTGGATGGATGCGTGGATGGGTGGGTGGATGGATGCGTGGTTGGGTGGATGGATGCATCGATGAGTGGGTGGGTTCGTGGATGGATGCGTGGGTGGATGGGTGGGTGGATGGGTGGGTGGATGGATGCGTGTGTTGGATGCGTGTGTTGTCTGCGTCGGTGGGGTGGATGGGTGTGTGGATGGATGCGTGGGTGGGTGGGTGGCTGGATGCATGGGTGGGTGGATGCATGGATGAGTGGGTGGGTGGGTGGGTGGGTGGATGCCACCCACCCACTCATCCATGCATCCATCCACCCACCCACGCATCCATCCACCCACCCACCCATCCATGCATCCATCCACCCACCCACGCATCCACCCACCTATCCATCCACCCACCCACGCATCCATCCACTCACCCATCCACGCACCCACCCGCCCACGCATCCACCCACTCATCCATGCATCCATCCACCCACCCACGCATCCACCCACCTATCCATCCACCCACCCACGCATCATCCACTCACCCATCCACGCACCCACCCACCCACGCATTCACCCACCCACCCACCCACCCACCCACTCATCCATGCATCCATCCACCCACCCACGCATCCATCCACCCACGCATCCATCCACCCACCCATCCATGCACCCACCCACTCATCCATGCATCCATCCACCCACCCATGCATCCACCCACCTATCCATCCATCCACCCACCCACGCAGCCATCCACCCACCCATCCACGCACCCACCCACCCACGCATCCAAACCCACTCATCCATGCATCCATCCACCGACCCACGCATCCATCCACCCACCCATCCATGCACCTACCCGCTCATCCATGCATCCATCCACCCACCTATCCATCCACCCACCCACCCGCCCACCCACTCATTCATGCATCCATCCACCCACCCACGCATCCACCCATCCACGCACTCACCCACCCACCCACTCATCCATGCATCCATCCACCCACCCACGCATCCACCCACCTATCCATCCACCCACCCACGCATCCATACACCCATCCACGCAAACATCCAAACACGGTGTTTTGTACATGTGTTTGGCCTTGGAGTGCAGGAAGAAACACTCGCCACAAACACAGGCCGCGCTAATTTCCGTGCCAATGTAAGCATGGCAAGCAAACATATTGTACATTAACACAAAGATTATGTATACAGCGCCACCTCAATTATACTTATGAATGTTACCGCACAAACTACAGACATTGATTTGAACCCCCCCATTTTTGCTCTGATATCTTTCCTGTTAATGAGTTCACGATTCCCCCCACCACAAACCTTTCTTGCCACGTTATACGTTTCTTTCATTTTCACATTCACACATCCCTTCTGCCATGCCCTGCCCTTCTAAAACCTCTGCTGCAGGTACTTCATGTGAGAGGAATATTACTCAGAAACACATTCAAGTGCATCGTATCCTGATGTCTTTCATGACTCACACCCTAAAAAAACTGGACCCACGTTCGTAGCTAAACACACAATAGGTGCTGCAATTGCGTTGGTAGTAAATACTAAAGGGCAAATCAAGTGCGCGATACAAGGGGACTGGCATGGGGGGCCGACTGGCATCGATGCAAATGCGGGACGGTGAGTGTAAAAAAACAGGACAAAGGTTACACATCATAACAAAAAGTAACTAGATTCGGGGCAAAAGGTACATCATATAGACACAGCAGAGCGCAAAGAGCTGGTTTCACGCTCAAAAATATTTTCGTGTCACTTACTTGCAATGGCGGAGGTCGGGCCGCTGGGACGTTGCACTCACGTCTGGCTAGCTGGACGAACAACTGCAAAATGGATGGAGGCATGGGGGGCGAGTCCTTTTATACCACCCCAATATGTGTTCACAATATATAAGGGGAAGCACTTTAAAAAGCCTGCTATTTCTTAATGTATAATTAAAAATGTCATGATCACAACCCCACAAAAAAATTAAACATGTGCAAACATACGATAGAAAGCGAAGAGTTGGCGTTGAGGTGAGGGGGGGAGGGGGGGAGATGGGGGCCAGGGCTTAGAGGCGGGTTCTCGCAGGCGATTACAAAGACCGCGTTGTTTTGCCATGCGACATGCTGTACTGCGGGGTAAAGTACGGCCCCATAGAAACCAATGGAATCGCGCTGCAATAGATTGCGCGGTGAAAACAGACGATGTAATGGACTCGGCGATCAAATAGATGCGGGGAAAAAGCGCGCGATGTGATTGTGCGCGATGGAACGTCATACATCCATATCTATACCTCTCTCTCTCTCTCTCTATAAAGGGTTTTGCCTGAGTGCGCGCTCTACAAACTTGTTGATGTATATATATATATTTTTTTTTTTTCATCAAGGAAACGCCGCACTCAGGAGCTTTTAGATTTTCAAGTTTTATTCACACACAGAGCCTAGTCTGTACACCAACGCGTTTCAGCCTGATGCCTTGGTCAGACTAGGCTCTGTGTGTGAATACAACTTGAAAATCTAAAAGCTCCTGAGTGCGGCGTTTCCGTGATGAAAAATTGACGTTTTGGCTACTGGCCCGATGTTTGTTGCTGCTCCGGTGAAGTCAGCCACATTGTTGGAATTATATACATATATATATATATATATATATATATATATATATATATATATATATATATATATATATATATATATATATATATATATACACAATATATATATAAAACTTTAAGCTTGCAGTACGTCGCCATAGAGGGCTTAACAAGGAATATCACAGTGTCAAATCTGTATCCCCACAGTTTGCTGGAGGGGGTAGCCAACACCACAGCCAGGGGAGTCCGCAGGAGGAAGTAAGGCGGACTCGCTTGCCCCCCCCCCCCCCCCCCCCCCTTCCTGGATTTTTCACTTGCCCTGTAATGACTGTGCCCAGGGCTTTAAAGTGGGGTGGAAAAACTGAGGTGTCTCTCAAAGGGGCGTGGCCAATGTAATTAAGGGCATGGCTTAAAAACAAATAAGCAAAAAAACTGTGTTTAACACAGTGTGCCGCCTGACTTGTATTTTGCTGTTTCTGTCATTGCATCCAGATATATGATACAACAAGTAACATCATACCAAAATAAGTCGGGTCTATTGGCTATGTCAATGATTGTTAGTTGCATAAAATAAATAGGCAGCAACTAAGGCTTGTATATAATATTGAAAAAAGCTTCCACTTAAAGCCCTGGTGACACAACGACAATGTTGCTGCTCCTGAGTTTCAAAAAGAGAAGGGAAATCCAGAGAGAAAATTACTCTTTAAAGGATTTCCCTTCCCCTACAACGCTCACCTGGCAGGATGTCATGACGTAACTTCTCCACTAGTGAGAAGTGAGCAGTGTGAGCAGCACACATCAATGTACCTCCTGTTACTGCAGCCCGAAAAAGCGGACCGCCTGTGCCAGAGCCCGACAGAGACCCGTTTCGAGGCCCTCTTTAAAAACCTACCCGTGCTCAGCACCGGTGAGACCCGGCCCACTTAAAGCCCTGACTATGCCCCTGCCCTTTGACCTTGTCAAAAAGCGTCAGAAGATGGATGGCATTAAAATTATGCCACACGGGGAGGAGCCTAGCTCGCGACCGAGATGGCCGCGCTTTAGCTCGGCTCCGTTCGCCTGCCTGTATTTTCACATTTATCCTGCTGTTATCCTGCCCCGGGAAGCCCTCTTTGCTGTGTGGTAGTGCTACGACGCCCTGCAGGCACTTACCTCTTGTTCCGGTTGTCCTGGCTGCTGTGGATCCGGAGCGGTGCCCCCCGATCGTTTTGTGGCGTCGGAGGCGGACTGGCCTGGATCTTCTTGCTGGCTCCCGGGCCGGACGGAGCCTGCGGTGCTGCCCTTCGGGGCGCGGTGGAGGTGGTCGGAAGGCTGTTGTTCGTGTGGGCCGGAGGTCCTTCCTGGCTGATTCCTGTGGGGAGGAGGCCTTTGGTGGAGGCGCTGCCTTCCATTGCCGGAGCTCCTCGTATATCCGGCTTGCTCCCCCTTTGTTCTCCGGTCCGGCCATTTTGATTTTGCCGCCCGGACTCGGAGAACGGAACCGGCGGCGTTGGGTGGCCGGTGAGGTCCCTTTCTTCTGGTGGCCCCCCTTCCTGCCCGGGGTGCTCTGCCGCTGGTCGGCGCGACTATACTTGCCTTTCCGTCGCCCCGGCGGAGGTTGGCGGCCGCGCGGCCTTGTTGGGCTCTCAAATGGCGACCGACCCCAATTGTCTCGGCCGGGCCTGGACGAGCGCTGGAGGCCCGCCGCATGGCCCGGGTGCCGAATACTGTAAAGGTTTTCCTACACTTAAGGAGGTCCTGGATGCCCTGCTCTCCTGGCGACTATTGGTGGCCGCGCCTGTCATTACTTCGGAGATGGTTCCTTGCTACGGGCCTCCCGGGCCCCCACGACCGGATATGGCTTTGCCGTTGCGGGGTACGGCTGGAATTATCCTGGCAGAATTGGCCCCGGCTACGACCGCGTCCGTGGGTGTGCGGACCTTGATGATGCCTCCTCCTCCGGCTCTGCCTCCTTTGCCTCTGGCCCGGGAGCTGGATTTTGCTCGGCCTGACTTTCATGACTCTCCCGGTTCCTTTTTGCCGCCGCTGCCCGGCGATCTCTCCTGTGCTGGCCCAGATGGGTCGGTTTCTTTGGACATATCCTTGGACCTGTGCCTGCATCGTTTGCTACACTTCGTGACTTTCCTGGATCTTCCGTGTTGTACTTCACGTGTCTTTTCTGGACTGCCGTTGTATTTTCCTGCTGTCTGCCTTCTGTTCTTCGTGGCCTGGTCCTCGCTGGACCGGACTGTTCTCACTTTGGACAAACAGGGACAGGGCTGATGTGCACTGGCATCTGCGTGCGGTAGTCTTGTACTGATTTGGATGGTCAATGTGTCCTGGTATGGTTATGTGTGATTGTTTGGTGCTCTTGGACTTTAACCTGATAATCTCTGGCTTCCCGGGGTCTTGGAGCTTCGATTCAGGCGGGTGGCCGGGTGCGTTTCCTCCTGTTTCCCGGCCCTCCCCCGTGTATGTGTATGTATGTGTCTCCCATCCCGTGTTCCCTTCCCCTGCCCCTCCCGTTTTTGTCTTCTGTTTCCGACTTAACTTTACTCCGCTATATTTCGGGTTCTAATTAGGGCGACAGGCACGCTGCGGGGGGGTAGGCCGTAGCCTTCTGCAGGGGTGCAGGGTGGGCTTAGGGGTGGGTGGGTGGGGTCTGTCTCTATTGGGGGGTCTTTTTCCCCCCTCATTTCTTCCTTTTTTTGTTCTATGGCTCTTGTGTATTCACCTTTTCGGGACTCTGTCTCCTCATATGTCCCCCTGGGGAGTTTCTGTGGCGTTCGTATTCCGGTGTGTGTCTGATTGTGGCCCGCTGGTTCTTTTGGTATCGACTTTTTGGTATACCACTTGCCGGGTCATGTTGTTCTGTTTTGTCTCCTGGGGGTGCGTGATTTGGTGGGAGTCCCTCTTTTGTCCCCTTTTTCCCTCTTCCCCTTCCTCCTTTATGGGGGTCTCTTTCTTTCCGTTGGGGTGCGTATCGTATTGTATTTTGCAATGGGGGCCTTTTTGGTTCTGTCTCTACAATTTGGGTGGGGGCGGTGAAGGGTGAGCGCGGTTTGACTGATGCCATTGTAGCTTCTTTGTACGCCGATTATGTGTATATTCTTTGGTAGCTATGTTTGTATGGCTTTTTGTTTCATCCTGTGTTCATAAAATGGCGGCTTGCCGCGGCCCCTCCCCTGTTGTTCCTTCCACGGCCCGTTATTCTTCTGTTCCCCCGCCCCGTATTAGAAAATTAACCTTTTGTTATCCTGTTTTTGCTGATTGCTCGATGGCCTTTGTTGTTTCTCCTGTGCTCCTGGTGTCATATCCTGTGAGGAACTTATTCTCCTTTGCTACGTTTTTTACCGTGTGGTGGCCAGCCCGTGGGGTTGTAGGCCCGTATTTGTGAGCTTTCTTTGTACAATAAAGGTTTTAAAAAAAAAAAAAAAAAAAAAATTATGCCACACGCACCCGAAACATTTCTGAGGACGCCCAAGACCACAACTCTTGCCTACTACAGTAATTTGTGAGATTCAATGCAACAAAATACCTCTCTACAATCTTTAATACAGAGTAACAGCAATCCCCCATTAAATGCCTTTAAATGCCTATTGACTTTAAAATATGCTTTACACAAGAAATACGGCAGACCTATTACCTGTACCACATGTTTTTTAAATAAAGAGACCAGGCTTATAGCGTTGATCATTGGCTTGGTGCCATAGCCAACAAAGTCATGCTGCATTGCGCATGAGCATGCCCACAATCCAAAAAGTGCAAAAAAAAGCACACAACTTCACCCAATCGAATGCTGAACTCAAAATCCAACATGGGGCGGAGCCTAGACCTCTCTCTCAGTAGTACTTAAAAAAGCTTTTTTTCTGTTGACCACTTAATAAATAAATAAAAATAAATAAATAAAAAGGGGTTTTATCATGCGCAAACATAGCCCAATGGGCGTCAAGGCGCCTAATTCCAAATCAAGCTCATAACATAGACCCAGCAGCTCAACCTGTATAAGCTCTCGAAAAGCACCACGTTTTAAGGGCCTTTTTAAACAAGACTAAAGAGGGTAGGGTCTTGATCTCCATTGGCAAGATGTTCCAGAGCTGTGGAGCAACAACGGAGAAGGCCCTGGCTCCCCATCTGGTGAGCTTAAAGCGAGGGACAACAAGTTGGAATAGTCCCGAAGAGCGCAAACACCGTGTGGGATGGTAACGGGTAAGCAGAGAGCTGATAGCGCCATTAGATCCATCCTCGAGTGCTCTATAGGTCAAGCACAGAATTTTGAAATTGATTCTGTGTTGAATGGGCAGCCAGTGAAGATCTCTCCTCGCAGCAGTGGCAGAGGAGGCCCTGGGAAGATCCAGGACAAAGCGTGCAGCGGCATTCTGCACTATTAAAATAAAGCGTTCTCTTTTTCCCTATTCGCTCTGGGTTTTTGCGAACATCAGGCAGCCTGCACCCTTTCAGCCATGGCTGGTGGGGCTGATTGGGGGGGAGTCGACATACGACGACAAGGGAGAATAAAATTTAAAAAAAAGAAAAACACTTACCTTGCGAACGCAGAATCGCTGAGTCGGCGAGCGCAAGATAAGTGTTTTTCTTTTTTTCATTTTATTTTCCCTCGTCGTGGTATGTCGAGTCGCCTCCCCACCCCACTCCTCCCTGCACCAGCCACAGCAGTACCCTGTAAAACAACAGGCCTAGAGCACCATCTACATCATCAAGCCAGCACATCACAATGTACTTGCTTTATTAACCTTCCAGAAGAAATGCATTATTCTACTCTATGCGACATGGATGGCTACTCCACCACAGCACACTCTTTACTGTGTGTGTGACGGCTTGACTAAACAGTGTTTTGAAATGTCTGCTCCTCATCTCAGACAACTAATGGCATGTGCATTTATATAAAATGTGACCAATTAGAAGCAGAATTTAAAAACCCTACAACTCTTTGATTCCTTGTAATGTTCAGCTACAAACTCTAATACATTCTAGTCGTAGCACCTATGAAAATGCTAACACTTGATACCACCCCCCCACTTTAGGATGGCAGTCAAGTCATGTTGCTATATAGCAATTTCAGATGTAGACAGGGCGCTGGAATGGCCCTTAATTGATCACAGATGATGCATACCCAGGGTAAATGATGAACTTTTCACTGTACTTTTAATATGATCCTTCTTTGTCTTATAAGGATGATATACATCTAAAGTCGAAAAAAATGAATTTAACAAGCGCTGTGGCAACATTTAATACGTTAAAAGCAAAACAAGTCAGCAAAGTCAAAATGAAATGGCTGGGTGAGCTTATCTCATCAGAGGTAACTTTAAAGCATTCAGCATTCAGCTTCCAAGAGAGGTTTAACTGCCAAGCATAAGTAAAGGCGGATCAACGCCTGGGGAGAAGAGCGTCTCACTTTAAATATGCATCTTAAGAGTTTTACAGCCCAAAACATTAAGGGCTTTGTTCCAGAGACATTTTAGGTCGGGCAAAATGGGTTCTGGCCCAGGGCCCTAGCCTTTCAGGGGCCCCCTGGTAAAGCCAGCTTGTTCAGCTGAGAGGCTTGCCCTGATGACCTCAGATAATTCTTAAGCAGATTGTTTTAAATAATGTTTCCCTTTAATTTTGTTTTGATGTGAGTGACGTGTAAGACTCTATTACAGACATTTTGCAGTGAAATGTTGTGTTTATGTTTCATGCAACATCCATAAAAAGTTTCTTTTAGATCAAAACATGATCTCACATATGAGAAAAAGGAGAGTGTCACAGAGCTTATTTGCAGTAATATTAGTGAGCTGCTGTGTTAACATATAGAAAGCACACACCACCATCCCTAAATATTAGATTTGATGTGCCTACCCAAAAGAGGGTATGAAAGCGATGAAATTGGATCTTAACGCCTTAACTGCGGCGGTTTTTTCGCCACGGTGCGGGCGTTCTAAAGGGTGGGCGGGGCCGCGTCGGCCGTTGGACGTGCGCAGCAACAGGGAGGTAGCTGGCGTGACGTCCAACGGCCGACGGCATCAGCGAAGGGGATAATTTCAAAGCTGTTCCAAACACAGGTCCCCAAAATATGCTTGGCTCTAGGTCCCCAAAATCCTTAAGATGTCCCTGCTTCATTCTACTTTCTTCTGCAGGCAATCCTGCCATACAACAGTAGAGCTTTAAAGCCAGCCAACCAAGGCAGAAAGTGCAGCCTTCACTGTGTGACTGCAAAGCAGTGATTAAAACCACAAAGTACTTGGTTTAGTAGTTTTGCATGTCATCGCAGCCCGCCTATAAGAGTCCATCTATTGTAACCCTCAATACTATTTGTAAGCGGGGTATAATCTTTATTTTGGATACATTTACTGTAAAAAAATTCCATTTGGTAAAAACAACTTTGTTTTGAAATGTAACAGTGGAATCAATAAGAGCTAAATAGCCAACAGCACGAGCAGAAAAAAAACCTATGGCATTGATGCTACCAACCCTAGGGGGCAGAAGGGCTTTAGGAGAGCAACAGTGGCCAATTTTAACCCATGGACCTGTCAATCAACTTTATGAGGCTTCGGAGCACTCCCTGACTCCAGGCAGAAGGATGAGGAATAATGGAAGGCCAAACCCTACCTTCCAAACAGAGAATCATGGAGTCTACGGAGCCACAATGGCCATGCGGGCCACAGACACCGTAACAGTGCCATCCTAGATTGGCATTTCACAAATGTAATCTAGAGATTAAAAAACAATAAACAGTAATTCCTAAAACCCAAATAGGCACTGAAGACAGGAAGATTGGTCCCAGGGCGAGGTTGTCTACCCACAGCCAGCTGTGCACATCTGGAATATAGGAGAAGCAGGTTGTGGAAATACTAAGGGTGGACACAGGCTCTGATTGAGGCCAAGCCATGTGTTTAAATCTGGTTGTATGTGATTTCACAGAAACACGATTTAATGGTACACCATTACTGCGAAACCATTTCATCTAAACGGTTTAATGGACATTTTCAGGATGAATGGCATTTACCGGTTCAGAGCAACGAATTCATAGAAACATTTTTTCCCCAAAAAAATAGCTTCTGCATACCCATTTGTAAAATTATATAATTCAATCCCTTATGTCATGGGACATTATTTTTGATTTATATCTTTAACATTGTAAACAATTACTTTGCATGCTTTCAATTTTCTGAACCCTCACCGCCCCTAAACCCCATACATGTCTGCCTTCTAAAAATGCCTCCCCACATAAACTACACCCATCCCTAATCCCTAAACTCTACCAATCCCAGAACCCTCAAAGCCCTTTCTAACCTTTAACTCCACCCATTAAACTCTCAACCTAAACCCCCATCACTACTGCTAAACTCCACCCATTCATGAACCCAAATACCCTTTTCCACGCCTAAAGCCCACCCATCGATGATCCCTTAAATCCTGCACCACCCTGAAACCCCACTCATCTGTGAACATTAAAAAACTCTCACCACCCCTGAAAACCACCCATTCATGACCTCTAAAACGGCTCACCACATCTAACTCCTTAAGCTCTAAACCCTAAAAACCCTTTCTAAATATAAACTCCATCCCTTAATCCTTAAAACCCCACACCACCCTAAACTATCCCTTAATCCTTAACATCCCACACCACCCTAAACTCCACCCATTCCCGAATACTAAACACCCTTCACCTCTCCAAAACTCTACACATCACTGAACCTTAAAACCCCTTGCCAGCCCTAAAGCCCACCCATCATTGAACCCTAAAAAACCTGAACACCCTTACATGCCACCCATCTCTCAACTCTAAAAAACCCTCACCACCCCTAAACTCCACTCATCTGTGAACCCTAAAAACCCATTGCCACGCTGAACTCCACCCATTCCTGAATCCTGAAAACCCCTAAATGCCCCTAAACATCACCTATCACTGAATAAAAAAAAAACGTCACAACCCCTAATCTTCACCCAAGGGTGTGATTTTAGATGTTTCCTTAAAATTATCTTTCCTTTAAAATGTTTCCTTTAATTTTCAATGTATTTGTATTTCCTAAAAATTGCTTTTCGATTATACAGTTTTCTCCAGTGTGGTTTCATGATTTCATTATTTCACGTACATCACTCAATCTGTGCATAGCGGGTTCTGTGGGTAAGTTGTGGCTTCTTTATCTAGATCCATGCTCAGTTGGTTCTGGGGGAAGGGAGCCAGGTACATTCTTGGCTGAGAGCCATGCCGTTTGCTAACAGCCTGCTGTGCCTGGAGGCTATGCTCAATAAAATTTGAAGCTGAGGAGGTCCCAAGCTACATGAGGGCCAACCACGCTTAAACCTGAAGCTTCATGATTCCAACAAGGCTAAAACTGGTCTGTGAGGGTATTTGTTCCCATGCAAGGCGTGATCTGACTTTTCATCTGGACTGTTCCGACTGAAACAGCAAAAAGGGTGATTTGTCTAAATGCAAACGTTTTCTCGGTGAAGGGCTCTATGTTGTACACTGGCTAACCCCAGACATGGGTCCTGTTTTCACTGTGACATAAGACGTAAGGAGCATATCACATGAGGGCCAACACGGCTGAAACTCGTCCACAATTGTTTTTCTCCATTTTCAGGGCAGATATATCTTGGAAGTTTGGGATGTACTGGTCTTTCGGGAAAAGGTTGGTCCCTGTCTGAAGTGGCACAATGATCAACAGACAAAGGATATACAGCAGTGAGTGGTTCCTAGTGGTTGGTAAGTCAAGCATTCCCCACTCCATATTGTTTTGTCTGAGAAATGTCATCTCCCCTCCATCGTACAATTAGGAAAGAGCAAAGAATCCTTCAATTTCTTTGTAGGCTTGGAACACGATCCTGCATTTCTAGAGACCCGATCTCTCAAGAAAACTATGCTGGATTCAGGACCTTCTCGGTCTGTTATTATTTAGAGGTGCAATTCGTTCTGGATGTTTGTCATAGAGAAGTGACAGACAACGCTCCTATGGGTACATGATCGAAGGGCTGATATAGTGGGCATTCAAGATCAGTGGCATCGTGAACCCCCGCTTCAGCAGCTTAAGTGGGGTAAAGCCTAAAGTCTCATGAAAAGTTGTTCAATTATACATTTGTTTCTTCAGTCTTCATGGCTGCAGACGAAAACGATCTCCTGGAATAGAAGGGCAGGATCTTATGGAATATCAGGGCAGGGCTGAGCTGTCAGGATCAAGGGCTGAACTGTAGGCCAAGTACATTAAAGCAGAAAGAAATAATGCAAACTATGACAAAACAGACAGAGAGAATAGCAAATAGTGGAGTAAAGGCAAGTAAGAAACAATGCCAGAAAATATATAATTGTGGTAGACACTAGATAGGGTAAAGAGTTAAAGGAGCAAAGGGTGAAAGTAAGGAAGGTAATATGAAAAGAAAGCAGGAAAGGTGAATGGCGTAGTGGAAAGAAGGGTGGGTGAAAAAAAGGATGAATGCAAAGATTGAATGAAAGAGTGGTAGACGTAAGTGAGAAAGAATCAATTGGTGAAAGAAAGGAAGGGGGAAAGAACTGATGGATGGATGGATAGGCAGGTGGAAGGATGAACAGAAGAGTGAAAGGGTTAGTGGTTAGAAGAGTGAACGTATGAATAGATCTAAGTGCGAAGAAAATTGTTATAGGATGATGGAGGGATGGACAGATGGACGGAAACATGGAAAGGTGAAAGGATGAAATCATGTGAGAACAGATGGATGGATAGAATCTCAATGGCTGGTTGGAATAATGAAAGGATGGATGGATAAAAAGGATGACTGAAGGATGGAAGGGTAGCAGTATGCATGGGTAAATTAGGTTTAAGGGTGATGAGAGCTATTCTAGAAAGGGCTGGGCTCACTTGCTTGGCATCACTTAGAGGGTTGGTTCAAAGAGGGGGTATCTTAATTGTCCGGCTACTCCCTTGTTCAAGATGGCAGTCATGTCTCATCATGTTGCAGCCCCGTGACTGCTGTGTCTCACTTGACGTCTCCCGCATGGGCACCTCGACTGTATGGATGTGACTTTTCTCCCCTGATGGGATATCAAGAATGTGAGATGCACTTGTGGGCTTAGGTGCATCTCTCTTACTACCCTCGAGGGGGACTAGCGATACCCCAAATCCCCTTTTACAGAACCTCACTTTCAATTTCTGAACTCCTTCACAACAGGCCGACCCTGGCCAGGAAGGGCATTTTCAAAGAAGGGATTTCTGCATGCACATCATTACGGAGTAGTGGGGGGGGGGGTCAGCTGGTATCCATGGCTTCACCTTTGGTACCAAGGCAGTGCCCTTGCTACTCCTAGCCTCAAGGCTCACGAAGTAAACAAAGGTCCAGCAGCCCCGTTTACATACAGAAGTTTACACTCCTATCTCACTTAGTAGCCCTTCAATTGTAAAAAAGAGTGTGAGAAGCCGTCAACACTATGATCTTATTGATGAGGGTCCTTAGATGTCACTTCCGGTAGACCGGGATTTTTGTAAATAAACATCCATGGATCTGTGTGATGTTTTTCGTGTATTGTCCCCTGAGGTGCGAAACGGAGTTTAACCAATGCCACGGAAAGGAGGTACTCAAACAGGCCAATTCAGGAAACAGGAAGTGATGGAGCTTTTGTTGTCGTTATGGAAAGCCGCAAGACTCAGACTTCAAGGCCTTTTGATAAAACATGTTCTTCTGTGAAGTGTAATAGGAGATCTGCTCACAGGGCTGACCTATTTATAATGTGAAATGAATAGTGTTGTGTCTAGTGTCTTCAATGAAAGTGTAGCGGCTTATGGTAATACATATGGGGTGTGTCCTGCTGAGTCCCAGGATCAAGGCGCGCCTTTTCACTGACGGACGGGACAGGTGCAAGTTGTTAACCCTTGAATGTCAGGAATAGTAAGAATTATAGAATAGAGGTTAGTTCATTTGTCACAACACCTACTTTTGGGGTGGTCATTGTGTTGTGTTCGCACACTGTTCCTTTTGTTGACGTTTGTTCATGATGTGATCTAACTTAAGATGTATGTGCTACTTTTGTCATATACTGTATTATCTATCATTCTCCAAACCACAACTCAACACCATTGGCAAACACTCCCAAGGATACAGGCTGTTCAGGAGGCAACAATGCACAATATTCAGATGCTAGTGCAGCACAACGGATGCTGATGAGGTAGTGTGAGCTGCTTGTCTTTCTGTACCGGGACCTTTTATCATAAATTGATTTTATACATACCATTCAAACATATTCCTTACTTTCACCAAAAGGTATTTCCATCACAGATTACCACCATCTGAAAAATATCCCTATATGGCTGTACGGCAACGCCCTCCAAGCAACTGGAACTAAGCTTATTGATGAATGTTGGCCATACCTCTATACCACCCTTTTCCGTCCAGGTCCTGAGAGTACAGGAAGATATTAGGTGGGAAAAATAACCAAGTAGAAAAGCAATCGTACCAAGAGGTCTCCTGCTTATCACCCCCCTTAATAGTCTCTTCATAGAAGTGCAACATCAGAAGGCATCAGGAAAGAAGACCATAAGGAAACAAGGGTCGTTCAAAGACATAACCGAGAAAGACTGTTGGTAACTGTATCAACCCAAAGACCTTGAGCTCTGAAATCAGTCAATGCGGTGAGGTCTGCTGCAGAGGTTTGGGTGGAAAAGATGCATCCGTTAGTTGATGGGTTACTGAATGCATCTAACATGGTGCCTGCAAAGTGGAGGTGCCACGCACTGGTAACGTGGCGGCGTGAAGGCAACAGAAACAGAGGGGACTGCAGTTGGATACCAAGGAGCAAAGGGGAGGAAAGGGAACCAGAGAGAGGAGTGGGGTAGAGTGGGACTGTGAGATAATGAGGTAAGGAGGGAAGAGGAGGCCAGATGACCAGTAGTGTCAGGGGGAAACGGCACAGAAATAAGAAAGAGAGTAGGAGAGAGACGCAGAAAGTGGAGAGATGCTGGGAGAGGTTGGATGCCATGTTTGCCCAAAAAAATACACTGGCACCAGGAGCTGGATATGCAAATGGGGAGTTACACAAGGGAACCTTTTTGATCTTTCCCACGCGGCATGTCGGGATGTGCGCCATCTATTTGAGTTCGTGATCTCCTTCCAACTTGGAGTAATAAGTGTTTAACCAAGGCCAAGATTTTTTTATAACAAAATGTGTAAACCTGACAAGCTGTATACAGGCAATAACAACACTTCCATCAAACTGAGTTCCCCTGAATATGTTCTTTGTCTACTTTTTACCATCATACTTTGAGGAAATTCTTAGAAGGCAACAGTTTAAGTCAAGGAATACAATGCTAATCTGTAATTTGCATTTGCCTATAAGGAGCACCCTGTTTAACCACTCAACTTCAAGCAAGCAATGGTTTGAATATCTTTCTACTGATTAGATAAACTTGTGCAAAAAAGGAAAGAGCAAACACGTGTTACCTGTTTGTAGAATTGGCAATGATGATTAATGATTTTACCAAAGCAAAAAACAGAGGGCAAATAGTTTTAACCCCCTGTTGTGTGATTTAGTTTTATCCAAAGAACAAATGTATCCATGATGGATCAAACTTATTCATACTATTTATGCTATTTCCATAATAGAAAACAGAAATGATCCATGTTGCTCAATGTTTTCCTCTGCAAAACCTAGTACCTCCAAGACAGATGGTTCTGCCTGGTCACCACACACTGAACTATGTAGTGCCGTACAGTCGGTGCCAGAGTGATACCAAGCCTACCAGGAGGTTCCCATGTGCCCTTTCAAATGATTCCACAGTCTTGGAAGCAGAGATCAGCAGCACTGGCAGGCAGGGTATTGACCACCTGGGGCCGAATTATAGAAAGTGCCCTGGGGACTCAACGGTCATATATGCCAGCTTTGCGTGCCCCCTGGCACTTTAGTATTAGAGAAAGGTCTGCAGACGCCTGTGCGGCCCTTTCTGTAAAACAGATAGTGCCAGCGCTATCACCTGAGGGTGTTTCTTCATTTGCGTAGGGGCATGGCCCCATGCAGATGAGGGAATCCCTTTACCTTTATGCCCGTACCGTATTATGGACGTGGGTGCAGAGGCAAAGAAGCTGTCAGGAGGCGCACTGACAGTGCGCCACCTAAAAGGTGATGCACTGTCAGTGCGCCCCCTAATGGCAACCCTCTTGAAGAAGAAAAAGGGGTCATGGGCAACCACTTACTGCACCCGCCTGCAAGGAGATCACTAATCCCCCTCAAAAGTGCAGGAGGGTTGCCGCCTGCACAGTGAAACATGGAGCGGCTGCTTCAAAGTCGCTCTGTATTTCACTTGAATGCGCTTCCTCCAGGGAAACGTGAGTTCGCGGCTGCCCTAGGGGCAGCGCATTCAACATAATGTGGCACACTCTCCTTGTGAGCGCCGAACGCACCTTTTGAAAGGTGGGCTCGGAGCTAACAAGGAGAGTGCGCCGTATACTATAACTGTCTCCATCACTATAATAGATGTGCGCACTCTTTGTCATGATAAAGTCCCTTATCCCGTCTCATTTATCACACAGGGGTAGAAGTCCCTGAATCAGTCTCATTTATGATATCACAGAGAATTAGAAGTCCCTAACCTGTCTCATTTATGATATCACAGAGGGGTAGAAGTTCCTGAAACCGTCTCATTAATAATATCACAGAGGGGTAGAAGACCCTTAACCCATCTCATGATATGAAATGATATGAGGGGTATTTATAAATCGCACAGCTACTCATGAAGAGTGACCCGGTAGAACCTCCAAACCAGGCTGCTGCTGTCCCAAGGGAGGGGGAAACTTAAGGTAGGTGTTGGAAGAGCCAGGATTTTAGCAACTTCCTAAAAGTAAGAAGTTCAGTCACCTGTCTGAGTGTCACCGCAGGAGGATTCAGGCCCGGGCGACCGGCGTTTGGAAGGAGCGACCTCTTGTACGGTTCTTTTTTTTTCTTTCAGAGTTTTATATAGCGCCAACTAGACCCGAACAGCCAGATATAATGAGGATGACCTCAGGGTTCTGCGGGGGCTATCGTGTGTGACTCCCCTTCTGAGATAGTGTGCGCCAGTACCTTGAAGTGCCTTAATAGCCAAAACCAAGGCTTTAAAAGCAAATTATTTTCCTCACGGGAAGCCAGTTGAGGAGCCTGATATCACAGAAGGGTAGAAGCCCCTTAACCCGTATCATTTATGATATCACAGAGTGTAGAAGTCCCTAACCCGTCTAATTTATGATATCACAGAAGGGGAGATGTCCCTGAACCGGTCTCATTAATGACATCACAAAGGATAGAAGACCCTGGAGCCCTCTCATGTCTAATATCACAGAGGGGTAGAAGTCCCTAAACCTGTCTCATTCTTGACATTACAGAGTGTAGAAGTCCTTGAAACTGACTCATATATGATATCACAGAAGGGTAGAAGCCCCTTAACCCGTATCATTTATGATATCACAGAGTGTAGAAGTCCCTAACCCGTCTAATTTATGATATCACAGAAGGGGAGATGTCCCTGAACCGGTCTCATTAATGACATCACAAAGGATAGAAGACCCTGGAGCCCTCTCATGTCTAATATCACAGAGGGGTAGAAGTCCCTAAACCTGTCTCATTCTTGACATTACAGAGTGTAGAAGTCCTTGAAACTGACTCATATATGATATCACAGAATGGTAGAAGTCCCTTAACCCATTTCATTTATGCTATCACGAAGGGGTGGAAGTCCCTTAACCCGTCTCGCTTAAATCACAGAGGGGTAGAACTTCTCTTACCACCTCAGTGAAGGATGGTGAGGGGGTGTTCCCATTCCCTTGACCACTCCCAACAGGAAAGAAATAGTCATTTTGTTCCCAAACATCCGCTATGGAAAATGGCAGCTCATGTGAAAATGCATTTTCTCAACTACCTACTTAAATTATGTAAAGGCATCATTTTGACACCATTTTCTCAAAATGATCCTAGAGCCTGTTAGCCAGCACCACTCTGGAGAAGGAGGAGGGGCGGTCCAACCTGCTTATCATAACATGAAAGAACTTAGCACATTTAACTGACATGTGTCTTGAAAAATTACTTATGAGATGTTCTTGCGAAAAGTAACTCTCCCCGAAGTTCCCTCTGAGGAATGTGGGCTTGCACACTTCGCTCGCTTGCTGTATTTCAGGCAGTGGCAGGGACAGCGGTGGTTCAGGGAAACAGCAAAGGTGGTAGTGGGCAGCACCCTTCTAGGGAACATTTTGAGCAGGGCACATATATTTTTTAACAAATTAAGCATTATACAGGAGTCTTAGTGTATAGCCCTGCTGCAACCAATGCTGTACGTGTTTTGTGTGTGTAAAATAAAGCATGCACTGCTGGCGCCGTATTAAGGAAAGTGCCCCGGGCGTGGCACGGAGTGTGTGCCTGCTTCTGGGGCACTATGGAATTACAGAATGGGCCGCAGAGGCTTACACGGGCTCTTCTATAATGTAGATAGCACAGGCCTACGTTTAGTAACAGCAATATCCTAATAGGGCTTTCCCTAATTTGCATGGTGGCATGGATTTTGCAAATGAAGAAAACAATTTACCTCTGCACCCAATCCATATTATGGACACCGGTGCAAGGGGCAAAGAGGCCGCCAGGAAGCACACAGGACTGTGCCACAAAAAAGGGTACACAGTCAGTCCCACCTCCCGCCTCCCCAGGGCTCTCCTCTGGAGAGTGCGAAGGAGGTCTCCCATGGACCCCCAGACATCCCCCTTCAGGTGGGTGCAGTTGTTCACTTCAGTCACCTACAGGGGGCTCTCGGTCTCACCTAAGTAGGGGTGCCATTGAGGTGAACAAGCATTGGCATAGCCAATAGGTCTCGCCTTTGGGACCTTATAACTGTTTACCCACGCAGCACTTGATGTTGTTGTACCAAGGATATTGCGCTGGATAACTAAACACTTATAAGGTCCCAAAGGCAAGACCTATTGGCTATGCCAATGCTTGTTTCTTTTTGGGACTGCCAGGCTTGCCCTGACTGTCCCGAACAGGAAAAAAGTATTTCAAAACATCCACCCTAAATAAAATGGACCATCTCAGGTCCCAAGATCTGACGATCCAAGAGCCTTTGTGTGCAATTGGTCTGAGCTTCTTGCAGATTGAGCTACCGGAAGCAAGATGGCGTGCCCGGCTATAACTATGTTTATGTTTATGTTTATGTTTATTGGATTTGTAATGCGCAACAAATACCCGGAGGTGTCTCGGCGCAGAGGATTTATACAGTGACAGTGAATGAAGAATGGTACTATTGATCAAAGAGCCATGTTTTCAGCTGTTTTCGAAAAATACAAAGGGTAGGACTGGTCTTAATGGTAAGAGGGAGAGTATTCCACAGTCTCGCCGTGGCTACCAAAAAACGTCTGTCTCCCCAGGCAACTGTTCTGGTGCGAGGAAGAGGAAGAAGGTAGTTGGAAGCCGAACGGAGAGACCTCGTGGGAGTGTAGATCCTGAAGGCATTTATCAGAAATTGAGGGCCTGAATTGTGAATAGCTTTATACGCAATGCAGAGGGCCTTGAATTTTATTCGGCTCCTGACTCTGAGCCAGTGCAGTTGACGTATGGCCGCAGAAACAGATTGATGTTTGGGAATAGCAAGAAGTGCTCTCGCTGCTGCATTTTGGACTAATTGCAATTTGTCCACAACCTGTTGTTGGGCATTTATCAGGAGGGCATTGCAGTAGTCCAATTTTGAGAATATTAATGCAGTTATCAATGTTCTTCCAGCTGCCGGGGGTAGGTAGGGGAGAAGTTTTTTAATTTTCCTAAGGGTGAAGAAGGAGGATGAAGTCACTGTATTAACATGATGGATAAATGTTAATTTAGTGTCAAATATGACTCCAAGGTTCTTCACCTTGGCAACCGGAACGGGAGGAGGGCCAAAGTCAATGGGCCACCAAATGTCAGACCATACTGGAGACAGATTGCCAAAGGTCATAACCTCAGTTTTATTAGAATTTAGTTTTAGGCAGTTCATCATCATCCAGGAGCCTATGGCTAGCATAGCCTCCTGGAATCTAGATGCCACTGCCAACCCATTTTTGTGGACCGCCAACACCAGTTGGGTGTCGTCTGCGTAGGTGGTCAGATTCAGCCCATAAGTTTTAATGACCCTCGCCAAGTCCGACACGTAGATGTTGAAAAGTGTCGGACTTAGCGATGATCCCTGAGGCACTCCACAAGGTAGTGAGGAAGTGGGCGAGTAGAACGAACCTAGTTTCACAGATTGGGAGCGGTTGGCCAGGAAGGAGGCTATGAGATCTCTGGCTAGATGATTAAGCCCCAGTGCTGAGACACGGTCGATCAAGATGGTATGATCGACCGTGTCAAAGGCAGCGGAGAGATCAAGCAGTATAAGGGCAGCTGCCCCATTCTGATCTAAAATTGTTCTGATCTCATCAGCCGCCTTTATCAGTGCTGTCTCTGTCCCATGACCTTTCCTAAACCCAAATTGGGTGTCGTCCAGCAAATGATGTTGATCAATGAATTCAGAAAGTTGACGGTTCATAAGGGCTTCAAAGATTTTTGCTGGGAAAGGGAGACAGGCAATGGGTCTGTAACTGGCTGGTTCCAATGGGTCCAGTGAAGGCTTTTTTAACAGAGGTTTGATTATTGTTTTCTTCCATATCTGTGGGTACTCACCTGTAAGAAACATGGAGTTGCAAATCTCGGTGAGGGGGGGTGTGATAGTTTCACTGAGTAGATTGAGTACCGATGGAGGACATGGGTCAAGAGGGGAGCCTGAGGTGATAGTTGTGGCATATTTACTAATTGTCTCAGTGAGGACGGGCTGAAACAAAGAGAACGAAGGGCCAATAGTTGGTAAAGAAACGGGTCGAGGGTCCGGATCTTTGGACTGAACTAATGATGAAAAAGTATCATAAATGTTCGTGACTTTGCTGGAAAAATAAGCAGCTAAGGAGTTACAAAGATCTTGGGATGGCTCAATCGCAGGAACAGAAGGAGGGGTGGATAAGGTGTCAACTATTTGGAACTAGAGTGGGTGAAACAACAGTTTTGCTGAGGGTGTGCCCCGCCATGTTTGTCCACTCTAAATAAGGCCGTAAGATTCTTCGGATGTTCGCCTGCTTGGCTTGTTTTTAAAAATTCTACCTCTAAAATCTGCAACTTCTATATGAAGGGGTTGGGATTGAGGTCAATAATGCAGATTCAGCTGAGTTCAGTGCTGGGTTGGATGAGTTTCACAGCCTCTTCTCTGAAGACCACTTTTAATTATGCTAAGATGTTTGGATCCTGTCTACAAAGGCCGCGCGACCAAAAGGGAATGAAAAGTAGTCGGACGCGTTGCATCTGCTCACTAAAAGGGATGATATCCCCAACTATTGTGAGAATTTAATCAAGGGTGTCCAACGCAGGTCAAAGATCGCTGGCTTCATGGGCCATTAATAATATGAGCAGTCAGTTGCTTTACATGCGCATACTGGAGGAAATATATTCCTCAATCATGTGACTATTTATTCATTCAATGGTGTTCAACGCCGGTCCAAGAGGGCTGGGTCCTTGTCCTACTGGTAATAAATAGCAGGCAGTCACTTTACAGGTGCTTATTAAAGGAAAGATGTCCCTCAATCCTGTGATAATTTATTGAAGGGTGTCCAATGCTGGTCCAAGAGGTCTGCATCCATTAAGAGATTAGCACAGGGGCCCCATGAACCCTCTGCTTTAGTGGGGAGTGGGGTTGGGGGATTCCCACGGAGAAGTCTGTCTGACATTAAACCTTTAATATGTGTTGATATTTACTTTTATTCAATTTGGAGACACTGGTGGGAAAAGCATAATGGATCCGTGGGGAGAGAGGAAAAATGCGACCACAGAGCATGATGTGAAAGAAAGAAGATAGGGATGGGTGGAGTGATAGATGAATGGATGAGTGGAAAGAGGTTGATGGCGAGTTGATGGATAGAGCGTTGGGTGGAGCGATGAAGGTATGGATGGGTGGATAAGAGGTGGCTGGATGGGTGAAGCAATACAGAGACAGTAGGAATGATGAAAGAATGATGGAATGAAGTGAGGATGGTAGATAGATAGAAGTAAGGGTGGTAGATAGAAGTAAGGGTGATGGATGGAGGAGAGGGGTAAGGATGATGGACAGATTAGAGGAATAAGGATGATGGAGAGAAGGATAGATGGATAGAAGTAAGGGCGGATAGAGGGGTGAATGCAGAGAGTGAATGATGTGTGGACAGAGATAAAGAAGGGTGAATGAGAAAAAGAAAGATGGAGAGAGGATGGACAGATAGATATAATTTAGATAGATAGATGGATTAATTTCATGGATGGATGTATGGAGGATGGATGAGTGGATGGGTGGAAGGAAGGAAGGGTGGACGGATGGATGAAGGATGGATGAATGGGTGGAAGGAAGGAAGAATGGACGGATGGATGGATGGATGAAGGATGGATAGATGGATGAAGGCTGGATGGATGAATGGATGGGTGGAAGAAAGGATGGATGGACGAATGGACAGATGGATGGATGATGGAAGGATGCAAAGATGGATGGACAAATGGATGGATGGATGGACGGGTGGACAGATGGATGGATGGACGAATGGATGGATGGATCGACAGACGGACGGATGGATGGATGGGCAAATTCATTAAGAATGCAGGTACAAAGGCACAATTTGGGCTTATTGTTTTCAGGATTTCCTCGAGGAAGTGACCAAAGGAGTGATAGGCTTGCTCGCCTCACTCATTCAGTGTCATCTGGGATAGGTTTCAAAGTGGGGGTATTTTATTTTTCCATCTGCTCCCTTGCTTCAGAATATCCAAATTAGATAGATTTAAATACAATGTAACCAAATGCAACGGATTTACCGAGTTACTGGTTAGCCTGAGTGTCTGCCATTGATCGGCCGCTCCTGGACCTACGCTGCACACCCCAGAAGAGAGCATTGAAAGTGGCGGTAATGTACCGGTAGATTGGGGCTGGTCACTGGTGCCATTTGTAAGCGTCACCCGCTCCCCTGGCCGCTACCAGCTCTGTGTCCAACTGTGAGAAAGTGGCTCTATATATACTAGACCGGAATAAGGTACAGTGTGTATAGAGTCCACAAACCCCAGAGGTATAACAGAGGTTAAAGCCAGGTGTGACCTTACTCTCTAAAGTGGTAGCTTGGTCGAGCAGTAAGGCAGTACCAGAGGACAGTGTAAAGCATTTGTTGTACACACTCAGTCAGCAAAAGATTTCACACACTCAAAGACTGAACTCCAGGCCAATTGTTTTTATACCAAAAGCTATAGTTGTTTTATTTCTAAAACCAACAGATATCAAAATATACTGTTCTCAATATGAGAGGTCTCAGATGAGTACTTTGTAGAAAGGCAATAAACTTTGTAAATACAATAGGTACAGGGGTTGCAGTAGGCAACACAATTATACACACAATTTAGCATTGAGCTTAATGGATTTCCTTATATAAACACAGTTGATTACTTTGTAGATTACTTTGGTAATTCCAGGACTGGCTCCTAGGTTCAGTCCTGGGGTCTAAGCTGAAAACAGTTTAGCAAAAACGTTTTAGATATTGTAGTGATTTTTCAGGAATAAAAAGCTATTTTAAAAGTTCACACTTAGAAACTTTTCAACAGAAATCTGGCAATGTTATCCAAAAGGATAAAAATTCAGGT
Organism: Lissotriton helveticus; assembly: GCF_964261635.1. Taxonomy (NCBI): domain Eukaryota; kingdom Metazoa; phylum Chordata; class Amphibia; order Caudata; family Salamandridae; genus Lissotriton; species Lissotriton helveticus. The sequence goes on from NC_136062.1 coordinate 273,732,124, forward strand.
TGCAGGGAAACTACGATCTTGTTACTTTTGTAATCCAGTACTGGGCTCCTGGGGGGTTGTTGCAGCAGAGCCTCTGCTGATGGGAGTCCCAGGCTTTAAGAGGGTCAAGGCAGGCAGGTCCTCTGGGTGTCCCAAGATTGCTGTTGACAGGAGTCGCCGGGCTTTAGGCAGGAGCAGGTTCCAGGATTGACGGCCGGTAGGGCTGGGGCCAAGTCAGTTGTTGTCGTCCTGTTGTTAGCAGCTGCACGGCGGGTCCTCTTCCTCTTAGTCTTCTTTCTTTTTTCTTTTTGGGATCTGAGGAAGGAAGGTTCAGGGAGCCCCTAAATAATGAATTTAGGGGCGTTACAGGTAGGGCGAGGGCAGGGACCTATAGGCCCCTGTCTTGGGGTGGGTACACCCCCTAGCCTGCTCCTCTCCTGTGGGAGGGGGGCAGGAGCCTAGCTGTGATTGGGCAGGGTGCTCCATCTTCAAGATGGCCGGAGCCTGGGGTCGTGCTTCACCTCGTCTCCCCCACCTGAAGGGTGGGGTTGGCACAGGCTGGCACACCCCCCTTCCTGACGTAGTTTTTCCCACCAGTCTTCCCGCCAGAGTGGGGGTCAGAACTGGTGGGGGCCAGTTGCTGGGTACAGCAAATGGTCTGGAGAAGCTCACAGAGGCCTTTGAAGCTTCTCCCTGCCCATCCTGGGGGAGGAGACCTAGCACCTAGCCCAGGATGTGCATTGTTGCAGGCCCAGGAGAGTGGTGGGCTCTCCACCCAGGGGTACAGCAACATGTCTGCTGTGTGGCAGCCTCTGCAGCTACTCAGCCCAGACGTGGAATGTAGGTTGGGTTTTCAGGGGGCATCTCTAAGATGCCCTCTGGTGCATTTTACAATAAATCCCACACTGGCATTAGTGTGGGTTTAATGTGCTGAGATGTTTGGTACCAAACGTGTCAATCTTCAGTGTAGCCATTATGGTGCTGTGGAGTTCGTAATGACAACCTCCCAGCACCATATACTCTTAATGGCATCACTGCACTTACAGTGCCCAGGAATGGCCCTGGGTACTGTAGGGGCACAGGGCTCATGGACCTGTGCCCACAACTCTGGCATAGGGCACCCAGCTAGAGGGGTGACTGAAGTATGCCAGGGCAGTGGGTTCTGTGGGCAGGGATGTGTGCCATGTCGACTCTTTGTTTAGTTTTGTACTTAGACACTCAGCCTGCAAAGGCAGTGTGTGGGTGTCAGGGTACAGGGCTCCCGTGGGTGGCACAATAAGTGCTGCAGTCCTCAGAGGTCTTCTCTGGTCACCATACCCTGGGTACCTAGGGTACAATTTACTAGGGGCAGATAGGGGGCCAGTGATGCCAATTGGGTTTTAGTTTCAACACAGTTTTTAGGGAAGGAACACAGGCCCTGGGTACCTGGTTGGCAGGAACCCAGGGCACACTCAGTCAAAGTACATCAGCAGTTCAGGAAAAAGTGGGAGCACACCAGTGCAAGAAAGATGGCACTTTCTCACACCAACAATAATATTATTCCGTGTGCTGATCATCAGCTGCTGTTGTGTCTGGAGCCCCGCCAGGCCTGGAGCAGTCTTTCATCGCTGACCACTGAAGGCGAGGAGCCCCCGGGCGCGCTGCATAACAAAGACATTGCCGGGGGGAGGGAGGGCACTGCTTCCCTGTGGTGAGTGCGGAGGGCTCATGTGGATGTAATGCAGTGCCCATGAGTGGAACAGAGCCCGGGATACAAAGGCCTCTGTGTGAGCTACTTAGTGGAAAAATGCATACATCTAGGCAGCAGTAGTGGAACACCTACTTCCGCACTTTCCTGTTTCCCAAAGCCACCAGCCACTAAAGAAAACTGCTATTTTTTACCGTATGTATGTTGTCAGGGTTAATTTTACATCTTCGAGTTGTCTATGGGGCAGATAACCTACAGGCATGGGAGAAGGGGAGTGTAATTTAATACACCCCCACCTTTTACGCACATGGTACATTCTTCCATGTATTGCATTGCCTCTACCACACAAAATAGGGGGGGGGCAGAGGGGGGTCATGCCCTTGCTCAGTCTAACGGTACCACCTACGCATGGGGTTTTATATGTCCTCATATGTGTGCAGATAGGCGGGTAATTGCAATGTAGTAGACACTCACAACAAAGCTGACACCGTGTGGGCGTTCAGCACAAATTAAATGGCATTTGAGTGTGGACAATTCTTTATCATAGGCCACACTTGTGCTTGGGGACATTCCACCCCCTTAGCAGAGTTTCCGCCGATTGCAAGTGCCATTCAGGATCTTATATATAGCCACAAGTCCTGATTCTGAGATGAACGATCACCCATTTGTCGATGCATATGACTATTTTTTTAACCTACCAAAGTGCCGCTCAGTTGCGCAGAAAGGATCACTTTTTTCATTGCCGAGATGCCTATGTGCAGCTTTCTTGTTCACTCATTTCCCACATAGGGAATGTTAAGTGGTTTTCTGCGTGTGCAGCTACTGCGTGCTTCCTGAATTTGTTTCTGTTGTTCGCTGAGAATGGTAGAGGGAACTCAAGAGAGAGGGGGTGGAGGAGCATGGTTCAGGCACTGTAAGGCTTAATGAGCCATTACAAAAGCCAGATGGCTCCTGTGCACGTTCACGATGTGCATAACCATACGCTGGTGGCCGGGAAAAGCCTTTGGCAGCACTTTGAAAAGCCACTTACTAAATGTCTCGCCTGAGACAGCACATGCGCTGCTCTAGGCTCGACCTAAAAACAGAGCGGCTGCTTCAAGTTGCTACTGTCTTTCACTAATGCTCTGCCCTCTCAGCAGGTGCGAGTTTGCGTTTGCCCTAAGGGCAATGCATTAGCTGCAATAAACAGCCTTGTCCCTGTTTACGCCAGTAAAGTGTGCGCAAGATGCAAACGTAACAGTGCGCCCCTGATGTAATATAGACTCTAATCTCTTGTCTAGTATCTTACTGATGCTAAAGAAAACCTTTTCCACACACATACACCAAAAATGACTGACATTGTCAGTGTTTGGTGCATAGAAGCATAGATTATGAAGCTTTTCTGTTTTTTAAAAACCTATTTTTAATAATGCCTGGTATTACTGAATGTGTGCCCTCTCTGGATTCCTTCATATAACATTAATAGAGTACACGATTATGTTGCATCACATCAATGCTTGCATTTCACTTTTTAAGACACAGGCTCTCATACTTTCAGCCACCATGCTCCACTAAGGCTCCTCATTTTTCTTGGCTGCCTTTTTTTGAAGGACACTGTTCTTCTGCATGATCATAGACTACACGTTGATGAGGGGGAGCAAATGTTTTTAAAAGACAATCTAGAAGCGAAAATAAATGGTCGATAAGCGGGTGTTTTGGCCAAGGAAAAACACAATAATAACTACTTTAAGGACAAAATGGAATCAGTTAGTTGAAGAGTTCAGACACTATGTAATCTGAAATGCTTTAGAACCGGTTTTCCCGAAGGGAGACCCGACTGATTATTCACAACCGGTACATTTTCCACAGTAACTCGTATATACTCAACAAAGAAGTGAGTGCCTTAGCAATCACGCATAGAATGGATGTGTTGATATAGGTAACTTTTTTTCTAATTACTTCTCAGTGAAAGTATCCCATGAGGCGATAGGGAAGCTAAAAAGAGGAAGATGAACAGAAAATGGAAGTAATAGAAATGAAGCTAACGCTTGAGAAAGGCAGTGAGGAGTTGCATGTTGGCAAGAGTACAGAATGAGACGCCAGCAGCTTGCATTAATAAAACCTAAAAACTTGCCTGGACAGAACCGTCTGACGAACTTTCCTGAATTTCAGGTTTTATATATCTGCCCCAAAGCACTTGCAGTTGAACTCAGTGGGAGAGATTAAACTTTAGAAATACGGCAGCCCATCAGAAAGGAAGTGTGGAAAGAAAGCATATATTTCTCAAGTGAAAGCTGACTTCACAAGAGCAAAACTGTTTCGTTTATCAACACCCTAAAATATGAGTAATGGACACAAGAAAAGCCATCTGCAACCAGGCGCTGTAGTAGTGTAAAGCAGTGATGTGGACATACGGTGGCGCTCGAGAGAGTGGCAGCGCCTGGAGACCCCCTGTGGTGACAATCCGCACTCTACAAGACCCTCTGATTGACTGATTGTGCCACAGTCGGGCTGTGCACTGCTGCAGTCAGTGCATGCAGGTTTGCCGTCTGACCATGCACCTCTAAGGTCGGGTCGTGCAGTTCTGCAGCCACTTGATGGAGGTTAAATCAGCCAGATAGTGAGTGCCATCTTGTGGCAGCCTGTCACAAGCGTTGGTGTTGACAATTATGTGTCAGTGCTGAGCACCGGAAATCGCCGGCTCAAATTAAGCACTGTAGAGGTCCACAGTGTCACACTATGCAGCAGTGGAGCCAACCCATGCATGTCTTCAGTCACCTCAAGCAGCGATGTACCTCTTCAAGAAGTGCCTCACCATGCATATCTGCAGTGTTTGACCGTGAATATGCACAGTACCACATCACAACGTGCAGTCATTTCATGCAGGTTCGCTCTGTCTCACCATGCATGGTTGCAGGTGCAGCACGCAGCTCATTCACTTCATGGAGGTCTACTGTCACACCATGCAGATATGCATCTCTGCAACCAGCTGAAGACGTGTTGCAACATTAGACCATGGTGCTTTCCACTATAGCACAAGTATGCTGCGCACCACTGCAGACCGGCACCGTGCAGCGCCTTCAAGTCCCTAGTACTGGAACTTATCTTCATGTTATTGTTAAATGCCTCAATGAGGTCAATTACATACGTATGTGATGCATAGAAACATAATATCATTACATTAAATCAATCTCATTATGTAATGGACAGAGTTGCTGGTCTCTTTCTTGACTGGATCATATGTAACTTTTCGTAATAAAAAATATCTTTGTACGCGGGACCCCAAGTGTTGGGGGACCTATACGAGGATGGGGGCATGTTACCTTACCAGACATTACAAGATAGGTTTGATCTTCTGAGAGGGGGGTTTCTGTTACATGCAGCCTTGACGAGGGCGATACAGGCACACTGGCGGGAAGGACTTACGGAGCCTACGGCAACAATGGCCTGCCAATATACCATGATGGCAGCTGGGATATTTAAGGCGGTCACATGTCTTTACTCAAGTATGCTTAACGAGGGGTTAGCACCCCTGGAGACATTGAAAAGAAAGTGGGAGGTAGACATAGGGAAAGATATCCCTGATGCCGCCTGGACGCAGATAGTGCGAAGAGCCTGGAAGAGTACACAAAATGCAAGATTTCAGCTGGTGCACTTCTACATACTCCATAGAGCGTACTTGATGCCTGGAAGAATCCATAAATACTTTAAGGTGGCAGAGGCGGCATGCCCCAGATGTACACGAGCTGGGGTAGAATTAGAACATATGCTGGGGTCCTGCCCAATGATGGGACCCTACTGGGAAGAGGTGGGAGCCATCCTAAATGAGATAACAGAGAGACAACTGACGTTTGATATGGCCACTAGCGTTCTGCACTGGTTCCCCCACACATCCAAAAACAAGATAACGAGTAAGTTTGTTGACATGGGGCTCATACTAGCAAAACGGGAAATCACGAAACATTGGAAGGCGACAGTGGGGCCTAGCAGCAAAAGATGGAGGATTGAGTTCATAAAGTGGGCAAATAGTAACAGCACGTTAAGATATCAGCAAGCATGTAGGCGAAAAAATGATAGAGAGTTGGAGGCAGCGACAGCATGGGAGGCATTGGTGCAGGCACTACGAGACTACAAGACACAAGAGGACTAAGTCAATCAATCAATCAATCAAGCATTTATATAGCGCGCTACTCACGCGGAGGGTCTCAAGGCGCTTGGGGGGAGGGTCCTCTACTGCTCGAACAGCCAGGTCTTGAGTTGCTTCCTGAAGGCGAGGTGGTCTTGGGTCAGGCGGAGGTGGATGGGGAGGGAGTTCCACGTCTTGACAGCCAGGTAGGAGAAGGATCTTCCTCCCGTTGTGGCTCGTCGGATGCGGGGAACGGCGGCGAGGGCGAGGCTGGTCGATCGTAGTTGGCGGGTGGGAGTGTAGAAGGTCAGGCGGTCGTTGAGGTATCTGGGACCTTGGTTGTGGAGAGCTTTGTGTGCGTGGGTGAGGAGTCGGAACGTGTTTCTCTTGCTGACGGGGAGCCAGTGCAGGTCTCTCAGGTGTCCGGAGATGTGGCTGTGTCGGGGGACGTCCATGATGAGTCGTGCTGAGGCGTTCTGAATGCGCTGGAGTTTTTTCTGGAGTTTGGCTGTTGTTCCGGCGTAAAGGGTGTTCCCGTAGTCCAGTCGGCTGGTGACGAGGGCCTGGGTGACTGTCTTCCTGGTTTTGGTGGGGATCCACCGGAAGATCTTCCGGAGCATGCGTAGGATGTTGAAGCATGACGAGGAGACGGCGTTGATTTGTCTGGTCATCGAGAGGGAGGAGTCCAGGATGAAGCCCAGGTTTCGTGCGTGGTCCGTTGGTTTGGGTGCGCTGCCGAGGGCAGGGGGCCACCAGGAGTCGTCCCAGGCGGAGGGTGATGATCCCAGGATGAGGACTTCCGTCTTGGAGTTCTCCATCACAAAGGGGAAGCCCCGTAGCATGACAGGTACATCAAAAGGACTATGACATAGTGACTCCTGAGCACGACTGATAGAAAGGGTTACTACTGCTGTACGCGTCGGTGACAAGAAATGGGGAGGGGGAGGGGGTAAGTCTTCTGGAAGAGGGGAGTTGAGGGTGTATAATTGACGGGGTTTATTAGTCTATTTTGGAACATTGATCGCACAAGGCTGTTACAAAATCATAGCATGTAACGAGTTTTAGATGGGTGTTTCCTATCGAATTAGAGATGTTATTGGGATCATTGGTTCGTCTGTGTTTATGTATGTATCGTACAGAAAATCAATAAACTACGTCTTAAAAATAAAAAAATAAAAAAATATCTTTGTAGAAAAATGTACATTTGTAACAAAAAATGTAAACGTTTGGATCACAGCCAAACTCAATTAACAAATTGGCATAAGGTCACCCATTAACAAAAACATACAGAAAAATGGAAGCAGGGAACTATGGGTAGTTCCCAAATTTAGATGAAGAGCAGCTCGTTTATATGGAACACCCTACAACACCACCATCGCTCTGAATCTGATCAACGCGAATGGCTGTTTTTCAAGTGAAAGGGTATTGTCTTGACTTATACTTGCCGCTCCCTTGTGTTTGAACAAAGCTATACATCTCTGGTGAATTCTAATCAGAGCGAAACACGTGTCAGAGTTTGCTTTTGTTCATTCCAGGTGTGCTTGGATGGTATTATACCAATCCAAAGCTGTAATATTTTGCGTGAAATGGTAAACGCCTTTTGTCATTTTTCAGCTCGGCTTGGATGGCACTTGCTAATCCTATGCTTAAAGACTTTGCTGGCAAAATTGAAAAAGGCGTGTAACCTTTCTAGCTTACATTGTCACTATGCTAATCCTATTCTTGAATACTCTAGTAAAGAAACAGACGTTTGAGGTGAGCAGATTCAGAGTGCCAGTAGTGTGGTAGGGTGCTCCATATAAAGGAGCTGCTCCTCATCTAAACATGGGAACTACCCAGAGTTCTTTGCTTCCTTTTTTTGCATGATGTATGCTGCACTCTAAGCCTGAAAGGGTATTGACTTCAAATGTATATAATATATATATATAAATAATGTAAGCAAAATGAAAAAATAAATATTATTTTCTGATAAAAATAAATGTAACATTTGTTTTTTTGATAATTACATTATTTTAAATGAATTCTATATACATTATAGATACATATAAAACATTTACTTTTGGTCGGATTTTTTAAATAAATATTCAAAAATAATATTTAGTTCATTTAATCTGTTTACATTAAATAGATATTTAATTCCAAATGAAGGTAATAGTGCTGTAGCATTTTTTATTTTGTTTCAGTATTTAAAATAGACATATACAATTAAGCTACATTAATATTTAGCATAAAAATATTCGTCTTTTTTTTTTCAAGTTTAATAAACTTTTGCACTTTCCCCTATACTTTAGCATAGGGAGATCTCCAACCAGATGCAAGAGATTAAATTATAGTAAAGTTAAAGTATAGGAAAAAAGGAAAAAAGTATTTTAAGTTTGAAAAACATAAGCAAAATATTTTGATGTTAAATAATAATGTAAATTCATTTGATATATTTATTATATATATTTTAAATGTAGAAAAAAAGCAATCCTACAACACTATTAACTTTAACATAATTTTTTTAACTATTTTGAATATATTAAATTACAATTTAATTATTTTTCTAAAGTTTAGATTAAAAATAGTTTTTCAAATAAATACAAATATTAAACGTGATCTAAAGTATTAAAAGTAATTTCATTATATTTTAAGAAAAATTAAAGTTACATTAATTTTTTAATATAAAATGTTTATTAAAATATTTTAAAATAAAAATATGTATTCTTTTAGATACTTTTTACATTTTAAATGAATTGTATTTATATTTTTAAATAGTTTAAATAATTTTAATTTTAGGTCCCTACCTCCATTACTTTCTATAAGAGGGTGTTGCAGTACTACTGGTTGGCCATTTGTGGCACTGGATGTACTCCAGCCCTGAACAGGAGTACATTTACTACCATTTTGGGTCCTTGTTGGCTGTAGTAACCTTAGAAGTGCAGTTTGTCAATAGCAATGAGCCTACTCTTTTGTGGGTATGCATCTGTTTCTACCTAAAGGGCTCATTATCCCGCTCTAAAGCTTCCCTTACTTCTCTCATACCCCTCCCTTTAGTAGTATGTATGCTCCTTTTTCCAGCCACTCCCCTTGGCCCCGCACACATTTACTACCTAGTAGTAAATTGATATGTGCGATGATTTCCCCATACGTAAGATGGGAGAGCGTGAGGTGGAGAGTTACACGTGTGTTTGTAAATTGGATTTTGTAGTAAGTAAGTAATACTACTGCAATACTTTTACATACTACAAAATGCATGCTACATGAATGTGCAAAAAATGAAGAAATGAATGAGATAGTGCTAGGCCTTCATGTCGCGAAGTGTGAGCCACTTACGCCTTCATGTAATAACAGGTGCAGACCAATTCCTCTTTGCCATAGTTTAGCTCTTAAAAGAGTGTACTTGTAAATTCTCGTAAACTTGTAAATTACACTTTGCTCTGGGGCAAAGTTCTGCGCTGCCAAGGCGCGCTTCGTGTTGGTATCCTATAATTTGTAACTTTAGTGCAGTTTATTCGCAGCTATATTTACTCAGATTTTATGAGCATGAGAAAGTCCCCTTGATGCTGAATATTCTACGTAGCCAAATACTTTTTTTCAATAACCTAGTAAATTTGATTCTTTATTTAGTGCCTAATCTGATCCCATTGTAATCCAGACAAGGTGCAAATAGGAGTTTGCACCCACATCTTAATTTCAGGGTACGCAGGGAAAGAAAAAAACATTCCAAACGTTGTGCCTAAAAAAGAAAATACGTATTATAACTGTATTGCTTCCCACTGTATGGTGAGCAACTCACCACGTAAGTACCCACAACACCCAACACACACAACGGGTTCTGTATTACCATGTTCCCATACCAAATAAAAAGGTGAATCAAAATGAGAGCCTTTCATATTGTTCAGCTTGTTTTACTGCTTACTCTCATGGAGAGGTTTATAGTGGACATGGAGATGGGTTGCTGTTTTTTTTTTGCAGCTTTCTACAGTGCGAACAAGAACCGAAGGTAAGTGAGCACTTTACAAAAGAACAGTTCCCAAACATAAACAGTGATATTTATTTGGTTACATTATAGTTAGGCTACAAAGCATGTTACTGGAAGACATTACTTAGAGGTAATAAAGGCAGTTCGTGTAGCCAAGCCTAGGCCAAAACTATTGGGCATGTTGTCCGTTCACCTGCCCCTTCACTGAGCAGTACCACCCTGTTGCTGTGGAGCTGCTCCCAGCCCTGTCCAGGTGCAACCACTCCCCCAGATGTCGAGACTGATTAAAGTCCAGCCGGGGTCTTCTGTTATTCTGTCTTCCAGCAATCTAGTTGCAGGCTGGCCCCTTGACAGTAATAATCTGTTGATTTCACATATCTTTTGGAGATGATTAGACGAAGTCAACATCATTGATATAAATGGGCGCGCGACCATATTTTCTTCCATCATGGCTGCTAAAGGGCAGGAAGGTAGTGGTGGGTCTAACCATGGGTGCAATCAGAACAACACTGTCCAGTGATGACGTCTCTGACTGGAAGGTACAAATAAAACACATACAGACCCACCCACTTTATTTTTACTATTTATAAAGCGTGACAATTACCCGGAGGTGTGTTGGTGCTGAACCACTAATTCTCTGGGAACAGATGAAGAGACCAGGTTTAGAGAGTGAAAAGACAGGTTTTCAGGCCTCTCCTAAAGGTAAGTAGGTCCGGGGCATTTCTTAAACTGGGGGGAAGCTTATTCCAAGCTTTGACTGCGCATACCATAAAGCTTCTCCCTCCCCATGGGGATTTTTTGACGAGTGGCACAGTCACCTGCTTGGTAGGGTTCTGCCGGGTATATACCACTGCAATTTCCGTTTTAGGAAATCTGGGCCTATCCCGTGGAGTGCCTTGAACACGGTACTCAGAGTTTTAAAAAGCACTCGATTCTTGACTGGCAACCAGTGTAGTTTTCTCAATTCCTTAGAGATGGAGGCATATTTGGGAGTACCCGTAATCAGCCTTGCAGCTGCATTTTGTAGCATTTGAAACTTGTTCGCGAAGCCTTCCTGTATATTTAAATACAGGCTGTTGCAGTAGTCAAGTCTGGACAAAATGAGAGCAGTGACTATGGTCCGCTGACAAGTTGTAGGCAGAAAGGGCAATATTTTCTTAATCATTCTAATTAAAAAATAGACCAAAGATGCCACTGCATTAATTTGGTCCCCGAAGTTGAGTTTTTGGTCGATAATGACTCCTAGGTTCTTCACCTTCCTAACAGAAGTGGGAAGTGTCCCCATGTCCTCTGGCCACCACCTTGGGGTCCAGAAGTTAGGGTCTTTGCCGAACAGGATGACCTCAGTCTTGCCAGAATTCAATTTTAGGCAATTTTGTGACATCCAGCTTTCAATTGCTGCCATGCAATCATGGAACCTGCCCTCAATACATGTTGTCTGATCAGGCCGTAAAGCCACCACAATTTGCGTGTGGTCAGCGTATGAAGTCAGGCTGAAGCCAAATGATCTGATCAGGGTAGCCAGTGAGGTAACATAAACATTAAAAAGAGTAGGGCTAATCGAGGACCCCTGGGGTACTCCACACGACAGTGAGAAAGGTTTGGAATTAAAATTACCCTGTGCCACCGTTTGAGATCTGTCCAACAAAAAAGATCTAAGGAGTTCATAGGCTTTGCCCTGAATACCACACACAGATAAACGGTCCATCAGAACATCATGATGGACCGTATCAAAGGCTGTGAACAGGTCCAGCATAATCAGTGCTGCTTGGCCTCCCCTGTCCACAGCCTCCCTTATCTCCTCCGTGGACTTTATCAGTGCAGATTCTGTACTATGCCCTTCTCTGAACCCAAACTGAGTTGGGTCCAGAGCGTTGGTCCCAACTTGAAAGTTGCTGAGCTGTGAGTTCATGGTTTTCTCAACCAGTTTTGCAGGAAATAGGAAGAGAGATATGGGTCGGAAGTTATTTGGCTCCTTTGAGTCAAGGACAGGCTTTTTCAATAAAGGCAATATCGAGGCCAAATTCCAAGGACTAGGGAAGTGTCCGGCTTCAAACATTGTATTGAACAATGGGGTGAGTATTAAGGCCACAGGCACCTGTGCCTGATTAATTGTGGAGACTGGGCAGGGGTCATAAGGTGAGCCTGATCCGGCCGAGAGGAGCAGCTTCTCAGTGTCTGTTGTGGACAGTGGCTCAAATTTATTGAAGACGTTGGGGGATCAGAAATTGGCTGCCTTCCCTCCAACCGCACCCCTCCTTCCTCCAGATTAGGGTGATTAAAAAAGATGGCTTCTACTTTGTTCAAAAAGAACTTGGCGATATCGTCGCGAACTTCCAGACTTGCCTCAACTTTTGTCATGGTGGGGGAGGCCAGACTTTAGACATTTTTGAAAAGTTATTTAGTAGAGTTGTTTGCAGAATTGATTCGTTTTGTAAATAAGTTTTTCTTTGCTTCCTCTTCCATATAATCTTTCCTCCAGCTTTGCTCAAAAAGCTTACAGGAACGTTTTTGTCTCCGCAAAACTTCTGAATACCAAGGGGCTGTGGGATGCGTTCTTCTAGGGCATATTGTTTTAGCTGGAGCTAGTGTATTACAGGCTAACTCTACCCAAGTTGTATAATGAGTAACCGTCTCTTCTGGATCAGATGGTAACTCACCAACAGAGGCCATGAGTACAGCCTGTAAGTCCGTACTCTTAATTCTGTTCCAGGCTCGGCTTGCGCTTGTGCTTGTGTGGTGAGCTAACTATCTGTGGTGTATGTCAGGTGGGCTCTGGCTCATGGGCTGATACGTTTCAGTTCGCATAAAGGTGGAATGCTGTTCAGAGGGTGGGGGGTTGCTGTTCATGTGCAGGTGCGTGCCTGATCCCCTGAATTACGGCTCAAGTCATGCTCAGTTTTCCTTCACGTTTTTATGAAATATTCAAGTCTTGGCCTATGAACACCCAACAGTTATGCGCACCCAGGAGATAAAAAAGGAAAAGGCATCACAAATCATTTAAAATTAGTTATTTGCAAAGTGTGGGGAAAACTGGAACAGGAAGGAGGGCAAATAAGTCAACATTGATTTCCTCTTTTAACTCTTCCGTCGCTTGCATTCCACCCTCTGTATTCGATTTCCGCAGGAGTTTCCTCTCACTTTCCTCCTGCGGATTTCCTTAGCGAGCGCACAGCTGCCAGGCTGATCATCTCTTTGAGATGGTTTGCCAGCAGATATTTAATCATTTCTTTGTAGTCGCAGATACCAGATGCCTTCATTGTTCTGAGGGTGATTGTCTGTCTGAGATCTCTGTAGCAGCCATAAAACAAAAGCCAATGATACAGGCATTCTGCATACTCTCCATTAGTAGGGCCTTTTGGATCAACATGTTTTCCTTCTTAGGATGAGGGCTACTGTCTCCACAGTATTTTAGCATCTTTCACAGATAGGTGGCTGCATTCTTCCCGGCTTACAATACAGATTGACTACTGGATCCTTCAGCATTCTTAATTTAGTTCTTACTTCCTCACTCTACGCTTGCTCTGGAAAATCTTCAAGCGGATACCCATGAACACCAGACGCACACTCACCCAGGGCCCTCATCACCAGCCACCTGGACTATGCCAAAACCCTCTACATTGAGGTCACCACTCGGCTACTTAACAGACAACATACAATCCAGAACGCAGCAGCCAAGCTCTTCCTCAACCTTCTGAGGTGAGCCCACATCACCCCTCACCTCAGAACACTCTACTAGCTCCCCGTACACAAAAGATGTCAGTTCAAAATGCTGACTCATGCCTACATGGCCCTACACAACAAAGGACCTGCCTACCTCAACCACAGACTGAACTTCCACCAACCTGCCAGACACCTGATGTCCACCACTCTCTCCCTCACCCACACTCCCGGCGACTGCCTAAGCATGAACGGCAGCTGCTTCTTCTCCTATCTGGTTGCCAAGTCCTGGAACAGCCCCCCCTACCCCTCCCTGTGGGAATTCAAAATCGGTCTAAAGACCTTGCTGTTGGAATGATGACGCCTGGCAGCAGGAACTCCCCCCGCACCTGGATACCCTCACGGGTGATGCACATCGCTTTTTAATATCCTGACTGATTGACTGATTGATTGATTGCTCATGTCTCTTCGGATATTCAGCCTCAGTGCTTATATTTCGATTTAACATTTTTCCAAGCAAATTGCTTGATGAAATTACAAATTTTGCTCGGTACTCAATAGTAAGGGTTTTTTCCTGGCACCTCTTAGTTGTATAGCACGCTGATGCCTTGCAGACAGCAACTTCAGTTGGATTAGAGCTATCTATTTCTCCAGCTGCTTTCTCCGTGTTATTACATATAGTTTCATGATAAATGCTCCAAACTATGGATGATGAATGTGTCCGGGTAGTTGAAGATGTTGGCCCAATTCACAAAAGTAATCTGAGACAAAGTCCTAACTTTACAACTTTCGGTATTCACAGTAGGCATTTAGAAGTACTAACGTTAGGATTCCTAACTTTACTACTCCTTAACTGAGAAAAATCCTAACTTTACAACTTTCTGTTTTCACAGAAGGCATTTAGGAGTACTAAAGTTAGGATTCCTAACTTTACTACTCTTAAATATGATCCAGATACACTGTATAAAAAGCTTACTTTGCTACTAAACAGTTTGAAAGTGTTTTTCCTATAAGGTTGACCTAGGAGACAACAAGCACTTCTTCTAATGAACTGCTTCAATACTTGTTACAATCTGCAGTATCCTGCTCAGGGATAATGAACAGGGCTTTCCCCGAGGTAAGGGGGATGCCTGCTGCCTCCCCAGGGGGAACCCTTTGGCCGCCAATGGCTTTCCTGGATTTGTTAAAAGCCCTCTAGTCAGTCTCAGACACCTCAGCGTGGTTGCCGTTGGCTGTTCTCACTTCTCTTTTTGAGGTGGGTGTTGTCTCCTTCACTGAATGTCCAGGTGCCCCCGAGGCCCACTGGCTGCGTTTGTTTGAAGTCCAGAGGTTTGGCTGCAGTTCGGAAGTGTGCTGGGTGAGGTGACGAGTTTTCATTGGAGGTAGGTCACAGACCCTACTATCGAACAGTTTGTCGTAGTCGGACGGTTGTTGTTGCATTGAACTTACTTTACAGCAAAACCTAAGCTGGGGAGACAGAAGGGTGAGCATGTGACACTGATATGCAGATGTATCATCTCCCAATAACTGGGGGCTGTTTACTTTTGGGTTACAATGGAAATAGGAGTAACAATTGTCTGCGATGCCCCACGGAACCCTACTAGGAAAGAGGGCTGGCCCTTTCTTATTGCACCCCCCCCCCTCCGTACCGGCCACCACTTCCAAGTACATATTAGTCATGGACCCAACTTCCCTTTAATATCACTTTTCAGGCACAATGTAGGCAGAAAACAGATAAAACAATTCAAGTCAATCGTGGGTTGTTGTTCGCTATTTAATGATGACATTTTTTTAATCTCTGTTATTGCTTTTGTTTGCAGTTTAATATCGTTTTCGCTCTTACAATAATATATTGTTGTTTGTTCATTTGTCGCTGGGAAGCAGCGCCCGATTGGGCAGCTTTTCTGTGTAATCTTGGTGTTGTTACATTAGTGAAACAAGCATTTCCAATGCAATAGGTCTTGCATTTAAGGGAGACCTATTACATTGTAAATGGTAGGCATCACGACAACGGGAGGGAGGGTATGGGGGAGAAGGCACAGACAATGGGAGGGCGGGGGGACGAGAAGGCATGAACAAGGGGAAGGAGTGTGGGGGGAAGAAGGCATGACAATGGGAGGGAGGGGGGAGTAAAGAAGACAGTAGGTGAGCCTTAATAAAAAAATAGTGCAGAAATCCTAAATAACATGTACCCTGTAACGCTCGAAGTAAAGGGGCCAGTCGCCATGGAAGGTGACAAATGAAGAGGAGGCGGTACTAAGGAGGGACTAACAACCCTATTGATGAATCAGAATCCAGCAATTAAGACAACCAATGGGGAACCTGGGCAGAGTGGGCGGGACTTCTATTCGCTACTCCACCACAACAAGTCGTGCAGAGCAGCGCATGCGCGCTGGATCAGGCTCAACCTAAAAAACAGTGGGTGAAAAATCGCAACCCAAATCACAGCTCCACAGACATCGGACTGCACACCTTCCTCCATAGTCTAAGCCCGTTGGGGTCCAATCATACAGATGAGCTTGCCCAGCCCTATTTCTGCCACCCGTACCAGGGTACAAGAGCCTGAACATAGAACTGGGAGAAAACCTCTTGCAAACCAAGCCTCCTAATTGTTCCCTGGTGGCATTCTCTCCTTAAGCAACACTCCTTCATTAACCTCACTCCATAAGAATTCAAAACGCTTTCAAAATAACACTAATGATGGTTGCATAATGTTAGTGTTGCGTGCTCCATCACATCTCATCACTTGGTGGGGCCCGTATCTTGAATTTGGGTGTGGTACAGAAACTCATGAAGGATATGTGGGATCACCTGCCACTTGCACCAGACCTACGCAAGATGAGCCACTCAACAAATGTGCTACGCAAACAGTGGACTTAGGCCCAGATCTCTGTACTGGGGTGAATGTATGACATTGTTCTGCATTCTGTCCATCAATTTTCCTTTTTGCATTTGTCACTTGAGTGGGACGGGTATGCCCAGACGTGGGTCCCGTGCTCTCCATGCCACAGGAGTCAAGCTATCCTGGCTGATGTGGGCTAAAAGCCCGAAACCGGTCCTATTTATTTTTTTATTTATGTATTTATATAGCGCTCTACTGCCTGGGGGCATCAAGGCGCTTATGGAGGAAGCCCACAGAGCATCTGCGTGTGTAGGAGCCAGTGCATACACCAGTTTACAGAGTGTAAAGCCATGCTTTCAGTCCTTTCCGACAGGAGATCAGTGGAGTTTCTTAAATGAAGAGGTAGCGTGTTCCACCATCTAGAGGTGATATTAAAGATCTGGCCTGGCAGTTCGGGCTGGACTGTTCCCATTGGGAGCAGGGTCAAGACTGATTTGCATATGGCTGGGTCCAAACTGGAAGGGCATGGTGAGAAAAAAAACAATGGATTTAGGCCCATATCTCTGTACTGGGATGAATGTATGACATTGTTATGCATTCTGTCCATCAATTGTTCTTTTTGCACTCAACAAATGTGAGCCCTTAAAACTTTCTGGAATTGATTCAATATCAGCAATCTCTATTTGCAACCAAAGGGTGGTGCAAGGCGGTATATGACCATCCCCTACGTCTTCACCTCCCGTCACTTCAGGTACTTCTGGGAAGCTTCATTAATGTCTCTACAGCATCTGTTGTTCTTTAGGTATGGGGGAACTGAGACCAGCTGTGAACCCAGAAAATCTTCGTGCACCCACATGCTTTCACTGGATCTGGTACCTCCCGCTGTGCCACGCTACAAAGCATTAAGAGACGAGCACCAGTAATGCAGTATATCACACCCTCTGTTAGACAAGTATTTCCAGCACGCTCATGACAGACTTTCCCTTGAACGCCTGGAGAGCTGACCATAGCCTGATTCGAAGGCTAGTCATCTGCTGTGTCTGCTATCTGGGTGCATCTTGATTTTGGCTCCACGGGGAGACCTTTCTGCACAAATCTCAGCTGCTAGATAGTGGACATATATCACTGAGCATGGGCACATTAAATGCTGCACTGCTTCTACCCAATGTCTGTATCCGCAAGCCTGTCTTAACACCTCTCAACCCAGCTGCATTTCAGGAGGTGGAGCTGATGTAAGAGCAGCGGAATAATACGTCTTCCCCAGAACTCGGTTGGCTTAGTCATCTCTGTAGCCATTTACGTGCCTCAAAGAACCCCAGACTGTTTGACCACCCTTCTGACACACTCAGAGGCTGAGTGGCATCAGCCCTTTTAGTGACAATGGAGAGAAAGATTGCAATCCAAGTCCCTTGTCTGAATTTTCCTTGCTGTGTCAATGGTCTACCCTCTGGCATTTTTCCAACATTTATGGAGGCTCCTCTCTAGTGCTATTTTCAAACTGTACTTGACGACTTCTTTTGTATTCGATTAGTTTGGGGTACGCTTTGCAAATCTCCATATTACCATGTGAAGCTCTAGGCTCACTTCTAGGTGGCTTACTCACTAGTGTCACAAAGGGGTGGGGCTGGGGAGAATTGCCACATCCCCCACTCTGAAGAGTATACCGCACTTCAGCTCACAGACACAGATGAACAGAAGATTTATGGCTCCCAATGAAACAAGGAAACAAACCCTGGATAGGAAGTCGGTGATCAGAAAGATATGTCTTGTTGACTGGTCAAGCTTTTTGAGGGGTTCTTCTCCGCAAACAGTATCCTAGAGAGTGTGTGCTGTGGCGCTGTCACTTTTCTTTAAATTAAAAATAAAATCATGTGCCTTGCTGCTGAAACTGTTTGTGTTACATACTGAGATTCTAATATATTTAATTATTGAAAATCACATTGAATTAGTAAAAATTTGTTAGGGATTCATAATGGACTTGCATGGTGTCCTTTGTGTCAGTGCTGAGGGACACTGACAGAGCAGTGTATGGTTCTCTGGATGAATTTGACAGACTGCTACAAGTTGCCAAACATGGAATTTGTCTAGGAGGAAGGGAGTACCTGAATCTCAAAACACAGTGGTGGCCGACACATATAGTTACTGGCGGGGCGGGTGGAGTGGGTGCTGGGGGATATAGAGGGGGCCGGCAGGATGCGCGCAGGGGGAGTTTATTAATCATTTTTATAAAACACTTAGCTGGTGCTGCCGGCTGCCTCGTGCTTCTCTGCTGCCAGTTTCTGGTACCAGAAATTCCTGGGACAGCATCACAGACTCCCTATCCAATCCCTGTGCAGCTCTCAAGCAAGAGAGCAGCATGTGGATTGGCCTGAGTGTGCTGGATTAATGCTCACTCAGGCACAGGGAGTCCGTGCTGTTTCTCCAACCTGGCTGAGCAATACAGCTGGGTTGGAGAAACCGAAGTGCGCATGCAAGCTTGGCCGGCCGTCTCAGGCCAGCCAAACTGACATGCACGCTTAAAAGTACACATCTACCAATCCTCCTTCCCCCTTCCCCCTTCCATGGCCCGCCCCGCCCCTCCCCGCACAAGCTGGCTCAGCCAGCAGCTGAAAAATAAAACAATGGTAAAATATACTTTTATTTTTCAGCTGCTCTCTCTGACCCAGTAGGGCGACGCTGCTATCAAAACATAATTCTGCCCGGAGCTAAGAAAAACATTACACTGGGGCTTTTCTAACTGAGATTTCATTCCTGCTTACACAGGGAAGTGTCTTTTGGGTGTTAGGGGACACGTGCATGGGCCATGTGTGAGCAGTTTAGTAAAATCAAAGAGGTAAAGGTGGCGATGGAAAACGCAGAAAGAGAGGGGTAAAGAGAAGAAAAAAAGAGGAGCAGAGGAAAGAGACTCAGTGTTCAATGTAAGATGTGCAGGAAAGAGACAGATAATGCATGAAAAATGCATGTGAAAAGGAGCGGCATAGGGGAAGGCCTTAACAAGTATGACAAGGCACAAAAAAGCTTATGGATAAAATAAAAATTTTAAACAATTATGGAACCCACCCTATATACTGCACAAAACAGGTTGTGGGGGCTCCACCAAATATTTTTGCCCAGGGCTCCACAAATGCCTGTGACAGCCCTGGGCGTTCTGCTCATATACAGGCTGGCAGTCCACTAAGCTCTGGTACATGCAATGATTCAGTAGATGAGGTGCCTGATGAGTGTCTGGAGAGGCCTCACTCTAAAGCTGCTGAGACTAATCTCACGTCACGTTACCTCGCCTCCAGTGGGACAAGCGATTGCTTGTTAAAAATAAAAAAAATGAATACTTACCTCACATCAAGCACGAAGAGCCGACCGCTTCAAGGCAGATCCGTGACTTTTTACGGCTGTGCAGCTATTCAGATCTGAAACATTAAGATGGCTATCTCGTCTCACCCAATAATGTGTCAGTACACACTGCAACATTTAAAAGGAACCCCACCCACACGTACCTTCAAAGCGACTTCCCCCAAGCACCCGTGCGAACCTACCGCCAGCGCAGAGTTCCTCTGCCTTCCTCTCGGTGAATGTGAGCCATGAGGCAGGCGACCAGTTAATACAATGTAGCAGTGTAGCAGTGAAGCTTGTTTCCGGTCCAGGGAAGGCATGGCTTGGCAGTTCGGGCTGGACTGTTCCCATGAGGCACAGGGTCAGACTGATTTGCATATAGCCATGTCTGAACTGGGGTGGCTGAGTGAACTAAAGAACGGTGATGGATCAAACCCAGATCAGTTGACTGGGTGTGAGTGTTTGATTGGTTCTGATGCTCCGTCCATCACCACCCCCTTTTGTACCGCAGTGTACCTAACAGCATGACTTTGGGTACCATACTGGAAAGTATGTCAAGAATTTAGGACCTGATTACGAGTTTGGCGGATGGCATACTCCATCACAATCGCAACGGATATTCCATCCGCTGTATTACATGTTCCATAGGATAGAATGGAATTGTAATCTAGCGGACGGGAAATCCGCCACGTTTGTGACTGAGTAACCCTGTCCGCCAAACTTGTAATCAGGCTCCTAGTCTAATATGGAGTCAAAAATTATTGTTTTACAAAGCACCTTATGACCAGCAAATTAAAAAAAAACATTAAAACTACACACACAAAGCAAGTAATTTCAAAGGGATTTTTTAAAATATGGATCAGCATTTGATTAACATGAGTATCTAGTATTCACCTTCCAATATTTTAACTTATATAGACATAACAGGCATCGCCTTGATAAATGGTCTTATATTATCATCAAGGGGTTCTTGTGGCATCATAATCCAGGAGGGAGAGTGATTTGCAAATGTCATTAGATTCTCATTATGTGTTTTTAACTACATGTCCATTTTGGTGCAGTTAGCCTGAAAAAGATGCTTTTATCACATATGGAAATGCTTATTACAAAGATGAAAGCAAACTTGGTTGTTTGATATTAAAACCAGACAATCTTTTAAATCATGTTGTTAAGAAGGTACAGGTTATAGAGATAACACACTTTGCTTTATGCAAAAAAACACATTTTCTTTGTAAATTCAGAGATTTTTCTTTTTGCTTAGCTTTCATGAAGAGGATATACATTTAACAAAGGTGTATGGAAAGTATGAAGAGTGATTTAAAACGATAATTTAGATTTTTTCTAAACTAATAAAACATTTTTGTTTTTCATTAAAAAATGTGCTTTCATGTTGAATTGTGTGAGGGGCCAGTTGGAACGTAGCGTTAAATGCGAAACAACCATAGGAAAATAGACGCCCTGTGGGAAGTTTCATAAATGAAAAGCGGGAAGACAACAGAGAAGTGGAAAAGAGGCTGGCGGGGAGTGGGCAAATGGTGATTCAAGCACATAAAAGGAGGAAAAGAAGAGGATAGAACCATTAATCCATAAGAGTTACAAAAACAACACACACGGGTGACCTCTCCAGTGACACTGTCTGCATCCAGCTAGGTGAACAGTAGTGACATCTATGCTTGTAGTGATAATCTAGCAGTGGGTTTACAGTCCAGTGTCAAACCTCATCAATGTTATTGTGTTTGGATTCACTGGAAATAAACTAGTGCAAACTTCAATGCTTTGCAAGTTGGATCTTTATACACATTTTACAGACTAAATGGAATATATCACATGGTCCCCTTCACATGAACACAATACGTGTGGATTACTCTGCTGCACCGAGTGGTAGCAGGTGATGCTTCATACTTCGGATTCATACTGTTACAATGTTCAGTAGAATGCCAAAGGCTTGCCCAGGATTACCTTCTTGGAAGAGTGACAGGATGCCATCTGTTTCTATGTGGATTGTATATGTGTGTGTGGGTGGAGTTGACTGAGGGAGTGTGAGGTTGTTGTTGTAGCGTCCTTCCCGGTCTGGGAGCATGTAACAGACTATGCCACACATGGAGCTCTTGTTTGCACTTCTTTATTCTTCAGCATGCAACTGTTAACTGATCGCACTGTACCACAAACTTTATTAACCACACTCAGTCACACCCAACAGATTGAGTAATACTTGTAAGGAGTCTGCCAAGGACCACTAGAGGCCTCGTATGCATGAACAAGGTACGCAACATCTACCCCTTGGTTAAATAAAAAGTAAACAGATATATACATATATTCACATTGTAAATCCTCAATGAGTCATCGGGATGCTCACACCACTTTTCTAGATCCCGTTGAAGAGGTAGAGGAGGGCGCGTTCATCTGGCATCTTAGGAGAAGAGTCGATGCTTGATTTGGGCACTCATGTGGATGTGCCTCACTCATGAGGTCTGGAGCCGATGAACATTGAGGCAAATACTTAACCACATCGCTGCGGCGGCTATTCCGCCGCAGCGCTAAAGGGGTGGGGGGCCGTGCGGCGGGCCCATGCTGGTGACGGAACTGCTCCGACACCAGCCGCGATTGAGCTGTGCTCATGATGGAGCGGTTCCATCATGGCCCCGCCCGCTTAATAGAACGCGCCGCACAGGCGCGAAATCAGCGCCGCGCAGGCACGTCGGGCGTGCCATGACAGAACCGCTCCGTCATCAGCACAGCGCCAACGCGGCTGATGATGGAGCGGTTCCGTCATCAGCACGGAAGGAGTTAAAATGTGACAAGCCTCTGGTTATGGATCTTCCAGGTTGTTGGGCAGTTACCATATGTCCTTTGCTCACCCCATATTTTAGGGGCTCAGCATCAAACAAAGTGCCAGTCTTGCGTGTCTACTGTTGCTTGACAAGAAAGCGGTCTCCTTTCTTAAAGACAGTGTTTCGAGTGCCTCAGCACTTATCAGTGTAAGCCTTCATGTTGCATTTGTGAGAGGTGTCAGTGACACAACTCTCATTAGGGTCTCTTAACTGGCTGGTGGTCCATTGGGGTATCTTTATTCCAAGAGCTATCTCAAACAGCAAGGCAGCAGGATTTTCTCCTGTTAGGGAATGAGGAGTGGAATGGTAAGCCCGAAAGGCTGGGCGTAAAAGCAACATAAGGTAAATACCTTCTAGCACAGCACACTGAACCACCCATTTCCAAGTATTCATAAATCGTTCAACAACGCCATTTGCCTGTGGCTAGAGAGGTGTGCTTTGCTCATGTTTGATGTTCAAATGGTTAAGAAAGTCTTTGAACTCTCTGCTATTGAAGGGTGGACCGTTGTCAGGTTTGACAATGGAAGGAACGCCCCATGTTGCGAAAATGTCACCCAGCCTCTTGATGACGTTATCATGTATGGGTGATGATAAGTCTCCCACTAGAGTAAGATGTGAGTATTCATTGACAACTACCATGAAATGATGTCCATTATTGAGGGGGCTGAAGAAGTCAACCGTGATCCCTTTCCAGGCCTGCTTAGGGAGATCAGACATATTTAGCAGATGCTGAGTCGATTTGGGAGACAGACAATTGCACAGATGACACATTTTCAGTTCCCTTTCAACTCGTTCATCAAGATGCGGGAACCACATTTGATCCCAGTTGGCTTTCTTAGTAGTGGCAATGCCAAGATGTCCTTCATGCACCAGTTCAATAACGTGTTGCCTCAGGCTTTCAGTGATAACTATTCTCACCCCTTTACTAGGATACCATCACATGTAACAGAAAGTTCTTCCTGAACATTCTTGAATTTCTGGTACTCAACATCATCTGTAAGAGGTTGAGCATGTTTCCTCCATGACTATGTTGCACTGATTTCTTTAAGCTTGATCATATCTTTGTCAGTACTATTAGCTGTCAGAATTTGTTCAATAGAAAGAGCTGCAGGGACACTTGAGTTTGCTATGAAATTGATGTACCCCTCAGCGGCTTTGGACATTGTACTATGATGCGGTAGCGGTACTTGTGAAAAATAGTCTGCAGGGTTTTGATTCTTCCCCAGTTTATGCACAATAGTGTAATCATACTCTTGCAGACGAATATACCTCTTCACTCCACATGTAATGAATAAGCATGCTGTCACAACGCGGTCGTAACAACGAACGCGTTGTGACAACGCATACCATTACTCCTCAAGTCGTTACAACGACTTGCGGAGGGGGGGCGCTGGATGTTGGAATAGTAAAATTTACTATACTATATAAAACAGTTTACTATTCCAACTCCAGTCTGTGTGGACTTTAGGGAAGGTTTTGGATTTTAAATCCAACACCTTCTCCCCCCCTCCGCAAGTCGTTGTAACGACTTGCGGAGTAATTGTATGCGTTGTCACAACGCGGTCATTGTAACAACAGCGTTGTGACAGCATGCGGACTCACGGATGCGGGGTGAATGTGCTTCACCCTTGCAGAAGCATCCCCCCACCTCTCGTTGCGAGGGGGCATCTTGGCTTTCAGATTTCCGAAAATGGTGAGCAACACCCGATGATCTGTGGCAAGGGTGAAATGCTTTCCATTCAGAAACACATTGAAGTGTTCTCAAAGCTAAGTTTTCTTTCTCAGGTTGAGAATAAGCAAATTTGGTCTGAGATAGACTCTGGCTAGCATAAGCCACACTGTGTCTCTGAGCATCGGGCTGTTCATTGTGTTGAGCAAGGATCACGTCTAACCCCATTGGGCTTGCATCTACTATCTCTGTATGCCATTTCAGATCAAAGTAAGATGTTTCAGTTGCATTTTCAATGGTGTGTTTTATTTAATTGAAACTTCGGTCATATTCAGATGGCCATTCAAATGGAACATCTTGCTTTGTCAGTTCTCTTAGAGGGGCACTCACAGTGGCAAAATGACGAATATACCTGAAGCAGCAGTTGGCAATGCATAAATAGGATCACTGCATGGTCACATCTGTTGGATGACAAGTAGATGACAATGCTTGTACCTTTCCGGGGTCAGGAGTCATTCCCTTTTCAGAGAAAATATGACCAAAGAATTTAAGTCTGTTTTTGTGAAACTCACACTTCACTGCATTTAGTGTGAGACCTGAACCAGCAAGCAGACAGCATACATCATTGTGGGAGTGGCTAGAGTGCTTCTGGAACTTTCTGCCACCCATCTTCTCGTCTCTCTGTTACGCACTTGGTTTTTGTTTTACTTTGCAAATCGTTATGAAATGGTTTTCTTTCCTGCAGCCTTTGCTTATCTGTCCGATGTAGGGACATTTACCTTCATGTGGAAAGGAAAATCCAAAGAGAAAACACAACTTCTTTTTCTTCAGAGACATCACTCTGTGGGCCTCGGACTTGTGTTTCTGCTTACTTTTCATACTCAATGCTGATTCATTTTAGGTTGTTTCAGCTTCCATATAAGCAGCCTGTAAATCAGCATGTCCCTCTATTCTTGCAGCCATGAGCACTTTCTCCAAGCTGAGCATTTCTCACAGAATGTGTCATCAGAATGATTTGGAGAGGCAACCATTGATAACTCTAAGATACATGGCTGCCTCATCATTGAAGTCAGCTTTATAAGTGTATCAAGGGTCAAAACAAACTCATCCATAGTCTCACCAGGTTGCCGTCTTGCTTGGATGAAGGTGCACCTTTCATAGTTGACATTCGACATTTGATTGAACTTGGCTTCCTGCGTCTTCTTGATTTGATGGTATGATACTTCATCAGTTTGTGATATCTTCTTTGATCAATTCTTTTACTCTGTCACCTGTGAGGTTCTATAAGTATTTGATGATCTTTTGTCATCTGCTTCTTCTATGGCATCTATTAAGTCATTGAACATTTCGATCCAGTCCATCTGAGGCCAATATTCTGCTTTATGGCCATATTGAATGGAGGTGGTGGGTTCAGGAACACAGCAGCATCGTATTTTAAGCTGTTTCCTATGGAAATTGAGAGTATATGTTGTTCAGGCAGAGTTTGGCTTTCTACATCTCTTGGCTGGGCAGCACCTCTGTAAGCATATACCTGCTCACTAGTACTTGGGTCGTCGCGCCCGAGCTGAGGTTGGCGGGCGCCATCTTCTATCTTCTCAGTCAGTAATTGTTTTGCTTCTTGCATGTGCTCTCAACTTTATGCATTGTACCTGGCTGCCCCTGCCTTTAGCATTTCTCTGGGCCTGGTAGTCTTTGACTTTAGCGCTTTCCTGCACCTGGCTGTCACTGCCTTTAGCACGTTTTTCGAGGGTCTCTCAAAAGCTGGAGTTGCACTTTGACTCCACCGCTGCACTGCGTTGGTCTTAGTGGACCGCTTCTTCGGGTGCGCGTGGCACTCACAAGCAGTTTGCTGAACCATGTCAAACTCTCAGGGAGAGCAGTCTTGTATTCTTGGGGGTCACATATCCCCTACCTCAGAGCCAGTTGTATCGTCATGTCCTGCCCGGGAGCATGTAACAGACCACACCACACACAGAACTCTGGTTTTCATGTCTTTATTCTTCTGCATGCAACCATTAACGGAAACTTTATCAACCACACCAACAAATTATGAAATACTTGAGACCTCACGTTGCGATCGTAGCGTGTGGTGGATTCCCCTATCTGGCAACAGAAGTTGATACACAAATAAATGTGTGCATCTCTGGATAGAAATATTAGAACTTAGATAAAGGAAATTTTTTCACTGGATGCCCAAACAGTCCGTAATCAGGGACATAAAGTTAGAAAACAGAAATCGCAGAATAATACCTTGCTTCAGCATATTTACAACTCAATACATTTTTTAGCTTCGACTATCACGCAAGAAGTGCCTCACAGCCATCCACATATAAAAGGATCTGTGAAATCACTAGATTGATAGATACAAGAAACCAACTCTAATCCATTGTGGCCCATTTTCCTGATGAAGGCACAGCTCAGTGCAGAAACGTGCGTCGAACACGAGAGATCACTACTTGTGTGCCACACTGTTTTCTCTTCTTTAATATTGAAATTGTTATTATTGCATTTATCTGAAATGTAGAACAATCGCAATTTTTAATGTACAGTGTCTTTGAGGATTGAATGAAGATGAATGAGTGAGTTTGTATGGGACCTTGTCTTTTTAAAGAAATGAATTTTCTTACATTATCATCAATTAAAATGATGTCGATTTTGTAAAATATATCCAGATCCAGTTGGTTATCCTTTCATCCAGACTAGTTTGTTATTAATTGTTGACATTTCAGATAATGTCTATAATTTTGTTGCCTTAAGTCTGTACACTAGATTGGATAGTCCCTGCCTTAAGGAACAGTACCCTTCCAGTAGTGGGCCTCTCTCTTTGCAATACACTTGTAACTTCTACAAGTCGTAAACTTTACAAATCCTGAAATGAATGAATTAAGTACTTCACACCTGTCCAAGGTTTTATAAGATTCACAGCTCTGGTAGATTTTAAAGTCAACCAACCACTTATTTAGGTTTTAGGTGAAAGAGATCATAAGTTCTTTGAAAAGTGATGAATCAGTGGCGTAGCTAGACCTACTGCCACCCAGGGCAGCCCTGAGTTTGCCGGCCAGAGCAGGTAAAAGTGTGGGGGTGGCGGCGATGGATGACTTGTTCCGGGAAGGTGGAAGGGGGAAGGTGGTGGATGACAGACATCTTGTTCTTGGGGGGCGGGGATGATGGTAGTCGACAGACATGACTTGCTCACCTCCGTGGCCCCCAAAAAGAGTGCCGCCTGAGGCTGACCGCCATCCCCCTGCTGCACCTAGCTACGCCACTGGTCTGAATTGTCATGCATTAGATCCACCACTGCCCCATGCACCATGGTGTAACATTGCACCATACAAAATAATTCTACTGCAGTGGGTACAGAATACAAAATGGTGCAATGCTGAGACGCTTTGCATAAAAGGCCACATACTTGTGCTTTAACGAT
Source organism: Lissotriton helveticus (assembly GCF_964261635.1). Classification (NCBI taxonomy): domain Eukaryota; kingdom Metazoa; phylum Chordata; class Amphibia; order Caudata; family Salamandridae; genus Lissotriton; species Lissotriton helveticus. The sequence goes on from NC_136062.1 coordinate 273,759,615, forward strand.
AAACCACAACGTAGTCCTCATTCACCTCGATTGAGCAAACTGGACCTAAGATCAACATTAAATGGATTACAAAAGGAAAATTAGTCTACTGTCATGCTAGGGTAACACAGAGTCATCTGGTACCAGGAAAATCATTGGTCAACGTTGGTGGGGTAGAGGGAGAAAGCAGATCTTTCTGAAGACAAACCTGTCTTAGACATAATCAGATTTTGCAGGATTCCGACCTGCCTTTCCTTCTCAGGACCAATTTTTGAGGAAACATATTTTTTCTCGAGTCAAAAATGTCCGACTCATATGAAATATTTGGTAGCACTCTCAGAGTATGACAGAAACTCCTTTAGGTGACCCGAAGAAGCTTTAGGTCCTGCCTAACAGAACAGCTAGAAATGGATCCTATGTAGGTGATGGATAGAATGGACATATTCACTGCTACAGTACGTCTGCTGGGCATGTAAGGGAGTTGAGTCAGGATACTGGCAATGGCACCATGAGTTATGCCAGGGCAATGGCAATGAGGGTGGCTCGGGCTTTTAGGTCACTAGTACTGATATTAAATGAGATTATTGACAATGACAGTGCATGGTATTGCTTTCAGTGCAAGGCCACCATTTGTACTCAATAATAATCAATCTTCTAGTTAAATAGACTATATACTGAGTCAAATCACTTAGCCATAGGAGTGCAGAAGAATCGATGGCTACCACTAATACAAAACTATGCACTGGAGAAGACCAACTACATGTGTGTGGAGATGATGGTGAATCAAAATGGTCAGGGTCTGGAGTTTAGGAACTTATCATGGAATTGTTCTAGAACATAAGGGTGGTACAGATCCCACCTGGGAGAGGACTCATGCATAAATAGCTGCAGCAAGGCCAACAACAGCAAAGCTCCAGCAAAGGCAGAAGGTAAAGAAGAAGAAAAAGACACAAGGATTGTGAGGAGTAACTCAAGAATGACGAACAAGATCTGAGCTGAATAAACCAAGTCTGCCTGAATAATGCAGGGAGAATGCAGTGCTCTTCAAATTATATATGGCATATTATTTTCAAACACTAAAGTAAAGGCATACATTCTCACTTATATGAAGCAATTAATATAATATCATGACCATAATGCAATGTTGAGTGGGCAGACTGATTATAAACACTATCAGCAATAACCTAACAAATACAAATATCCTGAAACAAAATAAATCTAAAAATGAAAATACACAATAAGATCTCCAAACAGGTCACTGCCAGATACTGCAACATGAGAGCACAAAGACCCCAAAATGTCCAGTGCATGGCTAGAACATGGCCACTATCTATACATCCAATATGTTACAGACACAAACTAATAATGAATGAGATGGGAGACAAACACCATTTCTAAAAGGAAGCTTTAGAAATGTGTAAGGAAAAAGGATTTCTGCGTGAGGATGGTTTTAACTGAAGCAAGGTACCAAAACAACGAAAGGAACCCGCTTGGACGAGAAGATGTAGAACTGAAGTTCAAATGAAGTAAATAAAGTCATCACAATAAATCAAGAAACACAAAAACAGTATGATTTATTCAAGATTACACAAAGCACAACCTCTACCGAGAAGGTCAAATCAAAACAACTATCACACTTACAAAAGGTCTTCATATGAATCCTTTCAGATTGGCCCTGTACCACAATGTTTACACGGTTGAACATTGTATTGACCACTGGAACAGAGGTGGGGACCAGTCCATACCTCATGCTGCTCTTAAGGGGCTTGAAGGGTGGCCTGAAGGCAACATATATTAATGACCCACTATTCAACAGTGATGTATCAGGTCTTTAATCTGTCCGCTTAACATCCCTGGTCCTACCCTGAAGACAGGATCCTAGGGCTAGCAGTTTTTTGGCAGAACAAGTGTAAAGTTCAAGAGAAGCTACCTTACTAGATAACTGTGTGAGTGGTGGTAACCATGATGTACTAACAGTCCTATTGGTAAGAACTGACATAAGTGTGAAGTACGAGTTTAAAAAGTGTTTGGGAAAGGTAACTTTTGTAACAAAATGTAATATTTTTTCACTATACTTAACCACCATTCAAGGGTGTTTCCACACAAGGGATGCAGTCAAAATCTGTTGTCCCAACAAGGTGGCAAGAAACAAGGTACTTGAAAAGCCAACCTCAACAGATGAGATTTTTTTTTAGAATTTAATCTTTACTATTTGGATCAACAGAGAAAAGTGGGGCAAGGACTTTTAATTGTCTGTCATTGATTTCATACTTTAGAAAAAGCCAGCCGGTGGGTACCACTCACACCCTCATATCAGAACTCCAAATCAGATGTGTTGGATGACAGTCACCTATTTTCGAAGTGTGCCAATACCAGCTTGGAAACGAAATAAAAAATAACATATTGAACCTTCTAGAACTCTACCTAAACTTCCACAATTTCCCTTATAAACTGGGATAGTGAAAGCCCCCTACCTGGGCTGTCTGCACATTTGCAACCTAAACGTAAATGTTAGTCCACTGAGTCAACCTACAGGACTCTGCAATGCAGTTCACAAGGAGTCCACTTCAATAAAGCATAGAGTTACTCCCGCACATTAACTAGCAAATATTACATGGCTTTTTAGGGCTCGCTGCCGGTAGCAGCGCGAAGCGCTGCCGCAGCGAGTATTACAGTCACCGTGCTCACAGCCAAGGGAGTACAGAGCTGTGCACCAGCGGCTATTGGCCTGTGCCCGAGCCGATTGTGCTCTGTGAACGTGCACGTCTCCGGAAGACGTGCTGCGCCCGAGCTGGCTCCAGCTTGGTTTTTTTGGATCCATTTCGCGGCCGACGCAACTAAACGCTGACGTCTTGTTAATCGTTCTCATTGCCCCAACCTGCCACTTAACATCCCCGTGCAGTCCCCTACCCCCACCACCACCTCGTAATGTAGAGCACTGGGATTTATTAAGGCAGTCGCACTGCAGGCCCAATACGTTCTCACCGCCTTCTCTGCATCGGAGAGGACGTGGCACCAGCTAAAGAAACAATAACATAAACTGGAACGGATTTGGTGGTAGATTTCCACATTGCCTTGTGTGCACCGATCGTAAACATGCAGTAAAAATGCTGTGGTTCATTTTCAGGTCTGTAGCCCTTAAATCTTCTTTAGAGAAATTATCCTGCGCCCCACCCTCCATCACTGCTTGTTATTTTTAATCCTTTGGCGCCCTTTGCCGTCACTTTTAATGAGCATTTTCCTGTCTCAGCTCAATGACCAATTCATCAACAGCGCGCTTTATCTTTCACAAACGCTTGCTCGGTAGCCCTCTCTTACCCCACTTCTCCTCTCTCCTTCCAGGCACCTTGTCCCTCCCTCATTGCCCCCCTCTCCTTTCAGGCTTCTCGTTCCACCCTCGCTGCTCCACTCTCTCTCCAGGTTTCTTGTCCTCTCATGCTGCTCTCTTCCTCCTCTAGGCCTCACGTCCCTTCTCTGCTCCTCTCTCTTCCTCCAGGCCTCTCGTCCCTCCCCCTCTCTCTGAAAGTCTCTCGTCCCTCCCTCGTTGCTCTCCTCTCGATCCAGGCTTCTTGTCGCTCACTCGTTGCTCCCTTCTCCCTCCAGGCTTCTCATCCTCCCCTGCTGCTCTCTTCTCACTCCAGGCCTCTTGTCCCCCCTCTGCAGCTCTCCACTCCCTCCAGGCCTCTCGTCCCTCCCGTCTCCCTCCAAGCCGCTGGTCCCTCTCTTGTTGCTCGTCTCTCCCTCCAGGCTTCTCATCCCTCTCTTGTTGCTCCCCTCTCCCTCCAGGCTTCTTGTCCTCCCATGCTGCTTGTCCTCCCATGCTACTCTCTTCTCCCTCCAGGCCTCTCGTCATTTCCTTCTCCCTCCAGGCTTCTCATCCCTCCCTTGTTGCTCCCCTCCCCCTCTGCTTAATTTGAGCCGGTGGTTGCCGCACCCAGGATAATGTGCAGCATGGATAAATACTAATAAGGTCCCAAAGGCGAGACTGATTGCATTGCAAATGCTTGTGTTTGGGCTGTTCCCATTGTTTGAGTTGCTGCTTTTAAGCTTCTCCCGCTGTTGATTAATTGTGGTAGACTGTTGCCTTATTTGTTGTTTTTTAAGGAGGGGGGCTCTGCTGCACAACCATTCAACAACAACTGGTTCAAATATGTTCTCTCATTGTTTCAAGCTTTATTACAAATGTCACAAAAAGATGTTAATATTTCACTTCTGGTCTTGGATTTTCGTCACAATAAAATACACTGAACATAATCTTCACAAAAGTTATTTACAAAAGTTTAGGGTATTGCCATTAAACATTACAATAACTTTTATTTAAGTATTAATTATAAAAAAAATGCTATTGTTATTTGTAATATCAATACAGCTAAGTCACGTAAATGCAAAACATGTTGCATTACAAATGCTATAGGTGTCACATTTGCAAAAGTTATAGCTATTAGCATTGTAAATGACAAAGCTATTAATTTTGCTATTTTCAAAACCAACACATAAATACAAAATTTGTCATTTACAATACCAATAGCTCAAACTTTCCTAATGCGAGACCTATTGCATTGCAAATGCTTGTTTTAAGTGTTCCTTTAACAAAAAACTCCAAACCTGACTAGATGATTCACAAAGACTAATTCATTTTGCATTAAAAAAAGAATAAAAAATACAAGAAGCATTTCCAAAAGTGCATTCAACAATTGCAAAGCCATCCGATCAATGCAGAGTTCTGTATCAGCGGCCCTACAAAGGCTACAATCCATTGAATGACGTGCGCTTAGTGAACTGTACCTTCCCAGCTCTTCTCCTATTTCGTACAAGTCTTCCACCTTCTGCTGTTTGAACACCGCCATGGCTGGACTCCTCATTGATGCTCTGAGTTGGTTGCACCTAGAACAATGACGAAGAGGTTAGTTAGGTCTGCCACCCGCCTGTCAATCAATACCACAGCCACCAACACGACAGGCCCACATATTCAATGGCCCGGTTGTAAATAACATTTTACAGCAACCAGAACAACTTGAGCCGAGGACTTTGAGGGTGGAAGTGCCCACACATTTAAACCTTTCCACAAAATGACAGATTGCTTGGCTAGCTCTGTATTCAGTTAGGATGACTTCCAGAAATGCATTTACTGAAAGAGTAGAGCTCAGCTGCACAGATATGAAGCACACAGCGATGGCTGCCAGGGAACAGTGGCGGCAGGGTGTGGGGGATTAGAAAAAAAAGCACCAAAAAAAACAACTTACCTGCCGAACGCCGGCTGCTGCCTCTCCTCCGTCTCCCTCTGTTACTGGCTCCCGGCAGCACCCAGGCTCCCCTAGCCAATCACGACGCTGCTGTCACCAATATACCAGCAGCGTCGTGATTGGTATTGGCACTCAGACAGGGAGTGGGAGCCTATGCATGTTCTCCCCCCAGGCTGTGCAATACATGGAAAATATAAGGAGAACATGCTCAGTGCGCATGACTGTTCGGTCAGCCCAAGACGGCCGGCCCAATAGTCATGCGCACTTAAGTGCACCAACCACTCCTTCCCCTGCTGGCTGTGACGACAGTCCAGCCCTTCCCCATAAAACTGCCTCAGTACGAAAAAATAAAATGATAATAACATTGTGATATCATTTTATTTTTCCTTTTTGCACTGCTCAAAGAGCAGTGGGGCAGCGCTCCTCCGCCTTAGCAGAGGTTCTGCCGCTGGAAGCACACAGTGAAAAGAAGCGGTGTGGGGCTAGTAAGCAGCATAGCATGAGACAGGCAACTGGGAAGATACAAATGTTTGGAAGAAACACCACCCAACTTAGAGTACAGTAGATTCCCTTTCAGGATAGCTAACTTCATGCCAATAAACAATCACGCACAAGGCCCTGCAAAAGTTCACGGGTGTCGCCCACATTTATTTAGTAGAATGGGTATAATAAGGGTAAATCATGAAGGGAAGTACGGTGTGCATGAGGGCCAGTTGGGTACGTAGAACTCAGCAGTCAACCTGCGTTATTGTGTACACATGTGGCATCATATGGGTCAATTCAACAGAGCACCCGGGGGCTCAAGCCGGTGATAATGGATACCACCTTACTTACTCTGCCTTGTACTTATACAGAATGTGGAATGTACACATGGGGAATAAGTATCTGAGAACCTTGAATGGTACCAGTTTGAGAGACACGGTTGGTCTTTGATATCAGTGCCCTCAGTCTCTTTCTTCTCTGTCTATCTGCCAAAATATTGATGTCTGTCCCTCAAGTCTCATGTACGTTCTTCAGAAGCTTTGTCCCGCCTCTATAACTGGCCACTGCACTGTCTGGATACAGAGACTGTCCTACTTGGAAGGCAAGGGATGGAATGAAGGGTGCTGTGGTCCTTTTGACTCCACCCAGTGGCACACAATCTGTCATAATATGGCAGTGCATTGTCTCACTTTGCTTTTTCAGTAGACTTCCCGCATGTTTCCACTGCAGACAGATTCTGTTTTTAAGGCGTATGTCAGTTAGTCTGGGGAGACAGAATTTTGCATAGATTGGAAACACTGCACAAGGAAACGTGAGTTCGCGAGTCTGGCGTGGTCAACCACCTGTCACTCGGGAAAACAGGGGCTCGCGGTCAATGTCCTCATGACTGCTGCTGATGTCCCTGGGACCTCCATTTTCACTGCTACCAGGGCTAGTCTGATGCACCGCCTTTACCCATGAGGGCTGCCGTGCATGCCAGTGCCAGTGCTGGAGTGCCAGGGTCTCGTCTGGAATAGGCTGACCCTGATGTGTGCTGCAGTGGGCGGATGAAAACTGTGAATGACACAACACAGACCAATGGACGAGGAAGGCGGGCAGAAGGCCATTTTAAATATATTATATATATATTATTTAAGTAAAATGAGAATTCTCCAGTGAAATGGCTGGACTCACCATGAGTAAAGAGGCAAATCTACCCGTTTCCAGCACATGTTAGCGAGGCACATTCATACCAAAAGAACCAAACTGACTCTGCGATTCTCCCTGCGCATTTCCGCAGGATGCAACCCTTAGCTAGTGTCAGACCAAAAAAAAAAATGGTACTCACAGAGAGGGGTACAGCCACAAGGAAATAACAAGCATTAGAAATGCAATCGGGCTCGGATTTATTTGAGTTTGAGCTAATGGCATTGTAAATGCCAATGTCTTTTTGCCATGTGTTATGGAGTGTGTGCATGTGGTGTGTAGTGGAAGTATGTTGGTTGAATTGTAATTTTACCAATGGTGGCATGCTGTGCTTTATATGAATATGTTTAAAAGTAAAGTGTACCATACTGCGATTGCTTGGTGGAAAAGTGCACTGCCGGCTGGAGGTGTGTGTGCCTGGTGGAAGGGTGCACTGACGGCTGGTGGGTGTGTGCTTGGTAAAAGCGTGCACAGATGGATGATGGCTGTTGGTGTTTGTGCATGGTGAAAGCATTCATTGACGGCTGGGGGTGTGTTGTTGTGTGTGTTGTTTTCTGTGTGCTGGTGAGTGTGTGCTGGTGAGTCTGTGGGGGTGAGCCTGGGGAGTGAGTGTGGTGGTGAGTGTGTTGTGTTGAGTGGTGACAAGTGTGTGGTGTTGAGAGACTGAGGTGTGTGGTTTGTGTGTGCGTTATGTGTGTGTGGTGTATGTGTGTGTGGTGTTTTCTGCACACTCACACACTGCCCCGTAACATTCACACACTGCTCACCCACACACTCCCAATGTCACCCTGCATAGTCACACACTGTCACATAGTCACACACTCAGCAGCACACAGCACTCAACAACACTCTGCCCTCAACAGCACTCTGCCCTCAACAGCACTCTGCAATCAACAGCACTCTGCAATCAACAGCACTCTGCCCTCAACAGTACACAGCACTCTGCCCTCAACAGCACACAGCACTCTGCCCTCAACAGCACACAGCACTCTGCCCTCAACAGCACACAGCACTCGGCCCTCAACAGCACACAGCACTCTGCCCTCAACAGCACACAGCACTCGGCCCTCAACAGCACACAGCACTCAACAGCACACAGCACTTTGCCCTCAACAGCACACAGCACTCTGCCCTCAACAGCACACAGCACTCTGCCCTCAACAGCACACATCACTCTGCCCTCAACAGCACACAGCACTCAACAACACACAGCACTGCACTCAACAGCACTCTGCCCTCAACAGCACTCTGTCCGCAACAGCACTCTGCCCTCAACAGCCCTCTGCCCTCAACAGCACTCTGCCCTCAACAGCACTTAACAGCACTCTGCCCTCAACAGCACTTAACAGCACTCTGCACTCAACAGCATTCTGCACTCTGCACTCAACAGGATTCTGCACTCTGCACTCAGCAGCATTCTGCACTCTGCACTCAACAGCACTCTGCACTCAACAGCATTCTGCACTCAACAGCACTCTGCACTCAACAGCACTCTGCACTCAACAGCACTCTGCACTCAACAGCACTCAACAGCACACTGCACTCAACAGCACTCTGCATTCAACAGCACTCTGCACTCTGCACTCAACAGCACTCTGCCCCCAACTGCACTCTGCCCCCAACAACACTCTGCCCCCAAAAGCACTCTGCCCCCAACAGCACTCTGCCCCCAACAGCACTCCGCCCCCAACATCACTCTGCCCCCAACAGCAGTCTGCCCTCAACATCACACAGCACTCACCAGCACACAGCACACACTATCAACAGCACACATCACTCTGCACTCAACTGCACTCAGCACTCAACAGCACTCAACTGCCCTATGCCCTCAACAGCACTCTGCCCTCAACAGCACTCTGCCCTCAACAGCACACAGCACTCAACAGCACACAGCACTCAACAGCACACAGCACTCAACAGCACACAGCACTCTGCACTCAACAGCACTCAACAGCACTCTGCACTCAACAGCACACAGCACTCTGCACTCAACAGCACTCAACAGCACTCTGCACTCAACAGCACTCTGCCCTCAACAGCACTCTGCCCACAACAGCACTCTGCCATCAACAGCACACAACACTCAACTGCACACAGCACTCAACAGCACACAGCACTCAACAGCACACAGCACTCAACAGCACACAGCACTCTGCCCTCAACATACAGACGCTTAAGGCTGCTCCTGAGCGGTCGTTTTTACTGAAAACGCTATTTTAAACCCTTAACAAATAAGCCTGCAATTGTGTATTGAATTTCCCCTTGTGTCCGCCCCCCCCCCCCCCCTCGAGTCATTTTTTGCACACTTAGGGGTCGATAATTCTTATTAGGACACGCCAGCACTTTTAAATCAGTTTTCCCCGCTTCCCAGGCGCAGCTTGGCCGTCCTCGAGGCTAAGTCACCGGGTCCCGGATTGTTGGTATTGGCGGCCATCTTAGGTTGGGCGCTATTGAACGAGCGCTCTACTCGCTCTATTTAAGGAAGGGCTCTCCACCAAATCAGGAGATTGCCCATACAGACGCTTAAGGCTGCTCCTGAGCGGTCGTTTTTACTGAAAACGCTATTTTAAACCCTTAACAAATAAGCCTGCAATTGTGTATTGAATTTCCCCTTGTGTCCGCCCCCCCCCCTCGAGTCATTTTTTGCACACTTAGGGGTCGATAATTCTTATTAGGACACGCCAGCACTTTTAAATCAGTTTTCCCCGCTTCCCAGGCGCAGCTTGGCCGTCCTCGAGGCTAAGTCACCGGGTCCCGGATTGTTGGTATTGGCGGCCATCTTAGGTTGGGCGCTATTGAACGAGCGCTCTACTCGCTCTATTTAAACGGTCAGTCATGCCTCCGCGCAGCGGACGCGGACAGCGGACCTGCGCCGGAGGTGCGCCAGAGGTAAGCCCGTTTGCACCCGTTCGCGCTCGGACGGGCCCAGGGGCCAGTATCTCTGAGCGCTCTTCTAGCTCTTTACAGACCTACTCCCGCCTGACTCTCCTTGCACTTAAGAGTATCTTGCCGCCCTCTTGCATTCATTCTATAAATCCAGCGGCATGCCGTCCCCTCTGTCAACACTGCCCATTTAGAACCACGGAAGCGGACATTAACACAATTAAAACAGAAGGTATCTTGAAAATGGCTTTGGTCAACTGTCGCTCATTACCTAAACATGCCATTGAAATTTCCTTGTTAATCCAAGATCTTGGACTTGACATTCTCTTTTTAACTGAAACGTGGTTGGGATCCACGTCTGGCCCAGATATTGTCCAGGCTCTTCCTCCGGGATATTTGATACAACGTAGGGATAGACAACTTAAAGTTGGAGGAGGGATAGCCATAGTATGTAGGGAGTCTCTAACCTGTCGTATGATCGACAGCTCCATCCCTGATTGTGAAAGTGCACAATTTGCTATCACTGTATCCCCAGAAGTGTCATTTTCTGGACTCTTAATTTACCGTCCACCTGGCGCCATTGGACAATTCCAGGAAGGAATTATTGAATCAACTATAGAGTTGGCTAGTAAAGTCTCCAATTTCATAGTATTGGGAGACCTGAATCTTCATTTCAATAACCCCTCAGATACTATTGCCACTGAATTAACTAAGGATCTTGCGGCATGTGAACTGAATCTGATAGTCTTCCATCCCACCCACTCTAAAGGGAACCTTTTAGACCCTATATTTTCAAACATCGTGGATTTAACATCAGCCGAGCCATACCCTATTCCTTGGACAGATCATATGCTCATCCCCTTCACCTGGAATACACCCACACCCGGTCCAGCAAAACTGCCCAGTAAAACTCTGAGTAGGCGGTGGACAAAATTAGACATGAATGACTGGATAGAGGCACTGAACACGAGCGAACCCCAGGCCAACCAGGACATTGGCAGGGCTAATGTGGAATTTAACCAATGGATTGAATTATCATTGGATAAGGTGCTTCCAAAAATAAACATCTCAAAAAAGAAAGGCTCCACTAAACAACCTTGGTTTACTTCTGAGCTAAGGTCACTAAAACAAGAATGTAAACGGTTGGAGAGACAGTGGCGAAAACATTTCGAGGAAGAGAGAAAAACCAAATATAAACTCTCTCTAAAAAAATATAAATCCGCCCTTAACGTGGCCAAATCCACTTTTTTCGCAGAAAAAATAGAGATCTCGGCCAATGCCCCAAGAGAGATGTTCAAGATAGCTAACTCTCTGTTAAAAGCCCCCGACCCGCCATCACCACCACTCAGCACGGAGGAGGCTGATGCTCACTGCAACAACCTGGCAAATTTTTTTGCTGAAAAAATTCAGAAGATCCTCCTGTCCCTCCCCCCTCTATCTTTGGAAGAACCAATCCTCCCTCTGCCTGATGAAACTGATTTCACTCTGCCTTGCCTTTCTTTCTTCTCCCCCCTTAGCACTGAGCCTTTACCCTCACTCTTCAACTCTGTAAAAAGCGGATCCCCGTTAGACCCAGCCCCTATGAATATTCTAAAGCTGGCCCTGCCTAATATCAGTACACACATCATCCATCTAGTCAACACCTCACTTGAATCAGGAAGGGTACCCCAAGACTGGAAACTGGCCATGGTTAGGGCCCTGTTAAAAAAGCCTCATCTCGACCCCCAGGACTTTTCCAACTATCGTCCCATTTCCTTGCTCCCGGGCATTAGTAAACTTGCCGAGAAATGGGTAAATAAACAATTAGCATCCTTTTTGGAGACCCACAACCTACTCCATCCAACCCAAACTGGGTTTCGGAGAGGGCAGGGAACGGAGACGGCACTGTTGAGGGTGGTAGAGGATTCCAGGAGGATTCTGGACGCAGGTGGCAGCGCGGCCATTATCCTTCTGGACCTCAGTGCCGCCTTCGACACGGTGAACCACCGGGTCCTCCTGTCTCGTCTCAGAAAGCTGGGCGTCAAAGACAGGGCACTCATGTGGCTGGAATCCTTTCTTGGTGACAGATCTTTTAAGGTCTTCTCAGAAAATAGCTGCTCTCCACTAATGCCATTACAGTGTGGGGTGCCACAGGGTTCCTCCCTTAGCCCCACACTGTTTAATGTATATATGGCGCCCCTGGCGGAAGTAGTAGCTCCCTTTGGGATCCAACTGGTAAGCTATGCTGACGACACCCAGCTAGTTGTCTCTCTCAATCAGGTGGAATCCGCCCCCTCCAGGCTTTGCCGTTGCCTGGAGGCAGTAGCAAACTGGATGGACTTGTCCCACTTGAAATTGAATGGAGGAAAAACAGAGCTGATGCTATTAGGAAAACGAGCCATATTCAATAACACGATACATTGGCCCCCTTGTATGGGTCCAGGACCTACCCCAAAGACCGAGATAAAGAGTCTCGGGTTTTGGTTGGATGCAGAGTTGTCATTCAAGAACCAGGCAAGGAGGACAGTGGCCACCTGCTTCGGACTGCTGAAAACAATTCGGAAAATCCTCCCTCAGCTACCCGAAGCAGCAAAGAAAACCATAGTCCAGTCCCTTATTCTGTCTAGGCTGGACTATGGAAATGCTATCTATCTTGGAGCCCCCGTGTCGGTTATCCGGCAACTTCAGGTTGTCCAGAATTCCGCAGCACGGCTACTTACGGGCACCAACCATCGTACATCAGCCAAGCCCGCACTCTGCACCTTGCACTGGCTCCCCATAAAGGAGCGAATCCATTTTAAGACACTCTGCACGGTCCATAAAACACTCTATGGGAGTGGCCCCCCCATTCTAGATGACATGATCAGACCATACAAACCCACCAGGAATCTCCGCTCGAACCAACAAAACCTGCTGATAGCTCCCAGGATCAGCAGAGCCCGCACAGGAGGTCGTCTGTTCTCCCACAATGCGGCTGGGCTGTGGAATGCTCTTCCTCCACCTCTTCGTCAGGAGCCTAACCTTCTTGTCTTTCGGAAAAAGTTAAAAACTCTTCTGTTTCCAAAAACTAGATAATTCAGATCTCCTTTTTTAATTCATCCCTGTCTGGTCAGTTTTAAGCGCTGGGATGCTCCCGAGTGGCCATGCGCTATAAAAGAACCTTTTAATAATAATAATAATAATAACAGCACTCTGCCCTCAACAGCACTCTGCCCTCAATAGCACTCTGCCCTCAATAGCACTCTGCCCCCAATAGCACTCTGCCCTCAACAGCACACAGCACTCAACAGCAACCAGCACTCAACAGCACACAGCACTCAACAGCACACAGCACTCAACAGCACACAGCACTCACAGCACACAGCACTGCACTCTGCACCCAACAGCACACACCACTCTGCACTCAACAGCACACAGCACTCTGCACTCAACAGCACACAGCACTCTGCACTCAACAGCACACAGCACTCTGCACTCAACAGCACTCTGCCCCCAACAGCACCGTAGCGCTGCTCTTTAACGTAAACGACAGACGGGTGCCGTGCACAGTATGTTCGCTTGGGAGCCTTGAGATTACCGGCTCAGGATTATCCCTCCTGGTAGGTTTTGCATATGCACCCTTTAAACACAGTGTTTAAAATATTGGGGGTTAAGAAGGGTCCTTCATTTCTCTCCGTTGGTTTGCGGTAGCCTCATTTACGTTCTGTTTACAGAGGTGGGGCTCCTCCTCCACATTGGATGTGGCTGCCTCATCCAGCACGTAATGTTTACAGAGGTGCCCCCTCCCGCGTTGCCTGTTGTCTGAGCCTTGATTTACACAGCACAGATGGCAGACACCATCGGAAGCAGTAGATCAGTGGAGGCTTGCGCGCGCACTCCCCTCTCGGAAACGCAAGTTACATGCATAATTAAATATCGTGTTAGCCTCGTTTTGCACAAGGTGCTTGTGAGGATGGGTCTTAACAGTTCGCATCTGTGTTGAGCTCTTCTATTTTGACTTCCCGAGTCACCTATACCAGGATTATACTTTGTGTTTCATATATTGTTTGTTTACGAATGCGCTGATTATCGTGGGCTAGACTTGTTTCCTGCAGATCATAATGTGTTCTGCTGTCATTTGTTTGGCCGCAATGTCAGTATAAACCTGGCTTGGAAACAGCACGCATATAGGCAATTCTGGCTGGTGAAAGGTAGCTGTCTAGTCATACCAGGCTTTTAGAAGAGATGGTTGGTTTATCATGCTCAAATTGTTTTCAGTGAGTGTTATCTTGCAACACATTATTTGGTACAATATGTATGCATTTGCAGAATGCATGAGGGTAGCTAAAGGGTTGCTGTGTGTTGCGAAGTGAAACCGATCCATACGTAATATTAATTTTACATTTCACCGGGGAAAGCACTATCATGGCACGCATTATTTGGAGAAGAAACAAATAAAATAATACTGTGAATACAATTAACAAAGGCACACTGTTGCCTGAAGTCGTACTTAAACGAAAGTGCACTGTGAAATTTTTTCAAGCTGCTTAACTAAAACGACTACGAAATCAAACAAAGGGAGCTGCGCGCTGAGCGCTGCTGAATGGTGAACGCGCCCGGACATCTGGATTCACTTACGGAGGCACCCTGACAGCTCCTAATTATAATTAATGTACTTCTTTGCGCGAGCACGAACGAAATATGCCCAAAATGGCGGAACAAAACTACATTTACCCTATCACTTCAAGCCTATTAAAACGAAAACACAAGGAAGACGAATCACTGGCCAGATGACAGAAAACGCTAAGGAATGTGTGGAATTCCTCTCGCCAAGGCTCTAAGGATACTTCTTCTTTTTTTTCTTATAACATTAGGATCTCGAAACTCCTCCCCCACTTACAGTGGGGAGGAGTCCGAGCCCTAAAAAGGAAGAAGAAAAAAGAGAGGGTGACACAATGAATCGGTCTAAAAAATACCAAGACCAAAGGAGTAGATGGAAAGAGGAACAAGCTTTGGCAGAGCCAATAGGTTTCACCTATGCATGAGCTATTAGCTTTGCCAATGTGTTTTAGCCATGTTTTACACCAGCGTGGCTGCTATTCAACATGGCTAAACGTTTGTGGGGGTAGATGAGAGTAGTGAGTGGGTTGGCGTTTGAGTGGAGTGGAGTATCATTGAGTGGAGTGTCGTAGAGAAGAGTGTTGTGGATTGGAATAGAGTGGTGTGTCGTGAATTAGAGCGAAGTGTCATGCATTAGAGTGGAGTGGTGTAGAGTGGAGTGGTGTAGAGTGGAGTGATGTAGAGTGGAGCAGAGTGGAGGGGCATAGAATGTAGTAGTGTATTGTGGAGGGGTGTAGTATGGAGGGGAGTAAAGTATCAGAGAGAAGTGCTGGAGAGTTTCTTAAACTGTCATAGAGTGGAGCAGCATGAAGTGGAGTAGAGTGGGCTGGCGTGGAGTGGAGTGGAGTGCCGTAGAGTTTAGTAAAGTGGCATAGCGTAGAGTGGAGTGTCATACAGTGGAGGGTCATAGTGTCGTGGAGTGGTACAGAATAGTACAGAGTAGACACATCATGTCATAGAGTAGAGGGCCAAACAGTGGAGTTTTGTAGAGTGGTGTAGGGTGGCGAAAAGTGTTATAGAGAGTAGTAAAGAGTCATAGAGTTGAGATGAGTGGAGTGCCGAGGAGTGGAGTGGCGTAGAGTGAAGTAAAGTTTCGCAGAGAGGGGTGGTGTAGCATGGAGGGGTGAAGAGTGGAGTAAAGTGGCATAGAGTGTTGTAAATTGGAGTGGTGTAGAATGGCATAGAGTGTTTTAGAGTGCCTTGGAGTGTCTTAGAATAGAATGTTGAAGAGTGGAGAAGAGTGTCGTGGATTGGAGTGGCGTAGAGTGTTGTGGAGCAGAGTGGAGGGGCATAGAGTGAAGAGGCATGGATTGGAGTAGAGTGGAGTGGTGTAGCGTAGAGTGGAATAAAATGTCAGAATGGAGTGGTGTAGGTTCACAGAGTGGAGCAAAGTGGCGTAGAGTCATAGAGTGTAGTGTCATAGAGTGAGAGGCCATAATATAACAATCCATTGTTTCTAATAGTACCGTACCAACCCCAAGTAGGGAAGCGCCATTGTGAGTTGTTGCGCTATTGCAAGTGGTCATAAGAGTAGAGTGAAGTGGCGTAGAGTGTAATAGAGTGGAGTTTAGGGGCTTAGAGTGGAGTGGCATAGAATGTTGTAGTGGAACGGAGTATAGTGTCATAAAGTGGAATGTCATGGAGTGTCATAGGATGCAGTGGAGTGTAATAGACTGATGTGTCAAAGAGTGGAGTGTCGTAGAGTGCAGTGGAGTGGAGTGTAATAGAGTGAAGTGCCATAGAGTGGACTGTTGTATAGTGGAGTGGCGTGTCATAGAGTGGAGTGTTGTAGAGTGGAGTGTCGTAGAGTGGAGCAGAGTGGCATAGAGTGAAGTGGCGTAGAGTGGAGAAGAGTGGCGTAGAGTATTTTAAAGTGAAGCGGCATAGAGTGGAGTAGCGTAGAGTGAAGAGGCGTAGAGTATAGTGGAATAGAGCAGAGTGGCATAGATTGGAGTAGAGTGCCATAGAGTTGTCTGTTGTGGAGTGGAGTGGCGTAGCAAAAAGGAAAGTAGAGTGTTAGTGTGTGTTGTGGAGGGAGTGGCGTAAAGTGTCATAGAGTGATTTTCAATTGAAATGGCCATTACATTTGCACACACATACAGTTTGATTGATAAACATATACAGCGCACAAAGGATAATG
Source organism: Lissotriton helveticus (assembly GCF_964261635.1). Taxonomy (NCBI): domain Eukaryota; kingdom Metazoa; phylum Chordata; class Amphibia; order Caudata; family Salamandridae; genus Lissotriton; species Lissotriton helveticus. The sequence goes on from NC_136062.1 coordinate 273,776,106, forward strand.
TGTGGAAAAGGCATCACCTAGTATGCTGATTTGTTTTAATCTTATTAAAATATTTGTTTTCAGCACACTTCAGAAGTACACAAAAATTTGCTATGTTTGTGCTGTACTAATAGTGATATATTCTGAAATATTTGCACTGTTCATTTCCAGAAATGTAAATTTATTTGTGTGCTAGAAAAAATAACATCCTACAGCCATTCAACTCATATGGGTACCCAACAGAATTGTCACATAAATTCTCTCACTTTGAAGTGAGAGAGGAAAAGTAAACACCAATCTCCCTCAGAAAACAGAGCCTGACATTTGATCTCTGATAAGAACAAAATGTAAAGGCCTTTTTACAAAAAGTGAGAACTTGTGGAAATTTTCTTGGAAGAATACAACAGGCTATGCTCTAAGGGATAGACTAACTCAAGCCGGACTGCCTAAATTAAATAAAGGCACCAAATAGAAAGCAAGCAAGTGTGACTTACAAAGCCAATGATTAGCAATGGGAGTAATGAATTCCCATGGAGGCATACTGAATGTCCCTAAGATGTCTTTAGCAAATCAGACAGCTGAGCGATCTGGTAGGCTTCGACATAAAAAGGGGTATGGAGTCTCCCCAAAAGGAAAAAACAAAAGATAAAAAAAGAAATAAGGGGACAAGGGAGCAAGGGAAACCATACACAGGCAACCACCACATTACAAATCAATACATACACATGGGAACAGTGCTGTGGTTTGACTAAAGGGCGGATTATGAAACAATATCTGTGTAATCAGAATACATGTAGATCGAAATTGGAAGTAAACATTTAAAACGTAGAAGGTACATCTGTCAAATACCAGAGTGAGGGCAGAGTAACAACTACAGCAGCCTTCATAAGACTTCCATTGAGCATGATTCAAAAAGAGATGCCAACCTAACAGCCATAAACTTAGCATTCGTAACAACGTCAGAAGTCAGGAGAAAGAAGTGAAAACACAAAGATGGCCGGTGTCCTTTTCTAGATGAATATCATTGTTACTGAAGGCGGGAAAACTGACGTCAGAAACAAAAGACTTTGCTATTTATTTATTTATTTATTTATTTGCGAGTTTTTATAGCGCTGTGAATAGACTCCCGAAGGAGTATCTCCGCGCTGTTGGCAACCAGTAACACAACTGACAAAGGAGCATTTCAATTAAAAAGAGAGTATTGTGAGGTTCCGAGTCCAGAGAATAAACAACTAAACTGAGCCAAACAGAAAGGTTTTCAGACATTTTCTGAATTGGAGGTGGTTATGACACTGTCTTAGTGAAAGTGGGAGGGAGTTCCAAAGATTAGGACCTACTACAGACAAGGCCCTACCACCTAGTCTGGATTTGGTTATCCTAGGAACATTCAGTAACAGCTGGTCACTGGATCTGAGGGATCGAATAGGGGCATAAGGAACAAACTTGCTGGCTAGATACTCTGGTCCCAATTGATTAAGTCCCTTATGGATAACGCAGCAGGTCTTGAACTTCACACGTTGGCGTATTGGTAGCCAATGTAGTTTTTGAAGTAATGGTTTGGAGGGGGATCTAGGAGGTACATTTAACACCAGCCTAGCTGCGGTATTTTGTACCACCTGTAGACGGTCTAGAACCTCCTCATTTGCACCTGCCAGAAGACCGTTACAATAATCAAGTCTGCTTATGACCAGAGCTTGAACTAAGGTTTTCCTATGGGAGTCCGGTAGAAAAGGAAAAATCCTACGGAGCAGACCAATCGCATGGAAACAGGATCCCACAGTGATGTTAACATTATGCTTCATGGTCAGCTCCGGCTCCAATGTGACTCCCAAATTCTTGATTACTGTTTTGGGCTCAGGAACTGGGCCCAAGTCTGAAGGCCACCAGTCGGGGGACCATTGAATCCTAGCTTCCCCGAAGAGCATCACCTCCGTCTTTCCAACGTTACATTGAAGGAGGTTGGAGTACATCCACCTAGCAACTGCCTTCATCCCATCGGAAAAAGATTGTATTATTTCCGGGGAAAGGTGTTTAAAAGGGAAGAGCAGCTGCGTGTCGTCAGCGTAGGACACTGGATAGAACCCAAAAGCTCTGGTAACATCTGCCAGGGGAGCCACATAGGTGTTAAATAAAGTCGGGCTCAAGCAAGAGCCCTGTGGTACTCCCTTGGTGATGTTAACCTCTTCCGACCTAAACTCACCCATGCTGACAGATTGGGTGCGGTTGGAGAGGAAGCTCTTGATCCAGTCCAGTGCCCTGCCGCCGATTCCACTCCTGGACAGTCGTTCGATCAGAATGGTGTGGGAAATCGTATCGAACGCTGCCGATAAATCTAGCAGCACCAGGACAACAGAGTAGCCCCTGTCCTGGTACAGCCGCAGATCGTCCGTTACCGACAGCAAGGCCGTTTCTGTACTGAATTTTGGCCTAAAGCCTGACTGAGATCGGTCGAGGCTACCAGACTGTTCCAAGTAGGTGGATAGGTGCTTATTGGTATGTTTTTCAATAATTTTCCCTAAGAATGGTAGGAGGGAGATAGGCCTCAGGTTAGACATGTTGGTCCAAGGAACAGATGAATTCTTCCTGATGGGTCTAACTAGGGCTTTTTTCCAGCACTGTGGGACAACTCCAGATGTAAGTGAGAGGTTCACCAGTTTCTGAACATCAGGGCCTAGTGTACTCCCTAGAGGGCCCATAAGTCTGGCTGGAAGCAAGTCCGCGGGACTTCCACTTTTGATGTCCGTAAACAGTCTCTCAACCTCTGCTAACGATATCTCAGGGAAATCATTGAAAGAATAGATGTTAGTAGATGCAGTCTGTACCAGAGTAGGGTTATCCTGGCTACTTATGCCAGAACTATATGCCTCTATTTTATTGTAGATGGCATCGATTTTGTCTGTGAAGAAGCAGGAGATGCTGTCGCAAAGCTGTTGTGAGGCCATGTCTGCACTTTCACACGCTTTGGGTTTCAGAAATGATGTAACAATCTGATAGAGAGTTTTTGAGTCATTGCCGGCTGCTTCTAACTGGGCAGTGACATGGTTTTTCCGTGCAGATCTTATGGCTTTGTGATAGGTACTAAGATTAGTTTTGTATTTGATTTTGTCTTCCTCCAAGGAGGTTTTTCTCCAAGTTTTCTCCGCCTTTCTAACTAAGCGTTTGAGATTACGCAGTTCCTCTGAGTACCAGACCTCTTGCTTCCTGGCTAGACTAATTTTAAAAGTCTTCATCGGGGCAATTTGTTGTACCACGGCAGTGACTGCAGAATCCCAAGTAGAGAGGGCAGTATTAATGTCATCTGTACAGAGAATAGGGGGAGAGAGATATTTCTGCGCAAAATCAGTGTTAGCTATATCCCTATTACCTTAATTTAATAATCTAGTTTTGTGGTGGTGCTCGGATACAGGGTCTCCATGACCCAAAAAGGCGCATGATACAAAAGCATAGGCATAAAAAGCAATTATGACCTACTACGTGGAGCTGTGTGGTGTAAACCTACAAGGGAGGTTTTTGAAACAGTCTGACGCACACAGATCTGTCCTGGGGCACAGATTGCCATGTTTAGGATGCGCCTGTTTTACGCCCTCCTATAAGTCCAAATAAAACACTTCCAAACAACTTAAGAAGCTGTAGCAAAGTAATTACTTCATGTAGTCTCTAATTTGGATTTAAAAAGCGAGTTGATGCTTGAAATATCCTGGGGAAGAGCCATGACACTTTTCTGAGAACAAATTTAGTAGTGATTGGACCCAGCTTCCTGGGCACCAGGGCACTCAATTGTTACTGCGCTTCAAACGCATCAACTGGAGTGTTACCCACTGGTGTCCTGGGGCCTCAGTACTGGTGGACCCAAAACGGGATAACTAGGTACTCCTCTCTAGCACTTGACTCTCTCAGGGTAGCAAGACAGAGCAGTTTAAGGCTTACTCAAGGGGGTGAGGGTAGACATTCAGAATATAGTGCACACTGTACTACCAGCTGATAAAATCAATGCCCAGTCAGTTTTTATAAAAGAAAAATACTTTAATACACACAAGAGAATTATACAACACATAAAACAAGGATAAACAGTGAAAACTAGATATCTCTACAACCTTCTGGGCAAGAGTTCTGACCGCAAACAGTATTATAGCAACTAGACGCCAAGCACTATAGAAACACAGTTAACATGCAAACACAAAATTAGCATAGCATATTATAGACCATGTTGCACAGGGATGCTCTCATTCGCTAGAACCTTGATATCAATCTTTGGATTGAAAGGATATAGTTTCAGCATATGATGTGAAGTCGTGGTTCTTGATCAGCCCCATAACCCACACCCAAAACAACAGAAGTGCCCTCCTGCCCTAAGTGAGAATACTGTTCTAGTGGAGTCAGGGATCTGACCGCAGGTGCCTGATGTCTTCGCACAGTTTACTGGAGTCCCACTAGTCCAGTAGCTACTGGCTAGCTGTAGGAGGGTAGTGGCTGGACAGAGTGCCAGTTCACCATGAAACCCCCAGAGATCAAAACAAGAAAGGTGGGGTCTGTTTCACTGGCCTCTATTCCCCAGCTACTGCTTGTACAGGCTCCCTCAGCGCAGGGGAGGGGTTTAGAGGAGATTTGATTTCACCTTCAAGGACTAGAATCAAGTTTCCCCTTCTCTGGCTCCCTTGAAGTGCTGTAAACTTCCTTTTCACAGTAGCCCCCTTGATGTGCTGCAAGCTTCCTCTCCACACCAGCTCCCATGATGTGCTGTAAGCTTCCTTACCACACCGCTGCCCAAATTCCAGATGCAGTGAGCAAGTGTCTTTATCTTGCCTTCACACCGCGAGTCGTGGCTGGCTTCCTTTGGACGGACCTTGTGTGGCCGCCTCTTCAGTCACAGACCAGTCTTCAACAATGGCTGACCACTCACCTCTGATTGATAGGCTGATCCAATCAGAGGGTCTGCTACTTTTGTAACCTGATTACACCTCCAATCACAAACCATTCATGGCGTGTTCAATTCCTGACCAAAGCATGAACAGGATGACCTACTGTCTTCCCTTGTACCAATCCGGGCTATTCGCTAAAGAGAAATTTTAATTAACTCCAGACTAGGTGGCAATGACCAGGGGGGAGGGTCTTTTTAGCACAGTTAGTGCAGATACCCCCATTCCGGGCTATTCCCTAAAGAGAAATTTTAATTAACTCCAGACTCGGTGGCAATGACCAGGGGGGAGGGTCTTCTTAGCACAGTTAGTGCAGCTAAACCCAGATAAGTGCTGAGTGTCTACCCCAGCCCACCAGGCCTCTCCAAGGAAATGGGGAGGGAGACGGGGAGCTGTGATGTCCAGCAGAAGAGCTCACATTACACACAATGGCTCTCAAACACACGTCAGGTAGACCACGGCAATAGAACCCCAGGCAAGGGACAGACTGCACAGAATTGATCAGGAGGGTGGCTAGTGACTCACTCCTCCTGACTATAGATTTATTGCTACCACTACTGTCAGTCTACCACAGCCTGGACAGAGAGGGCAGTAGCCACACTCTGACAAATAGGGGTGCACTAGCCATACCCCCTCGACCTTAGAGACAAGCTCTAGATCTCAATTCATGTAAACAGGGACACCCTCAGTGGACATGTATAATTGTCATGCTCACGGAGGTAGGGATCTAGAAACCATACAGTAGCTATTGAGTGACTTGCCTGGAGATTAGCATAAGGCAGGGGAAGTACTCCCTCCGGAGACATGCAGAGGACTTCCCGTCCCAACAGGAGTCGTCAGTGGTCAGGGTGCAAAGAATTGTGAAACCACGAAAGGAGATGGGTGGAGACCGCAAAGGTTTTTGTTTCAAGTCCAAAAAGGTTATAGTTTAGGGAAATCTTCCATGGACTGTGCTGTTTCTTCCTGAACAAGTTTTTCAGGAGGAAGAAAAAAGCTAATTTTTCAGGCTCTGCATCAATACAATAGCTAAAAGAGATGACATTTTCGAGGTACCGCTTATGTGGCAATAAGGATTCCAACTACAACTATATATTATTTCTCGAGAGAAGAAGCTGAAGAACACAACTTAAAACACGTCTGGCCTCATAGCTGTGTGGAAATAGTCATGATACTCCACAAAAGGTGTTTCAGGAAATGAGTCATTAGGAGCAGTCTTGAGCCACTTCTCCACGTCACTCTCCCCTGCCTCCGCATAGCGCCAGTGTTCTCAGCATCGCATCCCGCCACAAGAATCGAGTCCTTCCTGGTTCAGGGCAGCGTAATTGGTTGGGCACCCCGCATAGTTGTGAAATTATAGTACTTGCCATCTTAGGGCCCGATTCACAGAACTAACTTAAGACAAAATCCTAAATTTACTACCATTTTGGTATTCACAGAAGGCACTTACTCATTTTGGTATTCACAGAAGGCATTCACTCATTTCGGTATTCATAGAAGTTAGGAGTCCTAACTTTAGGACTCCTAAATGCCTTCTGTGAATAAGGAAAGTCTTAAAGTTAGGATTTTCCTCAGTTTAGGAGTAATAAAGTTAGGAGTCCTAACTTTACTACTCCAAACAGAGAAAAATCCTAACCTTAAGACTTTTGGTATTTACAGAAGGCATTAAGGAGTCCTAAAGTTAGGACTCCTAACTTTACTACTCCTAAACTGTGAAAAATCCTAACTTTAAGACTTTCCGTATTCACAGAAGGCATTTAGGAGTCCTAAAGTTAGGAGTCCTAACTTTACTACTCCTAAACTGAGAAAAATCCTACGTTTAAGACTTTCGGTATTCACAGAAGGCATTCAGGAATCCTAAAGTTAGGACTCCTAACTTCTGTGAATACCGAAATGAGTAAGTGCCTTCTGTGAATACCGAAATGAGTAAGTGCCTTCTGTGAATACCAAAATGGTAGTAAGTTTAGGATTTTATCTTCAGTTAGTTCTGTGAATCGGGCCCCATGTATTTGATGCTATTGCACTGTACTGTAATTGGTTCTTATTAGAATCCATATAGTCACTTAATGTAGTCACTTTTAATCTCAGCCCTTATTTTTCATTTTTGACCGTTCTGCTCTCTCACTGTTTTTCTCCGCTGGTTCCCGGCCCTTGGCTCCCTGACAGCCCCTTCCTCTACCTAGGGAATATTTACGCAACCATTGCCTGGTTCGTCCCCATCGCCAGAACTCCTGGCTCTCCCAACCTCCACTGCAATACCATTGAGGAGCTCCCGGCCTTGTACCCAGATCAGTGCAACCACAGCTGCTTCACGGCCTTGCCATAATCTACCAATCGATCCTTCACCTGCCGCCACTTCCACTTCGCGTGCCACACAGCATCTCCTGCCCACACCAGACCTCACACCATGCCCGATCAGACGACTACGAACAGACCAGAACCTTTCCAATACATTCTGCTCAATGCCCACTCACTCTGCAAACACGGCACTAAAATCTGGGAAATCATCACCACCCTCTCCCCAAACATGGCCTTCATCACCAAAAAATGGCTCAACACCTCCTTGAAACCCAACATCGCCACTGCCGCCCTGACAGCTATAAGATGATTCACTGAGACAGCACCAACAAACACGGCGGCGGCAACACCATCTTCTTCAAGGAAACCATCCGATGCACCGTCACCAACGTCGATCATACGCCTCTCTTGGACAACCTTAACTTTTATCTACAGACTGATGCCAAGACCATGGTAAGAGGCACCCTCGCTTACAGACCCCCAGACCCCATACAGCATTTTCCAACCTCATTCCCCCTTGGCCATCGACTCCCACCACTATATCCTACTTGGCGACCTCAATTTCCAAATTGAACCTCACCGGCGCCAACTCCATCACCCTCCTGGAGAGCCTGAACAACACTGACCTCATTCAACTGGTCACTGAACCCACGCACAAAGACGGACATACACTTGACGCCATCTACACCTTCAGTGACAGAATCAAATTCACCCACGTCACAGAACTCACCTTGACCAATCACACCACCGTCCCCTTCACCATGCACCACAGCACCACATAACGCAGCTAGGGAAAGGTAGCCAACATACAATAGACACAGGCCTTAAACAGCACACAAGCCAAAACTTCAGCAGACCTCGACCAAGCCGCCCAGAACTTCTCCGCCTGGATCACCAACTGTGCCAACAGAGTCGCCCTGCTGAAACCAGTATAGGCCAACAACACCTCAAAACAAGCCAGGTGGTACACCTCAAAACTGACAAGCATAGTTGTCACCTACTTGAGAAGACCTGGCAGACCACAAAGTACCGCTCACAAAGAGGCCCTTAGCAACTCCCACTGGCCCCTCAATGAAGCCAAGAGAGCATCCATCACTGCCCGCATCAATACTGTGGCCAACAACATGAAGAAGCGTTTCAGAATGGTCTAGGAATTCTCCAATTGACTGCCTCTGAGAACACCGTCCACCCCTCCCAAGAACTCAGCAGCACACTCCTGGACTACTTCCTGCAGCAAAATGGACACCATTTATAACTTCGACCCCCAACCTACCTCACTCAGCCTCGACAACCTCAATCTCCCAGGGAACACCAGCTGAACTATCACCACCGGGTCTCCACTCACCACGCAGACCACCACAACCATCATGTTGTGCATCCACTCTGGGGCCACCCATGGACCCCTGCCCAAACCACCTTTTCAAACTTGGAGCCAACCCTATAAATCCTATCAGCACAGGTACTTGAGAGATCATCAACAAACAGCTCACAGAATACCTGGAATGCAATCACTTCCTCAATGCCTTACAATCAGAATTCTGCGGCAACCACAGCACGCGATGATTGCCGCCACAGACGACATCAGAACTCTCCTCAACTGTGGAGAAACTTTGGATCTGATCCTCCTTTACCTCTTTTAAGCATTTGACACCGTCTCCCACCCTCATCGACAGGCTCTACAATATCGGCATACAACAAAACGCCCTCAAATGGATTTACTCCTTCCTGACAGGATGAACATAGGACACCCGGCTGCCCCCCTACAACTCTGCACCCAAGGACATCATATGCGACATACCGCAAGGATCATCCCTCAACACAAACCTATTCAACATCTACATGACCGCCCTCGCGGATGTCATCAGATCTCGCGGATTCAACATAATCTCCTACACAAATGACACTTAGCTAATCCTCTCTCTCGCCAAGGACTCCTTCAATGCCAAAACTGACTTCTGCCATGCCGTGACCGATATAACCAAATGGATGAGAGACAACTGCTTCCACCATGACTGATGTAACCAAATGGAGGAGAGACAATTGCCTCAAAACTCAACTCTGACAAGACAGAAGTTCTGATCTTCAGGAAGAAAACCTCCACCTGGGATGACACCAGAAGAACTCAGACCCACACTCAGGCGCAGCCGGTACAGGTAGAGCAGTGGGGCGGGAGTCGACATACGAAGGGATAGGGAAAAATAAATAAATAAAACCCCTTACTTTGCACTTGCTGCATCGCCGAGTCCTATGTCGACTTCCCTCCCCCCGCTCTTACCTGAACGGCCACGCTGGCCCACACCCATACCGACCGACCATGAACGCAACCTCGGCATCATCCTCGGCAGCCAACTAACCATGAAATGACAAGTTAAGACAGTCGCCTCCTCCTGCTTCCACAGCGTTTGCATGCTCTGCCGAATCTTTACATGAATCCCAATCAACACCAGAAAGACCATTACACAGGCCCTTGTCACCACCTGCCTCGACTCCGGCAAAAATGTTTTACACCGGAATCCCCACCCAACTCCTTGGAAGACTCCAGACCATACAGAACGCTGCTCCCAGACTCATCCTAGACATTCCCACATCACTCCACACCTCAAAAACCTTTACTGGCTCCCCATTCAGAAGAGATGCCAGTTCAACATCCCCACACAAAGCTTTTCATGACTAAGGACCATCCTACATCAACCACCGACTGAACTTCCACCTGCCCTCAAGGCGCCTGAGCTCTGCCTCGCTTGCCCTCGCTCACACCCCCGCATCCGACACAGCTGCAGAGGGGAACGCTCCTTCTCCTACCTCGCTGCCAAGACTTTGAACACTCTGCTCCTCCACCTCCGAACAGCACCCTCCCTGGCAGACTTCAGAAGAAAGCTCAGTGACAGGCTCTTTGATGGGGACCCAGCATCCTCAGTGCCCAGATACCCCAAGGGGTGATAGCATCGAGCTTTACAAATACTGATTGATTGATTGATTACAAATACTGAATACAGCAGTTTAAGTTGGCACTTCACTGACCTTTCTTTCATGATGTCCCTAAAATGTAATATTGTTTGACTTTATCACTGTTTATCACTTCAAGAATTTAGAAATGTTCAACAGTAAAATAAAGAAGCACATATTATGGCGGATGGGAAGAGAAACACTGTTTTCTTTTTTAAACTTACATTTCTCCTTCAATTAGTAATACTGTGTCAACACTCATTGCTGTAAGATGGTACAGCTTTGCATGTCCATGATGTTACAGTTATGGATTCATGAATAAGTGTCTATGTTGTAATGCTCCCGTATTTTATAAAACTCAATAAAAAGATGTTAAAAAAAACTTACATTTCTCCTCACACCTGCCTTTCCCCCTCTGCACATGAGTTTCCACAATGACGTCCCTTGAATCATGAGGGGGGACCTCTCTCAAAGATGAGGCAGGAGCCGCTTATACAGAGGATAGTACTTATTTATTTACATGTTAGGACCAAAGAATGGATATTTCCATTTCTGAGTGAAATTTCTCAACATGACAAATATGCCACTATGGTGAAACATTACACATTCAAAATCCAAGATTGGGTGGGGTAATGGCGTATCAGGGTGGTAAAACTGATAAACACCAAGAAACCTGTACTTTTGAGGGTGTCTTAGCAACAATCTTTAGTTAGTCTGTCAGCCTGGAATAACACCCAGATTTACGCCTGGCTAGTGCAAAAGTAAGTACCTATGAACATAAGAACTGAAAATAAAACCCCCACAATTGATGATGGTTCACAGATGAAAATATCTATGGGTAACCACATTTTTCTCAAGTAGACATATAAATGACGTTCTATGTGCATATGCTACATATGGAAATTGGTACCCATTACAGAATACCTAAAATCAGTGACTGTCAAGGACTATTTGCCTTCCCTCTCTTGTCGCCCTCCTTACTCTTCCCCTCCCCTTTCCTGCTACTTCTCTATTTATTTAAAATATCACCAGAGCGCTCTCTTGCCCGCTCGAGCTCCTGTGAGCTTATTCCATCCCCTGCCACCAATACTATAGTGAAATTACCATTTTTGAATAATGTCGAAACCATTTAAAAAATAGCTGCCTGTCCGCGTGCAAGCAGTGAGAAAACATAGTAATGGATTTTTAATGCTTTATGAAACAAGCATTTACAATGCAACGGTTTCGCCTTTGGAAAAGTTAGAGCTATTGGCAATGTAAATGACAATGCCATTTATTTATCTGTTTTCAAAACCAACACATAAATAAAATTTTTGTCATTTACAATGCCAATAGCTCAAACTTTTCCAAAGGCGAAACCGTTGCATTGTAAATGCTTGTTTTTGAGGATTGAGGCGGATGTGCGTACCTCTAGGCACCTCCTGCCTTAACGAGCTTTAAAAAAAGTGATGGATGCATCTAGAGTCTACCACACAACCTTTAAGACATTCTTCCTTAATTTACTGTCAGAATCCAAAATTCAAGCCTCTCTAAGCGCACAAGCTTGAACCGCACTTTCACAATTGCAAGCATACACATATATTACCTACTGGCGGTCGCCAGTAGGTATATATAGTTAGGATTTTTTCTCTATGGGATTTTTGAAAATTCTATGTCTAATAACTTTGGCGTTTGTGGACGGAATTGGCTGAAATTTTCAGGAAAATGGCACATTTTGTTTCTGAGCAGCCCTTGAAAATTTGGGGGGGGTTCGTCAAGGGGGGGCCGAGAAAAAAGGGGGGTCCCAAAACGTGTTTTTAACATTGAGTTTTCCATAGGGCGGTTGGCCTCACTTTTAGCCCGAACGGCTGAATGGATTTGCACGAAACTTGGCAAAATTGTAGGGACTGGTAGCCCGATGTGCCTTTTGTAGGTCTCAATATATGTGCTCCAGTGGATTTTGAGAAATTAACGTTTAAAAAAAGATATATATCTGTAACAGCGGACCTGGCAGCGTAGCGGCCGCCATCTTGTCTCTCGGTAGGATCGAGAGACAAGAGGAGGTCAAAACAAAGGGGGAAATAACTATAAGGGGGCATAGTAGATCCTCGCTGACCCCCTAGGTTTGATGTGGAGGTTTTAAAAGGGCCCCGCGGGGCAAAAAAAAAAAATAATAATAATAATCGAACGGCTGAATGGATTTGCACGAAACTTGGCAAAATATTAGGGACTGGTAGCCCGATGTGCCTTTGCTAGGTCTCAATATATGTGCTCCAGTGGATTTTGAGAAATTAACGTTCAAAAAAAGATATATATCTGTAACAGCGCGCCGCTTCGCGTAACGGAGGTTTGCGAAGCTGATTGGTCATTCTGTCACTGGGCTATAGTTGGGCTACATCTGGCTGATATTTGGGCTACATTTGTTTTTTTGTGTGTCTGGCGGCCATCTTTGGGCTACATTGGGCTACATTGGGCTTCATTGGGCTACATTGGGCTACATTTGGGCTCCAACATATATATAGGCCAATGTAGCCCAATATATATTTTTCAAAGTTAATTTTCGTAAAAACCACTGGAGCATATATCTTGAGACATAGCAAAGGCACATCGGGCTACCAGTCCCTACAATTTTGCCAAGTTTCGTGGAAATCCATTCAGCCGTTCGAGCTAAAAGTGAGTCCAACCGCCCTATGGAAATGAAGGAAATGAATGGGTAATTTGTAATTAGCAAATAGCTAATCGCAAACTAGGAATGGTAAAGAATCGCTATTTATTCCTTAAAGTTCGCTATTTAGGAAATGCAAAAAACTTTGATGATACATATGGCGGTTCATCTCTAACAAGATAAGAAGCATAGGGATACATTTATGATGACTGGCGCATCACCATGGATGTGTTAGTCATTCTGTGCCGCTGTTCCGTCACCTATGGTGTGCTGCATTTACAATGCGGCGCATCATGGGGCAAAAACAGCACAGATGCGTGATGTATCTGTGCCGTAAAGGTGGCGCATTGCTGGAGTTGTATCGCAAGTGTGATGAAGCTCCAGCAAGGGTCGGGGGTGCCCCTGTCGCAGGGTTTCTGTTCTCACACAGAACTGTGGACAGAGGATTGGAACCTCGGCGAATTAGGTTGTCCCAAAACTCACGTTAGTAATCAAAAACTCCTTAGCAAGCTAGGTACAGTGTCACATTGGATATAACAAACTCTCAATGTTTAGACAATCCAGAATATGAACTTATAGTACCTCAGGATACGTGGAACTCATGAACAGTCGGTCGTTATATATTTCTTAGAAACCAGAACATGGAGTTAAGAAGAACACATGTGTATTTGAAATGTTTATTTACTAATGCCGTCTTCTCAGGCGTAGTATCTTAGATAATACAAGTACACATATTATCAGTAGCAAAATTACCAGCATAGTTACTAGTACATAAAAAGCGAATGGTGATAGTATGTTAACATGCTGTAAATGAATAAGAGTTAGCAACACTTATAAGCAGCCGCGGGCCGTGGAGGGAGTTACGGTGAGGCAGGGAGGCGGGGAGGGGGAGAAGCAGGGTGGAGAATACAAGTACACATATTATCAGTAGCAAAATTACCAGCATAGTTACTAGTACATAAAAAGCGAATGGTGACAGTATGTTAACATGCTGTAAATGAATAAGAGTTAGCAACACTTATAAGCAGCCGCGGGCCGTGGAGGGAGTTACGGTGGGGCAGGGAGGCGGGGAGGGGGAGGGGCAAGGTAGAGAGGGCTCCACCCTGCTTCTCCCCCTCCCCGCCTCCCTGCCTCACCGTAACTCCCTCCACGGCCCGCGGCTGCTTATATCTCACCCTCCCTAATACACATATTATATTATTTGCTAAGAAGGTCTCTTTGTGTTGGTTTAGGGCGTGCCCATACTTTAGTGTCTTAGATTTGAAGGAATCACATCAGCATACACCAGCTCTCTCTTCATGTGAACCGCATCAACTGTTGTGTATGTGTGTTCGGCAAAGCAATATAAAACCCGCCTCATGCCCAGAATTGGCAGAAGTTGCACTTATGTTATGAGTATGAAGTCGTGGAGATCAGACCTCATAACAATTCTGTATCGTGTTGTTCTTGAAACTTTAGCACTCGCTGTACAGATATAGTTTAACAAGCAAAGCAGATAGTAGAGCAATAACATATTATTCTCATGTAAACCACGATGAACTACTAGGTGGAAAGCTAAAGCAACAACTAAGTGTTGTGTGCAGAAGTTGCAAAAAAGGAAAAATGGTGTTTAAACCGGTAATGAGCCCATGCTAACTTAACACGGTGTAAAGATATCCAGGACCTAGATGACACCTCCCCATGATCCGGAAACGAACTGAATAAGATAATAGAAGTGCCATCTCATGAGAGCAGATTGCAAGTTTATATGTGGACGGTCCGCAAGGTAAAGCATTAAAAACTAGGAAAATTTAATGCTAAAGAAAAATAAAACAGCCAAGTACTTTATCGAGTCTTAAGCCAATAGGCAAGGTAAATAATAAAAACTTGAAAAATAAGTCAATGAATTGTCAATGAAATGCTAGTACTCAGCATATCAAACATGAAAAAGGTCTATGACATAACTGTGTATGCAAAATAAGCTGCAACAGCCTCCAATAGGAAGTCACCGTCTTCATCCGAAAACAGTTCAGCCATCCAATTTAAAAGCGGAAAAGAACATACGTGCTCTCCCAGC